>NC_143137.1:32501875-33912500 GCF_059928025.1 Delphinapterus leucas | reverse complement strand
GAACTTGAAGAAGCATGTTTGAAAAACTCTGCATACTTTCATTAATTTATTCAACAAAAGTTGAGCATCTAGAATGTCCCAGGAAATGCGCTATGTGGTAATGATAGAATGCTGACTACAGGAGACACAGCTCCTGTCTCAAGGTGCTTACAGTCAAGCTACAAATAAAGATCATGTAAGTTCATGGTGAAGAAATGGAGCCAGAGAGGAATCCTACAGCCCCAGTAAGAGAAAATCTGAATACTAAGTTAGTGTGGTTTGTTTAATGTCACTGGATTTCTTTTTTTTTTTTTCAAGTAAGGGAGTGACAGGCTCAAACTGCCACTTAGGTAGGAGTATAATCTAGCACAACCACTTAAAGTAGGAGTATATATATAGGATGGGTTATGGCGGAGGAGGTTGAAATTAATAACTTAAAATTAGGATTCTATCATAACAATCCAAGTGTGATATGTCTAAATTCAGGTAGTAATAACAAGGATGAATCTAAAGCATATTTGAGAAGGTGATTTTTTTAAATGACAGTCTAATTGGTAGTGACTGATTGAATGTTGAGTTCAAAGGAAGAAGTGGATCCTACATCAAAGACAGAATTGTAAAAACAGTAAAGTCAAAAGGATGAAAAGAGTTGGCTTTTAATTATATTTTGTTTTATATATAAGAAAGTTCTAAATATTTGCCCCCTTTTTTTTTTTACAGAGACAACTACTTCAGCTGATGTGAGATGTAAACTTCAATTCTGGAGACACTCAGGCATTCATCAATGCTAGCAAGTCATCAGTTGTCAGAGCAGATAATTTATTCAGCCAATACCAAATTATCTAGTACTTACTATGTTCCAGGCACTTTGCTCTGCTTTGATTTTCTTGTCCTTGAGGAGCACACAGTCCACTGGGGAAGAGAAGCAGTTAGCAAAGCATTCTAATATAATGTGGAAAGGCTATAATAGAGAGAATAAAGTGTCATAGCTACATTAAGGAAGAGAATATTAACCCTGCCTGAGGGAGCCTAGAAGGACTTCAGTGAGGAAATAACATACACACTAGTCCTTGAAGGATGAACAGTAGTCTAGCAGGCAGAGAATTTCATAAAAACAAACAAAAAAGGCTTTCTATACATTGAGAGAGCAACACCAAAATTATGGAAGCATGAAAGAAAATAGCATGTTTGGAGACTAATAAGGGGTTTTGTGCAGCTCCAAGTATAATACATATGGTATAGAATCTTAGAGAAAAGCTTAGAATGTTTAGTTGGGGCAAGATCATAGAGGGCTTTGCATGCTGTGCTAAGGAGGGAATTTTTAAAATTCCTTCAAGAAGTAGGGAGTTAAATAAAGATGTTAGGGGTAAGAGTGTGATGATTAGAGTTTATATTAAAAAGTATACCTGGCATATAATGGAGAAAGGATCAAATGTAAAAATAACTAGAAGTAGGGAGATCAATAAAGTGCTATTGTATAGCTAAATCAAGAGAGAATGAGATTACTACTAATTCATCTGAATGAATGTCCAATCTCAATTCATGTGAGTCAGGAGTCATAGTAGGTTCGCCTTTCAGAGGAAGAGCATATAGAGTAAGGAAAGAAGAAGTCTGAACATTAATTACTGGTAATTTCAACTGAGGGAGAAGAGGATTAAAGAAGCACTTGAAGGGGCTTTTGGGGGAAAAAAAGGAGAAAATAATGTCATGGTGACCAAGGGAAAAAATCATCTTTAAGAAGGAGAAAGCAGTAAATAACATTAAAGACCAAGGAAGATCAAGTCAAATGAAAACTAAAAATAGTCATTGGAGTTTGGGGGTTTTTTGTAATCATTTTCCACAGTGATTTTTTGGGAAGAAGTCAAAAGGAAGCCAGATTTCAAAGGGTCTAATAATCAATGGAGAGTAAAAAGTAGAAGCTTAAAGCAGAGACCATCCTTTTAAGATGTTTTGAAGGCCTGGGGAGCACAATGGCAGTGACTGACCAGGGGCATCTGGACCTAAGGAAAGTGAATGTTTAACATGGAAGGGACTTAGAAATGTGTGTAGGACAAAGTGAAAGTAAATGGAAGGGAGTGTTGAAAATACAAAACAAAATAATTTCTTTTTAAAACCTCTTGAGAAGAGAGATTCTTGGTGTGTGTAGGCACAGAGCCAAAAGCTAAGGCAAAGAAAAAGGTTTATCTTGTATTAATATGAGCTAAAGGTTTATCTAAGACAGTAGAAAGGAGACAATGAAAGTGCCTGGCACATTGTAGGCATTCATAATTGGGACTTGAATGAATGTTAGCAAATCAGGGAGTAATGGTAAATTGAAGACTTGTTTTCTATTTTTCTCCTATGATGGTCATAGTTTCAAGATAATATGCTGAGAAAAGCAACAAAGGCATGGTAACAAATTTAAGGACAGTGCTAAATGTTTGAGGTATTTGTTACAGAAAATGAAAAATCCAGATATCTTTAAAGATACAAAGAGTTTCCTGAAGATGCAGATGACGTTATCAGTTTTGTATTATATTGGGGCTTATCTATAGTGGCCCTGTGATTTTCTCTAATGTTAGCAGGAGCTCAGCTACATACTGCCATAGATAAGAGTACTTTTGGAAAATTAAGATGACAGTTAAAGTGACTGGCAATAGGGCAATGGAGAGAGAAGAAAATTAAATCAGAAGTATTTAACTCAAACTAGAAGCATAAAAGGAGTTGAGGCCTGGGCATCACAATAAGGATAAACAAAAGACATTGTTGGCATAATGCAATGAGTAGGGAGTAACATTATGATAAAAGTCTGTGAACAAAATAAGGTTGGGGTTTAAGAATTTTGTGATAGAAGAATTCTAGCAGAATAAAACTGCCCACAGACTTTTATTTGTTCATGTATGTGACTCTTGTTTGTTGGAACATGTTTGTTGGAACTCTACTTCTATTACTGTTAACATCTTTTTCCCCAGCAGTCCTATAAACTTCATCACATCATGTGAATGGCAAAGGAGAGTATGGGATTCTCCAGACTTTTGATATAGTCCAGATTCTTTCCAGGCAGACATGATTCCCAGAAGAATCCAGAGTATTTCTTTCCAGGACTGGAATGGGTGTTACCTATAACTTGTAAGGGAAAGGATTCTCTACCAGAATTGTAATTCCGTATGTTCTTCCGAATGAGTTTTGCTCTCACTTGTGTACTTCCATCTACTTTTCATCCTATCTGAAACTTCTTTTCATCCTATCTGAAATCCCACATGTCTACACCCATGCCTTTCCTTGCCTTCCACTTTTTATCTTAGGACAAATCTACTTCTCTACACCAAATAAGGTAAGAGGGAAAAAAGCACAGAAAACAAAAATAATAAACCCAAAACTTATGTTACAAGAGAAATGCAATTGAGAAAAGGGCTGTATGCAAGTACTACTTAAAGGGTCTGGAAGTCAGTTAATTCACTTCTAGTGCTAGCTTCGCCAGTATATGTTGTCTGGCCTTTGATGGATTACCAAACATGTTGGGACCTCAGTTTCTTTACTCTTACAAACAGTGATTTTGCTAGCTTATCTTTAAGCTGCCTCTCCATTCAGAAATTCTATAGTAGGTTATCCATTTGCTTTTAAAAAGTCAATCACAGTAGATTTTTTCATGAGTTTCTTAATGTTAGTGAAGACCTCATAAAACTTATCAGATTCCTTTTAACAAATATAATAGATGACACTTAAAAGCTATGTTCCTTGAAGTATTTCAGTTTTTTTCATTTTATATTTTGAAGTCATATTATTAACAGTATAAAAATTTTGAATTGTTATATGTTCCTGTGAAATTGAATCTTTTATCGTTAATTATTGCTTCTCTTTATTGCTTGCAACGTCCTTTACCCTAAAGTCTACTTTGTGGGATAACAATATAGGACGCCTTCTCTTGCTTAGTATTAGTTAGTATTAATAACTACTGGTTATTTATTCTTTTGGTTATTATTAATACAGTTGGTATTTTTTGATTTATTCTGACAGTTTTGTCTTTTAATTTCAGAATCTAGTCCATTTATATTTATTATAATAATATAATATATATATAACATATAATATATAACATTATATACGTTATATAATAATATAATAAATATAATAATTAAGAAATTTGAAATTGTTTCCACCCTAATTATTTGGGGCTTTCTAATGCTCCCTTTTTCTACATCATTTTTCTCCTTTCCTGCTTTTTTTAAAATTTGACATAGAATATTTTTTATCATTATTTGCTTGCTTGTTTGTCCCCTCCCTAGTCCCCATATATTTCCATTCCATTAGTTTGGAAACTACATACTTTACCTCTATTCTATTTGTGATTATCCCAAAAATGTTAGCATGTATATTTAGCTTTACATGTCCAAAGTTAAGGTATATCTGTTCCCTCTTTCTAAACATTATAGGCCCTTAGAGTGTTTTATCTCCAAACTTATATTTTTACCCAATATTTTAATTCTAACATTTAATTTTTACAAATTAGATATTGTTAGTATTGTTCTATACCATCGTTTTATTTAACCTTATACTTGCTATTTTCTCTGATTACCATTCCTCTGTCACTCTGTCTTTCCTTCTTAATGATTTTTAACTTCTTCATGAAGTTCATCCTCTAGTTCTTTAAGATCTGTTGATAGTAAGTTCTCTCAATTTTCCCTATCTAAAAACAGTCTTTACTTAACGCTTTTTCTTGAAAAATAATTTTACAGGCTATACAAGTCTGTGTTCAAAATTAGATTTTCTCAGAATTTTAAAGATATTATTCCACAGCCTTCTGGCTTCCATTGAGCATCTACTTCAATGTCAGATATCAGTCTAATCGTTGCTCCTTTGTAACTTGACTTTGTTTTCCATCAATATTCATTTTAATTATAGTAAATCATGATTGGGATGGCTTTTGATTTATATTTCTTATGATCAGTTGGGTTTCAAATACTGTAATTTCATAGCCATTAATTACCTCATTCAATATTGCCTTTCTCCCATTCATTCTATTCTCTATGGAACTCAAATTACATACATCTTAGAACTTCTGTTTCTACAATTCATATCTTTTAGAATGTCTTTTTTATTTTCTATTTCATTGTTTCTTTGTGTTGATTTCTGGACAATTTCTCTAGCTCTATCTTCCAGTTTACTAATTCTCTCTTCACTTGTGACTAATCTGCTGTTTAGCTGTCCCAATCAGTTTCTAATTTCCGTTTTTATATTTGTATTTCTATGGCTTTCTTTTACAATACTACCTTGATAACTCTGATAATGTCCTGCTCTTTAGTCACACTTGTTATTCTCTCTTTTATTTAAACATTTACTAATTTTATATTTATATATTTATTTATTATATCATATTTATATATGATAATTATATATGATAATTCCAATATCTGTAGGTTTTGCTGGTCTGATATTACTATTATTGGTTCTACTAAATTTAACTCATGGTAGCTTGTTTCTGTATGTGCTTTATGATTTTTCCCCCTAGTCTTAGTTCATATTCCTTGCAATTTTATGTGTGAGAAAATTAGATGTGTCTGGGTTTTTTGCTCATTCTAGATGCCTAGGGGTACAATTAACATAAAACCACTTTTAATTAAATGTTGAGCTTATACCTTTTTTGTTGATCCAAAGATAAATTAAAAATCCAAGCCCATCCAAGCCCATGTACCAATCAATTGATAGATATACAGAGTGTTATTTTAAATTTTAAGATCAACCACTGGTTCTCTCTCAGAGTTATAGACTTTCATAGAGATTTAAAGTCTGCCTTCCTATCTCACAGAGATTCTAGTCTTTGCTTTCAGTCCTCCTCACATGAGTCATTCAAATCAAAGCTGTAGGCTGCTGGAGATTGGGAAATATTCCACAGCAGTCACAGGCTTTAGTACTGGTTTACCTCCCTGGATTTGTCATTTCTCATTATCTTTAGCCTCTAAAAATTTTCTTTTCTCTCTTAAATGCTCAGCGATGGCTCTGATAATGATGGCTCATATCATTATCCTTTTACATGTAAAAATCTATTCTAGTTTTACTTTTTATAAAGAAAGAAGACTTTACAGATATGACAGTTTCTTCCACCATTTAATGAGAGGTCAGCAAACTATGGTCTGTGGGTCAAGTATAGCCTACTGCCTACTTTTGTAAACAAAATTTTATAGGAACACAGTCATGGTCATTCATTTATGAATTTCTATGGCTAATTTTGTGCTATAACATCAGAGTTGAGTAGTTGCCACAGAGCCAAAAACATTTACTGTCTAGCTTTACAGAGGTTTTCGGACCCCTGATCTAAATCATCAGCAACTTATTTATCTTACAACAAACATCTTGGACTTAATAAAACAGCAAAGTATTATTCAATCTGGGCATTCATTTACTTAATGTATGCATGTGTTCAATATAGGTTTATAGTATCACTACAGCAGATTGGAACTTCTTTGATGGTATGAGTTATATATCTAAAAGGTTTTAGTAGCAGATCCATCATAGAAATACAATTAATAGATGCTTTTGATTACGATGACGATGATGGTGATGATGACATCTTGAATTCTCATAATTTTCTAAGCCATGACAGACATAGGAACAGATATCGTTTTGTAGAGTTAAATGTACTTGTCAAGTCATTTTGGAATGTGGTAAATCACCTTAATTGGGTACATTTTGCCTCCAGGAATCTTAACTGCTTATGTTCTCTGACACTCTTACTGATGAAACTCATTGCCATAGATTAAAGCTATGAATGTTACTCACTTTCTAACATTATAGCTTTTATTACAGGGGATTATCTTTACTATGTGTATAATATCCCATGTTCTTCCACAAAAGAAGAAATACACATTTACATAGAAAAAAAATGCAATATTCCAGTGATAGCTCTTCACTACCTATTTTTAGAGTACACATAGCCTCAGTTGTTCTGGTCCACAGAGAAAAAACAGATAATGAGATACACTTTAAAATATATATACATGTTGTTTTTGAAAAGGCTCCTGACAAAAGACAGAGATGCAGCCTGCAAAAGTAAAAGAAATGGCTGAATAAAATATTGTCACAAGGGAAAAAGAGAAATATGTTACAAAATTTTATTCCTGGGTTAGGGAATACTGTACTTGGTGAGAGAAGCCAGAAGGAGTGAATGAATTAATGGTATTTGCTAGATAGAAGAAAGCGCCAAGTAAAATGAATATAGAATACTTGTAAAGTGTCCCCAATGGAGAGATAGAGTGCTAGATATAAGGGACAGTTGGCATTGCTAAAACACATGAGTGGCATGTCCCAGAGTAAGAAAGGCAGTGCTAGGCATAATGGCATCTAGTGTAGAGAGCACGGACAGCAGCTTTTCTGCAGAGCAATGTTGTTCCTGGCTAGTAGTGATCTGGGGAAAATGTAAGTGAACAGTTTTGACAGAGCAGCATGTGAAAGGGAATAAACTAACCAGGATATCTGGCTGCAGCGCAACTAAGGGAAAATTCTATGGGTACAAAATCAAGCTGTAATCTCTTTGGAAACCAGGCAGTAAGTCTGAGAAAAAAATTCTGAGATTGAAGTGAGTAGTACAGCATTTCAATTCAATAGATTTGTATGGCAATCTTCCATTTGTGTTAGGAAAAAAAAGTGTTGTAGAATGCTAATGAATTAGTTACAAACACTTACAGTGTGCAAAACTTTGTCAATTGTTCATTTCATTTGTTTAAACTATTTTTCTCCAATTGATATGGCTGTAAATGGAAAGAGCATTTCCTGAATGGGCTCCATGCACAGAGCACGTGTGAAGGACTTAGTGGACTTAGTGGGGAGAGAGAGGTGCAGTGGAGGTGATTCTGATTGTGGGGAACAAGGTTCTAGTTTAAATAGAGCTTATAAACTCAAAGCACAGACCACTGAAAATGCACCACATTGAATATATGTGTAGTGGTCCAACATAAATAGATTTCTCAATGTTAACAGAAACATGTCAGAGGATTGCTTTGCAAATGTTAAATGCCACATCAAGGTCAATATTGCCAAGAAAATCCATGAATGCTGTTTTAAAGTGTCATTATAAAGCAAAGAAAGTAAAGTAGCTCTGGGTGTTATTAATAATAGCCCTAGGATTTGGATTCCATGGACAAGAAACATGAGATTTTTCCCAAAGGATAATTATTTTAGGAATCTCATTTTTGTCTGAAACTCACCTGTGTTTATTGACCATCAAACCTTGATACAAGGCTTATCTTTTAAAATGGCTGTTCCTAGGCGGTACTGAATGTTTGAAATACAATATCTTTGCTGGATCTGTTTGTGATTTAACATTCTTACAATATATCTTATTACAGAGGCTATTATTTTCATAAATCCTGTAAAACAATGAATAAATATTTGCAAGGAAGGTTTAATAGATGACATCAAAATGACTCAACACAGAGTATTTATAAAAAGTATGGCAAGATGCATATGGAAGAGGCCCTCAGAAGTGCTGACAATACTACTGAAGCAGATTACCTTAAAAGAAAACACATATGGTTCCATTTTGTGCCTTCTTGCTCAACTAAATGTTTAGAGGCACAAGCTTGCAACCTGCTGAGTGAATCCTATTTTATCCATATGTGGATTATAGAACTAAAGAGGAGACAGTTAAGATTATTATTCAGTTACTTTTTCACATTTCAAGATGAAAAAGATGAGCAAATGTATGGGTTTCCCCTTTCCTTTTACAGGTTCAGACCCCAGAATTAATTTCTTTTCCTACAATGAACTACCTACTGATACTCCTGCTTCCCAAACTTGGTGACTTTCAGGCCTCTAAAATTCAACATCATTTTGTTTTACTATAGGACATCTCTAAATTGGGAAGAATATTTTGTGTAAAGACAAAAGCAAGGATAGCCAATTATCACTTCACTCTCCATCTACAATTTCCCCCATCAGTATACCCTAATTTTGTCCATTCTAAAACAAATAACTCAACCCCACTCCTCACCCCAGTTACTGTCCTTTCTTCTCTCCTTCACAGTCAAAAATTTTGAGTGTATTATCTACCCTCACTCTATTGACTTCCCTTCCCAAACTTTCCTTAAAACACTCCAATCTGACTTCCCTCCAAAACTGTTTTGAAAACTAACTTTGGCTTAGTCATCAATGACTTTTATGTTAAGTTTCTGTCCTCTCAATTTCTTGATCTCTCAATTTGACTCAATACTATTGATTATTCCTTTCTTCTTGATAGCTTCCATGATGTCATAATTTCTGTTTGTTTTACTTAAAACAAAGTAAGGCGTCTCCTTTGGCTCACCATTCAGAATTTAAATGTTCAGATTTCTCAGAGATCTGTCCTAGACTCTGTTATCTGCTCACCCATGCTTTTCAAAGGTAACCTGATATGCTACTCTGGCTGCAGTTTTCATCTGTAGTGACACATCTCTAGCCTAGGCTTCTTCCCTGAGCTACAGGTCAGTATAGCCTCTACCTACTGGTATCTCTACCTCCATGTCTCAAAAGAAACTCTAGGTGGAACAGGTCTAAAGTAACCCACACATCATGGCCCACCTCCTCCATCCCAGTGTATGGCATCTTCCTCCTTTCAGTTGTGCAAACCAGAAACATGGAAGTAAGCCTTGACTCCTCCTGTCTCCACATCCATAACCGAAAAATCTTCAAGATTTGTCAACTTCATCTTCTGTATCTCTAGAATCCAACCATTTCTCTCCAGGTTCACTACTGCTGCTCAATCCAGGTGTTTCACCCATTATAGCTCAAAAACATCTCTTGAATTCCACCTTCCCTTCTCAACACTCATCTTTTGTCATTAACTTGAACTTCTGGGATAACAAGATTCATTGCCACCAATTTTTCTCCAGGTCAAACAACCTTCTACAATGCTGTCAGAGTTATTTTCTTCAATTAAAAGATAAGAAAACTATTGCCTAGTTAAGATATTTGTTTGATCCCTGCTACCAAGAGGAAAAATTCAAATTCTATAACTTAGCTGTGACTTCCATAATTTATTCCCAACCTCTGTCCAGTCTCATTTCAGAATATTACCCAACTTCATCAACTCTAATTGCAAGCCAGAGTGAAGTTCTCTGTCACTTTTCTTGGGGCCTGCCTACTCCTTTTATGATTCTTCTGGCTTTTATACTTGATGATTTCTCAGTCTTGTACGCTCACTTTTTATTCTTCCAGATACAAGTCGAATATTACCTGAAGCTGCCTTTGCCTCCGGTAGAGTTCTTTGTTCGCCTTTTGTGCCTCTCTATCTCTTGATCCATCTATCTGCTTTAGTATGAACTGAACTATATTTTCAATTCTCTATTTACATGTATATCCTCCCAAAAGACTATGAGCTTCATGATGGCAAGGATTGTCTCAGTCACCTTTAGGTGCTTATCACACATAATAGGTACTCAACAAAGTTTTAAACTGAAGTATTAGAATATTTATAAAATCATGACATAAATAAAAGTATAAGAGCACAAATTTAAATAGGAATATTGTGATACATATATTTGAGACCTCACTAAATTAAAAGCAAGGCCACAAGGTAGGAAATTATAAATAAATTTGATGTCAAAACCAACACCACAGAGGAAAAACAGGTTTTGGGGGGCTGACCAGCTTTAGACACTGAGTTAGCACAAAGGATGACTTAAGTCTAGTATATTACGAGTTACTCAGAGGTTTTTTTAAAAAAAAGACATAAAGAGGAAAGCTAGTATATGTACATATTTGTTAAGGCATATTCTAGTGGGAAATTTTGAGGGGTGGCCACTTTTGGAAGTTCAGAACTGTACCCTTCTAAGCCCTTACCCCTTTACCTGGTTTCAAGTGTCTAGTCAGGTGCTTCAACTGCTTCACATCTCTAAGGTCCAGATCACAGAATCTGTAGTGTCCTTTCATTTTTTAATACCCTATGGGTCTCCAATACTTCCTCCAGAGCCCCAGTGCTTCCTTCAGGCATATTACTGCTTGTATATCTATTAATGCTCTATGTTTTTTTCTCATTTCTTAACATTTTTGCACATGCTTTTCCTCTGCCTAAAACTCTTCCTCTCTCTTATGTCTGAAGTGTCAATTTAGCTTCCTAGAAACTTTCCATGATTTTAAAAATTGATGCCCCTTTATGTATGACCAGAGCCCTGATATGTCTTCACATCATAGTATGTATTACATTACTGGGTAATTACCTATTTACCTATCATTTCCTAGACTACAAGTGGAAGGATAAGTACTACATATCTTAATTGTAGTTGTCTGCCCAATGCCCAGAACTGTCCCTGGCACCTAGGAGCTCAATAAATGTGTGTTGAATGATTACTTAGGGTCCCTCAGAGAACATTTCTGTCCATAACACCATGTTATATTAGGGACCTGTCACTTCCTGCTTCTTGTGCTAAGCAGAAAGAGGCCAGACACAATTTCGTTTGTTCACTCCGTTTGATTATTAGGGCTGTTCTCTTGCAAAATCAGACATCTCAGTCATGGCATGTTACATACTTGGATCATGCTGAAGTTACTGATCCTGCGCTTGCCTTTGACATCACAATTCCCAGATTTTTGACCTGTCAAAATCATAGATATCACAGGTTTCCTGGCCTCTGCTTTGATTTTATGGTTGCTGGCTTGTCAGCTTGCTGCCAAGAACTGAGAGTCCACATTGTTTAGTTGCCTCTTTGACCTGGGGTCATCTGGACCCTTGCCTAATCCCTCATTTACAGCAATCTCAGAAACTTGTATTCCCAGTTTCATGATCTCAGACTCAAGCCGCAGTCCCTAGCCTGACTAAACCCCGCCTAAGTCCTCTTGCAAAAATGACTCGAAAAACTGGTACCTATATATAATTATGAAAATCTGAAGAATATTGAGAGCTGAAGGATGGCTTAAAATAAACATCTAATGTAAAAAAGTGTTAATAAGATGTTTACCAGTCCTTCATTAACATGCAAAATGGAACTAGAGCAAATTAATATTTTGTTTCTATACATATGAACTTATGAGAGATAAAAATAACATGTCAGAATTATGTGGGTGTTACAAAGGAAAATATTACTATTTTAACAATGAATGTTTTATTATTGTTATTAGTAGTAGTAGATTATATTGTTTTATTTGGTTTGTTATGAGGCTGTGGCTGGGATATGTGATGCACAAATGAAAGTGTATGTCCAGTGCAAAGGATGGTAGGTATTTTGCCCTGAGATTATGCACCCAAGTTTGTGAACCCAAGCTGAACTTGCTAAAAGACCTGCAAGCTGGCAAAGCAATGGCAAAATGTATCTGAATCCAAGCATAATCATGGTGAATAAAACGGAATCATTCAGGTTCAGAACAGAAACTGAGGGAAAGGCCCTACAACCAACAACAGAGAAAATTTCTCAGGTGATGCCCACTGAGGGAATTTCTAATCCTATAGGGAAAGGAATGGGAGTTTGTGCATTGGTCTTGTGAGGAGAGCTCTAAGAGGATAAAACAGACAATATGTATAAGACTGGAGGGGAGTGCACACATTTGGTATTTCACGATAGGGGCAGTGAGAGAAAATGAATTGTTTGCGTAGATCCTTTTGCCTTAGGATTGCAATTGCCTGTAACAATATTACAAAGGCTGGCTCCTTTGGTTCAAGAAAAACAAATATGGAAAAAAAAAAAGCTTTTTTGCATGTCTATTTTCCTGAGAAAGCATTTCTAGCATTATTTTTTTCTTTATATTCTCTAACCTTAGGTGACACTGACTCCTGGGGGACTGGTCTGGGCTGTCTTCCACTTACGTTTAGTTTATATATTTATTTTTGCCATGGAGAACTTTAGGGCCGTGTCAAAAAAATGCTTGCTCCTACCCCCAGAGTCAGCAAGAAAATGAATCAGGTTTTTAAAAAAATTTCCAGTTAAATATCACCTCTTTATATTCTATCCCTCCATTTATTTCCCAAACTTCGATAGAAAATAAATGAATGAATGAATATATCATTCATACATACATACATACGTACATACAATTAGGTTCCCTTAAGTGAATCGCCTCTCTGTGGTGAACTCCTTCCGGAAATACTCTATGGACTTCTGAGGACTAATCATCCCCCAGATTACAAACACGTACAATCTCCCCACCTCAAGACACACACACACATATATACATATACACCCTGCTTCCCTAATTATTATTTTTTTCACAATTCTTTAGTCAGGGGTCTTTATGTAATTTTTAATCATTGTATTTGGGTTCACTTTTATCAGTGAGCCAAATAAATATTCCTATTAAATTCTTCAAGATCTCTACTACCAAATACATTTAAAAATTCAGTAGAACACTACAGCATCTTTTTATGAATATGCATGTATAATAGAACACCTATAGCTACTTTTGTAAAACACATATCTAAGCATATAGACACCCACACCAACATAGAAAAAGCAGAGATAATTAGCATTGTTATTTATTTAGAAAAACTCCTACAAAATGTACAAAGTTAGAGACTTCAGAAGTAATAATCACATTTGAAATTACTTAAGTTTATGATGAATTAATACAAGCTCAAGACCAAGTTTCTGCAGCTGTAATCAACAAACTATTGAGAATATAACACTCTTTCCAGAGTCAACATAGGTATTCCTAGTGAATCAGAGAATTGAGGCTCTTTCAGGGAAGTAATATGTAGAAGTTGAAGGAGGAGCCATAAACACTATAATCCAGAAAAAATTGAATATATAATAATTGAAGAGTAACTACAGTCTATATAATGAGTATATAACTTGACACACTGACAATACCTTCCTTTCAAGTATTAAATCTACTTAATCTATGATAAAAATAAATGAGTTATTGTACGTCTATTTATCCTGCCAATGGAAAAGTTGTACAAGAATTGAGAGGGTTAATGAAAAATTAATAATAAAAAAAGAAGGGCAAAAGATGATACAAGTAGTGTGTTGGATGAGATATAGGGTCACAGACATTTATAGAGTCAAGAGAGGAGAAAATTGAAGGGGATTTGATCACAGTCTATAAATACCTTACAAGTACTATCTGTATAAATGAAAGAATGTGATAATTCAAAGCATCAGAAGACGGAAGGACAAGGAGCACTGATCTGGAACTAAAGAAAAAATGTCTCAGCCTTATATTAAGAAATACTTTGCAACAGTAGGAGGACTTTGCATTAGAAATAAAAATCAAGGACAATACATAAAGTTTAGAAAAGGCCTGAAAATGATGTACCTATAAGTACAGAGAATAAATCAGAAATGACAAAGGGAAGAATGGAAAACAGTGACACTCACAGGATCAGAAGATGCACTTGTTCAGGATGTGTGAAATGTTAGCTGCCAATCTTTCTGTTAAATAAGATTCTCTAAGTCTCATCCTAAGAAACTATACCAAAACTTGAAAACGTTTAAATAAATGAAAAAATTTAGCCTATATTATAACCAACTATTCTACTATACTCTGACACCCAGTAATTTCCAGCTGTTGGCTATGTTCTTGCATTTGATAAAGAGCAATGCAGTTAAGTGATGATAGCTGGAGTTTATGATTGTAGATTTACCTAGATTTTTTGACCCACACAGAGATCTATACATAGCATACTCTTTATAACTGCTTTAATTATACAGGTTCAGACCCTCTCCTAAAGAAAATGTTAAATAATAACAGTAATTAAATAATAAAGAGATCACTGAAAACAAACATATTTCTTTCTATACATAATACTTTTCCACCCGAGAAAAAGGAAAACCCAATAAAAATTACATATTTCCTTTTCTTAAAAAGGACTAAACATTAATTCTCTGATTAAATAATGAAAAATTCATTGTTTGTTGATTTCAGACTGCTTTCAATCATTTGGGTTTTTTCATTGCTCAAACTTCAGATTTTACCTGCTTCCTCTATCCTTTCCTCTTACGAGTGAACCTCCTACTGCCTTATCTAAAGCTCCAAAGTTTTTCAGTTTTAAGAGAGATGCTTCCAAGAGTAACAAGAGGTTTGCTGCTCCCTTGGCAAAGGGTGTAGTCAAAGATGAATAAAGGGATTATTGAGAATAAAGAAGCGCTTAGCTGGCATTAAATGAAAGGAATTTGCTGTGGACCAAATTCATTAATTCACCCACTTTAAAACAAACAGACAAAAAAGAAAATTAAAGATTTTCTAATCATCTTCTATGTATCAGGAGCTGAACTAAGTAGATTTAAGAGTATGAGAAATTTCTAGCTAAAGATGATTTTGATCCAATCCAGCTATTTGGCCTGGTTCGTTTTCACTTCCCTAGTTTCCTGTACGTATAACTTTGCAATGCTCAATGCTTTGCAGGTGGAGAAAGTGGAGACTGGTTATCTAGGAGTTTTTGATAGGGCAATCTCTAGGATGCTAGTGTTTATACTGTTGATAAGGTTGACTACGTTTAAAGGCTGGGTAGAAAAGTAATGCAACCAGAAAGAGATGATGTCCTTAGAGAACACAATATTTAATAAGAGCACATGATAAGGAAAAAGTAGATTCAGAAGAAATTAAAAATTAGAGAAGGTGGAAATCAGAGCTGATAGTCAGAAAGAAGATTTCAGAAATTCCAAATTATAGAATTTAGAATCTGAAATCAGAATTGAGTGGTCATTGGGTTACTATTATGGAATGGAGATGCAGGTGACTGTCAGCAAGGAACCCAGAAGTTCTTAATTGGTGAAATAAAGGATTTCAGTAAATGATACATTAGAGTTATGTAGATGTTTTTATGTACATTAGGAGTTATAAACAAAACAGAAAATATCTTCATAATTTAGGTGTTCAAGTAAACTCATTTGACTTTTATGTTAAGAACATTAAAGGTCAAGTTCGCCAAATTAAATGTAATTTATTCTTCTATCAAATATTCTTTTGTAGCACACGATTAGAACTATTAGAACATCACTTGATTATTGAATTTCACTGTCTTAGGCTTAACATCAAAACATGTAGCAAATGTTTAAAAATGAGTAAAACAGCTAGACTCTAAAAAACAGATGCAAAATATGTAATATTACTATATTAACTCTATAACTTCTCCTTTTGGCTCCTAGGCTCCTACTTATATATGAATACTACACATATACATATATACAGCTTTGATGACTGATGAAATAGCATAATTTCAAATTATTTCCCTCTCCCTCCCTTCTTCCTTCTTCTCTCCTCTCTCTCTCTCTCTCAATCATCAAATTCGAAATGTTACTTAACAAGTTTAAATTAATTATGTGTCCCATACTGAAGACTGGCCTATAATATTATATCTTAAATCACATATTTTTATAAGACTTGAGTGCCTAATAGAATTCTTGCAAAACCTATCAAAGTGTTTCAGAACATACGAAATATATCAATTGGACAGAAACAGTTCTTCATTATGCTTTACACACAATTTTGCTCAACTGCTTATTTTAATTAGAGCAGAACTCTAGCTTCTGCTCATTGGTTTAGCATAAGCAATAAAATGAAGTTTATTTAATTTTCTAAAATAAGTAAAGCAGAGTAAAGTTAATTAAAAGTTAATTACAGAATAATGAATCATCTACCCTTGCTGTGCTAGTGTTGCCCAGATGATTAGATGCTGTCCTTCCTGAATACACTTCCATTCCCATAAGCTGGGTATTCCCTTCATTCCATGTTTTTCATTTGTGTCCTTTAAAAGTTTATGCTGCCTTTTTCTGAAGGTGTCTTTTTCAGGAAATACACACGTACATAGATGTACCTACACACACCTTCCTAGTTTCTCTCCTTTTATATGCTTTCCTCAGGCATAATTTTCATTTAGACTTCTGATTGCCTTTTAAATTTGACAGAATATACCTATAAAATTCGTTAGTAATTGTTTCATTTCCCAGCATGGCATGTGTAGTTAACCTTGAAAGACAGATTGGACGTTAACTGTAGTGAACCCAACCTTTGCCAGTATCACAAAGGTCATGGATCTGTTCTCCCTGGTCCTGTGTCTTCAAGTAGAAGGTTTTGTACATATTGGAATTAGAATGCTTTTATTGCTCATTAATTCATCATTAAAATGATGTTAACTAATCATTCTCTATAAGGCTCTGGCGTACAGATTTTCTGGCATGAACTGCTACAGCTGGCTCCCAGCCACTTACACCTTCCTGAAAACAACAGCATTCATGTTTTTGGTAGACTTAAATCTTTTTGTCAAATTTTATTGTAAGTAGTATGTCTTATAAACTTTCACTGGGAATATAATGTGGCTTATACTGAGAGTATCTTAATTTTTATGAATGGATATATATATGGAAACACTTGAATTTCAATTTTGTAGCAGGCTTCTCATAGTATAAGAAATAATGTGCAATGAATATTATGTATACACCTCAATCATGTGTCTTGCATCTTGACATAAATATGAAGGCATTTTAACAAATACTGTTACTTAAAATAGGGAAAGAAGTGAATCAGTGTAACTTGGGATATTTACATTGATTCAATACATTCACTTTAGATATTTTTACTCCTTGACTATGTGTCCAGTCTATGTAAGCAGCTATTAGTTTTGCAAAATCATATGAGATTCAATGGTACAAATGTGATATGAACTAACTACAAACAATTGAATTCCTGAATCCTTCTTTAAAAGTATACAGATCTTCCTTGACTTACAATGAAGTTACATCCCAATAAACCCACCCTAATTCGAAAACACTGTGAAGTCCCAAATGCATTTAATACACCCAACCTACCAAACATCATAGCTTAGCTTAGCCTACCTTTAACATGCTCAGAACAAGTAAGTTAGCCTACAGTTGGGCAAAATCACCTAACAATGCCTATTTTATAATAAAGTTTGAATATCTTGTATCATACCACATTCCACTAGCCCGAGAAAAGATTCAAATTCAAAATCTGAAAAACTGTTTCTACTGATTTTGTATTGCTTTCACACCATCAAGTCAAAAAATCATAAGTCGAACCATGGTTAACTCGGGGACCATCTGTATTCTATATTCTACATCCATAATTTTTCAACCTTCTGCTAAAGGATACATGTAGAGGCATTTATGTTCCCACATGTTGTTAATCAGATGTTAAATAAGAAGAAAATAGATGGAAAAGACCTGAAAATAAAATTTTGAAAGGATCTTTTACACAGGGACTATGAGGAGTTGGAAGAGAGGGTGCAATCATGTTTTCACAACTTCTTACTTGCTGCCGTGCATTTATCTTCACTATTCTAACACTTTCCCTCATTCTTCTTTTCAGATTTTTTTCCTGCCTTTATATGTTAGTTATGTGTGCAACTTCTTCACTATTATATTCTAATTTTCTGGTTCTCAATTTTCCAAACTTTAATATGATGAGAATAATGGTTCAAAAAAATAAAACCTTTCAGTTCAGAAATGCTGACTTCTCTTTCAACTATCATTTTTAAATGTTGATTCAAAACTTCATATTCAACTCCATCTTGTAAACACGGATCTTGGCTGTTCTTTCCATTTGCTTATGAAAAATATGTCATATTAGGAAAGTGCCATTTTGTGAGGGGGGTTGTTCACTATTTTTTTCTTGGCATTACAATTTTTATGGTAATGTTATTTTGATCCATTTGATTCAGATACTTCTCTTTAATAATGTCTGAAATTCTTGGTAGAGAAAAAATAAAAGAATTCAACCCATACCATAAAGTGAATTATGGGTAGTTTACTATAACTGTGCAGAAATAAATTATACGTAATGATGGAAATTCCCTCTTCTAGCTTTTTGGTTACAAAGAGAGATGGTCAAACGGATGCCAAAATGTGCCAAGTTTTTATAAACGGCTTCATATTATCTTCATTCCTGGGGAGAGTTAGGTCTCAAAATGTTCCACTCTCCACAGAGACAAGTTTGTGATTAAAGACTCCAATCTTAACAATCAGAAAGCATTTCTATAAGAACACGATAGAAAAAACTGTATGGATTTCAAAGCATTCTACATATATAAGGATCTATTGTTTTTGTATTATTTTTACCTCCTATCATTACTACCAATTTATACATATATTTAGAGTGCAACTTTTATTGTTATGTAATTGCTCCAGTTAATACATAAACAAACACCCAGTTGTTATGTCAAGAAAATCCAATTAATTTATAAATTTTATACAAAATATGACTGGCAGGTAGTGACATCATAAAACGTTTAACTTCTCTGCATTGAACCATATGAGTCATCTATTTGGACCATAATAGAGTATATATGTATGTTTGAAAGAATTTTTTATATGCTTAACCAGTTACTTTTAATGTTTTTGAATTCTTATTTATTGAATCAAAAGTTTAAACATTATAAGAAGTGTAAAATTGGCAGCACCATGTGTGGAAACTATGAGAAACCATAGATGAAATAATAACGCAACACGGGCTTATATAAATAATGGGACAGAGTGTGTTTCAAAAATCCACGTGTTAAATAAAATGTGTTATTATATTAATAATAATTAAGATGTCCTAGAACAGCTAGTTTATACAAATTATTAATCATATAAAGTGAGAAAAAACAGTAAATAAGTAACGAAACTCTAAGCCAGCTAGTACAGTAGGGCAGAATGTGCTTCTTTCATGTATATGTAATATAAATGAATAACGGGAAAGCAATGGACATAATATGTTTGTTAACATTTTTACTCTGCTTCACTGAAACTTTCTGCTCAATATGCTATAAGAAAACAAAAATTATGCAAAATTAGTCTCAAATGTCTTTAACTCTGCCAACTAAATTAACCTCTGAAGGAAAATATAAATTCATAAACCATTGCCAATCTGTGAATGTTGTTTAGGGACTTGTGCAACACAGTAACACACTGAACAGATTGACAATGCAGTCCTTCTCCAACATAGTATTGGGTTGGCCAAAAAGTTCGTTCGGGTTTTTCCATGTCTTACGGAAAACCTGAACGAACTTTTTGGCCAACCCAATACTTGCAGAAAGAAAAAACTTGCTGGATTCGTTACCTAGTATTGACATTATGGCTTCTAGAACCCAAATAAGAATCTGTGCTGCCTGTTTCAGGCATGATGATCTCCGGTTCTGTTTGAGATAAGAGGGGCATGGCATTAGCACTTCTAAAAGGGAGATGGAAAACCAACGACTCAATTTTCAGAACAGCACGTTGCTACACGTTGGTATATCTTCTGATGGGAAAGGAAAATCAAAAGGAGTCAGTATTGCTAAGAGAGCTCTCTAAAATGGAGCTGGGAGGCCAATGATGAAGTGTAACTTATGCATGTCTCAGCCTGGATGGGATCTGACCTTTTCACTACTTATTGCACTTAAAGAGAGTATCCAGAACATCTGCCAGAAACTCAAGATACTTATGGAACACTTAATCTAAAATAACTCACGATAACCATCCCTTAAGACAAATATTTCTTTTCTTGTGTCAGAGCACAACTTCATGGCTTTTGCCTTTTTAAGCCCCTGACTCCTTCTCCCCAGAACACTCTTTCTGGGGAAGAACAAACCTGTCTTCCAGATTCTAATTCTTAAGACTCCAAATAAACAATTTTATTACTTGAAGACTTCTGAATTATTTTTTGGTTAACGTTACAGACAGGAGGTTTTTTTTCTAACCTCTTTTATTGATGTATCCCCCCGTCCTAGAACATTGCCTCATACTTACAGGCATTCAGTAAAACATTTCTGAATGAATGAATGTGAATCATTAAGATATCTCACTGAAGGAGAGAGGAGAAATACTTTCTCCTAAAAGAATAAGCATGAATGTAAAATGTACCTCTTTCTAACTATTTTGGTCTGAGTACTGCAGCTTGCAGCAAGCTAAGCCAAACTCCTAGGTCATTTCTTTTTATTTCTCTGTATACTTTTTAAAACTTTAAGTATAATTGATTTACAATATTGTGTTAGTTTTAGGTATACAGCACAGTGATTCAGTTTTTTGCAGACTGTATTCCATTATAAGTTATTATAAGATATTGGGTATAATTTCCTGTGCTATAGAGTAAATCCTTGTTGCTTATCTATTTTATGTACAGTCGTCTGTATCTGTTAATTCCATACCCCTAATTTTTCCCTCCCCTCTCTCTCTCCCCTTTGGTAACCATATGTTTGTTTTCTATGTCTGAGTCTGATTCTGTTTTGTATATAGATTCATTTGTATTATTTTTCAAAGTCCACATATAAGTGATATCATATAGCATTTGTCTTTTTCTGCCTGACTTATCTCACTAAGCATAATATTCTCTAGATTCATCCACGTTGATGCAAATGGAAATATTTCATTCTTTTTGTGGCTGAGTAATATTCCAGTCATAAAATCGTCTGTTGCTGGGCACTTAGGTTGCCCCCATGTCTTGGCTATTGTAAACAGTGCTGCTATGAACACTGGGGTGCATGTATATTTTTGAGTTAGTGTCTTCGTTTTTTCCAGATATATACCCAGGAGTAGAACTGCAGTATCATATGGTAGTTCTATTTTCAGTTTTCTAAGGAACCTCCAAACTGTTTTTCATAGTGGCTGCACCAATTTTACACTCCCACCAACAGTGTAGGAGGGTTCCCTTTTCTCCACACCGCCTCTAGCATTTATTATTTGTAGACATTTTGATAATGGCCATTCTGACCAGTGAGAGGTGATATCTCATTGTGGATCTTATTTGCATTTCTCTAATAATCAGTTGATGTTGAGCATCTTTTCATGTGCCTGTTAGCCATCTGTATGTCTCCTTTAGAAAAATGTCTATTCAAGTCTTCTGCCCATTTTTTGATTGGATTACTTGTTTTTTTGATATTGAGCTGTGCGAGCTTTTTCTATAGTCTCGATATTAATCCCTCATCAGTTGCATCATTTGCAAAAAGCTTCTCCCATTCTATAGGTTGTCTTTTCATTTTGCTGATGGTTTTCATTTGCTGTGCAAAAGCTTTAAAATTTAAATAGGTCCCATTTGTTTATTTTTGCTTTTATTAATTTTTCCTTGGGAGACTGATCTAAGAAAATATTGCTATGATTTACGTCAAAGAGTGTTTCACCTATGTTCTCTTCTAGGAGATTTATGGTTATATGGAACTACAAAAGACTGCAAATTGCCAAGGCAATCCTGAAAAAAAAGAACAAAGCTGGAGGTATAACCCACCCAGACTTCACTACAGTAATCAAAACATCATGGTATTGGTCCAAAAAACAGACACATTGCTCAATGGAACAGAATAGAGAGCCTGGGAAGAAACCCATTCACCTATGGTCAATTAATCTATGACAAAGGAGACATAGTACATGACAAAAAATATACTATGGAGAACAGACAGTCTCTTCAACAAGTGGTGCTGAGAAATCTGGACAGCTACATGTAAAACACTGAAATTAGAACATTCCCTCACACCATATACAAAAATAAACTCAAAATAGTTTAAAGATCTAATTGTAAGACATGACACCATGAAACTCCTAGGCCATTGGTGAGTATATCATTAACTCAGCCAGTTATGTTTTTCTCTATTTGCAGACCTGATCATCGCTTCTGCTACAGTTCCATCTATCCTCACATCAAAGACTACTCTGGTTGCCAACCAGAGTTTATCTCTCACTTTCGTAACATATAGACAAGGGAAAAGAACACCAGCAGGGAATATAATCCTTCCCCTTTATAAAATTTAACACTAGCTTGTGTTTACCTGGCTAGCCACATCTCACACCTCTCTTTCTATTCCCACACTGCTGGAACACTGCGGGGAAGAGAAGAAGCAGCCAATTTTAAGCTTAATTTTAATTAAAATGATTAACAAGCCCAAGAATTTCCAAAATAATACTTCAAGGTTTATGCTGACAGATCCATACTGAGGGCAATTAAAGTCGCATAGCCTTCCCTTGCCAAAAAACAAAATCTAGCCAAAGAAATTCTTAAACATTTCTTTTTTCATTCAACTATAAAATTATTTATTGGCTTTAGTTGACCCACAAAGAATATGATCAAATGTGGAAAAGACAGAGTTTACTAGTTTCACAAGCAACTATTCCAACTATCAAACTAGCAGGTTACATGAGTTGGAGATCTTAGCCCTGTTCCATATAACAGATAGATGTCCACATCAAAGATAAAGTCACTGCTCTTGAAACCTTTGGAAAAACTCAGCAGAAACCAAAAGGCAGAATGGCTTTGAGGTTAAATTAGACATCAGACTAAAAAAAAGTGAACCATATCATATGAAAATATATCACCTTCTTTTTGCAAATAGCGGATCAAAAATTACTAGATCAAAGAAATTAGACCTATATTTTTAAAAGAGAGACAAAGGACATATATTTCTATTTCTAAAACAGAATACATTCAAATAAAAAATAAATTTAATCTTTTTACCTTGCATTTTTATGTACCAAAATGCAGAATAACCCCCAATATTGAAAGTTACAGAATATAATCTAATTAAGTCTACACTTTCCATAATTCTTTCACTATGTCAAAACAGTTTTTCTTTATTTGCGAGCCTTATGCAAAACAGTGAACTTCATATGTATACATAGAGCTGATTCACTTCGTTGTACAGCAGAAACACAACGTTGTAAAGCAACTATACTCCAATAAAAAAATTAATCCTGTGGAAATAAATGAATCAAACTGGCTTGCCATTTTAAAGACAGAAATGTCAGTCGTTTGAGAGGCCGTGTCAAATTTTGGTTAAGAATATGGTCATTGGAGACATCTTCCCTGGGTATAAATCCTGCCTCTGCTGAGAGCTCTGTTGACCTTGGAAGAGTTACTTAACTTCTCTGTTCCTCAGTATACTCTCTCAAGTGAGGATAACAATAGTACCTAATTCATAGATTTGATTGAAAATTAAGCGAAATAATGCAAAGAAGGCTTGTTATGATATCTAGGAAATAATAACTGTTCAATAAATAAATTTCTGTTTTAGTCAGACTAGGGGAGAAAGGGACAGGGCTCAGCGAATCCTGGAAGTTGCTACAGATTACATTTCCTAACTAAAAGGAGAGGAGGGAGACCCTTGTTTCTATTAAAAGGACCCACAAGACATAAATACAGAGGTAATCTTAGGCCAACTATTAAATGTTAAGGACCCTAAATTGCCCAGGATCGTGGATGCTCTATGCCACGTACTCCTCCAAACTCTACAGGTCTATAAGGGTAATGGATTATGGAGTTGAAAGAACAGCATTTTAAAAATTATCCCTTAACCATTCCTTTATAGGTTTGTAATGTAACGAATCACCTTATCCAAAATTTAGCTCAGGTCAATTTCATATCATCTTTCTAAAACATATACTTTAATTCTATACTTACGAACAAGGTTTGCAACTAAAACTTTAAAATTGCCTTTGTTTTCTATATGTCTCAGCGTCATATGGATGTCAACTCAGTTATTACAATGACTTAATAGGGAGTTTTTATTTAAATCTTATATGCATAAAGGTTTAGAAGTCAACATCGTCTACATGAAGATTTTCTCTTTAGTTTTATCATGTAAATTTAATTATAGCATATACATGATAACTTGACACTAGTTAATCCAGTAAAGTCCATTTTGGTAGCACTCATATAACAGTTCAACAAATACCTCCAAATGTATAAATATTTATGTTCTTATAATTGTGGAAAAGTTAAAAATGCCCAAGTGGCTAAATTATTTTTCATTTAAGACATTTTTAGTTTTTAATTCAAATCGCATTCAAGACATTTTTAGTTTCCAATTTGATACCTCATACTTGGTTACAGATACAAACTTATTTATAGAGACTCAAAGCACACTGTATATTTATAGGTGTTTCTACATATTTAGAATGTATTTAATGAAGGTCAAGAATAAAACTGCAAATGAGGTTTATGGCATTGTTCTAAAGGTTCATTATTATCATTGTGTGGGAAAGTATAATTTTCTTAAGAGAAATGATGACATATACATAATAAAGTCCCTGTCCGTGTCATGACAGCTCAAGAGCATGCCATCGTTACCACCTATGTCACACTGCAGGTGTGCCTGCTATATGGGTGACAGCTACTGACTTCTCTGATCAACACATAATTATCTCTGAATAAAAATGCACGTTGAAGTTAGCTGGACATAATGGATTGAAGACCCAGGGCAAAATTATCTTTGTCATGGCACATAGCACCACCTGGGGGTAGGAGAGGGCTAGAGAGAAGTGTTGGCAATGATGCAACCTTGAGAAGCCTGCTGTGGTGTGGGTACTTCTGGGGTGTTCATGTTTATCCTGCTTGTCTTCTTTTGGACAGAAGAGGTCACTCGGTTAATGGTTAGGATGCTCCTGACAGAGAAAGTTTCCCGCTGATAGCGATATTCTCCACTGATCTAACTGTATATCTCTCCCTCCACAACTAGTTTCCATTTGCAGAGTCCCCTTCCCCCATAAGATAATAAATATCATATCACAAGGATGGCAGTGCTCCTTCATGGAACACTGACTGTTTATTAGAGGCAAAAAAGTTTAAGGGAAATGCTAACAATGTTCATTAATGGCCCGCATCCAGGTTTAATGAGGCATGTCAATATGCGGACTGGGCAACATCAGTGGCATAATAGTGGTGGTAAATGGGAGTAATTGTATCCAATTGTACGGCACAGCTTCCAGGAATGAGCCCGAACTGCCAACTGACAATGACAGAGCAATTATGGGAAGGCAAGCGAGCTGTGTCAAATTAGCACTTGGTGAGAACTCATTTTTCAGAGATGTGCTTGCTCTACACCACCACAAGTGATAGCTACTTTATTGTGAGTGATAGGAAGACCAGCACTTAGACTGATGTTCTGATTTGTCAATAGCTGTATTTGAAAGCTTAGTGTCACAAATATATAGAGATATTCAGGGAGAGAGGCACACTGCTCATGATCCGAAGGATAAGAACGTTGCCGAGAAGGTCATCTGTCAGTGTGAGCTGTCAGAAAGAGATCACACTCTATGAAAAGGGAACATTCAGCCGACTTAAGTAATTATCTTTGACTGAGATTTGAAGATGTCTTCTTTTGTTGGCCTACATTGACTGCATAATTTATAATTTACTGCAATCAGCAAAGGGCCAGGAATTGTAACTAAGAAAATTCTTATTTTATTTCCCATAATTACTTTTTTCTCTCTCTCTTTTTTTAACTCCTTTAGCACTTCAGAAGTGAAAAGTGGGAAACTGATGAAATTCATTTTTTCTATCTTTCTTAAATGACTCAGCCTCAAGTACATCAGAAACAATGTATTTACTTTTGACTGCTATTTCACAGAGCCATAGCTCTCTACCATCACACTATAAAAGGTATAAAACACCCCCTTTATCCTTGATGTATTTTTTTCTTGCTTTGTGGGATTACCAGTTAAAGAGGATAAAGTAGTAATTCAATTTTGTCTCTCTAGTGCAGAAAAATAAGAAAGAAAAAACAGATTTGGAGTACTGAGCACTGAAATTGTAATTCACATCCTCAGATTCTCATCAGTTTGACTGAGTTGTCAAAACCATAAAGAGATAACTGTTATGGCAAATATTTCAGAACAACTATATGGATTAACAGAATTTTCAATTCTTCTTGTCTTTCCCCCCACCCTGCCCTAGGACATATCACAGGATCAATGTCTGTAAAATAATTCCTTTGCCTTTAATAACCTTATGAAAAAAATATTTGGGGACCCATTATATCCTGGAGTGCAATAAGCCCCAAAATTTTATTTTTAATATATTTCTAGAAAAAGTAATTACTTAATTTTGTTAGCTAAAATAGGGATATGTAACAGTGTAGCTTTTGATTTATTTTATTCCCTGAATCCCTGAATTAAAAGAAGAACCTGTGAAGAAATATTAAACTTCTATTATTTGGCATCTTTATCAAATTCTTGCTGCTCTGTTTTTATTTTTTTCCTTATTGTGACCAATTGATTAATGAATTGTAACTAAAAATTACCAAGATTAGCCTGCCTTCTGGCAAAAACTGCTGTTTAATTCTAGGTGTATTGATTTACTGTAGAGATATTGACAAAAGAATTAATTTAAGTACTTTAAGTCAATATTACTTGAGTGGACACTTTACCTTTTAGGTATAAAGAAATACTCTTAGAATATTCTTCTATTAATATGGTGTAAAATTACTGTCACATAATAAACATTCATTTCTTCCCCTCTTAAAGTCTGCATAGGTTCATGCTGCTCTTTAGTTTTCCTCAAGACCCATCATGCACTCATATTTGAAATGAGTAATTGTGGGGTTTAGGATGTTTGCTAATGTATTTAATGTTTCCTCTAAACTTTAACTATTCTGCTAAAAAATATTTTGTTTTCCATAGTTTACCATTTACTACGTGAGATTATTTTAAATTATATACTTTGATGTTTCCGAAAGACTTTTTAATTATTTTTTTTAATATTTCAGAATTCTTTGGACCACTCAGTTTCCCATCATACAAAGCTGTTTAATTCACAATGCCTTTAGTAGAGGCCCATCATCTAGTCTATAGTGCCTGTGCCACTTAATAATGGAATAGTGCATCAAAGTGGCACTTAGGTCTCAAATTGTTATGTATGACTGTCAAAGCGGTAAGAAAAAAAGAATTAAAAAAGGAGTTGGGAGGGGTGGAAGAAAAACCCTTGATTTGTCTTTATACTGAAACGTGAATTTGTCAGCCAGGTTCTGAAATCACAACAGCATTGCATCCCCAGCGAGATGTTGAAATCTTGACAGGTACATATTTTTTTCAACTACAAACACTTCTATAATGAAAACTAAATATACAAATCTTATTTTTTTTAATTTTTTTTCTTTTTTTGCTCTTGACACACAGTTGTTGCCAATGGGATTTAATGTTCAGGTTCAAGTTGTCAAGAGAAATAACCAATAAGCAATCCAAAGAGCCACAATACAGATATGCAAAGGCAAAAAGCCTGGCTTCTGTGATATACTGAAAGGATTTGAGTGTATAATTAACCAAGTCCAAACCACTGGCACTTAATCTTCCTCCTAATGACAAGTAAAGCCCATTATAGCTCTCCGGGGGACAAACTGTAACTTGTTTAGTAGTCACCAAGGCTTTTGATCATCATTGTTCTTTTCACTTCATCATTTAAAGATGAGTTTGCTTTGGTCTGGCATTTTTCCATTTATCATTGCTTATTCTCAGAAAGAATAAAAGGGTAGTCCCCAATCCAGTAATGAAATTCTGTCATCCTAAGTATTTTTTTAAAATCTCCCTAAATATTCTTATAACCAGAACTATCTACTTTTGAGTCTGATTCAGAGTATTGCCTGTGTATATAATTTCTTTGGGTCTGTTTTGTGAACACTTTAAGTGCCCTGCCAACCACTATTAATACCTACAATGATGCTCAGTGTGTGGTAATTATTTACCTGCTGGTAGCTTCACTATATTACCAAAAACCTTATGGGTATGCCTGGATGTTTTCTGTAGGAAGAAGGAAGGAGACCTGTAGTTGTAGCGCTATTTCCAAGAAATTATAAATTGCAACTGGTTGTCACCCACTGCTCTATATAAATCAGTCTTGCAGAATTGCATTCAACCATTTGCCTGGGGCAAGTGATATTTTTGACAGGTGAGTGGAATTTTGCAAGGCTAGATAATGCTCCACAAACCACATATGAATAACTGAAAACTACAACTCCCATCATGCCCTGCAACTGAACATTAAATAATCATGACCTCTTCAGAAGTTTGTTTGTTGTTAATTTTATTTTATTGTGGTAAGAATACTTAACATAGGAACTACTCTCTTAACAGATTTTTTTAAGTGTATAATATAGCATTCTTATCTATAACACAATGTTGTACAGCAGAGCTCTAGAATCCTGGTAAACACCATTCAATTTTTTTTTTTTTTTTTTTTGCCTCTTTGAGTTTGACTATTTTAAATACCTCATATAAGTAGAATCATGTAATATCTGTCCTTCTGTGACTGGCTTGTTTCACTTAGCATAATGTCCTTAGTTTCACCCTTGAGGTGGCATATTGCAGGATTTCTTTCTTTTTAAATGATGAATAATATTCGATTGCATGTATATACCACATTTTTTTATCCACTCAACCATGGATGAGCATTTAGGTTGATTCCATATCTTGGCTATTGTGAATAGTGCTGCAACAAACATGGGAGTGCTACTATCACTCTGAGATCAGGATTTCAATTCTTTTGTATAAATACCCAAAAGTGGGATTGCAGGATCATATGGTAGCTCCATTTTTAATTTTTTTGAGAAATCTCTGTGCTGTTTTCCATAGTGTTGAACCATTTTGAAACCCTACCAATACTGTACAAGGTTCCAATTTTTCCACAACCTTGCAAACACTCGTCTTTTGTAGGTGTTTTTGTTTTGTTTTGTTTTTATAATAGCCATTCTAACAGGTGTAAGATGGTATCTCATTGGAGACTCATTTGTATTTCTCTGATGATTAATGATGTTGAGCATCTTTTCTGTTGGCCATTTGTATATCTTCTTTGAAGAAACATATATGGATCTCCTTTGTCCATTTTTAATCAGTTTTTCTTTTTTGCTCTTGGGTTGTATGAGTACTTTATATTACTAAACCCTTATCAGATACAAGACTTGGAAATATTTTCTCCCATTCTGTAGGTTGCTTTTTCATTTTGTTTCTTTTGCTATACAGAAGCTTTTAAGTTTGATGTAGTCCCACATAATAGATGTTCAGTCAGTAGAAGCTATTATTGTATATTGCTTGACTATTTCATTTCTGCATGTGTTTCCTTCTGTCCCTAACCAGGTCCAAGGCTGCTATGAGAAAAGGACAGTGATGGTCATATGACTTCACTTAAGTGTACATGGAGTTCCGTTACCTATGAACTGATTTGGAACCTTGCTTTGTTAATCAGAAGAGACAAAAACAAACTATAAACTGATCAATTGAATGACTGATTGATAACTTGCCTGATGTAGTTGCACTTATTTTTACTTTTATTGCCTGTGCTTTTGGTGTTATATCCAAGAAATAATTTCCAAGGCCAATGTCAATAAGCTCTTTCTTCCCCTGTGTTTTCCTCCAAAAGTTTTACAGTTTCAGATCTTACATTTAAATCTTTAATTAATTTTGAGTTGATTTTTATATATGGGGTAAGATAAGGGTCCAATTTCATTCTTTTCCAAGCAGATATCCACTTTTCCCAGCACCGTTTGTTGAAGAGACCGTCTGTTCCTCATGTGTTGTCATGTGATTAATACACGCCTTTTGAATCAGATCTCAAAATCCACAGAGAACAAATCGACATGACAGCCTTAGAAATGAGTCTTAGTATAATTCAGCTCTACAAATTGTTACCACAAAAGTTTCTACATTCTCTTACTCTTTCAGGAAGTAAAAGTTAGGATACTCCTGAAAACTCTATTTTCAAAAGACTATTGCAACTTAAAGAGTCATTTTAGTGTTTAAGCTTCCAAACATTAATTGATACACTCATCTTTGATTTTCTTTTTCCCTTTCCCTTATTGTCCACAAGTAATTTATCAGCAACTCCTTCTATGCCACTTCAAAAATCTATCCTGGAGTCCTTCTTCTTCTGTCACCTAAACAACTGTAGTAGCTCTCTGGTCTCCCTGCATTCACTATCACCTCTTCTGCTCTACATGCAGCGGGAGGAATCTTTTGGAAATAAAAATCAACCATGATCATTTCCGTTCCACTGACTACACTTGTGTTAAAATACAGCCAAAGGTCTCAACTTATTTGATGCCCACAACAGAAAGATCAAATCTCACTAAAATTCTTAATAGTCCCTGCTCTTTTTGACTCCTTATTATTACGTGGCTCCTTTTCTGTCTGACCCACAGCTCCACTAAACTAACTTCTCATAGGGCTCAATGCCAGTACTCCTTCTTCTGAGAAAGATTTTACTTGCTTCTCCAACAAAGAACATAACTTCCCCTGCCCCCAATATATTGGTAGCACAGTGCCGAATGTGTTCCTCTATCATAACATTTGTTATACTAAATTGAACTTTTCTATTTGGGTGCCTCTCTCCCACTTAGAATATGCTAATTTTGAGGACTGGCACTGAGTTGTATTCACAGGCTTGTATTCTGAGACTGACAGAGTATTTGGCATTCTAGACCCTTAATAAAATTAGTTGAATGAATGAATGAAACATTCCCTGAGGCAGGAGCCATTGTGTTACATTTAATTCAGTAGAATTATAACATCTAAACTGAAGACCTAGTTATATTACCTTGAGAAAGAAACTTTGGTTCTCAGTTTAATCACTTAAAAAAAAAAAGGGAAACACCATTTCCATCACATCCCTCATAAAGTTAAGTGGTTAAATAAGATATTTATAGAAAATTAAGTGCCTACTGCTTAGCAAACCTTCAATAAATGTTTGCTTCACATTGTTTCCTTCTCCATTTCTAACTGAACTCCCCTATTTAAAACTACACTTTCAATTAACTTATTAAAGAAGAATGGAACCTCTCATGAGATGATCTTTAAGAAGACAACAGAGAAACTGAGAAAAATATATTTAGTATTTAGTCTAAACTATGTTTAGACTATGACATGTTTGTGACTTTTTTCTTCCCATACATTTTACATCAAATAAGTCTCATTTGTCCACATGTTCACAATGATTGTGGCACTCAAACAACTGTTTTCTTAAAATGCCTTAGTATTTACTAAAAAATGGAAGGTCGGGACATTTCACTTGGCCATTTGAAATCTGAATAGCTCAAGGTTATAGGAATCTGTGAGTTAACAGGATGAGGTTTGTGGTTTAGCAGGCAGCTTTCTAACATACTGTCATAAATGAACTGAATGAAATACTACTGGCTGTCTTCTAAGGAAAAATAATCTTTCAGCTTGTAGTTATAATTTCCAAAAAGTTACAGACTTCTAAATATCCTATACATTAATGTGTAAAGGTTATATGGGAAACCATGTGAAGTAATCATTCCCATGAAGAAAATCCATGTATATTTATGTGATAGTTTAAAGAAAATGACCCTACATTTTATTTGGGCAAGTGAAGACGATAAGGGAATTATTTTCATAAATAAGTGAAATGTATAGCATCTACAGAAACAGGATAATATCAAAACTATACTCTCAAAATCAGTCACTATAAAAAGTTATAAAAAAAAAGTTATATTTGATTAACCAATGCCCGATCTGGAAGTCTACTTTTCTAAATCTGTATACAATTTGCAAGATGTTTCAGGATTTGCAGTGCTATAAATCTTAATGTATATGCATTTAACAAAAAAATCGCACAAAATACACACCAGGTCTATGAAAGAGTATTTAATGGCATTGCTTTTCTTGGTTTTCCAAGCAGGCTTTACAATCACATATTAATCCAGATTCCTTAAGCACTGTTTCTTAAAATTGGAATGGATGTACAGAATATGGAAAACAGATTAGTTTATTCAGTAATAAGTAGGTTATTTGATCCTGGCAGATTAGCCATAGTATGATCCTACCGCAAAGTTTTCCCCCCACCTTTCCAACTGTCACCATTTCCATTTAGAAGGAATGTAGAATTAGGCAAAGCCACAAGTGAAGCACTCCCTGTAGATTCTTACTCTTCCTAAGCCTTCAGCAAAATCTTCTCTGGAATCAGAAGGTAAATGAAATTAAGAAGCAATAATATATGGCTTGACTTGGGTTTTTTTTTTTCTTTGATCTGGAAGACACAACTACTCTGTCGGATAACTGTGTGATACAAATCAAACCTAGTGTGTTCCCCATTTGAAGCCTAAAACCAGTGCTTTAGAACAAACATCAACAATGTTTTCCTTTTAATTCTGATACCAGTTTATTCACGACACTTTGAGATTCAATTCTGAAGTGATAAAGTCTGATATGCCAATTTGACATCAGAAGATAACATCTATTATTTTTTAAATGTTGTAATTTTGACTCAGGTAAGTTTTCCAATGTATTTAAGAGTTGACCTTTATCATGATTTTTTTTTTCAAAAGCAAAAAAAGAAAATATCACAAAAATAGAAAATAAAGCTAGCCTTCATAAAGCAGAGCATGGACTTTTCAAACAGCAATTCTCTCTCTTTCCTATGAACATCAATGACATTGCAAACCAGACATGTAACAAAAAAGAGAAATACAATATACCCTGAAAGTGGAAAACAAGGTCAGAGGTGAGGCTTTAGCTAAAAGACTTTCTTTAGGCAACAGAGACAGCAAATCAAGCTTATTCTTTTTTCTGTTCGAATCCTCATAAAAAAAGCCATAATACTTCAGGTTTTTATTTTTCCTTCCATGAAGTGCTATGTTAACACTTTCCTGCATTGTTATTTCCAAACATATTATGCATAAACCAGCACTGAAAAAGACTTAATTTTTTAAAAAGGAAGGAAAGAAAGAAGAAGAGAGGGCAAGAGAGCTAACAGGCGGGAGATGGGACAGAAGAGGGAAAGGGAGGGAGACAGAGGGGAAAAGATAAGGAAAGGAGAGTGAGGGAGGCAGGTAGAGAGATACAGAGAGGAAGAAGAAAAGAAAACGGAAGGGAAGAGAAATTGGAGGGATGGAGAGACATGTTTTATTCAATGTGGTATATCTGATTTGGGTAAGCAAATTAATAAAGAAATCTAACACTATTAACAGAGAAATCTAAAAGTGTTTCATGGCATGAGGATACGTTAAATAAGTCTACCAGGTATGAGACCAGATTTCTGTATTTCTTATACTTTATCTACTTTATGATTTCCAAATTTATTTATTTTTGTCCCTTTTATTAGATAACTCTTATAAACGGACATCTACCAGATTCCTCACTATGATTTTTATTTGTTTATCCTTCTGAAGTATTCAACTCCTGGTGACTTCTACTTCCCTTAATGTATTTGTTATTTGTTCCTCTTTGCCTTATCGCTTTCTCTTCCTAAGTTTAAAACATCATCTTATCATAGGGACACATGTAGTATTATTGTTTTTTTTTTTAAGTCTGTTCCTAAAGAATGGACCAAAAGCAAAGTGGAGCCATTAGAATAATCATCTATTTCAATGCCCTAAACTGGCTTATTCAAAGCTCACAGGCAGAGGATAGACTGTTGTTTTACAAAAATAAATGTACTTATTTATAATCAATAACTGTTTAAACACTTTACAATTTATCAAAACTAATACAGAGAGAATATAAAGAATTTTGTATCAAAACTAATACAGAGAGAACATAAAGAATTTTGTCTTTGATCTGGTAGTCTATTAAATGATGAATTATTTCAACCATTCGTTATTATTCATTTATGCAATTGCATCTGAATTTCACTTATTTTATCCTATCCTAAAACATCCTTAGCCAATAACAAAGGTGTCTATCGTGTAGTATAAATCTTGGTGGTGAGATTATATTTATAAGTGTATCTAAGAAACAGAGTGAAGGGATTGTGACTAAATTCATAGTGGGGGAGGGGAATAAATGGTTCTATTTGTAAAGAAGAGGGGCACAGAACACTGTACAACAATTCTCCCTGAAACATTTGAAAATTGATCTCAGTTTGAGCTGAAGTCCTTACCAGCCTCACCTCAACAAAGTGCCCAAATGACTTTTTAAAAGGGTACAGCACAAACCAGGGGAGAATGAGGGAAAGGGCAGGTTTGAAACTTACAGTGTTTCTATAATCAATACTCTGCTCCTGAACAAAAGTGTAAAGAGGTGCACAAATGTGCTAAACTGCATTTCAAAAATGACATCGTAATTGCTGGCACTGCCCAGCCTACCCTGGCCTCAGCATTGCCAGGTTTTAAATTTATTTCAAACTGTTCTTCCAAAGCCTGCCTAATTTTTTTTTGTCCAAATAGCAGCAACTCGCAGTTAGTGAACAAAGCTTCAGGATTTTTTTTACTTACAGCTAAATTTAACTTTACCCATCCAATAAAAAAGAAATAAGGGAGCCTTTATTATCTCCCTGGATTTCTGAGTATGATACCACATCATAGAGAAGTGGTTATTAGAGACAATGGCCTACCAAGGTGAAGTTTGTAATAAAGCCTATTATGTGGTTTCACCATTGACACTAATGGAATGTAACAGTGATTTAGAATGATTTAATGGTTCCCAGGTTGTGCTCTAATAGTGCTCTTTATATTATGATGTATATCACAAAACCTAATGTGGCTGTTGTGATATATTGATAGTATTCATGCTGTTTCATTTTTTTAGAGGAATTTAAAAAACTGTCAAAGAGGAAAATTAATAGCTGCAACTGCTTTATTTTCAAGGGTTCTGTTTTTTAAATGTATGTGCATAAATTTCCATTTGGTGCCACTCTTAGGCTAATAAATTCATTTGCATTTTCATTCTGAGGTAATAAAGAAGTATGCATGTGTATACGTTTGTGTGTGTATTTATGCATGTGTGTATATACATATATATTTGTGTTTGAAATCCGACTTGGAGAAGACTGCACTGTCATTTCATATGTTTACAAAACGGTTCTATTAGATTAAAATGTACCTGAAGGAATAGTACAGGCGAAATCATAGTTTTATGGTGTAAGATAAAATTATTTACTTTCAACTGTGAAGCAGAAGGCTAGGATTTTAGTACTAGTTCACTAAAAAACAAAAACAAAATCCCTTGGGTAGCTGGCATGTGAGCTCTTAGATTTCTGAGTAAAAGGAGAATAGAATTAGTCTAAAAGGAGAACTGACGCAGCAACGATGCTCCTTAGAGCTTGTAAGCATCACAACAATGCCTGATCTTTTATGGAGGCATATTTTGAACTCAAATAGAAGGTGAACAGCATTGCAAAATTTAAGCCTCTTATTGTCGAAAGTTGTCAAACTGGAGAGTTGTAGATAAAACCTAAAAAGAGGGAGGGTTTTCAAGAGCTTCCATGTTCCATCTCTCAAACATTTTGATCACTACTTCTTATCTGCTCAGTTTGTTCTTTCTTTGGAATGTCCTACTTTCCCCATTTCCACGTAGCATTCTTTTCTCAAGAAATCTAAAAGACTTTCTATAAATCCTACTTAATTTATGAAATCGTCTTCCTCCTTTCCAGCCCACAGCAATTTTCATGGCTCTGACCTCCCTTTATAGTCAGTTAATATGCAGTTCATCTGCTGTTATATTTCAAGTAAACACATGATAAGCATTCGGCACATACCTTCTAGTTATTTGATAGATTGATGTGATTGCATACAACTTCACCCAATTCTACTGCTATCCAACCAGACCATGCCTTCTTGTGGAAAAGAAGGCTACCATATTGGTTGGATATGAGGCCTTCAGATATTGGATTACTTCAATAAAAAATAACAACTTGATCATGATAAGAGCTTTTTTATTTGAGGAAAAATACTCCTAAATTCTATAGTTAATTTATTACAAACTTGTACCACATAGAAAAAATATTACTTTTAATATTTACTTGAGGTACATAATTTTCTTTATGTTACTGTTGGTATTGCATCTTAAATGTAATCAGAGATATATCTGAATAAATATATATAACTTTTACCTTGAATCCCTCTCTCCACCTGTATAAAGATCACTAGCATACATCATATGCACATGGGTATACGTATGCCTATACATGTAAGTAGACTTCTGGTGGGTCCAGAGAATTAATTATAAGAGAAACAGTGCATTTTCATTTAATACATACAGGGCAACATATTTATACAAATGTACGTATTAACTTCAGGGCATTTTTAAACTATAACATTTGTAAAGTATATGACATTCAGTAATGAGCTAGTTATTAAATTAGCCTATTTAAATCTTTTCATTTGAAACCTAGTGGCTTATGTATCCAATTGGCCATCTTAAGCTCTCTTTGCCGAAGCTGGCAAATTAGAAAAAGTAAATAGAAGAGGAATGAGAAGAAAATTTGAGTAAATGAAAATACATCTTATTCTTGGCTTGGGGACACTCAATACTGCAAAGAGGCCAATTTTCCCAACAATTAATGTATAATGTAAATTTAATATTACACAAATTTTGGTGAGAAGTCAACAAATGATGTTAAAGTTCATCCAGAAAGCAGCCGCATAGCACAGGGAGATCAGCTCGGTGCTTTGTGACCACCTAGAGGGGTGGGATAGGGAGGGTGGGAGGGAGGGAGACGCAAGAGGGAAGAGATATGGGAACATATGTATATGTATAACTGATTCACTTTGTTAAAAAGCAGAAACTAGCACACCATTGTAAAGCAATTATACTCCAATAAAGGTATAAAAAATAAATAAATTATTTAATAAAGTTCATCCAAAATGTTAAGGTAAAAAATCTAAAACATTTTGAAAGGAAAAAGAAACTATTATTAAAACACATTAAAAAAAACAAATTTAATTATAACAGCTCATAATTAAGTTCTGGAATAGACAGAAAGTTTTAACCAAGTGGGAAGTCCAGAAATAAATTCAAGTGTATACTGGAATTTAGTGAATGACAAAGTTGACAATTTAAATCAGTAGAGAATAGTGTATTAATTGAGAAATAGTATTTGGACAACTAGCTAGCCATTTAGGGATAAAAAAGGAACAATAAATGCTTCTGGGTTTATTTTACTCCAAAATAACCCCCCTAGATCAAAGATTTAACTGTAAAATTTGAAACCATAAGAGATCTAGAAGAGATCATTAGTTACTTAAAAAAATAATAATTTGTGGTGCTTTGAGTAGAGAAGGCCATCCTAAATATAGACAAAACCCTAAAACCATGAAGAAAGAAGATTGATAAATTTGGCCACATAAAAACAAAAACCTTTGTGTGGCTAAAGATAGGATAAGCCAAATCAAAGGGCAAACTAAAGGAAATATTTGCCATAGACAAAAATCTTAGTAAATTTGTAAGAATCCTTAAGAAATCAATAAAATAATCAATCCAATAAAAAAAAATGATCAAAGACAGCAGTAAATATCACACAAAAAATGGCAAAAATGGTTAAAAGAAAAAAAACAACAAGCACAGAACGATGCTCAAAGTCAGCCATAACGAAAGAAAAGCATCACGGTAATAATGTGATTTTTTGTTTGTTTGTTTGCACTTAAAGTTTGATAGTTCCCAGTGCTGTTAAGGGTGTGAGGGAATATGCATTCTATACTGTTGATGATATAAGTGCAATTTTTTAAGGCAACTTGCAAAATCTACTGATATTACCCAATAAACATTAAAATGTGCTTATATTCATTGGTAACCATGGAAATACAAATTAAAACAACAATGTGATACTGTTACATGCACCAAAGAATGACTAAAATTAATAAGACTTCAACAACACAAATCTCTACTAAGATATAAAACAGCAGGAACTCTCTTATACTGTTAGTGAAGAAATACATTGGTACAATCTGTTTGAAAAACTGGCATCATTTTGTCATTTTGAAGATATGCCTGATTTATGACCCTAATTCAACTCCTAATTATACACACAACCAAAAAACCTGCACACACTGCGTTTAAAACAGCATGATTTGTAATATTCCCAAACTAGAAACCCAAATGTTCATCTGCTGTAGAACGGATAAATTAGTCAAGTGGTATTCATAAAATAGATAACAACAACGACAATGACTCAATTACTGAAGTATACAACTACAATGAAGAACCTATCCAATATAATGTTAAGTGAAAGAAGCCAGATACAAAAGTGATTCCACGTATATAAAGACCAAACAAAATTTAACTTTAAAGTTAGAAGTCAGAAAAGTGGTTACCTTTGGAAAAGAGGAAGGAAAAAAGATGGAAGTAGCAATTGTCAAAGGTCCAAAGGATGTTGTTGGTTTGCTGCCAATTTTGTATTTGTTGACCTGCCTGGTGACTACTCAGATGCTCACTTGTGATCACTCTTTGAGCTATATATTTATGTTTTGTGCAAATCATCTGAATGGGTGTTATACTTTACAGTAAAAGGTTTAAAAAACAAGAAAGGGCAGGTTAAAGGGAAAGAATAAAGAGATGTTCATAATTTTTAAGGCTCAAAAAAACCTCTGTAGGTTGCCATAATGGCCCTTAATAATAATAGTAGCTTCTAAGCCAGCAGCTTTAGAAATGTAAATATAGATATAACTGGTTAGTAGACTAATCATCCATTGATTTTAACCTGTTGGTACAATTCTGCCATTAAATATGGAATTATGAAAGTCACAGAAAATAATACTTTTTTCATACACACAAGTATTCTGCCTTCTTATCCTCATGCTTTAATTAAAAGTATGGGAAAAACCCTGATAAATATAAATAGGCTAAACATTTTGATGGCTAACAAGTTTATGGCTTTTTACAACTTTGTAAATTGGTGGGATTATCTTCATTCTCTGGGAGTTGTTCTAGATCTGAAGAAAATTCCAGGCCTGAGAAGAATAAAGACATTCTGTGCACCCATTTAACCAATTCAATGTTTATTAAACTCCCAGTATATTCTGATTACCATAAGAAATAAGACATAGTTTTTGACCTCATGGACTCAGAGATGAATTTAATAAGAGATGAGCCCACATAAAGATCACTTTGCATACACTGCATGGCATGGTTACCTTCAGTCTTACCTTTCCTTAAAATGAAAAACAGAATTTCAATTTGGAAAAGAATAAGGTGGCTTTCCTCAAATGGGGGGAATTAGGCCATCATGGCTCCTGTTATGGAAAAGATGCAGTCTTGCTGGGAGAGAGTGGCCCCTGAGCCAGAAAGAACTTGTTTCAAATATAGTCACTGAGTTTGCAACACGGTGACTTTCCCGAGCCTCAGTAAGGACAGCTTAACGAATGAAAGTATCTCACAATCCTGTGTCCATTCATTGGAGTTATATAGACTGACTGGCCACCTATAGGTGCTTAATAATTTTAGTTACCTTCTCCTGTTTCAACTGTTTGCTATAGTCACTTGACTAGTGTCTTACTTCCCATATTGGTCTGTAAGCTTTTTGAAATTAGGGATCATATCTTATTCTTCTTTATACCCCTTATAGAGCTTGGCATAATGCCATGTGCAGAGCTGAAATTTCACATTTGCTGAAGGAATGAAATTTTTTCAACCACATACTGACTATGAGAAATGAAGATATGTGCCCTTAATTCTGCTGAAGCTAAAGGAGAACCTACTCAATGAACCCAAACCGAATGATGCTTTACTCACATTCACTCTAGAGAAAACTAAATGTGTATTTAACAACTGTCACTGGGAACATGAGGTTGTTATACAAAAAATAAATAAATAAAAAGGGACTATTGCTTTGTGTAAGGAGATGGTAGGAAGAAATAAGTTTCAACTCATTGAAGAAGCTTGTAATACAATGGTTAGCTATAAAGACTGACTTTTTGTTGTCCTTGTAGAATCAAGTTATTACTTGAGAGTCATATTGCTTTTTACAGATACACGTGATGCTGAATTTTAGAATTTTATATAAAATATAGCCTCTGGGGCTTCCCTGGTGGCGCAGTGGTTGAGAGTCCGATGCAGGGGACACGGGTTTGTGCCCCGGTCCGGGAGGGTCCCACATGCCGCGGGGCGGCTGGGCCCGTGGGCCATGGCCGCTAAGCCTGCGCGTCCGGAGCCTGTGCTCCGCAACGGGAGAGGCCACAACAGTGAGAGGCCCACGTACCGCAAAAAAAAAAAAAAAAATAGCCTCCCCCGAAACAGCTTAGCTACTTGATGCCAGGATGTAGAAGGAGTAGATAAATTAATGCCAAGGTCCTTTAAAGTCCTACGATGCTTTGACCTATTTGGTTTTCCCTTCTATCTCTCCTCTTAGGAAAGCTCTGAAAACTTTAAACATAAAATTAGACAACTAGCAAAAGAACTCTAAAGCTGTTCAACTATTCCTCTTATACTAGAATGGTACATCATAATGAAGCGTATCAATGTTCTAGGTGACAAAGGTCATATATATATGATAGGTAATAATCACACCATTGTGTGTTAATAGCACACCTATCCCATCCTACTGTATTTGAACTTTCCATGAAAACAATAGCCTGTGGTGAAACAGCTTGTCGTGGATACTAATGAAAAATTACCCGATGGGATTCCTCCTGCATTCATTCTGCCCCTGAGGTCTGGAAAGTCACTGAACACAAAAGTGAGATTTTCCTCTATCTCTTATATTCTGCCAAAAATTGTACACAAATTCAGAATATCTCAAGTGGCAAAAGTGGGTAATGTGCAGAATGGTTTTTAGAATACAACCACACATTGATTAATTACAGTGCTGAATGGAAAGAGGACAGGTTGACGGAGGGGGAAAGTCAGTTGTTTTTGACACCAAAGTTATTTCAAGCCTACAAGCAAATAGATGTTCACTTTTGTTTCTAATTTTGTATAGCACCTTGCCAGTGGTGAACTGGGCAGATTCCTACAGAATAAAAACAGGCAAAATGCCTCCCCTATGTAACCTTAATGTTCTCTAAAAATAATAGTGTATTCTCATCACTGGAGCTTTCTGTTTCCAAAGATTCTATACAGTAGGTTTGGAAAAGTAAATGAGGGAATGACTAAGAAATACAAAGACTTTTTGTAAGATAATAAAATAGGATTTGAATATTATCCCATTTTGATTTTTCAACTTTAGAGTCTCTCTCTATATGGGTCAATTTCTAGTGCCTTAATTAGCAAAATAAAAATAACAAAAAATGGCAATTTCCTACACTTTCTCTTAGGTTCTTTTTTTTTTTTTTCCGATTGCAGCCTGTAGCAATAATTATATTTTACAAATGCAAAATAACTCATTTAAAATGCAAGCTTCCCAGAAGTTGGCCAACTCTTACGTGCTCAAAGTGGCAGAAACAAGCAAATCATTTTCTCTGACATCTTCCCCTGTTAAAACTCCTTTTGGCACATGCACTGAATATGAATCAGCCACCATGTAAATACATTTCTGCGTCAATATTTTTTATTGTAAAATATTTTGCCCATTGGAGTAAAAGAAGAACAAGGGTTCACAAATCAGATTACTAGCTGATTAGCACATTTCTAATTTATACCTTGCACAGATAGCCTTTAAGCCACAGTTCACCTCTTATTTTGTGCGTGTGTGTGTACATATATATTATATATATATATATATATATATATGTATATATTAGCTGGAAACAATTCATCAAGTAAGTTATCCCCTTTCCTTTCAAATCCACTTGTATTACTAAAAGATTGAGTAAAGACCTCTAGGGACCACGGGCAATTTTTGACATGGGTCTCAACAGATTAAACTATGCGGGGACAATATAGAATACACTGGAGCAATAACATTATCACATCACAGGCTGATTGAGAGGCATTTCCTTGCATTTCTGTCCTTTTACCATAAGCCAATAGTAGCCACAGGCACTTGACTGGAGAGCCTGGAGGATTGACAGGCCTGGCAGTCATTACACGCTGGATTGAATACTAGATTACTCCAAAGTGGCTGAGGGTCAGGGATCAGTGTGTTCCCTTTTGGCACTAAATGACTTTAATATCCTTACTGTATTAGTCAATTACTTTAAAGCTGCTGCTCTCTGAGCTCTCTCTGCCCCCCTGCAGTTTACTGTGGACATCTGAATTGCTCCCATACTTAACCCGCACATCTGCTTTTAGCTGTCAAAAGAACAGTGCTATCAGTGGAGCTATTGACAATATGAAAAGAACTGAGATACTTGCTGGAGGTGTCAAGTGCCTCTTTCTTTTGGCTGCTTAGTTTAAAAAAATAAAAAAAACTTAATAACTCAGTTACAAAGGTGGTCTTCAAAGAAAAGGAACTCAGAGTCTTTTAATCTATTGGCATGTAAAGTGACCAATAGGAAAGAAAATGGTGGAGTTGATTTTCTTTTTTACTACTCACTTCCATAAATTATGCATCTTCTATGTAGGTTTTTATGAAGTTTTGTGAACAAACACTTTGAATGTAACTGTGAAAGAGTGTGCACCTGAGTGAGGACCTGTATCAAAGTCTTTATTTCATTTCACGATGGTTCCAGTGATAGTGGAGAATTATACTGCACTTCTCAATTTATTGGTGCAACACAGTGAAGAATTTTATATCATAGCCACTGAATTTTTAAAAGGTCTGGTGTGGCTTGGTGTTAAACCAACATGTCGAAATTAAATATGCACTAACCTGATTTTAAATTTAAAACTACTTGAAAGTCGTGCCTTCAGTGTTTCAGAAAAAAGTGATATGATTCCCACACAAGAGGACATCTGTTGAGCGGGCCCTGACTTTCATGTGTTTGCATGTGGGTATAGAGTCTGTTTGCTTGTGAGTGTCAGTGAGAGCATGTGTAAGTCACAGCACTACAATGATAGTAAGGACATCACAAATTTCTAAAAGATTCTTAAGAGCTATTTCACATAGAAGATTTTTTAAATGGACAGATACTTAAAGAAGGGTTAACACATTGCCATTAGCTTACTTATACCATAACCTGGGAAAACCACTGATTTCCTACTTTAAGGCCTCCTTTCAATGAGACTATCTGATTATTTGAATGAAAAGTACTCAGCTGTTTTGCTAAGTTTCCATTACTGATTTTGACTTTTGTGTATACTAAAATATATATAGATATAAGCAACTCTTCACAGCATAAAATTTAAGTAAAAGCCTAATTTTTCTAAAATAATGACTAAATAAACACAACAGAAAATTTTTCACTTGTTTCTAAAAATTTGAACCCATAAGCTGTGCTTTCAGGAACCATCCATCTCTCCTGCTTAGAAAAGATTCTTCTCAGTTATGAAAACATACCACAAAACACAATGTCAGCAGAAACATAATATAACCAACCCAAGTCAAAAATAGTAAAGAAATTACAAGTTTAGATTGTTATCAAGTCAGTAGAGAAGACAGCTTTTGTCATCAGAGTGGCACTTTTAAGGTGATTTAAAGGGGAAATGGCATGAAATTAAAAGATTTGAGAACCATTCTGTATTATTTGCTAAATATAAAGATTTTGACTCAATTGTTGAAAATGACATCAGCCTGATCCTAAAGATTTAAAATATACCTTTAATACAGGACAGTTTCCAAATCTTATCATTTCAAGCCACTTTCCTTTAATTAAAATGTTGGGTTTTTTTCATTAGTCTAGTTTTTATGAGTGTAGATCATATAATTAAATATGGAGTAAACTACATATACTTGGGACTTTAAAAGCTGATATGATTCATACCACAGGAAAGACAGACATACCAGAAGACAATATTATATATTTCCTTTCAGTGGACATCTATTAAAAATACAAATATTACTGCCTTGGGAAATTAATTTCAGGATTTTGCTCATTTAAAATGTAGTCAGCAAAGTACCTTTAAAAACTTAATACCTCTTGGCAATCATGCATCATTAGCACTTTCCATTCAGTTATATTTTGTTGTGTTTTGGGAATTGAGTATTCTAGGGAAGAAAGGTAGCCTGACAAGAAAGTGATTGAGTCAGCCCCCTTTATAGCTGGGATGACAGAAGGTGAAGAACTGTAGCTGCAGCTGACAACTTCTTTAAAATGAGTCACTTATAAATATTTACAATTCATAATTCAACAATAAGTCTATGGGTAGCACATAAACAGAAGTATCTGATGGTTTGTTTGGAATCCTGATCATTACTATTTTGATAGGAGTGTGTTTCTATTAGGAAGTGGTTTTTTTTTTTAACCAGTTCATATGGAAAAGTCTAGTCTTTCCTCTATGTCTCATCATTATTTCTAATAGATAACTTCCCCTTGCAGTTTACTTACCACATTTTATTTCTGTAAGAAACATACTTTGCATTTAAAAAAGGTTAACTTCCTCTTCCATTCTGTCATGATGTTTAGGTGGATACATTTAAATTATATTTCCTCTAGAATATATATTATAAACTAAATGGAGTAATTTTTTACAACACCATACACTAGTTATCTTTTAAACACAAGAATGACTATCATTGCAAAGTCTGCAAAGTAAAATACTGAGTTATCTTATGAAATACAAAAATCTACAACAATCTGTTAGTATAGCATCTAATTTTCATTTTCACAGATTTCATTAATGTTTCCCTAATTTAACAAGGAGGATTTAAGTGACCAATAGGGTTGTCGGGTGTATACTTCTTTCTTTCTGACCTAGTGAGTAATGAGGCAGACAATCCCCCGACCCATTATGCCTTCAAGTGTAGAGTGGGAGTGCAGTTAACTTTCAAAAGATAGAAAAAGGTACATATTGTTTATGACAGTGAAAAAGAAAAGATGTAGAATTATAATCTATGTGTTTTAACATCTTTCTCAGTAATTACATAGGAAATTAAGGGCCACGGTCTTTGAGTTTCCCCTCAGTTGCAGTACAAAATGTGAATATTTCATATTCACATGTGCAGTAAATCATTCAGTATTTTCTGATTTTAGAAAGAACGTTAACAATTTCTGAAACAGAATATAGTCACTAGAGAGTAACTGGTTTTAAGCAGTGACAAGTTTACTTTATAAGTAGCATAAATAAGGGTGAGAGAGGTTTTTGATAATGTGATCTTTTCTTTAACCATGTCTGAATGCTTCCTGATTTTCTTATGAAAATGTGCACACGTGTGTATATGTGTGCATGTTTAGTAATTCTGGTATAAAGAACTGACAGTTGTTTAGGGAAGTATCATTAGAATCATTTAAAATGTCTATTTCCCTTTGAATTGCTTCATACATCAACAATTAAAAGAAAACTCTACAGAATCTGCTTGTCATAGTTCATACTTCAGTATGTAAACAACTCACTGACTGTCTTTGCATGAGAGTAGGGCTCATAATTTTCAGTCTGAAAATGACATATACAAATAAAGGAACTAAAGCATGGAAAGTAACATGTTTTGGTCTTGTGACTAATGGTAACCTCGCGCTATTGAATTACTGAACTGTGTCTGAGAACTAATGAGAAAATTTTCCCAGGGGAATCTTTATCCAGTGCACTTGGAGAGCACCTCAGGGACCTATTCTGAGTCTGTCACCTTCCCCGTGTCTCATTGACACTCCACTTCTTTACCACCATTACACTGTGCAACCATTTCACTTCACACCTCACGATTAGAATATTAAAAGGAGAGAATACTACACGACTTGTTCCAGATAGCAGAGTTGTTTTTGACACTTAGAATAGAAATTGTCACAAGAATATCAGAAAGACATGAGAGTCTCCAACTGAGTAGAACATTCTAAAGCTTAAAGCTATTTTATTTCGTAGCTAATGAAAACTTTCAAGAAACCTCTTAATGGCACATAATCCATTTACTCAGAGTTATTTAAGGGCTGCATAATTTTAACCAAAAAGGATAACTGAACTTTCAAAGTTACAAAAAATGATTCTGCCATAGAAATATAGCTTGGGTCGTTATTATACTGATCTTTTGTTGGTTATTGCTGTTTGATCGTATATATACTTGGATAGAAGGTATGGCCCTAGATAGAGGGTGGCATTCTTATACTGGTCAGTGGTTAAGATTAGCACTGTTACCACAGAGGTCTTACTGTAGTGAATAAGGACAATGTTATTACTTCTAGAATAGTGACATACCTAACAGGATACTCCTAGTTTCTGACACAAAGGAACAAAGAAGATGGAAAGATAAGACTGTTTAAGAAGGTATTCCACTATTACAATGCTTTATATATGTATATATATTTTTTACATATATAAACATTTATAAGTATCTGTTTTATCAAGAAATTATTAATTAAGGAATTCTCTTATGAAAACTGGGAACTATTTTTTATCAGAAGCAAAATCCCTGCCACTAAAAAGACAAAACTGGTGTTGATCTCTTATTTTATCCTTTCTAAAACTGTGAATACTGCCTCTGTGGTTAGGCTTTACTACATGCCTATAGCAGAATAAACATTGTTATTTCCATTGCTGATGTCAGGCTATTAAATTAAGAGCATTACACATTCATGTAAAAGACCGTCCCATGCACATTTAGGGTTGGAATTTATTAATTCTCCAATGACCTTAGCAGTTATCTGTATATTTTGCAAAATATACTTTGCACAATAAACTCCCCTTACTAATAATATTATTGCTACATTTGCATTTGCCTCAAGTTAGACAACCTCCACTCTTCTTAACAAATGGTTAAATTCATATGCTCCATGGCCAAATGTAGACAAATATTACTGAAGATAAAATTCTACAGAATAATAAACTTCCACAGCCATTCTCCTTCCATAACAAAGTATCATTTTTATTATATAGCTTTAGATGTTTCATTACTGGAGCTTGTTTGAGCTAGAAAAAAAACATAGTCCTGGTTTGGTCATTTAGGTTTTCACTATGAATATGCATGCTGGGATTTGGTACTTTAAAAATTTTCATTCCTGTATTGACCTGGTATATTGGTATTTCCCTTTCAGAACCTTATTGCAGACCACAGGGGATTAAAGCAAATTTTAAATTTTAAAGCAAATTTCCTTCCAGATACATCCAGAAAGATTTATCACTCTGACAAAAGTAGGATTGAAAAATTTCAAGTTCAGGGGACAGTGGAAAGTTTAAAGGCTTGAAATCCATTTGTAATGGTGGGATTTGGGATGAAATTATCTATGAACTATCCATCTTGAGGTAAGTTTATCAGTCCAGTATACTAAGTCCAGGGAAAAGAAAGAGATAAATTAGACGTGAGTCCTGGTGTCACTCATGCTTTCAGTGTTCATTAAGCATCTATGTTTTTACTTCTTCAGATCCATTTTATATCATATGCTAGGATGAGAGCTCATCTTATCCTTCTGTCTCACGGACCTTTCTACCCATTGTAAAAAGACATAAAAACTAAATTTTGTCTCTTTCCCTCGGATATGAATTCTAAAAAGTTATTCTTTTGATATGTAATGTAGGTCTGTTACTGTGTCTGTTAATTTAATGTGATACAAGTCAAGAAAACCAGAAAGCTCTAATTTCTGTTATAATATTTGTATTTAAGTACTCAAGTATTAAAATGGTATTTTCCCAGCGAGTTGAGTTTAGAATGCTTTTCCACACAGGTATCTTGAGCTTAAGTAGATGAAACCTTGTGACTCTTGAGTGGTAATGATTCAAAATATAATTCACATGAGGCAGTTAAACACACACTCATAATAAGCCTACATGAGCCATCCCGTTACAAGGGTTTTCTTCATTTTCTAGGCCAGAGTCACAGAATAACTTCAAACTTTGTTCCAGAGATGAAATCAAAAGTCCACCTCACATACATGAAAAGAGCATCTCTATGGATTTAAACCAAGACCCGATTATTCGGGAGCAGTTTATTTGGCTTGTGGCTAAGTCAAAGTTTGCTACTTCTGGGCATGTTTGACTATAGGGAACTCACCCTCATCCCTTAGCCTGTTCTGAAGGATGTGAAAAACACACAACTTCATTTTTACTCATGTGGTTTTGAATGGGCACTTTAGAAGTGTGAAAAAAAAAAAATAAGAAAGCTTTGCATGTGCAGGGATTTGGGGATTTATTCTCTTTCTTCTCTTTTCCATTTCTTTTTCCCCTTGATAGGATTTCTGGTCTTTAAGCATCTGTAAGGTCTCTGTTTCATTCTTTCAAACCAATCCCTGATATATGGGTGGGGAGATGGGGGATATGGGAAACAGGAAATGTATTTCTATCCATAGGACAGCTTAGAACCTAGGGGACCACAGGTCACCACCCTGGGCAGAACACTTCAGCAGAAAGTGTTTCAACACAGCTTGGGCCGACATACAATGGCAGCATTCAATGGATGCGTGCTTTTTGATGGCAGTCATCCATCGAGGTACACAACTCCATCCTGGCACATTGCTCTTTCATGCATACGCTCTTAAAGCCTACTGTTTTTCTTTTTAACTTGTTGTACCTGAATCTCCCCCAGTCCATTTACTACTTAAGTTTTTAATTTTGGTATTAAACTAGTCACACAAATGAGACTTTCTGACAACCAACAAAAGAAGAGATGCGCTCATCTCACCCAAGACCCAGATCATGTCAGAAAAACTGCTCTCTTCAAAGGCAACAGAGTGATAGAAAGCCATTGCTATGGAGCTCAGTAGAATCAATTCAGCATAACTGCAAAATGGTTTCTACAAAGGATAAAAATATGGGCCAGTAGAAAAGGTGTGAGAAAACTTTAAAAACTCTTTTGACCCAGGACTGAATTCATGCAAAATGAGCCAAATTGAACTTAATTTATCAATCAGTTCAATTCACAGTAAGATAATATCATAAAAAGGGAGGGTCAGGCTTTTCATTGCTAAGTTTCTACTTTAGTATGTTTGGTATTTTATTTTCAGTGTCAAAGAACCTAGCTGACAGTTTGAATCAATTTATTTCAGCAAATATTATAAATTGATACCTGTTTTATATTTCTGTTGTTTTGATAATCCATGGCTGAACTGATTTCCCCACATAATACTCATAACTTTAAAGTGTCATTTGAGAACAGAGGGATTTTATTTTCTCATGATCTTATGCAGTTGAAGAAAAAATTCTTTGAGGTATTTTGGGAGAGATTTCCTTTGGGCTATGTCTATACAGTGTCTAAATAAATAGTGAAAAGTTGAAAAGTTCAGTCAATTCCCTTTGTTATTGGCTCTCTAGACACCAAATAAGAGTGTAGCTCAAAATGATATCTAACTTGTTCAATTAAAGTAACCTGTCATTTCAGTCCAATTAGTCAAAACCTTTGTGCACATTGTGGAAGTCTTTGCTACTCAGAGACTGTAGCAAATTTCCACATAGTTAGAGCCTATGTATGAAATTTAAGCACTACGGCATAGGCCTCAGTGTAGTGTTTTTCCCTGTCTGATTTTTCTAGGAGTTTTCTCCATAAACTCCTAATACAAAATACAAAAAATGCAGAGTAACTGGATATTTTTCTCCACTAGTTTTCCATGGAAGTCTGAATTTTGGACTCCTTTTTCTATTCAGATCACCAAATATTTCAAAGCTAGTTGCAGAGAAAAGTAGATAAATGAGAGCGAATCTGCTTACAAGGAGCTTTGCATCTGCCTCCAACAGACAACAAATACCTTGATGAAGGAAATTAAGCCAAACAGAGGTGCAAGCAATATTCTGAGAAAAGTACAAGGAGAATGAGGAAAAGAGTGTATGGAAGAATGAGCAGTAGAGCCCAGATTTAAGGGATGAGACTTGAAATTTAGGGGAAGGGCATTTAGACTAAAGAAACAAGAGCAAAATATTAACTTAGATGAGCAAGTGAGTGAGTGTGCTTGTGTCCTAGTGTAGACTGTGTGGAGAGATACTGCGAATATTTCAGAGCCTCAAGGGAGACAATGCATAAAATGATTATATCTGAAATTATTTACCATAGGCTCTGAAGCAAGATATTTTGTAATCTTTTATTGTCAACAAGAATTCCAAGTTTAGAGCTAGCAGTGTGTGGCTAGTCGATTTAATTTCACTCTCAGGTATAGTGAAGTATTTGTCTGCTGTACATCACTCACTGGGAAGTCAAACTGATTCAAATGATGGTGAAAAAATTGTAAGTGCCATAGCTACAAAAAAATACCTGTGCTAAAACTTGGTTGTTTTATATCTAAATAAAAGGGAGAAAAATTTATATTCCACCAAATATAGGTATAGATGCATTACCCATTATTCTTCTTGACAGTAAGGATCAGAAAATGGATTTTCTACAGCTAAGGACTTTAGAGAGGAATCATTAAAGGTTCTTATTACTAGTCCCAAAGTGTTTTCCAGCTCTCTGTGGCTCTGCTGGTGTTCTGGGACCATTTTGCTGGACACACTGAAAGCACGCTTCAGCAGTGCAAAGGCACAGTGCTTCCTGAATTCAGCCCATCTTCTGGGATTCAACAAGGAGAACCAAGGCAACTAATTTCAATCTTGGAACATCAGCTAAATTGTGAAGTCTTTGTTTATATGATTCTGGGCATGTAGTCATAGATGGAGATGAAATTGAATCCTTCTCAAAAAGTCCATCAAAGCATTGCTTTCATCTATGTGTGTTGCTTTGTTGAGAAGTTTCCAACCACAAGGATAATACTATAAGCATTCTTTGCCAAAATTTTTGGGGAAGTAGCATCCAGGTCATGGGATTCAATGCTAAATTAATACTGAAGTTCCTCAAATTTATCGTAATTGTTTTTAGGTTTCAAGTTGGCATTCTCTGGAATCCTCAATGAATCAGAGGTCTCTACTGATGGGGTTCCAAAATACACTGTAGAAACATCTCGTCCTCCCGAGAGAGTATACAAACTGTCCATGTGATCTGGTGATCCAGTTTTATGATAAGACTGGAAGACAGTGCTACAGCAGGATAGAGAGTTGAATACACCCTCCAGAGAATACCAGAAGTTTATATGTGCTCTCTCATCTTGCAAACCAGGATTTGGAGTGGATCAATTACAAGATGATAATCTAGAAACTTACTGGCAGTCAGATGGCTCCCAGACTCATTTAGTGAACATCCAATTCAGAAGAAAAACAACAGTGAAGACATTATGTATTTATGCAGACTACAAATCTGATGAAAGCTATACTCCAAGCAAGATCTCAGTCAGAGTAGGAAATAATTTTCACAATCTTCAAGAAATTCGGCAACTTGAATTGGTGCAACCAAGTGGCTGGATTCACCTTCCCTTAACTGATAATCATAAGAAGCCAACTCGTACATTCATGATACAGATTGCTGTTCTAGCCAATCATCAGAATGGAAGAGATACACACATGAGACAAATTAAAATATACACACCCGTGGAAGAGAGCTCCATTAGTAAATTTCCTACATGTACAACTATTGATTTCATGATGTATCGCTCAATAAGGTGACCTTGAAATAGAACAAGTCATTAAACATATCTTTATCTTGTCAGTAAATATTAAATCTGGTATCTTTATTGAAAAATGCATCAATTATTTTGCAATTTTTTAATGCATTGAAAAGTATTTTATTGTAACTTTAATAAATAACTTTTGGGTCAAAAAAAAGTTTATACGTGCTGGCTCTCACTTTTCCTTTTTTGTTTTTTTTTAATTTTATGTTTTGTATATGTAATTTTTTTGGTAATGACTTAATTGAGAGCTTGGGTATGCACATATAACAAACTTAAATTTGATTTTTAGAAATCACTTTTCTTAAAAGATATTTAACCATCTGCCCTAAGGAATTTCCCACTTGCCTCTTTCCACAGGCTCCAATCTCCAACCATGGCACTTCCCTCCTCATTTTCTTCTTTGTTTTCTTCACAATTTTTCCTGTCTTCTCTCATATCATATATATTCCCTTCAACACTGTCATATTCTTAAATAGAGAAGTCAAAAGAACTTTGTGTTTTGCTGTCCCAATCTAAATAATACTTAAGGTCTTCTTATTCCTTTTTTTTTCCTTTTTTCAGCTTTACTGAGGTGCAACTGACAAAAAATTATATATATGTAAGGTGTACAATGTGACGTACACACACACACATTATTTCACATAGTTACCTTTTCTTTCCTTTCATTCCCCCACTCTCCTCCCCTCTGACAACCACTTATTTGTTCTCTGTATCTATGGGTCTGTTTCTGTATTGTTATGCTTGTTCATTTGTTTTTTTTTTTTTTTTTTTTTTAGATTCCACATACAAGTGATATCATACAGTATTTGCCTTTCTCTCTCTGACTTATTTCACTGAGCATAATGCCCTTTAGGTCCATCTGTGTTGTCACAAATTCTCATTCTCTTCAAATAGGTCCTTCAAACTCCTTTCCTATTAAGACAGACGTCAAATATGTTTTGGTGATTTAGCTCAAAAAGAACTCTAAAAGTAGGTACCATTTTGGAAATTTTTAAGTTTTCATTTGAAGCTTCTCATAATTTTAATAAGCTTAAGTAGTTGTAAATTATGCAATTTCTAGCATGTTCTAAACATCACACTGTAAATAAAGCTTAAAACAATTTAAACTTAGAATAATTTATATTAAAAGTAAATTAAGAGAAGCATGTTGGGAATGGTGGAAAAGGACTTCTGAAAAATCTGCTCTGCCACAGAAGAAATGAGACCACTGGCAAAAATTATCAATCCTTTTTCAGAATCTTGGAAATTTAACCAAAGACTTGCAATAATCCAAGGAGAACTTATCAAGAAAAATGACTGAATCTCAGTATGAACAGTAAGCTTTGTGTCATTTAAATTTCCTCTATTCCTATCCCTCTCTTCCCTGGTCCACAGCATGCTTGAAAACCAACAGCCTCACAACTATGATGGCTATAAAAATTAGCAACCTAGTAGCCACTGGAAGAGACAGATGGGTTTGGAGATCCCCAAAAGCCCCATTCCCAGAGAAATATTGCCATTTGGAAGCTCCCTGAAAAACTCCATTCTTAGGGTTTGCCTTCATTTGATCAAACTCAAAGCTTGCCCTGTGTGAACAGCCATACTCCTAGAGCATTTGTTGAAAATAATCAGTGGCAATTATTCAACATCAAAGCAGCCTGAGGTGGAGTACTAGTCAGTGCTAAATAAGAGGCTGACTAAAAATCTTAAAAGGAATATCTGGGGAATGATATTTCCATAAGTAGTGCTGTAAAGCTCTGATATATTCTTGAGAATCTAGAATGCCAAGCACACATGCAGAACTGTGCACATTTCAAGGAAAAGCTGAAAACACCCTAATCGCCCACTTCTACCAGAACTTGAGGCTCTCCCCAGGCAGGAATAGAAGGCTAAGGCAGGGTTACAGAGTGCCTGTTGGAGCAGTGATGCATGGCTTCCAATACACAGAGAACCACTTGGCAAAGGTTGGGAGATTTATTAATTCAAGATACATAACGTAATCTCTGTTCCATCATTAATTGACCACTAAGCTTAATGAGCTTCCAATGCTTCCACATAACTAAAAATAGACTTTATAAACTTAGTGCAGCTAAGTCACTAAACAACAACAACAAACAAGGATATCAAGCAAATTCAATGAGGAAAGAACAGTCTTTTTAACAACTGGTGCTGAGCAACAGGAAATCTACACGCAAAAGGATGAAAATGTACCCCTAATTCACACAATATATAAAAGTTAACTCAAGATATATCATAGATATAAATGTAAGCACTAAAACTCTAAAATACTTAGAAGAAAACTTAAGAGTAAATCTTTATGACCTTGAGTTTGACAATGCTTTCTTAGATATGACACCAAAAGCACAGGTGACCAAAAAAAAATTGATTCGATTTCACCAAAATTAAAAACTTTTGTGCTTCGTAAGATACCATCAAGAAAATATATATACAGCCCACAGAATGGGAGAACATTTTTTGCAGACTTGTACCTAATAAGGGACCTGTATCCAGGACAAATGCTTACAGGTCAACAATAAAAAGACAAATAGCCAAATTAAAAAGTGGCACAGGATTTAAATAGACATTTCTCTAAAGAAGATACACAAATGGTCAATAAGTATATGAAAAGATGCTCAGTGTCATTAGGAAAATAAAAATCAAAACCATAATGAAAGATCACTTTATACCCCCTGGGGTAACTAAAATTAAGAACACAGACATTAACAAATTTTGGCAAGGATGTGAAGAAATTGGCACTCTCCTACATTGCTGCTGAGATTGTTAAAGGTGCAACCTCTCTGATAAACATTTCAGCAGCTCCTCAAAATATTAAACACAACTATTACATAACTCAGGAGTTCCACTCCTGGATATATAGCAAAGAGAACTGAAAGCAAATGTCCACACAAAAGTTTGTACATGAATGTGCAAAGCAGCATTATTAATAATAGTCCAAAAAGTGGAAACAACAAATGTCCATCAACTGATGAACAGATAAAGAAAACATGGAAATCCATAAAATGGAACATTTGGCCATAAATATGAAGCTTTGATTCATGATGCAACATGGATGAACCTTGAAAACATGCCAGCTGAAAGAAGCCAATATCAAAGACCAAAATGGATATTCCATTTATAGGAAATGTCCAGAATAGGCAAACCTGATGAGACAGAAAGTAAATTAGTGGTTCCAAGGGGGAGAAGGAAATGGAGAATGATGATAATAGGCATAATTTTTCTCTTTGGGGTAATGAAAATGTTCTAAAATTAGATAGTGGTTATGGTTGTATAACTCTGTGAACATACTGAAAAGTGATTGTATACCATGAAAGGAGGAATTTTATGACGTGAATCATGTCTCAATAAAGCCATTACTTAAAAAAGTAAACTAACAGACTTCTTCATTAACAGTCAGAAATCAGCCATTCAATCAGCCTTTTTTGAGGGGGGAGAGAATGCTGTATGATCAGTTTAGTGTTCACTGATTAAAAGTGAGGCTGAATAATTTTATAAGTGTTTATTAGACATTTGCATTTATTTTAATCATCTGTCTAGTGATTTGATTTCTTTTAATATTGCCTACTTTATTATAATTAATATATAAGAATTGTCCACATAATAACATCAGTCATTGATCAAATACATTGAAAATTCTTTCCCAATTTGTGGCTTACCTTGTTTCTAGTACTGATTTATATACAAAACTTCAAATGTCTATTTATTGAAATCCATTCACTTTTCTTTTATGATTTTTTATTTCATTTTTATAAAGACCTTCTTGTTGTGGAATCACATTACTATTTGCTTAATTTTTTTTGCTTTTTTTGTAGATTCATATGCTGTATTTAATTCTTTAACCAATCCGGATTATATTTTGAAGTTCTGAAGTATGGCATGTTATTGCGAATGTAATTATGGTTAAAAATAATTGTCCTAGCACTACTTAGAAAATATTTCATCAATTTGCACTGACTTAAAATACCATTTTTATCACATACTAGTGTTTTCACTGATACTTAGGTTTGATGGTTAAGTTTTCTCTTCTGTTCCTTGTACTGATATCTCCCTATTAATTACTATAATTTTAGAATGTACTTTAACATTTAAAAGCCAAGTACAACATTAAATAAGCTATATTTTTTATAGAATTATCCTGGTTATTCTCATAGATTTAATCTTACACATGAAATTTAGAATCATTTGATAAAGTTTCCCAACATTTTTAATAGGGATTTTGAGTCATGTTACAAAGTATTAAAGTGGGAGGATCTCAAATTGTACAGGCTGAGACAATGTTTAATCCTGTGTCATAAACACTTGACTTCTCAAAACCTGTTTCTTCATCTACAAATAATAATAATCCTAACCAGTAAACTATGTAAGTCTTAAAAAAGCATGCATACTTATACATCTATTACTTGACATAATATCTACCCCAGAGTAAAACATTTAAGAAAAGTTACACAATACTACTTTAAAATTTTAATTGGATTTATCATTTATTTAGGGGGATAATTGGTACTTAGATTTAGTATGTTTCTAGTTCAGGAAAACAATTATTGAAGTGTTCTTTCTCTTTTCCTTTCCTAATCTTTATAGAGGTTCTTCAACAAGTCTAGAACATATTTTAACCTTAAAATCATTTGTATTACTTATTTTCATTGCTTTGTGAATGAGAATATTTGCCATTATACTGACTAAACTTTCATAGTGATATATTATAAACAAATTGATTTTGTAACTGATTACATTACTAATCTTGCTTGTTAGGGCTAAAATTTTTAATCAATTATTCTGAGTTTTCTAAACAAGTATGTTTTGTAGCAACGATAATTTTATCTTTTTCTTTCCAATATTAACATCTAAAATTTTTCTTCCTTTATTATATTCTCTAGAACTTTCAGAAGCATCTTGAATAACAGTGATAATAGACATCCTTATGTTGTTCTGGTTCCTAATTTTAATTAAAATGTATTCAATGTTTCAAAATCAAGTAAAATGCTGATTACTGTTAAAATAAACTTTATCACAGCATTGTTTTATTTTTAGTTTGTGCCAATATTTTTAGAAAGGGATATCGCATTTCATCAAGATATTCTTTAAAATATGACAAAATATTTCTTTTTCTGAATTATTGATTGATTCAATGACTTACTGAAATTGATCTATTTTGATCCATCCTTGTATTTTGAAGTAAAAATGTTACAACATAAGCACTGAAACCAGATGCCCTGTGTTTCAAAACTGGCTCTGAAACTTATTAACTATATAATTGAGGGCCTATTAACCTCAGTTTCTTCATCTACAAAATGGGGATAATAAGGTTGCTTTCCTCATGGGATTATCTTGAAGCTTAAAGTGTTAATACATATAATGATGGTTTCTTTTTTAATATTCTTTTGGGTTTTCTCTGAATTTATTTTGTAATGTTTGTATCTAGCTTTGGAAGTACATTGTACCATTTATTTTTGTATACTTCACTGGCCAGACTCTGGAACCATTTCAGGGGATTCTTGCATTCTTTCAGATTTTGAAATTATTAGCATTAAATTGTATTTCGTGATCCAACATATTTAATCTCAGCCATACATATTATTTTATAGTTAGCCTTACTTTTAATTCTCCTTGTGAGCTTTTCCCTTTCATTTGTTAGCTATATTAGTTTCCTATTGTCACCGTTACAAATTATCACAAGCTTAGAGTCTTAAAGCAACACAATTATGTAACAACTGTATTGTACATATAAAAACATGATACAGTTTTTATAGTTTATTCTATATATATGCATATATATGACATATAATTATTTCAGAAGTCTAAAACATGTGCACAGGCTGTGCCCTTTTGGCAAGCTCTTGGGGAGATCCATTTCCCTGCCTTTCCCACTTCAAAAGGATGCTCCTATTCCTTGGCTCATGGCCCCTTCCTCCATTTTCGAAACCAGCAGCGTAACATATTTTCTCCTTCTAACCTCTGTTCAGTCCTTGCAGCTCTCTGACTCTACCTCTACTGCCTCCCCCAGACTAGGAACCTTATGGTTACCTTGGGCACACTGGGATAATTCCGGATTATCTCCCCTTTTCAAGATCCTTAACTTAATCATATATCTGAAGTCATTTTCACCATTTATGATAACCCACTCACAAGTTCCTGGTTAGGATGTGACATCTCTGGGAGGCCTACCAGATTATTACCAGATTAGCTATATTACAGATTTCATATTTTAGTTTTCTTCAAAGAACATTATCTTGGAGCGATTTGTTTATTTGGGGTTTTTTTAGTTATTTATTTTATAAGTTTCTGTTTTCTTCAACTCTGGTTATATTCATTTGTCCAACTGTTTAATACCTATTTACTTTATTTTTTCTTATTTTTAAATTTAAGCATTTACATCTCTGAATTCTTGTCAGATTACAGCTTTGGATGCACACCATACGCTTTGCTTGGTGATGTTCCCATTGTCATTTTACAATTGGTAATCGCAGGCTTGACATTCTCCTTGATCTTAGCATTATTCAAGAAAGAATTTTTTTTTATTGCAAGTGACATTTTAAACTTGTACTTTGTTATTAATTTCTGGTTATGCATTGTATTAAGATAATATCCTAAATACTTTATGCCTTTTGAGATTTTTTTAGGTTGTATTTGTGGCCTAATAAGTAACCAGTTTATATAAATTCAAGTTACTTTTTGATAGGATATAGAATGTGATATTAATTAGCATTATTAACTATATTAACTTTATTTTATATCCACTATAGGGTTATTTATCTTTGCCTAATTTGTAGGCTATTACAGTCCATTATACTGCCATGGATTAGGATATATGGTCATACTACAAGAACACTGAGATGTTGTTCTCAGAGAAGTTTTTAAAATTTTAGATAAAAATCGTAACAAATATATAAGTAGAAAAAAATTTAGTATACATTTGTGGACAATAAAAACTAACTGCCTGCATACCTCATTCATATTTTTGCACAAGTGCCTACCGAAGTACATTTAGGGAAAAGCAAAGCTAAATTTAAAACAGTAAACAGATATTCTTTTTTTTAAAATGTCAATTTAATGTCTCACTTTCTATCTTCTGATCTTTTGAAAAAGCTTTTGACTTTGCCCATCCATAGTGGAATTAGAAACAGCAAACACTGACATGGCATTATTGTAAAAAAGTATGAGGAACTTACTTTACAATAGGTAACTGCTGTCCCAGCAAAAGCCCAATGTTGGTTTTAGCTAGTTTTTCTTTAACCTTCTGGATTGCAGCAGAGAACTGATACTGAAACCATGTCTCCAAGTTCTAAACTAAATGAGTTTGATGGTGTCAGCTTAACTGGAGCCAAAATAAGCCTACAGTATATGTTTATAGTCTCTGTTTTATACATGTCTGGCGCACAGGAACAATTGAAGTTGAATTACTTCTCACCCCTGGAGAGTGTAGTCCTTCAGTGTCACAACAAAGGTCACTGACAGGTCATCATGGATAAGACAGCTTCTGGATATCAAAGTACAGTTTCTAAAACTTGTCTATTTTCTTCACTTTTACAAAAACAAATTGTAAAAATGTTTTCATAAGAAATATATCTGTGCACATTTCCATGTCCAAATTTAAAATACTTATTTTCAATGTGGGTACAGAAAATTGTAAACTGTACCTGAGAACTATGGCTATATTTGGAAGCATTTTTTACTTTGAATTATACAGTATATGACTAGAAATAAGAAAACTTCACTGATGTATCAATGTCAAAAAAAAAAAATCATAGCTTTGCCCAGGTTAACAGTGAGCTTCACTGACAGGTGCCAGAAGCTGGTGAACCAAGTATGAAGAATATATTCCCCAGTTCAAAGGAACAGAACATTTTTCAAATCCTTCAGTACATATAAAGAACATTTATTTTTATATAAAGTGGTCACTACGGTAATTTTAAATTTCATTTCTTATTCTGCCCGCCACCCTTTTTGAGCAGAATGATTTTCCAAATGTTGATTTTCTTTAAATGTAAATGTTATAAAGACCAATTACTCAAAGGATATTCTATCCTAATTATGACAAACTTCATTTTAATATTGAAGATGGTGGTATGTATAAATAATAAGTTTGTGATCTAATGGTCCACTTTCAGCATTGATCAACTGATCCATGTGATGTCTTGTTGCTGTCGCTATACTGACCTCTGCAGGCTTCTGAAGTTGGGAACAACTGTTTACTCTGTGTAGCACTGCTGGCTATTGTATAAGAGTAAAATGACAGAGTTTATAGTCATAAAGGACTTACACATTTTAAGAGTTACTGATGAGCTAAAATCCCTTTTTATTCTATCTTTCATAAAGAACTTTGTATAGATACGTTTTGAAGAACGATTTCAAAAGCAGTATTGGTCATTTTTTATTACTAAATAACTTTCTTGCCCAACAAACCTGTTTAAGATGAAAAATCTCCCTTTAAAATGAACACTTTAAAAGTCATTTTTAATGATTAATACAGGAAAAGACTCTTGGTCAGTTAGTGGGTGCAACGATTTTAGTTGAAAAGATATTCCTTTGCAAATAAACTATATGTTGACTCTGATTTTATCCCATGTGCAGTTTGGTTCTATTTTTCCATCTGTTACTATGTAATAAGCACTTTCACTTGCAAGTTAGGGAGCCACTTGCAGACTTACTGAAGCTCAAATGAGGCAGGCTATGAATTCTAATATAAATATTACAACTAGAAAATAAGTTTTCTGAAATATCTATGTTGAATTCAATTTTATCAGTTAGAATTATGCATTACCTGTAAAGAACTAGTCAGTTCTTCCCAGCTTAAGTCTTCTTACCCCTCTAATAATTTGTCTCTAACATTTGTTCATGTCCAACTATAACTTCCCAATTAGTCTCTTACACTTCATATATGCATATTATATATATTATATATATATAATATACATATATATTATATGTATATATAAAATTTGTAACTCATGGTCCAGTCTGGTTGATTTGCAGAGCAGTGCTCCAAACTTTAAGTTAGCAACAAAAGCATGTTGAACTACAGCTCTGTGTATGCCTATTTGTGGTTTAACAAATGACAAAAAATTTGGTACTGGAAATATTTTTGTATGGTTTATGTTTTCCTTTGCTTTCTTTGCATTTACTGATTTTAGTAACCATTTCACCCATTTCCTATTGCTACCCTATTTTCTTAAACAGATACAGGGGATATTCAAGTAGTTTCTGGCTCTCCATCAAGTAAAAAAAAATCATTTATGAAATGAACCTTTACTAATGCATCTTTGAAAACTGAATTGTGCTATGTTCTGCCACCTTTCCTCTATCTGTAAAACTACAGGCGATACGGATTCTGCAGTAGTTCATCTCATCCTAGCTGCTGACAACTGAATCCTGTGTCCCAGAATTTAAATAGTCCAAAACTTTCATTATAAGCCACTATCATTTCAAACACTGTATGTTTTAGCATTGATGTTAATAGTACTTTGATTAGTTTAGCCAAAAAATATACTTTTATATGAAATATACAGACAAAGCCAGGCAAAAAAGTGTCCTTAATATATTATCCCTACGAATTTTTGGAAGAATAATTGGGAAAATTTTAACATTGACTAGGTATTGGAGAATCTTAGGGGATTACTATTAATGTTTTATGTGTGTTCCAGTTATGTTTCTAATAAGTCCTTATCATATAGAAATACATGCTGAACTGTTTGCGGATTAAATTATATAACTTCTGGAATTAGCTTCAAAATATTCCAGTGGTATTGCTGGGGTAGGGCAAGTAGTAGTTGGTGAAAATATAGATGAAAAAAACACTGTCTTCAAAAATCTAGGGGGTAAAAACTGGAGGTTCACGATACCATTCTTTGTTTGATTTCCCAACCCCAACTTGAAAATAACAGTAATTATTTCACACCTCTTCCTAATCATTCAACTGAACCAGCATCTCAAACCTGGGTCACTGAAGTTCTCCTTTATCCATATTCTTTTAATACAAAAAGTTACGCACTCTAGATCTGGCCAGTTCCACACCCACCAATAAGCCTACCTGTCCTCTCTTCTACTTTATAATGCAGCATTTGATTTCCTAAATACACTAGTACCACGTTCTATACCATTCTGTTTCATGCCTACACAACTTTGCAGGTATTGTTCCACCCTCTACTCCATGTGTCTACTCTTTCTCTTGTTTCTTCAAAAGTGAGGTCAGATACCACCTCTTCCAAAAACCTGTTTGATTTAGCTAAAACCTCAAAAGATTCGCTAGTTATGCATTCAATTCTCTTTCTGTTACAGCTCTACTTTGTACTTTTTAATTATTATACTTAATCGTACATTGCATTTTATCACTTTACACATCTCACTGAAAGTATTTAAGATTTTATTGCATGTGTATAATGCATGGATGTTATTTCTAATTACATTTTATTTCCCTAGTCCTGTTTATTCTCCCCTTCATCATTCTTACCTGTTTTTTATTCATATTATTTATACTGTTACAATGTATTTTTTAAGGCTGCCTTCAATAATTTTTTGTACATTTGGAGCATACATAAATGAGCCAACAAATAATCTTCCTTACTAATCGTGAAACTCTTCAGGACACCTAATGTCTCTTGTTGACTTCTGTATACCCAGCAATAAAGCTGTGTTAAACTAAATTGAAAAAACAAAAAAATTCAAAAGAACAGTTAGTAATGGTTTACTATAGAAGGAGAAGGACAGTGAGGGAAGATTTCTGGAATTATCCAGTTTAGAAAATGCTCTAAAATAAATTTCTAAAACTTTATTTTCCATTTTATATTTTTCTAATGTATAAAGTTGTTACTTTTTATTACATGAAACTGGATGTACATTATTGATCTGGAGCCTAATTATTTTTTTTTAATCATTCATTATAATTACATAGTATTCTTTTCGGTGCTGTTGTTGTCTTGCCTTAAGAAAACAACTATTTAATTGTTATAATGGCTGGACCAAAGTACATATTACTCTATAGGTTTGTTTGTTGATAAATCTTAAGTTATCATGAAGATACACTTGTACACATGTTAATTCATAAACATATTTACAAAGCTAAGTAGAGTTTTCATCTCAATTAAGTATCCTTTCATTTACCATGGTGAAATTAATAATCAACATATAAAAAGTAATGGGAAAGCTGAAGACATAATTCTCCTCTTAAGTGTTTTCATATAATTTCAATTCCCTTTAAATAATATTCCTGGATTATGAGCAATTATAACTGTGGGCTATACAATCTAAGCAACTTTATTAAAATTCATAAATTTTCAGAATAGGAGAAGGCCATATGCAAATATTTTTAATATAGTAGATGTTTATGGTAGCATTCAGTCTAAAATTCAGTAGAACTATTAGATCACATTTAGGGTGTTAAACTGTCCCATACACACTTGTATAAATACCATTTGGAATACGCAGAAACTTAGTTGTTTTAGGAAGGAATGGAGATATTACTATAATCCTCCTGCCCATGAAATTTACTTTAATACTAACAGTCTTTAACCTTGATTGTAAATAGAAGCAATAGGTGGGCTTTATCACCAGCAAGATCAAGGCGCCTTAGGACTAATACAGCTGAAGACCAATTCAAACGTATGTGTCCATGAGCTGCCCCTCCCCTCCCTCACCACTACTGTATAGGCACTGTGCTGTGGCTTTCAGGTCAGCAATCAAGGGAATCAAAACTTCCAGTATAAGAAATCATTTGGCAAGTTCAAGTTTCTCTCTCAAAGCCTGCTTCCAACTCCTACAACACTGTCATGGAGGTAGTTATGGGTAAGACCAAGAAGGCTCCCCCTGAATGCCCTGCTTCTCTCCTAAACTGGTTAGGAGTGGAATGTAATAAAAGTAATAAAGACAATCATAACATTTATTCCCAGCTTACTGTTGGCAGACACTCTGCTAAGTCCAACTTTCAGTCAGACCCTTGTAATTAATTTGTGTGATTTCAGATTGCAAGGCTTTTATCTGATTCTTTGTCTTTTGACTTACTCATAACTATTGCTTGGATTAAAATCCTGAAGCTGGACAATAAACGAAAAATAATTTGCTTTAATTTTCTTGAACAAAAGACAGGGTAATATTCTTCTTCCACATTAAATCTAAAACCTAAGCCAAGACATTTTGAGAGTTAAAGCATTCTTTAATAATTTCTTTAAATTTTTATACCAGAGATGGGGTATGATTTTATAACCACAACTTCAGATGTGCAAAATTATTTTTTATTTCTCTATAACTTAATTTAGCTCATGGCCCTCCATTTTTACATAATCCTGTCATTTTAAGGTACACTCAGCCACTTTCAGTTGAAATTTGCCGTTTCAAGATTATATTGCCCTTTCCCATGTTTCATGCCATCTCTCCATGAGTGATCCACGAAGGAGGTTGGGAGGAGTTAACTTGTCCATCACTATCCTCCAACTTGCTCTAACTTCTACAGTTTGCATAGAGGCATTCATTTTTGGTACCCAATCCTACTGCATCCATGCCCTCCAGTCACCAGGGTCATGAATTCCCTTTTCATTAAATGCTAATCAGAAACCCCTTCAGGTTCACTGGCAAACGGTCAGCTACTTCTGTGGCCCTTCCCCACCTCATGAGAGGTCTAGAACCTTTAATGTGATCTCCAGTGTACTGTATAGAATCCAAGGGATTTTGAATGGCTAGCTAAGGGCAATCTAAAAAAAGTAAAAAGGAACAGGTAAAGTTAATTAATAATACAGTTTTTAACTCATATATGCAAATAATAGAAAATCTGCTTTAATTTTGGAAAGAAATTCCAGATCCAATAAGCCTCAAAAAATCCCCAAGAAAGTTTGTTTTTAGTGTATCTTTATTCCAGATTTAAGGATGACTTTTACATAGCTTGATAGACTTTTTTTTTTAATTTATTTACTTTATTTATTTTTGGCTGCGTTCAGTCTTCGTTTCTGTGCGCAGGCTTTCTCTAGTTGCGGCGAGTGGCGGCTATTCTTCGTTGCGGTGTGCCAGCTTCTCTTGCGGTGGCTTCTCTTGTTGTGGAGCACAGGCTCTAGGCACACAGGCTTCAGTAGTTGTGGCACGCAGGCTCAGTAGTTGTGGCGCATGGGCTTAGTTGCTCCGCGGCATTTGTGATCTTCCCGGACCAGGGCTCGAACCCGTGTCCCCTGCATTGGCAGGCAGATTCTTAACCACTGCACCACCAGGGAAGCCTGATAGACCTTTGTTTTAATGCAGGATTTGGAGATTCATTTGAATCCCAATCACCCCTCCCTTCTACCCACGACCCACTTAAAAAAAGAAAAAAACCCTGTAATGTTTTGATCTCGAGGTGGTATGGGCTACTAACACATGGATGCAGTCAAAATCTCAAGAGAGCATATTCTGAAGTCTTTATAAAGGCAATATGACAGCTAGGGATAAAACTCAGAAGTAATATTTATTAGGATTATAGTAACGTTACTGTGTGATGTTTGTCCAGTATATTTTACCAACTTAAACTTTTTGAAAGTAATTTTTATTTTATAATTGTATTTGTGCAGATTCATTTGATAAATTAAACGTCTTACAATTCTATTTACTCTATTTATGCTAAATCTGAATATCAGTCCACTTCTCAGGCTAGTGCTGGATAACAAGCTAATATTGAGCAAGATACTATTCTATTATAGTTAACTATGACAACAGAAGCAACTTCTCTTTTCCCTTTTATAAAGTATATTTAAATTCATCTTCAATCTGTCTCCACACAAATATGACCACCACTGCTACTATATACACAGTGAACCACCTGTGTTAAAGGATCAGGATCTCAGGTATGCTATTTATTCTAAATATAATGCACTTCTTTGTCCAATAAGAGATCAGAGCATCATCCTGTTAATTCAACCATAATGGAGACTTTATCCTACCAGCATATGTAACCATTTAATTCTTTACCTTATTTTTACTGGGGTCAGAACAGCTTTACTAAGTGATCAAGTTTCTCTATGCTTTGGTCTACAATGTGGAAAAAAAAAAAAAAAAAAGATGGTCAAATGGCACACATCCAAAGCATTTTTAAATGTTGATAATTATGTTTTATAAACTGGATAATTTTATAAGTGAAAGGTCCTGTATTATTAAAACTTAGAACATATTTATCTAGGGGAGAAACATTTTCTGTTAAACCCATTAGACTGTATAAGTCAGCACAATATGTCTAAGTTTTTCTTAGCTGATCTGAAACAATTCAGCTGTGTCAGATGGAAAGGTCATAAAAGAGTTTCACATTCTGAGTGACTATGTGATTGGTAAATTAAAAGGAAAAAGTGTTAAACTTACATTCACAATATGTTTTCACATTTATATTGTTGCCTTTTCATAACTCTTTTTTTCCTGTTTCTTGTGTTTTATGATAAAATGCAGAATGGAAGGAAAAATATCCATGAATCACAAGCCATGTGTTCTACCCACACCATTAACTAGTTGTCAAATCTGAGATAAGCCTATTAACTTCTTTGAGCTTCATTTTTCTTTATGTTTCATTTAAAACATTAATAATATGCACACTCCTTTCCTTTCTTTAATATAATGTAATTGACATCTCACAGCTCCTCAATAAAAGGAAAGGACCATATTGAAGGAGTATCCTCCAGGTTTAGATAAATGTTCAGATAGTTTCTGGACCTGGTATCTACATCACAATAGCAGATAAATAATAACAATAAACCTGATTTAAATGATGAATTCAGTTCAGTAGAATGGTTCCTAACTTATGAAGATAGAACTTGTGTATCCCCAGAAACAATGACGGGATTCAGAAGATACCTGAACATTTACCTTAGATATAGCAAGAAATGGCTGTATCTTAATAAAACACTGTTGCTTCGTATAATAGGGAGAAATTATAAAAGGCATATTTGAAGACAAATAATTTGAGTTACATGGTATTTATACACTGGGCCATTTTTTTCAGCTATAAATCTAGGGGAAAAAATGTATTACCTGTACAAATTTGTGTTTGATGAAACTCTAATCCATCTTGTCTCTCTAATTGTAAAGGGAAACCTCCTCTCCTCTCAGCCAGAATAACATCAAGAAGAAGCAATGTCAAAGGATAGGAGGAACAGCAGTGGAAATATTAGAATATTACTTTTGGCTAAAGCATTATAGTAGAAAACAGTACATCTCAGGTGAGAATTAGATTGGGTAGAGCCTGAGAGAAAAGGATCTGTAAAAGGGCTTACACAGAACTTACTATGTGTCAGGCACCGTTCTAAGCACTTTACATATATTAACTCAATCAACTCTCACACTCAATAAGATAGGTTGGATTACTACCCCCCACGAGGCACTGAGGCACAGAAGGGTTTAGAACTATGCTTCAAATCACAAAATTTTTTAATTGGTTACTCACCCCAAAACAACTACATCTATCCTTTCAGATGTTTTTCATTTTTTTCCTCTTGTATCCCCATAGTATCTGCTTAATTATTTACAATACAAAATTAATTTTTGTAAATCACTGTATTTTAATTTCGCCATATTTTACATATATGTTCTTTATAGAATTTCAGCGCAATTTTCCAGCAAGTCTCGTCATTGTTCTACTGCAATCATATGGATTGAAGTCATTTTAATGAACCTCAATCTCTAACTTCTAAAATGGATACCACATTTATAAGAATTTATGGAAAGAATCAGACTGGTGTAGAATGCTGTAATTAGGTGTATAATAAGAACATCACAATTTGCAATGCATCCTACAGAGGAATAGCCGCCTACTACGATTTAACTAGGATTGGGCAAATGTGCAGCCCTCAGCGCCATTTATGAATTAATCAGGTGCACAAGCACCTCTTAGGAGCCTTCATACCGAGTGAGGAAACCTCCTAAGGGACATCATATTAAAACAGCCCTACAAAACTCATTAGTAGAAACTACATCTTCCTATTTTTAATTTAAATATATAATAGAAAAAGAAACAATCTCTTTCAATCTATCACTGGACTTGAATTAGGATCATTGCAATGAAGAAATTACTAAAGTTTTGTGTTTAGTTTCTGAATAAATGCATATTTTATGTCCATGAAATTCCAAAACTAAAAGAAATATGAAAAAAAGCATTCTGATGTAGTTAATAATGTATCTAAAACACATATACCTTACAAAACTTCCAAACAGAGGCACACATAAATGCTTTTTTTTATTTCATCATGAAAGCAACATAAAATATATGTGGTTAAAATGATCCCCTTGCTTAATTCAAGCCAATGTCAACTTCATATGACTTATCTATAATGAGCTTTGAAACTGAACCAAAAATTAGGCAAAGTTGTAAAAAGTCACTATTTTCTTCTTTAGCTGAGCTATTACAGAAGTACTTTTTAATGCTTTCAGGCAGAGCAGGTAATATAAAATTTCCAATACTGACTTTAACTTGAGACAAGGATACACTTTAGGAGTTATTAGCACTCTGCAAAGCATGTTAACTCTGACATTCATGATGTCTCCGTTATTAAATAGATACTGGTACGTACTGATTTTCTTATAAAACTTAATAGTGATAATGACCTTTCCTTTAGGAATTGGGTTTCCACGTTAAAAACACAGGTAGATATATAGAATTTGACACCAGATACAGACTGTAGCAGACTGCTGAGTTTTTATAAAGAGAGACGTTGAAATGCATTTCTCACCTTGGGCTTTGAATACTGGTGTGCCATCATGGCCATCAAATGTATATATTTCAGTTCATAGTGAATATAATTAGTGTTACACTCAATTACCTGATTCACTGTCCTTATGCCCCACTGCATCATTCTACTGTAGTGATTTGCACATCAGAAAATCCTATTAAAGGAAGAGCAGTTGATGGTACACATTTTTTCCATGTCATTTTGTTCTACTTAAAAAGTAGTATTCAGCCAAATTTTTATGACCACACAGAAGCTAGTAGCTTATAGAGATGATACTACAATCCTTAACCTTATTCATAATCCAAGATTAAGGTTTATTCCAATATGATGTAATTAGGGATTCAATGATCCAATTAGTATTGTTTTGTTTTCCTCCAAAGTCTGAAATTCTCGTAAGCAAAAATTAATCACATTATTAATATTTCATTCAATATTCAAATGTGTGAAATAGCCATTAATGGCTACCATTTTTTTTTTGGCCCTGAGGCAGTAAGTTGCTTTATGACATGTTAAGTTGTATGTTCGTCAAGGGCCAAAGAAGGGAAATCAATTATAAAATAATGTTTGTACATATCAAGGATAAAGAAAATTTAACTGTTTGCACTCAAAAACACTTTCTCAGTATTAAAAATTTTAGGTGCTTCTCTAAGCCTGTAATATTGGCTTGCACTATATAACTTGTATTTTACCTTAGCTCCAATCACTTGTACAAGTTGATTTTTATATAATTAGCAATTAGCAATCAACAATAAGACTCCCACACATCAATTGTTTAAGTCTTTTACAAGGGTATGAAAATTCAGCCCAACTAGATTTGAGTCCAACTCAAACTCTGGCTCTTGTTTTAGCTACCCATATTAATTCCCACAATCTTTTGAACCATCCGTTCAAACGTTTTTGAGTCCCGTTAGTGTGTTTGTGCAGGTATTCTGCACAGCATGAAATGCTATGTAGATAATAAGCTATAATTTGAATGCCCATTCCTTTTGTAGATGCTAGGATCATTCTCTTATCACTGGTAAAATTCACACTCAAATATATTTTTAACACTGTGTTGACTCAGTCTTAATTAGTTTGCACATGGAGCGCCTTACTCAACTGACAAGAAAATATGAAAGTTAAAAATTATTTTTCTTTTCATATAGGCCATAATGATAGATTGGGATGGAAATTAACTGTAGGAATATTGTTAGAAGACATGTCTAAAGTGAGACATTGGGATCACCTGGAAAATAAAGACTAAAATGTGTTTTCATCTTGCCCAGTAAGGGCTCAACCATGTGGGGCTTTGAGAGAGCCATGGGAGTAAGTGAGTGTGCAGTGGACAAGAATCCTTGGTTTTTAGCATTTGCTGAAGACTAATAAGCTGTGTTACCTTGAAAGTGAACCATTACCAACTCTGAGCATCAGTTACCTCATCTGTACAAGAAGGCTTTCATCAAAATCGGGAATTTTTAAACTTTCATCCTTAGAACCTCTGGAGTCTATGGCATAATTCAGAAGCCTCTGAGAGATGTAACCAAATGTAGCATGGGCAAAGATCCAGGCCTTCTGCCCCATTCAGTAACATCAATTTGTTTTCTATTTTGAGGTTCCCATGATTTCATTTGAAAAAAATTTAAAAGGTGTGGGAGTGGTAATGCTGTTAAAAAATCAAAAGGACTGTTTCTACATGATCTTGAGTTTCATTCAGTTTTAAAATGCCATACATTTTTTAACATTGGAATAACCATCTCTTATCTAAAGAGTTATAAATCCTCTTACCTAGTTATTTATTTACTTAAACACTTAGATGGTGACTTCTATGTGCCTGGTTCGATTCTGACTACCTCATAAATAATAACTCATTTACTCTTGTAAGACAGATATCATATAATGATCCCTATTTTGCAAATGAGGAAAACAAAGGCACAGAGAGGTTATCTCTCCAAGGTCACAGGGATAGCAACTGGTAGAACTAGGACTTGGACCCAGGCTGAGGGCTCTAGAATCCATTGGGCTTAATCCCTACATTGCTCTATCTCTCATATATTTCAAATGTATTAGTGATATACTAGTGATACAAATGTGGATTGATTAATATCCTTTAACAAGTCTATAATGATTCAGATATATGAGAGCTTTTTATCTCTTCCCAACAATGTTAAAATTTGACTTTTCCCATGTAAAATAATGTAACATGGCCTTTGTGGGACTGTCAACTACAAGAATATAACCATCATTAAGGTTTGATGCTCTCATGGTCAGATTAACATAAATGGGTAAATATTCATATTATTTATATGAATTACTTTTAGAGAAGATTATATTTTGGAAAATATTGGTATAGTGCTTGAAAATAGACCTTGAGGTTTAACACTTTCAAATTCGTTAGTAAATGAAAATAGAAAAACATCTAATTCTACTGTTTTAAAAAATACTAGAGATAGACTATAGGAAGCTTATTTTAAGAGGCCCTTTTAAATTGTGAGTCTGAGACATAATATCCTTTAGTGTACACTGCCAATTATTTTTAACAATAGAGGTATCCTCAATTGTGATATTAATAAATGTTAGGAGAATATATTCACAGTGTGTCCTTTATCACTTTTTTCACAAACTGTTTTAACTTTTTGGACACACTGTGGCAAAATGTAATCTTAGAAATTTAGGATTAATGAATTTATTACCCATTAATGTTTTTTCACTGAAGTAATCCATAAAATATACTGAGTTTGGTTAAGTGAGGAGAGTACATAAACTTTCACTTAGTTTGCAACTTGGTACAGCAACTCTTGACTATCTAGGATTATCTTCATAGATGGACACAGAGATGTGGAAAGGAAGATGTGAATAACTCTAGTGAGTAAGGCAGAAATATTAAAATGATTGGTTATGACTAGATGTTCACTATTGATGATTTAATTATCCATACTATACCTACTTTGCTATTGCTAAAGAACAGCAAGAATTTTTTATATCATCTATATTGGTGACTATTCATACAGTAATGAAGAGATAGGTGATCTTAGAAGGGAGCATGTTAATACACATTTTGTAATTTTCTTACACTGTTATCGTTAAGTTGTTAAGCTTTACTTAATTATTCTGACACTTCAGAAAACACTTCTACTTCATCTTCACAAAGAATGTTTTTAAGTTAACACACAACACATTTAAAAAATAACTTAATAAGGAGAACACATACCATCAAAGCATTTGACAATAATATTATATTTTAGAGTCTCTACTAAAAAGATAGCCTCTTATCTCCAGATCTTTCTTCCAGGATTACTTGTTTCAATTATTTACCTATTCATTAATTCATTTCCGTCTTTTCCCCAAGAGGTTTCAAGACTCTTTTACAAAAAGAACAAATCAAACAAAAATAATATAGTAGAAATAAAAGGAGGAAACCAGGGCTAAAAACAGGAAAGCAAGCATTCCAACATCAAGGATTAATACTGCTGCTGTAATTGAGCATAAAGCCTGCATTAAGTTTCCTGGCAGGCAAGGTAAAAAATACAAAGCAGCAAGTTACAAATCTCTCAGAGAAAAGAAAACATAGCTGCGATTTGCTCCTGAAAAACAAAGCTTTTCCTAGCAGCAAACTTTGAGAAAAATGACTCATGGGAGGCAGTGTTTTGCAAATTGTAGGTCAGCCCATGAAATAATGTCACTGGATCCTGACCAAAATTTAAAATGCAATAGTCAATTTTTGTTATTTACAGTAGTTATATTCTATACAGTACCTGCAAACACTGAATTAGGAAATACTGATTCACTGCCACTGGAGAAATTCAGCATTAAGTACCTGTCTGGCCACATTTTTGTAAACCTATCAATACATAACCTTATTTTATGTTTGTTTCTGTTTAAAAGACACCTTATTTAATACATATTGTTGATTCATTAACATTGAACTCATGGCCAATAGCACTATAACTCATGCCTGAACAAAGTTTTCCAACACACATAATTTCTCAGTAAGGCACACCACGGCCCTCTTGTGCTTAGAAGCACTAGACAGAGCTTCAGCACTATGCTGGGGGCATTTAAAACAGCAAAATCACCAACGAAAAGCACAAAAGTGTGAAAAACTTTTACAGTATGAGAGTTAAACAAGAAAGCAGTGCATTTCACCATGTGTGACCTCAGCTGGTATGTGCCTATCTGGTAACTCAAACTTTTCACCATGCTGCACATACACATAGCTACAAAGGACTGTGAAAGGACTATGAGTGTTGAGTTTGGTCTTAACAAACAAACTTTAGGGTTTAGGCAAATCTGCAAATACAGAATCTACCAATAATGAAGACTGACTCTATACTGGAAGTGAATGGAGAGGAATAAAATAGGAAAAAAGTATTAGTGCTCATCTCAGGCAGTCAGGATAAATACTATTTCATGAAAGATTTTTCAGAGCTAATATATATATTGATATAGATGTACACATAAAAATCCATATTAATAGATACACCAAATCACAATGAAAAAATCCTTACTATCTTTTTTTTTATGTTTAGAAATCACTGGAATAGAGGATACACAGTGATGCAATGAACAATTCAATAGCAAATTCTGAAACTTAATTCATTGACTAGTTATTTCTGAGGAGTTTTTACTTGTAAAGACCCTCTGGAAACACTTCAAGAATCCACAGGAGAATTAATGATGGCCTCTTCTAAGGCAGTAACCGTGAAAATGAAAAGAACAAGGCTGATGTGAGACTACTGATAAAATCGGAGAATTCTTGTTGACTGCGTATAAAGTGGAGGAAGGGCAAAGAAGAAACAGGGATCATTTAGAAAGGGAAACCCAAACTACCTGAGAAGAGTGGTTTTTGAAGAACGAAAACACATGAGTAAAAGACTTTTTTCATTTTTTGTTTGTTTAAGGAAATAATAAAATGAAAAAAATGAAGTAGAGTGTTAAGAAAGGATTAAATAATATAGCTAAAATCTTTTGATTTCTTTCACTCTCTCCTAAAAGTGCAAATAAGAATTAACTAATAAATAATGTAACTTTAAAAAATATTCTAAATATTCTAATGGAAAACATTATTGCTATAACATGTCTGGCATGTTGCAAAGACCCAAAGAGATGTGAGCTACCTGTAAAGTCGTGTACTAACCGTGTCAGGTGACGGTGGAGGGATGCTATATCACAAAAAGAAAAAAAAAATCATGTCAGGATTTAAAAGAAGAAAATAAAAATAGTATTCCTCTTTTTTAGCTCAGAAGTGACGTACCAGAGGAATGGTGAGAAAACTATAGAAGTAAAATGGTAATACCTAAGGCAACGAAAATCAAGTTGGCAGTTATATGGGGAAGTACCAATGAATCTCCCATCTGTCCAAGGTCAAATCACACTGCTGCCTTCTTCAGAATACCCCAAGGTGTTTTCCAATATTTTTAGAAGTTAAGTCTTCAATGTAAGAAATTCTACCTCAATCAATTCATTTTTCTTCCTTTCTTTTTTCATTCCTTCCTTCTTTTCTTCCTTCCTCTAAGACCAATTTGCTAATAGAAAATATTCTAAGGACAACATGTTGCTTTTCAATGTCTAAATACCCTGTATGTGTTATATCATCATCCCATAACACATTATGAATCTGCTACGGTTGACAGGAGTAAAGGTTCTTACTGTTTATTATTTTCCTTCAGTTATTGAGATTTTTGTCTCACTAGGTGTCCCTGGGCTTTTGTGTCTAACTCATGTCAAAAAAGCAAAACACATTCCCTCTGGCCACCAAAACCATATTGATGACAAATATCCAAAAGCTATAATCATAGTTCTCCTGTTAAGACTTCAATACATTTTGAGATGTAAATATCAATCTCATGTAGTTTCAGTTTACAAGGCTCTCAAAATTTGTTAGAGTTTTGGTTTCAATAAAACACACCCAAAATATGTTTTGTATAACAGTACTAATATTAATTCCGTGTTTAAAGCTAAATTATGAAGCTGTTATTAATTTAGAGCTAATGAATATAAAAAGGTGCTATGAGGATAATAATTAAGATTTTAAATGTTTTCTCTTGGGATAAAGAATTTTATCAAATAACGTAAACACACAAAATTTCTAGGCCTTAGTGGGATTCTCTATGCTTGTGAATTTACACTAGCTTATGATAATTTAAGAAAACACAGATATAAACTCACTTTAAACATTTCGAAGTCTGCATTTCATGACATACTGAATCATAATAACAATATCCCTTGTCTTTACCTTTTATAACTTTTATTATTAATCTTCACTGAGTTATTGAAAACAAAAGGTCTTATTTTTGTATGTCTAAAGAAAGCCTATTGTTTTAATTCCACAGTAGAAGTATACTCAAATATCATACCTCACTTTGTTGAAAATTCAGTAAAGCAAAAGGGAATTTAAACATAAATAAAACATCCTTCAATACAAAATGGGAATTTTATTTTTCATTTTTTCCTGTGCTCAGTGTCAGTCCTAACCAGTACTCAACTCCCTCCTCGCCCTGACCCCAACCTTCTGCCCTCATCTCTTAGTACCTAAGATCGGCTTTGTCTGTTCTTAAAATTGAAATAGCACCTTAACATTATTAGACAGATTTATTTAATAAAAACCACATTATTTCTAAATGGCATTCACCCTCTCAGAAGTTTAAATAATCTGCCAGAAATTTACCCCAGCACTGACCTTGTTTTCTTTAGTAGAGTACAAGCTTTTAATAAAACACTCTGACAGTCAACAGCAAAAAGCTGTTTGTCTCACCTTAATATATAATAACAAGGATAAGTATCGTGGTTCTTTATATGGACATATTTATATAAGCACACAGACATGGGGGTTATTGGTTAGTACAAAAACGCATATTCCAAACGCTCCTTACATTCAAATCCAGCTAGTTATGGTTTGTTTTGATCTTTGAAAATGTGTTTGAAAGTTTTGTGGGCTTACTTCACGTATTATATCCAGTTAAACTTTAATACAAACTGACTTTTCCCCTCTACATAGTTACTCTCCGACTGCTGTCAGTCAGCAGGAGCTCTGCATACACAGACTCATGTTAACAGTGGCCTCTGGAAGGATGTGATTTCTAACCTATTCAGTCTCCTACAGAAAAGCTCAGATTGTATTTCAAACCAAAATAAAAGTTTCTCTGGAGGTGATTCTTTATTCCCCACCTTTACTACCTACTAGCACAAGTAATCAATCAAAAGGGAAATGGATAGTCAACTTTAGATTTGTAACCAATGTGAATGTTCCAACAAAGAGTATGTATGCTTGTATTACAGAGAAATATGGGAATAGGTGAGTGGACACTTATGGAATCTCCTTCAAAGAAATCCTATGAAAGAAAGAGATGGTTTTAACATTTTTCCCTCCAGTGAATGGATTATCTAACATCTAAGTTTATCCTGGGCATATGTTTAGTTCATGAACTTTATTATATTTGATGTCAAGGTGGCTTAAAATGGTTTTGCATTCTTGCCCACTTGCTGAAGGCCTACCAACCTTTCAAGAATCAGCACAAACAACATTTTACTTTGAAACTTTCACTGAACTGACTCCACAAGCACAGTTAGGTATTCTTCTGTAATTCTCTGTTTTCAGAGCAGCGTTTCCTTAAACTTCAATATTTAACTTTGTGCACAGCATCCAGTATCTATCTTTGAATATACTGGGCAAGTAAAAATAGAACTGTTCGCTAATTATTTTAAAATGAAAATCTCCGCTCAGTGAAATCTAAGTTCTATTTTATGCCACTCCTCCTTGAATCTTCCTTAACCACCCAAGCCAAAACAGCTTCTTTCTTCTGTGAGTTCTGTTACATGTCCAACTCATTGGTTGTCCCCACTAATCTGTATCACATGCAGTTCTCCAGGACCTCATGTTTCCTACCAAAAAGAATGAAAATTTCTGAGAGATAGGGAGAGTCCAGCACAGCCCAGAGTCTAGTCCGTTGCGAGAGTCGTCCAAAATTTCTTAAGTAAATTCTAGCTATCCTGGCCTGACACTAGAAGGCTTTAAATTTTTTCAAACTTATTCTTGTGTCACACTAAAGTCTGTATCATCCTGGAATACTAGTGACCAGCTAAGTTACGTCAATGACCAAAACACCCTTTGTGCAGGTGAAAATCTTCTTTCCCACTCACATCATCTCTAAAAACTAATAATGTCACTATAGTGTTCTTTCTAATAGGTGCTTCCAATGTGATATCTAAGGTATGCTCTGCTTCTAGACGTCAAAAGTTTAATAAACTAGCCAAAACTTTAAAACAGAATAACAGGAAAATATAGGTTGGGGTTTATTTTGGAGGAATTGCTATTAGCCTGACTACAAGGCTAATCTTCAAACATGACTCTAAAGAAAAGGTCAGCAGCCTGAACTCAAACAGAAATGGTTGTTAATAGATGAATGCAGTGATGAGGGCCCTCGTGGGTGGGTCAGCTCAGTGACTTCTGACCACCTCAGAAGCACAAGCTGTGAAAACACAAGCATTCCTTCATTTCACTTATCATTTGGATCCTAAGCTCCGATTCACTTTTTTCAAAACTTATTTTGGAGCCAACAGCGATTGGTAAGTGAAAGGCTACCTGGGGCTGATTGTCAGCAGCAGCAGGGTCCCGCGTGGAGGAGAATTATCGCTCTTGTTCACAAGAGCATGTTTATAATACATCTGAAATTGCCTGGCAGAGGGTCTTTGAGGAGACTGCAGAGCAAGGGTGGAAAGAGAGAAGAATATGGATTGAAAAAGACACTCCAGTGATTTAGAAAGTTCTTTGGGGAAATGTTTTCCCTCTCTATTCAGTCTTTTTCATACTTTATCAACTCAATTTTATTTAGTATCTGTGTATGATGTTTAATACTTGCTTTCTAATTTTTTTTCTATCCAAATAACTATGTGCAAGGTCTAGATAGTTCCTAGCAGCAGATCACAAACTTTGCATTTAATACTCATTCAGTCACCTAAGAACAACTTGCCTCAGACACCTGGACCTCAGCGGGCAGCCCTCAGGAAGCCACTGTCCAACCAGGTCTGAGGAGTGAAACGGTGTAGTAGGCTCACACAGACCTGGGTTGCTGTTCCTCAACTACTAACTGTGTGATGTTGGAAAGTACACTTACCTTCTACTGAGCTTGAGTGGTAGAACCGGAAAAGGACTTGGGAGGGATGGGTGTGACAGGAAATTAAAATGCAGGTACACAAATTACATTTCAGAACTACTTGTAAAATATTCTCACCAAAGAGCATCTTCACAATAGACAGATTGTCAATTCTTATGATGTGGACACGTACAAATGATTCTGTAGGAAAATCCTGTGGTTTTACTTTAACAAAAGTGAAGATTACATATCATTTAACATATCATCAGAAAGCTCTATTTGAAGGGGCCAAAGTCTAGACATAACTTGTAACACCACTGAATTCTATGCCTGAGAACAAAGGGTAATTTCTGCTCAGCAATCCTCAGTGGGTATGTAAATGAATGCTGCTGAAATATTCAGAAGCTGATACCAATACAAAGTGAAATGTAATAATCTAATTGTGCCATTGCTTTCCCCTCCTACTAATTACTTGCTTTAGGCTGTTTTCACCAATATTTTGTCTCCTTGCCTTTTCTGTTCAGACTGAATGGACACCTAACTAACGTAGGATCACTACAATTTCTTAACACAACTTTGAAGCACTGTCACTATTTTACTGGCTTTGTTGCTGCCCTGGCCGTGAACACTTAGCAGAGTTGGCTGAAGTGCAAAACGGCCGAAGTCACAATTTGTGTGGGCTAAATTACTCTTCGTTCTATGGAAACAGATATCACTTAGACAACAGGGAAAACGTTCATGGGTTAAAAGAAACATCAAAACCAGTGCACCTCAGAAGGTATGGTCAGGTAAAGGCTAATGGGTAACTGCTGATTTCCTAAAAATTTTGAGGACACAAAATAAAATTGAATGGTCTCAAGTCGTCAATGCAATGAAGTTTGGTGGTGTTTTCACTCTGCATGAAGTAATTCTTCCCATTGTTAATTTCATCCACTCTACCTCCATCCCAGTTTCCTCAGGACTCAGACTTACTGATTAAACTTAAAGGCAAATCCAAAGGATGTTTACCATGCTTATTCAGAGGAAGCCTCTCCTTTTGGACACAAAGGCCTTGTGTCTAGCTAAAGCTCACTAGCTAGCTTTCCCTTCCTTCAGAACAAGTTCTGTACTGAGAGGCTCTTCAGGCTCTCTTGAAAATTGGTTCCTTATACACCCACTCCTCCAACATTAATTTAACAGTCGTAAATCCAGAGGTTGATTCAGCTTATGCTCGAGCCATACCTGGAGCCGCCAATCATTAACCATATGAATAAATGAGAATAAGTTTCCTGTTATTTATTTTATAGGGTTCCAATATGATTTTATATCAAAATAACTTTTTGGATGACTCCCACTCCATAAAAATGACAGCAGATGTGGACATGAAGATGCATGAAAAGCCCAGAGCTGCCACCCCAACTGATCCTTCCCATCACAACCACCTCCCTCCCCTTTGATTCAAGGAAAACAACTAAAAACTGGACTAAATCATTCTACTCATAGAGTCTCATTCTCTAAATTATGCATGATGGCAGGAATTATGAAAAGTAAAAGAATAAATGAAATTTGGGGAAGTACCTAAATATTATTAATTTATAATTTGTATTATTAATGAAGCAATATGGAATAAGAGAATTTTACAAATATCATTAATAAACATTGTACCTTGAACACTTACTATATTTGCAACTGTGCTAAGTACATTCCATACTTTTTCTCATTTAATTCTCGCAACTAATAACTGATAGGTGCTATTATTATCTTCATTTTATAGCAGAGAAAAGTAAGTCTCGGTAAGGTTAAATAATTAACCCAAAGTCAACCAAATAGTGAATGGAATAGCTAGAACTTGGATACAAGTCTCTATCCAACTCCGAAGATTCTTACTCTGTTCTTTATTGCCATTTTCATTCATTCCTTTATTCCTTCAAAATATGTTTACTGAACATCACCTAGGTGAAGGGTTTTAGAGTTGATGTTATGATATATCTCAGAAACTATAATGACAGCTCTTATCTTTAAAGAATTTATAGTTACTTACAGGGCGTACGGTCTTCAAAGGACTCAGTATGTAAGAGGTATATCTAAATAATTATATAGTTATCCTGGGTTGCATAATAACTTAATTTTTCTGTGCTTTCTACATATGAACACATTGGAAGAGATCTGGAAGGACTGACAAAGACCCCCACCCCCAAAATTATCATTCTGAGCATAGGTGTAAAGGGCAAGCAGTGGGGGATTGATCCAGAACCAAATTGCGCATGCCTTGAGTGGCTGGAGAAGTGCTCAATGATTTACGGAGCAGCCTCAATTTCTGAGAAAGGGAACTCACTATTTAATAACTCTAGCTAAAATATAAAATAATTCAGACTTAGTCTATTCTATCTTTGTGAAAACATTTGTGGGAATGATCTAGAAGACAGGATGGTATCAGAGAACATAAACTGTGGAATCAAGAAAAATCTGTGTTTGAATCCTGGCTGATCCATGTTCTAGACAAAATACTTAAATTCTCTGAAGCTGTTCTCACATCAGTAAACTAGAGATGATAATAACGGCATCCATCTTAAAGGGTTGCTGTAAAACAATCAAGAAACACTTTACATGAAGGAGATACCCAGTATGTGTTACAGCTTTTAGCACTACTCAATCTTACGTCCTTTTATTTTCAGGAATATTGTATATGTAGGTAGGTGTCCTTGTCTTCCCTCCCTACTGTAGATAAATTCCTCCTAAAACGACATACTTGGTCAATGAAAGAACTTCTTCATGATAAAAATAAAACAATTAAACAATTAATTATAGTATACATGAGGTATTATTCTCACCTGATAGACTATTCAAACTCAAACTCAACTCCAAAACACTGGATTATCACTTTCAGAAAATAGACTTTCTTATCTTTTCTTTTTCTATTTTTTAAAACCAAGCTTATTGAGGTATAATTTAACATACAGTAGGACTTGTCTTTTTTTAGTGTAAGTTCTATGACTTTTGACAAACACATATAGTCATATAACCACCAAAATCAAAATACAAACTGTGTCATCACCCCGAAATTTCCTCATGCCTATTTGTGGTCCATCTCTCACAATGCCTAAAGCCCCTGGCAATTCTGATTTGGTGCCTATAGTTCTACCTTCTCAGAATGTCAAAACAGAACGATTACATATTACGAAGTAGTCTTCCGAATTTGGCTTCTTTCACTAAGCATAATGCATTGAGGCTCATCCATTCACTGCATGTACCGGTAGTTGTTCTCTTTTTATTTTATGGTACTTCACTGTATGAATGCATCAAAGTTTGTCTTGTTGAAGGACATTTTGATCTTTACACTTTGGGGCAATTATGAATAAAGCCACTACAAACTCTGCCAAACTGCTTTCTATAGTAGCTGTACAATTTTGCATTTGCACCAGTAATGTATAAGAATTTCAGTTGTGTCACATCTTCAACAGCACTTTTTAAAAACAGGCATTCTAATAGGTGCATAGTGGTATCTCATGATGGTTTTAACTTGTATTTCACAAATGACACCCAATTTAAGTTTGAATGGTCAGCAACCCTGCCTCACCTGTTGTTTAATGTTTTTCATAACACAACTTTATGCTGCAGACAAAATAAGTCCCCTGGCACTTCAGTAAACAAAGAACGCTGCTGCCATCAAGCCCTCAGCCACTGCAGCCACCCCCAACAGTGCACCCTGAGGGGAATCAGGATGGAGAAAAGCAGGATACTGGCCCTAGGTAGTTAAGGTGCACATCAACAGAATGATTTCTATAAACCCAGACTTGTATCTTCCCATACATAGAAAAGCACTAATATCATTAACTTGAGATGCTTTTTTGTGATTAGCAGTAATCTTTTGATGTTTGACTACATTTTGTGTTTTGGGGGGGTTTGTTTTTTGGGGGTTTTTTTGGGGGGGGGTCTTTTTTTTTTGTTTTTCAGCACAAACTCCTACATATCTTGGTTCCTCCCTTACCACTTTGGAACAGTCCCTCAGAGCTATCTGAAAGGTTGCCATTCTGGGTTATAGTCCTTAATAAGGTCCCTGAATAAAACATTATTCTCATCTTTCACGCTGTGCTTTTTTTTTTCAGTTGACAATGCCTTCCATAATTTAAGGTAATGGGAAATAAGATAATGTAAACCTTTGTGAGATAAACAATATCCCACTGCGGTACTCAGCTACTCAACTGCACCTCAACATTTGTATGTACAGCTTGCACCCTAAAATTTTACATTTCTATATTGTTCTGTAGTTTTCCTCTGATTTTTTTAAATCTGGGAACATTGTATTTATCAACTAGACTTGAGTCTTCACTAAGACAGTGAGTTAATCATCTCTGTCCTAACATTATTTTTTTTTAATATGGAACACTTCACAGATTTGTGTGTCACCTTGCTCAGGGGCCATGCTAATCTCTCTACGGTTCCAATTTTAGTATATGTGCCACTGAAGTAAGCACTATCTTAAACTTACATTATGCTAAGAGCCTTATTCCACAAAGGCTTGTGGAGTGAATTGAGAGCATTTAAGTCATAATTTTGTCCTGCCCTTCTCCAAGTTAAATGTCACCAGTTGCTGAGGGTCGACACTGAACAGAAGACAGAGAAGGAAGTGTTAAGAGCATGAGAACATTTGAGAGCTTAAGTGGGGATTGGTTAGTGCTCTAAAGAAAGTTGAAGAGAAAATGCAAAGTGAAGTATTATACAATGTAAATAAAGAAGCACAGGCAAAAGTAAGAAGAAAATAAGCAAAGGGAATATTGAAAATATAAGTAAAGGAAATAATTAATCATATAAGAGGGTAGGACTGAAGATCAGGAATATGCCAAAAATTATTATACATGAATACATCTATTTTATTGATAATATTGATTCTCTTGGTCTATAAGTTAAATCAACCCTCCTGACAGATGTAGGATGAAGAATGAGTGATATATTACTTGCTATATTTCTGGGGATAATGCTTAAACAGGTTTTTTTTCTATTAACAAATCTCCTGAACTTTTATTAAAATTGAAAATACTAATACAGACTCAAAACAGTCAAGATACTAGCATGTGAGTGAGACTGGGGAGAAGATGGGGGAGACTCAGCATCCCCCTGATGACCATCATCCTAATACTGTATCTTTAAATGCTACCAAACACTGACAACAGCCCAACCACTACACTGAACTCTGTGTATTCAACTGCTCGCTCAGCATCTCCCTTTGAATTTGAAAATTTTTTCAAATTTTTCATGGTCAAAGTTTTTCATGGTCAAAACAGAATTATTTATGCGTTCTTCATATGTGCCCCAGTTCCAGTTTCCTCCAACTCAGTAAATGGCAACTCTAGTCTTCCACTTGCCAAAACCTTAGTCATTCTTCACTTTTTCTAACATGCCACTCCAATCCATCAGCAAATCCAAATAGCTACATCTTCAAAATACACCCAGAATCCTACCACTTCTTATCACAATATAGTCAAAGCTACCATCCTTTCAACAGAATTATTGCCATAGCCTCCTAACTGGTCTCCCTGTTTCCACCCTGGTTTCTCTGGGCTTATCTCTTACCAGTCCCCGCCTGGCTCATCCTTTTCTAGCCATACTGCCTTCCTTTCTCTCCTTGGAACATGCCAAGCAAGCTCCCCCCCATAAGCCCTTGGTACTTTTTCTTCACTCTCTCTGAACCGTCTCCCCCCAAGATATATACATGCTTCTTCCTGTTCTTTTCAATCCCTGCTCAAAGGATATCTTCATTCTCTAAAAGGCTTTTCCTGACCATTCTGCAGAAACAGCACCCTCTTCCTGTTTTCCTCCATCCAAATTATTCTGATTTACTTTTCTCAAGAGCACTTGCCACCACCTACCATTTTATATATTTGTTCATTTACTATCTATTTTATCATCATCTGGGTCCCCCACAGGAACCTAAGTTCCATGAGCGATTTAGCCTACTTTGTTCACTACTGAATTCCCAGTGCCTAGAAGAATGAGTGGCTCACAGAATGTGGCAACATGGATTTGTTAAATGAACGAATGAATGATTTATCAGCCTGAAGTAAGGTCACACCAAGTGATAGAGTGTGCATATGAACCCAGCACCTTGATTCCTGATCAGTGCTCTTAACCACTCTGCTTGTTCTACTCATCCTGAGACAGCTATTGTAAGGACTGAAAGACATAATTTAGGTCAATTTTCCATCATCGCATTCGATACACAGTAATTACTGTATGAATGACAAACATCTTTTTATTTCCAGGGCTTTCTCAACTTCAATCCCCTCAAAGGTTGGTAACAGATGAAATCTGTCAAGTCTTGGTATTTGGCATAGTAGAGAATAATTGATGTGACTGTCCCCCAAATTTTAGTAAAGGGAGGCCTCTACCAGTCATTTTCCAAAACATATATAGTGTCCCTCCCTTCCTGACTCTGAGGCCAACTTGACTTCCTTTTCAAAATTCTGAATAAAAAAAGAAGGCAGAGTATGAGGGAATAAAATGTATAGAATACATCAAGATAGATAGATAGATAAAAAGAAAATCCTATGTATCCCTCACATAGACAGAATTTACCAAGCATAGGTTGCTATCATTTGAACAAACAAACTTCAGATTCCCTGGGGCTGACCTGAAGGTTAAACAAAATTATACACCCAGAGCCAGGGTGATGTTGTCTTCAGTTCTGCCCCCTTCCTCAGTGCCCCCTTCTTTCCTCATCCACACTATTGAGCGTTTAGTGGGGTCTGGTCAAGGTCAGCAGCAGATGGACATCTGGTACTTTGCACAAATATTAACAATATGTAAGTTTTAATATGCAAGGAATTTTTCAAACTTTTTTATTGAAGTATAGTTGATTTACAATGTTGTGTTAGTTTCCGGTACAGAGCAAAGTGATTATATGTATATAAATATATATATACACACACACACACACATATATTCTCTCTTCCATATTCTGTTCCATTACGGTTTATTACAGACTACTGAATATAGTTCCCTGTGCTATACAGTAGGGTCTTGTTGTTTATTTTATATATAGTAGTTTGTATCTGTTAACTCCAAACTCCTAATTTCCCCTTTGGTAACCATAAATTTGTTTTCTGTGTCTATGAGTCCATTTCTGCTTTGCAAATAAGTTCATTTGTATCACATTTTAGATTCCACAATAAGTGATATCATACAGTATCAATATTCGTCTTTCTCTTTCTGACTTACTTCACTCAGTATGATATTCTCTAAGTCCATCCATGTTGCTGCAACTGGCAATATTTCATTCTTTTTTATGGCTGAATAATATTTCATTATATATATATATATATATATATATATATATACACACACACACACACCACATCTTTATCCATTCATCTGTGGAGACACTTAGGTTGCTTCCTTGTCTTGGCTATTGTAAATAGTGCTGCTATGAATACTGGGATGCATGTATCTTTTCAAATTAGAGTTTTCATCTTTTCCAGATGTATGCCCAGGAGTGGGACTGCTGGGTCATATAGCAACTCTATTTTTAGTTTTTTAAGGAAACTCCATGCTGCGTTCCATAGTGGCTGCACCAATTTACATTCCCACTAACAGTGTAATAGGGTTTCCTTTTCTCCACACCCTCTTCATCATTTGTTATTTGTAGACTTTTTTTTTTTTTTTTTTTTTTGCAGTACGCGGGCCTCTCACTGTTGTGGCCTCTCCCGTTGTGGAGCACAGGCTCCGGACGCGCAGGCTCAGAGGCCATGGCTCACGGGCCCAGCCGCTCCGCGGCATGTGGGATCTTCCCGGACCAGGGCACGAACCCGTGTCCCCTGCATCGGCAGGCGGACTCTCAACCACTGCGCCACCAGGGAAGCCCTGTTATTTGCAGACTTTTTAATGATGGCCCTTCTGACTGGTGTGTGGTGGTGCCTCATTGCAGTTTTGATTTGCATTTCTCTAATAATTAGTGATGCTGAGCATCTTTTCATATGCCTCTTCACCTCCTTCCTCTTGTGCAGATAACAGCAATACAAAGAGCAATATTTGTTCTTTTGTTACACGCAAATCTCTGACCTGCTGTTGCCACATTTGGGTCTGTTTTAAAACTTTCGTCATTTCAATTCACATAAAGCAAAGAATAAAAAAGGAAGTTTGCCATTTCTCATTTGATCAGCTATCCAAGAACAAAGTGAATTTCTTCAATATTGTAAGGTTCACATGGTGAACACTAAGAGATCTTTTCAGGAAAACAAAGTGTTGGTTAAGTCCTTTGTTATGAGCACATTTTAAAATAATAAAAATGATCTTTAATCCTGATTTAACATAATTTCTAATAAATTCAAACATATATTTGTTCCTCACGGAATTTTAATGTCAGTATTTTGTAAATAAAATGTCAGTAGTTTCCTAATTGGTTCTCAGCTGATTTTTTTTTTTTTTCAGTCATCAACCCTGTGATACATTTTGGGAGTTCAGTGTAGGGAGTACACACACACTGCTTTCTGTCAGGTTTTTTTTTTAAGTCTTCCTTAATGAATTCTTAATTACATTATTCAAAAGATCTATTATTCAGCATTCATCTCACTGCTAAATGAAAGTCTTTACCTGACATGTGAATGAAATGAGTCTAAATGCTTTCCATGCCACCTAGGGATTCTGAATAGACTTTTAGCTTCATGGCAGCAAGAGGCTTCATTTCTGTTTTAAATTTGTACGGATTGTTTTTAGAGATGGGTAACTATGCAATAGTACACCAATCTGAGCAGCACTTGACTTCCAGTGTGCTCTCAGACTTACTTAGGGCCAGAAAAATGCAAACAAGGTCAGATGATAGCTGAAAGTGGAAGAATTCCATACAAGATTTGATAACCTGTACAAAGATTTCAGATGAATGCAAGCATCACCTAAAACATGGACTAATTTCAGATGAGGAGAGTGAACCTTCCTGAGAGCTCCTTATAAATGTCCCTCCTGTCATTTCTTTATCAGGAAAAAAAAACAGTGCTAAGTTGTAGCAAGAGAAATTCAGAGACCTTTCATAAGATAACAAGACTTTTTTTTAAACATACTTTTCGTTGTTTTCAACGAACTAATGCATAATAATAAGGAATAGTCTCAGGCTTTATATGCCCCTCTTATAGTCATATCTAAAACTGAGCCAGTTACTAGTCTAATTATCAAGCAGTTCCCACATCTTCAAATGATACTCCAAGAAGGTATCTACGAAGAAGGTAAACTGGAGTATGAAATAGTTCTAACTGGGCTCTAGAACTCCCTCTGGTTCTACAGAATATAAACAAACCTGATGGAGACTGTAAATTTAGTGAAAGCAAAATTCATGTTCTAAAGAACTGAAAGCAACAACTTCAGAATCTTTGCCCTCCCTAACCCAGCTTCAGAAAAGAAAAGAAAAAAAAAAAACAAAATTAGCAAGAGCACCTAACAAGACAAGTTTACTTTTGTTTCGCTAGGCTTGGTTTTATTCTGGTTTTTCTAGTGTAAGAAACCTGGCTGAAAACACTGTTACTTGCTTTGCTAGGTTCAGGGTATGTCTGTGTGCAAAAGTGTATAAGAACCAGCCCTATGCCACATTCAGCTATGCAGAGCTGATTGAATAAATGACTTCATAGCCTTGCATCTTGTATTGAGTTGACAAAAACAATGAAATATTTTGGATCTCCAGGTCCATCTAAGCATATTCTTAGAGAAAGCGTAAGTTGATAGTTAAGATTCAGGACTCTCTTTGAAGATAGGAGGAAATATGTCTGGGCAGAAAAGCAAGAAATTTTTCTTCCATGATTGTTTTTATAATAACTGCCATTGTAGCCAAAATTGGAGAACCACTTGTTCTGCAATTGTTGCGGAGAGTGGAGAAAGTATATAGAGGAGAAATTTCAATATGAAATTATGCCAAACACAGGAGGGTTGCTATATCTTCAGGGGAAGATATATTTAAATGTTTCCATATTATTAACTAAATATCTTGAAAATCAATGATAAATATACACATTTTAAAATTCAGTGTCTACACATTTTTAAAGAATGCAGAGAAAAATGGCAGTCCATAATAAAAGAACAAGATGTGTCAGAGAAACAGAACATCATTAATTCAGTAGAAACCACAAATAGAGATTTATTTCTTTCCAATTTTTGATTTAAATCAAAATTTAAGATTTTAAGATAATCAAAGTTTAAGATTATTCCAACAACGGAGGATCCAATCTTAAAATATATTTCTCATGGGCCAGAGGTGACACTAAAGGTGTGGCCTTGAAGATGCTCAGGCTCTAATCCCTAACTGATTGGAAACAGAGAAAAGGTTAACATCTTTAGAATCAGCCTCACTATGTGTACTTCTTGCTAGAAAAGAATGCCCACTTTAAATTGGTCAGGTATTGCTTAATGAAACACCTGGCATTTTCCAGCAGCAAAGCAATACTCCCTGGCTTTAAAAAAAAAAAAAAAAGTATCCTTCAGAATACATAGGAATATTAGCGGAAAGCCCACATTAATCCTCTCCTGTGTGGGCAACTCCTAAGGACTGCAGTCCCCCATTCTCACTCAATGGGTTCTACCAGTTAAGCATCCTCTGCTGAGGCCCCCAGTCCACTCTAGCTCCTGGGATTAGGAACCCTCAGAGCAAAAGGCTACGTCAATGGAAGACTTCTGGTGTGACATAAGCTAGAGAGTTTGAAAATTAATCAAATGAGTCTAAACATAAACAAATTTACATAAGGATGAAACCAGTAGGTAACTTAATGGAGCATCTGGGTACTCTCAGCTCCTGAGATCAGCACAAATTCTGTTTTCAAAGTAGGTGCTGCATTTGTTAGGAAATAAGTTCCATGGTAAAAGATACGATTCTCTGTCATGAGAGCCTCTTTCATTTTACAGAAGAAAACATAGATCAGACTTCTCTCCCACGGAGGGTTTGTACCCACAGCCTGGCTAGGCTGTTTTATGTCTTGCTGCCCCCATTTCAATGCAGGTGGAAAAATAGACCTTAAAATAAAAGAAGCAGACAAAGAACTTGCCAAGCTTTAGCCCACAACCCATGCACATTTGTAGAAAATAAAAGGTGTATTTAGGGGGAAAAATCAAGACTGTTTAAGTTAAGTGTGCTGAGGGAATGAGTAACCCTGTCTTGGTGTCTGGCACTTGACAAGGTTCTCCACAATTATTTTTTCATCTGTAGTGCAAAAATCCATATTTATCTCTGCTACTGCCAGGAAAAAATATCCTAGTGAAGCTTATGAATAATATTTAAAAGTGAAATAAGCAACAACTATTTAATTATCTTGTTACTTATAGTTATAAAAAGCAATGTTACTTAAAACCCCAAAAGCTCCTTTCCTCAGAGCCATTGTAAACATCAACTATTGTTTACCAGATGTAACTTACTACTTCGGAAATGTCATTCTATTATACTTAAACAAGGTAATTTGCAATTCCCTGTACCATTCATAGGTGTCTCTTTCTGAACCCCTTTAAAAAGGAAATTCATGAAATAATAATACAAGTGTTTTTTATGTGACAATTTCATTTATTTTTAACCAATCTATTTTGCACTTTAACCTTCTGATTGTTTACCTTTTAAGTATCTATTAGATAGAGTGACTGCACTGTAGAATATTTTAACTCTGTACTGATAATGATAAGCAGGATTAAGAAAGAAAATGTGACTCCTTTGATGAAGGCCATTTCTTCACAATATGATTAATGCTTTTTCCCGTGTTAAAAATAACAGCAATTTCCTGTTTGTCCCTTTTCATTTCAATTAAACAATCCTTAGTGTTTCATATGGGGAAAGGTTTCTTTTTTTTTTTTTTTTTTTTTGCCACTAGCGAACATTTGAACTTCCTTCTGATATGATAATACTGGCCTACAACAGGCTACTGTACAGCAAACTAACATCGAAGACTGCTTCTTATTTTGGGTGACAATTATTCCAAATTAACAATTCTTATACTTAGGGCAGTTAAAAATTATTTCAAACAGGCTAAATATGTTTAATTAAATGATTTTCTAGATTGTTTTTGAACCCCAGTCCCACCACTCTGTGTAGCACCACGGGTATTTACAATCCCTTAAAAATGTCTGCTCTTTATTCTGAATTTTGTATGAAATCATTAGGAGTGTGAGGTTCTCACAGTCATTAATGTGTTAAAGGAGATGTACATGAGAGGCAATCCTTAAAGTTACAATTATTGATAGCTATAAAAGCACTAGCTCAAAACCACGTAACCTTCTTAGCTGGTCAAAAGAGTATAATCCTCTCAGTTATTAGAAGACCTCTGAAGTGAAACACAGAAACTCAGCCCTTCTGCCTGTTTTTTAAAAAAATTCTCCTAGACTATAGACTAAATCACAGGGCAGTGTGGGCTCAGCCCCATCTGCGTGGCAAGCAGCGAATTACTTTACTTGAACTTTGCTCCAGTCAGGACATTTCAGGGCTTATAAATCTTGAATCCATCTAAGTTCACCTTAAATTAGCCTTGCAAAAACACACTCTAAACTCCAGTTGTCAGCCTGGTGGCTTTTGGCCAGATGCCACTCAGCAGCTGAAACACTGTCATCTTCTCTTTCACTTTTTTTGTATTAGACACAATTTTTAAGGAAAAAAAAAAAGAATATGCAAGCTAATATGATGTGGAGAACAACTATAGCTGAATAATGGTACTGTTAGCAGGTACATTTTACAGTTAAAATATATGTGATGAAAACAGTGGTCAAGGCAGTCTAGCTGTGTGTACAATAATGCCATATACGGCACAAGGAATCTGGGACTGGGCCAGGGGCTTGGCTAAGCCATGCCAAGATACAACAGATTTTTCAATTTTCCAGCAAATAGAAACAAAATACTAGTTTCAGAAGGTGTACTCAACAAACACTTCCCAATGTGTTTCTGATTTGTGGTCAGAATGTTTTTACTGTTGGTGCCCTGCACTTTTGAGACATTTATTTCCTAAAAGAAAGATTCCTTTCTATAAAACTCAACTGTCTGTTTTTCAAAGCAATTTAGAATCAAACACACAAATAAAATTCTTAACATATGGAAACCTTCATATAGGGCCTTACGTATCCAGAGTTAAAATTGTTTTATAAACTGTAATGCTTTGCAGATGAAAATACAGAGGGGATGACTGTTTTTAGCACTAATGCTTTTTGACAGCGTTAAACCTTGTTTTAGTAATTGACATCAAAATGTTTGGTGGTTTTAAATGGACCATTAATAAAAATGGCATGTTTTAAGTTTTTTAGAAATTGTGCTTAATACTGTGAAGTGGGATAAAATTGCAAATGTAATACTGTATTTTTATTATTTAAAAAAAATTCTTATAACAAAACAACCCTCATTCTACCCCATGTCTCCAGAGGAACTTCTGAAGCTCAAAGGGAGAAAATATTTCCTCAGCATCTCTATAGAAATGGACCTTTTGCCAGTTCCCAGTTTGGAAAAAGACAAAATAACAAAACAAAAACAAAATTGGCATGTTCTGCCACTAGGACTCTAGAAGGCTGCTGAATCAAGCTGGATCCCACAGAACCATGAAAATATAAACAAAGGTGTCTACATGAACTAGGAAGTATACATCAGAAGACATGAGTTTTAGTACTACCTCTGTCACAAATGTTGCATCCAGAAAACCACATAAAATTCTCTGAGCCTCAACAAACTTATCTGCAAAATGAGAATAGTAATATTTACATTACCAAAGTAGAAAGACAATTGGGACAGCTCATAAAATACCGTATGTAAAAAATCTTTGTAGTAGGAGGCAAAATTATTCAGTTCCATTTAATTAAACAAGCATTCTACTTAGCACCTATTAGCTCTTATCCACAATGAATGGGAGAGAAGAAATGGATATGAAAGTTATAGATCTTATCCTTGTGGAAACTGTAAAGAACGAATTGGATGAAAGCAGAAAATGGGATGAAGTTGGGGCTAGAGAGCCATTTGGTTCAGAGAGAACAATTTGAGAAACATTGAGGGCAGGAAACAGCACAGCATGATTCTGGAACTTCAAATGATCCAGCATTGCAATATGAGGATCGACTGGAAAACAGGAACAAATGTTTGGGCTAATAGTATGTAAAGGAACCCTGTAAAAGGCTGTCATTCATTTGTTCATTCAATATTTTTTGAGTGTCTGTCATGAGACAGGACCTATACTAGTCACTCAGTTACACAGAGGTGAAATAGAGAGACCTATGTATAGGATAGGCCCTAACTTCACTGTACTCATGCTCTCCAGTTAGAGACTTTGGACCTAACTAAGCTAGAAACTGGCAAGCTGTAATTTACATCTTATGGAGACAATTGCGCCATCAGTGTAGGAGGAGGGTTCCAAGGAAGAAATTTATGTAAGTGCACCTGCATTTCTTTCTGCTGCCTCTGGGTCCCTCCCAGCCTCCTTCCTACCTAGTTCTTAAGGGCTTTGATTATGTTAATGAGAATAATGAGGAGACAGATCTACCACAGTGGATGTGATAAAGACAACAAAAAAGATTTACTCTGGAAATGAGTAGAACTACTAGGTAGTTCTACAGGAAGGAGAGGAGAAGCAAAGGTGTTAAGAACTGCTAGGTTTTATTTTGAGAAGTTTATGTTAGTAATTGAGATTTGGGAAGGAAGAAATTTGGGGATGAATAGTTGCCATCCATGTAAAGACTACTGAGAACAGAAAAGATGAAAATAAATATTTAAATGGTATGAAGAAATGCAAACAGTAGCCCTGATTATTCCTGAAATTTTACCAGAAAAACAAAGCAATATGCTAGAAGCAATGCAGAGATTGGAACTGTGATTTGGGGGTGGGGGGTGTATGGCTCAGGAATTGGTGTTTCAGGCTGAGACCCAGAAATATGTGTTCACTAAAATGAAAAGAAGTATAAAAAATGTCCTCAGGAGTTTACAGCAGTCAGCAAACACTGAGGTACTTTAGAGACACACAGACTCTATTCTCAAGGAGCCTACATTTCAATAGGATTGATAAATGTAACAGTTTGTAAAAATAAAAAATAATTTCAAGTACTATTAAGTAAACAAAACAAAAATATGGAGTCTCCTCTAGCTGAAGTAGTTGGAGAAGACTTCTCTGAAGACATGCTTTCTGAACAGAATGGTGAATTATGAGGAGACAACAGTAAAACATCCCACACAGAAGAGCAGAAGGACACAGGGCTGGGACAGGAAAACCTTGGGCTATTGAATATTTGAGGAACACAAGACAGATTGTGTGGCCAGAATGTATTGAATAAGAGAAAACAGTAGAAAATGAGGTCAAAAACATAGGTAACAGCCAGATAGTACAATCTCAGAGGCCACAGAAAAGAGTCTGGATTTCCTTCTGGCTATAATGAGAATCATTAAAGGATTTAAGTGAGAAATGACACCTATTTTACGTTTTAGAAAGATAAATCTGGCTGCTCTGTGGATAAGCCTTTGGTGCTGGCGGTGGCTGGAGTGGAGGGCAAGGGTTGCAGAAACAGAGCACATTGTCAGGAGGCCATTCAGTCAACACAAGCTGCTGGTGCTCAGGGAAGGAGCATGTGTTTGATGGGGGAGGAGACATGTGAAGTAGGGAATCAAGAGTTTCGTGTTGGCCATGATAAATCAATATGCCTTCTGGACATTCATATGAGGCAATCACAACCAGAGGGAAAGGACTGGAGAGAGATATAAATTCGAACACCATCTGCACAGTGATGTTACCTGAAGCCAAGACTACACAAAAAGAAAGAAGGTGAAGAACCCTGGGCAATTCTAACATTTAGACGCTGGTATAGAGAAAGAAATAAGGAAAGGAAATTGAGATAAATCCACCTTGAATAGAAAATGTATTAAGAGTAAAGGAGAACTCAAATAGTATACTGGCGAGAGGCCAATAAAAATAAGAACAAAAAAAATTATCATTAGTTTGGCAAGATGAAGAAAATTGGTGACTTTGATAAAAGTCATTTAATACTGTGGTGGGGATGACTGAAAAGGGCTGAGTGAGTGGCAGAAGTAGTGACGGTGAATATAAGCTCCTTGCCTGACATTCTCTAATTACACGGGGTTTTACTCCATTCTAAAGGAAATCCCTCTACTCATATGTCCCCTGGATGGCATTCCCTCTCATCTTCGCTTGGACTTTGCTCCTATAATGTTCCCCCTCCACTCCTGGGACGTCTCGTTATTATAACTAAACTTCTCACTGATGCAATTAAACCTTCCTATCAGCAGAATGTGGCTTAATTTTCACCAATCTTAAGACATTTCCCTTAGTCCTACCTCCCTATTCCAGCCACTGCCCAAATTTTCTGCTTTCCTTCATATACAAATTATAAGCTTAAAAATTCTTTTCTTAATCAACATCAAAGTTATGAAGAAATTAGTTATCCTTAGAAGGAGGGCAGAAATCCAGGATCCCTTGGAGATTTAGTATCCACCGTGGGAGCCAGGCAGGCTGCAGAACGACTGGCATGGATTAACTGTTAGCATAAACATGGGATCAGGAATTCAGAAGGATCGCCATGCCAGAGGTCAGAGAAAAAACAATATACTTAATGACTAGAACATACTGCTGAAATTCTGTAGGAATGGTAGGCATCAGAGGCAGAGGAATGTTGGCACCTGAAGTAAGCATCCAAGAGACCCAGCAGTGGAGACTATTCGGACTCAAGTCCTCTAGAATCTCCATTATGATGGCAGACTGTCCTGTGCTAATTAAAAGTCAGGGCAGAGAATGTCTGTAACTCCCGTGTTAAATTCCTAACTATGCACCAACCAACAAGAAAAATGTTTCACCTTTTAAAATCAGTTTTGAAAGACAACCATTGTGGTCCACACACCAGGGAATTAGAATAGTCTGGAGCAGGCCATTCTGTGAGGATCTGTAGTAAAAAACTGAACAGCCTTGTCTTTCATCTTAAAGCTGAGCAATCCCTAGTTTTTTTGCTACTGGTAAAGTTCATTAATCAGGATTATGGAGGAAAAAAAAAAAAGACAACCACAGCTGCCCTCAAGAATGGAAATGAAATCCATGGAGAGCTGCAGATATGCTTCAGCCTCCTGAAATAAGCCCCTCAGCAGCAGAGTTTGTAGGAGGTATAAGTAGTCAGGTGTCTTAGTCCTTTCCAGCTGCTATAGCAAAGTACTATCAACTGAGTGGGCTCATAAGCAACAGAAATTTATTTCTCACAGTCCTGGAGGCTAGAAGTCTAGGATCAGAGTGCCAGCACGGTCGTGTTCTGCCGAGAACCCTCTTCAACTGCAGATTGCTAAGCGCTCCTTGTATCCTCACATGGTAGAAGGAGAGTAAGAGAGCTCTCTGAATTCCTTTTATCAGGGCACTCAACCCATTCATGAGTGCTCCATTCTCACGATCTAATTATCTCCCAAAGGCCCCACCTCCTAATACCACCATTGGGGCTTAAGATTTCAACACAGGAATCTGGGGAGGACACAAACATTCAGTCCACTGCATCAGATTTTCCATTCTCTGCCAGGAAAATCCCCCAAACCAAACTAAACCAAGTTTGGAAAATAAGCCTAGCAATTTTCTTCAAGTGTGGCAGGGTAGGTCACAAGCAGGATGGCAATGACCACAAGTCTAACCCTGGCCCTGCCCAGACATCAGAAGGCCCATAGAGGTGGCCCATATTTATATTAGCTGTGGAAGAGGCACACTGCATGGCTAACTGAACCCGTAGGAAAAAAAATAACTCAGTGAATGAGTCATCATCTTATCCAGGCAGAGACCTTTTAAATGAAAAGACTGGCATATTAGCTGACCAGTGTACTAACAGGAATTTGGAAGAACACAACAAAGTAGATGTAAGCGCTTCCTCCATAGATACCAAAAGTAGTGCCATCTGACCTACCAGAAGGGAGTAGGCAAGATGTGTGTGGGGAATGACAGGATGCTGCGAGTTGGGGGATGAAAGGAGCTTCCAAACAGAAGGAATAGGTGTGTGGCTCTTCATCAGTTCTCTAGAGGAAAATGTACGAGTCTTAACAAACTAACGCTTTGTTGCTCTGCTCTACTTCCCTGATTTCTCCTTTTTCTCTAATTTCTAAGGAAGAGTCTATGTTTTCTTACATAGCATCAAGGCCTAGTAAAAGACAATCAGGATAACTGGGAAAAGGATTGTCTCAATAAAAGAAGTGAGAGTATTTAAAAGATTTATATTGGAAAAAGGAGAAATCACAAGCAGGAGAAAGATATAGTAGAGCTGAGCTTTGTGAAGGGGTACAGTGGGAGGAACAGCTGTCGTCCACATGGAGGGTGGAGCAAAGAGGCAGAGATGGGGTGGGGAGGCTTAAAGTACAATCACTATTAGTACTGTACTTCCTCCCTTTGGGTATTTGCTAAGAGACTGATTATAAATTAGAATTCTGATTCTAGTTTTCCTTTCGACTTTTGTTTCTTCAAATACGATTCAAATTTTCCAAGGACTGTTAGGTAAGGAAGTAAGTATCAAGATGTAACCCAGTGATTATCCTGAGTTCTAAACATTAGTCCCTGTTCTATTCTGGAACAGCAACCTTATTTCCTCTTGTTAACTGTGATAATTCACCCAGGGCACTATTGTGATCTTCACCTTCTCTACCTGATGGTTCAGCAGCATGAGAAATTCAAAATATCCAGAGAATAATCTGAGCTTCCAATTTATTGGAAACATGATGATGTTTCCTTGTGAAGTATGCTTCTCTTAGGCACTATGACCTTCAATCTCATTGAACCATACTCTTGGGGGCAGGAAGCAAAAATTCTTCTACTGTATTAAGAGTAATTGCAAGAGGGGCCACTTGCATTTCCATGCCTTAACTCTCAGATCTATACATTCCATCTAGGGAGCCTACACTGGCATTGACTACGGATTTAAGAAATACATCTCATCCTACAGGAATATCACTCCCCTCTCACAAGGTGTTTTCTCCTTGTTTGCACTATAGCTGAGGCTTCAGAAGGCCATTTCAATGTTTTGTCAAGCCAGCTACTTCTGGACGAGGCATGTGGTAAAAACTAGTGAGTTCTGACGTTGTGGGCCCACTGTCAAGAAATGTGGCCCTAGTCACACAAGATATATATGGAAGAAAATGACAGCTGATAAGTCATTCTACAAATTCATGAATAATGCTGCTTGTGGAAGCACTGCAGACACTGAAGACAAATTCCTAACCAGAACCAGCCTTGGCAGAAAACCCATGCCTCTATCCCTGATGCTATAGTCACTGTATACATGATACAATGAGCAAGCACTGAGTATCTAAAGAAAGATAACTGTTATCTACTGGGTAGGTCATCTTACCTAGTTATCTATTGAGAACCTCTTCAGTAATGGATTACCTCTGCCGAGCATTACACAAAATACAAATAGTGCCACACTCTGTACCTTTCCAGAATTGCCATCACACATATCCAACCTCCAAATCTTTTTCAATTTTTCAATTTTCCATTAAAAAAAGTTTTCTTTCCAAGTCCCTGACAAGCCAAGTAACTTGTTAGCCACTACCAACACTACCAGTGTAGATCTGTTTCTCAAGTCAGCTCTCCTTCCACGTGCAGTGGAAAAATAGACAAATATACTAGGATGTTCTCTCTGCACCTTGAGTGGGACTGTAGTAAAATATCTATCCATTTCCTTCCATTCTTGCACTGAAGAATGGTGTCTCTGTGCATCAGAACAAGCAGGACTGCCCATCACCCAGTCACTAGAGATTCAAAGTAAAATATTAAAACATTAGAATATTCTAAGCCAGTCATGGAATTGTGTTTTCCTTACCAGGATAAGTAATGAAATTTTAATTAATGAGACTTAAGAGAATTACGTTAGGGACTTCCTGGAAATGAATCCTTCTCCTAAAAAGTTATATGTAAAAAGAAAAGACCTTTTTTGCCTCTGAATACTGTTGTATGCATGTGACATCTGAATCTAAAGCAAATATCTTCAGAAACTAAAGGACACTAGCTTAAGACTACAAGCTAACAAACTGAAGATCGAACAGTGGAAAGACGGAAAGAAACTGGTTCCTAGATAATGTCCTTGAGCCACTGAGTGATCCATTCTTGGAATGGCTAAATGTAAGAGTAACTCTAGACTCTTTGCTACCACCGCGACACTGGCATCATCTGAGATTTTATTAGAACTACAGAATCTCAAGCTCCACCCAGTTCTACTTAACCAGAATCTGCATTTTAACAAGATTCCCAAGTGATTCATAAGCGTATTAAATTTGAGAAATATTTTCCAAGACAAAATTTTTAGATGTAGTTACTAGCACATGGAATTGACCAGAAGAAAACAGACTGGAAGATTATTAAATTCTTAAGGGAATTGTATTCCCATTAGGTTCTCTATTACTTGCTACTCATTGATAAGGAGGGATAGCTTTTGAATGAAAGAGGCTTAAACATATTTATGATCTCTTTTTTCTTTTTTGGTGTAGTAAATGTATTTGGATTATACAGTATGAAAACTATAAGCATTAGCGTTCAAACTTTGAGCACTGTAATTCTTAAGATGAGGAAACACATGTAGAGGCTTTGGAACATACAATGTTTAAATAACTGCTTAAGAAGGCAATAAATATCACATGAAAGGGGGCATGATTAACAAATGAAAGCAATTCAGTGTCATTCAGGTACTACATAGGTAGTACCAGGGATAAAAATATGAATGGCATAATCCTTGCCTTAAGGAAACACACAGTCTAAAACAACTGTAAGCCAGGTCACAGATCAAAATAAGTAGGACCAAACGAAGGATATGCTTTTGATAGTATTTGGCATATACATCCCCAAACAATAAGTAGAAGCATCACGGTGGGCTTTTTTTTTTTTTTTAACTTTCCAGCATACTTTCCCCTTCTGCTAACAGCACCACAAATTTCCTTTGAGGTGCCAACTCTCCCCCATTTTCCATGCATGCGGTTCAAGTTAAGCTACACCACTGCTCCAGGCAAGAAGAGAGAGATACAGGCCTGGCCAATCAGAACTCCTATAAAAGATTACAGTATTGTTTCCAGCCAACATCTCCACCCTACTCCCAACTCCCACAAGAACAGTATATGTACATGCCTTTGCCATACTATTGACAGCTGAGGTGTTGCCCTGTAAGTGGAATACACTGGAGTGGAATAAATCACTATCCAGAGTTTTAAGTCTGGGAAACCAGAAAAATGATTCCATTCGTAGTGATAGAGATGTCAGTAAATGAGCATTTGGAAAGGAAGATGAAGAATTCAATTTTGGATAATGAGATTTAATTTAAAATAATACTTATTATTTCTTTTCGATTATAAAAGTAATGCTTGGTTTTGTAGATAATTCTGAATATCAGGGAAAATGGAAAGAAGGCATTTAAAATAACCTGTTAACATTTTGATATATTTCCTTCCAAACACATTTTCCCCCTCATACATAAATACATAAACCAAAGTGGGATTCCATTTTACACACATTCTTGTATCCTGCTGTTTTCATTTGACCTTGTGAATATCCCAATGTAAAAAACAAACAAAAAAACAACTTGACTATGTAACTCTTCACTTAATGACAGGTTTCTTCTATTTTTACAATTACAAATATAACTATTAATAAGAATATTTATATTGAAACCTGAATATTTAACTAATTTCTTAAGACAAAAGTCTAGAAATTAAATGATCAGGCCACAACAAGTATGAACTACTCTAAGGCAATGTAGATATGCACAGTGATTTCTCGAGGTCTTTGAGGTAAAATGTCTACAAGAATATAGGTATGTAACACCTTTTTCCCTCACAATAAATATTTTCTCAAAAACGACATATATACACAGACATAGACACTCATGTGCGTATCGGGGCAACTCCATTAAAGAGTCTTTAACACAATAGTATAAGGGTAAGCTTTCCATCAGGATACAGAAGCCGAAAGTCAGCATAAGTTTTCTTTCTGGACCAGATGGTCATTATAGGCAGAAGGCCAGCACAGTGAGGTTTTGTACCATGTAAGCAAAGAAACATTACTCAACACATGTAGAGAAAATGCAGCCAGAAAAGAGGGACATTTCTTTTAAGACAAGAGTAAACTTCTTTCAGGAAAAAAATAAGTTACTCTAAAAAATTAAGAGATTAACTAAATACTCTTATGCATTTCTCAAGAGGATACTGCATCTATAAAACTATATCATGTAGTTATAAAAAACAAAGAACCTGCGCGTCTGGAGCCTGTGCTCCGCAACGGAGAGGCCACAACAGTAAGAGACCCGCGTACCGCAAAAAAAAAAAAAAAAACAAAGAACCAGGGGGCTTCCCTGGTGGCGCAGTGGTTGAGAGTCCGCCTGCCGATGCAGGGAACACGGGTTCATGCCCCGGTCCGGGAGGATCCCACATGCCACAGAGCAGCTGGGCCCGTGAGCCATGGCCGCTGAGCCTGCGCGTCCGGAGCCTGTGCTCCGCAACGAGAGAGGCCACAACAGTAAGAGGCCCACGTACCGTAAAAAAAAACAAAAACAAAAAACCCAGCAATTTCGTATGGACAAATAAGTGAAAACTGAGAAAACAAGTATTAAGAGCAACTCACCGAAGGTGTTGCGTGCGGTGCCAACTCTCAGGTTCCACGGAGTCCGAGCCTGCGCCGCGGTGTATGCTGGGCCGGTAGCGGGCGGGGCCTAGGCTCCCATCACGGCTGTGCCCGTAGGCTTTTGGTTTCTGACTCTGGCCTTCCCTGCGTATCTGTGCAGCTGCTGTCTACAGAGACCAAGCGGGCAAGTTTGGAGACAGCGGTATTTGGGGAAGCTCAAGTTTGCCGTCCTGGAATTTTTCCTGGATCTAAAATGTTGGTTTTAGCCACAGAGAAGAACGAAGTTGCAGCGTTAAATTCTCAGACTGGGTAGATAATCTGGTGCTATGTTGATAAGGGCACCCCAGAGAGGACTCTGGACGCCATGCTGCTCCAAGAACTGGATGCAATCACTGGATCGGATGGAGGCCGAATCCCGCGTTGTTGGGAGACTAAAATTAGGGGCCTGAAGTGGGAGATTATCTTGGACAATGGCAGTTTCCAGGCAGTTGGGCTGGTGGGTCTGCAGGAGTCAGTGAGGTCCCTTGCAGTTCTGAAGACCACTCTTGCCCACCATCACCTCTCTGGTGGGCATTTAAAGTAACCGAAAAAAGAAAGAGAGGGAAACAGGGAAGAGGAAGGAGAGAAATATTAGAGTTACAGAGAACAGATCTAGATGATTGAATATTTATATAATAGGAATCTTCGATATCAATAAACCAACAAAACAGACTCTCTGAATCAAGAGAGTTCACTGGGAACCAGAAAAACCTTTATTAATGCATGGCGTGAGCCCGGATTGGATATTGAATTAGAAAAGTTATAAAGTACATTTTTTTAAAATTAGCATTTGAAACAAATATTAGATAATATTATTGTATCAATATTAAATTGTCTGCATTTGATAATTGTATTATGGGGATGTGAGAAGTCCTTGATCTTAGTAGATATGTACTGACATATTTAGGAGCGAAAGGTCATGATGTCTGTAACTTTCAAATGGTTCAGCAAAAAATAAACAACTGAGAGAAAGAACCTGCAAATACGGCAATATATCAATTGATGAATTTAGGTGAAAGGTATAGAGTTGTTTATTGTATTCTTGCAACTTTTCTCTAGGCTAAAACATTTTAATATAAAATTTAAAAACATGAAAAAAATTGAAAGATAATGCTGGGATACCAAGTGAAAAGCTTAAAAGATTAAAAAAAAAGGTTCTGTAAATATCTAGGAAGAAAACAAGCAAACAGAAGCAAACTCACAGTGATTAACATCTGCCATATACAAGGAGAAAAAAAATGGAGCATCATATCAAATGAGCATACAGAAGCTTAGAAAAAAATATCCTTCCTCAGATGGGGGTGGGAGAATGTCTCCAGCCAACTGAGAAGTAAATGGTTACAAAATAATTCAAGTTTGAGAGTCAAAGAATGGGGAAAAATACTTTTAACAGAAAAGATAACATATAAAACACTATCTAAGAATCTGTTGGTCTTGTCTGATTTTCTAATTCAGCTGGGTTCAGTATAATTAATTAACATTTCCTGAAAACTACCTTTCTTTCCACATTTTAAATTATTTTGCTTAGAAACCACATCTGGTGTGTATCCCTCAAAGCATTCCCATTTTTTGTGTTTGGATTTTGTGTCTTTATTTGGTTTGTGAAAGAGTGCTTAATTCTTAGCTTTTTCAGATACTCCTATCTCCTGAATAAAAGTGGTGATAGTGGGCGCTGTTATCTTTTTCTGAACATCAAACGTAATGCTGCAAGATTGGCACATTAAATATAGCATTTAACAAAGTTATTTTCCATACCAGCTCACTAAAACAGCCAAAACAACTTCTCAAAATATGCAGTATTTTAAGTTGTTTTCAGAGGAATAGTTAATGAGATTATACATTTCTTATTTTGTGGTTGTAGATACTTTAAAATTTTTGAATTATTTTCTGTGTAAAATGTATGTATATGACAACATTCTGAAATAGTTTGCTTAGTACTATTGCTATATTTTATAACTTTTCCATGAAAATAAGACATTTAGTTTGAAGAAAATAAGAAAAAGTCAGAAAATTATCATCTAAATAATGACAGACTTTTTTTGGATCGTTGTGTTTGATTGATGATTCCAATGACTTGTTAGCTTTCAACAAAAAGTCCATTGTAATAGAAAAATAAATATTGTTGAAAAAAATTTCTACGCCCAAGATGGAGCTGCTCTTGCTCAGGGTGCCACATCAACCAGGTGAAAGATAACTTTCATGTCCCTGTAAATGCTCCACTTGATCAGAAGTGCAGTATACTCAGTCAGCCAATCCCCAGATACGAAGCTAACTCTGGGCCTTCTCACCCCAAACGATGTTAACTATGTGACCCCAGCCAATCAGATACTTTCTATTTATCTCTTCCTCATTCTTTATGACCTATGCTATAAAAGTTTTTTTCCTTCTGCCCCGTTTTGCAGGCTCCCAAAAGGTGACTATCTGCTTCATGTATAAAGTTTGTTTGTATCACCTAAATTGCTTTCTTTAATCATTTTTTAACAATACCTATACAAAAAATTTTTCATGAGAAACGTAGGCCTTAAGACTTCAGAAAATAAGATTTTTTAAAAGATAGTTGAGGCTGTTTTTAAGACTGATGGCATGCTTAATATTAAAAAGAAAATGTTTACAGTTAAAAAATATAAGAATGCAGAAAATGAAATAGAAAATATTGAAATATTAATTTTTATTTAAGATTAACATTCAGAAAGTGATAAAATATTCATATTAATTACACTCATGTATGAGAAAATACTTTGAGAAATTGATATTCTAATACTATGTAAATCTAATATTTTATGATTGAATAAATTCCAACCTTACCAGATAGAGCATAGCAGATGAAATAGAATAGAATAGTGTCTAATCTGCAAATGCCATGAGTAATACCTCACACTTCCAAGTTGTAGGTATCAGGATCTTTAAGATCAGAAGCACTTTTTATGGCATAAAATAAAATCTTAAAATAAGATAAAAACAGTGAAAACAAACGGACCAGTGTTAACTGTAAACTTTTCCTGGAATAGAGTTTGTACATTTCTTAAATATTCCTGTGATAGGTAGAATAATTTTCCCTCAAAGATGCCTACATCCTAATCTATAGAACCTGTGACTATGTTAGGTTACAAGGCAAAGATGAATTAAGATTATGAATGGAATTAAGGTTTTTAATCAACTGACCTCTAAAATGGGAGATTGTCCTGGATTATCTGAGTGGAGCCATTGGAAATATTGAGGTTCTGAAAACATGGAAGAAGTCAGAAAAGGGACCAGAGTCAGAGAAAGACTTGATGATGCTATGCTGCTGGCTTTGAAGATGGAGAAAGGGGCCAGAAGCTAAGGAATGTGGTGACCTCTGGAATCTGGAAAAGGTAAGATAATGGATCTTCCTTATAGCCTCCAGAAGGAATGCACCCTGCTGACATCTATATTTTAGCCCAGTGATACCCATTTCAGACTCCTGACTTCCCCAACTATATAATAAATTTGTTTTCTTTAAGCCATGAAGTGTGTGATAAATTGACACAGCAGCAATGGGAAACTGATATAACTCAACTTCTTTAAATGTATTAAGATATCCTGCAAAGACCAGCTAATGTTATAATTAAAGACATTTCAAACTGGTAAATTTGTATATAATGGAGGCATCAACTTTCTGCATTCAAATCAAATTTACTTGGTTAGATATTGTTTTCAAGTTTGATTCATAAATTACTACCTATGCTCTCTTTCCATATGAAAATCTAGTCAAGAAAATAATACTTTTTTCAGGCTACTTCTCATGGGAACATCTTAAATGGGTTACTGCTGGTTAAATTGGACATGAGCCCTTTAAAAGAAGGTAAGAAGAGTGCATCTAAAGAGCTATAATTTTGGGATTTCACCATGAAAATTTGTCATTAACCAAGGAGTCAAATAATATATTTTTTAAATAAATTTATTTATTTATTTTTGGCCTGTTGGGTCTTCGTTGCTGAGCGCGGGCTTTCTCTAGCTGCAGCGAGTGGGGGCTACTCTGCATTGTGGTGCATGGGCTTCTCACTGCGGTGGCTTCTCTTGTTGGGGATCATGGGCTCTAGGTGCACGGGATTCAGTAGTTGTGGCTCGCAGGCTCAGTAGTTGTGGCTCGTGGGCTCTAGAGTGCAGGCTCAATAGTGGCACACGGGCTTAGTTGCTCCGCGGCATGTGGGATCTTCCTGGACCAGGGCTCGAACCCATGTCCCCTGCATTGGCAGGCAGATTATTAACCACTGCGCCACCAGGGAAGTCTCAATACTTTTTAAAAAGATAAAAAATTTCACTTAGTTTAAAATTTCTGAACCAGAGACTTCACTATTCTACTAGGTTAATACTTCTGAGAGTTCAATAAATTATTTTAGGAAAGAGTAAAATGGTCAAAATTATGTTTTAGAAAAATAAGAAATAGCAATATAGGAAACAGTTTGGACTTCCAGACAAGATGATTCTGTAAGTTCATGCTTTTGGGTAACTCCATGGTTCCAACCACAAAAAGATGATATATAAAGTTAAAAAAAATAAATAAAGATTCAACCTGGCACAGAAATAAGATACTCTTCCCAACTGACCACACAAACAAAGCAGAGTAGACAGAAGCAATTAGCCCACTGAAGTCAAATTCCAGAGAAAGCAAAGGTAGCTGGGATTCAGCTTATGCAGGGAACTGGGATTAAAATGCTTCACATTTGGTAGGAAGATTTCTTGAAAACAGAGGATATTGTGGATTCCAAGATGTTGATGATACAGAGACTGGAACTGTGCTTTACATACAACTTCAACCTTAGAGAGGCAGCTGAAAATACACACAGTATCACAAGAAAACTGGAAAAAACTGTTTGGGGACTGGAATGCAAGGACCCCAATAGAACCTTGGTGCAGAAGGCATTTCAGGATTTGGTATCACAGGAAATGAAAAACCATTAGATAGGGGTGAGGAGAGAAATTGTGAGAGTGAAAGCAAGAGCAAGAGTGAGCAAGAGAGGAGGAGGAGGAGGAGGAAGGGAGGGGAGGGAGAAGGGGGAGGGAGAAGGGGATGGGAGGGGGGAGGGAGGAGGAGGAAAAAATGAAAGAGAGAAGAGGAAGAAAGGAAGAGAGTACACATTAAAAAGATACCCAAAAGTATACTACCAGAAGTCAATTCACTGAGATTAAAATAATGACTAGAATAGTATGAAAAAAGTGTTTTTTTAAAATCAGTTGAGGATGCTAAAAATCTCATAATGTCCATACAAAAATAATTAGCATAAGTATACAAAAAGAACAAACCTTAAATTTTACACGAAAAAGAGTTACAAAAATACAAAAGTCTATACCTAGAATAAACTTCATATTGAACTCAGAGGAAAAACAATAGGTGAAACAAAAGGTTTCTGAGGCGTTAACTCAGAATAACACCCAGAGAAAAAGAAGAAAAGATATTTTTAGAAAAGAGAGAGGAAAAAATATTGCAAGACATGGAGGATAATCAAGAGCCTCCAATAAATAACTAATAGGTATTCCAGAGTTAAAAAGTGGTCCTGGACTGATGGTGCCCTCAGATGGCTATCAAGAGCAAGTTCAATTTTTTCTGGAAAAGTCGATTTCTATCTCCATTCTTATTGAATCACCACAGATAAAAGTTACAAGAAAAGTAAGCTACATGGAAAAGACTCTGACAAGTACAGGTTTCTGGTAACTGTACTGCTGAACTGAATGAATAAGCATTTTCAGAACTTTAATGGAAAACTGATGATTTCATAAAAGTGCTAACAAAAGATCAAGATGAAAAAAAAATTAATTACATGGGACTGATTGAACTGATGAGGATGATTATAATTTTTGTGACTTTCTGTTTGAATTTTAAAAAAAAAAAGAAAAGAAAAGTAAGCTAAATCTTTAATGTGAGCCCTGTAAAAATATCCATGAGGGCTTCCCTGTTGGTGCAGTGGTTGAGAGTCTGCCTGCCGATGCAGGGGATGCAGGTTCATGCCCCGGTCCAGGAAGATCCCACATGCCGCGGAGCGTCTGGGCCCGTGAGCCATGGCCGCTGAGCCTGTGCTCCACAACAGGAGAGGCCACAACAGTGAGAGGCCCGCGTACTGCAAAAAAAAAAAAAAAGAAAAGAAAAAAAAAAACTATGACTTTTTTTATGGAACTAGAACCAATAATCCTAATATTTATATGGAACCACAAAAGACCGAGAATTGCCAAAGCAATCCTGAGGAAAAAGAGCAAATCTGGAGGTATAACCTTCCCAGACTTTAGACAATACTACAAAGGTACAGTTATCAAACAGCATGGTATTGGCACAAAAACAGACATCTGGAACAGAATAGAGAGCTCAGAAATAAACCCATACACCTTCGGTCAATCAATCTATGACAAAGGAGACAAGAATACAAAATGGAGAAAAGACAGTCTCTTCAGCAAGTGGTGCTAGGAAAGCTGGACAGCCTCATGTAAATCAATAAAATTAGAACACTCTCTCACACCACATACAAAAATAACCTCATATACAAAAATAACCTCAAAATGGTTTAAAGACCTAAATATAAGACATGACACCGTAAGACTCCTAGGAGAAAACATAGGCAAAACATTTTCAGACATAAATTGCAGCAATATTTTCTTAGATCAGTCTCCCAAGGCAAAAAGAAATAAAAGCAAAAACAAACAAATGGGACCTAATAGAACTTAAAAACTTTTGCACAAAGGAAACCATCAACAAAGAGACAACCTACAGAATGGGAGAAAAGATTTTCAAATGATGCGACCAACAGTGATTTAATTTCCAAAATATACAAGCAGCTCATATAGCTCAATGTCAGAAAACAAACAACCCAATCAAAAAATGGGCAGATCTAAAAAGATGTGTCTCCAAAGAAGACATACAGAGGGCCAACAGGCACATTAAAAAATGCTCAACATCACTAATTATTAGAGAAATGTAAATTGAAACTACAATAAGGTATCACCTCACACCAGTCAGAATGACTATCATCAAAAAGTCTACAAATAATAAATGCTGGAGAGGGTGTGGAGAAAAGGGAACCCTCCTACACTTTTGGTTGAAATGTAAATTGGTATAGCCGCTATGGAGAACAGTATGAAGGTTCCTTAAAAAGCTGAACATAGAGCTCCAGAAATCCCACTCCTGGGCATATACCCAGCAAAGACAAAAACTGTAATTTGAAAAGATATCAATACATGTGCCCCAATGTTCATAGCAGCTCTATTTACAATAGCCAAGACATGGAAACAACCCAAATACCCATCAATAGATAATTTGTTTAAGAAGATGTGGTGTATATATATATATATATATATATATATATATATATATATGTATATCATTACTTAGCCATAAAAAAGAATGAAATATTGCCATTTGCAACAACATGAATGGACCTGGAGAATATCATACTAAGTGAAGTAAGTCAGACAGAGAAAGACATATACTATATGTTATTACTTATTTGTGGAATCTAAAAAATAATACAAATGAATGTATATACAAAACAGAAACAGACTCACAGATAGAAAACAAACTTAGGGGATAAATTAGGAGTGTGGGATTAACAGATACAAACTACCATATGTAAAGTAGATAAGCAATAAGGATTTACTGTGTAACACAGGGAATAATATTCAATATCTTGTAATAACCTGTAATGGAAAATAATCTTAAATATATATGTGTATATGAATCACTTTGCTGTACACCTAAAGCACAATATTGTAAATCAACTATACTTCAATAAAAAAAAATAAGCTTTCAGTCAAAATCTATAAAACAAACAAGGAAATAAGATACCATGAGCAAAATAGAACAGAAACAAAGAGGCAGCTAAATAAAATTCCAAGCCTTCAGAAATAAAAGTAACCAGAAAACAAAGTACAAGTATATACAAAAGGTATTAGACACATGGCTGAAATCAAGAAAAAAGAAAATTATCTGGCAAAGAAATGAATAGAACTTCTAAAGAGGAAAAAAATACAATTATTTGAATGAAAAAATTAATGGGCAGGAATAACAGCATTTTAGCAATAGATTGATAAAAAGAAAATTAGCAAATGGAAGATACAGATGAAGAAATTACCCAGAATGTGGCAGAGAGAGACAGAAGTAGAAAATATTAAAGAGTGGTTGAGAGACACGAAGGATGAAGTGAGAAATATATAGGTTTATATATTGGCATATATATGTTATATATATATATACTCAAATATATACATATATATACAAATATGTGTATATATATTTATATTTATACCAATTTAGGGAAGCAGATAGCCCAACGAATTCCAAGGAGAGTAAATTGAAAAAACTACAAATTATAATTCATCATAGTGAAATGGCAGAAACTAATGGGACATAAAGAATCACCTAGACGGGGCTTCCCTGGTGGCGCAGTGGTTGAGAGTCTGCCTTCCGATGCAGGGACGTGGGTTCGTGCCCCGGTCCCGGAAGATCCCACATGCCGCAGAGTGGCTGGGCCTGTGAGCCATGGCTGCTGAGCCTGCACGTCCGGAGCCTGCGCTCCGCAACGGGAGAGGCCACAACAGTGAGAGGCCCGCATACCACAAAAAAAAAAAAAAAAAAAAAAAAAAATCACCTAGAGAAAAAAAGAGGGATTATCTTCAAAGGAATGTTAAACAAAACCATAGAGAACAATTTATATTAAAGTCTTGGGAAAATATATGCCAGCCAAACAATAGCTAAATAAACTGGTTTAGTCATTTTGACATCTGGCAAAGTAGAATTTAAGGAAAAAGACAACATAAAATGTCAACATATAATAATTTTTAAAAACCCACCAGGAAGTTACAGAAATCTCAAAACTATATGGAGCTACAAAGTGGATTTGAGAATGGATTGGAGAAGGAAAAGACTGCAATGTGAAGTTCAATGAGGAAGATAAGAAGATTGTGGGCTGGATGTGGTTTTAGAGAACTCTGTGGTGATCTTCAAGAGAACAGTGTTATTGAACTGATGGAAGAGTGAACCAGATGCAGTACCAGGAAGAACGAAGGAGAGGTAAAAAAGTGGAGACATCAGAATTGTGTCTGGGACGTGACAGGGAGAGCCATCACAGAAGCTAGAGGGGGTACGTGAAGCTGAGAGGTTTATTCTTTTTTTTTTTTTTTTAATGTGGACATATTTTTAACAAAAGCTTAGATTTTGTGATTTTTGCTTGGCAACGTGGAACATTATAATGTTATTTTCTTTCTTTTGTCCTTTTCTTCTCTGACCACACAGGAGGAATCAGAAAAAGAAGCACTTTAGGGTCATGCCACTTTGTTGGTGTGAGTACAAGAGAGAAAGTAGAGAAGATGCTGAAGAACCACACCCACAAGCATGGCCTCCTACCACCCTCTGATGCCACCTAGCAAAGTGGTTTCACCAGTGTCAGAGCTGAGCAACCAGGTAAGCAACTCTTCCTTCACAGGAAGTGATGGTGAAGAAGAGAGAGGTTGTTATGGGCTAATCATGTCCTCTCAAAGTTCATATGCTGAAGTCCTAACCCCCAGTACCTCACAACATGACTGTATTTAGAGATGGGGTCTTCAGAGGGTGAGCCCTAATCCATAGGACTGGTGTACTTATAAGAAGAGGGGATTAGAACACCAACACACATGGGGAGAAGACATTAATCTGCAAGGAAAGGGAAAAAGCCTCAAAAAAGCCCCAACCTTGCCGGCACCTTACCTCAGATTTCTAGCCTCCAGTATTATGAGAAAATAAATTTGTTATTTAAGCTAAGTCTGTGGTGCTTCATTATGACAGCCCTAGCAAACTAATACAGAGGTATAGGATGAAAGGTGGAATCCTGGACTCATTCCCTCCTTAAATTCCCAAATCTTTTTATTTTTATTTTTTAAATTAAGATGTGATAGGACATTGCAGCCAAGCTTACGGTCAAGCCAGTGATCAGAATCAGAGAGTCAGATCAGTAGATCAGAGAGTTTGACCCTAATAGTCCCAGAAAGAATTAAGTGCAAAGCCACCTTTGAACAATTATCCCTTGATCTATTTCTTAGTCTTGAATTGCATTCAGATAATGTTACTCAACCGGGTACACCAGGAATGGCATATTTTATGCCCAGGTCATAATGTAGCCCAAATAATACCACACCAACAAGTTTTAAATTCTCAAGTTGAAGAAGAATAGCCCCATTCCATTGTTAAGAAACCATAGAAAATAACTGATGGAGAAATTTAAGTTCACACAGTGAACCCTCCCCACCTTGTGGTCGCATCGAAATATAAAACATTGCATAAGTAAAAGCGATTCGAAAAATAAAGTCAAAATCTAAAAAGCTGTATCACTGTTTATTTGGTCAGAAACAATAAAGTCTAAAAATATAAACTTCCCTTTTACACAAGCTTGTGAGATTTCCAATAGTTTCCAATATACTTGGAGACAGTTTTCATAATTAAAATAAATTAAAATAGTTTTAGGTACTTAGTATGTCCTAAACTTTGGAATTAAATCTCATGTGTTAGAATAATGAACATGTAACTTATTAATGGCATAGTATTTTGTGAAATACTTTAGTTCTTTGGCTTCCAGTGTTCTCAATGTGCAAATAAGAATAATAAAGCAAACCATCCACTATGTTATAAAGATCAAGTTTAGATAGTTTGTGGGAAAACATTTTGTTAACTCTAAGGCATGCTATTAAGAATACTATCTCATTATTTTTTAAATTTACCCTTAAGTAAAAAAGAGGCCTATGGGATTTTTCTTTCTGAAATTGTTCAGCAAAACTGCTCTTTCTCATATAGAATCTAGAATTTGAGTCTCATCTAGAATCTTATGGGTTAGTTGCTGTTAACCATTATGTTCTGAATCCTGTTTGCTGCAAAAATGTCATGAAACCCAATTTTCTCCTTTTCCAAGCACCTCAGACTATCCAGGTTTTACCTCTCAACTGTATATTTTTAAACTAGGTAATAGGAAGCAATGGCCATTTGGACTCGCTGCAGTCAGAACTGTACTGTAAACACTTATCACACCCATTCCTCACAGGCCAAAACGAGGGACCCCCGGAGATCAGCCTCCCTTTCAGGCTGTGTCCAATTAAACATGGCAACAGGCCAATGGAAAGCAAAATATCCATTTTTAAAAAGGAAAAAAATGCACTTGATTTATCTTTGAACCCATGAATGTGTGACAGCATGTTATAAATTGTGCTTAAGGTGGGGAATTTTAAAGTTGAAGCTCTAAGGACTCCCTCCCCCAAAGATTTGAAGCTTCTTGTTCTTCTGAGTGTCAGATGGGTACATATGGTGTATTACTTCTCTGGAACTTAATGATCTAGGTTTTCTACCTTTTAATATTTATGATGCTATATAAAGGCTCTGTGTACTTGACATTTCCAGGGCCAATTTTTGCAAATGGTCTTAACCCAGGCTCTAAATTTGCAAACACAAATTATTTGGGCAAATATTTCTGGTAGTTAGATTAAAATGCAGTGTTTGAGGATGTTATTTGACGCACACAATTTTAGAGACCATGCTGTTAGAAGGTAGAGTAGCCTCCCTAAAAAATTTCTTGAAAAACCTGAAAGTTTACTTATATCCACCAACTTTATCTTAAAAAGGAAAAGCAGGATAGAATTTTGAAATATTTTATGGTACATACCAGATGATCTAAAATCTTTACACAAGTCATTATTATTTGCAATTAGCTTCACAAAAGAAGGCAGGTAGCATAGCACCTTCTATTTCATTCCTGGGGATTTGACTTCCTCATCTCATCTTCCCCATTATAGACAATACAGTAAAACACCAAAAACTAACCAAGAGATTTACAGGGACCAATTAAGTAGAAGGGGATGCTCTCCTTCTCCCAGGTACTTGAATGAAGGGCTCAGGGGGAACAATTTTTCCATGAGCAACTGCCCAAGGTTCTAAATTGTCTCTTTCATTTCACCCATTACAACATTAGCTTAATACAGTCAAAAGGCTTCTTTCCAAATTCTAGTAATAAAATCAATATAAAATGGAATTTTCCAATCCACATTTAATTGTGATTTTCCTTTATTTGTGTTTTTTAAAAGTATTTTCTAAAGCTCCATGAGTGGTCTGCCCAAAGTGTAAGTGCCTGATTGATTGACAGATTATTTTACAGCTAGTACTTACTATTTCTTTTTATTAAGAGCTGAGTGGCTTTTAGAGAAAAAACAATAGGATAAAAAAGAAAAAGGTCTTTGATTCACTTATTTCAAATAGAAAATTGTAGAGAAAAAAGTTATAAAGTCAGCAATTCTGACAGTATGTGCATTTCTTGCATCATATATTAATTGGTAGTCATAAATTGTTAACAAGTGGACATACAATGCCAAAGTGAAAAGGTAAAGATGTATTGTAGAATTTTTAAGGTATTATGCAGTGGGTGATAATTGATCTTTTCTTAGTTCTTATATAAGTGAGTTTTTAAATATAAAGCTAAAATACATAGAATGTGAGGACTGTGACTCCAGTGTATAGTTTATGAAACTGTGGGGATTGTTCTTATGTAAAAAAGCAGGCGCTGCTTTCTCCATTACTGTCTTTATATTGTTTTTATTTTTCCTTTTAGAATAGTTGGATATTTTTTAGAACTATAAAAAATTTAGATGACTTTTCCAAAATTTTGTTGATATCCTTTGTCATACATTTATATGCCACATATAGCTTTCCTACGTTATTTCCTTTTTTATTTACCCTTGGTTGATATTTGACGAAAGAAAAAAAAACAGTTGGTAAACTTCTTATTTTAATCTCCACAGAACCAGTAAAACCTATCACCTGCTTTCTGTTCTGATTGGGTTAATTTTAAACAATTATGCAATATCTAAAGAGACAGAAACTCTGTATAAATTTTAATGAAAATAAGTCCAAAATTTAGCAACTTTGAGCAAGATAGGCTTCTGATTTAAAACATGCTTTTCAAAAATCAGTCCTTTGAAAAATGTTTAATTACCTGATATGGATAGCAACCTAGAACTAAACAATCATACATACTCTGGGCCATTGGTTTATAATGCTTCATGTATTTCACATGTCCATCTGAAGTTTGCTACTCAGCAATGCATAAAACATAAGAGAGATGAACAGATTAAATAAATCACCCTGCTATTGGCCAATCAGTTGTATTTTTTGGTCATGCATCTCCAAATGGTAAGTACTCTAAGAAGGATATTCAGACGGCAAGGCCTACTTCTTTCTATGTACCCTTACATGAATGATCACTTCTAACGTGGTGGTGGCTAGAAAAAGTTTAGTACAGTTGTTGCCCATTAGGCTCTAGTCTCATAAATGGGTTTTTAAGAATTCCTTGGGCAAATGGGAGAGCTGAGCATAGCAAGCTGGGTCTAAATTCCATATCACCATATACAGCAAACTTTCCACAAGTGTAAAATAACATTGTTGGGCTGCACCCCTCAGGCCTGCAGGCTTGTAATTGCCCAGCGGCAAGACCAAAGAAAGAGCCCAAAGCAGTGACAGGGACAACAAGGACTTATTGGATAGGGAAACTTACAAGTCAGAAGTCCTGGAGCCACGATGTTTAGCAGACAGCAGGCAGGACACAGGAAAAAACTTGGCTACCTGAAGGAGAAGAAGGGTACCATTTATAGGGGGAATTGACTTCAGGTTGGCTCATAAGTTACCGGGGAAACCAGCAACTGGGCGGGGGGCAAGCACGAAAGCAGTTCTGATTAAACCCTGTAATTAAGAGAATTGGATAGTCATGTGAGTGAAGCAGGTCCTGGTTGAGCAGAGGATGGAGAGCAAGAGAACAGCCATCTTGAATGGCCTAACCATACCAATAACCATGACCAAATTGAGCCAATAGACAAGAATAGGAATCAATAAGTACAGCTGAGTATTATTTATTTTTTAGTCATTCAAAGAGCTACTTTTAGGCTGAAGCTGTGAGTGTCTTTAAAATGCTTTTTTGGGGATTTGTGATTAATTTTAGCCTGGGGAGACTGGTTTAGAGCTCCAAATTTAGATGATACCGCTGAGCTCTTGGAATTGACTGAGGGAAGTTGTTGAATGTTTGGCCTAGAAACAGAAGCATGTTACATAAAGAGACGCCACAGCACTGAGGTAACACTGCAGGAGGCAAAACCAAAATGAGGCTGCATCTGAGTTCAGCACACATAGGGGAAAAGGACCGAGTAAATTATGCACCTGCACCAATCCAGGTTGATGAATGAAAGAGAGTGATTGATGAACAAAAGCGAGGGCTAAAAATCACATTAGTCTCTTAGTAAGTTAGGGAGGGAAATGTGATTTTTCTTAGGAAAAACTTATATAAAAGTATGATTCCATGTTGATTTTTAAACAGAACCCATTCAGAGTAGACAATTCCTGACTGCTCCCTGGCAGCCACTCTTTCTTTGTTCAGTGTCTGCCCTGCCAATCAAGGCTTTCAGGCATTCACCTACTCTGGATCCCAGTCACCTTGCAACCTGCCTTTATTGTTCTATCCACATTTGCATTTGTCTTTGATGCCTCCTGCTTTCCCCTGCTTATTCCTCCTTTTCCTTCTAAGGCATCTTTTCTGTTCATATTCCTTTTTGTCTTTTCCTTGTCAATAGCCATGTTCGGCCCTTATTCTGGGTTCTATGATGGTCATTTCACTGTTTGAAAGATCACCCTATTAAAATTGGGTAGGGTGGGCCCCCATCCAGTTGTCAAGGGAATTTTTTTTTCCATTAATTTTTTTTTTTTTTTTGCGGTATGTGGCCTCTCACTGTTGTGGCCTCTCCCGTTGCGGAGCACAGGCTCTGGATGCACAGGCTCAGCGGCCATGGCTCACGGGCCCAGCGGCATGTGGGATCTTCCCGGACCGGGGCACGAACTCGTGTCCCCTGCATCGGCAGGCAGACTCCCAACCACTGCGCCACCAGGGAAGCCCTTTTCCATTAATTTTGCACACTATTCCAAGATAGCCTTTTAGAAGGATTACATTTTTCTTGATTTTGCATATCTAGGAAGAAATGGATAAAAAGACAGTCAAGAAATAAGAGGAGGCAAAAAGTAGAATAATTGGAGCTGCCATTCATTGCTGATGGTACAAAGACTTTGTAAACTGGCACCCCTACTTTTGGTGCTTGAGAGGTTTTAATAAAGCTTGATACATGCCTACTCTATGATACAGCAACTCCATTGCTATGTAGACCTCCCAAAGGAATGAGTGTTTATATCTTTAAAAAATTGTACAAGAATATTCAGAGACTCTATTCAGCATAGGCAAAAAACTGGCAACAGTGTAAATGTCTACCAATAGGAGAAAGAATTAACAAACCACATATACACACAACGATATGGATGAATCTCAAAACGGTTGTATTTAGTGAAAGAAGACAGGCATAAATGAGTACATAAAAGTATATTTCCATTTGTATGAAGTCCAAGAATAGGCAAAAACTAACCAATGATGATAGAAATCAGGATAGAGCTTCCTCTGGGACGGGGGATCATTATCTGGGAACAAGTATGAAGAAATTTTCTGGGGAATGGAAATATACTAATTTGCTCTGAGTGATGGTTACTTGAGTATAAATATATATTAAAAATTTCCAAGCTATACACTTAGGATTTATTCATTTTACTATATGAAAAGTATACCTTATTTTAAAAAGGAAGGGGAAGGGATAAAAGAAGATTTGGTGAAAAGAGCACAGGTTTGGAAATAAGATGAACCTGGATTCAGAATCATAGCTTGAGTTTAATAATTCTATGATTTGGGGCAACTTATTTCATCTCTTTCAACCTCAGTTTCCTCACCTGTAAAATAGGAAAACATCACCTATCTCATAGATGTGTTAACCACATTAAATTATTTAATGGTAGTCAATCAAGAAATACTAGTTTCTTTCATGACCCCTTCTTTTCTGTTTTGACTAATTATTACCAGTGGCAAGATTCCTAACAAGTATTCTTTCTACTATGCCACCAGATAGGTTTGTATGTACATTAAGTTTGAGGAGTACTGCTCTAGAAAATTCCCAGTGTATAGCAGTACATTCAAGGCTCTCATAAATTATGCTTTAAAGAAATCTATTTAGTACTACTTGAAACCGCATCTCCCAACCTTATTAGATCAAAGAACTGCCCCCGCCCCTCCAAACGTGTATTTTTTTCGGGAAAGACATAACCATTATCTCTCCACAAGATTTTGTTCTAAAGAAAACACCTTGAGAAACATGTTAGTGTAGCACATCTCCCAGTTACGAATAAGAATTTGGGCGTATCCCCTGGCACATTTCAGAAATGTTGAGTTCAGGATTAGTCTGCCAGATACAACTGCAGCTCTTAGAACCACTTAATTTGCTGCTTTGACTCTATTAATACATGTGTGCTTGGACAAATAACCCCAGTATGTGATTCTCAAATGTGAGTGAAGGGCACATCAGAATCATGTGGTGAGTTCTATAAAAATACACATAGATATGTCATTCAGATTCTACTTTGGATAAACAAGAATGGCAATACAATCTGCCGGGACTGTTGAAAATACTGTCCCCGACCCTCCCGCCCCACATTCCGGGTGTTCTGGAAGATACCATCTAGTGATTACAATGCGCACCCTGACCCAGGTGAGGACTATTGGTTTAAATAAATGCATCTCAACTCTGATTGCCCGTTAGTATCACTCTGGCTTAAAAACATCAATTCCAAAGCCCACGGACTGACTTAATTGGCCTGGGGTTAGACTTGGAGATTGGCATGTTTTAAAGCTTCCCAGGTGATATTAATATGCAGCATGAGTTGAGAACCACTGGTCTAAGAAAAATAACGGTGTTTCTTTGACCCCATCACCAAAACTACCCATCATTTTGTTCTTAAGTTAAAAATACAGTCATTTCAGTGGTGGGTATTAGTCAAAAGAATGTCTATGCTGAAATTTCTTATGTGGGGTCCCTTGTCTCTATATGGAGAATGGTGAACATCAAAGTGGTGTTTCAGAAAGTACAGGACAGTGAGGTGGGTGAGAATTGCTGCTGAGTCATTAAGATAATATGAGATCTGGGCAGTTTGCACACTGCCCTCCATCCATATTCATTCAGAGCTTTAAAACTGGATATTACATACAAGCAATTTGTAGACATCTGGGTGTAGAAAAACCTCTAAAAGGCTTTTTTCATTGTCTTTAAAAATAATCATTTTATAATTTAACTTCATTTGAACAATTTTTAAGTAAATGCAGTTATTATCAGAGAACTAGTTTTTCCCAAGTCACCTAATTCATACTAAGTAAAGGCCATAGCAAGGCTTTTAAAAATAAGCACCATTCTTCTTTTTGAGAAAGAATCCACCATTAACAAAGATGTTTTTAAAGCTTCCATCATCCAATACCTTTAAGACTTCATTTCAATATTTATTATAAGTCAAAACTGGTATTCAATTAAATGTGTAAGTAGTAAATGATTTTATTTATTTACTTTTATTTTTTCAGTAAGGAATGACTTTATTAAGAGGGACTATTGCAGCAGGGGGAAACGCCTAGTGTTAGCCAGAATTGTTTCAGGGAAGGAATGGAGGAACAAAGCTCTGATATGCTGCGGCCAGTGGCTGGGGAGGGAAGGAGGGACTTGTTAAAAACTGCTTTGTGGGTGGGGCTGGGGTGATAGTATGGGTGAGGGCAGGGGGGCAAGTGCATGATGGTGGAGGAGTGGGGAACTGTCTTGAAACTTAACAAACTGCTTTAAATAATTGCAATAGGGCTTCCCTAGTGGCGCAGTGGTTGAGAATCTGCCTGCTAATGCAGGGGACACGAGTTCGAGCCCTGGTCTGGGAGGATCCCGCGTGCCGCGGAGCAACTAGGCCCGTGAGCCAAAACTACTGAGCCTGCACGTCTGGAGCCTGTGCTCCGCAACAAGAGAGGCCGCGATAGTGAGAGGCCTGCTCACCGCGATGAAGAGTGGCCCCCGTTTGCTGCAACTAGAGAAAGCCCTCGCACAGAAATGAAGACCCAACACAGCAAAAATAAATAAATTAATAAATTCCTACCCCCAACATCTTCTAAAAAAAAATAAATAATTGAAATAACAGGAAAAGAGCAGGCAGGAAATGTTTGTTGTCAGGCACATGGAGGAGGGGTGGGGATCCAGGACGGACGCAGAGCAAACAAGTTATAGTGCTAGAAGTTCTCACAAATAAACGGTCTCGCTGTCCTAAGTCAATCCAGCATCGGTTATGTCAAGCAACGTTTTTGATCAGCCTTGTCAAGGGCTCGGCTGGAACATTAGCTCCCCAAAGAGTGCCTGTGTTCAACTACTACTAGTCATTCAGGTATCCCATTGCCATTTACGTCTCTTCTAGCATTTGCCATTTGCTTTTTCTTTCTTTCTTTTTTGTTTCTAATATTTATTTATTTATTTGGCTGCGCTGGATCTTCCTTGCCACGTGCGGGACCTTCCTCTTGACATGTGGGATCTAGTTCCCTGACCAGGGATGCAACCCGGGCTCCCTGTGTTGGGAGCACGGAGTCTTAGCCACTGGACGACCAGGGAAGTCCTGCCATTTGCTTTCTTCCTTATTTGATTTTTCCGTGTATATGTTGTGCTGTTTATTTTACATTCCTGGTATTTAGAATAGTGTATGGTATACTGTAAGTACTCAATAAACATCAATTCAGTGAATGAATAATTACCCTGTAAAAATACACAGCAATTCAGACTTCCATAGGCAGCGAACCACTCTATAGATATCGCTGAATGCAGTCGACGCTGGGGTCGGTAGACCAGCGATTGGCTGAATCCGCAGATGTGGAACCCGCTGAATAGGAGGGCAGAATGTAATACTACACCATGTTACATAAGGGACTTGAACATCCATGGCTTTTCGTATGGGTGGGGCAGTGGTCCTGGAACCAATCCTCCACAGATACTGAGGGACGACTCGTAGTAAATGATTTTTAAAAAAACTTTAGAAGTGCCTTATCTAAAGGTAGCTTTGAGGGCACATTTCTTGTTTACTTGTCTTCCTTGTGCATTAATATCCCTCTTTTTTACCATTTGGAAATAAACAGACTCATTGGTAGAGGCGGGAAGTTTTGTGGAAAAAGAAGTATCTATTTACTTAAAATGTACCAATACTATCTAATGGGGCAGGGGAAGCTTGAATAAGCCTTCTGGGAGATGAGTTAATGTGATTTTATTAAACCAGCCTTCCAAACTGTGTGGGCATGACCCTAATAGAAATCTGGGCATTGATGTGTTTTACAAAAAAAGTTTGTCTGTTTTGGGGTTAACTGGATTATTAAAACACACATACACACACACACACACACAACTCCTCTAATTGTCAAGTGATAGATAATAACTGTTTACTGAAGTGTGTGATATAATATTTTTTAGTAATAGTAAGTATAAATTGAGGCAGTCAGGTCTTTTATCAACTGAATGCATTATAGTATTGCTATTGATAGAACTTTTCTAGTCCTTGCCTTATATAATTTAAACAGTGCTGGTCACCAAACCTTTGCAAGGTTTAATTGCTCTTCAGGGGAACAGTGTGGAGCAATTATATGAATGATACCAGATCTCTACGATTAAGTTATGTGAAAAGATGGGGAAAGTTGAGCAAATTCTCAGTGGAAAAGGAAAGACTTCATGTAACCCAACTGAAGTTTTAAAAATTATAAGGTGGATTGATAAAATTGATCCAAGCAAACTCTTTATGTTTCAAGACCAGAGAAGTGAATAGATATGATCTGAAAATTAGAAAGTTGGGAACAAGGAAAAAAGAAGGCAAAACTCTTTTACACAAAGGATAATAAGCATATGGAATAAATTACTATAAAGGGCCCCTGAAGCAAGGAGCATCATTGAATACAGGAGGGAATGAAATGAATTTCTAAATGAAAAGGGAAGATAGAGAAGAACAGGAAGAAAATAGGCTGATGGAAACAAGGGAAACTTTAAAAGGCAGGTATGATGAGCAGAGAAACCTTTCATTGGGGTCCCTTCACTTCTTCCTGATAGTGCTGTTAAATGGCTTTTGGCATAGCCTGTAATCTAAAATAATGTCATGGCGTGGTGCCCCACGCTGTCACATTTAACCAAATGCTACATGGCATTTAACATTCGTCTACCTTCAGGGATGTCTAAATACAACTCTATGTGATGTAATTCTACTCTGCAAATAGGTGGTTTGAGAATACTACCCACCTTTTTGACCAATGAAGTTCAACTTTTCTATGGATGTTGCAGATTCAAGGAATTCCTCCTTAGTCTGTTGCTTTAAAAAATAAATTGTTTCCCATAAGCACCTATAATCTAGTGCATGTCAATAATAGATGAGATGATTTTCAATAGGACATACAGAAAGTATGAAAGCATATTAACCATTTGTAAACTATTCAAAATGGGACTGATTGTCTCTCGTTGAGCACACTGTCTTCCGTTATATCTGAAAAGAATTCCCTGCTTCTTAGCTGGAAGCATGAATCTTTTTTTAGGAAAGTGTGCTAAGGCTGAATACAGGATTTCGAGTGATGGATGATCTGAAACATGAAACATTAATATGTAAGGTATTGCTAGCTAATTATTCAGCGGTTACTTCAGTGACTTAGACGGGGAATAGGTTTCCTTTGGGAGCCAGGATTCTGCTCTCAAGTGGTGCTAACTAAAGTATTAGTACTAACAGTTATATAGTACCTGTTACTGCTAATTCTCTCCCAAAAAGTATAGATGCATCGCTTTCTAAAATATAAAATGCTTAACAGGAGCATAGTCATTGAGTGCTTGGAAAATATCTACTTGGTTAAAACAGACAAAATTTTCTTTAATTTAGGCTTAATTGTGAGTTTTTAATATTGCTTTCGTAGGTATAGTCTTTTCCCCACACTTGGGCAGCATACTCTTGTCATTTTCTGAATACCAACAAAAACCACGAGAGGACATTGAGCAGGGCGATGGCTTCTTAGTGACTTAGAACTTTTTGAACTTCTCAAACATAAAAGGGCATTTTCAGATGGAAAAGTTCATCAATAACGCATTGAGACCATTATCAAAGTCTGTTGGCCTAGATGTCTCACTTTGAGATTCAAGTCAGATGTGGGACATATCCACTATTCACAGGCAAGGTTAGTGTATATTAATGACAGACCGTAATCTGCCAGAATGCCCGAAGGAGATTGTAGTTTTAAGAAATGGAATCTAAAATGCCATGAGTCTATCCAGAGAGGCACATAGGTAGGACAGGCTCCACTAGATTCCTAGATTTGGGCACGAATTCTATGCACTGTAAAAGAACTCTAGGTAACTGGCACAGTGGGCACATTAGGTCTAAACCTGTGACTCTTCAGTCCAGTGCAGAGCTGACAAAATCATGGAGCTGATCTCACCACTCCTATGTTCTCTGACTCTCACTTCACCCCAAAGCAAACCAATGAAAGGCATTGGTAAATAACCATGGCATTCTTTCCCACTAATACACAATCTTTCTTAAAATTGTCCTCCCAGGAGATCCTCACAATCTACTGGGTTCGGCGCTGTAGATGAAACCTATAATAATCGTTGCACCGATCCTTACATAGACGCAAATTCAGAATGGGGCTTGAAAAAATATCTGTGGAAAGTATCAGGGTAACTCTGAGCAACAGGACAAGCCACTTTCCTACAAAAACAATGTCTTTCCTTTCTGATTTCATAATGAATAATACAGGGCATGCGGGGTGGGGGGAGATTTTTGGTGTCAAAGGGCATCGAAAGTTAGTTAAGACGTATTCGTTTTGTGGAGACAATCTCAGAATGGATTTTTGGTTTTTTTCATTTGAGGCTTTTTGGCTTCATTTTCTCAAAAGTTAGATACAGATTGGTAGACAGGTAAGTAGCTGGGTGGACATATAGGTACATAAGGAGGTAACAGCACTGATTAATTTTGGTTGACCATGCTTTGCAACATTTTATTTTACAAGCTGATTTTGTGTTATAGAAATATAGAGACAACAATACCACAGAGAAATATTTGTCTTATGTTTAAATTTTAGGGGCACTGAATTTACTGTGTATAGTTAAAGAAACACATACTAGTATTTTGTGTATGCTGAGATTAATTTTCAATATGCAGTCTCCCTTGGGACATTTATATTCTTCCAATCAGCATGGAACTGTCCATCAAAACTAACATTATAAATTTTTTTTTAACTTGGCACTGAGAAATGTTTCAGGGCTTTCTTTAAAGAGCTCTAGACAGATTAGCAATCTTCCTGTAAAAATGACCTCTGTCATTTTCCCCGTGCTGGCTACTTATTTCAATGCAGTTGAAGTCAGAGGAGGAGAGGGGTTTCCCCTCTTTTTCCTCCCTCTCCCTTTTAGATAATTTTAGAACCATTTGTTTAAGGCATAGAACTTATGGCTATTTTAAGAAAGTACTGATATTTATTTTAGAATGCAACCTGCATTTTGGTGTAAAGTTTATTTTAATTAGACCAGCAGAAAATAGTTTCCAAAAGGGAAAATACATTTTTTCGCACAAATTGCTTCCATAATTTTTGAACCCTGCTAAGCATTTTTAATAGATATGTGCCCTTAGCTCATCTTTTGCATGCTAACAATTTAATCTGAATACCAATATAGACACAAAATAAACGATTGTTTCCTGCCAGAGGTATCTGCAGAAGAAATCTTGGAGTAAAACATTGTCTTTGCAGCTCATTGTGTCTCTAATTAGAGTGGAAGGAGGCAGAAGCTTGCTGGTGTCAGTCTGTGTTTAGCATGCCCTGGAGCCTCAAACTCCTGTGGGTATCAAAGTGCACTAATTAAATGAGGGGTCCACAATACGGCACTAAACATCAGAGTGCGAGAAAGAGTCCAGTGTCCTCAGTGCCTTTGAGAATCTGTGGCCCACGCTAATTACCCATTGTTGAATTGACTTTCCATTCTGTGAGGAATGAATGGTTCCACTCTCCCTCCTCCCTCCACCCCTCCCCCTTTCTATTTTACCATCTTTGCTTTGGCCGCCTAATTAATCTTATGGAAATCTCCCGAAGCCAGATTCCAGCAAGGTTGCCCCGATGTTTATAATTTGATTTGTGATGATAAAAGTGAAGGCAACCGGTGATGGAACAGTGTCATTTTCAACGCTCTTGAGAATCGAAGAGGCTATCAATCTTTCCCACGTGCATGGCAAACTGATATCCTAGAAAATTAACTTCAATTAATAACAGAAATCCCCAGACACATGAGAAAGCGAAGCTGCTTTGAAAGAGAACCTTCAAAGATGTCTCTGGACTGTCTTTTATATGCAGACCTTTTTTATATAAGAGATCCTCAATGAGGAAATATATATATGCGTGCTTGCATGTGTGTGTGTGTGTGTGTGTGTGTGTGCCTTTTTTTTCAATACTAATTTCAGGGAGGTATGGTGTCATTCATACCTAGTGTCGAAAGAATTTAACCAAAGTTCTCTAGGTTTAATATCAAAGCATTCCTGTCTTTAAGCTCCAACATTTGGTGTCTTTTTTCTTTTGATTTGATGAGCAATGCAATTTTAAACATCATTTGAAAACTTTTCTTCTTATCCATAAAGCCTTTCTGTGGGCAATCAACATCTTAAATGTAATCACAAAATATACATACATGTACAAACATACATACACAGTAAAACTCACTAAAATTTTTGACAGGAAAGGATTCAACAGAACCTGTCCAATATAGTAAGAGTTGGATTGAATAAGGAATAAAAAGCCTCTTTCCCACAAAGTTTTATATCAGATATTACTTGATTTAATACAAGTCTACTCTCTAAGTATGTGCTCCAATTCTGGATTATACCTTAAAAAAGAGAAAGAAAGCAGTTATTCTTGGACAGCACAATTTCAGTTTGTTGATTAAAAGATTTTAGACATTTATAATATTTTGTCACAACAACTGGAATGAATGCACCATCCAGAATAATCTCAGAGATAAATACCTAATTCCTTCTCCCCCTCTTCTCCTCCTTCTGCTTCTTTTTCTGCCTATATTTCTACTTATTTTATTTCTAAAAGCCGTTAGGTTATTAAATCATAATTCTCAAAATATTAAAAGAAACCTAATTCTCACCAATAAATAGTGAACACCTCTCAATGTCTTATTTAACTTAATAATGAGGGAACCAGCAGGATGGCAAAGCTAGTTCAAAAAAGATGAGAGGAACTGGGCTTGTGTACAGCCCTTGAAACAAGAATGGTGAAATAAGATTAGGAAATTACAAGCTTGATTAATCCTTTGGCTCAATGAATATGTAATTTTTAGAGTTAAATTTTCTACTGGACAGAAAAGAATGTTATCACACCTTAGTTTTTAAAGTTAACTTCCAACTTTTCAGAGTTGTCAAATGCCTGGGCTCTAGTCAAGCATGAATTCTAAGTAAAACAAAGTTACATTCCCAGAGAAAATCAGGTGACCCTCAGACTCAGGCAACCTTGTTAGATAATTCTCTAGCATGAATTAAGGAAACTCAAATTTTGGATAATTCTCTTTGACAAGGTAAATACACTCACCAGCTTTGCAATTAAAACAAATGACCAAAGTTAATACTGTTTTTACAAGTCAAAAGCAGGAGGACTTGGAGATTTTAAATTGAGCAAAACAAACAAACACACAAAAATATGGTTTAGTAACCAGATCAGGTAAGTTTGTAGAATTTTAAATTTTTGTTGGAATTACCACATGATTGAATTCATTTTGTACCATTTCTTGTTCTTTAAAATCTTATTTTTTTTAAAGTATTTATTTATTTGGCTGCGCCAGGTCTTAGGTGCAGCACGCGGGATCCTTGCTGTCTCATGAGTGCAGAATCTTCCTTGCTGGGCACCAGATCTTTAGTTGTGGTATGTGAGCTCTTAGTTGCAGCAAGTGGGATCTAGTTCCCTGATCAGGGATCAAACCCGGGCCCCCTGCATTGGGAGGGCGGAATCTTAATCGCTGGACCACCAGGGAAGTCCCTAAAAACCTATTAAAAGGCATTGGGAATCTATGAAATTAACAGGCATGGGAATCTCATGGAACCTACGAGTTGTGTTATTGTATCATACCACCTCGACGATTTATGTATGCTGATTGGCTGAAATTTTATTTTTACCTTTGATAGCTAGGACCATGTGTTTAAAAATGAGAAATTGCAATTCAATTAAAATCCCAGGGACTTCCCCGGTGGCACAGTGGTTAAGAATTCGCCTGCCAATGCAGGGGACACGGGTTCAATCCCTGGTCCGGGAAGATCCCACATGTCGCAGAGCAACTAAACTCATGTGCCACAACTACTGAGCCTGCACTCTAGAGCCCACGTGCCACAACTACTGAGCCTGCATGCCACAACTACTGAAGCCCCCGCACCCTAGAGCCCGTGCTCCGCAACAAGAGAAGCCACCGCAACGAGAAGCCTGCGCACCGCAAGGAAGAGTAGCCCCCGCTCGCCTCAACTAGAGAAAGCCCGCGCAGCAACAAAGACCCAACACAGCCAAAAATAAATTAATTAATTATAAATAAATTAATGAAAAAAATATTTTAAATCCCACATTTTAAAGTAGGCAAATGATATATCATGTGTGTTTTCACTTACTTGTTGAAAGTAATATTCTGAGATCTCTAGCAAGTAATTAAAAATTACTTTGACAACAAAGAAGTAGTAATATCAACCTTAATGTTTTAAATTTCATATATTAATTATATGTCCCTTAAGTCATAGCTGAATGCTGAATTAGGTATTAGAATTGACCATTCTTATGTCTTTTCATTAAAAAAGATCATGTCTTCCAGAAGTCTAGCAATTCATTGACAAGGAAAAACATTTTCTGCCATAATTTACTTGTACTCATGTGTCTTCAGCATGTGTAACATCAGCAACATTGTTTTTTAGAAATGACTTGATAGACCTTTTATTTATTAAAAATACATTTTTTAGAGATATGATTTCATTCTTAACACACAGAAGCATTATTCCCAGCACATTTTTATTGTACATAATTCAATTATAAAACACCGCTTAATCTCACTCTATATGGTGTGCTAATAATTACAGATAGGATTTTTTTCCCTATGAAATAAACATTTTCTTATTATGATTGGTTTTAATAAAGTGGAAGGAACCAAGACTGAGAATAAACCAGAAGTATCATGCAGAGTCACGAATATCATTAACTTGACTATGCAAAATCTTCCCTGGACACCCTTACATAGAAAGAGACAATGAAATATAAGTGTTTATATATGTATTGTTATGATCAATACAAACTTTATCTGAACAATTGTATTGTGAAAGTTTAAAGGTGATATTTAAATTATCAAAGCATTGTACAAAACGTCAAGGATGAGGGAACCCGAATTCACAATGAATGTCAAAAGGATGTTTACTCTGGGTGCCATTAGGTCATGCAGCCTGTCATATGCCAAACAAAACATTTTGCTTATGTACAGGGTGATGCTTTTTTTTGTTGTTTTTTGCAGTACGCGGGCCTCTCCCACGTTGTGGCCTCTCCCGTCACGGAGCACAGACTCCGGACGCGCAGGCCAAGCAGCCATGCCTCACAGGCCCAACCGCTCCGCGGCATGTGGGATCTTCCCGGACCAGGGCACGAACCCGTGTCCCCTGCATCGGCAGGCGGACTCTCAACCACTGCACCACCAGGGAAGCCCCAGGATGATGTTTTAAAATATGTCCTCACAAAGCTACTTCTTAAGTCATCTAGGATCCATTTTTCTCAACGATAGATATTTCTGGCTGCATTAATACTCCCCCAAACCCAATTAAAGATAGTACATATATTTTGGCCAAATATATATTTAAAAAGCCATTAATTCAGTTTTTGCAGAACTATGTGAAAATCCTAGCATCCCAGGTAGGGTTGTATTATTGTACCGTACCTCCTTAGTACTAAAAGGATCATTTCCAGATCCAGTGGGTTTCCCACTTTGCCAGCACTGGATTACCTCCACATAGCATGATTAGCTCTCATCTTAGAAATTGTTTAACACATTTCATGTTAAATAAAAAGAAACTGGATGATGTAATAAATGTTTTATATTTCAATAAGATAATCATCATATTTCATACATTCATTCTTAGAGAGTGCCTGTTTCCATCCTTCAGAAATGACCTGCAAATAGCCTAGCAATAATGTTAACTCTATATGGGCTTTATTCTTTGCTCAGTTAATCACACATTCAATTTACCTATCTTCCTGCCCATGTGCATTATAATGCAAATCAATTCAAGTAGAGATGTGAGAGCTTAGGAAGGCTGGCCTGGCGAGCCAGCATCCTTTATTTCTTGCCTTAGAGCTAGCCAAGCTCCTGAGATGAAAATGAGCTTAATTAGAATTGTAGAAGGATTTAAAAGTCAGTTAAAAAAATAGAAAACTATTCAAACTGAATATTCTATCCGCAGCAAAGTGGAAGAAAATGTTCACTGCCTATGTCCAAACATCTCAAACCTCAAAGGGTCAGAGGACAGTCTTCAAGATAAAGCTATTCTTGGCATTCACTGCAGCCCTTCCCCAGGAAGAAAAGTATGAAAGAAGTTCCGTGCTGTTTACCACGCAGGAGTCAGGCCAGTAAACAGAGCGCACCTTTCACCTGTCTTGCTGTTCCAGTTCTATTCCCTTCAGCCCAGATGCAATCCAGGGCCCTGTATACAACACTCCAGGTTGTAAAGGCCCAAGAGGCCCATGAGATAGATACAAGCACAAGTGCTGCAGAGTCAGTCTTAGAGCTAATAAAGAAAACAATTTCTAACCTCACAATGCTGAAATTTTCTTAAGCCCTGTGCTCCAAGAAAATAGTGAAGGTTAAGAAATCCCCTCACTCTTTTGTGCTCTGAGGACACCCTTCCCCATATGACGTAGTTAAGACTCATGATACATCTCTGTCCCCACCTCATTTGCCTATAACAAAGCCAGGCACAGACCCTCCACATTCCAATTTTTTTGCCTCATAAGTAATTAGCTGAACTGCTTGTTTCAACAGATCAATCAGGACAAAATGCTTGTTAACCGAAATTTGGTTAAGTTTTGCTCCTTCTCTCAGAGACCTGAATTTTGACCCACCCTCATCCCGATCCAGCATACAACTCTTCATGAGAACAGACTGGCCTCATGGAAAAAGATTCTTTGATCTACTCTCAGACCATGACACTCTTTCATCGCACTTCCACACACCCAGTTTTCTCCAGTCCTGTTTACCCCTCTTGATAGAGAAGAAAATTATTTTCGCCGAATGCTATGGTTGTCGTGTCCTCCCTATTGCAATAGTCCCTTTCCCTACTTTTGCAATAATCATTTGAATATAGCCTTTCTTTACTAAGACTGGATTTGATTATTTGACAAATCTTATCAATGTCCAGGAATTTTGGAAAACTTTAGGTCTGCTCCTAACCTGGGGATTGAATCTTCCTTGACTTCTGGCAGTAAACCCCTAAATGACCCTATGGACCTATGTTTCCACAAATTGCACACACATTTCTGTGGGGTAAGCTTCATATGATCAACCCTTCTAGAGAGTAAGAGTAAATCAACGATTTGGCAGGAGGAATTGTTTTTTCATTTGTTTTTAAAATCACATTTTCACAAAAACAAAAGTTACAGAATCCTAATCATATAGGCCTGTCTTAAGAATTTTAGTAAAATAATTAAAACACTCTAAACTATCGTGTATGAATGAAATGACCTATCATGATAGAAACCAATGATATAAGTATTGTAGTCATTTCAAAGTTAAGGGATCATCAAAATAGAGGCAAATTCCACCAGGCTGATGTCAACTTCTCAATATCTTACTCATCAAAGGAACTGGAAGCTGGGACTACCCTGGTGGTCCAGCAGTTAAGACTCCGTGCTCCCAATGCAGGGGACCCAGGTACAATCCCTGGTCAGGAAACTAGATCCCGCATACCACAACTAAGAGCCTGCATGCCGCAGCCAAAATGAAGATCCTGCACGCGGCAGTGAAGATCCTGCATGCCGCAACTAAGACCCAGTGCGGCCAAATTAATTAAAAAATAAATAAATATTTTTTAAAAAAAGGAGCTAGAAGCTGGACCAATCTGAGCATCTGGTTTCTGATAACTGAGTTTGTAACTTAATAAACCAGCGGTTTTATTCATTTGTTTTATTTACACACATGCATGTACACACAGACACACACACAAAATCATTGTCTCTCCCAAATTAGTTTAACTTCAGTCACAATTGTCCTGAAAGCATATTCATAGAGTATCCAAGGCACAATATAATTTTAACAGTACCAATAATTCTGTTTATATAAATGTACTTATGTCAGTCTTTACTTACCCTATAAAATGTATGATATGTTTAAATTAAATTTCCAACAGTGAACATATGAGTTCATAAAAACAATAAATGCTATGCCATTATTAAAGTATATAAAAAATAAGAGAAATTCAAAACAACTGAAAATCTAGCGTTATATGAGATCAGATGCTCTCTCTTGGCTCCCAACAATGAACTTGACAATGAAGATGAGGTTAAATTGCCCCAATAATAATTAACTTATCAATAGCAAAGCATTGCTTCAACTTAAAAAGATGTGGGATGCAATTAGACACCTATTTAAAATATGCATTTTATTATTTTGAGGCTAACAAGATGAAACTTTGGTATTTTTCATGTGACACTGTCCTGAACAACAACAGCACTGAAGCATCCATCTTTTAAAGGATTTTCAAGTTTGGAAGAAAAATCACTAAGATGTTTTATAACAAGAAAGAGAGAGCTTGATTGGAGAAATGACGTTAGAACACAATCAAAAATGCAGGTACAGCATTGCTTGGCTATCTACAAGGGAGAGGGTTTTAAGGTTATAGATTGAGAGCACTGGAAGGTAACTGCTGCAGCTGAGGAGAGGGTTAGAGGGCGGGGGGGCGGGGACAAGGCACACCCCTGAGACACAGACACCCCCGTGCAGTCCAAAGACTGAGGCTTATATTAGAAGATTCAAAAGTACTCCCCTTGCCCCACATCCTACCACCAAGCTAATAAGACTTCAGTAACAGTAACAGTCAAGTACAAATAGGAGAACTCTAGAGGCAGACTTTTTCTGAGGATCAGCACAAAAGGAAGCACCAAAGCCAAGCAGGGAGACAAAAATAAGGTGACAACGTTACGGGAGGAATTTGAAGCCTCTGATGCCCATAGTTACAAGAAACATCAAATACAGCCCAACTATTGGCCGGAACAACAGAGACTAAACACAGATGAGAAAACAATCAGTGAGCTTTAAGGTAGATCCACGGAAATTATCCAAACTGAAACGCAAACAGAAAAACAATGAAAAAAAAAGAAGAGAACGTATCTTCAAAAACTGTGACACAATATCAAACCCAGTAACTTTAGCCTGATTGGAATACTTTGAAGTAGAAGACAGAGAGAACAAGGCAGAAGAAATATTTGAAGCAATATGGCCCAAACTTTTCCATTGCAAGGGGAGCTAACTCAATCTAACTTGAAAGTTTCATCATCTAGCTTCTAGGCAGATGCTTGGAAAGCTGGATGCCACATCCTATGGTGTGGAAGGGCAACCCAGCATAGGTTAGATGCTAACCAAGAGAAGGAAGGAATAGTCAGGAAAATCTGAGAAGGTGCTCAATGCTTGTACCTCCAAATACTTGTATAACTGACTTAAAAAAAACCCACTGAACATATATTTATAAAATGTATATTTTTAGTAAGTATAGAATTGACTTACTATACTTCTTACTATTTCTATAGAATGGAAAAATGTAAGTGTGGTCAAGAACTGTGAAGGGTTTAAGATTTTACCCTACTTGCAAATTAGCGAGTTAGGCTGACACATTTTCATGGATGCTGGCAGAAAACACAATACTTGAATCACACAGAAAAAAGATGTCATAACTCATGGCACAGCGAGCAGTAGGAGCACCATGATGTGTGTATCAACTTCCCTTGCCTCCCGCATCTCACATGGGTGAAGTGGAGGCATCAAGTGAATGTTGCACACACAGAGGGCTTGTGTTACAGCTGAGGAACCCTGAGCTTAAGGGATCACAACCTTTTATAACAGTCTGCAAGGAAGCAAACATGCCTGACCTTTTCCCAGAGGGTGGCATTATCTTTATTATACTGGACAGTAAACAAATCTGCCTTTTGCTCTGACAGACACTATCTCTTTTCCAGCGTTTTTCATTATACAGACATCCTTGAAAAGATATTCCGGAACAAAGGCTGTCAGTTACTCTGCTCACAAGTCATGGGGAAACACTAGAAACCCCTCAAGAACTGTCTCCCACCTGGGATCTACACATGAAAGAGATCAGATATGTGATATGTCATAATCTAAAAGGACACGGACCACACTAAGAGCACCAGCACATTGATTCAAAGCATTTTCATACTCACACTTAGGGTGCTGAATGGAAGAGAAAAGTTTGTAAAAAGAAGTTTTAAAAAGTAACTTAAGTAGGCATTATATTTGTACATGGTTTTAATGAAATAAGAAAGATTTTGAAAGATTGTTCGAGAGTTTTAGAAGTCACAATTTCTTCATGGGGAAAAAAGAGGAAAATGTGAAAAGATATCTTGATAAGGTGAATGACTTCACTGTTTTCTTTAATCATAAGGACTGTCTTTCAAAATTACTTATTTCACAACTTTTCAAGGCTAAAGAGGAGGCAAAACTCTTGAGTTTTATGTTCATAATTCAAATAAGAACACATTTTTGTCAGTTGAATGACTAGAGTTTACTGTGAAGATTGAGTCATTTAAAATCCTAGTTAATTTCCGTAGGATACAAATTACAATATTTATAAAAAGAACAAAAACAATATTAGCAGTAATTATTCTTCATGGAAGACCACTAGGGTATTAGAAAGCCCTTTCTTTCTACCATCTGACATGGGCAACTTAATCCAGCAATAAAAACATACTCACCAAACTGTCTACCAAGAGCAACTAGAAATAATTCCATGTAGCCCTTTGGAGGATCTCTTCTCAGTGATGCCAATTATTATGCTAAATATCTATATACTGATGTGAATTCAGGTTCCCCATGTGTTTGATACCAACACAGAGAAAATAAATTGCCTGGATGTTATATCTTATATATAGTGTCAATCATCTATCCATTGTCCAAAATAAGAGCTTCCACTCTTCAAAATCTGTTGAAATCTGGAATTTTTTAACCACAGCAAAAATGGTTCTAAATTATATTCAGGCATACTACTTACCAAGGAAGGAGTCTGTAAAAATTAAAATACTAAAAAACTCCTTCAAATAAAAGTATAAATGACTGACAGCTGAGCAATCATTCACTATATATTTAGCAAAAACTAGTAGGTTGTGGGTACTATGCAAAGAGCTGAACAAAAAGTGTACACTAAACCATTTACCATGTATGAAAGATATTACCTTGTGCTTCACTTAATATCACTGAGATTCAGTTTCCTTATCTACAGAGTTCAAATTAGAAAAAGGATGCTATGCTTCTTCCAGGTCTAAGGTTCTTTGCATCAGATACCTACTTGGCCTGAGCTTATGTGCCATACTGGTCTGTTTAAATTAAATGAAGTCATCAGTGTTTGTATTAGTACCCTTTCAACCACCCATTCTCCTCTCCCATATTTGGTACACCCAGCCCCTTCTTCTCTCAGATGTCCAGGGCCAACATGCTGTCTAGGATGCTCTGTGTTTCTCCAACCCTGTGCAAGAGTTGGGACTATTCCAGTTTCTGGACATTTCTTATACCCACTTGCTTATTAAAATTTTAAAGTACAGATTTCCCTATATGCTGAATATTTTGTCTTCATTTGCCAAAGTGATGAAAAATTACGAGGAATATTAGTCCAGCTGTAAGTTTTAATACCTAATATGGAATTTATATATTATACTTCCCAGAGGAATTTTTATTTTAATGGTGGAGTCTTGGAAATACACTTTTTAAATCCAAAGGAATATGAGTCATTTTATCCATTATTACCATCTATCTGAATTTAGGGGAAAGTTTGTAAAATTTCCAATATAACAAGGTAAAGAAAAGATATGTTTGGAGTTCATAATGTATACGCAGCTGTCTTTATGCCCAGGACTGAGTCAGCGTGAGATGATGTTTCCCTTACTCAGTAAACTTTGCTGGGAGCTGGTACTCCCTTTAAGAGGCAGAATGAATCCTAATTAATTAGAGGCAACAGAAAATCCAGGCAACGTACTATAGTAGAAAAATCATGGAATTAAAAAAAAACAAAAACAAAAAAACCTCAACAAACACCATTCACTATCGGTATGCCTTAAATCTTACTTGTTTTTACCCTGCTCTCTCTCATTTCTCTCATAAGTAAAGTTTAGAAAGGAATAATATTTGAACTATTATATGAATCAAATGTGATAATCTGGCACATCATACAGAAATCCATGGGAGTGGATAGTGTATATTACTAAGGGGAAGAAAGTTGGAGATAAAAACATAGAGTATGGTTAAGAAAAAAGACAAAAAATGCTACAGAGAAGTAAAATGAAAATGTTTTCCAGATATATTTTCCCTTAAGAGTAGGGAAGCATCCACCTTCTCATTCTAACCTCATTATGGCAGTTCTTAACCAAAGATGCCCCTCAGCACCACTTGGGAGATTTTCCATAATGGGCCCCCTGGCCAGGAACAGCCCTGGGGCACATCAAGAATAGTAACTCAAGAGTTGCTGCTGTACATCTGTCTTCAGTTGTACCTGTTCCATGCTGTAGGCACACACCATGAGACTAGAACAATATTGGCAGCAATGTGGAATTGCAGTGAGGAAAATTCCTAGCAAACTTCAAATCTGCTTCCCGTGGATTAAATATGGTTCAAGCCACAATACATGTCAAAGGCCTGAATGACTAATGGACAATGAGTTATACATAGGGATTGGTGCTTCATTAAAAGGAGTATCATACATTTTAACAATATATTTTTGATATCTGATTTCACTCCCTTCATCCAAGGTAAATCTTTCATTGAAATATTGTTACTGCTGTAAGGAACTTTGCTCTCAGGAATCATGTCATGTGGGATATTAACTTCTGGTGGATACAATTTACTAAACCACTCCATTGCAAAGCCTGTCACTTCACTGTTCAATAATTATGGCTTTTCCTATTCAGCATATAGTTGATAGTTTACTTTCAGAATGTGAATTGTTCACCTTTTGTCTCCAGCAGCTATAGCTGTTGAATTTTCCATTATAATCTAAACCTAAAGGACCAATTTTTTAAAAATTCTTAATATCCCAAGGCACCTTGCTTCTTTAGACATGAATATTAAATAGGGTGAAAGCTTAAAACCCTTGGTGCCAAGTCCTGTCAAGAGAGGCCACATGAGGACATTCAAAATACAACTAGCCAACTCACATTCTATTGTGGGATTAATTAGCTGTGAGCTACAGAGTCAGTGTTGTAGTAAAGGTACTTTTCCGTAGAGCTTTTGTCACGTGCTTCTGCCAGGTCCACTTATTTTTTTCTCAGTCTCAAGCCATAGTTTGAGGAAAAAGCAGCTGGACGTGGTGGAAAGAGCAGGAGACAGAGTAGGAGGGTTCCGGATGATCCCACCCTCTTTACATTACACTTTGCCCACACAGCAACTGACTAGCTACTTCCTCTGAGAAAGTCTTTCTCTTTCTCCAGATTGACACCATTAGAGGAAGCTATTCTTAACCCCCGGATCAAGTAAGCTGGCTAAAAATGAAAGTGAAATCTTTTAAGTTAAAAAAAATTTATATCATTGTCAGTTTGGTAAGAAAAAAGAAAAAAGAAACCACTCTCCATCTAGCAGAGAGAAAAAAACTCTCTCCTTTTCAAACTCTTATGATGTTTTTTCAGTATGTTGCTCAAAATTGAAGAAAGGGCTCATTTCTTGACTATCACCATGATTTTCACTGAGATTTATGTTCAATGACACTGGAAGATTACACATAAACCCTGACAGTAGTGTAGGCTAGATCCTGCCGCCTGAACTATAAAAAAGGATGATTGTAGATGCATCGGAGGGCTAATTAGAAAGTCTTTTACTCCTCTGCCCAGCCAGCTACTCTTGGTTTCAGTTACTTTCTTTGCGGGGGGGGGGGGGGCATGTCTTCCTTTTCTGTTCTACACCTTGCTATAGTTTATAAAATGTTGGAAATTTTTAAATGCATTTTCTCCCAAATAAAATAATGTAATACAAGTGAGATTATTGAAGAACTATGTGTTTTCCTGAGCCACCAATTAGCATTATTATTTTTTAATGGGCACATTTCTATTTCTATCAGACCATGCCAATCAGGACGATTGCACTGTTTGAAATCTTTCAGTAAAATTGTTAAAACTTTTTCTCCTTTGGTTAAGAGATTTAAATTTGTGGTTTTGGGGTTCCATAAATCTCTGCATGTTCTGATTTTGTTTGTTATAGGGTACCTTATTTCCCAGGAGTCTTTAAATATTATCTAACTCCTAAATGACTTTACTTGTAGCAGATGTTGAGGGGTTTTGTCAAAACCTACTCCAGCAGGCATTCATCTCTAAAATCATGTAGTTTCAAAAAAGTACAGTAATGAGAATATATGGTTCAACTGAGGATCCACTGACAAAGAATTAAGTCAAACTATATCGTCACTTAATTGAATATATTATAATGGCTAACTTATGGTCATCGTGTGGCACAAAGTTATTGATTAAAATAGAATCATGATTGTGAAACCTGCCTTTTTGAAATAATTTTTACTGAGACTAATGTGTTTACTATAGGCATTGAAATATATCAGATATGATATTCACAGCTATTCTGTGAATATATCTACATTAACCCCTTTTCTCTGTTGTACATGAGTCACAACTGCCTTCAAAGTTCTCTCTCCCTCTAGTTCTGAAGGTAACCAAGACACTAATAATGATTTGAATACTTCACTTTTGTGAAAGGAATATTCAGAAACAATATAAAGTAAATAAGAAATCGATTTGTACAGATGTGACAAGGTCCAATTTGCCAAATGAAAAACACAAGAGGTATTTAAAGGAAACAAAAAGAGCAAGGTTAGTAAGTTTACCTTAGTTTGTTCATGTTGCAAAAGGAGCCATATTTCCTCTAAAATCAGCATTGCAGAAGTCAGTGATAATGTTTTTATTATAGAAGCAGTAATTTGCAGGAAATGCTTAAGGTTTCAATTTGGGGACTAGAACTAGGTAGGACAATCCTTTTATTTTTTGCTACCTAAAGGTACAAAGTGTGTGTTTTTTTCTGACTCTTGGACATATTGTGTGTTTCTGGGCCTACTGCCTCAGAACCAAGGGTCAGCCTTCTTTCCAAGATCTCTCACTGTAGGCAGATCTCTGTCCCTAAGGAATGAATTTGACCACACACATTTAAAAAAAATTAATATTGTTAATTTGGTATTTTATTTGGTCAGTTTTATTCGTGGAAGTTGAGAGATATTAATTAATTGATATAAAACTCCTTAATATCTAGCTTTAAAAACAGACCCAGAGGATTCTAAAGCTTATGAGTGAAAAACTATCCATGTGGAGGATTTGTAAAATCTCTAAGATTATAATTTACTGTTATGTATCAGAAATATTTTTTGTCTTCATAAGCTTATCTATTGAGATTAGGAATCATGAATCATCAAAATTACATTTACCAGGTTCTGTCTATAAAATCTATAATCTGTAAAACCTATTACCAATCCTTTCTCAGAGAGTCCCAAGTTTGGGAATGTACTTTTTGACCTAGTTGTCAAAGAGTAACATTCTTGACTACCTGTGAGTACGTGTCACAGACAAGACCTTCAAGCCATTTTCCTGGGAGAACATTATAGACATAGTTTTAACATATGATACATAGTTCTCATTTCTAACAAAGATATGGTCATATCTAATTAAGCAAGATCTTCGTTGTGGTAGGGTTGTAAATTTTAACTTTTTGGGGGTGTGGGGGTGAAGGATAGAGTCTCACTGAAACTATATGTAAATAACTAGATAGTCAGGAAAAGTATAGGAACTCAGTAGAGACACTTGGTATAAGATTTAATTATTGGGCTTCCCTGGTGGCGCAGTGGTTAAGAGTCCGCCTGCCGATGCAGGGGATACGGTTTGTGCCCCGGTCCGGGAAGATCCCACATGCCGCGCAGCGGCTGGGCCCGTGAGCCATGGCCGCTGAGACTGCGCGTCCAGAGCCCGTGCTCCACAGCGGGAGAAGCCACAACAGTGAGAGGCCCGCGTACCGCAAAAACAAAAAAAAGATTTAACTATTGTTTTAAGTAGTCGTGCAGACAGGCCCCATGAATATATGTCACTGTTGTTGTTTGAGGTAATACACATACAAGTTGCCTAAACCACTCTAATATTATGTATACAGTTAATATGAATTTTTAAGTAAATACCGTGTAACCACCACTCAGATAAAGAAGTAGACCCTTTCTACTACCTTCAAAATTTCTCTGATGCTTCTTCCCAGTTAGTGCCCCCACCCAGAGGAAATGAATATTCTGACTTGCATTACCATGTTTTTCATATTCTTGACATTCACATAAATGGAGTATAGGCATAAAGTTGTTCACAATTTCTCTTGTTATCTTTTTATTGTCTGTAACTCTTCAATGTTCCCCTTTTTACAGCTTTATCAATTTTTTAAAATAAATCTTTTCAGAGAACCAATTTTCAGTTTTATCAAGTTACTCTATTTTTTTTTTGTTTTCTGTTTCATTGATTTCTTCTCTTATTATTTCCTTCCTTCTAGTGTTTTTTTTAATTATTATTATTTGTGTAATTTTCTCTTCTTTTCCAGGCTATTTGAGCTGGGAAATTAGATAACTGATTTCAAAACCTTTACTTTTTTTTTTAATGTATGTATTTAAAGTTACCTCTTAGCATTGTTTTAGCTACATATCACAAATTTTAGTACGTTGTGTTCTATATTTTCATTTATATAAATTATATTCTAGTTTCCTAAGTGATTTTTAAAAATCAATTCACTATTACATGTGTGCAGCTTAATTTCCTAATATTCGGGGATTTTCAGGCATCTTGTTACTGATTTCTAACTTAGTTCCATTGTGGTCAGAGAACATGTATCTGAGAAATGCATAGGTGATGGTTCTTTTTAGGTGATGTTGCCCTGAAACAATCAGCCTGCCAGATATTTCTCCAGCAAAGATGGCTTTATTTGGGATCAGCAGAGAATTGCAATTCGGGGTCTGCAACCATGGTGAACCATGTGCAAGTCTCAGCATGGAAAGGGAAGAAGAACTCTTTTATAGAGGGGAAAAGGAAGTTGGGAGCGCCATAGTAAACAAAGAGTCCACGATTTTTCATTGTTTGTGTCCTCGTCAGGAAAGAAGAGGTGTCTTTCTTCTTCCTGTTGGGCTCTGCTATCATTTCAGGGCATGAGAGCTCCCTGTTCTGGTCTTCCGATTCTATCTGAGGTTTCTGTTCATTAATGTTTTACAGTGAGAGAGATGCTGATGAGAAAAGGAATAATTGAAATTAACCCACTGATTTTATCAGGGTGACAAGAGTGACAGAGGCTAAATAGTGGCACTGCTTCTTCTGCCTTCGTTTGTTTCTAATTTCAGTTCTTTGAAATTTATTGAGACTTGTTTCATGGCCACCACACGGTATATCTTGGTGATTACTCTGCATACACTTGCAGAAAAAAATATTTATTTTGAAGTTGTTGTGTGTAGTGTTCTCTAAATGTCATTGGTGAAGTTTGTTAATACATTTGTTCAAATATTCTATACACTTAATGAAATTTCTTTTTCCTGCATGTCTTATAAATTGCTGAGAATGGAGTGTTAAGTTCTCCAACTATGATTTGGGATTTATCTGTATCTCCTTTATATGTGACAATTATTTCTTCCATCTTGCTCTTTGTTAACTGCCTTCTCCATATTTTTTGTTTCTATTTTCCTATTTCCTTTGGTATTAGTTGAGTATGTTTTAGTATGTTCCATTTATCACCTTTTTAGATTTTTAGCAATAAGTCTTTGTTTTAGCCTCTGGAGATAATAATGTACATACTTAATTTATTACAGTCTTACTTGAATTAATTTTATACTAATTCACATATAAGAAACTTACAATACCCCCTGCCATTTTCACTACTGTTGTCATGTATTTACACCTCCATAACTTATAAACCCACCATACATTACCAGTATTTCACTTTAGAGAGTTAATATCCTTTTAAAGAAACTAAGAAAAATATTTCATATACACTCACTTATTTTTGGTACTCTTATTCCTTTCTGTAGATCAAGGTTTCTGCCTGGTGGTATTTTCCTTGAGCCTATAGAACTTCCATGGTGTCATCAAGGTAACAGAACATGATAACCCCTTGTGGTAAGGTGAGAAGGTCATGGAGTCTGTGTACTAGCTTTTGAAAGATCTGAAGAGCTAGCCCAACCCTACAGTAAGACAGGAAAAGTGTACTTCAGTCTCCATCAGGTAAATGCAAACTGTTTCTGATGGTCTGTGCTCATCAACAGAAAGTACGATACATATATACAATGGAATATTACTCAACCATAAAAAGGAACGAAATTGGGTCATTTGTAGAGATATGGACGGACCTAGAGACTGTCATACAGAGTGAAGTAAGTCAGAAAGAGAAAATCAAATATCATATATTAATGCATATATGTTGAATCTAGAAAAATGGTACAGATGAACTCGTTTGCAAGGCAGAAATAGAGACACAGATGTAGAGAACAAACGTATGGACACAAAGGGGGGAATGTTGGGGGGGTGGGATGAATTGGGAGATTGGGATTGACATGTATACACTAATATGTGTAAAATAGATAATAACCTGCTGTATAAAAGATAAATAAATAAAATAAAATTCAAAAAAAAAGAAAAAATGCATTATCTTTCAAAATTACTAATGCACACCCAGTGGCAAAGGGCAATAATGATTTTCTCCACTGAAGAACCCATACCTGAAGCAGCAGCTGCATTTGGAATTACCATCTGATTAAGCTCACAATTCTCCACTGTCATTCGCTATGATTTATCCAGAAGAATTAAATGTGAGAGTAGGAATTACTACCCCTGTGTTTTCCAAGTCTTTGAGGACAATACTAATATCTCTGACTTACCCAAGAATGGCATTGTTTTTGGTTTGCTATCTCAGCACCAGGAAGCAGCTTCTGCTTCCTATGATGATGATTCTGACTCTATGGGTCAAGGAGTCAGAGTAGGGCTTCTGCTAATTTCTAATTGTCCCTTTTTCAATCTAACACTCAGGGTTGCAATAGTAACCGCAGGGTGTGACAGATCCACTGAGACAATTACAAGACAAACACAGAGCGAAATTCCATTCTTCCTTTGACCCCTTAAACCCTCACGCTGAATAGTGATGTTTTCTGTCTCGAAGGATTAGTGCTGGTTAAGAGCCAATGTCCCATAATCCTAAAAGGTCTGGGTATTCACCCTTCCCCAGTGCTCAGTCACTTTGGCAAATAGTTGCAATTGAAGGAAGATGATGTAAAATATCATTGTGGGATCTTCCCCCAACAATAACCACTTTCCCAGTAATTCAGTTCTGGGAATTGCACAGGGGATATAACTCTTTCATGGAACTTAGGGCAAGGTTTTTCACACCAAACCTAGTTATATTCACTGAAGAGATCAAGCAGCGCCTTAGTGTACTTTTCACCTATTTCGTCTTAGAGACCCCATGATCCATTAGCCCATAGCAAAGATCCTCACAATTCTCGCTCTTGTTCCCACGTTGTGTCTATCATAGGAACTCTGCCTTCATTGTCTCAGACAGCAAAACACCAGGATTTCGTAACTCCCATTGAAATGAAGGAGGTGAGGACAGTTAGAGGGTGAGTGAATGGACTGCACATGATACTCCCCTATCTCTCTATGTATTTGGCTTCCTTCTTGTACATAATTATCAAGGAGTGTTCATTTCATTCACTGTAGAACACAGTTGAATCCTGCTTTTAGTTAACCAACTAAGAAAATGCTAACTGCTCAGGCTAGCACACTGAATCCAGCATCTTAGGTAAATGCCCCATGTTAATAAATTTTGCCCTATCTAAAAATTTGTTGTTTTCTCCATGGTCTATCTATCACTGAAGAATCCACATATATATTCTTCAGGTTTCAGATTCTTTTAATCTCATATTTGAATTCTTTTGATATGTAAGTTTTCTATCCTTGGTTTTACTTGGTAATTGGCTTCCTTGGGCATGGTGAAATCTGACTCTGGCTGCGAGATTGGAGGTCCTGGGGCATGGTAGTGGTAGAGCCTAAGGATAACTAGCAATATCCTTGAGAAAGTTATTCTAGGTTCTCCAAACAAGGTAAACAAGCCTCTTCAGACTGGAAGGTGGAACTGCTTTTGTTCAATACAGTTTGGAGCTGGGTCACTCAGAGTCATCTGAATCCTTCCAAATGTCACTATTCTAATTCTCAGAGCCTCATTTTTCAAATGGAAACCCTAAACTTCACATAAAAATGTAGCTGTAATTCACTTGGTATTGTAGGTTCTCCAACTTGTAGAATCAGATTCTGTATGTAAATTTGGGTTATAAGAGATGAAATGTTCTTTTCCTCTGATGTTGCCTTGAGCTGAGATTGTTCCGCCCTGAGCCTGTCGTATTCTTCCTTTAACTCCCAAGTACAGTTAAACACAGTCAGGCCATCCAAAATTTTTGTATTCTTCATGCTCATCATTCTATGATGTGACAGTTACCGTGTGATCTGCCAAAGGTATGCCTTTAACTGACACTTTATTCCAGCAAGACATTTCTTCTTAAGGAACTGTTGCCACTGGTTGACAAAGACTACTATTGTTCTGTACTCTACTTGTAACCAGACCCTTGTGCCTTCAAATTCAATTAGGTCAGATGACACATTCTCTAATAACTATTTATTGAGGATCTATTATATTCCAGACATATAACCATAAAAAAAGGGATACAATCCCCAACTCCATAGGACTTATATTCTTTTCTTGGAATATAGGTACAAAATAAAAAACAAGTATATAATACAATACAGTATGGTATAGTAAGAAATATGGCATGATGTGATGTAACATTACAAATCGTATTATCAGGTAGTGTGATAATTAAATGTGCCTTTGGATCCATTTTGCTCCTAAGGATGTCAGGGATACTATTTTTTAAATAGAAAAGTTTCTTTCAGAGGCAAAAAATTCTGAAAGTATATTCCTGTTGGTTGCTGATTCTATATGCTTTACTTCCCTTTAAAAAACTGACATTTATAAATCTTACTTCATATTTAATTGCTTAAACTCTTTTGCAGTAAACTTAAAGCACATTAGTGTGTTGTAAGGTCAAATGACTAAGCAGAAGATAAATATCAAAATCTTAAAACAAATTAATAATTTACCTGCATTCCCTGTGAACTTTAAATAGTTAATAATGCCCAGACTCCATGCCTCATGTCAGAAAGCGCATCCCCTTTTGAGAGGTTGGGCTGGTCATACCACCCACACGCTTTTGATCATTACCTAGATATGCAGTGGTCATGTCAGTAGCTAATTGCCCACGTTACCTTCTTCATTTTTCTTGTTAAAGAGAGATGTTTAAAATGAGCTCAATATATCAGCCTTTTTAGCAGAATTATTAATAATACGTAACCCTCATTTATTATTTGGTCTTTTTTTTTCCTGAGCTCTTCCTTCTCTGATAAATCTGTAAAGCCTCTGAAAGACTGTTGGAAATCATCTCACTTTACCTTGCTAACACTTTTACCTAAAACTACAACAAATTCATACCTTACAATTTATTCTTTCTTAGTTATTCTGATTTGAAGTTGGCTTACTTTTCCAAATTTATTCACTTGAATTTTAAACCTTAAAATAAAGCACATTTTGACCATAAGCAGAAGAGATAAGACTTTTTAAATGAGGAAAGTTTGAAAATGTGAAATAAAATAAATAAAGCATAAGGATCAACAACAACCAAAAAAATGCAGTGATTTAAGTGGAAACCTGGCTATAAGTTTCTAAAGCAAAGCTCAAGAAGGAAACATAAACTTGAAAAAAAAATCACATTCATTATATTTCCCAAGCAGACATTTTTCTCCTGGTGCTAAAGTCTAAAAGAAATTTAAGCCACCATATACAAACAGTGAATAATATAAGTATGTGATTTTCACCAAGTTACTTAACCTTCCTGCCTTATCTCCCTCATCTGCAAGATGGCTTAAATATTGTATATCTTGTATACCTTCCAAGGTTGGTGAGACAATGACTTACAAAACTGATTTTTAATTCAACAAATGTTTACTATGCTGCTTAGTATTTCAGGCACAGTTCTAGGTATGAATATAAGCAGTGAACCAAACATTTAATGTCTGCCCTCATGAGTTTATGTTCTATAGGAAAAGGGAGAAAATAAACAAACGAAAAGATTATAGCATGTCAGATAATGGTACGTGCTTTGAAGAAAAATAGTGAGAGCTAAGGGGAGGATAGATGCGCAGTTTGAATAAGCAACTCAGGCAAAAACTCTTCAAGAAGGTGGCATTTGACCAGAGTCTTGAATCAAATAAGGGAAAGGGCCACAAAAAGATAGGAGGAAGAAGAATTTCTGCAAGAGGGAATGGAATGAATCAATGAAGAGAAGACTGGACTAGGAGAAAGGGTCAGAGATATAGGCGGGGGTTAAATCAGGTAGACCATGTTTGTCTATGGCAAGTAGTTTGGATTTTATTCAGAACAGAATGGCAACCAGTGGTGGGCTTTGAGCTGTGACATGACTTCATTTCTGCTTTTAAAAAAGGTCACCGGGATGGCTCTGTTGAGAACTGATTATAGCACAGCAAGAGTACAACTGTGGGGTGTCAATACATTAGCTTTCAGTGTAGTTTAATAGGCTTAGCCTGGGGAGGTTGCCTAAGATTGTGGGAAGGGGTTGAGTTTATGCTGTATCTTGAGTGCAAATGTGAGATCTGATGTTGATGGGCCAGATGTGATGTGTGATAGAGGATCCAAGGATGACCCCATGGAGAAGCAGGTTTCCAGAGGGAAATCCACAGTTCCAGTTTAGACATTTTAATTTAGCCATTATTCATTCAAGCGCAGATGTCACGCAGGCAGATAATACGAATTTGGAGCTCAGGGAGGAGTGACGGCTATAAATGGCATCTAAAGCCATAGGACTATGTAATATCAGCTAATGAAAAAACAAACATAGATAAGAGAAGAGGGCGAAGGTCTTAGCGTTGGAGCACTTAAACATTTAAAGGACATAAAGAAGATGAGAAGCCTGAAAAAGTGACTGAAAACTAGTATTCAGTGTAATAAAAGGAAAACTAAGGGAGTTAGATATCCTAGAAGACGTGAAAAACCTTAATTCAAGAACAAAGAAGGTGACGGTTAATGTCAAATGCTGTTGAAATAAGGTAAATAAGGGTGAAGAATAGACCCTGGATTTGGCAAGACAGAGACCATTAGTGACCTTGACAGTAAAGTGGTGAGGTTGAAAGGTTGAGTGAAGTACGTTTAGAACATGTGAGATGAGGAAATGGAGACACAAAGTATACATAACTCTTATGAGCTTTACTGGAAAGATCTTCACACCTAATTTACATTCTCTCAATTTCTGTCTCACAGGTTTATCTATATGCTTTTTTCCCAGATTCCCTTGTTCTTAATCTTCTACTCTTTCTCTTTCTGGGTCCCTAACCAACCAGCCAATACAGGTCACCATAGCCTATGAGTCTATATATATCCTCATCTACGTTACATCATTTCCCACACAAGGTAGATGATCAGGCACATCATCCCCAAAGTTCTGTGCATTGGGAGAAGTTCCCCTCACCTCTATATTTCAAGGTTAGCCTTGAATGAAGCAACAGTCCAAACACAAATTAAGCATGAAATTTATTCTCTCCATCAGCTGGTTCTATGGTACCCTTGCAGCCATAGCTGTGAGCAACACGTATGAACAAGAGGCCCAAGTACAACAGTGGTGGATGACATGATAGTCTACCCTTGGGCCCTGCTCTTGCCTGCTGCCACTTGTACCACTTCTGTCTTACAATAAATTGCTGGGCCCCCTGAATCTTATGTTTTGGAAAGCCTAACAGAGCCCAGCTCATGATGATCAGCTCTGGCTACATGGTCAATTCATGTCCCATGATCAGCTGCTCATTTACTATTAGAGCCCAGGAGCATCCAGCTGCTTTTTTTTTCTTTTTTTTTTGGCCACGCCTCACAGCTTGTGGGATCTCAGTTCCCCGACCAGGGATTGAACCCAGGCCCCAGCAGCGAAAGCCCGGAATCCTAACCACTAGGCAACCAGGGAACTCCCAGCTGCTATTTTTTGAGTGGTGTAAAATTTTCTGCTGAATATTTTGGTCTAGAAGTCAAGGGGTCTAAATTATGATTATTCTCCTGGGGCTTGCTATAAACTCTACACGGCTTCATTTTCAACCACAGATATATCTAAAACCAAAGTCTGTGATCCTTGTCTCAGAGGCTGCTTCCTGAAGAGCCCAACTGTAACAGGTATCTAACGTCTTTCGACTTTTAAGCAAGTTTTAAAATAACAGCTATGCTACAACAAAACCATTATTTTCTTTACATAATAGAAACTAGACAAGAAGTTGAAAGAACTTGCTAAATCAAATATAAACTTAATACAATGCAGCCTAACTATGATAGCATTAACTTGCTATTCTTTATCAGAAATATTACCACTGAGACTTCATCAACATATAGTATTTTAGGGGTATGAGCAAACAGGTTATTCTGATAAATGACAATGGTGAACAGTAATAAACAGTTAGGGTATAATCAGTTTAGGACTACAACAGTCAGTTTCCAGATATTTTATTGCACTGCTTGCTGAGAAACACCTCAAATATGCCAGCATGCAGATCTGGGATTGAATCAACCTTTCCATTTTTAAATCACATAATCTCAAATCTAGAATCTGTCATCTGGGCAATGTAAAAAGAGAGTTCTAGAAGCTGGACCCACAACCTTGACATGTTTCATATCTCTTCTGGAGGGAAAACTACAATCTTTAATTACATCACAAGTCAATTTATTTAACATAATACTATTTTGCTGTAAAATTCATGTGACACAAAAGAAATATTTACAGAATAAAAGACAGTCATTGAAAATTTAATTATAGTATACCTAGAAAATATAACTGAAAGACACCATTTAAAATCAAAAGTTTCCAAAAGAAAGAATTTTGCATGAGTTCTCATCTATAGAGCTGACACTGTGACTCTTTAAGTTCAGGAAAAAAAATATTTCACTTCCAGTTAATCAGTAGATTACTGACAATAAAATTGCTAAGGATACCTTGAGCCCTAAAATTGGATTTCTTTATCTGTTAGACCAACCAATGGTTTGCAAAACATGCTGTAAAGAGAAGGTGAAAGTACATTGGTCAGAGCCAAATTCAACCCCAGCTCTATCTTAGTCTCTATAAACAAAGCACGTCTGCTTTTGCCTACTTCACATTGTAGGCTCCTGAAAATGAGTACCTTTGGAAGACGATCTCGGGGAGCAAAGGAGTAGCTTGTGTACCATCATCTTAAGTCTGCTGCATTATACATATAGCTGAGTTGACCTGTGCTGATATTGTAAATTTCTACAAACCTATTCTCCAAGCTCAAAAACTTATATTAAAGATTTGAGATTTATAATTAATGTCTCTATGTTAGTTGACCCTCTTGATTACATTGATGAGATTTTTTTTTTTTTTTTGCAGTACGCGGGCCTCTCACTGTTGTGGCCTCTCCCGCTGCGGAGCACAGGTTCCGGACGCGCAGGCCCATCAGCCATGGCTCACGGGCCCAGCCGCTCCATGGCATGTGGGATCCTCCCGGACCAGGACACGAACCCGTGTCCCCTACATCGGCAGGCGGACTCTCAACCACTGCGCCACCAGGGAAGCCCCAATGAGAATTTTTAGTGGAGGAAAAAAAATGGCATCCAGAGGTGGGTTTTGTATGCCCAAAAGACTAATCAGAATTTCATTTTGGGAACAAGGGCTGTTATTCAACTTAATAAAGTTGCACATTCAATCTCCTGTTTTCCCCTAATAGTTAAGTTCAAGTTGCGAATTTTAATATTGTATTTGTGATAGTGCAGATTTTAATAAACTTTTTGAAGATAACTTTGAATAATGTTTGGTCTTATTTACATGTATGTATATCTACACACACACATATACATATTTTGACATATTTCAAATGGCATTTATAAACTTATACATTCTTTTTTACTTTTACATATTTTAACCCAATTAATAAATCAGATCTTGCCAAATACTAGATATGATTTTATCAATTTAAGAATTAAACATAAAAAGGTGGCATGCTTTACATTTTCTTGAAAGTTCTTGCTCTGTAAAGAAACACTATGATTTCAACTTGAAATCATTTCTAAATATATTGCTCAATTATACATTTTAAATTGGAGTTATAAGGCTTTACTTTAAATGCCAAGATTCTCTTAAATGTCAGAGTAAATAAAATGTCAATCATGCATACATTCTTTTCTAACAAAATATTTATACTATGGTTTTCATTTCTTTTTATAGTAGATTCTGGGATGTGCTGCTGTGGCAGATTATATTTTCCCAGAATGGTCACAGAAAGATGGTCACACCTCACTCCCCATCAAGTGTCAGAGTCTATTTCTCTACCTCCTAAACCTGGACAAGTTTTTGTCTATTGCAAAAAACAGAATGCAGAAAAAGTGATACTGCCACCATGTTGTGAGGAAGCCCAGGCCACACAGAGAGGCTGACAGCCCAAGTTCAGGTCTTACCTGACAGCCAGCATCAACCACCATACATGTGAATGAGCAAGTCTTCAGATAATCTCAGCTCCTAGCCTCCAAGCTTTTGCAGTTGCTGTTGAGTGGAACAGAAAAGTTATCTTCACTGAGCTTTGCCCAAATTGCAAATTTGCAAGCATAATACATGTTGTCATTGTTTCAAGCCACTAAAACAGGGAGGTTGGTTAAGCAGCAGTAGACAGCTAATACAGCTGCTCAGAAACCCCCTTTGGGACTGTGGCACCCATTTCCCCAGCTGGTGAGAGTATGGGCAGCTGATGGGAAGGTTTTCAGCGGAGTCACTCTCTGGAAATAGCCCTTAGCTAAAGAGATTTGCCACACAACACCCTAAGTAACTTGCCCTCTTGGAGTCAGCTCACACCACATGACTGGTTGGCGTAGGGGTGCTAACATCCTCTTGTCCTAAACACCATGAAGGTGGAAGAGTTTGAACTGCCTGAGCTCTGTGAGATCCTAAGAGACCTTCTTTGGGGTATATCGCACATCAACTCCTCTTTTTTCCTAATGCTACTTTCTTTACTCCCCCACAGGCTTTGATCCTGAAAGCATTCCCTAAAAGTGTTCCTATACACAAATCTCCATCTCAGACTCTGTTTTCCTGGAATCCAACCTAAGATGCTTTTCTATATTTAATTTAAATTTTTCCCAGAGTTAAAAGATGCACTCTCACTAGTGAAGACAACTATCTAAGCTTTTAAATGGGAGGCTGACTAGATTCTTGCTGGCCATCCTCTGAACCCTATTTATATTTGTTGTGTCAATAATTTCATTACTCAAAGGAAATGATCAGGTAGTCCAAACCTTTGAATCAGTACTAATAGAAATCTGTAAAACTTATGCAAATACATCATTCAGGGTCCAACCAGGAGACAGTAACCATAGTGGTTATTTGAATTTAATAAAAAGAATTGTTAACTAGTAGAAGGCAGATAAAAGGGGTAAAAGAAGACTCAGAAGCAACAGATACAAGAAAGCTAACTACTACCTCTCATCTGAGGGTGTGTGGACAATAAAACTGAAACAAAAACAAACCAAAACCAAACAGACACATGAAAGAGTGGGAGAGCCCTGACCTCAAGGTTGAGATTCATAACTTTTTCAATACAGTGAACATGAAGACTACCGGTGGAAAAGAAACTTCCTGAGGATGGGAATGGGGGCTAGTCTGTAGAAGTACCCAGCAGTTGCTGTAGGATGTGGTCAGGACAGAGCTGCTCATAAGCGACCACTGATAGGAGATCATAATCAGAGCGCACAGCTGGATTGCTTCTGTAGGAGGCTCCTGTGCTCTCTCACTGAATAATAATAATGCAAGACCAGAGCCCCAAAGGAAGGTATCTTCCGCTGTTACATGCTTGTAGCATCTCTCCAGTGCCCTCTACTGATGATGCCTAACATTTTGCCAGGCCGCAAAGTAAATATATTAACAGGGCCCAGTTTCATTATCACATAGCATGGGAAAGAGATGGATTTGGAGCTGAAAGAAAATAATTGATTACTGGAACACCAGGTTAAATACTTGATTGGATTCTGCATTTAATTTGCTCCTTATACCTGTCTAAAAGCTTAAAGACTTTTGAACTTGACAGAATTCTGCACAATTTCAAATTCTCAGCATCATATAATTCCATCTACATTTAAAATGCTATCTGATTGAATTCTGGCTACCTCACATGGCTTTTTATAACCGGCTTTTTCACCTGAAGAGATCAGCTTATAGTCATGATGCATATTACAATGCTGTTACCTCAATTAATAGGAAATCTATTTCAAGGAAGTACATGAGAATAAGCAGTACAGAAATAGGAATCTTATCCATGTGATCAGTCTTCATAAGAACGTATTGTAGGAAAAATCATGTAGTTAGTTGTCTCTGAAATCAGAACACACTTCAGGTAGCAGAGCAATCCAATGTTGAACTAGTAACAGTATTACCTCATTGTCTCCTCAATGGTGGGAATGATTCTTTCACAATGTAGTTTCTCAGGTAATCTCTATCTTTTCTTCTGCACCTACCAACCAAATACTTCACGTTTTTACTCTGTCATGATTTGTTTTGACTTAACAGAATATTCTAATTTAGAATTTATCCTTAACTTTAGCTTCTTCTCCCTTTGATTGGTTTGACTTTGATTGGTTTGGCCAATTAATAATATCTCTTCTTGAAAGTGACTAAACCTCAAGCCTCCTCATAAGACCCTGGACATCCTTATAGATTGGCTCTCATTAACAGTCAATCCCTAATTCAGTCACCTATAATCAGTGGCATGAGTTCATATGGTAGAGAATATAGTCACCACCTCTGTGTTAGAAATCAAATAGAGTTATTGTTCTCAGCAAAGCACTGTCCACATGAAAGGGAGATATTTGAATGGTGGAGCAGACCAGAGGCTTTGAAAGGTCCTCTCTGGTACAACACTCAATCTAAAAATCCCGATTAAAGGGAGTTCCCCAAAGAAGTTCCAGTCAATGGTTCCCAACAGTGGCTTTTATCGCTTTCTGTCAACACCATCAGATGCTTCTGTTGACTGTGCTAACAGTGATAGGGTGTCCCATGGGTTTCTCTTTTTGACAGTGCCCTGTGTGCCTTGCCAACAGCTTGCAAGCCCCTTGGAGAATGAAGAGTGCATAATTGCTCTCTCAGCACAGTTCACAACTGAGGCATTGCTGAGGCACAGCTTTTTCTAGGTTATTTTGTACAGCTACCTAGTATTGCAGTTGGAATTGGGCCATTTCTCTGAATCTTCCCTGGTTCACAGTCAGCTCACTGTCCATAAAGTAAAATATGACTTTTTAAGGGAAGGGTTTTGCTGTATGGAGCTCCCCCCAACACACGAATTATAAAGGATGAAAACTGCGATGATGGAAGGAACATATTGGTTTAATGTAAACCCAATTTATGTGAATTTGGACTTGGCTTTAATTTTTATCCTGGCATAAAGTATAAAAATGGCAAATTTAACATAGATGCTGGGAGTTTGAAGGTCCCCTTTGGATTACATGGTCAATACTTCTAATTTTATAGATGTAGAAAAAAAACCCAAAAATAACTCAGAGAGTTATTCTCTTTGTTGATAATTTGAGATTAGAACTCAGGCTCCTTGAAGCTAAACTCTGTTCTCTTTCTAGATATCATGCTGCCCCCTAGTGTTATCTAGATTTTCCTAAGAACTCGTGATTTCATTCACAAGAACAAATTTCCATTAATGTAAAGATTTGCAAACCTAGAATACATGAGCTAAATTAAAATGATCCAAAGAAGATCTAATATAAAACTCCTTTTCACAGTATTTTGTCATTTATTAGGATTACTGTCCTTACTAGAAAATATGTTTGTCTTATCTTCTAAAATAAGTCTTCTAAGATTAAATTAAGGCCCTAACAAGAACAAAGTGTATGGGGTTGGGGCAAGGGAAGAGACTCACTTAAAAACAAACAAAAAAAAAAACCCCAACAACACTATCTTTAATTAAAACTCAATCTTTCTCAATATACCAATGAGTCCATTTTCTGTTGTTATAGATAGGGTTAATCGGCATCCTGAGGCAACTTGGGGTCTATGAAAAAGTCACAAAGTAAAAGGAATCAAAGAACCACTTTTATAGTAGGAGGAATTAAACATTGTGAAAAAATAGAAAAAAGAAAAAAAAAAGCCAAGTTAGAGTATCATAGTAAGTTTTACCATACATTTTCATTTGCCCTCTTCCAACAAAAGGATGGGTATATATAAATAGAAGAGCAAAACAAATCAAACAGAAATAAGCAAATAAAAAAGACTGATGATACATTATGAGAAGAAAAAATGAAAAAGTGTGTAACAGATATATCGGGGAAAGACAGAAACAGATGAGAAAATAAGACAACTAATAAATGAGAGGAAGCAAAGAATTATTACACTAAGAAGGCTGATATATTGAGCCCATTTTAAAAATGTCTTTAAAAAAGAATGAAGACAAATAAAGGGGAACTAATGAAGACAATGAAAATGCTAATAAAAATGTTGAGAGGGAAAATGTGGAATGTATTGTAAAATAGAGAACAGCGATTCAGAGAATCTTAAGTAGGATTATGGGGTCCTTAAAAAAGAAAACTCTGTGATGGATACAGAGTCAAACATATGAGCATTGTCTTGGATTTAATATATTTAATTGAATTAACTGTGAAATTCCAAAAACATGGAAATCATATTTTAAGATATGTATTATTCAAGAAGGATTTCACAGGAGATGCAGAAGCAGCACACAAGTCTCTAGTGTCTTCCTTTTCCTCTTACCTCTAAGTTTCTATCTGATCATCTTTCAAGAGATTTCTGCCATAAAATGGCATTTGTCCAGCACTTTGCAATGCAACCCATTCTTCTAATGCAGTCCTTCTCAGTCTAACATCACACTGAATGGTGAAAGCTTGAAGGATGCCTACTTTCAGCACTCTTTTTCAACACAGTACTGGAAGTCCTGGCCAGAGCAATCAGGAAAGAAAAAGGAAAAAAAAAAGCTTCCAAATCAGAAAGGAAGAAGTAAAAATATCTGCATTTCCAGATGATATGACTTTATATATAGAAAACCCTAAAGACTCCACCAAATAACTGTTCTAACTGATAAAGGAATTCAGTAAATTGGCAGGGTACAAAATCAACATACAAAATTCTGTTGTATTTATATACACTAATAACGAACTATTTGAAAGAGAAAGAAGAAAATAATTTCATTTATAGTAAAAGCAAAAACAATAAAATAATTAGAAATAAATTTCACCATGGAGATGAAAGATCTCTACACTGTAAACTCTAAGACATTGATGAAAGAAATTGAAGACAGAAGACACAGATGAATGGAAAGATATCTTGTGTTCATGAATTGGAAGAATACATATTGTTGAAATGTCCATACTGCCCCAAGCCATCTATAGATTCAATGTAATCCTTATCAAGACTCCAGTGGCATTTTGTACAAAAAGAGAAAAAAAAATCCTAAAATTCATATGGAATCACAAAAGACCCTGACCAGCCAAAGTGATCTTGAAAAAGAACAAAGATGGAGTCATCACACTTCCTGATTTCAAACTATACTACAAATAGTAATCAAAACAGTATGGTACTGGCATTTAAAAAGACACATAGAACAATGGAACAGAACTGAAAGCCTGGAAATAAACTCAGGCACATATGGTCAACTAATCTATGACAAAAGAGACAAAACTATACAATGTATGATCTCCCTTATATGTGGAATCTAAAAAATAAAAAGAAAAGAAAGAAAGAAAAAACCAAATTCATAGAAACAGAAAGTAGATTGGTGATTGCCAGGGGCAGGGGTGGGGTGGGAAAAATGGGTGAAGGTGGTTAAAGCGTACAAACTTCCAGTTATAAGATGAGTAAGTTCTGGGGATGTAATGCACATCATGGTGACTTATAGTTAACAATAATCTATTGTATACTTGAAAGTTGCTAACAGCATAGATCTTGAAAGTTCTCACCAAATAATGGTAACTATGTAAGGTGATGCATGTGTTAAGTAACCTTATTGTGGCAATCATTTTACAATATATATGACATTGTACACCTTAAACTTATACCATGTTATATATTAGTTACATCTCAATAAGAAAAGATGGAAGCTTATAAAAATGATCACTCTCAAGATATTTTTGAAACAGAAAATGAGAAGCATTCTCTGTCAAAATTTGTAGTTAGTTTTGACAGAGAATGCTTAATTAAATTAATCAATACCTTTAATGAAAATATAAGTGAAATATGGTAGACAGAAAAGGATTTAGAATGCTGAAAATTTTTAAATTCATCATTGAATTTATTAGAGCATAAGTGTGTGTATATGAGTGTGTGCACGTGTGAGTGAGTTAGAAATGAAGAGCAGAAAAGGGAATTTTGAAGTAGGAAAACATGGAGAAAGATGGCTCTTTCTTGGGCCACATTCTCTGGAGGTTAGTCCTTCTCATCCAGGCAATAAGGGTAGGGGCCAATTAGATAATGGACTCTTTCAAAATACCTATGTAGCAAAAAATACAGTGATCATCTATTGCTACTCAGAATCCATTTCTTCTCTGAGTGAAGAACCATTCGTTTTCTGGGAAACACTTGACCCAGCCCTGAGTCCAAGCTTGTGTTTTGAATGGGAGATGACATGGTGTTACTGGCCTTATACCTCAAAGCAGAAAGGAACACCTGACTCAGGCTAGACCAGTCAGAGCCCTTCTCTGGATTTTTTACTTTGGACCATAGGTAATGTTAGCCAGTACTTTCTATATGTATGAGAAGTATAACCCTGAGTGGTTCATTACCATGTTCCCAAACTCTGCAATGTCAGTTTGCACCAAAAGAAGATAAAGCCAACATAAAGAGGAAAGCAAAGACGATTATGGACCAGCCATCCTGGGGATTAGTCCTGCACTTTCTTGAACTTGGTTATATAAGATATCCTGGTACCTTTCCAATAAATTTCTTGCTACATTTAAGCTTATTCAAATGGGTTTCTTATACCTGCAACCGAGAGCTCTGGTGAACACATGTTTTCAACAACCAGACCAATTCCACTAAATCAGTGTAATGGTCAGTGGATGATCGGTGTGGTCAATTTAGACAAGAATGATAGTCTAAACTGTGTGGTCAGAGAGAGTAACAAACACCAAATAGATTTATTAATTTAATGGGAAGAAAGCCAGGATGGACTCATTTAGGAACCACATTTTTCTATAGGAAATCATCATATGCCTGCATCATATCCACTTAGAGTGACTGCTAAAGTGCACATTCCTGGGCCCCACCCTGGACCCAGGACATCAGAATCTCTGGTGAGTGAAGGGAACATCCTTAAAGTGGCACCCCAGATGATTCTAGCGTGGGTTAGAGATTGAGAGCCACTGCCTTAGAGGAATGGTTGTCATTATTAGGATGCTGATAAAATGCAGTGTTGAGAGGCAATACATGCACATTAAGGATCCAGCTGTGTAGAGTGCAGCAAAAACAGTGTAGGAGAAAAACCCAGGCAGTGTTTTCCTGTTGTCATTATGTTACAATGGCTGGAAATGGAGAAAGTACAGATAAAAGCATACGACCTTAGAACTACATATCAATAATAAAGCAGACTAAAGTTTTCTTTTTTATATATATGAAGGGAAAACATTGACCTGGTTTTCTTACATATGATAACAAAGATGATTTCTACATTTATTTATGGTTAGTATATGAATGTGTTTTGTGCCATTGCAAATAGCCAACATATGAAAAATTAAAAGTCCATGTGAAACAATGAAGTATTGGCCTATTGTAAAACAAACACCCCAAAATGTCTGTTCAATTTCCTCTCAACTGTATCAAATAAATTTGCCACTGAAATGGCAGTTTCAGCTTCCATTAAGACTGCCCATCTGATTTAACCAAATTTTCTCACCTTGAAAATGAAGTTATAATTTTATGGCTTGTACTGATTTGAAGATCTTAAATCAGAGACCCAAATCCAGACAGTTTTCAGAGGAAAATTATTTGCTCCAAGTGAATTTCAAACCAAATGAATAAAATATCAAATGGAGAGCCAACGTGTACATGATCATTTACTCAATGCAGTTCATTTTTGTAGCTAGCCAGCAAGCATTTATTTTTAAGAAATGCAGGAGTCAATGTCTCTGAGAAGAACAGCCACAATCTAACCATCTTGTCATATCCATTCCCTGGAACCTCAGGGGTAGAGCCTTCCTACCAGCTTCAGGGAGGCCATATCAGCCTTTCCCTCCATTCCTCAATCTTCCATTGTCAGACAGTGTCGGTAATTGGTTTTTAATTGGTTCATTTACCCGAATGATTTATACTGCCTCAGGTAGACAAGATTTAATGACACCCATTACAGGGCTTTAGATTATTTCACAAATAGATATGCTGTTGTCCTTCAAGACTGAAGATCGTGCATAGGAGTATTATCATTCATACATCTCTGATGTAGAAAAGTCCAATGCAAGGCTAACAATGATAAAAAAATAATAGTTTATCAAGTGTGCACTATGTACCAGGCATTTTGCTAAGTACTTTATATACATTATCTTATTTAATTGGCATTTCCATAAGAAGAGAAATAAACAGAAACAATGTCCAAAGTGTTGCATTTGTTTTGAACAGAGACTGTTTACAACTGTTTCTCCTTAACTGTCCAGATGTTCAGTTCCTTTGCTCAAAATTAGTCACTCCTCTTTGAGCAGTAATAATGTACTTGGAAAATCTCTAGAGAAACTAGGTAAGAAATCTAGATTTATTCTTGATTCTGATAATAATTGTGAGACTTTAATCCAGTTACCTAACCTTTGGGTTTAGATCGACTCTCCTGAGAGGACTCTTATAGTTCTGAGATAATGTGGCTGACTACAGACTCCTATTTCTCATTTTTATTGACTAGCTGCTTGGGGTGCTGTCAAATCTTCTATTGTATAACCTGTGTTTGTACTTCAATGTTCTCTTGAAACATAATTTCTGCCTAATAGGAACACAGTTAAATATTTTTAAAGTTTTTTATAATTAGTTTGCATATACATACACACACATATCATCATACACGTGAACTGAGACCTATTGATATTTAGATATAGATTCTAATGTTGTTTATGTAAAACAACAAATTCAAATGGACTCTTCTGATTGAGTCTGGATAAATTTAGAGAGGCACATTTTAGGATTGGGGCTTTGTCCAATTATAAAGATTTGCACAGAAATCATATAACAAATAATTGGGCGTGTCATAAAATATCTTGCTTTAATGAGAAACAATCTTTGGCAAACCTAGATATTTTTACAAGAATATTTCTCTTACTTGGTTAAAAATTTTTTTAGTATTTACTTTGTACTTATGGTCATTGACAGACTTTTGTTTAATATCCACTCCTTCAACATGCACAATTTCTAAGGATAATGTTGCATTTTTCTAATTGTTTCTCACAGTATCCCAAGTTTAGGGAAGCAGATTTACAAAGATTTTACTCAAGTACTGTTATGTCTCAACTCTGGATTAGTGCAGACATATTTAAATGTAATAAGATCTTTACTTGCACTAACATGTGCATGACTTGATGCTTCAAATAAATTCAACTCAGTTGTATATAAATGTAACTGGAAAAAAAATAAAGTGGAGACGGGAGCTTACCTCAGAATTTATCTGTTCTAAGGATGAGAAAACAGTCTTAAAATGTCTGTTGTATCTTTTTATACCCAGATGACAAGCATGAAGGGGCTGAAAGCTCTGTTGACTGAAGAGAATTTAGTGGTAGTAGATTTTTTTATGTACTTAAAGACATCTGGGGACTTCCCTGGTGGTGGTTAAGAATCTGCCTGCCAATGCAGGGAAAAGGGTTCAATCCTTGGTCCAGGAAGGTCCCACATGCCGCGGATCAACTAAGCCCATGAGCCACAACTACTGAGTCCATGTGCCACAACTACTGAAGCCCGCGCACCTAGAGCCCACGCTCTGCAACAAGAGAAGCCACTGCAATGAGAAGCCCGCACACCACAATGAAGAGTAGCCCCCTCTCGCTGCAACTAGAGAAAGCCTGCGTGCAGCAACAAAGACCCAACACAGCCCAAAATAAGTAAATTAATTAAAATAAATAAATAAAGTTAAAATGATACTTAAAAAAAAAGACACCTGCGTATATTTCTCTTCCTTAAATGAGCTCTGTGCTGTCCAGTACAATAGCCAATAGCCACTTGTGGCTACTAAACACTTGAAATATGCCCAGCCTGAATTGAGAATGTGCTGTAAATGTAAAACACACACCAGATTTGGAAGACCTGGCATATAAAAAAAGAATGTAATTATATCAGTAATAATTTTTATATTGATCACATATTGAAATCATAAATTTTAAGTATGGTGTTAAGTAAAATATTTATTAAACATCATTTCTTTTTACTTTTTAAAATGTGGCTCTCAAGAAAATGAAATTATATTTGTGGTTCATATTATGTTTCTATGGGGCACTGCAGCTCTAGATTCAGACTGCATTGTCTCTGATGATTATTTCTTGTCATTGAGCTATGTGTCTGTGAGGTTTGATGCAACAATTATCTGATGAAAGATTAGGAATAACACAGGGCTTTGAGTTTACCCAGGCCAGGAGTGGTCAACTCTTCCCTGAACTGTCTTGCTGAAACCAGCCCTTGCATCTTACCTCACCACCATCCCCTTCCCCACTCCTAGTCACCATGGTATCACTCTAAATTTAATAATTTGGACTCTGGGAAAATATATTATGTAGCACATCTAACACTGTATGCCAGGCATGGGTCTCAACTCTTCACATATCAATTTATTTAGTTCTCATAGCAATTCAACGAAGTAAGTTTTATTATAACCCGCATTTTACAGATGAGGAAACTGAGGTACAGAAAAGCTAATAAAGTTGCCCAAAGTTCACAGAGCTAATAAAAAGTAAAAATAAGGCAGTCTGGAGTCAGAGTCTGAATCCGAGCACATATTTTTCACTCTCGTTCATTTTCATTAACCACAGATTCCACACCCCTCCTACACCCCAGTTGCTGGGTTCTTCATACTTCAGGTTCTCCCAGGTCCATCTCTTTTTCCCAGAAATTTCACAATTTTTACTTTTTCATGCAGAGCAATTTAGCATTCTTCTCCCTACTCTATAGAATCCTGGTCTTCCCACACATGTCCTCAGGCTCAATTTTTTACAACCAAATGGCAAAAGAGAAAACTTTTTTAAGGGGGAAAAAAAAAGTAAGCCCTTGGAAGATAGCAGCATCTGTAAATATTTGTGAATTTAAACAACATTTTGTTTCTTACCATTACCCTTATAAGGACTTTGTGTGAGAAATATTGTTATCATTAAGCAAATTAGAAAACTGGGTCACAGAATGTAAATAACATTCCCAAGCTCACACAGCCACCAAGGGGGTTAGTAAAGGGATTCCTGCCAAACAGAATTCATAACTCACTGTACTAGTCATGCCTCACATCTGTTCACATCAGTTGAGGCTCTTCTGGACACTCTGTCCTGGGGCCTTGCCTTTACCGTAGCTCAAACCTTGGTCAATTTAGATGGTCATAGCTCTGTCTGCCATACATGAGTTATCACCACACTGCCACCAGACACGGCGAGGATGCCTGAGCAACACTTCCTGACAGCATGACATTGTGCCATCCAATAACTTTAAGAACACCCCTTCCCCACCATCTATGTCACTGTCTTTCACCAGGTTATGGGAAAGGAATCTCTAGTCATGTTTTATTGTGAGCACAAATGGTGTCTTTGGTCAAAAACCTATGCATCTTAGAAAAAACCAGAACTCCTCAGTTTATAATTGTTATCCCCACGTAGATAAAGGGAAGATGAAGATCCGGAAGTACCATTTTCTCTATGTTAAATAAGGAAATAAAAAAATGCTTTCCAGTTATAGGAAGATGGAAAAATTGAAGCTATTAGAAAGAAATTATTTGTGGATCAAAAATAGTTAAAAGAAATGTGAGTGTTCAGAACTTGACTGGAGAGCAAACTAATCAGCCAATGAAACCCTTTTGAGTTAATAATGAATGTCTCATCTCAACTTGAAACAAATCTGTCTGCTCTACTGGAAACATTTAATATCAAAGGAGAGGAAAGCTGTCCCATAAAGCCATGGTAGCATTTGAACATCAATTTGACAGGTAGTGTAATTTTCTTACTAAGGGCTGAATATCGTATTGAAGCCTACTACAGAAATACTACTCAAATTCTCCACATAAGTCATCTGAATAGGAAAAGTTTCAGCAGAAGTCAGAGGAGATATAGGAAAAAAGGCTGAGGGTGATGAATTTCACTTATGACCAAAAAACCATGACCTTGACTTATTTCCATTTAATACTAATCTATTATTATTATCTCTAAATCAGGAACAAGTGAAACTGAAACCAGTCAGAAGCCAGAGTTACTTCTGCTCCAGATTTACTCTTAGTAGTGCTGTGTCATCTGTACATTTGTATGCAAGTGACAAGACTTGGAGAATGTTCAGTTCTGATCTGTGCTTCTTCTACTGTTTTAAGTCCCAGGGAAAGATGATAGTGATTTGAACCTCTGTGTTTCCAGCATATAGCACATGGATGGCATGTAGAAGATGAGAAAAACATTTTATTAGTCTTCTCAGTGTTATCTTGTATAATATATTCAGTTTTTTATTACCCATATAGGAAAAAGTTTTGAGAAATGTCAACTTAAAATTTCAATTGTTTTAAAATATGTTTTTCCCTAGGCATCCCAGAAGACTGTCACTGTGCAGAGTATGGGAAAACCTTGACTAGTTATGTCTTTCCGTTTCAATGTGATTTACCAGAATACAGGAAACATAACAGAAACTGTGATGACATCCCAACTCCCAAATGGTCTCTGGATTCAGGTTTGGTTACAGCCAAGTCATCAAATGAAGTTCTTTAAATATTTTCTGAATGGTGTCCAAATCTTGGGTGAAACTTTATTCTGTTAGGACTAACATATGAATGGAGTATACGGAACTATAAAAACAATTGTTGATTTTATATACAATTAGCCTCTGCAAGTTCACAAGGAGAGTCATTTCAAGTACAAGTCACAAACTAGGGCTGTAGGTTATTTATGAAATATAGTTTTGCTTTTAAAGAGCCAATATTTTAAAATTAGACTTTATGTTAAAATCTGCATTTCCATTCTATTTTGAAAAATTTGAAGATCTGATATCTTGTGACCCAGGCTTCCTCATGGCAATAATTTGCAGGGTCCACGTACCTGAAGCTCCTTTAAATTTTCAGTTCTTCACAGCTCCATCCTCCCCAGGGAGCCAATGGCCAAGTGCCTCGAATTTTAGTTGCCTAGCAAACTCCTATAAGCATTTCATGTTACGACCTTGACCTAAAGAGTCCATGAAAATCCCCCAACAGAGCAAAACTGATGAAATACAACCTTCATGAGTGTATTCTCTCTTCTGCTCTCAGAAGGCAAACATTGCTGCAGAAAACCACAGTTATGAAAACTGGTACTACTGTTGAGGTTACCGATTCCCATCTCCACAGGGTCCAGCAGTGTTTTACTTTCTCTGGAAAAGCCCCTTTCACATTCTAGATAGCTTATTCCCAAAGTATACCTTATTCATGAATTCTCTTTTTCCACATTCCAGTCTTTACAGAGAAAATAAAGTCTATGGAAGAACTCACTCAACTTACTATCCTCCTGCTGCTATACTTTCCTATTGCATCTCACATAGCTGTGTGATCCTGGGCAAATCTTTGAAGATTTCTTAGCTTCTAATTTCTCCTTAGGCAATTGAAACCCCAGTGCCTAACTCTTGGGGTGACAATGACTAAATCAGATCAGTGATTTAATAATCAGTAAGTAAACACAGTGACTAGCAAAGAAACTGTTTTCCTTCATGGGGCCACTTACCTTCCCTGTGCCTGCCTCAGAGGATGGAGATGTTTGATACCATCCACCTTGACTCTCTCTAAATTTTTCTTCCTGAACAATCTATCTTATTTCATCTGTCGCCTCCTTGAACTCCTGAAATACTGTTCATTCATAGGATTCTGTCTTTGCTCCTTTTCTAATCCTGTTCTACTTATTTTTCCAAGATTATCCCAGACATCCCCATGGATTCTAAACTACTTCCTTTATTCTGGTGTCTTCATGTCTGTACATCAACTTCCTTTTTCATACTTTAGTCATAAGATTCTCACTCCTGACCTTTCATCCTCCACTCTACTGCCTAAGTAACATCGCTCAAGGCAAAACTGATCCTGCCAAAAACATCTCTTTTAGTTTTGGGCCAACCTATAGGATAAATTCCAAATTCTTTAGATCACCATGCAAAGATCTTTATAACAGGTACACACCCATTTTATGTGCCGTCTTGTATCATTCTGCTACAACACACTGTGCCAAACTGAATTTCTCACCTCTTGCTGGTTATTTCAGCCACTTGCCGTTCCTTCTTCCTGGTAATATTCCTCTCTCTGCTCCCTGATATGAAAATCTCATTTTTTCTTTAAAATCTAGGTCAAAATGTACCTCAGTCTGGAGAATTCTTCATCTCCACAATTAATGTGGGTTCAAAGTAATTATCAGTTCATTGACATCACTATACTGCCCTGTTTCTCTCTCACACCCAAAATAAATAGACCCATGCACTTGTTTTGAGACTTCTTAATGGCAGGAATGGTGTTTCACATGTGAATCTTAAAGCCCTAACACAATACCTGTTGTACGATAGGATGGAGAAAATGATAATTTAGTTCAACAAAACTTTATTTTGTCCTGACTTTACTGTGTTATTCCTCTCAATCTACACAGCAACCATATGAGTTAGGGATTATTAATTAGAGAAAAATGAGGTTCAGTGAAATTATTGGGTTAAATTAGTAAATGATAAAGCTGAAATTTTCTTCACTAAATGTTTGTTGAATTAGTGAATGATTCAATAAATCAGTACAGGGTGTCAGGTAAATCTTTGCCAGTCTTTACATAGTTAACTATCAGGATAGTATGCACTATATATAGTACTCTTTAAAAACATTTGAGATATTTTAGTGTTTATTCATCACTACATCAAATTAAATTCATTATCCGTTATTTTGCCGAATTAAACAATGCCCAGGAAATAGTTTCCAAAAAGTAACTTAAACTTACCTACTGAACGACATATTTCACACTGTTTCTTAAGTAACATACCAAGTTTCATTTGTACATGCTTTAATATACTATGAAACTAAATGTTAAAATAACAAAATTTTAAAATTAATGCCGAGTAAAGCAAAGACATATAGATTGTTGTGCTATGTGTCTCCTAAGGTTATTGTTATAAACCTAATTTAAACTTTAATTATTTTGTTGTAAAGCAGGGTCATTGAAAATCCAGACAATTATTAAAAACAATTTATGGGGATTATTTTTAACAAGAGAAATTCCATTAGTGTACTATGTAGTATCAAATGTCTTTGGTAATCATTTCATATTTCACGTAGTTACAAGCTTATTCCCTTTTTAGCTGCATTATGAAATGTTAATAACAATACCATTAATTAGTAATACATATTCATTGAAATTTAGTGACTTAAAGACCTGTCTAGCTTCATATTTGTATTGTCCTTTGGGACACATATTCCAGACCTAGCATCACATCCAACCATAGATAGTGAGAATAAGATGATCTAGCTAGCATAATGTTTTTACAAAAAGATGAGGACCAGAAAGTACACACATCCTTTTTCTAACATGACCAAACAAGGAGGATGACCAAGGACTACAGCTCAGTCTTTAGACTCCTAACCCAGTAAATATTTTTTCTATTACAATGAAACCTATTTTCAATTAAACTTATTTTCAATAGTGAAAAGATAGAACAATGATTTGATAAAGACAATTCACTCTACCCTATTGTCTTGTTTTCCTTTCTAAGGTTACTTACTAGCCTTTACTACATTAATGCCACATATCCAGTATATCTATAAATTGATTTGTTTAGTCAAATCTGTTTGAGCAATTAGTTTGACTAATTGTATGACTAAACTATTGGTTAACAAGAGCAGCTAGTAAGTTTATGCTAAAATAACTAATCAAACTGGTTGTTGCTTATAAATAAATACATTCAGTGGTTGAGGATATATTTTATTCTTTGTTCTATTGTTTTAGTGCACATTCAGCTTCTGAGTGAGGCCATAGTCAATTGTTAAAGGTTGTAATAAACTCAAGACAATTTTTTTTTATACGACATCAAATAATCACTTTGACTTACTTTTCATCTTTCTTCTAGTAACTCTGGCATCATGTTTCCTAAGAAGACAGTGTGTTCTGGATTTCGTTTTTTCACTTCTGGAAGTCATCATGAGGAAGAAAAGTTGGTATCGTTTGCCACCTGGGAACTCAGGACTGGAGGAGACAAAGGGAAATTGGGGTAATAACTCACATGAGAAAGTAAACAGACAAAGAACAGATACAAAAGTCTGAGAGAAAAAGTATGAAAACAGAATTTGGTGAATGTGAAGTATCACCTATATAATTGTAATAAAAATTTCACTTAGTTATGCTGCTTTGCTCCAAAGCTTAGAAACAATTTCAACAACTAAAAGATATTTTTGCTTCCATTTAAATGTTGATCTAATCCTATCTGTGTTGAAGAGTCACATCATACGAAGTCAATGCCGAAACAAAGATATGTTACACAAAAGAAACTCATAGCTTCTAGCTAGTGTTTTACTGCTGAAAAATGTCCAGAAATTGTTATCAGTCAATTCTCTCTGCTCCTCTATGGGGCTGCAGCTCCCCCACTTTATTTCAAATGCTCACTTCCCTGGAGATTATGTGACAAATGAGGTTGGGGTGGATAAGAAGTGATTTAACCACCTCTAAAGATGATTTTCTCTGGTGCATCCAAATTGTCTAAAATAATTTTTTCCTAGGAAATAGATTTGGGTTTATTTTATACAGAGGAGGAAATTCTGGGGGAAAAAAAGAGAGAAGAAAAAAGAAGCACATGTCAAAAGATAAAATAGTGCAGCAGAAGGATTCATTGCCTAGGTAACTTTCTTCTTCTCTCATTTTACTTTGCGATAAGTTCTCAATGGACTGATTCATTTAAGCTATGATTTTTATTCATATTTTTAAGCTGTTGGGCCGGATGTTGAAATCTTCCTTGTCACCAGTTAGACTTACTAGTTTTAATGATTTGGGTTTTAAATGAAGGTCATTATATAATATCCTGCATTGCATGCAGATTATAAAGTTCCTGCTAGCTTTACCTTTTAATTAAATTATTCTTTCAAGTGGAATACAGAAGTAGAAAAGTCCATCTTCTTTTTATATTGAAGAGACTCTATAGCCAAACTTTTCATTTATTACTAATGAATATTTAAAATAATGTTCTTGAATAAACGTTGATTGGATCTAAAAGAATTATTTGTTTAATAAATCTTTTTCCCCACCCAGTTCAATTATCTACATTCTGCAGATAATGTAATCCAACATATGACTCTCTTTCTCTCCATACATATATAGAGATATACAGAGATACATATCTATATATCTATCTCCTCTATCTTGTCCTTCATTTTCCGATATCTCTGATACACAGCTAAACAAAAAAAGAAATGAGAGATAAGACTTAAGAGTGAATTTGTTGATTAACATTCCAGAAAAAGTGATGAACTACAAGTCAGGGAAAAGAGAAGAGAAAAGTTTACTGGAAGGAACAGAGTGATGGGGGAAGCTCTGTGGGAAAAGCCCATTACCCTGGGTAGGTCTATTCCATCCAGCAGTTCAGCTCTCTAAGATGGGTATCTACCATGAGGGGAGAAGGGGAGAAAGTTACTGACTCTGGTTGGAAGGCGAGCCTAAAATTCACTATCTGGAGTAGTATCTGCCCATCAATGTGCTAAGTCATGGAGAGCCAACTGTGACAGCCAACTTGACAGGGGCATAGGGGAAACTGACAATTCTTGGTTTGGAAAGTGAACCAAAAAAGCCACCAAAATGAATCATGATACCAGGAATAACCCATCCAGTAAGTCACATTTTAGAATCAAAATTTAAAAATCATCCTGAATAGACCCATTGTCTTAGAAAAGTTGAAGGAAGGCTAAAAGGAGAGTTAGAAAAGTGAATTTCTGGGAGAAAGTAGGACAGCAGGAAAAATCGGTCTTTTTTCTTATCTATTGCCACCTAGAACTGTGTCATAAATCTTGACCAGAAATGTCAGTAGATGACATCTGAATGCTTTTTAAACCTCCCATTGCTGAAGGTTAGTGCTCTAACCTCTCTGGATGGTCTCTGCTATCTAGAATAATAAACAGTTGTTGGGTGGCACCCATAAGTCAATGGCCTGATTAGTCTATCAACTTGCAACGTCCCTGCAACTCTCTTAACTAACACTACCTGCTGAACCATAGGATTGACAGCCTGAGCTTTAGTCTAGAAATTGGGTACCTCTGCAACCATTTGATGACTAATGATGCAGGGCCCTTTGTTTATTTGCTTTCTCTGAAATCTGATCCTGTTTTTCGTTGCCCCCTTCTAGGTTTGATACAGAACTAATTGTTGGCAGATGTGGCGAGTATTTTGAGCTAAGATATAGTATTTGTTTGCACTGTCTGAGTTTTCAGCCTGAACCAATGTCAGGTCATTGCAGCTGGTTTCTATCAAGGCTCTGTATACCGTAGACCATCCACCTGACAAAACAAGATTTGCTCATGTGACCTTCATCTGAAAGCCTTAAGTACAGGAATTCCACCAAAATAATAGGGAAATTTTGTTGGAAATTACTAATCAAATTAATGAATGGCTTAATCTAATTTTTATTTACATGTAAACGACGATCTTACAATATACAGGAAAATGTGTCCTTTAAAAACATATTCATTAAGATTTATGGTTTTAGCTCACCATGAGTACCAATTTTAGGCTTAAAAATTATATTAAATCCTTACTCTCTATATAGGCATCACTCATAAAACAAAGCGTACAAACCACTTTTTAGCCTTCATGAAAAAGAGAGCTCTCACCATCAAAACTACAGTAAACAACATGAGCTGAATCCAGCAAACTAATTTTGTATTAACATTCCTTTCTTTGCTGACAGGGTTTTCACTTTTCCCTTACATGCCAGAATCAGTATGGTGAATTATTTTCATGACCTTCCTCGTTGTTTTAAATAAATAAAAGATTAGCATTTCAGCCACCCTGTTTACATTAAACTACAAATTCCATAAGCCACAGTAGTGTTTGTGTTTTCAACTTTCATGCATTTTTTTCCCATGGGTGCATGAGTTCATTTGATTTGTTCAGACAACCCCAAATATTTTAAGAGTGCTGCACTGTGAAGAAGTATTTATTTGAAGTAGCTGTGGATAATTTGCAAACTCCGTGATAATACAGTGGTCTTTACTAATGAAACAGAAAGGCTTTTATTCTGTAGTCTTCTTGACACTGCAGGAAATAAAGCCTCAAAGAGACCTAAGCTTTTATTAAAATGATTTTATTTTTGGATTTTATCTACTCCTTGGGTTGTCATCCGTCTTACATAATGTGATCCAAAGGCAATTTTACCTGTTTTTATGCCATCTATGTAGTTACAAGATACTTTATAGTGCTGTGGAATAAAAGTTGTCTGAATCTGAAACAGTACATTAAAAGGTATATGGTTAGAAAAGCACAAAGCAAAAGGAATCTCACTTTCAGATTTGGAAACTGTTGCAAATAAATTTATTTGGGAAAGTTCAAGATATCTTACATTACCAAATATAAGGTGATCGTGAAATAAGGCAATTCCCCACTTTTTCAAGAGAAGATCCAATTAAAGATTCTTTTTAGTCAGTTTGAACGTACAAATATTTACAGATGCAAGTGAGGTAGTCAAATGTCTACTTACAATATTAAAATAATTACCTTATTTATGCATATTAAAAGCTTATGTAAAATAATAAAGTAATTATTAATATTACTTTATTCCACTCTAGTTTCATGATTGTTTTTAAAAATCCTTCACTATATCTTTGACCTCAGTCTCTTAGTCATCACTAGGAAAATTTTAAAGTTTTTAAACAAATTTTTTCCAGAGAATATTATTTTTAGATTCACCTATGATTGTACAGCACTTTTTTCATTCTTGTGTGAATTGTCCCTGGAAAGTATATTGCAAAAGATAAAGAACCACTGAGCTTAACATTCAGACATATTTTTCATTGTTGTTTTGATCTCCAAACCATAAAGTACATCATTTTTAAACCAGATCCAATACCTATTGAGAAATAAAACTTTGTTAAATTTCTGTTTCTTTGTTTATAAAAATCCCGTCAGTTAACCTCTAAGGTCATGCAACGATAGCATTGATCTTTAAAAAAATGAAGCGACTTGGCAAAGAGAATGTTGATGTTCAAAATAAGGTAACTGGGAAAGCACCTATAGTGTGAGATATTTTATATGTGCTTACACGTAAATCAACTAACTTTCTCCTTTAAAAAGATAACGGGGGAGATGGGAATCTCTTCTTATATTCAGGCATGCATAGTGCATTCTTCCTCCAAATCATTAAATTATCCAAGTATTATTTTAGCTACCTAATTACTGCCAAGATGAGTTACTTCAAATTTTGTTTAAATATATATCTATTTATCAAATAGGCAACACATTCTTGTATTTAATACTCAAAAGGTATTTGAAGGTATATGGTGAAAAGTCTCCCACTCATCCCATCTGTCCCATCCAGTTCCCTGTCCTGAAAGCAGCCAATGTTATCAATGCTTGTGTATTATTCCAGAGATATTTTATGTGTATATGAGCCAGTATGTATGTATATTATTTTCTGTCCTTGTAAATACTAATTATCACAGTCTGTGCATATTATTCTTTACTTCACTCTTTTACTCAGCATTGTATTTTGGAAATAATTTCATTTTATAGGTTGTTTCCAATATCTTGCTGTTACAGATGATACTACAACTAAAAATAATTGACAACAATCTTTTACATATGTTATTTTGCAGGTAAGTGTGTATACCTGTAGCATAAATTTTTGGAGGTAGAAATCCTGTGTTGAAAGGTAAAAACATTTGAACATTTGATAGAAATTGCCCTAATGCCTTCCCAATTAAGATTTTTTCCAATAAATATTCCCATCAACAATTTTAGTGCCTTTCCCCTCTCCATGGTCTAGTTAAATTCTTTTAAAAGGATTAAATGGTTGCAGCTACATTAAGTGCCCATCAATAGGTGAATGGATAAAGAAGTAGTATATATATACAATGGAATATTACTCAGCCATAAAAAGGATGGACTCTTGCCTTTTTGACAACATGGATGGACCTAGATGGACCTAAGTGAAATAAGTCAGACAAAGACAAATGCTGTATGATTTTACTTACATGTGTAATCTAAAAAACAAACAAACAAATGAACAAACACAACAAAACAGAAACAGAGTTATAAATACAGAGAACAAACAGGTGGTTGCCGGGGAGTGGGGGGGGAGGAAAGAAATAGGTGAGGAAGATTAAGAGGTACAAACTTCCAGTTGTAAAATAAATGAGGCACGGGTATGAAATGTATAGTGTGGAAAATATAGTCAATAACTATGTAATATCTTTGTATGGTGACATACAGTAACTAGACTTATAGTGGTGATCATTTTGAAATGTATAGAAATATCAAATCACTGTGTTATGGAACAGGAACTAACATGGTGTTGTAGGTCAATTATACTTCAAAAAGAAACAAACAAACAGACAAATTCATAGAAAAAGAGATGAGATTTGTGGTTCCCAGAGGTAGGGAGGTGGAGGGAGGGGAATTGGATAAAGCAGTCCAAGTACATACTACCAGTTATAAGGTTAATAATTACTAGAGATGTAATGTACAACATGATAAGTAAAATTAAAATTGCTGTATTTTGTATATGAAAGTTGTTAACTCTCCTGAGTTCTCACCACAGAGAAAAAAAATGTTTCTATTTCTTTAATTTTGTATCTATATGAGATGATGGATGTTCAGTAAACTTAGTTTGGCAATAATTTCATAATGTGTTTAAGTTAAATCATTATGCTGTACTTAAACTTATACAGTGCTGTATGTCAATTATATCTCACTAAAACTGTAAGAGAAAAATTAAATTAAATATAATTGAATTGTGGAGATGAAATTGGAGTGAAGTAACCGGGAAAAAAACACCCACTTCTCTGAATATTTAACAGTTAAGAAATAGCTTGAAGTTATAAGACAACGATGAGATGATCAGGGGGGGCAATGAGCATTGGCCAATAGGATTTTGGTCAATAGTTTACACACAGGGAGAAATAACACTTTGAAAATATGAGTAAAAAATGACTAAAGTATCAGGAGTAGATAACCAGCACTGTCCAGGCTTCAAATCTTACTTAATCACTCAGAATAATTTTAGAGTTTTCACATAGGTGACAGCATGTTTTATCATTGATATAATTTCTTAAGGCTTACCAAAGCAACATCTAAGTGACTAAAGATTCAAATTGGCTAATGGCAAGAAAAATTTGGAAACATAATTAATCAGAATACTGTTTACATCATGAGTTTCATCATCTGTTATAACTCTTGCTGCTAAAGGTAATCTGTTTGAATTTCTACAAGTGTTTTGTTTTTTCTTAATGTTATAATTTAATAGCACAGCTCACATATTATTATATACAGATATCTGCAATTAAGTTACAGAAACTTACACAGCTACTTATTGGTTTTTTTTCCTTTCACCCAAAATATAAATTAAATTCTACACAAATAATTTTCTAATAATTCTTCCTGCTGTGAATATTACTTTAGCCCCATGGTGAACAATAACATTTATACACATATCTTATTCATATTGTTACTTCAGTGAATAAATTTAAACTAGCAGTTGATCAGTTAGGTCTGTCATCATGCACAAACTGTTTATAAGAGTCTACTGCACAACGTTTCTCTAGTCAAAATGCTCTATATGTTTGGAGAAAGTGAAGAAAAGGGAGGAAGTATGCTGTTTCCACGGTGAGGAAATAATCAGTTAACTGACGTATTCATTCTTTATCCAGTTAGTGTAATAAAGACTGTTTCAAAACATGTACAATTTGAAGTCAGAACTTATTATTATAATAGTAAGTGTTCACCAAATGTATTTTAAGAAACACAGACACAAACAAAGAAAGTATAAATCCTGGACAAACCCATCCAACACATGCACTGCTGAGCAGTCTGTAAGTATCGCGGTGTACCTCTAGTCTTTCATTGTTTACTTGGCTGAGAGGCTTTGGCTTTGCTCCTAGTCTGCAAAGTTCATCAGGGTCTCTGATAAGTGCTATGAAACCTCCAAGTCACCAGCTTCCACTCTCACCTGACACGGCTCTGCCTTAGCTTTCAGCAACAAAGACTTGCTACCTGAAAGCCCTTTCTCTCCCAGGTACCCACTCTGAACCTTGTAGCTCCTTCCTACTAGTGACAGGGATCTGAACTTGTGTCCAGAACATTGAAGTGGAACTGTGGGCTATATACTTCCTTCCGGTTCAGGACCAATGGTGGCCGGTCATTTTCACCTGGTCTCTGGTTTTGATTCTATTCCAATTGCCTGCTAGGGCTGTAGGTTCTTCAACAGGCCCTCAGGCCATTACTAGTTTCTTTAACTTCTGGGTCTTGATCACATTTTAGAAATGCTTCACATAATCTTCTGCGATTGGTTCACTCACCCAATGTTGACACATTTTGCCACTGCTTAGAAATCACATTGCCATGCCCCATCAACTAATCTTCGGTTAAGACTCTTCAACATCAAGCCTACATTGGAGTTGAATTTTTCTGCATTAATTTTGATGCGTGGTTTGAACTGTTCCAATCCTTTGTGTCCGTTGGCTTTCCCCAATGCCTGGTCTTAAGAGCCTTAGGCAACTTCTCTTTGAACAGAAGCTTTTAAGAAGCCTGGGGGCCATGGCAGCAAAAAATATGAGTGGTCTCTGCCTAAATACTTACATCCTATAGACTTCCACACTAATCAGTCATGGAATACAATCTATCCTAGAAATTAAACACTGCATATATGCACCCCAGTTAATCTGTCTATTCTATGCTGTAAGCCAGTAACTCCAATTTGGGGATTACTGTGGTGGATTCTTATATGCTATAAACTTCCCACTTTCTGGAGCTATACCCCAATGGACAATTCCAGAGTTTGAGAACTTAGCCCCCAGGAAAGGTCCCTGTTTGTAGAGGAAGTGGAATGACCTCTAGATATAGGGGCATAAAACTTTGGGACTGAAGAATACACATCACAGACCTCTGTAAGATCAGAATGGACAGATCTGAGAGGATAGTTAAGTGGCTGCTAAAGGAATTCCTCAACCATCTTGCTAAAGAAGACATTAGGCAAAAAGCCTCTGTTAGCTTAGTTAGTCCATTGGGAGCTGTCTTGGCCTTTGCTCTAAGATTGATCCTTTACCTTTATTCCCTTTTTTTCCCTTAGGTATCCTTCTCAGTCAGACCAACGTCCCTGTTCTCTTTGTTCTATCCCTGATTTTCTATTTTATCTCTCTTATATAAGTTCTGCTTGTTATTTTCCTTTTGTGAGTAGCCTCAGCCTAGCCATACAAACTAAAATTGCAGTTTCCACCTCTGGTTGCCTGGCTCTCAACCAAATCTGCTACTTCTGATTATTGTAGGTAATTGTAACTCCTACAACAGGCCTTGGCTACACCCCTCACATCAACTCTGACTTGGCCAAAACTTTCTGGGCATTTAGGATAGTAGGGATGTATTAACAGTCTATATTTGGAGGTAATTTAACCTACTGATGGCAATAAGCATATTCAAGGAAAAATAAAATTTTGTCAGATATCTTAGGTTTTTTTTTAAGCTACCATTTTGTTTAGATGATTCCTTAGTTCCAGGTTTTTTTTGTTTCAAATTAATAATTCTCTTATTCGACCATATTATTTTAATGCAGCAGAAGCCATAGTTTTCAGGATATGGAACAATTATATGAAATTAAGTTCTTCAGGAAAACCAAATATTTTGATTGTTTTTCATAACTATGTAGAGAATGTGAGGCTTAGACTTTAAAAAACAAAATGTAGAGTTGTTTGTATAGCAATCAATAGAAATTAAGAATTCTCAACCCTTTTCATTCTTTTTCCTTTTCTCTTTGATGAAATTGTTAGGTTAGAAGCTCCACTATGAATAAGAAGACATTCTGAGCATTCAGAGGACTGACCTACTAGACACTTTTTTCCTTTGCTGTTTGGTCCAGGGTCCATAAAAAATTGATGTTCTCTTCTCAGGTAACATGCTTATTTTTATCTACATGAAACTCATTGATCTCCTTCCAATTTGGTGTTAGCCTCTTTATTCCACTATCATTCCCGAGGTAACAAATGATATTTTCATAGGCATGGCTAGTAATCAATATAGACAAGCTCTGCTCATTGATCTGAGGAAGACTTTGATCTAGAAAATCACCAATTATGGCTATTTAAAGTAGAGTCAATTGGATTAGGTAGAACAAAAAAGAACTGAAATGTACAGTATTTAATAGTTTTAAAACCTAGAAAGACATAAAGTTAAATATAAGTCCTCTTAAAGAATAAGGGTTAATTTTCATTCTTTCAATTTTAAATGAAGATTTTCCTGCACATTCCACTTTATTTCTGAATTTTTTATGTCTGTATAATGTGATACTCTTATAAGGGACATCCTAGGTACTAGGTAATTGACGATTTGCAGTGAGTTTCTGACAACCTTCAAATCCTAATTAATAAAAATAGATTCAGCTTAAATATTGATATGCTAAGCATTAGTCTTATTTTAACTGAAAAAGGTGGACTTCTGGTCCCAGCAAATTAAGTCTTTAATGGTATGCAGGCTACCTGGTTGATTGATCTATTACATTTTCGAGTGGAACTTGGAGTTACTATTATTTTCAGGCTATGGCCAAATATGAATTCGAAATGAGAATGTGGATTGTTTCTTGCCTACATAAGATTAATTATTCCCCAGAGTACAATCTATATTACTTAATGTACAGTGGCCTATACTGCTTCTGAAGACCATGAATCATGAAATATACTGAAAGTAAAAGGTAGAGAGCCCAGCTGTGTTTTCCCCTCTGTCTCCTCTCTGTGTGCAAGGAGTCCTGAATTCTGGCAGAAGATATATCCTAAAAGCCATTTAATTTGTGGTTTACAATGCAGGTTATACTGTAGAGAGACCTGGATTCTGATCCCAACTCAACTCATCTCGACTTAATTTGCTGCCTATGCAGCTCGAAAGATTATTTAAACTCTTTTTCTCTAGTTTCCTTGTTCATAATAATAGTACCCATCTCATAGGTTTTGAGACTTAAAGAAATTAGTACTTAATAATAACAATACTTAATGCTTATAATTATTTATTCAGCAGTTACTATGTGGTGAGTAAAGTTCTAAACCCTTTAATTTAATCCTCTCGACAACCGTATGAATGACATACCCTTTCTCTCTCCATTTTATAGATAAGGAAATAACCATAGAGAGTTTAAAGTTTACTGCACAAAGTCATAAGCTAGTAAACTGTCAAGTGATTACTAAAATACAAATAGTTTCATCTCGGAGCCTGTCCGCATAATCATTACTAGATGCACACAAATATTTAGGATAGGAAGTAGCACATAGTAAACTCTTAATATATAAAGAATACTGAACGTTAACAAATGTAAATAATACATGCCCCAAATTTCAGAAACTATTTCAACCTTCAGATTTAAATAAAAATAGCTTCACACCTAGCTTTAAAACAATTTTTTATTTCTGTAGGTTTAGAATCCTGCAGAAAAGTCCAGAGGCTTCTCTCCTTTTAGTGCTTACTATGGGCATTTAATTTGTAAGTTAGGTTCTTTGTCTTTGATGCTCTTAACCATCTCCATCCGCCATCCACTTCTTCCTTCTTGTCTGTTTTCTTCCCTAGATATCTATTTTCTTTCTAATCTTTGCGTTTTAGAGTTCAGATAATTTTTGATAAAGTGTTAGGGGGCATCTGTTTATTTTTATTCCCAGCATTCATTCACCTGTTTTGTTTTGTTTTTAACCTCGGCCTAATTCCGTCTGAGAGAATATCCTCTCACCCTCTCTTAGTTTCTGGGCTTCTTTAGTTGGGTTGACGACACTCCAGTCTCCAAGGATGACTTTGTGACATGTCAGGGTAGATACATTACCCAGGTCAAGTCAGTGGGAGGTTCAGGGATGGGTATATGAACTAATCACAGCCAATGAGATATTGTTGGAATATCTGGAAACAAAGTAGTTTGATTTTTTTCTTTTACTGGACTTGAAGTTGTGAGGACATAAAATCTGGAGCTGCTATGCCATGAGTAACCATCAGAGGGATGCTTTTCTGAGACTGGAGTCAAGACAGCTGTAGAAATAGATAAACACAATCCTGGTGGTATCAAGCTGTGGTTAACATCTCCTATAGACATTTCCATAGTGTGATCCAATAAGTTCTCCTTTTGCTTAAGCCAGTTGAATTAAGTTTTCTTTCACTTACAACTGAAGGAGTTTTCACCGAGACAGTTTCTTGATGGTTTAATAGAATAATTTTTAAGACTCAAAAGGATAAAGTTATAATATTGGTATGTTAGTGGGTTTGGATAGTTTCCGTGGGGTACATGGTGGAGCCCTATAGGATAATTATAGAGGTAGCAATAATAGATAATGAAATTATTGATCCCTTTCTTTTGGTCGGAACCCTTTTCAAGAATTTCTTCATATCAATAGGTAGTCCTAGGGGCTTCTGCAGGCTTCTTGTTATTGTTCCCCCGGGGTTCAAGCAGTAATAAAAGAAGAACAATTTTATCCTTGGAGACTTTACGTCTTGCTCACTCACTCCCAGGGCTGGCACTTTTAAGTGAATATCTTTCAAGTATATCAAATGTCTCTCTTGATGCTACAGGCTACCAATCTAGAAAACTTCATGCCTTTAAGCCCAGACAGTTTTCTCCCTGGCTATATTCCCTGGGCCTGGAATATAGACTGATTTAGAAATTCTGCAGCTGCCTTAGGAAACGTATGGGTAGATGAAGAAAGACAATTAAGGAAAAAAAAAAAAAAAAAGCAAAGACTAAGGGCCAACTTACTGAGGACTGCAGAGGGAAGAGATGGGAAGAATCTAGGTTCTTACTGACAGCACGGAGTTAAAAAATTATCAGCCTAGAATTCCTCATCCACTGGACTTCTGATTCTATGGGAGCAGTAGACAATTGTCTTTCTTTTTAACTATCAAAAATTTTAATCCTTTTTCTATGCTAGGACGTCCTCCTTCTTATTAGGTAGAGCCAGCCCTATATTAGAAAACTAAAGTTGCTACATACTCACTTTCCCATTTTCCCTTGCAGGTCAGACTGCAAGCTAGACTCTGCACTAGGTCTTAACAGGAGCCAGTGAAATGAATGAGCATGGACCATGAAGAAAGCACTTTGAGTGACAGTAGTGGAACCAGCAGTGGATATGTTCACTTTCCAGGTGCAACTTGGCAGCACTGCTGGCCTCAGTATCCCAGGTTCAGTTTTGGTGGTGCCAGTGGTGAAAACTGGACTGTCTATGCCCACCAGCAATGACAATGGTGTTTTCATGGGACAAGGTTTGCAAGGTTTGGCTTCGAGATGTTTCTTCTCTTAAATCATCTAGAGTTGATTTTTATCACCTACAACTAAGAACCTTCTGTGATACAGAGAGGTAATACATTTTTAGTATTCTTTTCAATTGTTTCTTATTGTTAAGCAGTTGGCTTCCTGTTATTTTCTACATGTATCAACTAATATCTCAACAAGCATGAGTCTCTAATATCTACACGGCACATGCTGTTGCAGTTACCAGGAATATAAAAGACAGAATTTCTAATCAGGAAACAAACTTCCCAGTTTTGGTAACAATAAATAAATAAATAGAATGATTACTAATTTCTCCACATAGATAGTCACCAGGTTTACTTACATGATGGTATCTTAGGCAGAAATCATAATGTATTTCTTAATACAGTGGAAGAGTTATTTATTATCACTTTCTTTCAAAGTCTTATCTAACTAAGACTTAATGCTCCTGGTTATAATATGTCTTTAATGAGTTCTTTTATTTTATTCTAATTTCGAGACACTGCACTCTCTGACTTAACCTGGGGCTAAAATTGAGTATCGAAATCCCCACTGTGGTTTCTGGCTCATCAGAAAAAACACTGATTCTATGGGAGCGTGGTGATTCTTAATCTTCACAGGAGAACTACAATTACTTGTCAAAGTTTGTTAGAATTAATAATAATTATTATTAATAAAACTGTGGTTCAGAAATTCTTCCTTCATGGTCACTTTTTTCTAATAATTTCCTTTATTATTTATTACCTAGGAAAAGGCCAGGAAAAATGGTAAATACAGTAATGTGAAATGAAGAAAAGATCCTGCCATCTTTTAGAGCTACATTGATTTAAAATGCATCACTGACAATATCACCATCATTCAAAGTACTGTACTTTAGTCAGTTGGCAGGTACTATTTGCAAATGCAGAGCTCATCAGAGAGGGCTTCTTCTTTTTTTTTTTTTTTCTTTCAGTCCCACCAAATTCTTCTATTCCATTAAAACAATGAATTAGAAAAATTAAGAAAAACAGCCTGAAGCTGCCTCTTTTGTTCTTTAACATACAATACTTCTACTGAGGGTTTCAAACGGAATTTATTCATAAGTCAGATGTATGGGATTGGACTAACCTCATTTTGAAAGTTATATATTCTTCATTACTCTTCTACCCATCTCTGAATGCTTTAACTGGTATGTTGTTACGTTTTATTGGATGACATCTGATCAAAGTAGTTCTAATTTATAACTTTTGTTTTCTTTTTCATATTAGGGCTTGTTTGAGATGAGCTACTATATTTATCCTGGGCCATTTTTTTTAAGGTTAAGAAAAGAATTTTTGCCTTTCCCTTTGTGCTGTTTATTCATGTAAATTCAATAAAAATAAAAGATACAGAGGTGAGTTTCTTGAAATAGTTATGATGATAGAAAGCATATTTTATGAAATATTTCTTTTGATTATGAAAAAATAATCTATAAAAGTTTAAATATAATTTGTAGTTTATACATATAAGCAACACACATGCATAAAAAAGTATCGGAGTTATGTATCGTATACTTACTTTAGAGATGTAAGAAACAAAATAATGCACCCTTAACATTTTAAAGCAAAAGATAAAAGAGCAAGCTATTCCTTCGTTACATAAAAATGGAGTTAACCAGTACTGGGAATGGAAACTAAGGTCCATAGGCTTGTTACCTGTTTTTGTAAATGTAGTTTTATAGGAACACAGCCATGCCATTTGTTTACACGTTGTCTTCAGCTTTTCTATGGCTGCATTCTCCTTAAAAGGGCAGAAATGAGTAGTTGCAACAGAAACCATGAGGCCCCAAAACCCTAAAATATTTATTGTCTGGCCATTTAAAGAAACAGTTTGCTGGGCTTCCCTGGTGGCGCAGTGGTTGGGAGTCCGCCTGCCGATGCAGGCGACACGGGTTCGTGCCCCGGTCCGGGAGGATCCTACATGCCACGTAGTTGCTGGGCCCGTGAGCCATGGCCGCTGAGCCTGCGCGTCCGGAGCCTGTGCTCCGCAACGGGAGAGGCCACAGCAGTGAGAGGCCCGCGTACCGCCAAAAAAAAAAAAGAAACAGTTTGCTGACCTCAGATCTATCTAGCACACATATTGGTATACCAACATTCCTTAAATTTATAGGTGGAATGTAGTAGCTGTCACATTTTCTGAGGGTAAATTATAAATATATTTTATTTTCAGATTACAAGGCATGAGACTCTGCAACGAGAGTCAATGTGTAAAAGAAAGGAACATTATGTGTCAAAATGCTCCACGTCGATAGTATAAACCTCCACCACTTGAGATAAACTATAGGAAACTTTCTGTTAGACACTGAAGGAGCTATTCATCATCTCTACAAAAGATCTAACTTCATACAGTTGAGAGCACAAAGTGTCAGCCATTCCACCAAGAACCTTATTCTAATGTAAAAAGGCAGAAAGACCCCTGCAAGCTAATGGGAGGTCTATAGACTGCTCTTTCATGAAACTCATTCTCTGGAGGGATGAGTCCAGAGAACCAGGGAAAAGTGAGAACATTTTTCAGTTAATCTGCTTTTTACTTTCATACCTTGCTTTGGTTCTGTATTCATCCCATGATTTAAAAAAATTTTTTAATTCATCGAGAGCTGTATATAGCACCATTAAAATAATCTTTCAATATTTAGATTTCCTGTAAATAGCAACTTCACCCCTTGAAAAACCAGTTCTATTAGTTATGATTTTACATTTGCTTTACTATCACTGATTGTTTGAAATATTATTCCATTATTTCCATCTCTTTTTTACTCAGTGTTTTAGACTTCATTGCTTGGAATTGTTCAGATATATTTTTATTCTAATAGCCCCTGACCTTCATCTGGGCTACTTAACAGGTATTAATAAACATAGTTGTTCTTTTAAAAAAGAAATCCTCCTTCAATTAGGCATCTATGTCTCTAATGAGAGCATGAAATTTGCAAAAATATGATATTGCTATTTTCAATATGTAACTGTCTGCCCTGGTTAAAGATCTAATCTCTATGTTTCTTTGACCTCATAACCTTTTACCTCAACTTTAAGTCTGTGTTCCATTTAAAAATGTAAATATTATTAGTGCATATAGGAAAGATCATCTCTGTTTGAAAATTGCATATAAATAACTCCAGAAGACTGGAAAGAAGCCTATGCTAGAATCATTGCATAAGGATTAGATCTGTATTACATTAACTGCAGAAAGAGGGAATTTCATATATTAACATATAGAGAACTGGTGAGGAGGTTTGAGCCAAAATTTATAAACAACACAGAAGTGAGCCAGTCAATGAAGCTTATGTTGAAAGATCTTTTCTCCATCCTTGCCTCTCTGAATTTTAAGTATCATATTAGTTGTTAAGTATCAATACAGTCAAGTGATTAAAACAAAATGAAGGTTCTGCTTATGCTTTGGAATACTGAGATAGCTGACAACTTGAGTCCATGGGTTTAATTTCCATCCCGTTACATATCTCCTGAAATGACCAAAGGAATATAAAAATAGACACTAATCTGCATCAGTTAAAGGACCAGAGAAGGGTTATCATTTCCATTGTCAGAAATAGCAGCGTATTTCTGCTAGATTTAGTGCAGATGAAATGACAAGGCACTGAAGTCTGGTTCAAAATTCCTCTCTGGAGAAAATGGTTCAGACTCTTAGGAAGCAATCAGTGGATGGGCTGGCAGAGCCCCCTGTCACCTTTTTAAATTGGAAGCATGAACATTGGAGGCAAGGAGAATCTATGGGGCAGATGGGGAGTTTAAATTTGGGATCATTTTTACTGTGTTAGAGGAAAAGCATTTCCATTCAGTTGTTTGAGGGAGGCCTGGCATATCCTTGTTTTCCTAGCAGAGATAATAACAATACTTAATAATTATAGAGAGTTTATTATGTGCCAGATACTTTTCTAAATGCCTAATATGAATTATCACAATTAGTATTCCTATTGACCCTGGAAGTAGGTACACTTATTAGACCAATTTCATAAGAAAGTAAACTAAAGCATAGAAAGCTCAAGTATCTTACCCAAAGTAAAATAATAAGTGAAAGAACCAAGACGTCCACTCTGGCAATCTAACTCGAGATGATGCCCTCAGATATGATTTTATATGGTCTCCTAGAAAGTCAAGAATGCCACTAACTATATTGGCTTCTCAATGATGCACAGAGAATTTCACTGGATATAGTATGGCTAGGTTTGCCAGATGTGGCAAACAAAAAAATACGGGATGCCCAGGAACATTTGTATTTCAGATGAACAATGAAAAAATTTTTACTGCAATTGCATTTTCCCATGTACTTTGGTTCATACTTGTTGTTTATCTTACATTAAAATTTAACTGAGCATTCTGTATTTTATCTGTCAACCCGAGGCATGGATCTTGCATGACAAGGAGGCAGCCCGGCCAGGAGGAGCACAGGAGCAGCTTCAGGCCAGGAGGTTGGGCAGAAACACCAAAGGACTTTATCCTGGTGCACTAGCTTCACCAAATAGAGAAGAAACTACACAAGAGCTACTTCCTTTGCTGGAAAGTTCTGTATTTGAATTGCCCTTTGCTTCTCTCAGGAAGCAAGGTTCTACACTGCTAATGTAAATTTGCATTTACCAGCCCTTCATCTGAACAGCTAACAGCAGAAATCTCGGAACAACCAAGAAAATAATACAGGGGACCCAAAAAGAGAGGCTGTGTTTATGGGCAGACTTCCAGCTGGACTTATCTCTCTTCTTTCAAGAATAAGTGAACTTCTGGGAAGATGGCGGAATAGTAAGACTCAGAGATCACCTTCCTCCCCACAGATACACCAGAAATACATCTACACGTGGAACAACTCCTACAGAACACCTACTGAACGCTGGCAGAAGACCTCAGACCTCCCAAAAGGAAAGAAACCCCCCACGTACCTGGGTAGGGCAAAAGAAAAAAGAATAAACAGAGACAAAAGGATAGGGACGGGACCTGCACCAGTGGGAGGGAGCTGTGAAGGAGGAAAGATTTCCACACACTAGGAAGCACCTTCGCGGGCGGAGACTGCGGGTGGCAGAGCGGGAAGCTTCGGGGCCGTGGAGGAGAGCACAGCCACAGGGGTGCAGAGGGCAAAGCGGAGAGATTCCCACACAGAGGATCAGTGCCGACCGTGCCACTTACCAGCCCGAGAGGCTTGTCTGCTCACCGGCCGGGGCGGGCGGGGCCTGGAGTTGAGGCTCGGGCTTCGGTTGGAGCTCCGGGAGAGGACTGGCGGCGTGAACACAGCCTGCAGGGGGTTAGTGCGCCACGGCTGGCCGGGAGGGAGTCCGGGGAAAAGTCTGGACCTGCCGAAGAGGCAAGAGACTTTTTCTTGCCTCTTTGTTTCCTGGTGCGCGAGGAGAGGGGATTAAGAACGTTCCTTAAAGGAGCTCCAGAGACAGGCGCGAGCCGCCGCTAACAGCGCGGACCCCAGAGACAGACATGAGATGCTAAGGCTGCTGCTGCCGCCACCGAGAAGCCTGTGTGCGAGCACAGGTCACTATCCACATCCCCCTTCCGGGGAGCCTGTGCAGCCCGCCACTGCCAGGGTCCCGGGATCCAGGGACAACTCCCCCGGGAGAACGCACGGCGCGCCTCAGCTTGGTGCAACGTCACGCCGGCCTCTGCTGCCGCAGGCTCGCCCCGCACTCCGTGCCCCTCCCTACCCCTGGCCTGAGTGAGCCAGACTCCCTGAATCAGCGGCTCCTTTAACCCCGTCCTGTCTGAGCAAAGAACAGGCGCCCTCCGGCGACCTACACACGCACAGGCGGGGCCAAATCCAAAGCTGAGCCCCTGGGAGCTGTGAGAACAAAGAAGAGAAAGGGAAATCTCTCCCAGCAGCCTCAGAAGCAGCGGATTAAAGCTCCACAATCAACTTGATATACCCTGCATCTGTGGAATGCCTAAATAGACAACCAATCAACCTAAATTGAGGAGGTGGACTTTGAGAGCAAGATTTATGATTTTTTCCCCTTTTCCTCTTTTTGTGACTGTGTATGTGTATGCTTCTGTGTGAGATTTTGTCTGTATAACTTTGCTTCCACCATTTGTCCCAGGGTTCTATCCATCTGTTTTTTTGCTTTCTGTTTTTTTTCCTCTTAATAATCATTTTTTATTTTAACAACTTTATTATATTTTATCTTACTTTATTTTATTTTACTTTATCTTCTTTCTTTTTTTCCTTCCTTCCCTCCTTCCTTCCTTCCTCCCTCCCTCCCTGCCTCCCTCCTTTCTTTCTTTCTTTCTACTTCTACTAATTCTTTCTTTCTACTTTTTCTCCCTTTTCTTCTGAGCCGTGTGGATGAAAGGCTCTTGGTGCTGCAGCCAGGAGTTAGTGCTGTGCCTCTGAGGTGGGAGAGCCAACTTCAGGACACTGGTCCACAAGAGACCTCCCAGCTGCACATAATATCAAATGGAGAAAATCTCCCAGAGAGCTCCATCTCAACACCAGCACCCAGCTTCACTCAACGACCAGCAAGCTACAGTGCTAGACATCCTATGCCAAACAACTAGCAAGACAGGAACACAATGCCACCCATTAGCAGAGAGGCTGCCCCAAATCATAATAAGTCGACAGACACCCCAAAACACACCACCAGACGTGGACCTGCCCACCAGAAAGACAAGATCCAGCCTCATCCACCAGAACACAGGCACTAGTCCCCTCCACCAGGAAGCCTACACAACCCACTGAACCAACCTTAGCCACTGGGGTCAGACAGCAAAAACAATGGGAACTACGAACCTGCAGCCTGCGAAAAGGAGATCCCAAACACAGTAAGATAAGCAAAATGAGAAGACAGAAAAACACACCGCAGATGAAGGAGCAAGATAAAAACCCACCAGACCTAACAAATGAAGAGGAAATAGGCAGTCTACCTGAAAAAGAATAATGATAGTAAAGATGATCCAAAATCTTGGAAATAGAATAGACAAAATGCAAGAAACATTTAACAAGGACCTAGAAGAGCTAAAGATGAAACAAACAATGATGAACAACACAATAAATGAAATGAAAAACACTCTAGATGGGATCAATAGCAGAATAACTGAGGCAGAAGAACGGATAAGTGACCTGGAAGATAAAATAGTGGAAATAACTACTGCAGAGCAGAATAAAGAAAAAAGAATGAAAAGAACTGAGGACAGTCTCAGAGACCTCTGAGACAACATTAAATGCACCAACATTCGAATTACAGGGGTTCCAGAAGAAGAAGAGAAAAAGAAAGGGACTGAGAAAATATTTGAAGAGATTATAGTTGAAAACTTCCCTAATATGGGAAAGGAAATAGTTAATCAAGTCCAGGAAGCACAGAGAGTCCCATACAGGACAAATCCAAGGAGAAATATACCAAGACACATATTAATCAAACTGTCAGAAATTAAATACAAAGAAAACATATTAAAAGCAGCAAGGGAAAAACAACAAATAACACACAAGGGAATCCCCATAAGGTTAACAGCTGATCTTTCAGCAGAAACTCTGCAAGCCAGAAGGGAGTGGCAGGACATATTGAAAGTGATGAAGGAGAAACACCTACAACCAAGATTACTCTACCCAGCAAGGATCTCATTCAGATTTGATAGAGAAAGTAAAACCTTAACAGAGAAGCAAAAGCTGAGAGAGTTCAGCACCACCAAACCAGCTCTACAACAACTGCTAAAGGAACTTCTCTAGGCAAGAAACACAAGAGAAGGAAAAGACCTACAATAACGAACCCAAAACAATTAATAAAATGGGAATAGGAACATACATATCGATAATTACCTTAAATGTAAATGGACTAAATGCTCCCACCAAAAGACACAGATTGGCTGAATGGATACAAAAACAAGACCCATATATATGCTGTCTACAGGAGACCCACTTCAGACCTAGAGACACATACAGACTGAAAGTAAGGGGATGGAAAAAGATATTTCATGCAAATGGAAACCAAAAGAAAGCTCTAGTAGCAATTCTCATATCAGACAAAATAGACTTTAAAATAAAGACTATTAGAAGAGGCAAAGAAGGACACTGCATAATGATCAAGGGATCGATCCAAGAAGAAGATATAACAATTGTAAATATTTATGCACCCAACATAGGAGCACCTCAATACATAAGGAAAATATTAACAGCCATAAAAGGGGAAATCGACAGTAACACATTCATAGTAGGGGACTTTAACACCCCACTTTCACCAATGGACAGATCATCCAAAATGTAAATAAATAAGGAAACCCAAGCTTTAAATGATACATTAAACAAGATGGACTTAATTGATATCTATAGGACATTCCATCCAAAAACAACAGAATACACATTTTTCTCTAGTGCCCATGGAACATTCACCAGGATAGATCGTATCTTGGGTCACAAATCAAGCCTTGGTAAATTTAAGAAAATTGAAATTGTATCGAGTATCTTTTCCAACCACAACGCTATGAGACTGGATATCAATTACAGGAAGAGATCTGTAAAAAATACAAACACATGGGGGCTAAACAATACACTACTTAATAACGAAGTGATCACTGAAGATATCAAAGAGGAAATCAAAAAATACCTAGAAACAAATGACAATGGAGACACAACGACCCAAAATCTGTGGGATGCAGCAAAAGTAGTTCTAAGAGGGAAGTTTATAGCAATACAATCCTACCTTAAGAAACAGGAAACATTTCGAATAAACAACCTAACCTTGCACCTAAAGCAATTAGAGAAAGAAGAACAAAAAAACCCCAAAGTTAGCAGAAGGAAAGAAATCATAAAAATCAGATCAGAAATAAATGAAAAAGAAATGAAGGAAACAATAGCAAAGATCAATAAAACTAAAAGCTGGTTCTTGGAGAAGATAAACAAAATTGATAAACCATTAGCCAGACTCATCAAGAAAAAAAGGGAGAAGACTCAAATCAATAGAATTAGAAATGATAAAGGAGAAGTAACAACTGACACTGCAGAAATACAAAAGATCATGAGAGATTACTACAAGCAACTCTATGCCAATAAAATGGACAACCTGGAAGAAATGGACAAATTCTTAGAAAGGCACAACCTGCCAAGACTGAATCAGGAAGAAATAGAAAATATGAACAGACCAATCACAAGCACTGAAATTGAAACTGTGATTAAAAATCTTCCAACAAACAAAAGACCAGGACCAGATGGCTTCACAGGCGAATTCTATCAAACATTTAGAGAAGAGCTAACACCTATCCTTCTCAAACTCTTCTAAAATATAGCAGAGGGAGGAACACTCCCAAACTCATTCTATGAGGCCACCATCACCCTGATACCAAAACCAGACAAGGATGTCACAAAGAAAGAAAACTACAGGCCAATATCACTGATGAACATAGATGCAAAAATCCTCAACAAAATACTAGCAAACAGAATCCAACAGCACATTAAAAGGATCATACACCATGATCAAGTGGGCTTTATTCCAGGAATGCAAGGATTCTTCAATATACGCAAATCAATCAACGTGATACACCATGTTAACAAATTGAAGGAGAAAAACCATACGATCATCTCAATAGATGCAGAGAAAGCTTTCGACAAAATTCAACACCCATTTATGATAAAAACCCTGCAGAAAGTAGGCATAGAGGGAACTTTCCTCAACATAATAAAGGCCACATATGACAAACCCACAGCCAACATCGTCCTCAATGGTGAAAAACTGAAAGCATTTCCACTAAGATCAGGAACAAGACAAGGTTGCTCACTCTCACCACTCTTATTCAACATAGTTTTGGAAGTTTTAGCCACAGCAATCAGAGAAGAAAAGGAAATAAAAGGAATCCAAATCAGAAAAGAAGAAGTAAAGCTGTCACTGTTTGCAGATGACATGATACTATACACAGAGAATCCTAAAGATGCTACCAGAAAACTACTAGAGCTAATCAATAAATTTGGTAAAGTAGCAGGATACAAAATTAATGCACAGAAATCTCTGGCATTCCTATACACTAATGATGAAAAATTTGAAAGTAAAATCCAGAAAACACTCCCATTTACCACTGCAACAAAAAGAATAAAATATCTAGGAATAAACCTACCTAAGGAGACAAAAGACCTGTATGCAGAAAATTATAAGACACTGATGAAAGAAATTAAAGATGATACAAATAGATGGAGAGATATACCATATTCTTGGATTGGAAGAATCAACATTGTGAAAATGACTCTACTACCCAAAGCAATCTACAGATTCAATGCAATCCCTATCAAACTACCATTGGCATTTTTCATAGAACTAGAACAAAAAATTTCACAATTCGTATGGAAACACAAAAGACCCCGAATAGCCAAAGCAATCTTGAGAACGAAAAAAGGAGCTGGAGGAATCAGGCTCCCGGACTTCAGACTATACTACAAAGCTACAGTAATCAAGACAGTATGGTACTGGCACAAAAACAGAAAGATAGATCAACGGAACAGGATAGAAAGCCCAGAGGTAAACCCACGCACATATGGTCACCTTATCTTTGATAAAGGAGGCAGGAATGTACAGTGGAGAAAGGACAGCCTCTTCAATAAATGGTGCTGGGAAAACTGGACAGCTACATGTAAAAGTATGAGATTAGAGCACTCCCTAACACCATACACAAAAATAAGCTCAAAATGGATTAAAGACCTAAATGTAAGGCCAGAAACTATCAAACTCTTAGAGGAAAACATAGGCAGGACACTCTATGACATAAATCACAGCAAGGTCCTTTTTGACCCACCTCCTAGAGAAATGGAAATAAAAACAAAAATAAACAAATGGGACCTAATGAAACTTCAAAGCTTTTGCACAGCAAAGGAAACCATAAACAAACCAAAAGACAACCCTCAGAATGGGAGAAAATATTTGCAAATGAAGCAACTGACAAAGGATTAATCTCCAAAATTTATAAGCAGCTCATGCAGCTCAATAACAAAAAAACAAACAACCCAATCCAAAAATGGGCAGAAGACCTAAATAGACATTTCTCCAAAGAAGATATACAGACTGCCAACAAACACATGAAAGAATGCTCAACATCATTAATCATTAGAGAAATGCAAATCAAAACTACAATGAGATATCATCTCACACCAGTCAGAATGGCCATCATCAAAAAATCTAGAAACAATAAATGCTGGAGAGGGTGTGGAGAAAAGGGAACCCCCTTGCACTGTTGGTGGGAATGTAAATTGATACAGCCACTGTGGAAAACAGTATGGAAGTTCCTTAAAAAACTACAAATAGAACTACCGTATGACCCGGCAATCCCACTACTGGGCATATACCCTGAGAAAACCATAATTCAAAAAGAGTCATGTACCGAAATGTTCATTGCAGCTCTATTTACAATAGCCCGGAAATGGAAACAACCTAAGTGTCTATCATCGGATGAATGGATAAAGAAGATTTGGCACATATATACAATGGAATATTACTCAGCCATAAAAAGAAACGAAATTGAGCTATTTGTAATGAGGTGGATAGACCTAGAGTCTGTCATACAGAGTGAAGTAAGTCAGAAAGAGAGAGACAAATACCGTATGCTAACACATATATATGGAATTTAAGAAAAAAAAATTGTCATGAAGAACCTAGGGGTAAAACAGGAATAAAGGCACAGACTTACTAGAGAATGGACTTGAGGATATGGGGAGGGGGAAGGGTAAGCTGTGACAAAGCGAGAGAGAGGCATGGACATATATACACTACCAAACGTAAGGTAGATAGCTAGTGGGAAGCAGCCGCATAGCACAGGGAGATCAGTGCTTTGTGACCACCTGGAGGGGTGGGATAGGGAGGGTGAGAGGGAGGGAGACGCAAGCGGGAAGAGATATGGGAACATTTGTATATATATAACTGATTCATTTTGTTGTGAAGCAGAAACTAACACACCACTGTAATGCAATTATACTCCAATAAAGATGTTAAAAAAAAAAAAAGAATAAGTGAATGAAAAAAACCCAAGTGGAGATTGCCAAGAGATTCTGCAGTATGAAAGAAACCATCCCTGTGAAGTGTCTTTTATTTTTTTTTAATCTACAGAAAGTAGAAATGTTTGACAGAGTCAGCTTTGAACTATCAAAAATTCAATGAAACCAAGTATTAGTTGATCTCCTACTATGGATGTGACATGCTCTGGTGATATTAAACTGAAACAGAGGCCTTGCCGTCAAAGAAATTTTTTTAAAATAAATTTTAATAAAATTAATGAAATGTCAAGTGCTGAGGAATGAATGAATTAATTAATTGATTGATCAATCAATAAATCAGTAAACCAATCCAACCAAAGGAAAGGAGGAGGAACTTTATGTAGGAGGTGGCTGTAAATAGGATGACGGCTTTCTAAACCCCTCTACTGTGCCTAGAAAGCTGAAATCAACTCCCAGACTCTTTTGCAGCTTAAATTCTGGTTATGATTTAGGCTTCAAAAGTTTAATGGCTCTGGGTAATATTTAAAGGCAAAAATGTGGCAGTTGCCTCAATTCTACTGCAGGCAAGTCCATAATAGAGATATCTGGGTTTTGGCAACAACATTAATAGACACCCTAGTGTCTGGATGATATCTTTGTGGCTGTTGAGAGGCAGGTGTGTCCATTTTCTTCAGGCTGTCCGACAGTTCTATGAACAACCTAAGATCCTATAATAAATCCCTTTGGCTTTAACTACCTGGAATGCTATTCCATTTTCCACACTGTACTGTGATGGATGCAGTCACTGGTACACGAAACACTCAGAAAATTACAATATGTGATTAGCTCCCTGAAGTAGTTACATTTGAAGGTGACAATGATCTTGTTAGCCTTAGAAGGAGGACACATAGTGACGAAAATTTACTTAAATCATAATCATCATTAAGGGAAAACATGAGTCTCTGTTGCTGGTCATTGGCACTCAGCAACCTACAAAACCATTGCCAGGGTGGTGCAGCCAGGAACTGGGACAGGTTGATTATATTGGATTCCTCCAATATGGAAGAGGAAGTGGGTGTACTGACTAGTGAGTGTATTGGCTGATTTTGGATATGGATTTTGCTTTACTGCCTACTTTGTAAAGCAGCATTTTTGGATTTACTGAATAGTTTACTTTTTAAATCATGGTTTTACCACACAACACAACTCCTGACTGGCCATGACATTCATTATATAGAAGAAATAGGAGAGAAAGTGGGCTGACTCCCAAGGGATTCACTATTCTTAGCATGTGCTCAGAAACAATGGGCATTTTGTAAAGATAGAACAGACCATTGAAAACAAGTCAATATACCTTGTTAGAATAGAATGTTTCCCTACAGGATGACATATGCTTTCAGCCAGCAAATGATGTGCATTCCTTTTTCTCTTATGGTTGGAACACACTTGTCTGGGCACTAAGGGGTAGAAGTATTGCTGCTAATGGCACTTCTGCTCTGGTACATTTAATGACCTACTAAAAATATATTTGTTCCTCATTTCTGTGGCTTTGCTTATGATGGTTTAGAGGACTTGGTACCCAAGAGATGAATCCTTCCACCAGGAACACATCAATGGTTTTTTGAATTGAAAGTTGAGATTGCCACCTTTTAATATGGAGCTACACATGCCACTGGGCCAATAGAAAGGGGATTTTTGTGTTTTCTGGGGTGATTAATTCTGATTACTAAGGGGAAATGGCGTTGCTGTTATCATGTGGGGCAGGGAGAAGCATACCTTCAACTCAGGAAATCCTCTACCACTCATGGTCTGCCAAGTCCAATTTTAAAACTTAATGGAACAGCATGTAGGATCAGTAAAGGCTTGTACACCTTAGGTGTGAAGGTTTGGGTCACTCCACCAGTTAAAAATCCCAGCTCATTATGTTGCCCAAGGAGAAAGAGACCTGGGAAAGGGTTTTGGAAAGAGGAAATTTATAAATAATAATTAAGACCTGGTGATCAATTTTAGAAACAAAGACTAAAACAACTACTCATATTATCTTCCTTATGCACTTGTATCTATAGCATTTTCCCTGAACAATTTTATTTTCCTCATCATTTTCTCTTATCATTTTATATAGGGCATACTAGTGTTAATTTACTTTGCAATTTTGTCCATAAGTTAAAGAATATCAAGGTGGGACTATGACTGAATGTGGGAAATGAATATCACCAGTTTGTGGATGCGGTGACTAATGGGATTTTAGGCCTCCTTTTGTAGAGAGAAGGTGAAAGCATTTTCATTTGTACATTGAAAGCTACAGTAGTGCAGGAAGTATTTCGCTGTTCTCTTGCCGTCATCTGAAAGGTTAAGATTGGAAAGAAGGACTTGATGAAATTTGAGTATCCAAAGCAGTAAATTGAGGTAGATACGGTGGCTCAGTATTCAACATCCATCTAAACGCCTCTCAAGGTTTTCTCTGATACTGCAGATACTAGAAAACTAAAAACCACATTTTTTTTTTTTTCTCACAGAGCCACAACAGCTAAGTTGCTGGATATGAATAAGATTCCAACACTCAGATACACTCTAACGAGATTTGGAAGGTAGAAGTGAAACAGAATCTTTTTCTATTTTTACTGACAAGTATGGTCAGAGGCATGTGCTTTATTTTCTGCCGCACCATTAGCAGAGTCCCAGGGCCTGGTCACAAGATTTGTGAATGTCAAAGCAGGATGTATGGCATCTGTTTTGCTGTACAGACTGCAACATGGATGGCATTGGTTTGGAGCTGGTATCAGGACAGTTTCCTCATGGTGGTGCCTTAATGATTGATCACAGTGGTTTCTGGTTTGTTTTAGTGGCAGCGCAGTTCTGCAGCAGCAGCAGCCATGATCCACACTGGAAAATGGCTCTCTGATTAAACAGGAAGTTTCATCTACCATGGTGACCAGGTTCTTCAGTGTGGTTACAGAGTCACTCCTGAAATCTCAACCTGAGATTTGTTTCTTCAGATATTCAGGCAATTCTGTAAGCCAGATACACTATAATACATCCATTTTGACTAAGCTAGGTAGAGTGAATTCTGTTTTCCGAGACAGAGCCTAAACATGCAAAAAGCTTGACCACAGAGGTTGAGATGAGAAGCAAAGAGACATAAGAACAGGCTGAAAAAAAGACCTGTAGAGGAAATTAGGATTGCAGGGTAAAAATATAAAATTTAAAACTTTAAATTTTCATCAAATGAAGTAAAGATTAGAAGAAACACTGTAGAAAACTTAATAGGGATGTGACAGACAGACTTAAGAAACCCTCCTGAGAACAGAAAAGATTAAGACATGAAAACAATAAAACAATGTAGTAGACACAAATGTCAGAAGATATTAAATATGTGGATATTAAGTTTTACATAAAGAGAAATCATAATTAAAGAGAGGGAAAAGATTACTACAAATGGGATAAGACAGGGCAAACAAGAAAAAAAGCAAATTTAATTCAGAATACTATAGACCTGGCTGTATAGGACACAAGGTCTCCTCCAGAGTTTCAGGTAAAATTTCCTGACGACATGTTTGAATTTATTAAATATTCATTAAAGATGAATAAACATTACGCAAACATCCAAGCTCAAACAAAAACCATCTTCCAAATACCCCAAAAGGAATAAATTCTGTTTTACACAAGAAGACAATAAAATAATCTTTTGCTCTGTAACATTCAGTAACAACACATAAAGAAATAATGTGTACAAAATTTTGATGGAAACATTTTTATGAACTAAGAACTACAAACCTAACCAAATTGTGTATAGTCATTAAAAGGAGTTCATAATAACTCAGAGGTATGCCACCTACAGACCTCTCCTGAATCTAGAAAGCAGTTATTCAATGATCAACGGCAGTCAACCAAGATGAGCCAAAGTAAATAAATGAAGACTATGGTAGGTATAATATAAAAGGTTGGGGTAGTGAGCATCAAAACCCTGATTACAAAATAGAAATTAAAGTTGTAAAAAGCCTTACTTGAAAGTAAAGATAAATAATGTAAAAACCGGGCTTCCCTGGTAGCACAGTGGTTGAGAGTCCACCTGCCGATGCAGGGGACACAGGTTCGTGCCCCGGTCCAGGAAGATCCCACATGCCGCAGTGAGGCTGGGCCCGTGAGCCATGGCCACTGAGCCTGCGCGTCCAGAGCCTGTGCTCCGCAATGGGAGAGGCCACAACAGTGAGAGGCCCGCGTACTGCAAAAAAATAAATAATAATGTAAAAATCACAGTTTAATTTTAATAAATGTGATGTTTATGTGTCCATGGAGTTAAGTGGATAATATATTAGGATATAAAGTTCGGTTTAATATGTTCCAAAAAACACCCTTTATTAGACCACATTGCCATAAATTAAAAACTAAGTACTTTGACATGAAAAGGGGGAAAAACTTCTAAATAACTCCTTGTACAAAGAAAAAACTTAAAACTTCTATTATATAATATTCAGGAGAAAAAAGAAATGAAAACATTGCAAACTAAAACATATGTAACCAAAAATATGTATAGAGATAAATTCATCAATTTAAAAGCTTTAATTATTTAGCAAGAAAAATAAAATAAGTAAACTGAACACTTTTTCCAGAGGTTAGACAAAACAAAATCAAAGTAAAGAAAAACAAAAGAATTGGATTAAAAAGTACAAAAGCAAAATTTACAAATTCATAAATGCAACAGTAGAATTGTCATCCACAATTTGGCTCTAAAAGTAATACACAAACTCACAATAAAATATGTTTATTGTAATCAAAAAAGCAGGTGATACAATAGAGGAAAAGGAATGTGCAAGTCACAAATCTGAAACTGGGAAATCAAAGACCTAATTCTATTTTATTCTAAAGTGATCTATTTAAAAGCAATGTTAAAAATATTTTTTATTTAATCTATTTAAAAAGAAATCCTTAATTACTATACTCAACACTAAAATAAATTGGAAAGATATATGAAATGTGACAGAAACTTTTAAAGATTGGAATAAACAGGAAGATAAATCATATTCCTGGGTAGAAAGACACACAATTATAAAAAGTATAATCTTCCTCAAATTAATTAAGCTTATATAAATTAAAATTTCGATTTTCTTTGTGTATGATTCTAACATTTTGTCAAGAAAAATCAAGTAAGACTATACAAGATTTTAAAATGAAGACTAATAAAGGCTATAAAGTGCATTATAGGCACAATATTTATGAATATAAAGCATCAACATATAGATAAAATACAAGTGTTTTACAAAAGCAACTGTTAGGTGGGTGGAGAAATAAGCATTAGCACACACTGAGTGGGACTGAGAATTGGTGCAACATTTTTGAAGATTAACTAGAAAAATATTTATTTTAAAATTATGTATTATATTTATCTCGGAGATTCTATGCCTAGAAATTTTCTTAATGAATATACTTGTATAATTACACCAATACATGTGTATATAAAATTGATCATTACTTATTATTAGTAATGGCAAAATTATAAGGGAATAAAAAATACGAGGTAAATAAAAGTAAAGTTCAAGGAAAGTAAGTAATATAAAACACATTTGTAGGGAATTGTTTAAATAAATTTTAATTTATCCATACAAAGGAGTATAATATAGCCATTTAAAAAATGAATCTGAACTATCTGTGCTGATAAAAAAATCCTTGATATATATTCTGAAGTTGAAAACAGCAAAATTCAGAACAATATTTTAGTGTGATTTCATATGTATATTAAAAAACAATTTGTATTATATCTCTTATATAGTGATGTAAGGCATGAAAATTTATAGGAATGAGGCCATTCTAAGTCCTTGAATCTTATGCCTCTTGTGCAGGCAATGACAGAAGTTCCTGTCTGATATTTTCAACATGTATATTGCTGCATTTATTAAAAATTTTTAAATAATATTCTTACATGACTTAAAAAATAGTGTTTTACATGTATTGAAGAAATTAGAGATTAATACACAGACTATAACACCCAGACACAGACTGCTTCTATCAGGATCAGGTGTTCTCAAATACTCTTAGTGAAAATAGCAAAGCTTTCTGGAGTACAACTTGGCAGGAATTAATCAAAAGCATACAAAATGTTTTTACGCTTTCATCCAGTAAATTTACATCAAGAAATGAAACAATAAATTACTAGATATTTGTATAATTATCATTCATTTAAGTGTTACTTACAAAACTGAGACATAAAGACAACAAAAATGTATAACAATTAATTAAATGAATTATGGAATGCTCCTATATTATTAATAATATAAGAAAATTCTCCTCATATATTGTTTTTAATAGATTTATTTACCTGTAATTCACATACATAAAATTCACCCACTTAAAGTTTACAATTCAGTGATTGTTAGTATATTCACAGAATTGTGCAATCATCACCAGTATCTAATTTAAGAACATTTTATCACCTCAAAAAGAATCCTATACCCACTAGCAATTATTCCCTATTCTCTCTAACTCTCCCACAGCACTAGGAAACCAATAAATTACTTTCTGTCTCTATATCTATAACTGACTATTTTGGACATTTCATATAAATTAAATCAAACAATATGTGGCCTTTTGTATCTGGCTTCTTTCACTTAGCATAACATTCTCAAGACCGATCCATGTTGTAGCATGTATCAGTACCTCATTCCCTTCTATTACTGAATAATATTCCTTTGGATGACTATACCACATTTCATTTGTTCCTTCATCCATTGATGGACATTTGGGGTTTTCTACCTTTTTGCTATTATGAATAATGCTTCTATGAACATTCATGTATAACCTTTTGTATAGAAATATGTTTTCATTTTTCTTCAGTTTATTTCTAGGAGCAAAATTACTGGGTCATATAATAACTCTATGTCTAAAATTTTGAAGTACCACCAAATGTTTTTCCAAAGCGGCTGCATCATTATACATTCCTGTCAGCGATAAGTCCCATCAGCAATATGTGAGATATGTGAAGGTTCCAATTTCTACATATCCTTGCCAATGCTTGTGTTCTTTCTTTCTTTTAATTTTTTTAGTCATCCTAGTGGGTGTGAAGTGTATCTCATTGTGGTTTTGATTTGCATTTCCTTAATGAACTAATGACTGTTAAGCATATTTTCATGGGGTTATTGGTCATCTTCTATTGTCTTCTTTGGAAAAATGACTGTTCAGGTCCTTTGCCCATTTTTAAGTTGGGTTGTCTTTTTCTTATTATTGAGTTGTAACAGTTTTTTATACATTCTGGATGCAAGTCTCTTTTCAAGTATATTCTCTCATCCTGTGTGTTTTCTTCTCATTCTCTCAATGGTATCATGGGTAGCAGAGAAGTTTTTAAAATTTGGTAAGATCCAATTTTTTTTTTTTGCTTTAGATATCATATCTGAGAAACCATTTTCAACCTAAGGCCACAAAAATTTACTCCTATGTTTTCTCCTAAGAGTTTTATCCTTTTAGATTTTACACTTAGGTCTATGATCCAGCTTAAAAAAATTGGTGTATGCTGTGAAGAAGAGGTTCAACTTCATTCTTTGGCAGGTTGATATCCAGTTGTACCAGCACTATTTATTGAAAATACTATACTCTCTCCATTTTACTGTCTTGCTGTCCTTATCAAATATCAATTGACTATTATAGATGTCAATTTCTGGACTCTCAATTCTATTCCATTGATCTATATGTCAATCTTTGGACAGGTTCCATGTTGTCTTGATTATTGTAGATTTGCAGTAAGTTGTGAAATTGGGAAATGTCAGTCCTCTAATTTTACTCTTCTTTTTCAAGATTCTTTTGGTTTTCCTAGGTCCCTTGCATTTCAATATGAATTTTAAGATTAGCTTCTCAAGAAACTTATCTTAGGTGGCTAAGAAAAGCCACCTAAAATTTTGATGGGGATTATGTTGAATTTGTAGATCTATTTGGGAAGTTATTTGCCAGCTTAACCATTTTAAATCTTTGGTTCCATGAACACGGGATATATTTCTATTATATAGAGTTTTAATTTCTTTCAACGATATTTTGCATGTTTTAGTGTGTTACATTATTTTGTTAAATTTATTCCTAAGTATTGTATTCTCTCATACTATTATAAATGAAATAGTTTTCTTAATTTCACTTTTGGATTGTTCATTGCTAGTTTTTATAAATACAGTTGATTTATATATTGATCTTACATTGCACAAATTTGTTCAACTTACCATTACTAAAAAAACTTTTTGTGGATATTTTTAGAATTTTTTATATATGAGGTCATGTCATCATCTACAAATAGAAATAGCGTGACTTCTTCCTTTACAATCTTCATGCTCTTTTTAAATTATTTTTCTTGCCCAATTATCCTGGTTAGAGTGATCAGTACAATGTTGAACAGAAGTGGCAAAAGTAGATGGTATTAAGTTTTTCCCATTAACTGTGGGTTTTTTGTAGATGGCCTTTAACATGTTGAGGGAGGTCCCTTCTATTTTTGTGTTGAGTGTTTTTATCATGAAAGAGTGTTAGATTTTGCGAAATGCTTTATTCTGCATTTACTGAGATGATCTTGTGCTTTTCCCTTTTGTTCTATCAATATAGTGCATTACATAAATTGATATCCAGATATTAAACCAAGTGTGCATTCCTTGGGTAAATTCCACATAATCATGGTATACAATCTTTTTTACATATTGTTGGATTCAATTTGCTAGTATGTTGTTGAGATTTGTTATATCTATATTCATAAGATATATTTGTCAATAGTTGCATTTTCTTGTGATGTCTTTGTATTGTTTTGGTATGAGAATAATATGGTTTTCATAGAATGATTTGGGTAGTCTCTTCTATTTCCTTATTTTAGAAGTTTGTGAATGATTAGTATTTTTTAAATATTTGGTAGAAATCTAAAGGAAAGCCCTCTGGACCTGGCTTTTCTTCGTGAGAACTTTAAAAGTTACTAATCCAATCCCAGTTACTTGTTTTAAGTAATTCAGATTTTTATATATCTTCTTGAGTCAGTTTTGGCAGTGTGTGTCTTTTTAGAAATTTGTCAATTTTATCTAATTTGCCTAATTTTTAGGACTACACTTGTTTATTGTATTCCCTTAATAAAATTTTTTATTTCTGTAATGTTAGTAGTGATGGCTCATACCTCTTTCACTTCTGATTTTATTAATTTGAGTTTTCTTTCTATTTTTTTCTTTTTTTTTTTTGGTCAGCCTAGCTGACGATTTGTCAATTTTGTTAATATTTTTAAAGAACCAACTCTTGGTATCATTGATTTTCTCTATTGTTTTTCTATTCTATAATTCATTTATTTCTGCTCTAACATTTATTATTTCCTTCCTCCTTTTTACTTGAGTTCAGTTTGTTATCTTTCTGGATTTTTAAAGTAGAGGGTAAGATATTTTATTTGGGATCCTTCTTTTTAAATATAGATTTTTGGGGGTGGAGTCAAGATGGCAGACTGGGAGGACATGGAATTCACGTCTCCGCACAACTAGGGCACCTACCAGGCAATGGTGGGGGACCACAGACACCTAAGGGGATGGGTGGGACCCCCAGTAACCAGGTAGGACGTGGGGCATGGGGGGAGTGAAGGGGGAGGAGAAGTGGAGGCGGGACAGGACTGGTGCCCCTGAGGAGCGGCTGGGGGAGGGGAAGAAATCCCACACCCCAAGGAGGAAATTGGGGGACCATTGAGAAGGCAGAGGATCAAAAGGGAGCATGGTCAGGTTTCCCCTGCCCACCAAGGCCCCCTCCAGCCACACAGGTCCTGAGGGAGTAGGAGGGAGGGAAGGGGGAGCAAAAGTAAAGGCTGGACCTATGGGACTGGCATTCCGGGGGGCAGCTGGGGGAGGGGGGGAGTTCCTACACCTGGTGGGACCCATCCACAGTTAGGGGTCCAGCAGTGAAAGGGAGACCCTGGGGGAGACCTTGTGGGGTGCACGGAGGAACCGATGGGAATGCGGCCAGTGCTTTCCCTGTCCACTTAGGCACTGGGGAGCCTATTGGGTTCCCGTGCCTAATCCTTTGCCCTCGGAGCCTCCCTCCTGCCGTGCAGAGCCCAAGCCCCACCCCTACACACCGACCCGAGGCCCTACCTCTACACTTGAAGACCCCTCTGAGACAACTACCAACTGTGCTGGGCCTAAACCCCACCCATACACCCTCACCCAGGGCCTAATCTCCAAACTCTGGAACTCCACACTCCAGAGGCCCCCACTTTGAACGTGCTGCCTCTCCCCTTATGCACAGGCCCTAAGCAGAGGCACTGTGCCACAATTGAATGTTGTCCACCTAGGCCTTGCCTTCAAGGCCTTTTCTGGCTGCATGGGTCCTGAGCCTACTCCCTACTGCAAGCTGAAAGGTCACCCCACCCACCCTGCCTAGGTCACACCCCACCCTAAACCCCACCCCTGCCTAAGTTCCACCCCCATCTAATCTCTGCCACCCACAGCCAAGCCTTTTTGCTTTTTTTTTCTTTTAGGTTGGGGTTCTGTTTTACCTTGTTGTTGTTGATTCATTTATATTTTTATTTTTTCTAATAAATGTTTTATTTTTCTGATTTTATTTTATTCTTTATACTTTGTTATTGTTCTTTTCCTTTTGGCCTGTTCCCCCTTTTATTTTTTTCTTTTGTCTGTTGTGGTTTTGTTTTACCTTGTTGCAGTTGTTTCAAATATATTTTTATTTTTCCTAATATAGTTTTTATATTTCTAATTTTATTTTATTCTTTATACATTGTTATTGTACTGCTCCTTTTTTTCTCCTTTTTTTTTTTTTTTTTTTTTTGCCATGCCATGCAGCTTTCAGGATCTTGGTTCCCAGGCTGAAGGTCGGGTCCAAGCTCCTGTGGTGGGAGCACCGAGTACAAACCACTGGACTAACAGAGAACCTCAGACCCCAGGGAATATTAATCAGAGTGAAGACTCCCAGAGGTCCTCATCTCAGCACCAAGACCCAGCTCTACCCAACTGCCTGCAAACTCCAGTGCTGGATGCCTTAGACCAAACAACCAGTAAGACAGGAATACAGCTCCACTTACCAAAAAAAAAAAAAAATACGTCACAGATGAAGAAGCAAGGTAAAAACCTACAAGACCAAATAAATGAAGATGAAATAGACAACCTACCTGAAAAAGAACTCAGAATAATAAGGGTAAAGATGATCCAAAATCTGGGAACCAGAATGGAGAAAATACAAGAAATGTTTAACAAGAATCTAGAAGAACTAAAGAACAAACAGTGATGAACAACACAAAAACTGAAATTAAAAACACTCTAGAAGGAATCAATAGTAGAATAACTGAGGCAGAAGAATGGATACGTGAGCTGGAAGATAAAATGGTGTAAATAACTGCCGGGAGCAGATTAAGGAAAAAAGAATGAAAAGAACTGAGGACAGTCTCAGAGACCCCTGGGACAACATTAAACGCAACAACATTCGAATTATAGGGGTCCCAGAAGAAGAAAAGGAAAAGAAAGGGTCTGAGAAAATATTTGAAGAGATTATGGTCAAAAACTTCCCTAACATGGGAAAGAAAATAGTCTATCAAGTCTAGGAAGCACAGAGAGTCCCATACAGGATAAACCCAAAGAGAAACATGCTGAGACACATATTAATCAAACTATCAAAACTTAAATACCAAGAAGAAAACATTAAAAGCAGCAAGAGAAAAAAACAAATAACATACAAGGGAATCCCCATAAGGTTAACAGCTGATCTTTCAGCAGAAACTCTGCAAGCCAGAAGGGAGTGGCAGGACATATTGAAAGTGATGAAAAGGAAAAATCTACAATCAAGATTACTCTCCCTGGCAAGGATCTCATTCAGATTTGACAGAGAAATCAAAAGCTTTACTGACAAGCAAAAACTACAAGAATTCAGCACCACCAAACCAGCTTCACAACAAATGCTAAAGGAACTTCTCTAAGCGGGAAACAAAGAGAAGAAAAAGACACATTAAAATAAACCCAAATCAATTAAGAAAATTGTAATAGGAACATACATGTCAAAAACCACCTTGAATGTAAATGGATTAAATGCTCCAACCAAAAGACACAGACTGGTTGAATGGATCCAAAAACAAGACCCTTATATATGCTGCCTACAAGAGACCCACTTCAGACCTAGGGACACATACAGACTGAAAGTAAGGGGATGAAAAAATATATTCCAGGCAAATGGAAATCACAAGAAAGCTGGAGTAGCAATACTCATATCAGATAAAATAGACTTTAAAATAAAGACTGTTACAAGAGATAAGGAAGGACACTACATAATGATCAAGGGATGAATCCAAGAAAAAAACATAACAATTATAAATATTTATGACCCAACACAGGAGCACCTCAATACATGAGGCAACTGCTAACAGCCATAAAAGGAGAAATCAATAGTATCACAATAATAGTGGGAGACTTTAACACCCCACTTACACCAATAGACAGATCATCCAGACAGAAAATGAATAAGGAAACACAAGCTTTAAATGACACAATAGACCAGATAGACTTGATTGATAGTTTTAGGGCATTCCACCTGAAAGTGGAAGAATACACATTCTTCTCAAGTGCATATGGAACGTTCTCCAAAATAGATCACATCTTGGGTCACAAATCAAGCCTTGGAAAATTCAAAAAAACTGAAATCGTATCAAGCATCTTTTCCAACCACAACATTATGAGATTAGAAATCAATTACAGGAAAAAACAGTAAAAAACACAAATATATGGAGGCTAAACAGTGTGATGCTAAATAACCAACAGATCACTGAAGAAATCAAAGAAGAAATAAAAAAATACCTAGAAACAAATGACAATGAAAGCACAGTGACCCAAAACCTATGGGATGCAGCAAAAGCAGTTCTAAGAGGGAAGTTCATAGCAATTCAAGCTCACCTCAAGAAACAAGAAAAATCTCAAACAATCTAACCTTACACCTAAAGCAACTAGAAAAAGAAGAACAAAGAAAAACAAAGTTAGTAGAAGGAAAGAAGTCATAAAGATCAGAGCAGAGATAAATGAAATAGAAAGGAAGAAAACAATACCAAAGACCAATAAAACTAAATGTTGGTTCTTTGAGAAGATAAATGAAATTCATAAACCTTTAGCCAGAATCTTCAAGAAAAAAAGGGAGAGAACTCAAATCAATAAAATTAGAAATGAAAAAGGAGAGATTACAACTGACACTGCAGAAATACAAAAGATCATAAGAGACTACTACAAGCAACTTTATGAAAATAAAATGGACAACCTGGAAGAAATGTACAAATTCTTGGAAAAGTACAACTTTCCAAGATTGAACTACGAAGAATTAGAAAATATAACCAGACCAATCACAGGTAATGAAATTGAAACTGTAATTAAAAGTCTTCCAACAAACAAAAGTCCAGGACCAGGTGACTTCACAGGCAAATTCTATCAAACATTTAGAGAACACCTAACACCTATCCTTCTCAAACTCTTCCAAAAAATTGTGTAGGGAGGAACACTCCCAAACTCATTCTACTAGGCCACCATCACCCTGATACCAAAACCAGACAAAGATATCACAAAAAAAGAAAATTATAGACCAATATCACTGACGAACATAGATGCAAAAATTCTAAACAAAATATAAGCAATCAAAATCCAACAACACATTAAAAGGATCATACACCATGATCAAGTGGGATTTATCCCAGGGATGCAAGGATTCTTCAATATATGCAAAACAATCAATGTGATACACCATATTAACAAATTAAAGAATAAAAACCATATGATCATCTCAATAGATGAAGAAAAAGCTTTTGACAAAATTCAACACCCATTTATGATAAAAACTCTCCAGAAAGTGGGCATAGAGGGAACCTACATCAACATAATAAAAGCCATGTATGACAAACCCACAGCAAACATCATTCTCAATGGTGAAAAACTGAACCATTTCCTGTAATATCAGGAACAAAACAAGGATATCCACTCTAGCCACTATTATTCATCATAGTACTGGAAGTCCTAGACACAGCAATCAGAGAAGAAAAAGAAATAAAAGGAATACAAATTAGAAAAGAAGAAGTAAAATGGTCACTGTTTGCCAATGACATGATGCTATACACAGAAAATCCTAAAGATGCCGCTAGAAAACTATGAGAACTAATCAATGAATTTGGTAAGTTTGCAGAATACAAGATTAATGCACAGAAATCTCTTGCATTCCTATACACTAACAACAAAAGACTGGAAAGAGAAATTAAGGAAATAATCCCATTTACCATCACAACAAAAAGAATAAAATACCTAGGAATAAACCTACCTAAGGAGGCAAAAAACCTGTAGTCAGAAAACTATAAAACATTGATGAAAAAAATCAAAGATAATGTAAACAGATGGAGAGATAGACCATGCTCCTGGATTGGAAGAATCAATATTGTAAAAATGACTATACTACCCAAAGCAATCTACAGATTCAATGCAATCCCTATGAAATTACCAATGGCATTTTTTACAGAACTAGAACAAGAAATTTTACAATATGTATGGAAACACAAAAGACCCCAAATAGCCAAAGTAATATTAAGAAAGGAAAACGGAGCTGGAGGAATGAGGCTCCCGGACTTCAGACTATATTACAAATCTACAGTAATCAAGACAGTATGGTACTGGCACAAAAACAGAAAGATAGATCAATGGAACAGGATAGAAAACCCAGAGATAAACCCATATACATATGGTCACCTTACCTTTGACAAAGGAGGCAAGAATATACAATGGAGAAAAGACAGCCTCTTCAATAAGTGGTGCTGGGAAAAATGGATAGATACCTGTAAAAGAATGAAATTAGAACACACCTTAACATGATACACAAAAGTAAACTCAAAATGGATTAAAGACCTAAATGTAAGGCCAGACACTATAAATCTCTTAGAGGAAACATAGACAGAACATTCTATGACATAAATCACAGCAAGGTCCTTTTTGACCCACCTCCTAGAGAAATGGAAATAAAAACAAAAATAAACAAATGGGATCTAATGAAAGTTAAAAGCTTTTACACAGCAAAGGAAACCATAAATAAGATGAAAAGACACCCCTCAGAGTGGGAGAAAATATTTGCAAATGAAGCAACTGACAAAGGATTAATCTCCAAAATATACAAGCAGCTCATGCAGCTCAATATCACAAAAACAAAAAACCCATCCAAAAATGGGTGCAGGACCTAAACAGATATTTCTCCAATGAAGACATACAGATTGCCAACAAATACATGAAAAGATGCTCAACATCATTAATCATTAGAGAAATGAAAATCAAAACTACAATGAGGTATCACCTCACAACACTCAGAATGGCCATCATCAGAATATCTACAAACAAAAATGGTGGAGAGGGTGTGGAGAAAAGGAACCCTCTTGCACTGTTGGTGGGAATGTAAATTGATACAGCCACTATGGAGAACAGTATGGAGGTTCTTTAAAAAACTAAAAGTAGAACTAACATATGACCCAGCAATCCCACTACTGGGCATATAACCGTGAGAAAACCATAATTCAAAAAGATACATGAACCACAATGTTCATTGCAGCACTATTTACAATAGCCAGGACATGGAAGCACCCTAAATGTCCATCAACAGATAAATGGATAAAGAAAATGTGGCACATATATACAATGGAATATTACTCAGCCATAAAAGGGAACGAAATTGAGTTAGTTGTAGTGAGGTGGATGGACCTAGAATCTGTCATACAGAGTGAAGTAAGCCAGAAAGAGAAAAACGAATACCGTATGCTAACGCATGTATATGAAATTTTAACAAGCGGTACTGGGGGCTTCCCTGGTGGTGCAGTGGTTGAGAGTCTGCTGGCCGATGCAGGGGACACGGGTTCGTGCCCCGGTCTGGGAAGACCCCACATGCCGCAGAGCGGCTGGGCCCATGAGCCATGGCCGCTGAGCCTGCACGTCTGGAGCCTGTGCTCCATGACGGGAGAGGCCACAACAGTGAGAGGCCCGCATACCGCAAAAACAAGCAAACAAACAGACAAACAAACAAAAAAAAATGTACTGGGACTTCCCTGGTGGCACAGTGGTTAAGAATCCACCTGCCAACGCAGAGGACACGGGTTTTAGCCCTAGTCCAGGAAGAACCCACATGCCACAGAGCAACTAAGCCCGTTCAACACAACTACTTAGCTCACGTGCAACAACTACTGAAACCCGCGCACCGAGAGCCCGTGCTCTGGAACGAGAGCACACCGCAATAAAAAGCCCACGGACTGCAACGAAGGGTAGCCGCTGCTTGCCGCAACTAGAGGAAGCCCATGGGCAGCAACGAAGACCCAATACAGCCAAATAAATAAAATAAAATAAATAAATTTATATTTTACAATAAAGCGGTACTGAAGAACCTAGTGGCAGGGCGGGATTAAAGACGCAGACGTAGATAACGGACTTGAGGGCACAGGGCGGGAAGGGGAAGTTGGAATGCAGTGAGAGAGTAGCATCGACATATATACACTACCAAATGTAAAATGGATGGCTAGTGGGATGCTGCTGCATAGCACAAGGAGATCAACTCGATGCTTTGTGATGACCTAGAGGGATGGGATACGGAGGGTAGGAGGGAGGCTCAAGTGGGGGGGGATATGGGGATATATGTATACATATAGCTGATTCACTTTGTTGTACAGCAGAAACTAACACAACATTGTAAAGCATTTATACTCCAATAATGATGTGAAATAAATTAAATTAAGTTAAACTAAAAATAAATAAATATAAATTTTTCCAATTTTAAATTTCCATCTAAGCATGGCTTTAGCTGCGGCCCATAAATTCTTATGTGATGTGTTTTAGTTTCATTCATCTCAAAGTGTTGTCTAATTTTCCTTTTGATTTCTTCTTTGATCCACCAATGGCTTAGGAACATGTTGTTTAATTTCCACATATTTGTGAAATTCTCAACTTTCCATGTGTTACTGATTTCTAATTTAATTCCATTATGTTCTGAGAACATGCTTTTTATTATTTTAATCCTTTTAAATGTATTAACGCTTGTGTATGACCTAACATATGGTCCATTCTGGAGAATGTCCCATGTGTGCTTGAGACGACTGTATATTTTACTGTGCTTGAGTAGAATGTTCAGAAGAAGTCAGTTAGGTCTGTTTGGTTGATAATGTTCTTCATGTCTTCTATATTCTTGATCTTCTACTTATTTGCTCTAATCTGTAATTTAAAGTGGAATATTGAAGTCTCCAGATATTATTGTTGAATTGTCTATTTTTCCTCTTAGTTCTGTCCATCTTTGCTTCATGAATTTTGGAACGTTGTTGTAAGGTACATATATGTGTATAATTGTTAGAACTTCCTGATGGATTGAGATTTTTATTATTATAAAATATCTTTCTCTATCTCTAGTAACATTTTTTTTGGTTTTGTCTTAAAGTCTATTTTGTCTGGTGGTGCAGCCACTCCAGCTCTACTATGGTTGTTGTTTGCATGGCATTTATATTTTTTCATACTTTTACATTTATTCACATTTATTAATACTTTAATGTTTTCTAATTTCTGTAAATGAATATATTATTTTATAATAAATGAGTGTGCTTTAAAATCCAGATTCTAAAGTGGTACTTTTTTTTAATGCCTTTTTAAGTTTTCTCTGAATAGCCCATTCTACTCACTTAATTTCAGGAATATTGGTGAAAGCTGCAATGTCTCTGGACCACAGTGGAATGTACACAGGACACCACAAAAATCTTATCATTTATAATCATCCCAGTCAAAGAATTTACTTTCCTCAAAGAAAACTGTTGCATCTTGTTAAGAAGAAAAATTTCTCCAGAGAATATGAAAATGGGAGAACCATCTAAATTGGAATAAGTCAGCCTCTCATATAAAAATTTTGAAAATTTTTCCTTCTTATTCTTGAATTTTTAGTCATTAAGAAGGTTTATTTGTAGAAAACAAATATCAAGGCGTGTCATACAGTTGAGCTGGCATTCTCATGGATATATACGTAAAATGATGCTAAGGAAGTTGACCAAAGCCATTTAATTGTGCCACACTCAGAGGTTCCCTCATTTCTCGTTGGAATAAATAAATGCAACTGAACATTTTACCCTAATAGGGGATAGACGCATTTTAACTATCTAGATCTAATTTAGTTTTTAAGTGACACGTTAGACCTTTACCTGTTTATTCAACTTTCTTTCTTTGAGGTTCCAATACATTTTATTTTATATTGTTTTAATGTATTCTAAAGGGTTTTTAAACAGGTCTTATTTGTGGATCAGCCTTTTTTTTTAACTCATCATATTTTCATTCATTTCTTAAATACATTACTATAGTTGTGTTTCAACAAAGGCAATTAACTGCCTTAATTACATTTTTTCTCCTTTTTGGTGATTTTAATATGCAAAATGAGTTAAATAATAAGCTCACCATGAAACTTAGACCTCAAAATGAGAATACTGTCAATTAGAGGCCATGTAAGATATAGGAAAAACGGAGGAACCATTTAAGATGATATAAGTATATACCCAATTATGGGGTTTATTTTTAAAAGAAAGGACCTTGGTAGAAGAAAAACTAGAAGCTCTCATCAGACCTCAAGTAAATTAGACAACTGTAAAAAGCAGTAATTGGAGCAAAAGTTAAGCATTTTGCTTTCCAAAATATTAATTTCATAGTAAGTAATAACTTCATTGCTCTCTGATTATTGGCAAAGGAGATGTGCATGTTCTCCTTTTGAACACTGTACTAATGAAATTGAAGGTTGTGTGCTTTATGCAGTGTATGTTCTGCAACATTTTGAAAGCTTAGCTTGGAATCCCTGTGGTGCTGACTTAAGGAAAAAAGGAAGCAAAGTCTTCTCCAGTTTTTAAAAACCAGAAGCATTTTTCACAAGTCATGTATGAAATAAACTGCTTATGAGAAAATGACTGTAATGCTGCCTCAGTTTTCAGTGATAGAGGGATCTGTTTAAAACACTCTGACATAAAAAATAAATCAGCTTTAACTTCAATTATTAAGTGCTAAAGTAGCATTCTTTGATAGAAAGGGGTGGGTTTCTGGCATTTCAATTATAAATATGTATGAAAAGAGTTGTGTCACCATGGAAACCAAAATCTCACCGTATTTTTTTAGACAAGGCAAATAGTATAATAGAAACTAGGGACCTCTAAAAACAATGTTGAAGACCAATCACCGTTAGGTTTGTTTTCGTATTCTTAAGTTTTAGCATTCCTTAGTTTTTAGCATTCATTTAAAGTTCTGAGGAATACTTTGGTATTTTCATCAAGTCAGTTTTGAAATTTCAAGCATTTTATTGAATATTTCTAAATAAGCATTCAGGCAGCTGTCTACATGGCTGCATTATTAACTAATGTGTTTTACGAACTTTGAACATCCCTCTGAAGAAATCAAATGTATATTTCTTCAGCATAACACAGCCTCTTTTGTAGGCATTTAGGCAGATACCTTTTATATTTCTCCTTCCTATGAGGAATATAAATTTTGTTTCCTATGAGTGAATTCTGGACTAGAAGTGAAGATTAATATCTGAATCCAGTGATTTTTTTTTTTAACATCTTCATTGGAGTATAATTGCTTTACATTGTTGTGTTAGCTGACACAAGAGGGAGGGGACATGGGGATATATGTATACATATAGCTGATTCACCCTGTCACACAGCATCCAGGATATTCTTAAGTGAGACTGGCCATTACAGTTTGTCATCCAGTGATGATTTTCCTGTGACACATTTTACAAATACTTTCTGGAGTTTCTGATAGAGTGCCCCCTGGCTCTTTTAGTCGGGACTACCTCCTGCTAGGAGCCAATACATTTCATATTTCCTCTTTCCCTAAAATTACAGAGTTCAATTATTTTTAATGACAATGTTAAGTATATGTATATTTAAATGAAGGCTACGGTAAGCAATTCAAATATACCTTCTGATGTAAGAGGCAATATTTTTAACAGAAAAGAGCACTGGTTCAAGATATCTCAATGTCTAAACCCAGTTCTATTTTTTAAATAGCAGTTTGGCCTTGGAATAGCCATCTCATCTCTCTGAGCCCTCATTTCCATGTTTATAAAATGGGACTCATTATATATTCACATGACCATGATTATTTGAGAATCATTGTTTATTTGAAAAATCTTTAAAAAACAATGAATTATATTTCAAGTGTAAAGTGAAATTAGGTTTTACTGCAGGTAAAAAAGCACCTGGGCTAAATCTTGCATATATGATAAAGTAAGTTAAGTTTATAGTTCATAAAGTAAACATAGGCTGTGCTTATGCAACACCAAAATATCTGGCTCGAAAGTGAAAATTCATGTAAGATATATTTTCAAATAAAATTTTACCTGCTTACTTGTTTTCTGTATTTATTTTGTCAGCCATCAGAATTATTAGTGATTATGTAGTTACCAATGAGTAGTTCAGTAGACACCTTCAAAATTAAAATCACTGTGGTAACCTCTTACCACAAGAGACATCATCAACTTTTGTTATGTTTATGTTTACCTAATCAATAACTATGTTACTTCAATGAGCAAGGAGAAATATTTGATATAGCAGGACAATGGATTTTTTAAACACATAAGTGAAATGTATACACACGATAATGAACAACAAAGAATATTCCAATCTTGCAGAGCATGACTCTACCAATGGATTTCTTCTATAGAGGTTCCCACCTCTTCCACAACATTCTTCTCATTCTCTAAAATTCCATAGTCCAGGGCTGCTGCAGACGCAGAAACCTTGCCATGGCCCCTACAGTTGATACCACATACTTGGTTTCATGGCTGGTGTTGCTTTGTAAGAGTTACCTAACTGCTCCTGTGAGGATGTAAAACCTCTCCAACTTTGGGTGAGCCCTTATAGTCAGGAGGCCCATAGCCTGGCTTTCTGCACACCTCACAGTGCACTGGAATGCTGTCACACTTTCACACTTAAAGGCACATTAAAACACAGACAATACGTTGTTTATGATAGCAACTGGTTTTTTTTTTTCTGCATAAGGAACTTTTTTTTCTTACATAGAATTCAAAATAATTCTCATTATCTTAGTGCCAAGTCTGAGTACTTGAAAAGCCTCAGAGTTTTAACATGGTTAAGGACTAATTAGGTGTGATTCACAATCTCAGTGACCACTAAAAAAATGTTTATGGGACAGACCGTGACAAGAAACATGCCCATCTCCAAATGGAATAACTAATCTTACTACACTCATTTTTTATTTACTCTTATTTATTTCAATGGGGAGTATATATTTAGTAATTTCCTTTAACTGGACAAATTTATGTTTTTAAGTTCTTTACATCTTTAAATAAGTAACAAAATTTCTGGCTTCATAGATATTCTCATATATTTTCTGAAAAATGGACATTTATTTTCAAAATAAATTTTCTTCTATGTTTTCTAGTATCAGAACCTATTTTAAACAACACTGTGGATTATGAGGAATACTTGAGAACGAGAACTGATAGAGTAGCTTTCTACTGAATGAACACTTGAGTTATAAAACTTTGTACCTATAACTCTCCATTTATATCTTTAAATATTGTCCTTATTTATTATAAAAATTTAAGTCTCTGCCACTTTTAATCGCAAGAAATAAGGAGCTGTTTGGGCACATTCTTCCATTTTTACTCTAACTGACTGGAATATTATGGTCAATGTATACATAGAAGTAAGCATTTAGAGAAAACAAAAACAAATCAGAATTATTCCCAAATCCAGATTATTTCCTACACAATGACTAACATCTTGAAATTTCTAATTATCTAAAACTATTTGTTTTACTAATACCATCAAATATCATACAGACACAGCAGTCACTTAGATAGTAAGATTCTACAAAGAGCGTCACTATCCAATATTGCTGTCAGCACTTCTAAAAGTTAATTTCTTACTGACAAGAAAGAGATCTATTTCTGCTTTTTCCCCCTAGAAGTACATACTTTAAGGCTTTATTTAAAAGTTACATAAAATCTTTGGAACCTTATTTTCTTGTGGACAAAAAAAAGCACTAACTTTTCTCATCAAGTTTGATCAATGCCATGTTTTCAAGCTAAGTTCTAATGATGATTCTCGTAGTGATTTGGCAGCATGAATTTAAGAAAATATATTAGGTTTTAACAGATTGAAATATCATAAGGTAAGAAAGGGTTAACAGCCAATGTAAGTTTTAAAAAGTTCACATAGACCTATTTACTGACAAATTTTAGGTGGTAATTAAGTAGTGTGAGACATAAAATAGCAAGCCTTTTTCAAAAAAGACACTTTTAGATATGCTATTGTTAAACTAAAAAGAAATCCTCATATTCATATAACTAATAACCAATAACCTATTTACCACAAAATGCTTTCATCCCTACCTCTTCTATCTAGCTGTGTCTCATGTGTGAACAATTTATCACGAGGTGAAAAATAAGAGAAAATAAGGTGAAAAATAAGACAGTGAAAAGCTTTTCTTCTAAGAAGAAGAGACACTCAAAATATACTACAACATTTTGATATCTACGTATGCCAGCTACCTTTAGACACTAATTGGAGAAAAAGTGACTTGAACTGTAATTATGAAATTATTACCTGTTTATCAGTTATTAGCCACTTCTTTAAAAGTTGCATTTTAAAAATACCATACTATTTATCATGGTTATTGATTATTTAATAAACATAGAATTAAACTAGTCAAATAGACATCTAGCTTTTTATATTGTATTTGAAAATACATGTATGTAGGCAAAGTGAGCTCAAACAGGCTAATATATGGGTAAATAATCTGTGGTGTGAATTTAGGGACAGGAAGTAGGTAAAATTTTTCTGAAATGTCAAAGACACATTTTTATCCCATTTTATTTAACAATTTAATGGCCATTAAAATGCTTTGAAAATAGTGAGTGGGATCAGGAAAAATTATGTAAAGAAGGAAAGAAAGCATAAGAATGCTTAGGGTTTGAAGTTGAAAGAAGGGTATAGAAGAGGACTCCAAGGTCCTTAAAAATAAATTTTGCTCATTCCAAGCTCTTCTTAAACTTGATTGTCTCCTTCCTTCTCTTTCAAGAATCCATATATGCCCTTCTTAATATTGCACATGTTATTTTACCTTCAACAAGCAAGGTTTACCTCAACCTGCATGGAATATACAACCACAGGCATATTCTTTTATATGACTAAGTTGTCAACCAATCATGCTTTGGCATTTTGAGTTGAGAATTAGAAAACAGAAAACTAACCAAAAAGAGATTTTTTCTGAGGCCAGATCCACAAGGAACCAGGAGTAGAGAATCAGTATAAAAAATATTACAAACAAGAAATTTTAAAGAAAACTTTTTGATTGGAATTGAGCTATAAAACTTCAGCTGTTTGATAGCATCTATTGAATAAAAAGCTCAAAAATGTTTTATTCATTCTTTAAGTTGTATATTTGAAACTTACATGTTTCTTTCCCATTTTTTTTCTTTCCCATTTTTTTTTCATATATCTTTTTCTTCATTTATGAAACTTTCCAGGACACAAACTGCAACTTGTAAGTAATTCTGGCTTGGCAAGTCCTCATATGTACTTGCAGATTACATACTGTTCTGATTAGGCACACCAAACATGCTACTCAGTATGTAGACGTGTTTCAGCTCACTATGACAGCTGATGTCTGATTCACTATGCTGACTGCTCAAGGCATTTGTACTAGTTCAATATTCTTATTTATTTATGTCAAAATTTTTCTGTAAACAAAGCAATTGAAATGATGTATCAGATGGCTACTGACAAAGAGTTTTTAAAAAACTACTCACTTGTACTTTAAAGGAAAGAGAAATCACATAAATATGTCAAAGTCCTATGAAAATAAAGTAGCTCCTTTTAAAAGTAAAATGAAGCCAGTGACATTCCATCATTATTTGTTTCCTGTACCATTTTAGTTACCTGCCAGACTGAAAGAACTGTCAATAAGATGGTTTGAAACATTTGCTTCAGAAAAATAATTTCTCCATTAAGAAAAAGTCCTTTAAAGAAAGAAAAGACAAATTCTCCTTTTAAGTTCACCCAAGTCAGAGCTAAATCCAAGTGCCTGTTGCTCTTCCCTACACAAACTTCTGCATGATTTAATCAGAGAAAAGTAATTGGGCAGGCAGGATAATATGCTATTTTACCTTAACAACCAGCTGTAAATCACGCCATCAAGTGAAACACTTGTTAAAAGCTTAATGGACAGAGAAAAAGAAAAACATGCAAATTTCCAAAACAAGAACCTATTCCTGGGTTTTTCTAATAAATTGCACCCACACCCTGATTGGCCACACAGCAAGAAGGTTCAACTTATTGCCTAGGCAGTAAACCCAGTTTTCTCAGTGGAGAGAACACACCGTTGATCCATATCTTCCCGGCATTTTTATCTCCGATCAGGGATTACTACAGTGTATAATTTAATACTGGGAGGGAGTACCTGAATAGTTCTATTCCCGTGGTAGACAAAAAAGGGGAAAAAATTGATATATACACATGAATTAAGAAGTACATCCTTTAAAAATCACCAAAATGAATTTACGTTGTCTTCAACGTAAATTGAAGGTTTTCATTGATCTCATGAAACTCATCAAGGATTTAAAATGGAAGTGGGAACAAAAGTTAAGCAAATAACTTTCTAAAATATCACAGGACAATGAAAGAGAAAGGGATTAAAGGAGGATTAAAAGAGGGAGAAATAATGAAAAAGGAGGAAGAAATGAGAAGAGCATTTGAGGGGGGCGGTTCTAGGTTGTTTTTCCCTCACTCCAAAACATATTAAAAGTAAAGCCTTCGGGCTTCCCTGGTGGCACAGTGGTTGAGAGTCCGCCTGCCAATACAGAGGACGTGGGTTCGCGCCCCGGTCCGGGAAGATCCCACATGCCGCGGAGAGGCTGGGCCCGTGAGCCATGGTCGCTGAGCCTGCGCATGTCCGGAGCCTGTGCTCCACAACGGGAGAGCCCACAACAGTGAGAGGCCCGCGTACCGCAAAAAAAAAAAAAAAAAAAAAAGTAAAGCCTTCTAATTATTAAGATTGCATTGAAGTCTGAACCAATTTAATTCAAACCAATTGCATTCCTTTATAATTCCCTGGTAACTAATAGAATAAACACATTATTTTTACCTAAAGGGCTACTAAGAAAAAAATTTAATGTGACTTTTTAAAGTTTGGAAATTGCTTATAATACTTTTCTTCCATAATATGTTCAACATCAGAATGTCAGTAATTTGTCTGAATAAAAGTGACTTGACAAACACACAGAAATATAGTTGTCAACTACCCTGCTTAGGTAGATTTGTGGAAAAAAAGATCTCATAAAGATGCAATATCATATTTTTCAAAGAAAGAGCCTGGTTTGTTCCTTCACTTCTAATTTCTCTTGTAGAGATTTTCAGCTTCCGTATATTAATGACAATTTATTTTATTATCCCTTTTTCAAAATTGTACTTCAAAATGAACAAGTTTGATTATGGACTAAATTCAATGACAAACTGGCTTAGGAAGAGCAAAAAAAAAAAAAAAAAAAGAAAGCAAAAGAAAGAAAGAAAAAACAAACAGTTGAATAGAACGCTTCTTCATTGTTCTAATTTGCATCATTTTGTTGTTAGTTCTATTGGGTGTGGATGACTAGGTCAATCTATCCGCTTATTAATTAGAATTTTCTGAATTAAATAAAAAATAAAGAAGATCTGCCTGAAACCAGAGATAATAGTTCATAAGTTAAGAACAGAAACATACCTTTAGGGGCATAGTGTCCTCTGATAGATAAAAAACCCTCCTGCATTGAATGCCTATCCTGAAAAACCATCTTTCTTAAAGATAGCGCTTATTTTACATTCCGCCAAAATGAGCCAATTAATATTCAAAAATAAGTTTTTCCATAATAAGATGTTATTAACATGTCCTTAACTCTCAAAGCTTTTAGAATCTGTATTTCTCTGTGGTGTATACCCTTTGTCTATGATGCTACCAAGCTGCTGTTTATTTGTTTTTCAACAAATTAGGTCTTTTTCTCAACTACCAGAATAATCCAGTCATATAAGGGTCCAACAGTAGTCACTTAACCGATTTGAACAATCTCTTCAAATGTAAAATAAAAATTTGGTCTCTAAGACTCCTTCCTGTTTGTCATGCCTGTGCTATTATTTCAGCCATCTGAACAGCTCAAACTGATCACCAGCATGTGCTTTTTTTGGGCGGGGGGGGGAGGGGGCGGAGGGTGAATGGGAGGGCTGTCACTACCACAAAGAGACCAAAACTTTGCAAAAATATCTGTTCAATCTAGTCACTCAAGTTGAAAAATGTGCCAACCTTATATTTAATTTCACCATTTTTTTGGTTATTAATTGACCAGTAATTCAGTTATAAAATACATTGATTGATATGTCTGAACTGGTGTTGAAAGAAAATATGTACTTAAACTGGTTAATAAATCACAACTGGAGGAAGGGGTATCAGGTAAACTTTTTGGGTAGCAGAATAAAATTTCAATAATGTAAATAGCACATTATCTATTTTCTGCTTCTGTTATAGTACAGTTTCTGATTCTCCAAACTATTGTCTGACAGGTCTGTGTTCTCCCGGCCAGGTGGTGGTACATTTTTCAGCTTGTCAAATTTCCCCGCGCCCTTTTTCATTATACAGCATTGCTCTGTGCTTAGCCACTGTATCCATGCATGCAGACACACTCTACCTTCAGTGTAACACTAAAATTGATTTGCTAGACTTTCCTTTGCTTCTTCACATTTCACATCTTCCCATTGAATTTCTTGTGTCAGGAGCACAGCACTATCTTTCTACTTCCATCCTCAGAAATCTGAACACTCTTTGGGTTTTCTGAATATTTAAGTGGCTTTGAGACTGATGTCAGTGTGATTCATTCTATAGTACTGTGTTCAATACAATTTTGTATTAATCTTTGAGAGTAGTCAGTGCTCATTTTCATTTCTGATTCTTTCTATTTCAATGTTGTTGAATCTTATTGGTCTTTTTGTCTGAATTAATGACAAGACTTTTTTGAGTAAAAAACAAAGTTCTTAATTAGTATTTCCCCCAGAAAACATACATTAAAAACAAAAAAACCCTTCATAATATAATATAGATCTGTTTGAATAGTTTATTTTCTATAAAAGGGATATACAAGGAAATGGCAAAAACTAAATACCCTTACACAAATGAGAAAATGTGCTTTCTTTTCTTGCAAAAGTGGAATGAATGTAAAATGATTCAGGCTTGCAATTATATGATCTAAGTTGGCACCAAATCATGGATGTTCTCTGAAGAATTCAAAGCCTGACCATTTAGTGCTCGTTGATAAGGCATATTTATTGTAGTACATTGTTCTAACTGGTCAAATTTTGAGACTTTTGGAAGCGTAGGTGAAAATTCAAACTTCTTTACTAAAGTATAGCCATCGTGTAATAAAATACCCAGGGTGATTCATTCAGTCAACCTGATATCTACTCATCAAGGAAGAGAACAAGCTGAGAAGGTATTATATCTTTCTCTAGCATAACATGTTAAGTGCAGCATTCCAATCTAAAAGGTAAAATTGTTCCTTTGAGTAAAATAATTAATGAGCCCAGCAAAAGGAAAGCTGTTACGAGAGAGACCTCTAGTGGAAAAAAATGCAAGTGCCTTGGAAAGGGGTTTTATTGTTTATGCTTCATCTGAGAAACGGAACTTGCATACGCTATTTTAAGACAGCATCCACAAGACAGCAAACTAAACTCCTCTTTCATCCTGAGTACGTGCGATTTGTTTAGGCAAATAATGATTTTCCGAACGGAGGCAACAAAGTGCTTGAGGGAGACAACTTCTTAGACATTAGATTTTGGAAAACATGTTACAGGTGTCTAAGAAGAAAGACAAGATTTGTAAAAGAGGGCAACCAGAATTTGGAGGCATTCCATAAGCTAGGAACCATAGCCTTATTTGTTTGTTGAATTATACTTTAATTGTAGGTAATTGTTTTACATATAAAATATCAAAGCACTTTTCTATGAGTGGAGGGTGGAGCAGGGATTGGGGATTTTCCATATTTTCATAAACCATAACTTTTAATAATAAAATATTAATTCAATGTTATTTTTTAAGAGAAACAGCAAAGGCTGGCAAATGCAGTGTAAGAAGGCACCCAAGTACAGGTTATTTAGAGAAAATAGTTGCCTCTGGATTAGTGTCTCATTCAACTGGTGCTCCTTATTTTTAAGATTAGTTTTCCTCTGTCCTTCATACGATTGCATTTAATTCTCCCTCTGATGTATAACTAATTTTAATCACTTATTACAGTTTTCTACTTTAAACAACGGTAATGGTAAATATGATAATTAGGATATGTTTTCTGGCTAGAGATATAGCAGTAAATCCCAGAGAAATCTGGGTCTACTAACTGTGTTTATGAACTAGGTAATAAGTTCTAATTTAAATTAGGACATCCACTTGAGTTCAGAAAAACACCATGACCCAGAGCTATGTAATTTAAGAAAGTGCTCCAGGCATAAGGAAGAAAGTGAAAGAAGTTGATAATCCAAATGTGTAGTATTAACTCAGCACTGAAATATGGTCACAATTTTTAAGAAAAGTATTATAGCTGTGGGAACCAGTTGCTTACAGTAACAATTTCTGAAATTCGCTTCTATAATAATGACAACTGTTACATACACTTTTAAAAATTTAACCACAATAGAGCTTAGGTTTCGTTACTGTTCAGATGTTCATCAAAATTTAGGAAAGGAGTATTTTGTGAGGCTATTTTTTACTTTCAGTGTAGTCCCTAGTTTTCTTATCCATTTTTAATTCTTCCTATTGTCTTTAATAAAACTCTCTTCAATTTCTCCTTAGGACAATGAAATTTTAGAGCCTATTTGCAAGGCAGGTTATTAACAGCCCTTATATTCCTCATACTAATATATCTCAGTTAATGCTGAAGAGGATCTATCTTTCCATTCTTACCAAAGTCTGAACATCCCATAAAACAGGACATCATAATTCCGAGGAAGCGTGCTTCATGAATATTTTCAAATTTGGGCTGGTGGCTGGCAGCCAGTTAAATGAGAATTGGTAGTAGGGAGGGTAGGGGTTACTGGAGAGTGTCACTCAAATTTTATTTCCCTGACTTTGTTTCCAGTTTAGAATGGCATTTCTTCAGAGAAAAAAATAGCTTCAAATTTTAAAGGCTTTGAATGAGGTTTTTTTATATTTAAAAATAATTATAATGGCTAACAGAAAGTGTCCGAAGGTAGAAGAACATAAAGCAACATATTTGTCTGTCCTTTCTGATTCCTTCTTCTTTAAAATAAAGCTATTCACATTCCTAGCTTGCTGTGTGTTCTTCAAATGAAACCGCACATTTCAGTTTATAACTATTTCCCCTAACAATGTTGAACCCTGTCTCTATCGGCATGTACACCTTGTGAATGGTTTCCTTGCACTCTTTCTGATCTTAATAGATCTCACCATTCATGTTCCACAAAAAGACTAATTTCCACAAGCACCATAGTACGCGAGAAAGAGTGAAGGTGAAAACAAAAGCCTTCCGAGTTTGCCAGAATTCTCGTTGGAAAACGAAAAGTCACAATCTGGTCTGGCTAAGGGGCGTAAATGCAAACCATTCTTCACTTACTACCTTATGCCTTGCTTGAGGGCCTCATTCATACACATACACACACACACACACACACACACACACACACACACACACACTGGCAACAGGAAAGAACTCTGCAAATACAATTTCATTCTTATTTTAAGTTTGTTTCAGACCCTTGTCTTAATTATTAATTTTTATACACCTACTATTGCCCTTTATGCTTCTCTTTTGGGTGCAAACAAGGGGGGGGAATAAAGAAAGAAAAGAAGGAAGGAAGAGAATCAGAGTCCTTTCTGCCCTAAACATGGGCAATATTTTTCATTTCACTTTTTAGTTTGGAACTGTGTTTTCATACACTTTTTTCAGGCTGCAATAAACTGATTCAGAATTTATCATTTCCCACCATTCAATGTCATCCTCACCCTTATTCCCATTCTAACCGCAGGGACCACCAAGTAGGCACCAGATGTGCTGTTACAGAAAAGCATTCTAGCGAAAAACAAACACTCTTGGAATGGCACTCAGTCGACCCAACTTCCCATTTCTGCAGCGTTGGATTATTGTCACTGCTCTGTCACTAAACAGGTCACCTTAGGAGGTCCCTAACTCCTCTGTGCTTTGGTTTCTCTATCCTCAACATATAAAGATATCACTATTTGCCCTAATGGAATGTTGATATAAAGATGAAATGCTTGGAAGAAATAAAAATACAAGGTAAAATTATGCATCTGAAAATGAAGACAGCAGCTGTCAGACGCTGTTAGAATTCCTCTGCTTAATAGAATTGATGGCTGTACTTGAAATCCTCCAGCTTAAATCCTTTGCCCATTGCTTTGGGACCTTACTAGAGCCACACAAATGACTGACGCTGAATTGTGGGTGAGACTAAGCCAAACTTTGAAGTGACCTGTGTTTTCTTCCCTTTGCCAATAAAGCAGCTGTGGCCAATTAGTGTTCAACACCATCTTCCAGCTGAGAAGCGATTTCAGGTTCCAGATGCAAACTGCATCAAAGAGGGCTAGAGTGTCTAATCCCTGATTGTTCTAGGCTTTTCATCCTCAAGGAATTTCAGAGGAAAGAAGGACCTAAGAGGTTACCTGGTTCATTCATAAAACAGGAATTATTTAAGCACCTACTAAGTAAGCAGAGCTTTCTCCGGTTTGTGAACAAGAACATTTCCCGTAGGAAATATCCTTGAGATGTAAGTTATTATACCCGACATCTTAATCAATTCAAGATTTTTTCACTAGAGTTAAACATTACGCTTACTTTCCCTTTATCATGAGAAATCACAAAGGTCAGTTAGTATAGATTTTCTGGAAGACCATTGTTCCTACATCAAATATAGGGAAATAGTAAATGGGGGTTGTTCACCTATCTTCTTTAAAAGAACGTGCACATAATATGGGCTTACTTTCCTCACTAGATACGTTATCTAAAGTATCTCTTCCAGCTCTAAAACCTTTGATTTTATTTTTCTTTGTTCATATGGTAAAATTCATAGTAATTTGAAAATAGCACATATCAGCGTGAGCTTCAATTTGTGTTTGCATGTTGTTCTGCAGATGTTTGCACACAGAAAAGAAGGAATAGAGAAATTACCAGATAGTGATTAACATAACACTGCTGAGTTGTGCAGGTGTAACTTTAGATTGTGTTATAGTATACTGTACATATATCCACCTCCTTTATTAGATTATGAGTTTTCTGAGGGCAAGGATCATAGGAATCTTCGTAGCTCTAATATCCTGAATTTATTCATTTGTGCATTCATTCTGCATTTATTGAGCACCTGCTACATGCCAGGAATATTGTTAAGTGTAGAAATTTTTACGAAGATGAATATATGATCCTAGCCCTAAAAGAGCTCACAGTCTAATGGAAATAAAACAATATTATATTACATGATTTTAGCAGCCATACAGTTTGAAAAGCACATTTACTTCCATGATATCCTTTGAACCTTAACAACCATTTGAGGTTGGTATAATTAGCTTCATTTTTACAGATGAGGAAAGTGAGTTTCTCAGAGGTTAATTATGTTGCTTCAGGTCACTCAGCTAATCAATGGCAGATCACAGGCTCTAGGCTTCTTACCCCAAATCCTGTGGGTGCTTAACGAATAGTAATCCAACAATACAAGATTGTGTTGTTGGATTACTAATATTTTTGGATTATTAGTTTTCTTTTTCTGATCAAATGAAAATATTTATAAAACATCTTCCTAAACATCTGTCTTAAATCCATTCCATAAGTAAATTACATGGAATAAAAATGAAACTCCTGATCTGACCAGATGAATTGTGAACACAGAATCTTTCAAAATAAATAAAAATATTCACATACCCTAAAAAATTTAGTAACACAAATCTGATTCAGTTCATTTCAACTGTCAAAAAAACTGCTTTTGTGCATAAGACATTGCATGCAATAGAAGGATACGTTAGTACTTGCCCTCATGGTTCCAGTTCAAAGAATTACTGTGCCAGAAGTTGTTTCCTCTGTTACGGGTCCAGGAAAATCTGATTCTTGTTAGTATCACTTCCTATACATGGGAAAAGTAGGAGAATAGTGCTTTGATTCAATCCAGTCTATACATAGCACTGTGCCTGCCAGGCTGGATTTGTATTAAAAAGAGAAAAAAGAATATGTTACCCAAAAAGCTTCTGTGTTGCAACCAGAGGGGTGGTGACGCAGGGGGCTAGGGCGACGATGACATCCTGTGTATACGGGAGAAATTTTATAAAGAATCATTTAAGACAATCAGACCATATGACACTCATGATAATTAAACAGTAGATCAAACGAGATACAAGCTGCATAAGGAAATATCAACTGAGGAATCATTTAAAGTGTTAAATGTTCTAAATGTCAATATGACATATCTTGATTGGAATAAACATAGAAAGTTCTGGGGATCTCATCCTGATTTTGAGTCTATTTTATTCTCAAGTATAGCTAAGCTACACAATAAGCAGTGACACCTCTGTCCCATATTTGAATCATGAGCTTCCCCTTCTGCTTTTTCTTTTAAATTTCCGCAAACCAAGGTTTGGAATAAAAGAATGTTTAAGATTACTGGAAATACTGTGCCATGGGGATGTTTGAGCATCTCAGACTGAACACTAGCAAGCTGCAGATCACAAGGCAAGTATAATTGTGCTGTTATGTATCCTGTTCATTCATTCATTCATCCACTCATTCATTCTATACATTTTTATTGACCATTTACTCTGGGTTTATAAAAATGATGAAGCATAGTTCTTTCCCAGCAGAAATCCACAGCTTAGTGAGGTAAGAAAGACAAATGCAATTGTCTCTTTCAGTGAAAACATATCAGTTAATATTGAAGATGAGAGTCAAAACGAAGAAGAAGGCCAAGTCACTTGATGAGGGTATAATGCCAAGGTAATTATTAGGCCTTTAAAGAAGGAGGCACTGCATTGTTCATCTTTGTCCCCGCGGTGCCTGGAAGCTTTGCAGGGGCTTGTGAATGAATGAATGAATGAATGAATGAATGAATGAGTGAATAAACATTGCACTCAAAGAACCCCAGAAGAGTCAGTTTCCTTGGCTCTGGTGAGCAAATAAATGTTAAGCTAAGGGTGAATGAAAGATATACTGCAGGCCTGGTGCTCAAAATACCTAGAAATGGCAAGTTTTCTTGCATGAGTAGCTTGACCTCACACTGCACTGTATTTTTCACCCAACAACTTAATCATTTCATAAGATGGACTAAGTGAGAAAGGAGAATAAGTTGACCATGTGATAGGTAAGTCACACCCTGGTTTCCATAGGGACCTAGCCTACTCCGTACAGCCCATACAGTCTCAGTATAATATCTTGGTTTTAGGGCTCCTAGTGAGTCCTGAGGGTTTTTTTGCCCACATACTGAAAACAATCTGTTTTTATGTTCTGCATATGACATCACTCTGACATACTGTAAATGGGATAGCGTATTTTATGGCACTGGAAAAATAAGCAAGGAAAGGAAATATCCTTCCTCCATGCTTTGGTCAAATATATTTTACAGTTAACTAAACTTAGCACACATGGGGTTTCCAGAAATGTTCAGAAATGAACTTCCTACTTTGAGTAAAGTTGAGCTAATGAATGCAACTATTCACAGCAAAACTTAGAGATTCCTTGGAAATGTATTATTTCCTGTTTCCAAAGATGTATTAGCTCCTCTACAAAAAAGTCTTTACTATAATTCTAGTTCTCGGTCATTAATATTGAAAGGCTTATGGCTCACTTTCAAGCTCTCAGCATGCAAATAAAGGACTAATATTTGAAGGTTTCGATGGATTTTAAGTTGTTTTTCTCCCCCACACCTATCAGAATCACAACTATGGGCTTGGTCTCATTTTTACTGAACAGTCATTAGGCAGGGGAGAAGAGAGAATAAAATGGAAGGAATTAAATTCAAGTAAAGGACATACGGAGAAAAAAGGGATAGGAAGCAAACAGAACCAAAGCATTGAAAATGGGTCAGCCATGAGCTTCCTCTCCAGCAGAAGGTCACTTTGGATCCAAGCTCTTAGCACTTTCCTGATGCTTTCAGAGGCAGGTCTTATACTTGCTATTTGCAAGTGCAACAGGGCAAGAGGCTTATCATGTAGGTTTTTGAAGATTATACAGAAAAAAGTAGTATTTAGTCATTTCTTCAAGTATTATTCAAAAGCTCAGGTTATAGCATCTCAGGTTATATGCCTCAAATTCTTTCCTGACTTTCAGTCTCCCTGAAATCAGGCAGTTGAAAATATCCATTAGTGTGTATTGCTTGAATAGATTGCCCCAACTTACCCTGTTAACGTAAGTCATCTCAGCAGTAAAGATTAAGTATGAAAATTATTTTTCATTAGGTTTTAATTTGTGACTCATTTAGATATGTTAATAGGATAAGGCATTTGGTTGATTCGTTTTTAAAAAGTTAAGGAAAAAAGAATATATAATTAAGTTCAACTTGTCCAGTGTTCCTTAAAGATTGAAAAAATCAAGTTCATATGTTGACGTGTAAAAAAATGACATAAGAGAAAAAAATTATACTGCCTAGAAAAAAAAAAGCATAACTGGTTTGCTATCTGTCTTCCAGCTGACCTACACAGAGGAATTTTGTTCCATTATTTTGAAGTAACCTGCTACCTGTAAAATTATAAGCATAAGTTTTTGTTGCTGTTGTTCTAGCATTTACTAGGGATGTTTAAAATAATCTTGAGTTACTGCGGCAGCTATGTATTGATGCATTTTATGCCTTTTGTTAGCTACAATCTCAGTCATTTTAGTACACAGAGCCCTAATCTTCAAGTGTGTCAGTCCCATTTTGCATTACAAATCATTTGTAGTTTTATAACTGTCATTTCCAAGGACATCTGGAAAAGATGGATTTATGAAAGGTTACCATGCATTCTAAGAAAGCCGAGAATTAGCATGACTTTGTAAAGGTTCTTATAAGTTGAGCAGCAGCCATCACTGACAATAAGGTGTTTTCTGCTTTTGTCAAGTATCTTTATTTAAATATTAAGGGAGAGATATGACCTTTGACCTTGGAGATCTCTGTGACATGGCAATGGCCCAGTGTATTAGCTGTCAATGGAGTGCTATGGCCTGACTCTCTCAAGACCCCTATTTGTGGACAATGTTATAATAACCCTTCCATTAGGCATCCCCAAGGCAAATAACCTCAGCTTTAACAGAGTCAGTTTAAAATTCCTTAGAGTAACATTAAGAGACTATCTGGTTTGTGTCAGTTTAAGATCAACTACTCCTTGCATAGGTTCAATTCTTTAAATTTTAAGTAGCCACAGTTATTTAAGAATTATTTCATATATGCCTGTGGGTAAATATTAGACACATAGAATATAGAAAGAACCCCATCTACTTCTCTGATTTCTTAACCAGCCTCTTTAGAGACTAACTGAATCCAAATGGGCTTGAGGATCTATTTTTTTAAACGACTCTTTCTATCTGTATATGTATCTTTTGTTCATGGAAATTTCACAGAGTTGCTGCTTATGGTATGCACAGGATTTGAAGACATCAAATCACAATTGGAAGAGAGAAGATAATATTCATTAGGAAGCAGCATACCTCCCTATGTGTGCACCAGGGCTAAGTCATGGTTACAAGACCAATGGTTTTGCTCAGATGAGATGCTTGCATTTGAATCACATATTATTATTGCCCTCATTTATAACTACTTATTACTAGGCTCAGACTCTGTGAGGAAATCTGAAGTCAAAAGACACATTTATTCTGTGAAAAATCAAGGTCAAGCTGTCTTAAAATGCTTTGAAAAATCGTAATTGTCTTCTTAAGTCTTAAAATAAATCACTGAAGTTGATGTGAACACTTCAAATACTTGGCCATGAAACAAATTGAGTGTCTCCTCTGAATCCAACTTTTGTGTTTGGGTGTCTGTGACATCGAAAATGTTATTAAAACATATAATCAAAATTATAAAATAACAAATTCATTGGTGACTATAGATGGCTTCTCAAGTGCAACCTTCATTGTTTTACATTCTTAGTTAAATACAAATTAATAAATTGGTTTAATTTGGAAATTTTATTTTTAAATTTAAGGGAAAAGTCAACAAATGTTTATAGAGTGCCCACGATATATACATGACATTGGGATTAAGTATACACATCTTTCAATATTCTTTATATTCTTACAGTAAAAATCCAGCCAATTTTTAAAATAGACTAATTTTAGGGAAATAAATTATATGTTTAGTACTTGCCTTTTGCTTATTGATACCAAAGATGTTAAAGGGTAAATAATTATTGATTGGATTAAGTTTGTCCCACATCAGGTTAACTGCTATAAGGAAAAAAAAAAAGGGAAATGATACCATGAGCTAAAACCCCAGTGCTCATAAACAACATTTAGCTTTTGATTTACAGTGAAATCACAATTCTTCATTTCCTGTTCCCTCTGTCTCTGACATTGCATGTGAGACCACAGGGCAATACATGCCCTACGACATAATATAGGATGTAATTTAAAGGGTTCTATTGATGCTGTAAATCACAGGGAGTTCTGCTGAAGCAGTTTATGAATGGCAGTAAAACACTAAGACTGGATTATATCATTAGAATTATGTACCACATGCAGTTATTATTATTTGTAATTGGGGATAAAGTTTTACAAAACACATATATGGGAATGTCATTTTTCTTGGTATTTACAGGCTTCTTTTATGCAAGAAGATGTGTTTTTGGATAAAATAAGAAATCCAGGGTTGTAGAGTATCTGTCATTCTGGAGAAAGTATTTGTGCGCTCTGAGAGTAAACCATAATAGTTAGAACATATTCTGACCGGTCATACATAACCTAATTGCTAGAAGTACAAAAGACTATCTGCATATGTGTTACCAGCAAATTTAATAAGTTTTCTTAGTACACAAAAAGACATAACACCACAGTGACTATGATAGTATGATGTTCTAAAAACTAGTTGAAGAGTGTAAAATATCAACCACCCTGTTAGTGCTCTCTACAAGAAAATTACAATTATGATGGAATTAATTTTCCACTGAACGGACTGGTTTTTGTTGACATATAGCCATTCTGAAACTCTGAAATAATGTATTTCCAAGTTTCTTTTGTGGGAAGATAAAATGACAATGGTAGTTCTTCAACTATTCTGGGCATATCTTTGATGATGAAGAGGAACTCCAGTCTTCTAGCTCGTTTAGTTATATTTTTCTGTTTTGAGTAAACTGTCCCAGTGGATGTGTCTATGTGACTAAGCCAGATGGCCTGGATTGTAGCCAAACAATTCTTCCATCTGTTATTTTAATTTTTTTCTCAAAGAAACTAAGATAACATATAGCAGGATATCACAAGTAATTTCAGAATATTCTAGGTTGGCTCTTCAGATTAATTACCCCAAATGAAGTCAATCTCCCAGGAATATTCTAAAATAAGTTAAGACTTGAGCATCTCCTACTTTCCTCTCTCAGGCATTGAACAGCAATGTCCATCAACCCCAAGCTTACCTCTAGTTTCCCAAGAATCAGATAGGGCACTCAAGAGCTATTCTTCTGGATTGTCACCTGTCAGAGCCATGTCCTATCATTTTTGTTTGTTGCTGCCATATTTCCCTTTCCACAGAAACAAATTTGTTCTAGTTTTATTCCTGCAGGAGAAGGATAATAATTAACTGTCTAATAAACTATCTGCATTTATTTGCAAAGGCATCGGTTACTATATGGAGAGCATTTTCAAGACACTTTCTGGTAATAACTCTAGAGTTAATTAATCCAAAGATTAAACATGAAGGCAAATCGAATGGGCAGTTGATATTGTGGCAAGCCAGTGTTAGCACTTAATTTGAATTGTTTGGGCATTGAATTCCATTCATCATGAAAAAATATATATATATATATATATATTTATACACACACCCTCATATATACACACACATATACATATAAATAAATATAAATATGTATATATATGTAATTCATCCCCAAACCTTAGTTCCACTCAGAAGAAAAATTTTTCATAGCCACTGATTTGCAGAGGTATACAACATTTCAGAAGATGCAAGAAAAACTTATAACACTGTAATATGTCTAAGTGCAAGATTTCAAAAATATGACTACCTGGGTTACAATTCTTACTAGCTGTGTGACTTTGGTCAAGTTACTTAACTTCTCCATGCCTAAATTTCTTCGTATAGAAGATTTAGTACTTTATATAGAATACCCACATCAATGACTAATAAGTGAAAATCATCACATATATGTTTGTCATTAAGAGAGTAAATTGTTGTTTAAGAAAGAGCTTAAATAGCCAATATTCTGAAATATGAACACAAATTTTTACAAAGTAAATTCTGGATTATTGAATTATTGATTTTGATTGTTATCTATAGTTTCATAAATTTATTCATTCAACAGATTTTTTAAACACACATGCTAAGCTAGATGCTATGAAATACACAAAAAAAGTTTTAAAAGATCCTTTTTCTCAATGAACTTAAATTCTATTATACATAAATAGTTATAATCCAAGATGGAAAGTGATAAGGCCATAAAGAAGGTAGAGATAATGCGCTATGACAGTTTAGACATGTTAAAATGACTTCCAGCCAGAAGTCCTATGGAAAGCTTCTTGGAGGAGATGAAATTTGAACTGATTCATGAAGATTAACTAGCATGCAGAGATAAGAGGGATGCCCATTCTGGAGGAGCTTAGGGCACAAGGGCAAGAAAGTGGGAATTTCTGAGTGTGTGAAAGAGAGGATAAGACACTCTATCCTATCACTATTGGAAGGAAATACAGAAGCATGTATAAAAGAAAATAATAACTTTGAATTATAGTCTTGCAGCTAAAAGTGATCAATATTAATGTTGCTATACATTTTTCTAGTTGTTTCATGTATATAATTTTATTTAAATAATTGAGAATGTACTGTATATATATGATTATATACATATATGCATGTGTATACATGTATGTCATATACATTTATATTATTTATTTTAAATAATTAAATGAATATTTTAAATGACTGCTCTTACTTTTCCTTAATAAGGATGAACAATTAATTAATCATTCAACTTTACAGGAAATTTATGTGCTCCTCACATTTTGCTATTGTTAATAAGGTTAGAATAAACAAACTTACATATAAATCTTTGCCTGCAATTGACATTGTCTTCTTGTGATATATTTTGAGAAATGAAATTAGTATCAAAAATGTTAAAGACTTTAAGGTTTCCGATATATAATACCATGTTGCTGAGTATATACAATTTAAACCCTTCAAGTAGTAATAGAGTGTCATCTTAATAATTATTTTCATCTTTCTCAATTTGATAGGCATAACATTGTATTTTATTTATCTTTAAATTTGCAATTTCAATAAGGATAATGCATTATTAAACTTTATTTATGATGTTTCTCCTTTTTATTTTCTTACACTTGTCTCTTTCCTACTTTTACAAGGCCATTCATTTACCTATGAGAATGTTAGAATTGTTACCACAGATGTAGAAAGAGAAACAAAGGTTTTTAATTAGTTTCTAAATCTAAAATAAAATTTTTTGCAGAAGTAAAAATATTTGAAAAGTTAACTTATTTTTGAAGTCATCTTCTGCTAATTCCAATATCAGGATCATCCCTGGATTTGCTCCTATTGACTTAAAAAAAAATTCTTGCTTATCAGTAACATTTTCCTTCTTCACAGGTCTAGTGATAGCAAATTATATTCCAAAAGTTGTAAAAGTTATAGTAGAAAAACTCTGGATTATGTTATTTTCCTCTGTAGAGTGTAAATATTTCTTTTGGCAAAATGTTACATTATTGGAAGTGAATTACAGCTATCAAGACTTGTTTTTAGGGCTTGTTAAAATGAGTATGATTCAGCTTTGCTATTACTCCAAAGGCAGATCCATTACTCTTAGGGCTGACTAAGAGGCATCTTAGTCAGGCATCCTGACTCCTGGGGCATAAACTTGCTCAAATAAAAGCCTGAGATATTTACTGACGACTCTTTGACTGAGTCTGAACTTTAATTTCTTTATATCACTCTTTGCTTTCTGAAACAAATTGAAAAAATTTCTTCATAGGGTTTGCATACAGTACTTAGGAAGGTCTTGCCTCAATGGGGAATATTTAGCCCTAGATTGAGCACTGCTCCAGACTCCCAAAAAGTCATAAAGTAAGACTCAAAAGGATCAAACTTTTCTCCAAGTAACTCAACTACATTTCAGAACAAACATCCATGTGAGTGAGCCAGGAAGTGGCTCTTTCCCAGATGAACAGTGAAATGACTGCAGCCTTGCAGAGGCTCAGAATCAAAGGATACAGCTAAGTTATGTCTGGATTCCTGACCCACAGAAACTGTGGGATAATAAATATTGTTTTGAACCATTAAATTTTGGTGTAATTATTTATGTAGCAAAAGATAACTAATACAGAAGGAAACTTCCACAACCTGACAAAGGGCATTGATGAAACACATACACCAAACATATTTAGTGGTGAAACAATGAATATTTTCTACCCAAAAGATCAGAAACATATAAGAAGTTATGCTCTCACCACTGTTGTTCAATTTCTACTGTGGGTTTAGCCAATGAAACAGTCAGGCAAGAAAAAACAATAAAACGAATCCACTTTGAGAAAGGATAAGTAAAACTGTCTTTTTCACAGACAATACGTAGAAAATCTGATGGACTCTACAAAATTCAGGGGTCAGAAGGCTCCATTTTGTTAAGAAGCTATTTCTTCCAAAATTGATTTATAGATTCAAAATAATCCCAATCAAAAATTCAGCTGTCTATTTGCAAAATTGACAAGCTGATTCTAAAATTCATATGGAAAAGTAAAGGATCTTGAAAAAGAAGAAATAAGTTCTTAAACCTACACTATGTGCTTTCAAGACAAGTTATAAAGGTACAGTAATCCAGACAGTGTGGTATTGACATAAATTAGTCAAAGAGGTCAATAGAACAGAATATAGTCCAGAAATACACCTACAAACACATGGACAATTGATTTTCAACAAAGGTACAAAGACAATTCAATGGAAGAAGAGTAATATTTTTGACAAATGGTAATTGAAAATTGGATATCCATATGCGTAAAATAAAAAGACAGAAAAAAAACTAAAGTAAAAAATAAAAAGAAGAGAGACAAATACACCTCCTCCACCAAATATATGAACAGATTGAACCTCCCTACACTGATAAAAACAATTTACTAAAAATTTATAGCAAGTTTCATGTTTATTGTTAAAAAAAGTATAAATGTTTTCATTGTCAAAGCATAGTTTTAAAAAGTTAAAACATAACCTTCATATACACATAAAATAAACTTGTATTAAAATCAATTGCATCAGAGCTTCCGGGAAGATGGCCGAAGAATAAGACGCAGAGATCACCTTCCTCCCCACAGATACACCAGAAATACATCTACACGTGGAACAACTCCTACAGAACACCTACTGAACGCTGGCAGAAGACCTCAGACCTCCCAAAAGGAAAGAAACCCCCCACGTACCTGGGTAGGGCAAAAGAAAAAAGAATAAACAGAGACAAAAGGATAGGGACGGGACCTGCACCAGTGCGAGGGAGCTGTGAAGGAGGAAAGCTTTCCACACACTAGAAATCCCTTCGCGGGCGGAGACTGCCGGTGGCAGAGGGGGAAAGCTTCGGAGCTGTGGAGGAGAGCGTAGCAACAGGGTGCGGAGGGCAAAGCGGGGACATTCCCGCACAGAGGATTGGTACCGACCGGCACTTACCAGCCCGAGAGGCTTGTCTGCTCACTCGCTGGGGCGGGCAGGGCTGGTAGCTGAGGCTCGGGCTTCGGCCGGAGCGCAGGGAGAGGACGGGGGTTGGCGGCGTGAACACAGCCTGAAGGGGGTTAGTGCGCCACGGCTAGCCGGGAGGGAGTCCGGGGAAACGTCTGGACTTGCCGAAGAGACAAGAGACTTTTTCTTCCCTCTTTGTTTCCTGGTGCGCGAGGAGAAGGGATTAAGAGCGCTGCTTAAAGGAGCTCCAGAGGCGGGCGCGAGCCGCGGCTAAAAGCGCGGACCCCAGACACAGACATGAGACGCTAAGGCTGCTGCTGCCGCCACCAAGAAACCTGTGTGCGAGCACAGGTCAGTATACACACCCCCCTTCCGGAGAGCCTGTGCAGCCCGCCACTGCCAGGGTCCCGGGATACAGGGACAACTCCCCCGGGAGAACGCACGGCACGCCTCAGACTGGTGCAACGTCACGCCGGCCTCTGCTGCCGCAGGCTCGCCCCGCACTCCATGCCCCTCCCTCCCCTCGGCCTGAGTGAGCCAGAGCCCCCGAATCAGCGGCCCCTTTAACCCCGTCCTGTCTGAGCGAAAAACAGACGCCCTCAGGTGACCTACACGCAGAGGCGGGGCCAAATCCAAAGCTGAGCCCCTGGAAGCTGTGAGAACAAAGAAGAGAAAGGGAAATCTCTCCCAGCAGCCTCAGAAGCAGCGGATTAAAGCTCCACAATCAACTTGATGTACCCTGCATCTGTGGAATACATGAATAGACAACCAATCATCCCAAATTGAGGAGGTGGATTTGAGAGCAAGATTGATTTTTTCCCCTTTTCCTCTTTTTGTGAGTGTGTATGCATATGCGTCTGTGAGATTTTGTCTGTATAGCTTTGCTTCCACCATTTGTCCTAGGGTTCTATCCATCCATTTTTTTGTTTTGTTTGTTTTTTAAATTTTTTTCTTTTCTTTCTTATTTTTTATTTTAATAACTTTATTATATTTTACCTTACTTTAGTTTACTTTATCTTCTTTCTTTTTTTCCTTCCTTCCTTCCTTCCTTCCTTCCTCCCTCCCTCCCTCCCTTCTTTCTTTCTTTCTTTCTTACTTTCTTTTTACTTCTACTAATTCTTTCTTTCTACTTTTTCTCCCTTTTATTCTGAGCCGTGTGGATGAAAGGCTCTTGGTGCTGCAGCCAGGAGTCAGTGCTGTGCCTCTGAGATGGGAGAGCCAACTTCAGGACACTGATCCACAAGAGATCTCCCAGCTTCACAAAATAGCAAACGGCGAAAATCTCCCAGAGATCTCCATCTCAACACCAGCACCCAGCTTCACTCAACGACCAGCAAGCTACAGTGCTGGACATCCTATGCCAAACAACTAGCAAGACAGGAACACAACACCACGCATTAGCAGAGAGGCTGCCTAAAATCATCATAAGTCCACAGACACCCCAAAACACACCACCAGACGTGGACCTGCCCACCAGAAAGACAAGATCCAGCCTCATCCACCAGAACACAGGCACTAGCCCCCTCCACCAGGAAGCCTACGCAACCCACTGAACCAACCTTAGCCACTGGGGACAGATACCAGAAACAATGGGAACTACGAACCTGCAGCCTGCAAAAAGGAGACCCCAAACACAGTAAGATAAGCAAAATGAGAAGACAGAAAAACACACCGCAGATGAAGGAGCAAGATAAAAACCCACCAGACCTAACAAATGAAGAGGAAATAGGCAGTCTACCTGAAAAAGAATTCAGAATAATGATAGTAAAGATGATCCAAAATCTTGGAAATATAATAGACAAAATGCAAGAAACATTTAACAAGGACCTAGAAGAACTAAAGATGAAACAAACAATGATGAACAACACAATAAATGAAATGAAAAACACTCTAGATGGGACCAATAGCAGAATAACTGAGGCAGAAGAACGGATAAGTGACCTGGAAAATAAAATAGTGGAAATAACTACTGCAGAGCAGAATAAAGAAAAAAGAATGAAAAGAACTGAGGACAGTCTCAGAGACCTCTGGGACAAGATGAAACACACCAACATTCGAATTACAGGGGTTCCAGAAGAAGAAGAGAAAAAGAAAGGGACTGAGAAAATATTTGAAGAGATTATAGTTGAAAACTTCCCTAATATGGGAAAGGAAATAGTTAATCAAGTCCAGGAAGCACAGAGAGTCCCATACAGGATAAATCCAAGGAGAAATATGCCAAGACACATATTAATCAAACTGTCAAAAATTAAATACAAAGAAAACATATTAAAAGCAGCAAGGGAAAAACAACAAATAACACACAAGGGAATCCCCATAACGTTAACAGCTGATCTTTCAGCAGAAAGTCTGCAAGCCAGAAGGGAGTGGCAGGACATATTGAAAGTGATGAAGGAGAAAAACCTGCAACCAAGATTACTCTACCCAGCAAGGATCTCATTCAGATTTGATAGAGAAATTAAAACCTTTACAGACAAGCAGAAGCTCAAAGAGTTCAGCACCACCAAACCGTCTTTACAACAACTGCTAAAGGAACTTCTCTAGGCAGGAAACACAAGACAAGGAAAAGACCTACAATAACGAACCCAAAACAATTAATAAAATGGGAACAGGAGCATACATATCAATAATTACCTTAAATGTAAATGAATTAATGCTCCCACCAAAAGACACAGATTAGCTGAATGGATACAAAAACAAGACCCATATATATGCTGTCTACAAGAGACCCACTTCAGACCTAGAGACACATACAGACTGAAAGTGAGGGGATGGAAAAAGATATTCCATGCAAATGGAAACCAAAAGAAAGCTGGAGTAGCAATTCTCATATCAGACAAAATAGACTTTAAAATAAAGAATATTAGAAGAGACAAAGAAGGACACTACATAATAATCAAGGGATCGATCCAAGAAGAAGATACAACAATTGTAAATATTTATGCACCCAACATAGGAGCACCTCAATACATAAGGAAAATACTAACAGCCATAAAAGGGGAAATCGACAGTAACACATTAATAGTAGGGGACTTTAACACCCCACTTTCACCAATGGACAGATCATCCAAAATGAAAATAAATAAGGAAACACAAGCTTTAAATGATACATTAAACAAGATGGACTTAATTGATATTTATAGGACATTCCATCCAAAAACAACAGAATACACATTTTTGTCAAGTGCTCATGGAACATTCTCCAGGACAGATCATATCTTGGGTCACAAATCAAGCCTTGGTAAATTTAAGAAAATTGAAATTGTATCAAATATCTTTTCCAACCACAATGCTATGAGACTAGATATCAATTACAGGAAAAGATCTGTAAAAAATGCAAACACATGGAGGCTAAACAATACACTACTTAATAATGAACTGATCACTGAAGAAATCAAAGAGGAAATACAAAAATACATAGAAACAAATGACAATGGAGACACAACGACCCCAAATCTATGGGATACAGCAAAAGCAGTTCTAAGAGGGAAGTTTACAGCAATACAATCCTACCTTAAGAAACAGGAAACATCTCGAATAAACAGACTAACCTTGCACCTAAAGCAATTAGAGAAAGAAGAACAAAAAACCCCCAAAGTTAGAAGGAAAGATATCATAAAAATCAGATCAGAAATAAGTGAAAAAGAAATGAAGGAAACGATAGCAAAGATCAATAAAACTAAAAGCTGGTTCCTTGAGAAGATAAACAAAATTGATAAACCGTTAACCAGACTCATCAAGAAAAAAAGGGAGAAGACTCAAATCAATAGAATTAGAAATGAAAAAGGAAAAGTAACAACTGACACTGCAGAAATACAAAAGATCATGAGACATTACTACAAGCAACTCTATGCCAATAAAATGGACAACCTGGAAGAAATGGACAAATTCTTAGAAATGTACAACCTGCCAAGACTGAATCAGGAAGAAATAGAAAATATGAACAGACCAATCACAAGCACTGAAATTGAAGCTGTCATTAAAAATCTTCCAACAAACAAAAGCCCAGGACCAGATGGCTTCACAGGCGAGTTCTATCAAACATTTAGAGAAGAGCTAACACCTATCCTTCTCAAACTCTTCCAAAATATAGCAGAGGGAAGAACACTCCCAAGCTCATTCTACGAGGCCACCATCACCCTGATACCAAAACCAGACAAGGATGTCACAAAGAAAGAAAACTACAGGCCAATATCACTGATGAACATAGATGCAAAAATCCTCAACAAAATACTAGCAAACAGAATCCAACAGCACATTAAAAGTATCATACACCATGATTAAGTGGGCTTTATTCCAGGAATGCAAGGATTCTTTAATATACGCAAATCAATCAAAGTGATAAACCATATTAACAAATTGAAGGAGAAAAACCATATGATCATCTCAATAGATGCAGAGAAAGCTTTCGACAAAATTCAACACCCATTTATGATAAAAACCCTGCAGAAAGTAGGCATAGAGGGAACTTTCCTCAACATAATAAAGGCCATATATGACAAACGCACAGCCAACATCGTCCTCAATGGTGAAAAACTGAAAGCATTTCCAGTAAGATCAGGAACAAGAGAAGGTTACCCACTCTCACCACTCTTATTCAACATAGTTTTGGAAGTTTTAGCCACAGCAATCAGAGAAGAAAAGGAAATAAAAGGAATCCAAATCAGAAAAGAAGAAGTAAAGTTGTCACTGTTTGCAGATGACATGATACTATACATAGAGAATCCTAAGGATGTTACCAGAAAACTACTAGAGCTAATCAATGTATTTGGTAAAGTAGCAGGATACAAAATTAATGCACAGAAATCTCTGGCATTCCTATACACTAATGATGAAAAATCTGAAAGTGAAATCAAGAAAACACTCCTATTTACCATTGCAACAAAAAGAATAAAATATCTAGGAATAAACCTATCTAAGGAGACAAAAGACCTGTATGCAGAAAATTATAAGACACTGATGAAAGAAATTAAAGATGATACAAATAGATGGAGAGATATACCACGTTCTTGGATTGGAAGAATCAACATTGTGAAAATGACTCTACTACCCAAAGCAATCTACAAATTCAATGCAATCCCTATCAAACTACCACTGGTATTTTTCACAGAACTAGAACAAAAAATTTCACAATTTGTATGGAAACACAAAAGACCCCGAATAGCGAAAGCAATCTTGAGAACAAAAAAAGGAGCTGGAGGAATCAGGCTCCCTGACTTCAGACTATACTACAAAGCTACAGTAATCAAGACAGTATAGTACTAGCACAAAAAGAGAAATATAGATCAATGGAACAGGATAGAAAGCCCAGAGATAAACCTACGCACATATGGTCACCTTATCTTTGATAAAGGAGGCAGGAATGTACAGTGGAGAAAGGACAGCCTCTTCAATAAATGGTGCTGGGAAAACTGGACAGCTACATGTAAAAGTATGAGATTAGATCACTCCCTAACACCATACACAAAAATAAGCTCAAAATGGATTAAAGACCTAAATGTAAGGCCAGAAACTATCAAACTCTTAGAGGAAAACATAGGCAGAACACTCTATGACATAAATCACAGCAAGATCCTTTTTGACCAAGCTCCCAGAGAAATGGACATAAAACCAAAAATAAACAAATGGGACCTAATGAAACTTCAAAGCTTTTGCACAGCAAAGGAAACCATAAAGAAAACCAAAAGACAACCCTCAGAATGCGAGAAAATATTTGCAAATGAAGCAACTGACAAAGGATTAACCTCCAAAATTTATAAGCAGCTCATGCAGCTCAATAACAAGAAAACAAACAACCCAATCCAAAAATGGGCAGAAGACCTAAATAGACATTTCTCCAAAGAAGATATACAGACTGCCAACAAACACATGAAAGAATGCTCAACATCATTAATCATTAGAGAAATGCAAATACAAACTACAATGAGATATCATCTCACACCAGTCAGAATGGCCATCATCAAAAAATCTACAAACAATAAATGCTGGAGAAGGTGTGGAGAAAAGGGAACCCTCTTGCACTGTTGGTGGGAATGTAAATTGATACAGCCACTGTGGAGAACAGTATGGAGGTTCCTTAAAAAGCTACAAATAGAACTACCATATGACCCAGCAATCCCACTACTGGGCATATACCCTGAGAAAACCATAATTCAAAAAGTGTTATGTACCAAAATGTTCATTGCAGCTCTATTTGCAATAGCCCAGAGATGGAAACAACCTAAGTGTCCATCATCGGATGAATGGATAAAGAAGATGTGGCACATATATACAATGGAATATTACTCAGCCATAAAAAGAAACGAAATTGAGCTATTTATAATGAGGTGGATAGACCTAGAGTCTGTCATACAGAGTGAAGTAAGTCAGAAAGAGAAAGACAAATACCATATGCTAACACATATATATGGAATTTAAGGAAAAAAAAGTCATGAAGAACCTAGGGGTAAGACAGGAATAAAGACACAGACTTACTAGAGAATGGACTTGAGGATATAAGCTGTGACAAAGCGAGCGAGAGGCATGGACATATATGCACTACCAAACGTAAGGTAGGTAGCTAGTGGGAAGCAGCGCATAGCACAGGGAGATCAGCTCAGTGCTTTGTGACCGCCTGGAGGGGTGGGATAGGGAGGGTGGGAGGGAGGGAGACGCAAGAGGGAAGAGATATGGGAACATATGTATATGTAAAACATTCATTCTGTTATAAAGCAGAAACTAACCATTGTAAGGCAATTATACTCCAATAAAAATGTAAAAAAATAAAGTAAAATAAAATGAGTATAAAAAAAATCAAAAAAAAATCAATTGCATGACTACCAGACAAAATTCCTTTGCGCTGCTATGGACAAGGATCATTTGCTTTTCTCTAATACAAGAATAATTTACATCACAATCAATTTTCTGCCGGTTCAGATCTACCCCTTCAGAGTTGTAAAATCATTTAGTCAATTAAAAAGTCAATCAAAGTTACAATCACTGGAAAAGCATCCAGTATTCTCTTTTACATTTTTCCAATTTTGAATACTTTTTTCGTGAAAGGGTAATTTTTATCGACACTGCTAAAGTCAAGAAGCCTGAATCATTGTTAATTTAACACTCTACTGTTGATAGAAGTCAATAAACTGATACTTATAAAAGAACTAAAGGATATAAGCATTACAAAGGAAGAAATAAAATTTCAGACTGTCAACATAGAAAATTCAAGAACATCTACAAATGTATTATTATAACTAACAACAACAACAAAAATCCAGCATGATTCTTTTGATTAAATGTCAACATACAAGGATCACTGGCTTAGACTGACCAAGAAAAAAAGGAAATTTGAGTAAGAGACTCAAATTACTAAAATCAGGAATAAAAGAGAGTTCACTACTAATCTTACAAAAATAAAATGGATTATAAAGAAATACTGTGAATAACTGTGTGCTAACAAATTAGAAAACTCAGATGAAATGGACAAGTTCCTAGAAATACAAAAATCTATAGCTTTCCTCTACCCCAAATGTAAGCATAGAAAAATTTTAATGTAAAAAAATTTGCATCTTGATGGAAGAGAAAATTTTAAAACAGAGGTATAAACCTAATAAAAAATGTGGAAGATCTTAGAAAAAAATTACAAAACACTGTTAGCTGCATGAAACTTGCTATAGAGGGAAAGGCTTGACACATTAAAGGTGTAAATTTCCCTCAGTTAATCTTTAAATTAAATGTAATTTTAATAACAATATGTACATGATTTGCAAAAATAGACAACTATTTTTCATACTCACATGAAGACAAAAAGACAGTTTTGAAGGAAAGAACTAGGAACCTATTCTCCTATTATTAAGGCTTATTATAAAACTGCAGCAGAAAAGCAGTGTGATACTAGCAAAATTATATTTAACAGAAAAACAAAAAGGATAAGAGAACACAGAAAATTGCCCAAGTATATACCATGACATAGCACAATACAATCATTTTAGAAAGGAGAGATTACTGAAGAAATGATATTGAAATAAGTTGGAATAAAAGAAAATTTGATTGCTGTCTTACAATATATACAAGAATAAACTCCAGAAGATTTTGATTCATATGTGTAAAATAAAAATTTTAAACTATCAAAAGGTATTATATGGAATATCTTCAATCAACAAGAGTGCAAAAAATTTCCTAAATAAGATATAAGAAATACATCTCAGAAAGAATGATTGAAAAATTTGACTACATCAGAGATTAAAATTTCTTTTTAAAAAGACATATCATCAACAAAGTTAAAAAAAAAAGCCACAGACTAGCAAAACATACCTACAAAGGTACAACCAACAAAGAACTGCCACCCAGAATATATTTAAAATCCTTATAATCAATTAAAAATAGTTTCAGACAACAAACAATAAAACAGCCAAAGGAGGCAAAGGATAGAAAGAGAATACTCACAAAAGAAACCCAAATGGCCAAAAATATTTTAAAAATTTAGTCCTAGAGTAGTCAGTGAAATGTAAAATAAGGCAAAACAGTAACATTTTATCCCATTAAATTGATAAAAATAAAACAGAAGACAAAACTAAGCATTGCTGAGTTGTGGCCACAGAGAATGATCAAATGCTTCAACTAGGGATACAAAATAATACTCCTACTTTGAAGGATATTACCCCATATTCCAGCTATTAATTGTCTAGATATGTGCCCTAGAGAAAAAGTTCTACATGTATACTAGGAGACACACTTATGAAGCCATTATAACAATGTAGATTATTCCATGACAAAAAAGATACCCCTAACACAATAAGTGAAAAAAGTAAAACGTAATATGATCTTATTTTTGCAAAAACAAATCTTATACATGTTATGTACACTGAATCACATATTCACACACATGCACAAACACATATACACATATAACAGATAAAATATCAGTAGAAATCTTTCTTTACATAATGGGAATATGAGTGTTCATATCTAAATTTTCTTGTATTTATTTTTACAAATAAATCAGTTGTATATATTTTAGAAGTTTGAACTAATATATAATTTCACATTTATCTTTTTATATATCATATTGTTCATATTATTTTATATATTTGGGCTATTTAGCTATTAACTCTTTCTTTTAAAAATCATAAATACTAGTTTACTTTAAAAAAATGAAAGAAATAATTTACTAAAAATTATAAGAAATCTGCTTACCATGACTTGGAATAGCAGCATTCACCATACACTCAGGGAATAAGCCACTTCCTTCAGGAATCCTCTCCTGACCCCCGTAAGTCTGGGTTACTGGGTCCTCCTGTGTGTAATCGTGGGTATATTGGTTCCTCTCCTCCACCAATGAGTTCCTTAACGATGGGAACTAAGGAAACATTATCACTGTTAACCACTTATAGAATGTAAAACATAGGACACCTGGCAGGAAATCAAGAGATGTTTGATAAATAGATAAATGAGTGAATGGGTGAAGCTACAGTTTCACAGTAATCCTGCCCATTTTGTGTTCAGAATTACTTGCATTCTGTGAATATCAAGAGAACAACTTTTTAAATGATATAAATTATTTTCACCAATAGGAGAAATAATCTAGGAACAGTAAGGGGGGGGATGCAAAAAAGAATTGTGACCAAGTTTTGCTGCATTTGAAAAGGAAAAAGAAGTGTTTCTCTGACATCCTAAATTTCCTCATGCACATATCTCAAGCTTAGAGGGACTTATCATATTGGACACATGTCCCTAAGACAAGAAAATGGGGGTTTCAGTATGAGAACTACTTTATGATGCTTGCAAAGAGCTCAGATGGAGAATCTCTCAATCCCGTTCCCGAATTAAACATCAACACATGGGAGTCACGCCTGCTGCTCTGCAAGTGATCATGTCTCACACACAAGGCCAAGTCTGTCAGAAGATTAGGCAATGGCCCTTTAGTCCTGGTGTATCTATTACTATGTTTTCATTTACCAGTAACAGAAATCCCCACCCAAACTGGCTGAAATATTAAAGAAGAATTTTTTTAAACCACAGAACTTAAAAATACATGTGATAATGTAGGCTTTAGGTGGGAGTCAGTTGGTGTCCCTGCCATGTCTCTCTGGAATTCTCAAAGCTCCTTCGTCCCCACATATATCAGCTTTGTTCTTGGGCTGACTTTCCTTCATATGATGGGATGGCCACCAGCATTAACTGGTCCCACATACTGCTCTGTTCACAAACATGGAGAGACAGCAAGCAAATCACTTTTCGAAGTGAGTAAATGAGAGTTTTGAGCTTCCTGAACTTTACTACCCTTTACTACCAATTATGTTGCCAAGGAAAAGCCATGAGCTGATTGTTGTAAGCCTGAGTTACCTGAACCAACCCCTATTGCAAGAACACATACTCGAAACTCGGGGTGGAATCTCTTCTGCCAAAGTGACACAGCTTCTTCTCAAGGGGGAAGGGCTGGAATGAATGATGATCTATGTCATTTTCATACTGTTGAAGAAGGCCCTGAATGCTTTTGCCAACATTCAAATGTTTTAGAGTAGACTTTTGACATATTTGCAGTAAATGCCTTCTAATACTCGTGAGTCGTCTTTATCTGCAAGGTATTTGGCAGAGAAACACATTCAGTACTACAAATGACTGACAAGAAATATCCTAGACACCAGTGTGCTAACCAAACTACTTTAATTAGTACTGTAAAGGAGAAGTTGTAATAAATAACTTGCTTATATCCTAACAGGTAATAATCTAGTCATGGTAAAATTGGGGAATAAACAGCTTAATATTACCAGACACGTATGGCCATAATTTTAGCCTACAAGCAAGTCCAGACTGTCCTATTATTATGAGATCCATTTGGAAGATTATGCTGTAGCAGGAAGCTATGGAGTTGATACCTGCAGAACTAGAAGACTCTGTCTCTGTACCCACATTTCCTAATATATTCTTCCTCTTTCTCTACAGTACAGCACATTGGCCTTTCTATTATTCAGGCAGGCCAAGTTGTTTCCACAGTGAGCCCTTTTCACATTTGTTCTCTCTTCTACCTAGCCTGGTCCTTTGTGCAACTTGTACACTCATAGATTTGTGATCTTTGTTCAAATGTCACCTAACCTATGGTACTCTCCCTGATTATGTGTTCAAAGCATATATCTCTATTCTCATCACAGTCTATAATATTATCATCCTTTATTTTCTTCATAGGACTAATAGTACTTCAGAGTATTATATTTTTACTAAATTTTGCTGTTTTCTATTTTTTAATTTGTTAATTGCCTATATTCCCTATTTAAACCTAAGTTAAATGAAGGCAGCATCTTGGTCTTATTTACTACAATGTCTCTGTATCTGTAATAATGTCCAACAAAGCACAAACACCATTTTTGTGGTGAAAAGTGCAAATAGTTTAGAGTGAGAAGCTGTGATCTGGGTTATGTGATCTAAGGCCTGTCATTCATCATTTTTATGCTGAGATTTTGAATATTTATGATGTATAAGTGAACTATTATATAGGGAAGCTCCTTGAAAATTATAAAAATTCTATGCACTTCAAATTCTTTCTGTAATAATCAAGTTTTTTGATGGATGGATAGATGGCTAGATAGACAGACAGAAAGACATGGCTGAATATGTTAACAGAAACTATGATAATAGCATGCCACCAAATAGCTTACCTAAAAATTAAATAAAAACTTGTTAGGAAATAGCAAATAGTTGATAATAGTTGCCACAGCTATTATTTACTGGGTGCTAACTAAACATATGCAGGGGATTGTGCTAAATTCTTTATGCAATTTCTCTGTTTTAATCCTCGCTAACAACTTAATATGTTGCCAATTTACACATTGATGCACAGAGAGATTAAGCGAATCCTCGAGGTCACACAGACCTTAAACTGTAGTGCAGGGACTTGAACCAACTTTGTCTGACTACAAACACTGTGGGGCTCTCAAATTATTACAGATATCTCAGATATTACATGCTGTCTCCGCATCTGATCTGAAAGTCTCTAAGAACCTTCACATTTTCTTGTCTACTAAATGAATGTGATCTCTGGAAAAATACCTAAAGTGATTGGTGTTACTCAAAAGAGTTGCTGAAAGCAATAAGATCTAGAGTGGAGAATAAAAATTGAAAAGCAAAAGGTCATTCAGAGACTCAACCTTCTTCCTTTCCTTTTATGAGTAATTTAAAAGAAAACAGATAGGCTTTTTTTCATTGAAATGATAAGTCTTCATCTTCTCCTCTTCCTCATCATTGTCCTCGTCTTCCACTCCCCCTTTCCCTTAGCCCCTCCATCCTTCTTTTTCTCTTTTTCCTTTTTGTGAGACCTCACTCACACTCATAGATTTGAATATCAAGTCTACTATGAGCAGTCTCCATCTCCTTGATTAATACTAATAAGAAAAAGATCCCCTGTCTGGGAAGCTATTTGAGAATAGTATGTCTCGGTTCACCTTCTCAGTATACTTCTTCCTCCACTTCCTCCACACACACACACACACAAGTACTTTCTTACTCTGGGCCTAGGAGAAGGGACACAAAGGTCCTCTGACCTAGTACCTGAATAACTTGGGTCTTATGTGATAAAGAATTGAGAAGATTTTAAGGCTAATTACTCCAAAAACATCTAAATTTTCTGACCCCAAAGAGTTACATTCCCTATACCAAAAGCACTCATGAGCCTCCTGAATTAGTCATAGTAATCTGACTGTCTCTACTTAAGGAACCCTTCCCCTTCTCTTTCTCACCTCCCCTTCTTGAAACAGGCTAGCCCTCATATTGCCTTTAGGTCTCAGTTTCCCTGAGATTGGTCCAGATGCCCTGACCTGTGCTTCCCTAGCACACTTAATCATGCCAGCATAGCACATACTACACTTTACTGAAATATCATCTTTTATATTCCCCTCATCAACAATCACTGTTCTTTGGGGGATGCTTATTAAAGAAACGGTGAATGAATTAAAGGATGAATTCTAGAGTAGAAGATTTCTCTATATCCATTGTTGCAGCATTTAGATATTATTTTCACTTCGGACCTCACCTTTTAGATAAACCAAAAGAAGACACAAATGCTTATCTCACTGCAATTGAAAGAACTGACAAAGAGAGACTGGAAGAGATTCATTTCAATGAATGGTCACAGCCTTGAGTGATCACCATTTCATTATCTGAAGAATCTTACACCTGCACACTTCCCTCACCTATAATTAACAATCACTTAATCATTTATTAATAAAATAGCATGTTAAGCAAGACACTGTGTTAAATAATGTGAGATATAGAGAAAGCTAATTTTTGCTTCCAGTGCTCATCCATCTACTGAAGGTATGCATGGCTATGAAAAACAGCAATACAAAGATAGATTTTAAGTGGCAGCTAGCTGCTATAGCCATAAAGGACCATGACAATGATAACCGTTGATTAAGGTAGTGAGAAAAATCCTCAAAGTTGGAAAATCTTTAAGTGGTCTTAGATTAAAGAACAGAAGGCCAGACTAGAATGGAAGCTGGAAGAACTATCTTTATTGATTTGAGGACCTAGGTAGAAAAGGTGACTCATCTATTCAATAAAAAAAATTTTTTAAAGAAAAGGTAATTCATCTATATCCGAAACCTACTTTTTATATTTACCAATGAATAAATAGAAATTTAATGTCAGAATAAAGTCTCAGGGATCCCCTCTTCCTGTCCTTAGGAATATTACAATGGGTTTTATACAACTACATACTGCTTCTAACATAGTTAGAGTGATTTTAAAGTCTTGAAGGACTTAGAAACCTACTTGTTCTATGTAATTACATGAAATAAGTATTTTTGAAGAGACAACCATATAACTCAAACACTATTTTTCTCCACGGAAACACACAGCATCACCTTTCACTTGTGTAAGCAAATAAATTATAATCTTGACTACGGTATTGTTTGCAGCAATTTAATTTTTTCTGAACATAGCTCTTATTCTATTATAATGCTTGAATGATTCACATGCAATGTTTCCAATCTACTTTTCTTGGCTTGTGAAACTTTTTAACAAAATGTTAGCATTTGCAGGCACCAGATGTTTTGACACAAGGAGAAGCAAAATGTAAATTTAAATCCATGCTAGGAACAATAGGCTGCAGGCACCTTTTTCTTATTACATGAATTATATTTAACCACATTGTGGTCAGTCCTATCAAAATCATCACCATCTAGAATGCTGTACTCTTGTCTTATGGTTGCCAACTAATGAAATTGATATATATTTAACATGATGGGTATCCAGTCCTTAACCCATAAACCTTATTGTATTTTACCACTTAACCACCCCACAGCTAGAACTCTGCAGGCGATAATAATAAATAGCAATTTTTTAGGTGGGTTTCAATATTCCTTTTGGTGGTCAATAAAATCAATGTTTGTAATATATTTAAAAGGTTTATAGCTGCAAACATCACTTGTTTTAACAAAAACATTAAAACTTGTTACAACTTTCTTCATTTTTTCCATCTTTCTGACTCAACTCAGAGTAAGGGGTGTGTGTATGTGTGTGTGTGTGTGTGAGTGTGTGTGTGTTTCTAGCAGAAGGGATTTGCGGATAGCTTCAAATATTGCCTACATGTAGGTTCCAATAAAAAAATAACATAAGAATAGCATATTCTTATATGTGGAGTCTTTCCTAGTATCAAGAGATTAGAAGACTTTTTTATAAGCTCCCACATAGGCAGACATGTGTCTGTATCCAAATACACCACATATGTACATACACATACAATAAACAATCAAGTATAGAACCCATTCAGTCATCCTTTTTTCAGTCTATGTAGTGTCAAGAAAATCATCCTGACTTACCTGTACCTTATTAGAGTGGTTATTCCTTTCTACACAGAAAATATTGTATTGATCAGTATTTTTGGCATTGATAATGCATTAAGAAAAAAATTTATCTGATATAACATTTTTTTAAAATCAATGAACCTATATTTGAACACAGAATAGCATCTTTTTATAGTCAACTCAGAGCCATCCTTTTTATTATTTCTGAGGCAGGTGTGTAGAAAAAAATTCACAAACATGGTATTAAATATTAGAAAGTCTTAACATTTAACTGAAATTCTTATTAATTTCATTATCAAGGGATAGGTCTAGTCAATACCAATTAGCAGCTTTAAAATGTTTTACATATTAAAATACAGTATTCTGTTTATCCTAGATTGTCTGGGGACTATCTAGTATATTAAAAGATTTTGCAGAGTTTCTTAGTGATTTCATTGCTACAAGAATGCCTGTTAGCAATTTTGCAACATTTTGATGAACATTTTCCATAAATCAAAATCATAACAGCTTAAGAAGCAGATGGCAGGAGACTATATTTTAAAATGTAACAATTACTTTCATTAATAAGGAAATACTGGATTACTGTTTTCAGCATGGACTATGAAGTAAGCAGTTGTCAGTTGTGAAGTCTCATGGCTGTTAAGTATCCTTTCAGATGATTAACCCACATTCTATATTTTCCAGTGCAATCTATACACAAAGGCAGAACAAAAAGTATGTTAAAGCATTTAATGATTCTATGCTTTCATTTTATACATATGCAAAGAAAATTTTGGTACATTTTTTAAGTATGTGTATAAGCATTCATTTATGTGTTAGAGAATACCAGTGCTCTCTATTTTCTTAGAAAATAAGACATGACTTTGTTATTAAAAATGAAAAATAGCAATAGTTACAAATTCTACAGTCTTATTATACTAACAATGTTTTCTTGATCTAACCAATGTTAGATTAAAATTATAGGAATATTACTTCAGCTATTCATATATATAAAATGCTATTAAAGTCAAAGATTTTTAACTACATTGTTGTTATTAAGATTAAATAGCTGAATTAATTGTAGCCTTGTATGCCATAAGCAACTGCAGTGCTTTTAGATGAGATCCTTGAATTTAGTTAGCTTTTATACTCCAGTAGTCATGTAGTAAAGAATAATATAATATGTAACTTCCTGATTGCATATAATTCTTTCAGCATATTTCCTATTTTGTTTGTTATATATAATCACCAACTTTAAACGATATACAAATAAAATTTATTTCTGTGGCAAAAGCAAAGTTGAAAATACAGAACTTTTGAAATAAAATGGTAGTGCAGGAATAGGAGAGGTAGAATTGGAAACGCAAAAGTCTTTAACTTTATTCTTGAAGCATGTTGGATAAATGTAGGACAAAAGATATATTATTGAAGATTTCATCAGTAGAAAACACAATAGAAATCATTTGGATATGTAGAAATACATACACAGATCCCTTTACAAGAAAAAGATTAAAAGTTCCCTTTTATGTATAAAGCAGCAGATAGCAGTATTTCATCATTAAATTGGTTGAATCCAGTGGGAGGTGTTTTTAATCAAAATAATTATTTTCTGATGATCTCCTATATACTAAAATTCTCTATGACTCTCACAGAAAACAAATGTAGCACAGAAAAATTTTAAGAAAACTATTTTTATCATTTTGAATACTTTGTTTACAAATTAGAAATCATACAAATGATAAGATATTGGTGTACACAATGAATAATGATTACAGAAAGGTCATAAGATGCATTAGATCAGCAACACTCTAAATGTATTAAGTATTTATTAAGTAAATGAAATGAAATCTCTGTATATGTAACTTACACTAACTCAAATTGACATCTTGTATTTATCAACAAGCAGGGCACCAGAAGGGCAAAGGATGTAATTCCATGTAGCAGATATAGGCTGTGCCATTATCAATACTGAAGCAAAATTCAATCCTTCAGGTATTTTCAAGAAACCCAGATGGTTGATCTAGTGTTGATAACATAGCAAAAGATTAATTGATTCCAGTTTTCATCTACATCTTAGATATTATAAGGTCGATAAATATCAGCCTAGAGATATTGTAAAAACATTGGAACATTTAGTTATGCCATTTATTTAAATATCAAAATTCCATGATACCAGAGCAGCAAAAAATATTTTCATGATACTTTGAAGTATAAGAAAATTCAAGCATGGCTCAATCTATCAAAACAAAGAAAAAAATAAATTCTTTTTTACCTTGTGTAATCTAACTTCTCCCCTGACAATGAAGGTAAATGAGCACACCAATCAAGAAACTCGTTATGTCTATTTTTTTTTAAGTAAGAGCTATTAACTATTTTATTTACAGTCATATGAGTGGAAAAGAATGAGTTTAAAAAGGAGGAGAAAGGCTATTTCTCAATGTCCCCAGCTCATCGGGCTATTTATTATTTAGAGCTCTTGTACCCACATCTAGAAAGCTATAGTCACTGACTTCACACCTGTAAACTGAGAAAATATGATCTGTACATATATTCTCCAGTTATGGGGAAAATTCAATAAGAAAGGACACTAAGAAGAAAAAAATATGAAAAGCTACATCTACTCGTAAGAGGCCCTTGTTATTTTAAGACAACTGGGATTTGGAAAGGTTGTTTAGTGTGAGTCCATGAAAAGGAAGCCAATATTTTAGAGAAAAAAGATTGCATGGGACCTTATCTTGAAAAGATAACTAAAAATAATTTTTAAATTGTTTTATTTAATTTTTAACAAAGTTTTTATTATTATAGAAATTATGTAATAATTATTTGAATGAACAAGGCTCGGTTAATTGTGTATTAATAGTTCAGTGGTAGCTGATATTTTCTGTGACAAAATTATTTGGTAAACAATATGCCTCTTTTACTGTTGTAAGTCTCATTTCTGAAAACATATTGTAGGCATCAATTTTCCCAAGGATCACTCTTGATTCTTAGATATTCAAATAATTTGCCTGTGAATTTACATTATTTCTACATATATATATATATATATAAAGTTATATAGATATATAAAGTTATATATATCTATATAACTTTAAAATGTTATTGTCAGATGGTTACAACATCTATGTATCATAGAGAAACTGACCCATAAATGTATAAGCATATAACAGAGGCATATATATAACAGGGGATGTTAGAAAGGGGCTACTTTATAAGTGAACAACTTTAGTGAATAGTTTAGTGTTTGGTACACTTTCACTTACCTATGCAACCTTATCATTTCTGGGGCTGGGATAATGATATTCAGATAACTAGGGCTCCCTCCTCCATCATTACATATGACATTAACTGTACACTTAGCTCTTGATAGATACACAGCTACTATGCTATCAATTGAGCAACAGACCTGATGTGGGAGTTCTTCATCTGTGATCCAAGGAGATATTCAGGAGATCCCCCACACCTCTTAACACATACAAATTTTGGGCTATATATATATATATATATACATATAGTCCGTATTTTTCCAGGGAGAAAGTCTATAACTTTCAATAGATTATCAAGGCCTTAAAAGTTAAGAACTAATGACTAAAATTAATTTTTTAATCTACTTCAGTTGACTGTGACACAACACTACTCTTCACTGTGTCTTTAAAAATCCATTACCTGTTTTACAATCCGCTGATAGTTATTATAATCTGTAAGTAGTAGCAAATATTATTACCCTTTCCAGATCTCCTTCATCCAGACTCTACCATCCTGTGTCAAACCATTCACTAGCTAAGATTATGAGAAATGGCTTTCAAGGCTGAGTAGTAGTATTTGAGCAGAATGGAAAATGATGACAGAGTAAAGAAATCCTCAGTGTAAGTTTTCTCAGAATATGAAGAAATTAGAATAATGTATAAAATGAGAACAGAAATTAGCCTCTATCTAGAATGATGTGTTTTCCATTGACTTCAAGATATATTCCTTCTCTATGATTTGCAATGTTAACTTATCAACTCGGATAATAAAGTGGAATTTTGTCATAAAGTATAAAATGTTCTCTTGAAAATTCTTGAGGAAATGTATCTTATGGCTCTCTTCCACGTGATCTATTTCAGATGAATTTATCTATCTGGCTTTGACAACTATTCCTATAAATTAAGAGTTTTTTCATGTCAAAAAATGAAAATTATTTTAATTCTCCAAACTCTGAGCTAATTGTAAGCTAAGCCTGAGATAATAAGCACACCATAAAGATCTAATATTTTCCACTTTCATTAGCATTAAAATCTCAAATTTTGTGATGACGTATTTTTCATGTAATACCTGAAGCACCCTTTCAAAAGTTTATCCCAAAGTTAATATTCATGAAAGATTACATGTCAATCACATTAGTAATATACAGTAGCATTTTAGTTTTTAGGCTTCTTCCTCTTAATAAAAAAATCTATTCCTGCTACATCATTTCATCTTGGTTTTCAAGGGCTTTCATAACTTGTTGCCAGTATTTTTCAGGACTCCGAACAGACGTCTTCTAGGGTGGTCAGATCTTTCTAATGAATGTATCATGAAGACACTTCCCCAACTTATTCTTGCTTTTATCATTTGGTTGATATTATTCACCTGTATAGCCTCCCCTCCACCAAATGTATGCTTTTTAAAAGAAGTTAAATTCTGCTATGCCCACACATTTTTGTGATTCTCCAATCTTCATTTTTAGTTTTTCTGACCTCCTGTATTTGCAGCTTATGCTGCACCATGTAGGCTTTAATTTTAAATGTCTTCTATCTTTTGTTGTGGTTTCTCATGCAGTCATTTTAACTCCCTGAGGAATAAGACCATATTTTGCTCATCTGTTCTATATTTTCACAGAACTTACTGCCATTTTGAGTATCCCTCCATAAATACTCATTGATCAGATGATCATTCATGCAGGTCTAGCACAGAGTAACATTCTTGGTAAGTCAATTCCCAATGCTTTGAAGAAGCTCAAGAGAGAATAATTTGAGTGAAGCACCATAGATATAAATAATAAATGCTAACAAGGCTAACAGAGATCGTAGGGTACTCTAAGTACTCACAGGAATAGAACTTTATCCTCTGCTCAGAGCTGAATGTAATAAGAAAGATTTTTTGTTTTACTAATTATTTTGTCAGTTGGCAATCCAGTTTTCAGTATTTCATCAATTTGGAGAAAAATTGTATCAACTAATTAATTTAAATCCAATTTTGGAAACAGTGATAAGTTTTATTTAACAAATTAACAAATTGTCCTAGTAGGGGGGCTTTCGAGATTTTATTTGCTGAAACTGATTATCCAATATCTCTTCTTGATAAAGTAAAAAGGATTTGGAGTGTAATTTCAGGTGCTGATTAGAAAATCAGAAGAATGAAGGGGGAAAAAAAGAACATGTATTATCTGCATTGTGTACCTGTTTGGGGGGGCGGTGGGTATGCTTGTGTGAAGCGATAACAATTCTAGCCAGTATTCTTGAGGACAGCATTCAATGTGTTCTTTTTCTGAACTGAGCATGTCTCCATAAATATGCAAAGATGCTTTTAGAGTTAGTGTGATTGAACTGACCAAGGGAATTAGAGTCTAATTTTAGAATCCTAAGTTTTTATAAATTTTCTGTATTTTATTGTGGAAAATTCTAATGTTTATTGTAGATTCACTTTTCAATTATAAGTGGTAGATAATCTATTTTTTAATTAGTTCCCCTATAAGGCTTGAACTTTAGACAACTATCCCCCAGACAGTGGAAAAAAGGCAATGAACAACCAGATCTGTCGATCTTGATTCTTGAAAATTAACATTGTCAGAGCTGAACAGGAAGGAGACGGAAGTAAGAAAATGTATATTTCAGAAGGTCTATTCTTTGCAGTCTGTTCGTTCTAATAGTACACCACCAAGTCACTACTTTTAAAATATCAGTAGAGAGCTTTTTCTTATGTTGTGCCTCTTTCCAGGAAAACAAAATTTAAGTAGATTTGGACTCAAAGAGAAAAAAAATCTTTTTTGCTCTTAATAATTCTTCGACACTGTGCTTCTTCTTCCTGTGAATTCTGTTGTTTCTAACCAATCAGTTTTTCATGAACAATATATTCCTTTCAGAAAAATTGAGCCAAAGCAATATATGAAACACAGAACTTCATTGCATAGCACCAGCATAGAATTGATTCCCAGTTGATGAATTGAGCCTGTTTATTTCTTATAAGTCATCACCATCATCTGAGCTAAAGCTACTTCTCCTACTGCTCTCTTTGGAAACTGCAGGGGAAGTGGCAGATAGCAGAGGATCTGTTCCAAATGGAGATATTGTGTCATCCAGTAACATGTCATCCAATCTTTGTTCCTCCTTCAAAGCCGCACTAAATGATAAATCTGTGAAGTGTGACAAAGGATCAGAGAAGGCCATAGCTTGATCACAGAGCTCAGGGCTTGTCCCCTGAGACAGAACCAATTGTTGGCAATAGTCTACTGAATTCTGCTCAAGATGGGCCTGTTGCTTGGTGATGTGAGCACCTAAATCAACTGTGCCAAGTGAAGCCAGGGTTGGCAGACCATGAGCACGAGCCTGTATTTCTAGTTCCTGCAATTTCAAACAAGAATAATTAAATAACGACTTTGAAAGTAAACTCAACTCTATAGAATAAGCCACAAATAGATTTAAAATATTAACAAGCACTCAAAATGAAGACTAATACATATTATAAATATTCTTTGCAAATAACAGAGTGTGGTATATTTCTAATGCCTGAAAAATCACCCTGAGGAAAATACTCAGATTTTTAAAAACTACTCAGATTGTTCGTTAAAGGAATACATGACATATAATGGTCCCATAGTGGCTTAGGCTACAGTACAACTATTTGGAGATAGTGGAAATCTTCCAGTCATTCTTCCTGATTAATTTCTCTCTATAGGTCCATTTCATGGAAACAGGAGTGTTTTACCTGGCAGTAAGCTTGCTCACATATTAAAGAAAAAATCTTGAGGCTTATGAAAACCTATATTCTGAGATTTTGTGTCACATGAACAGATGAGGAGTAACAATATAAACTGGCATAATATGCCTTAAGGCAATGAAATCCATAGCAATGTTACTATAGAAATAAAAGGGGGAGAGGAGAACTTAATGTCCAATATTATCCAGAGAAACAAAGGTTCTGCTTATATTATTTTTTGACTGGAATAATATTTGTGTGTTTATAAAATTGATTCTATTTTCTGCATTTTTGCAATTAGTTATTGTCATTCATTATATACTTTTAAAGCCAACTTGATCCTAGATTTCTAATCAAAACCTAATTGAATCAATCTAATTCATGAACTTCTAAAAGGCAATAAAATTATCCTTGGGAAGAAAAAATAACTGTTAATGAGAAAAAAAATAAATGAGACCAATGAATAAAACTGATGATGGATAAGTCATATGTAAGCTACATGGTTCATGGCAACGTTCTTATAAAAACCTGAATCCGGAGTAGAAGGCGCCTGTTAGCCTGCTCTAATTTCTTCTGTCTGTGTTCTAATTCTCGAGCTCTCTGTTGTTCTTTTTGTAGCCACTTGATGTACTCCACTGATGCTTTTAGAATGGTTCCTTTGTTCCAGCGCATATCACTGTAGAAAGGAGAGATAACCTTTTCACAATTGTGCATGTCAGCAGAATTCATAAGAACTTACAAAATCTTTCACATTAATATGAAATAATGATTTACATGACTATTATTCACTCTTAGATATTATTGCTTCTGAATAGAAATTTTAATAGAATAGTTAAGAAGCCCTTATATAGTAAAATTAATCCCAGAATGAAAATAAGTGTCAAAAGAAAGTAATAAAGTGACTTTTTGTGGGAGAGCTAAATGCAATATCATGATTCTACCATTACAATTTTTATATTTTTAGTGAAAATTGCTTTTATTATTAACTCTGAGATTAAAATCTATGTGCAGTATTTCTGCATTAATGAACGAGGAAATGTACATTACTGAGGACTTAAGCCTAAATTTTTTAAGATCATTCCAAATGCACCAATCTTTTAACCTACTTTCTATAAGGTTGCTTTTATGCTTCTAGGAAAAGAAAAATAAAGTCCCTCCTGAATGGTGATCCTGAGTAATTGTGAAACAAATTGGAGTTTGGCAACATCACTTTATGCAATAGAGCAAAACTTTCTAGAATCATTAGGCAAATTTTTCTGCACAAAAAGCATCAACATTTTTTTTAAAAAGCTGGATATCTATTTTTAAGTATACAATAAGTTAATACAGTTGAACATTGCCAATAATCTTCAGACTGTAGCATAGAAAAAATATTTTATTAAAACTTATTTTTAGACAGGAGAGATGATAAATTTGGAACTACAGGCAGGCTACTGAGTTTAATATCTAAAAACATACATCAATATATTTAATACTATCTGACAATTCATAATATGTATGGAGAATAGGGCCAAACTGATTGCTAAAAGTTAATCAGAGCTGTTGAAAAATCTGGATGTATTTTCCATTTAGAATCATGAGATTTCTTTTAATACAACAGAAAGTAAACTTGTAGGGAAAACTTTAAAAGACATTACACTGCATGTATTTTTGGTTTACGTGATCTACATGAAATACATGGAACTTAATATGTATTTATTAAATGTTCAGAAGTGGGAAAATGTAGTTTATGAACCTGACTGGCATGTGCCTCATTGGAAGTTCAGGTTAGACGACAATTCCATTAGCTGTAACAAATTAAAGGAAGATACATTATTCTACCACAGGTGAAAATGCTTATTAGGTGAGAATGCTGGAATAAGCCATCTTCTACTGAAAAGCACCAAACCATTGCCACGTCTGTCTCAAGCTTGAAAATGCTTTGTCAGTTCTCTGGGGCCACTACAGCTGTTAATATCTTTCCAAGCACAGTGAATTATCTAGTGGTGGGAAGGGTAGGGGGAAAAGAGGCTACTTTTGTCATTAAACCAAGAAGTTATCTGTCACTGAAAAGTGTAGTGAACTCCTGAGTTAAAACTCTAAGCAGCAACAGGAGCCTAAAGGCCCTAATTTTGTTTTATTTCTTCTCATGGGAAGAAAAACTTGAAGGACAGAAGGAATAGGATGAAAACAATAACCCTAGTCAACTTTGAAGTTTAAGGTACTGTTTATTTAGATCTAAAATAAACCTTCAAAGTTGTGGTAGATCCATCCACCTCACTACAAATAACTCAATTTCATTTCTTTTCATGGCTGAGTAATATTCCATTGTATATATGTCCCACATCTTCTTTATCCATTCATCTGTCGATGGACACTTAGGTTGCTTCCATGTCCTGGCTATTGTAAATAGAGCTGCAATGAACATTGTGGTACATGACTCTTTTTGAAGTATGGTCTTTCTCATACAGAATGAAGTCAGTCAGAAAAAGAAAAACAAATACCATATGCTAACACATATATATGGAACCTAAAAAAAAAAATGGTTCTGAAGAACCTCGGCCAGGACAGGAATAAAGACGCAGACATAGAGAATGGACTTGAGGACACGGGGAGGGGGAAGGGTAAGCCGGGACGAAGTGAGAGAGTGGCATGGACATATATACACTACCAAATGTAAAACTGATAGCTAGTGGGAAGCAGCCACATAGCACAGGGAGATCAGCTCAGTGCTTTGTGACCACCTAGAGGGGTGGGATAGCGAGGGTGGGAGGGAGACGCAAGAGGGAGGAGATATGGGGATATATATATATGTATGGCTGATTCACTTTGTTATAAAACAGAAACTAACACACCATTGTAGAGCAATTATACTCCAATAAAGATGTTAAAAAAAAAAGTTGTGGTAGAAATATCTACTTGATGTCATTTCACTAAATGTTTAAAAGTTCACTCTATTTAAAGCCATTTTAATATATGAGGTTTCTTCTGAAAATATTTCAAGTTTTCCAAATATATTAAAGAGATGTTTACCTCTCTCCCAAGATAATTTCATGCAGTTAGGCATTAAAAAACATTATATATGACATTATACTATAAACACTAACACATACAAAGACATACCTAAGGAGCAAATGTTGATACTGGCTTTTCATTTTCTACAAAATAATTTTCTTTGAAGAACTTACATCGTTGAGAAAGTTAAAAGCTTGAATGTATATAGGGCTAAAGCAGGTAACAGAAATATGTAAGTTGGAGTAAGAATGCTGCCAGGCAAAACTATTGAAAATGTACAATCTGTTGTCATCTTAGGAGTGCCCATTCACTTAGAAGCATTAAAAAAATAAAAAAGAAAGAAAACACCAAGACACGTCTGATTCTTCTTGCTTTGATCAACATTTTATAACTTCTGATTTAGAAAGTCTTGTTAGGTCTCATTTACTACCTCAACTGCCATTCTTACACAAAGGCCAGAGAAAGCTCTGACTGTAGAAGATAAAAAAAATCAATACAAAAATACCTTAATTTTATATATAAAAAAGTAGAAAGAAAAGAATAATTTGATAGCACAACTAGAATAATTCATGCTCTGTTGGCATTTTTATATCTACCAATATGATTTTTTTGTAAATATGATTAAAAGCACATATGAAGTAAATCACTACCACACATCTGTAGAAATGCTTCACTTTTTGTATTTGCTAGTTTTGTTTGATTTTATTTTTCACTGACAGTTAAGAGACTGTGTGCTTTCCATTTCATTTTCTCAACATATATACCTCAACAATAGCTCTTTACTATATTTTTTCCCTTCTGACCATACTATTTTGACCCAGCAAAGAAGAAAGAAGTACAAATTTCTGAATGTTTTTCATACACAAAAATGGCAACTTCATAGAATTCAAAATGCTTTCAGGTATTAGCTTTCATTTGCTAAGCCACACCGTAAGTTTATTCTAGCCATGAGCTGGAAAGGTCCTCAGAGCCTTTTTATAACCAAAGCTTCAGAGTTCCTGCTACTTGCCCAAGAGCATGCGGTGTTTAGAAGATGAGTCCTAGGTCTCCTCTCTCAGTTCAGTGCTGTATCTGCAAATCTGTGGCTTTCCCACTTTTTCAAATGCATCTGCCATAAGAAATGTGTTTTCTATTGTGACCCAGTGCGCTCCTTGTACTTATAACAGCAACAAAGGTTTCATGAGGTATTACTATCCTTCTAACGTGTAATATGTAATACTCTGATGTTTTCAGTGCCTACATATAATATAATAGAATTAAAACAATTAATAATTCCTCTTTCTGAAATCCACAAAGAAGAGAAAGTCCCTTAAGAATACTTAAAATGAAGCTTTCCCAATTATGGTCCCTTTCAGATGTGATTCTGTGATAAATTGATTTTCCATATTCTAGATCAGGGGTAGACAAACTATAGCCTGCAACCTGTTTTTGTCAATAAAGTTTCATTGGATGCAGTCATGCTCTTTCATATATATATTGTCTATGTCTGCTTTCATGCTACAATGGTGGAGTTGAATAATTTTGAGAGACTTTATGCTCACAAAGCTTGAAATAATTACTATCTGGCCCTTTAGAGGAAAAGTTTTCCATCCCCTGTTCTGGACAATGAATTAGAACCAGAAAGGAGCCATTTTATAACCAAAGCTTCTATAAAAATGTAGAGTAAGAATTATCCCTCACACAAGCTTTATAATTTTTAAGATATTCTCATACATATTACTTGATTTTATTTTTATAAAAACACAGCCATATAGTTGGTGCTTTACAGGCATGGTGACATCTAAAGATGTTCAGTCAGGCTTCAGAGTCCAATTTTAGAGTCTCATCTGTTTTCTGCATATAACCTGGGCCTGGCACTACCTGGGTTAGCTCTACCGGTTACAAGGGAAGCTCTCCTAACTGACCTTATCTAATCACTTTCAGGATTAATTAATGTTCTCCATTCCCTTTGTGATACTCACTGACTGTTGACAGAACAAAGTAGACACTAGGCTACTCTCTGAGACACGCAGGTACTTCTGTTATCCTTGTGGTGACATGTGCTTACTGACAGGCTGTTAAATGAATGCCCATTGTACTTATTATTGTGATAGTATAATTAAATTATGTGTATGTTAACTAATGAAATACGAATGCAAAAGAAGAAAAAGCATTTATAAAGATAGCTATTGTTCTTAGGAAAAGTATATTAAAAGCTTTGGAAAAACTCAAGTAAAATGTCAGTAGAGATAGGTTGCTAAAAAATATGCTGTAAGAAATTAGAGTGCAAACATTAAAAAATATCCATCTACACTTAGGTGGTTGGCCCTTAGCTTTTGTTTTATCTTTAAGAAATTGAAATAGACTATACATTTTTGTGCAGTTTATGTAAGAAAGAAAAATTGAAACACATTCAAACTAAAAGGTCTTGGTCTTACATCAAATGTTTGGTGAATAAATGTGCATTTATATTTTAAGTGTTAAAAAAAGTCTTATCTGGAAAATGGATGTTCCCTTCTGCTAACAGAAAGAGTTGCATGCTTAGAGACTTCAAAAGATTTGAAAATTATTGGTAGGACCTACACCAAGATTGAGTTCTTCAGACTTTCTGTCCAGTGCTCTTTCTGCCATTCTACTGGAGATGCCTTCACTATCTACTATGCCCATAAGAATAAATATGGCATTCCCTTCTATTATAAATGGATGAATTGTCCAAGTGAACTAGCACATTTACATTTAGGGAAAGAATACTTTCAAATTTCACAAATATCACTTTATCAAACATCATCATTTCTGAATAATGGATTTTTGCCAGTATCTGGAGAGTCCAGTTCTCAGTCTGAACAAAACATTTTTTTCTAGTCATTATTAATGCTACAATGTTTTCATGTTTTTAGAGAAACACTTAACATGCTAAATTGATATTTTGTTTTATCAACTATTTCTTGAAATTTACAACCTCAATCATCTTGTTTAACTGACTTTGTGACTGTGTGACACCATAACCTAGCTGAAAATTTAATTGCAATAACCGATTATTGACTGGCATCAATCAGCCTGTTTTTACAATTCTATTTTTTCTGCTTGCATATCGCCAGAATTTTGGAACCTCTGAAAATTCAACATTCCAGTTTTCACGTACACATAAATCTTAAATTGGAAGGAGTGCTATAATCATAAATTGAGGATGCCAGTCAGTATCATGAAAGCATTTGGTACTACCACTAAATCTGCAAATATTGATGCCATACAGAAAAATCCACTAAATACTGAGAAGAAATAATTTACTTATTTCCTATAGCTCAATAGGACAAGTGTTAGAAACAACGTTGATGCTTAATAACCATCAGCCTTGAATAGATATTAAAAAATGAGACCAGCAGTAGCCTTATCTTTACCACAGCTGGTTAATTTCCTAGTCTTTGGTTCTCCCCTCCCCCTCTCTCCCACCCATTTTTTTTGGGGGGGGTGATTGAAACCATAACATTATTAAAATGATTGGTGAACTCACGGATCATTAGACTTTGGAATGAGAGTGCCAAGCTCCTTGATTCGGTAATTAATATTATACCTTCTTCTTCTTTCAACTATTAAAAAAGAAATATTATTGATTATTCTCATTAAAGCATAATTCATTTTTGGTCAGCTGTAAACTTTCTTAACAATCTTTGAAAAACAATGAGCAAAAAAGTTTCATTTAGTGAAAAGCGTACTTCTCAAAAATAAAAAATTCAAACACATTTTATTCTAAAAGTAAAAATAACAATATTAGAATTGTGAGTCTACTATTCACAATTATTTTAAAACATTTTCTCTCAAAAACAACATTTTTATCATTCTTTGAAATGCAATAATATTCACTCATACTGATATATATATATATATATATATTTATATACTCTCCTTTCTCATACACGTCACTGAAAGGCTAACACAAAGTTTGCTACATGGTAGGTATGTGTGCCCAAATAGACTATGACCTCTTTGAGGGCAGGGACCATTTCTTTTGTATCTCCAGAGGCCTTGGCATGTAAAAGGTGCTAAATAAATGTACGTTGATTAGACTATAAATATAGTTTTCTAATTTAACAACTTTCAATAATACATAGAGCAGTGATTCTTAAACTCTGGCATGCATCAGACACACCTGGAGGGATAGTTAAAATAAATTTGTACCCCGCACCTAGAGATTCTGATTTTAGTAGGACTGGGTTGGGACCCAAGAATTTGCATTTGTAACAAGTTCCCAGGTGATGCCGATGCTGCTTGTCTAGGGCTTACACTTTGAGAACTACTGATGTAGGTTTTTATTCAGAGACTGTTTTCTCTGTTTGCATTTCTATGCATCCATTGCTTATGGAAATGTTGTGCATCTAGTAAATGTTCAATAAATGTCAAATATACAAATAAGTAGAGTTTTCTATATTGACCCTTACCTAAGAACAGTCTTATAGAGCACAGAGTAGTCCTATATTCCCAGTGCTCTATATTTCCAGTATCAGGAACCACAACTTATGCATAATATTGTTTAAGTAGATAACATTTTTAAAGCTTTTTAGGGAAATGAAGGAAGTAAAATGTCATGAAGAAGAAGAGAACTATGTCAAAAACATTAAACCATACGTGCTTCAAAAATAAGATCTGCTACTAGAAACAAGGAAAGTCATGAAAAAAATATCAATTGTCTTGGTGAACCTACTCTACAAAGCAATTTACCATGAATGAACTTGACCTTCAAAAATAATACATTGGGATTCCTCTGAAATTAGGATATAATTGATTCTTGGGAGAGTTTATTTTCCCTCTTTACCAATCCTGTTTTCCTATGCATGTGATTCAAAAAACTGACACCATATAAAAAACTGAAAAGAAAATAAACAAAGATAATGCTGATAGAAATACATTTATATTTTACAGTGAGAATTTATTAGTAAGTCTATGTTCACACATACTCACACCTATATTATAAAACAGACTTTTAAATATAAGATGAAGAGCAGCTAGGAAGGATGTTCACAGTTTTATCTCAAAATAGGAGACTGGTTTAGTCCTATAATGTTTTATCAAAATCTATTATTTAGATGCACCTTACGTAAAATATCAGAAATTCCTACCCAGCTCTTCTTAGATTGTGCCCAGTAAAACTTTTAATGGCTAATTATGATGAGAAGTTTGGTTCCTCAATGTTTTCATCTCCAGTACTAGTTGTCTGTAAAGGAGTCAAGTTTTAAGAAATTACTAAACTATTTCATGCTACACGTGATTTCACTCGTCACCAAGTTTTTGATATATTCACTCATTCCTGTCCTTAGATCCAAGCAAAAGGGGCCTCTCTTCTCAGACCCCATACTGATGAGGAGCCCCCTTTGCCTTTTCTTACCACACCCATCCACACTGAGCAAGGCAGCCACAGGACAAAGAGATCCCCCTTCTAAACTACATTCCAGGTAATTTGCAACAGGAATATCTTCCCAAACACCCTGAGCCTGTTCAGGCTGCTTCCCAGGTCCATCCTCTTGAGGGAGGATCAGGGCACCAAGGTGCTTACCCTAGTCCCAAGATGCAGACAAAGGGCAGCTGTTTGCAGAGATATGTATAGAACTTGAATATACAGAATGAGGGGTTCCCACTCGTGTTTGAGGCCACTTGCAGCATAGAAATGCAAGTGGCCTCTAGGGGGTAGACAGAGAAGTGAGATGGGCTGCTGGCTAAAGGATGGCATTGCCCCACCCTGACATTCCTACTCAGAATTCCAAGGATCTGAGAATTCTTATTTCACACCTGGCCTTCCAATCTTCAGGAAGGATAGAACATACTTAATTTAGCATTTCTAGCTTGAGTTATAGCTTTTAAGTATTTAGACATCTGGTAAGTGGGACTTTATTTGTCCTCCAGCCATGATCCTCACAAATGTTAAGGGATATCCTAGATTCATATATAAAATGTGATATTAATTTTTTGTAACATTGATATCTCCAAAAAGGAAGATCCCTAAGTAAGAGAATCCAAATTAGAAAACTCTTTGATAATGGTCATACCAGGCACCTATCATACTTTACATTAAATGACCTGTTATTTAAAGTGCAAACATAGAGGAGAGAAGAAAGGAGCAAGGAAGGTAATAGTTAGCAGGCTTAAAACTAAGAGAGAAGCCTTTATCTCCTTGATGTATTATTAATTCCTTCTGGCAACAACTAGCTCTGTCTTTCAGGTTCTACTTGTCTCATAAACTGCACCAACACTTATCTGCTCTGCCACTAAGTGATCAGAATCAAATCATTTCCCTCTCCACAATTACTCCAAGGACCGTTATAACCACAGGTCAGCCCTCTCCTCACACAGTCAACCTACTCTGTGACGTAGGCAGATGCTTGATAAACACATATATGCAGGTTTCACGGGTACATGTAGAATCAATTTCAACTAACCACATGTAAGGAAATTCCTGGTTTGTTTTAGGGCTTTAAAGTTTTTATTTAATTCTATTCTATTCTATTTTTTTCTCATTTTTTGATTTGGCTCCCAGAACAAAAGCGCTTCACACCCAATTAGTCAAGCTCACTTAAGACAGTTAAGCATTTGAGACATGACAAAGCACTCTAAAGCTCAACTTGCCCCTCAACAACTTCCCTGGACTGCATTTACCCATCTCATGTGACCCATTATCAGAGTCAAATTGACCCCCAGGAAGGCGTAAGAGGCCTTATCATTAGGAAGGGAGGAGCAGATTGACACAGAAAGATAAGAACCTGGAGTCACATTTCTTGCTATTTAAATGGTGTATATTTTCTAAAGTCACTTTTATCTCTTTAAACCTTGGAGTCATGAGTCACAACTGAGTTCAGACGTAACTCAATGCTCACATGCAGTCTTCGAGAGAGAGAGAGAGAGAGAGAGAGAGAGAGAGAGAGAGAGGGAGAGAATGATCAAGGAGAGAACTTGAGGTGCTGAACTTCATAAAAATGTCTAGCTTTTCTGAGAGTTCGCATTGTTTAAATTTCCCAACATAGCTCTACCAGTGAGCATGTACACTTCTGGTCATCTGACCTCAAAATATTTATGGGGCAACAATAAAACATCACACATTTTAAATTCTGCATTTCCTCTTGCATTAATTAATTTTGTTTTGAAAAAAGGAAAATATACTCACTGAGGTTGTGGTTGTCCTTTTTTTGTCTCTCTTTTGCCAAAGCTCGAGTATCAGTTTCTGATCGAAAGGAAGACAATTGAAACAGTACTTATTTCTACTTTACAATCCTTCCAGTCAACATAATTCAGAAATACTAGTGAAAATACAATATTACTTGCTCCAAGTGGTAAAATATATATACATATTTTTTGCAAATATTCAGAAATTTGGAACAGAGTGCTCTTTAGTAAGAAGGCAGTGACAAAACCTATGGGCTTTCAGCAGTAAAACCTGGATTTGTATTCTGGCCCTCCATTTAATAGCCTTGTGAACTGTTACCTAAGTTCTCTGTGTCTCAGGCTTCTTATCTGTAAAACTGATATAATATAATACCTGATAATCACTGTGATGATTAAAATGGGTACAGCACACAAAAAATATTAAACTGCTTAATCATTTTTATTAGTATTGTTCTCAGAATTTTAAGATTATTTAAAATTATTACAACCTAAATTTTTTATAAAAAATTATGATTTCTACATCCCAAGAATTGGAACTAAATACATTTCTCAGATATTCCTATTGGACAACTCCATACTTTCAGTAAGTGACACTTCATGTGCTATGTAGTTGTGAGCATTTGTGATAGTCAGTCTCCAATATGGCCCACGATGATTCTCACTCATGATATTCACACCTTTGTTAGTGCCCTTCCACACTGAATAAAGCTGACCCATGAAACCAACAGAATTTTGTGGGAATGATTAGTGTGGCTTCCCAGACTACATCATAAAAGACATTTTCAGCTTCCCACTTTGGTGTCCCTTGAATTGCTAGTTGTCATGTCATGTGGACACCTGAGCAGTCCTGTGGAGAGGTCAATGTGGTAAAGAACCAAGGCCACTTGCCAACAAGCAGCGCCGACTTGGAACACCTGTGAGTGAACCACCTTGGGAGTGCATCCTCTCGCCCGTCAAGTGGCAAATGTCTGTACCTCTGGCCAACATCTTGACTGCAACCTTATGAGAGACTCTGAGCCAAAACCAGTTTTACAGGTCACCCCCAGAATTTCCGAACCAATTTTGAGTAATTTGTTATATAGCAATAGATAATTAATACAATGTTCTTTGAATTATTCTAGTTTTAAAATAGAAATACATTTATTTAAATTTAGTTAAGGCTACATTCATTAATTTTAGTCTAAATAATTTGAATGCATAGATATTTTTGAGTTATTGGTTAGACTCCAAGAATGGATATATTGCATTTATTAAAAATGTTTATATTAACTATATAAAAATATTTAAAGACCAGTGTTTGAGCTCCAAACTAAAAATTTGTTATAGAAATTTCGACTGAGTTTTATTTTATTCTTATGGAGAAACTAACACTGGTCTTGTAAGCCATGAAATCCTTATTTTGATCCACTTCTGCTTCTAATCAGCTGTATGACTTTGGGAAAATAACTCCTCTGACTCTTGATTCCCACATCAACATATTGGAGGAACTTGACAGTGCCCCTATAATTCCTTTGAGTTGTAACAATTTTGAGATTTACTATTGAAAACTGAGGGTTTTTTACCCACATGAGAAAGTTAAATGTGAATCATGAAATCCATAAAACAAGCTAAAAAGGGGAAAATCTAATTTTCCTTAATCTATTAATCTGTTCTTTTGCAATCATGTTAATAAATTGCATCTATTCAATATCAAAATGAACCTATGTTAAGTGAAGAACTTAGTCAAACTGTCATATACATATGAATAGAAGTTATGTGTATATTCACCCAATTCCTAAAATAATTAATTAATTCAATTGAACTGTAAGTTATGCTAACTTGCTGTTTGGTTGTCATAGAGGAAAAAAAGATGGATTTACTCTCTAAATGTCTTCCATTTTAACTAACTATTTTAATAATATTTTTAAAATCCTCTTTAGCTTGGAAATATGTCACTCATGTCTTATGTAGTTGATTTTTAAAAAGGATAAAACTATAAAAGCAATGTTACCTGTAATTTCTCTTTTCATTGGTAGACTATTTGGACAAGAAGCACTTGTAAGGCCCATATTAACTGGTGAAATTCCCTGCTCACCACTATACACATCCAAAATACTTCCAGAAAGCTTTAGAGGAAAAAGGAAGAAAAGATCAATCAAATCTTCATTGGATATTGACAAAGTATTTAGATGTTCGTTTTAAATTTACCACTTTATTAATAGTAATTTGTAATATATAGCATTTTAATTTTAAACAAAAGTGAGTATGCCTTAACTTTGTAAAATCATTGTGGCATGCTTATGGATAAGTTATATTGAAAAAAGCTATTTGTATTTAAGCAAAAGGAGAAATTAGTTCACTCACGAAGAAAATTTTTGATTAATATTTACAAAGTTATGGGAATTTGATCCAGCACATTACCTGGTTATAAATGAAAAAGATTGAAAATATCATTTTTGACAAAAATCAATATACATATTAGCAAAGCTGGAAAGTTCATTGCATATCATAAATTAGGTATAATGGTTGAACATTTTGGAAGCCTTCTTAATACCATCAGTGCTACCAGCAACTCACAGTCAAGAGGTGTCCTACACTGTTAATTAAGTGAAAAACTTTCTTTCCTTCCTGGAAGGCATACTTTTCTCAATGTACATTTAATGTTCTAGATTATTATAAATATCCTAGCTGGTAACCAAAAGTAGTCTAAAACTGCTTTTACCTCTAGTGGATATAGGGTATGTCTAATTATAGCAACACTGCAATTCTTAAAGTGCTTCTTGGGAACAATTTTTCAGAAAGCTAAGATACTTTATACACAATTTAAAATCGTACCAATTTTTAGTTAAAATGTGCTTATTGATTTGATCTCCCAAGAAAAAAATTTAAATAATATTTGTAACTCAAGTTAATATTCATTATTCCAGAACAAGCTACATTTAAAATATAAGATTTGAATGTTTAAAATATTTCCATTCTAAGTATCTTTATTTCATTTCTGGGAAGTCAACCAAGAGCTGAATAAGCAGTATCTTTTTTCTTTCCTAAAGAACTAAAAATAATACAAGTAACCAAGCAAAGCTATAACCAGATTATTATGGAGACTCTAACATCTTATTCCCACTTTTTGTAAAACTCCAGTTCAAACTGAGGGAAATTTTTTAATACTTATAAAATCAGACTGAAAATAAATGTGAAGAAAGACCAAAATTAGTTTCTGACATAATAATCTATTAAACTATATAATAATATTGTATATTTCTGAGGGAAAAAAATCATTGAAAATACAGTGGAAATCAGGCTAATATTTAAGTGTATGTGCATATCAATAAGGACATTATAGATTGCATATGGTATTCTGATGTATATTTTCATATATTGGTTCTTCTCATTATTTACTCTATTTGGACTCCTCATCTTTATTTTATATAAATTCATTGTTTTAAAATGTATTTTTGCTTCTGGGACCTTAGAAGGGAGTGCCTTAAGTGGGATATTTATTCCCTCTCAATTTCCTCATCTGAAAAGTAGGGACAGGGACAAAGTTGACCAAATTGGATAGATGATGAGTGTTAGTATCAGTACAACACAATTAGGAAGAAATCCTAAAGGCAGATATTTCCCTAACATGTGAGTCATTTAGTTATATTGGTAAAATTTAAAATTTTCCGAAATCTTTTTTTGAAAACCCTGTTGGTTATAAGCTGGGGCATCACCAACCTGAATTGTTCATTTCCACTGTGCCTTTGAGAAACATAATGGACATGCTGAACAAAAAGACAGGGAGTGAGGGAGAAGGAAGGGGGAAAGAACTAGGGAAAGGGCACTTTTCTCTGAAGAGTTTGAATTCCGATGGATTTCAATGCAGCAGTGGCAAATAGCAGAAATGTTTGAGAAGAAAAGGAGCCATATTACATATACACTGCAACAATAAAGTGATAGATTCCTAACTATAGCATCTCACTGGGTCCATATTACCTCGTCAGACGGTACCCAATGCATTTTTCCTTAGAAATGGGTCTGGAATTCTGAAAATGAATCTAATCCTGCTTAACTGTGGGTATATTACATCCTCTCCTGACCTTGGTTATTGTCAATTTATGCCCTGAAGCACAATGATTAATATCCTATTTAATTTTATGCTGTAGGTACTACTCTATTTCATGTAAATAGCTAATCACTTTTTGAATATCATTAAACAATTGGTTTCAATTTCAAAGTATGTAATACATCTCACATAATCTAAAGAGCCTTTTCTCCATTAAAAGATATAAGGGTACAGTGTTAGTGAAAATTTAAAGATTACATAGACATTGGAAAAGGCTTACAAAGCAAAATTATAACTACTTTTTTTAAAGGTATAAGTTACTTAGGTATTAAGGTCTAAGTCTTAGCTTTATTTTATAGAGTAGTAGGCAACTGGATAGATATTTTATGAAGAAGTATTTATTATTCTGGTTAAAACACAGGTTACTTTTTCAGAAAAGCAAAATCATTGACATAACAATAGGGAAATATTATTATTAGAAATAAACTCACAAATTTTAAAGACATCTAATAAAGAATTAATTATAAATATTTTCAACAAGGTAAAAAACATACTCCTCAAGACAATTCTTCTTTCCAGTAGAAAAAAGTGAACTCCTGATCTAAGAAGTTGCTTTGAAGTGAGAAGTGATTGGCAGTGGTTCCTGATGTCCAAGATTCTCTACCCTAGATTTTATTCACATCTCATTACTAAGATCATAGAGACTTAAGTGGACTGAGCACTGGCCTTTCCACACATATGCTACCTTTCAGAGTAGCCAATATTCCCTAAAGAAAATTAGCTCACAGGTCAATATATCAAAACGTTAGAGGAAAATGACTATTTTAAAAGTTAAACAATATGGAGTGTTAGAAATAACATCAAAAGCAAAAATTTTAGAAATAAGAAGTAAAAGATCACATGAAACCAAGTTTTTAAAATTGACCTAGTGTACATTCTAAAAGAAATAAAGATATTTATAATATCTTTATAATATAACTTGTAATAATTTATAATATAAAATAATAACAAGAAAGCATAAAATGGCTGAAGTGATGAAGCAGAAATAGGAGCCATGAAAATATAATACTTGAACAAAATAAAACTATGGGAAAACAGCATAATGCATATACTTAGAAAGAAATAAAGGAATTACCAAATTAAAGTAATCTCTCAGGAGGGTGATGAAAAGAACCAAGAAACAAAGCATATGAAAGAAAATCTAATTAGTATGTAGGATAGAATTATTAGAACTAAAATACAGACAGGTATTAGGACTCTCAGAGAAAAAGAATAAATAAAACTGGAAGGAAGAAAAAATTTTAAGAAATAATGGAGATGCATTTCCTAGAATTAACACTAAATAAAAGACCAAAAAGTCTTTTATTTTATCTCATCTTATTTTATCATTGTTTTATTTTGATTTAAAAATCAAAGGACCTATAGAATATCAAAGAAGAAAAATGTACACCCAGACACATTATAGTGAAATTTAAGAGTATACAATGACAAAGAGAAAGATCGAAAAGCCTAAAGAGAAAAAGAGAAGATTATGCTCAAAGGAATAAGAATCTGATTAACATAAAAATTTTTCAATAGCAAAATGGATGAAAGAAGAAAGTGAATCAGTATTTTTCAAATGTTTAAAGAAAAGGACTTAAAATACAGAGTTTTATAACCAGCCCAAATATCATCCACATATGAGGTCATGATGAAAAATATTCTTAGAGGTATAAAATGCTTAAGAATATTTTCCCTCAAAGACTAACACTGAAAACAGTTTTGCATGAAGTAAATATGATATAATAAAATATGTCATAAAAAATAATCAAATATCTTGGTAAAGTGGTTGTAGTCTAAAAAAGAAGAAGGGAATCAAAATCAAAGATAAAATGAAATGTATAGGGCTTCCCTGGTGGTGCAGTGGTTGGGAGTCTGCCTGCCGATGCAGGGGACACAGGTTCGTGCCCCGGTCCGGGAAGATCCCACATGCCACGGAGTGGTTGGGCCTGTGAGCCATGGCCGCTGAGCCTGCACGTCTGGAGCCTGTGCTCCGCAACGGGAGAGGCCACAACAGTGAGAGGCCCACGTACCGCAAAAAAAAAATGAAATGTATAACCATATAAGTCAGTATTAAAGTCTAGATAATATCAGTACGATTGGATTGGAGTAGTAAAAAAGCCAATGGATGTGAAAGTGGTAAAAAAAAAAATTACTAAAGAAAAACATATTAAAATATAGGACTCACTTAAATAATAAAATAAGATGAGAGGAACAGATGAAAATATATCAATAAGAATAATCAATGTAAATAGGTCAAACTCCTCAGCTAAAAGGTTGACAGTTTGGTTAAAAAGACAGTATTTAGATCTATGTAGCTTACAAGAGACACCACTACATTGCAAAAGGACACAAAAGATTGAAAATTAAAAGATGGGAAAAGATATGTCCAGCAAATTATAACCATAGGAAACCAGTGAACTACATTAATATCAGAGAAAATAGGCTTTAAAATTAGAAAAATTAGGGCTAGAGAGAGTCACTATCTAATAATAAAGAATTCAATACTCCAAAAAGGCACAGCAATTATGAGCAGGCTTGTACCTAATAGAATAACCTCAAAATATGAAACAAAATGTTTGTAGCTACAAGGAGAAATTAATAAATCCATCAACATATTGGGAGATTTCAACACATTTCTCCCTGTTTTTTGAAAAGTCAAGTAGACAAAAATAATCAGTAATGTTCTAGATGTGAACAATAAAAGTAAAGTCTTGGCCTAATACATGTATATAGTTCTACATCTACAAATTAGAGGACACACAGTTTTCCAAGTACGTATGGAACGTACATAAATATTGATCATGTACTCAGAAAAAATACTAAAACCAACTCCTCCCCCCAAAAAAATTTCAAACATTTCATAGAGTCCTTGATTTCCTATATATTTAGAAATTCTTAAGTGACTCAAGAGTAAAGACCAAATCATACTGTAATTTAAAAATAAATGAAAGATACTGAAAACACACATAAAGAAACTTCTGGAATATGGCAAAATAATGCTTTGAAGGAAATTTATGCCCTTAAATATGAGAAAAATAGATAAAAATTTGAAATTTGATAAACTAAGTAAATTTCTCAAGAAGTTAGAAGAATAACCAAATAAACCCAAAGCAAGTAAAATAGATAGTAATATAAGATCATAAATCAGTGAAAAACAAAACAATGCAAAAGACAAGTTTTATTTTGTTTTTTCAATTAACAAACTTGACATGCCTCTTACAAGACTGATTAAAAAGAATGAAGACTAAACAAATGATATCTTAAATGAAAGGAGGATATAACCACAGTACAAGTTGAGATTTATAAGTTTTTTCCTCAAGGATCAGGAACAAATGAGACTGGGACACCACCCACTTTCTTTCGCCACTTCTTTTTAACTTAGTGTTGGAAGTCCTAGCCAGAGCAATTAGGCATGGAAAAGAAAGTCATTCAAATTGGAAAAGAGTAAGTAAAATGATTTTGTTCACAGATGATATGATCCTATATTTAGAAAATCATGAGGCTACACACACACACACACACACACACAAGTATGAAAGCTAATAACTGAATTCAAAGTTGCAGGATACAAAATCAACATGCAAAATATGTTGCATCTTTACACACTAACAAAGAACAATCTGAAAAGGATATTAAGAAGTCAACTCCATTCACAATAACATCAAAAAGAATAAAATATTTGGTAATAAATTTACCCAAGTAGGAAAAGACTTAGACACTGAAAACTAAAAAACATTGTTTAAAGAAATTAAAGAAGATATAAATAAATGGAAAGATATCCCATGTTTTTTGATGAGAAGACTTAATATTGTTAAGATGACAGTTCTACCCAGAGCAATCTACAGATGCAATCCAAACCCTATTAAAATCCTAACAGTGGTTTTTGCAGAAATAGAAAAACCCATATTAAAACTCATATGGAATCTCAAAGGACCCTGAATAGCAAAAACAATCTTGAAAGAGAACGAAGTTGGAGGACTCAAATTTCCATATTTCAAAGCTCACTACAAAGCAACAATAATCAAAACAGTGTGGTACTGGCATGAAGACAGACATAGAGAGTGGAATAGAGAGCCCAGAAATTAGTCCTCAAATATATGGTCAAATGAGTTTTGACAAGAGTGCCAAGACCAAGACAGTTTTTTCAACAAACAATCTTGAGAAACTAGATAGCCATATGCAGAAGGTGAGGTTGGATTCTTACACCATAAACAAAAATTTCTCAAAATGGATCAATGACTTAAACATAAGAGTTAAGGCTATAACACTCCTAGAAGAAAAGATGAGGGAAAATCTTCATGATATTGGGTTTGGTGATGATTTTTTGGATATGATAGCAAAATTACAGGCAACAACAACAACCAAAACAGATAAATTGGACTTCATCAAAATTTAAAACTTTTGTACATCAAAGGACACTATCAAGTGAGTGAAAGGACAACTCACAAAATGGGAGAAATTACTTGCAAATCACATATCTGTTCAGAGATTAATATCTAGACTACATAAAATAAACTCATATGACTCACAAAAACAACAAAAACAATCCAACTTAAAAAATGAGCAAAGAACTTGAATAGACGTTTCTCTGAAAAAGATACACAAATGACCAATAAGGACATTGAAAGATACTCAACATCATTAGTCATTAGGGAAATATAAATCAATACCACAATGTTTTACAACTTCACACTCATTAAGATGACTATTATTAAAAGAAAGGAGGGCTTCCCTGGTGGCACAGTGGTTGAGAGTCTGCCTGCCGATGCAGGGGACACGGGTTCGTGCCCCGGTCCGGAAAGATCCCACATGCCGCAGAGCGGCTAGGCCCGTGAGCCATGACCGCTGAGCCTGCGCGTCCGGAGCCTTTGCTCCGCAAAGGGAGAGGTCACAACAGTGAGAGGCCTGCGTACCGCAAAAAAAAAAAAAAAAAGAAAGAAAGAAAGGAAAACATGTTGGTGAGGCTATGGAAAAAATATTACCCTTGTTCATTGCCACTGAGAATGTGAAATGATGCAGCCACTGTGGAAAACAGTATGACAGTTCTTCAAAAGTTAAACATAAAATTAGCATATGACCAACAATTTCTCACCTCTAGGTATATACCAGTAAGAGTTGAAAGCAGATACTCAAACAGATATTTGCACACCTATGTCCATAGAAGCATTAAAGAGCCAAAGGGTAGAAACAATCCAAATGCCCATCAATAGATGAATGGATAAATAAAACGTGGTATATACATATAATGGGATATTATTCAGCCATAAAAGGTAATGAAGTATGGATACATGTTACAACATGTATGAATGTTATGCTAAGTGAAATAAGCCGATAGAAAAGGACAAATATTGTATGATTCCACTTACATGAGGTACCTAGAATAGTCAAATTTATGCAGGAAGAAAGGAGAATAGAGGTTACTAAGGGCTGGAGGTAAGGGAAAATGGGGAGTTATTGTTTAATGGGTTCAGGGTTTCTGTTTGGAAGAATGAAAAAGCTCTGGGAATGTATAGCAGTAATGGTTGCACAACAATGTGAATTTATGTTATGCCACTGAATTGTACACTTTAAAATGTTTATAATAGCAAATTTTATGTTATACACGTTTTACCACAATAAAAAAGATAATAACAGAGATTACCTATAATAATTTTCCAATGACTGTGAATGCTTAGGAAAAATACATAAATTTCTAGAAAAGTATTATTTGGTAGAACTTACTACACAAATAATTAATAGTCTTGAATAGTCGTATGATTACTGAAGAAATCAAAACAAGCTTTAAACATATTACACAAGAAAATATCTGGACTAGACAGTTTTATGGGCAAAACTGTCACATTTTCAAGAAACATACCATCTCAATTTTGTACAAACATTTCCAGACAATAGAGACAAGAGAAAATATGTTCCAATTCATTGAGACTGAAACCATATGAAAACATTATGAGAAACAAATATTATAGACCCATTTCATTCATTCTATAAATCTTAAGCAAAATATTATTAGTAATTTTAATTCAAGAGAATATAAAAAAGGTAACTTACCATAATCAAGTTGGATTTCCCATAAATATATCTTATGACGTTAAAAAAGAAAAAGAAACTCTATGATCATCTCAATAGATTTTTAAAAAGTATCTGATAAAATTCAATCCCACTTATTATAAAATTCTTAGTTTGTGAGAGGACAATAACTTTCAATAATAGAAAATATAGCTTTGCCTGTGTTTAAAATCAGTGTTTCCCTATGAGAAAATAAAATCTGGGTCCAAAATTATTGTACAAATATTCATATAACCATTTACTCTCGGGCCAAATACAGTAAAGGGCAGCATGAATGATCTGACCTAAATTCCACATATGTATTTTTCTGTTTTGGCCTCTTCCCTCTCCATGTACTAGGTCCAATCTATTACCCAGTTATGACATTTTTTTCTTTTAAATCATTGGTCAGTTTAAATTTTCTTCCCTATCCTCGTATCTCAAGATCCTCAGGGCCTTCAGCCTAAGATATGTCCCTCCCTCCAGTAGTCCTCCATCCCTCTCAGTTAATTTCCAACTGCTCCTCTCAAACCAACTCATGTTTTAAAAAATGCAACTTTCTTCTGATCTCTCTCAGCTCAAAAACCTAAAATTTAAACCTCTCCCCTTTAACTCATATATTAAGTTCAAACCCTTGTGTCCAGCTTTCAAAATCTCATTAAATGGCCCCACATTATCTGGTCAACATTATTTCCCACTACTCTCAAGTTCTGAAAGATTTCTCATCACCACATACACATATGTAGACTATGTCACAGCTTGTAAAAATAGATCTCCCACTCCAGTGGGAGGGAAGAGGCAAGAGGATAGAATGTTGCCAAACGGAACCTATGAATCCGCATATGGAGAATTTTTTAAAGATAATAAAATACAAGCAATATCATAATATATATATGCAACGTCATAGATAGTTGAGTATTTATTATACACCAGATATTCAGATAAGCATGTTTCATAGTAATAACAAAAAACAGCTTCTCAGGTAATCTTTATAATAACTTTGTGAGTGAAGTCTCATAGTTCCCATTTTAAATATAAATAATTAAAACTCTGAAAACTTAAGTACTTATCTCCAGATCATACAGTTGTAATAAATAAAAGACTTGAGATTAAAACCTAGGTCCGTCTAACACAGAGGCTGGATTCTTTACTACCTATCCTATTGTGGAAGGGCTCTTGCCTTAACACTTTTAATGGTAAGAAGTGTTTTGAAAACTCAAAAAAGTTGGAGCCCATTGGAGAATATTTTTCTCAGTTTTATTCTTTCCCACTGCTATTTTCTGCACCTCAAATGTCCTCACGCTTTCTTTAAGTATCAAACTACAACCTACTCTCTAAGTCTCAACATAAGGTCCAAACCATCTCCAACATTCTCCCTACAGCAACCTGGCTTAATTTTTTTCTTCACCAAAACGCTATAGTATGAGGAAACTTGACCACAAATTCAATAATTTAATTCATTTTTATTGTTTTACCGCTCTTCGTTTATATTCACTCAGCAAGAGAGAGGGTACTATAGTACCCAGGAACACTCATCATGTTTCTGAAAACTGATTATGTAAAACCCTGAGAATTTCCTGGAGATACATGTGCATTTGTGTATATGCATACATACATATAATATGCATATATGTATGTTACATATGGGTGTGTGTGGTGTGTGTGTGATGTATCTATCCCCCAGATAATCTCATTATAAATACAAAAAAGGAAATAAAATCATATATATATATACATATATTTCCAGACAATTTTTCAGTATAGAGGCTAAATGAAGAAAAACTTCTAAACTCATACATAGATGTGTATGTGTGATATCTATATATCTATATCTATATCAAATATTTAGTGTGAGTTTCATGGGAAAGTGAGGGGATTTTGAGTTGTTTGGACCCTCTATTTTGCTTTTCTCTGAAGACATTTACTGTGAATGCAAAATGGCAAAATTGAGCTTGAGACTGTTAGATAGAATAATTGTAGGCATAGAAAGAAGATAAACTTCAGGAATAAAGAGTGAACACTGTAGGAGAGCATATATTGCACAATGTAAGCATATATAAAAACTGGCATTTAAGAGAATATTTTCTTTCCTTTTGTGTATTTATTCTTTCCTCTAGTTTACCTTTAAAAATAGTAAACTAGATTTTTCCAGTTTTAGGACATGTACAATTGATCTCCCCCTAACTTTATTTTATTTGCTGAAGCAGGGCTATGAGGTTTGAATGATAAACATTGAAAAGAGAAATCCCACTGAGTTATTTTTTTTTCATTCTATTATAAGTGAATAAAAATAATCTGTTGGGCGGGAGTGGGAGATTCCTGTCCTTGACCAGCTGGTTCATAAAGCAAATAGAAAAGATAAAATACAAAACAGAGAATGGTAACATAATAAATGCTTTTGCATCATACACTTTATATATATATAATCTGTTTAGTACCAAATGTAAACGCTGCAACAAATAATTAGTAGAACCTTCACTTTTTGATAAAAAGGTCACAATATAACATTATTTTTAACAATTGTTTAACTAAATAGACTATAAAAATATTTTTACTGTAGCCAAAGCATTAAAAACTATCTTCTAAGTAAATAAGCTTGTCAGTACAGCAGATTATATGTTACACTTTTCAATGCTCAACTTCTACATACCTTATTTTATTGACTAGTAGTTTATAAAGTTTAAATTCAGTATTTAAGGTGGTTTCATCTCCAAACATTGAAAGAATTCCAAAATGCACTTGCTCACCAGTTTTAACTTTGAAGTGTCTATAACCTTCACAATAGCAATGGTTTTCTCTTTCTCCTTCATCATTTTCTTTTCCTTACACTTGCAAGCAATAACTGGGAGAGCTGTGCAGAAACTTCTAAGGTGAACTTTGGTTCTCCCTTGGACTTTAAGTCTAATCTGCTCTAGATTGTGATTGACAAAAGCTTGCTTGTTGGTGTTATGTAGTCCTTTCAAGTTCCAACCAAGCACAGGGGGTTGTTAATATTTACTCAGTCCTTGTCTCTGAAATAGTCTTGAACTATAACAGTATACTGAGATTGTCAAATGCCACCAGCATTTACAGACACTTGATTGAAAAATACTCATCTATGATAAAAGAAATGAGTTACTGTGCACAACCACATCTCTGAAAGGGAGAGGTGAAACTAAGACTAAAGGGTAGAAATTATAGGGAGACAGATTTAAACTCAGAGGCTAAACAATCCTTTGGCTGGAATGTGACAGAGGATCGGATCAGGCTAAGGTCCCTTCAGAGTCTAAGATTCTACAATTCTATGAAATGGCTTCCTTCTGAGGCTGCTAGCACAGCAGAGTGGGTAAGATTGTGCATTTGGTGTCATACAAGATTGGATTCAAACCCCTCTCTTGCCATTCACTAACTATATGAACTTGAGTGAGTTACTGAACTTCTCTAAGCCTCTTTCCTCATTTGTAAAATGATAATCCATAATAATAGTCTCTATCTCATATGTTTCTTGTGGTGATTAAATTTTCATGAAAAGTGTTTTGCACAATCCTTGTCACATAGCAAGTACCCAAGGCATAGTAGCTATTATTATTGTTGTTATCCTTATTGCTGCTGATTTTTAGCCATTAAAAAATTTCCTAAATGGTAATGTATAATGGGAACAATTTTTTAAAATATTGTGTGTGAATTTTAAAGTATTTATTTCATATGCATTTGCTGAGCACCTATGATGTGCTAGACATTTGTGCTGGGTACTGAGAATAAAATAATGAACAGGTCACTCTTTTAGGCTTTAGGGACACAGCAGTGAACAAGACAGACAAGATTACCAGCTTCCAGGAGTTTACATTTTAAGGGTGGGAGCACACAATAAATAGGTAAATAAAATAAAAAAAACAAGATAATTTTTGTAACTCTAATCCTAAGTGTCCCAGGGAATTAAATAAGATATTGATTTAGGAAGTGTGGGATGGGGTCTTCCAAATAGGGTGATTGTGGAAGACCTCTCTGACAAGTTGATATGGAATAAAGATCTGAGGCATAAAGAGATAGTCATGCAAAGATTTGGGACAAAATCATTCCAAGCCCAAAAAAGGAAATTCCATGGTCCTAAAATGATAATATGCATGTCATATTCAAGGAGTAGGAAGAAGGCTATCAAGACCAGAGCCTAAAGTTAAAGGGAAGTGCTGACTATGGTAAAGGGTCCTGGTTATATTCTGAGGATTTTAGGAAGTTAACAGAATGCTCAGCAGTCAGAGAAACAGGATCTGGGTTTTGCTATGTGAAGATCATTCTGGCTGCTGTGTGATCAACAGCCGTAAGGGGGAAAGAAGTAGCAGAGAGCTTAGTTCTGAAGTTCAAGTGAGAGACGATCATAGCCTGGAAAAGGGTTTTAGTAGAGGAGCTGATAAGCTGTGAGATTCAGGAAATCTGGGATGCTGAGTAGGAGGGCATACTGATAAATGTGGTTGTGTGGAAGTAAGAGAGAGAAGAAGAATTACTTTTTTTGGAGGGTGTTGGTTCTAGATGGATAAGGAGGGGGACAAAAACTTCTTTTCAGTCAGATTAGGTTTGAGATGTCTGTTGGAAGCACAAAAGATGTTAGGGTAGCAGTAAGACATACGAATCTAGCATTAGGGGAGACAGCTAGGCTGGAGAAGGGTTGAGATCACCAACAGAATGTATAGATATGTGAGAAAAGAGGACTGAAGTCTAAGCCTGGGAGCACTTTAGCATGTAGATGTCTATTAGAAGAGAAAGAACCAGTAAGATGGGTGAAAAGCCAAAAACTGTGGCGCTACAGAATCCCAGATAATACTTCAAGAAGGAGGGAGTGGTCAACCATGGCTACTGCCACAGAGAAACCAAGCCTGGTGAGAATGGAGAATTTACCATTGGCTTCGGTATTGGTTGGTTTTAAGAGCTCTTTTAGAATTGTAAGGGCAACAGCTGTATTGGAGAGTAGAGGATGGGAGGTAAGGAAATGGAAGCAGAGTGAGTTCTGAGGGGTAGGGAGTCAGGAAATGGTGTGGTAGCTGGAGAGGAACTGCATTCAAAGGGAGTTGTTTGATTTGGTTTTATTTGGGGAGAATCTTAGTAAAGACAAGTGTAATGCTGATATTTATAATTCAATACATCAGAATAGGCTGATGATATAGGAGGAGTTGCTATTTAGAGAGGGAAAGTGCTTGAGAAGATAAGAATTTGTGAGATCTAGGACACAAGTAGTTGGGCTGGCTTCAGATTATGAGCTGGGACGATTCTATTCTAACAGAAGGGATGGCAGAGAAAATCAAAACAGATGCAGGTGGTCTTATAGAATTTGTGATGCAAAGCTAACAAGTAAGTTCTAATCTGATTGCATATATTTTCTCTCTGAAGTATGTTGTGAAAGAGAAATCAGCTAGAAAATGGAGAATGGATAGGGAATGGTGGAGATTTGAGAAGAGAAGAGAAAGTATAATGTTGTCTTAATTAATGAGAATTTTCACCAAGGAATAGCTGTAGTATTGTCTGGTAGTAGTGAAAGCCCCTATGAAATTTTGGTGATGTATTGGAGGTGAGTACTACGAGCAATGTGGTAAAATTTTATCCATTCAGCTACTCAGGTGAAGATGTGTAGTAAGATGAAAAATAAGTTTAATCAGGGTTGGGCTTTTGTTAGGAGAATAAAATGAAGAAAAATGGGTATAGGCTAAGAGTGTTTGCAAGAGAAATGGTTATAGTACTTGACCAAGAATAGGTTAAGAAAGAAATTGTCAAAATGTCATGAGTGAGGGGCCGGGGCAGCCCACCCCACCCCCTGCCCCCACTGCCCACGAGGGCCAGCGTGGGCTCTGGGTGAGTGTGGCCATGGAGGGTTCTCCGGAATCAGGGCCCAGAGGTCCACGGGACCCAATCCCGGGCTTTGAAAAGAGCACAGCACAGCTGGCACTGACCTGGAGCACCACGCCACGCTTCCCCCAGGGTCAGCTGGAGGACCCAGAGTACAGCCAGTTGGAGTACAAAGGTGAGCAGGGTGGGGCTGTATGCTGGGCACCACAGGGTGACCCACAGAGGCTGGTATTCAGCCCGAACCAAAGGCTGGCCTCAGACAACCCATCTGGTGGACTGCAGTTTGCCAACACATAATGAAGAAAAGATTGGTTCAAAGAGGGAAAAGGCTGACGGGACTCCCAACCCCACATGACCACACCCCCGGCCACAGATGGTAGAGCAAATTACGCCCTGGATGGAGGGGCAGACGAACAGCGATCCAGCTCATCAAGCTGAGCTCTATGCAACCCTGGCCTTGTCCTGCCCTTCCTGGAGGTCTCAGAGAGATAGAGACAGAGGAAGGAGAAGGGGGCCAGTTATTGCATACACTGCCACTTTCATTTTCCAAGGTGGAGGAAATCCTCACCATATTAATGGCATGGAAAAAAGAAAGAAGAGGTATCCAAAGGCAGAGGAAAGAGTCCAATGGACCTGATTCTCTGCACAGAGAATGCTGAAGGTGACCCCCTCCGCCCCCAAAAGAAAACAGAACAAAACAGAACAAAACTCGTCAGGAAACTCAGTTCGATTGCAGGATAGAAACTTCATCGACACTACAGAAATCGGTTGCCTTTCTGTACACTCACAACAAACTATCTGAATGAGGAAGGAAGAAGAGAACCCTGTGGACAATGACGGTAACAACACAAAAAAAATACCTAGGAGTCCATCTAACCCATGACCTACAAGACCCGTAACTCAGAAAACTGGACGACAGACATACCAATGAAAGAAAATGAAAACGATACACACAAAACATGGAAAGATAGGTGGTGCTCATGGATTGGAAAAGTCCGTCTTGTGGAAATGATTCCACACCCCCAAGACAATCCAGAGATGTAATGCCATTCCTCTCAAAATACCCACGGATTTTCTCAGACAAGTACAACCAAGAATTCCAAAATGCGTCTGGAAACACAAAAGAACCTAGAGAGTGTCAATACTCTCTTCAGACAGCAGCACAGACTTCGGACTTCCCACACTGCCTGATTTCCAACTACCCTGCCAACCTGCAATCATCAAGACATCATGGTATAGGCACACAAGACATCCACATAGATCCATGGAGGAGAAAGGAGAGCCCAGAAAGAAAGCCACGCTTGTGTGTCTATTCGTCTCTGACAAAGGAGGTGAGAAGGTCCCGTGGGGATATGATAGTCTGTGCAATGAATGGTGTTGGGGAGACAGGACCGCTCCATGCACAAGCATCACAATGGATTCCTTTCTCGTGCCACCTACAACAAGAAACTCACACCAAATCGACTACTGCAACGTAAAACCTGAAGCCAGGCCAGGCCTAGAAGAAACCCATAGGTACTGCGTTCTTGGACCTCAGTCTTAGAACCATGTTTGTGGATTGGTGTCCCCAAGCAAGGGAAAGAGAAGCACAATAAAGCCAGTTGGGGCTCCAGGTGACTGAAAAGGTTTTCAACAGCACAGGCAAGCGTATGCATGACAAAAGAGGCAGTGGACCGAATGTGAGAAAACACTGATTTGCAAATGTTGTATCTGAGAATGGCAATCATCTGGAAAACAGACTGAGAAGTCACACAACACAAGCCTGTGAGACACAAAAACCCTAACCTGACGCTTAACCCTAATAATGTGTGTGTGTAATTATTTGCACTGATAGTTATTTTATACTCAACATACCTAGATTATGTATAATAAACATATTCTATATCAAAAAAGATGTCATGAGTGAGAAATAATAGCTATTGAAAACAGTGGTAAAGTCAATTGATTTGGAGTCTCCACAAGCTTGAGCAATTGGTGAAGTAAGAACATTAGAGAAGGTGCACTGAAAAACAGAATGTAATGGTCAAAAAGTATGAAATAAAAATGTTATAGGATAGAGAAATACATAATAACAAGATCTAAGATATCATCATGTGAAGGGATGGCTGGATAGGAAGGAGAAAAAATACCATTGACACCAAGGTGACTGAGAAACTGAGAGGTTAAGGTATTGATGAAAACACAGCTGATTTCACTGAATGTTTCTTGCACTTCGGGTCTTTTCAGTCCAATTTACAAAATTGTTGCAGTAAGAACGAATTGACAGTTGCCTAGTTCTCTTGGTCAAATAGAAATTGAGAGGTAACTTCTGCTCAATTATTCTGAGTCTAGTCACTAATCACTCAATATTCATTTCTGGGTCAGAAATACCTGGGCTAAATTGATCGGTGAAAACCTTGAACTATTCCACTCAACCTGGGGAAATGTGAAGGACCACCACAAGTGGTGCAAGCTACCCCTTAGCAGCTTCCAAGCTTTCCACCAACAGAAGTTAGAACATGATTTTTAATTAAGCCTATATGCAGTGGTCCTGGGATAAATCTACACTCAAGGTTTTCTGCTTAAGTCACAGCAAAAGAACCCCAAAGTGACTAACAGCACAATCAGTAGATTGCCCCTAAGACTTTGCAATTTCTGTGAGAACTAGAGAAAATATGTAAAATACTCAGCAACGTGCCTGTGACATAGTAGGTGAGACAGTAAGAAAAATTATTATTATTGATAAATATCCTCACTTTTGAAGCTTACCATTATGGGCATCTGTTGTTTTAGCCTCTCTAGAATTCATTTACATTTATTTTGGTAACAACTCCTGCTCTCCTGGTTCTCACTCTTAACCTAGATAATTTGTTTTGTGGAGCTGCTTGATTCACAGCTCTAGCATGGGCCCAAGACCCAGAAAAATTGGCTGACAGTTAGATATATGACAGAAATTGCTCCACAAGGAATTAGCCCAGAGATTGAACTGGAACTAAGCAGGAAAGGAAGCTCTCCTCTTAAGTTTTTAAGCTTGACTTAATGTATCCACCAGGATGCATTTGGTTATGACAATCAGAAAATCCTGACACAATTAGCTTATAAAATAAAAGAAAAAAATCTTACTTAATGTGTGAGATCCATAGGTAAAGAATTCTCCAGGGACATATAAAGCAGTATTTCTTTGCATTCCGCTTGGATTTTCCTCTCCCTTTGTTTCTTTAGTTTTTCCTCAGTTTATTTGCCTTCTGGGCAATAAAATGACTACATAAGTCACATTGTCTTACAACATCATGGAGAGGCAAAGCCTTCTCTTTCTTGGGTCTCCTTTAAAGTTTGAAGTAAATTCTAGAAGACCCCAGGAACCTGCTCAACTTGCCAGAATTGCAACACAAGCTCATTCTTAAAACAATCTCTGGCCAGGGAAACGGGGCCACCAGGGTTGGCTTAAATTAATCAGAAACTTCCTCTTCCTTGTGAAGGAGTGGATGTCTGAAAAAAAAAACTGGGTTAGCAAGGAAGAATTGTGTGCATAGCTAGGAATAAGCTGTGATAGTGTCTGCTCAACAGCTGAGAATAAGGCCAGTACAGAACAAAGGCAAACTTATGGAGGGATGTTCACATACAATATTACTTAGGAATTTGTGGATGACATGAGCCAACAAATTCCTTTCATACTTAAGCCCCATATAAGCCAGGTTCTATCATCTACAACCAAAAGTTCACTAGCTAAAATGCTTACTCAAAGCATTCCTCTGAATCTAACAGGTCTTTATTTTTATCCACATGAACTATAAATATCCTTCAGAATTTCCTATCTCTGTTCTACCACCTATTCTTATACATTCTTTTTTTCTGACTTCTTGCCTTTTCTTATGTTGTTCTCTCAACTTGTTATACTTTGCTGCCTTCATGTCTACCTCTTAAAATCTTAACCTTCCTTTATAACTATATCTCAAATATCATCTTTTCCTAAAGCATTCCAAAAATATCTCAATTTCGCATGGTTTCTACTTTAGTCAAACTCCAGGGCAACTCTCTGACTAGCATTTAAAAAAATTATATATATATATATATATATATATATATATATATATATGCCATCTACCAAGATTTAATATAAAAATAGCTTTGGCAATAAATATTTTCAATTATTCTCATAATGCAGAAGAAGAAAGTGAAATAAAGAGAAGTGACTTGCACAGTACCTAGCTGACAACTTGGGTTAATACCAAGATCCATATTCTTTCCCTCCCTGCCTCTCAGGTGTGCCTCACTGCACTGCCTCACTATCATGTTGCCTCTTGATATGTGAATTGTGTCTCACTCAACTTTTAGTTTCCTATAGTGCACGTATTGTGCTTTGCATATAATAACTATTGAATAAATATTTGGTCAGTTGAACTGCTTGGGGTTATATCTTGATCTTGATTTATCAATGATTGTTGATTGGCCAACAGCAGATACTTCTTTATATAAGTACAAATAGGCCAGTAGTATCTATCTTTTACATTCTGTATATCAAAAGCAAATTCCCAATAGTCACTGTCACCAGTTTGCATGGAATAAGCAATCTATGCAACCTCTACAAAACAAGTAAGATAATTTGACAAAGAGAATGTTTCAATGTACAATTTCAATGAAATAAGTACCACATACAAGGAAGAGAAGATTGCAGGAAATTAATATCATTTCCTCAAACCCAGAAGTTGAATACTAGTTAAGAAAATAGTAACCTCATGCTGTGGAATTAGATGGGGAAACTTAGCATTAATAACATTTATATAGATAATTTGTTAGATTTCCTATAAATATGCTGCTTGAACCCTGAAGAGAGAAGAGGTAGAAAGAATTGTCACTTCATTCTAAAAAACGAACGAACAAACAGCCAAAAAACAAACAAAAAAATCCACCAAAAAAACCTTCAAAAAAAACCTATATTTTAAACCTCATTTGATCTTTGTCTAATAGTGGTATTAATGACTTGTTATAAAGTGGAGGTCCTTTGAACGAGAGAAAAGGAGGAAAGAGATAATTCTCCTTTTTGTAGTCTATTTGGGAATTAATAAAGAAAAGAGGGATGCTTTGTCTAATTTTTTTCTTAAAGTTTTAAATTTAAAATGTCCATTGTTAATATTAATACAACTTAGCCCACTGATTTACTGATGAACAGTATCTAGTCAGAATTCACTTTCTTTAAATGAAATGTTTAACAATTAAATCACAATCTTTCATATTTTTTCTCATGTTTTCTAAAAGGTCTAAAACCATAAACAAACAAACCAACAACAACCCTTCAAACTGTATAGAAAGAGCTTGCACACCCTTTACAGATTCGTTTCTAGAGATTAATAAATGAACAATGAGAAGGCAACAGTAATCAAATAGGAGATAAGATAACTCTTCACTGCATATTATTCCAGGAATTTGTGATTTCAACACAGAAATCTGTCTACATGCCTTAAAGTAGTGTGAGGCTCTTCTACCTTTCTTCAGTTCATCTTTAACCTTTGGTTATTGGCTCAGAAGTAAAGTTATATTTTTGTTGTTATAATTTTTTTCTTTCCTCTATAAGGTGTAGAGCCTCTGAATCTGATAGCTGTTAGCCATGGTAAAATAGTTAAAATTTAGCCATGAACTTATGAGGGTATTATGATATGTTGTGCTTCAAAGGGAAATCTGAAGATTTCACAGAAAATGCTATAGCAGACTAGATATATAATTAGATGGTGTTTATAGAGATTAGGTAGGTAAGTAGATAGATAGATTGACAGATAGAATAGTACACGTCCTATTATCTTCCTCAATAAAATTATATATCTTTTTTCTGCCCCAATAAATATTTTTTTCATATTTATCTATCTTGTACCTGTTTCAAAAGTGCAGAAGAAAACACCACTTATTAATCAAATGAAATTTCTTGTTTTATCATCATATGCTATTATTGATTTTAATCTCATTGACCTCCTCAGGTCTGAAAACACTTACTGTTCTTTGCATTAGCAGAGGAGAGTCTGTTCCTTCCTCTTTAAAACTTGATTCCGTACCGATTATATCCTCAATAACGTCCTCCATCTAGCAAAATATAATACATTTAGAATATTGTGCATAATGATAAAAGTTGCACGTCAGTCTGAGTTCAGAGGGAAAAATTTTAGCAATCTTTAAAAGTTTTTTTAGAATATTTAGATTATATGTGTATCAAAACGCAGAATATTTTAGAACTTAAAATGAAGTAATCCTGACACTCTGATCTGTGTTGCTTTTCCTTGCATTAGCTTACGCCAGCTGGCAGGTGATGGCTGGGCAAATCACCCTGGGTTAGTCCTTTGGAAATTAGTATCTGCATAAATAGAGTGATTATCATGAATACCTTGAGCCAGAGCTCATATACTTAGCTTGTAGAGAGATGACTTCCTACAAATTTTATTTTTCTTTTAAAATGTTTTGATAGGGGGCTTCCCTGGTGGCGCAGTCGTTGAGAGTCCGCCTGCCGATGCAGGGGACATGGGTTCGTGCCCCAGTCCGGGAAGATCCCACATGCCGTGGAGTGGCTGGGCCCGTGAGCCATGGCCGCTGAGCCTGCGCGTCTGGAGCCTGTGCTCCACAACGGGAGAGGCCACAACAGTGGGAGGCCCGCGTACCACACACACACAAACACACACACACACACACACACACACACACGTGGCCATTGGGTACCATATTCCAGAGTGTGGCTCTAGGCCCTGTTCTGGGCTTTAGATGTTATTCCATGTGCACTGAGAGATCTCTAAAGGATCTAGGGAAATAAATATACTTGTATTCTTTCTTTTGGTTAGTCCACTTTCTGAAAGTTTTCAAGTATATTATTGATTGTTACCAAACTCAAATTTTAATTTCATGACATTTTTCTTATTACTACTCCACCATTAAATAGACAACAAATTTGTATTGAACAGATGTGAAGAAAACCTGAGGGAAGAAGGATGCTAAACACAATTCATGGTAAATGGTTTACTTTGGAGTATTTCTGATAGTTTCAATAAAAATTACACATGTCATTTGTCCCTTTTCTTTCTGGAAGCTTACATCATAAATTACTCAGTCTCCTGCATCTCTCATTTTTTCCTTTTACCTATAAACATACTCAGGTTTCTTCTGTTCCAGAAGGAAACCCTTCTTTCCTACATGTCAAAGTTCATCCTCCTTGGAGACTCTACTTTTGCCTCTAACACTTCTATCCATAATTTCTGTCATCCACCTACATGACTATCTTTTCCCCTAATTTGTTGGAGTTGCTGTCTCTTCCATTATTCTAAATTGACTTTAAAATCTAAACCAAAACTTTGCTTCACAGCTTCCAGGAATCTTCATAATTAATCACCTTGGAATCCAGTTGCTACTTTAAGAAAGACAACAAACACATCATTTTATATCAGATGAAACAGAATGAACAGATTAGACAAAAGAAGAATTACAAATCAGCAGAATAAGTGTCCTCAAAGTGATAAATGAAGATGATGAAATACAAAGGAAGAACACAATATTTTGACTAAAATAAAAATGGAAATAACAGTTATGGAAAGAATGAGGCTCAAGGACAAAGGAAAAGATTATAAGAAAAGGTCTACAAAAGACTAAGAATCAAGCTTTTCAACAACCCTGGGTGCAAGAAAACAATGGGATAACATTTGAAGTGTTAAAGGTAAAGAATTTTGAACCTAGACATTTATAACCAATAAAATATCCTTTAAGTATGTGCATGAAATAAAGCTTTTCTTAGACATAAAAACTCAGAAGTTTTAGGGCAAAAAGACCTTCGGAAAACACTCTTTCAGGAAATACACTAGTCAGATAATAAATAAAACTATGAAATCAATACAAAATAGAAGAATGAGGAAGTAACAGTAAAATGTTTGTGGTCTAAATAAGAAGAATATATGTGTGTGTATTCATTCTAAAAATATCAATTCAGAAAGATAGGTGAGAACAAGAAGGAGAAGACCATACTCAGATAGACTTTTACTTAAGGGTATGACATAGATATTGTTAAACAATGACATAGATAAAGAAGAAATATAGCTATGTGTCTTAAGTTAGGTGTAACCAAAAAGAGAGAGAGAGAAATTTAACCTATCCAATAGAGGATAGAAAAAAAGATGGCAAATAAGGAAACAGAAAGCATAGTAATTAAAAAAAAAACGTGAAAAAAGGTAAGTATTAAATCCTAATGGTAAAGTAATTACAAGAATGTAAATGAGTTAACATAGTGCTCAAGAAAATATCATTCAAATTGGATTTTTCAAAGGTATTGTAATACTTTGTCTATAAGGGACACATTTAAAATAAAACAATAGAGAAAGCAGAAAATAAAGTGCAAAGATGTACCACAAAAATGACCAAAAGGAAAGCAACAGTAGCAATGTTAATATTAGACCATATAAAATTCAAGATCAAATGTTAAAGGAAAAATAATTAAAAAATAATACCAAATGACCATGAAACCTAAAAAACCTAAAAAAAAAAAACCTAAAAACCTCTGTAGCAACAGCTGTCAGAAATCTATGAAAAATAAATTCAATTGTAGTTGAATATTTTAGCTCACCACTCTCAAAGTCATAAATCTGAATTTAGCCTTCTCTTCACCTATTCTCTAGGCCATGCCTGGGTCCTATCACCTTCTAGTCTATACCACTCTATTTCTGAAATTTTAAATTCAATTATCTCACTCATCAAATGCAATATTCCATTTAGATCCAATTTAGACCCCCTATGGCAAATCAACTGAACAATTTTCATTATGACTCTCTACGCTTTTACCCTATTATCTTTCTGCCCAACCACCCCTAACTCCCCAGGAGTTCTATCTCTCTACTTCCTGTTAACTCTGAATTCAAAGTAGAATGGTTCTTGCTCACCATCTTACTGAAATTCCTTTTGTTGCTATTTTCTTTGACTGCTTGACTGATAAATTCAATAGATATTTATCAGCCCTTATTTTACTAGACTCAGTCACTACATTTGAGTGTGTGGGTCATTTCCTCCTTCTTTAAACCGGTTCCTTCAGTGGCACCACACTAGTTATCTTTTTACTTTACCTTTACAGTCCTTTTCCTCTGACCACCCCTTAAATGTGGGTGATCTCCTCAATCCCACCCTTGGTTTCCTACTCTCCTCATTGTTTTCATGTTCTTCAGGAGCTTTCTTCCTCATTCAAATTTTCAAGTACTACCCATAGGCTGACAACTCTTAAATCTCTTCCTCCAGTCTAGATTACTCCTCCTCAAGACAAACTTGGATATCTAGCTGTCACCAGCATCTCCACGTGGTGGTCTCACAGATACCTCAGTTCTAACATGTTCTAATATAAGGCCTCATCATCTCTCATTGTACTACAGAAATAACCTCCCCACTGGTCGCTCCCTCCCTCCAGGTTTCTTCTTCTACATAGTTGACAGAGTGATATTAAAGTCAAATCTGATTATGTCACCCTAGCCCTTACATTTAAGCCTTTCAAGGATTTGAAATTACTTAACATGGAGCACCAGCCTTTCTGTGATTTGTCTATTACCTGCTTCTCTAGTGTGACCTTTTGTCATCACCTCATGCTGTTTCCTATTCTTTGCTCATGTTATCTTACTTGGCTAAATTGCCCCACTAGCCATTTTCCTCTAAGTCTACTTGACATACTTCTGAAGCAGAACAGCACTTCTGCACTTCTACATATACCATAGCCTTTTCTACATAATAGTATAAGTATTTGCTTCCTTTTTTTTCTCTTCCCTTCAACTTAGAGTTCTTGTAGAGTACAGAGGATAAGAAAAACAAGACAAGGAATAATTAAAATATAGCATGTGCTGTAAAAATGCTATGATAAGAGCAATTTTTATCCACATGATATAGGTGTTACTATGAAAACTCAGAGAATAGGCACCTAATCCACACAGAATACCCCCAGGGAAAGAAGAAACCTGAGATGAATTTTGAAGAGTCAGTCAGAATTATCCAGATAAATGGAGATTGAATGAGTAGTTGGTAAAGAAAGGATATAAGGAAGAACCTGGCCACTGTGAAAATCACTAGTGAACCATATGGCTGAAGAACACAGTACCATGCAGATGTGTAATGATAAGTCTGGGTAGGGTAGCAAGGGTTAAGTGTGGAAGAGTCCTGCGTGCCATGAGTCCAAATTTGAATTTTATCTTGGAAAGACCCATGCTATAAAATGCTTATTTGACTTTATATCTGATTGTCTTGGAGCGCTTTAATCACCTAGTTACTCCTAATTCCAACCCCCAAACCCTAAATCTATGGATGCTCTCATAGATTTCTTCTGTGGTAGCTATGATTTCTGGGGTCTTTGAATTAATGAAGTGTTCCGTGATGTCACAGGAGGACAAGCATAAAAGAAAGAAACACAAAAATATGGCAACAGCCACCAAATCCTGAGCAATCTCACTGCCCTTGTGTTAGAAACTTCAAAAAATGTAAGCATCAGAGTGACATCACCAAGATGGCAACATAGTTAGCTCCTGAATTCACTCACCATCATGAGAAGAACAATTAACACCTATTCAGAAACAAGACACCACTAAGAGAATCCTAGAGCACGGAGGTGAGGCTGAAATACCCACTGAACCTCAGAGATCAAGGCAGACTGCATCAGAAGGTGAGAGAAGCAGCTACACGTTGACCACATTGACCCTCCCCTAGGACAGTGCAACACTATGCAGAGAGGTCTTCTCTGAGCCACTGGTTCGTCCAGAGGGAAAAGAGAACCCAGGGCGGACAACCAATCTCCTTCAACATTGTGGGCTGCTCTGTGGGAGCCCCTACTTTGATCTCGCACTATGGTAACTGCAGAGGAATCTATGGGGCCCAGCCACTGGGAATCTGTGACAGAGAAGCAGGGAGGGGCTTGCAACAATCAACACACAGATCTTGGCAGACAGTTCATATCTGCAGTGCCTGCGCAGTAAATCCAACCAGCGACATCGTTGGTCTGCAGAACCAAATCAGGGGTACACTTTGACCAGGTAACTTGGGGGGAGGGGGTCTGACTGATTCAGATCCTCAAGGAGTTTTATCAGCCCTAGATCCCATTTGTCCACACCCAGTCAAGGTGCTGAGTCATGGCCCCACCCACAGTGAAAAGTACTTTCCAGCCCCATCTGAACAGAAGAGCTAGTGACAACTCCTGGAAGTTGTGTGGCACAGTGGGGCTTGAGTCAAGAGGCAGGTGGACAGGCAGAGCAGATCACCCACAGAGCAAAGCCAGTACCAGTCATGGGGTCTTCCCATGCTATGCACAGGCAGGAAGATTAATTCATAGCCAAGGGTAGCTCTTGGCATCTCTCAAACTGAGAACCTCTTTGGAAAATTGAGAATAGTCTGGAAGGCTATTCCTCTGGCCCCAACTGATCAGAAGGGCTAGCAAAAATACCTGAAAGTTTTGCAGCACAGCAGCACTCAAGCTGAGCAAAGGGCAGACAGAACTGATAGTCTGGAGAGCAAAGCCAGCAGCCCTGTTCAGCCAAGGAACTTGGGTGTGGGTCAGCTTGAGTTAAAGACAACAAAGAGCTTTACTTGTTTTAGAGCAGCTTCTGCAACTGTGTCTGGGCAGAAAATCTAATTCGTAGTCTTGCTCATCATTGAATACAGCAGTCAGCCCATCCAACAAGGAAACCTAACCAGAACACATGGGAAGTTGCATAGCCCATTCAACAGTCCCACATACAGTGGCACTTGAACAGAGAGCACAGCCATGGCTTCCCCTATCTGCAGAGCAAAATCAGTGGCCTCATCTGACCAGGGTATTCAGTGCATACTCAGGCCTTATTCAGGCCTCCAAACAATGAACTGCACAGGCCCTGGGCCATGACCTACTTCCCTGCTAGGACAGGGAAGCTAATTCATAGCCCCACCTGCTACATCCAGTCCCAACCATCTAGTAAGCCTGATCAGAGAATTCAGGCAACTGTGGAGCCCATTCTACAGCCTCACTTGCGTAAGAAACAAAGCCAACAGTCCTATCCAACTGCTCTCAGCTAGTGGCACAACCCCCAATCCCTGTCTTCAGAGTTCTAACAGTTGCCTCACCCAAATATATCATAATATCAGGCTCCACCTGCCCAAAGGCATTAGTGGCAGACACACCCAGAAACCCAAAATGAGCAGACTGATGAAGAACTGTATCTGGCAAAGCAAACCTGTAAAGTCTGCAAGAGGAGCCCTATTACTCAAATGCACAGATACCAACATAAGGAATTAAGGATCATAAAAAATCAGGTAAATATGACACCACCAAAGGAAACTAATTAAACTCCAATAACTGACCCTAAAGAAATGGAGATCTATGAACTGTCAGATAAAGAATTCAGAATAATCTTTTTAACGAAGTTTAGTGACCTACATGAAAACATAGACAGATAACTAAACAAAATTAAGAAATAGAATAATCTATTATTAATAACCCAATATTAAAAAAAAGTATAAATTTTAACAGCAATAACCTAAAGTGTGATGGGGAGAAGAAGTAAAAGTGTAAAGAATACAAATTCTATTGAAGTTAACTTGCTATCAATTTAAAATAGGGTGTTATAAGTTTAAGTTATTTTATGTAAGCCTCATGATAACCACAGGAAAATCTTATAGTATTGTAATTACGCAAAAGAACTCAATAAAGAAGTCAAAGCATATTGATACCAAAAGGCAGAATACAAAAAATGATAGCAGGATAAGAAACAAGGAATGATGGAGCTACAAAATAACCAGAAAACAACTAAAAACATTTTATTGTAGTGAGCCCTTATCTATCAGTAATTACTTTAAATATAAATGAATTAAATTCTCCAATTCAAAGACACAGTATGGATGAATGGATTAAAAATAGAAGATCCAAAATGTGCTGTCTACAGGAGACTCACTTTCACCTTAAAGACACAAATAGACTGAGAGTGAAGGGATGGAAAAAGACATTTCAAGCAGTGGTAACCAAAAGAAAGCAGGGGTAGACAGCTTATATTGCTTACATCAGACAAAACAGACTAAACTAAAAATGGTAAAAAGAGACAAAGAAGGTCATTATATAATGATACAGGGGTCAATGCATCAAAAAGATGTAACTATTTATGAGTCCAACATCACAGCACCTAAGTATATAAAGAAAAAACTAACAGAGCTAAAGAGAAAAATAAAGGGTATAGTTACTATAAACAATAATAGTTGAAGACTTTTTTACCCCACTCTCAACAATGGATAGATCATCCACACAAAGAATCAATAAGGAAACAGTGGATTTGATCAACACTATAGATTTCCTGGACCTAAAAGATACATAAAGAACATTCTATCCATTGACAGCAGAATACACATGTGTACTCTCAAGTATACATGTGACATTTTCTAGGATAGACCATATGTTAGACCACAAAACAAGTCTTAACAAATTCAAGAAGAATGGAATAATACTAAGTGTCTTTGCTAATCACAATGGCATGAAACTAGAAATCAACAAGAGGAAACTAGAAAATTCACAAACACATTGAAATTACACAACACTCTCCTGAACATTCAATGGATCAAAGAGGAAATTAAAAGGGAAATAAAAAAGTTTATTAAGACAAACAAAAATAGAGACACGACAAACCAGAACTTAGGGATACAGCAAAAGCAGGCCTTGAAGGCATTATGCTAAGTGAAGGAAGTCAGACAAAGAAAGACAAATACTGCATGATCTCACTTATATGTGGAAACTAAAGCAAAAACAAAAACAAAAAAAAACCTCGTAGAAAAAGAGATCAGAGGGGCTTCCTTGGTGGCACAGTGGTTGAGAGTCCGCCTGCTGATGCAGGGGACGGGGGTTTGTGCCCTGGTCCGGGAAGATCCCACATGCCGCGGAGCAGCTAGGCCCGTGAGCCATGGCTGCTGAGCCTGCGCGTCCGGAGCCTGTGCTCTGCAACGGGAGAGGCCACAACAGTGAGAGGCCCGCATACCGCAAAAAAAAAAAAAGAGAGATCAGAGGACCTTCAAGATGGCGCAAGAGTAAGACTCGGAGATCACCTTCCCATAAATATATCAGAAATACATCTACACGTGGAAAAACTCCCACAGAACACCTACTGAACAATGGCAGAAGACCTCAGACCTCACAAAAGGCAAGAAACTCCCCACGTACCTGGGTAGGGCAAAAGAAAAAAGAAAAAACAGAGACAAAAGAACAGGGACGGGACCTGCACCGGGGGAGGGAGCTGTGAAGGAGGAAAGGTTTCCACACACTAGGAAGCCCCTTCACGGGCAGAGACTGCGGGGGGGCGGAGCGGGGAAGCTTCAGAGCCACGGAGGAGAGCGCAGCCACCGGGGTGCGGAGGGCAAAGTGGAGAGATTCCCGCACAGAGGATCGGAGCCGACCAGCACTCACCAGCCCGAGAGGCTTGTCTGCGCATGAGACACTCAGGCTGCTGCTGCCGCCACCAAGAAGCCTGTGTGCGAGCACAGGTCACTATCCCCACCTCCCCTCCCGGGAACCTCTGCAGCCCGCCACTGCCAGGATCCAGTGATCCAGGGACAATTTCCCCGGGAGAACGTTCACACAGCGCGCCTCAGGCCGGTGCAACATCCTGCCGGCCTCTGCCGCCGCAGGCTCGCCCCGTACTCTGTACCCCTCCCTCCCCCCGGCTTGAGTGAGCCAGAGCCCCCGAATCAGCGGTTCCTTTAACCCCGTCCTGTCTGAGTGACGAACAGACGCCCTCAGGCGAAATACACGCAGAGGCAGGCCCAAATCCAAAGCTGAAACCTGGGAGCTGTGGGAACAAAGAAAAGAAAGGGAAATTTCACCCAGCAGCCTCAGAAGCAGTGGATTAAATCTCCACAATCAACTTGATGTACCCTGCATCTGTGGAATACATGAATAGACAACGAATCATCACAAATTGAGGAGGGGGACTTAGGGAGCAATGATATATATATGTATATTTCCCTTTTTCTCTTTTTGTGAGTATGTCTGTGCTTTTGTGTGTGATTTTTTTCTGTATAGCTTTGCTTTTACCATTTGTCCTAGGGTTCTGTCGTGCCATTTTTTTTTTTTTAACTGCTTAAAAATTTTTTTCTCTAAATAATTATTTTTTATTTTAATACGTTTATTTTATTTTATTTTACTTTATCTTCTTCTTTCTTTCTTTCTTTCTTTTCTCCCTTTTATTCTGAGCCGTGTGGATGAAAGGCTCTTGGTGCTCCAAACAGGCATCAGGACTCTGCCACTGAGATGGGAGAGCCAAGTTCAGGACACTGGTCCACAACAGACCTCCCAGCTCCATGTAATATCAAACAGTGAAAATCTCCCAGAGATCCCCATCTCAATGCCAAGACCCAAATCCAGTCAACGACCAGCAAGCTGGAGTGCAGGACACCCTATGCCAAACAACTAGCAAGAAAGGAACACAACCCCACCCATTAGCACAGAGGCTGCCTAAAATCATAATAAGGCCACAGATACCCCAAAACACACCACCAGACATGGACCTGCCTACCAGAAAAACAAGATCCAGCCTCATCCCCCAGAACACAGGCATTAGTCCCCTCCACCAAGAAGCCTACACAACCCACTGAACCAACCTTAGCCACTGGGGACAGATACCAAAAACAATGGAAACTACAAACCTGCAGCCTGCGATAAGGAGACCCCAAACACAGTAAGTTAAGCAAAATGAGAAGACAGAGAAACACACAGCAGATGAAGGAGCAAGGCAAAAACCCACCAGACCGAAAAAATGAAGAGGAAATAGGCAGTACCTGAAAAAGAATTCAGAATAATGATAGTAAAGATAATCCAAAATCTAGGAAATAGAATGTAGAAAATACAAGCAACGTTTAACAAGGACCTAGAAGAACTAAAGAGCAAACAAACAGTGATGAACGACACAATAAATGAAATTAAAAATTCTCTAGAAGGAATCAATACCAGAATAACTGAGGCAGAAGAACAGATAAGTGACCTGGAAGATAAAATAGTGGAAATAACTACTGTAGAGAGGAATAAAGAAAAAAGAATGAAAAGAATTGAAGACAGTCTCAGAGACCTCTGGGACAACATTAAACACACCAACATTCGAATTATAGGAGTCCCAGAAGAAGAAGAAAAAAAGAAAGGGACTGAGAAAATATTTGAAGAGATTATAGTTGAAAACTTCCTAATATGGAAAAGGAAATAGTTAATCAAGTCCAGGAAGCACAGAGAGTCCCATGCAGGATAAATCCAAGGAGAAACACGCCAAGACACATATTAATCAAACTATCAAAAATTAAATACAAAAAATAAATATTAAAACCAGCAGGGGAAAAACAACAAGTAACACATAAGGGAATCCCCATAAGGTTAACAGCTGATCTTTCAGCAGAAGCTCTGCAAGCCAGAAGGGACTGGCAGGTCATATTTAAAGTGATGAAAGAGAAAAACCTACAACCAAGATTACTCTACCCAGCAAGGGTCTCATTCAGATTTGATGGAGGAATTAAAAGCTTTACAGACAAGCAAAAGCTAAGAGAATTCAGCAGCACCAAATAAGCTCTACAAGTGCTAAAGGAACTTCTCTAAGTGGGAAACACAAGAGAAGAAAAGGACCTACAAAAAAACACCCCAAACAATTAAGAAAATGGTAATAGGAACATACATATCCATAAATACTGTAAACGTGAATGGATTAAATGTTCCAACAAAAGACACAGCCTTGCTGAATGGAAACAAAAACAAGACCCATATATATGCTGTCTACAAGAGACCCACTTCAGACCTAGGGACACATACAGACTGAAAGTGAGGGGATGGAAAAAGATATTCCATGCAAATGGAAATCAAAAGACAGCTGGAGTAGCAATTCTCATATCAGACAAAATAGACTTTAAAACAAAGACTATTACGAGAGGCAAAGAAGGACACTACATAATGATCAAGGGATCAATCCAAGAAGAAGATAAAACAATTGTAAATATTTATGCACCCAACAGAGGAGCACCTCAATACATAAGGAAATTACTAACAGCCTAAAAGGGGAAATTGACAGTAACACAATCATAGTAGGGGACTTTAACACCCCACTTTGACCAATGGACAGATCATCCAAAATGAAAATAAATAAGGAAACACAAGCTTTAAATGATACATCAAACAAGATGGACTTAATTGATATTTATAGGACATTCCATCCAAAAACAACAGAATACACATTCTTCTCAAGTGCTCATGGAACATTCTCCAGGATAGATCATATCATGGGTCACAAATAAAGCCTTGGTAAATTTAAGAAAATTGAAATCGTATCAAGTATCTTTTCTGACCACAATGCTATGAGACTAGATATCAATTACAGGAAAAAATTTGTAAGAAATACAAACACATGGAGGGTAAACAACACACTACTTAATAACCAAGAGATCACTGAAGAAATCAAGAAGAAATGAAAAAATACCTAGAAGCAAATGACAATAAATAGAGGGAACTTAACTCAACATAACAAAGGCCATATATGACAAACGCACAGCTAACATTGTACTCAATGGTGAAAAACTGAAACCATTTCCAGTAAGATCAGGAACAAGACAAGGTTGCCCACTCTCACCACTATTATTCACCATAGTTTTTGAAGTTTTAGCCACAGCAATCAGAGAAGAAAAAGAAATAAAAGGAATCCAAATTGGAAAAGAAGAAGTAAAGCTGTCACTGTTTGCAAATGACATGATACTATACATAGAGAATCCTAAAGATGCTACCAGAAAACTACTAGAGCTAATCAATGAATTTGGTAAAGTAGCAGGATACACAATGAATGTACAGAAATCTCTTGCATGCCTCTACACTAATGATGAAAAATCTGAAAGAGAAATTAAGGAAATACTCCTATTTACCATTGCAACATGAAGAATAAAATACTTAAGAATAAACCTACTTAAGAAGACAAAAAACCTGTCTGCAGAAAACTATAAGACACTGATGCAAGAAATTAAAGATGATACAAACGGATGGAGAGATATAACATGTTCTTGGATTGGAAGAATCAACATTGTGAAATGACTCTAGTACCCAAAGCAACCTAGAGATTCATTGCAATCCCTATCAAACTACCACTGGCATTTTTCACAGAACTAGAACCAAAAATTTCACAATTTGTATGGAAACACAAAAGACCCCGAGTAGCCAAAGCAATCCTGTGAAAGAAAAATGGAGCTGGAAGAATCAGGCTCCCTGGCTTCAGACTATACTACAAAGCTACAGTAATCAAGACAGTATGGTACTGGCACAAAAACTGAAAGATAGATCAATGGAACAGGATAGAAAGCCCAGAGATAAACCCACGCACATATGGTCACCTTATCTTTGATAAAGGAGGCAAGAATATATAGTGGATAAAAGACAGCCTCTTCAATAGGTGGTGCTGGGAAAACTGGACAGCTACATGTAATACAATGAAATTAGAACTCTCCCTAACACCATACACAAAATTAAACTCAAAATGGATTAAAGACCTAAATGTAAGGCCAGACACCATCAAACTCTTAGAGGAAAACATAGGCAGAACACTCTATGACATAAATCACAGCAAGATCCTTTTGACCCACCTCCTAGAGAAATGGAAATAAAAACAAAAATAAACAAATGGGACCTAATGAAACTTAAAGCTTTTGCACAGCAAAGGAAACCATAAACAATATGAATAGACAACGCTCACAATGGGAGAAAATATTTGCAGATGAAGCAACTGACAAACGATTAATCTCCGAAACATACAAGCAACACATGCAGCTCAATATCAAAAAAACAAACAACCCAATCCAAAAAGCGGCAGAAGTCCTAAATAGACACTTCTCCAAAGAAGATATACAGATTGACAACAAACATGTGAAAGAATGCTCAACATCATTAATCATTAGAGAAATGCAAATCAAAACTACAATGAGATATCATCTCATACTGGTCAGAATGGACATCATCAAAAAATCTACAAACAGTAAACGCTGGAGAGGGTGTGGAGAAAAGGGAACACTCTTGCACTGTTGGTGGGAATGTAACACAGCCACTATAGAGAACAGTATGGAGGTTCCTTAAGAAACTAAAAATAGAACTAGCATACGACCCAGCAATCCCACTACTGGGCATATACCCTGAGAAAACCATAATTCAAAAAGAGTCGTATACCAAAATGTTCATTGCAGTTCTATTTACAATAGCCAGGACATGGAAGCAACCTAAGTGTCCATCAACAGATGAATGGATAAAGAAGATGTGGCACATATATACAATGGAATATTACTCAGCCATAAAAAGGAATGAAACTGAGTTATTTGTAGTGAGGTGGATGGACCTAGAGACTGTCATACAGAGTGAAGTAAGTCAGAAAGAGAAAAACAAATACCATATGCTAACATATATATGGAATCTAAAAGAAAAGAATAAAAGAAAAAACAATATTCAGAAGAACCTAGGGGCAAGACAGGAATAAAGATGCAGACCTACTAGAGAATGGACTTGAGGATACGGGGAGGGGGAAGGGTAAGCTGGGACAAAGTGAGAGAGTGACATGGACATATATACACTACCAAATGTAAAATAGATAGCTATTGGGAAGCAGCCGCATAGCACAGGGAGATCAGCTCCGTGCTTTGCGACCACCTAGAGGGGTGGGATAGGGAGGTTGGGAGGGAAGGAGATGCAAGAGGGAAGAGATATTGGGACATATGTATATGTATAACTGATACACTTTGTTATAGAGCAGAAACTAACACACCATTGTAAAGCAATTATACTCCAATAAAGATGTTAAAAAACAAACAAAAAAAAGAGACCAGACTTGCGGCTACCAGAAGTTGGCGGTCGGAGTGATGAGGAATTGGAGGAAGGTGGTGAAAAGGTACAAACTTCAGTACTAAGATAAATAAGTACCCTAGTACTTATATAAGTACTACAACTAGTACTTATATAATATAATGTACTACAATGTGATGACTATATTTAACAATGTTGTATGACATACAGGAAAGTTGTTAAGAGGAAATTTTTTTTCTTTTCTTCTTTCTGTTTTTTTTACTGTATCTATATGATAAGATGGATGTTAGCTGAACCTATTGTGGTAATCATGTCACAGTATGTGTAAATTAAATCATCATGCTGTATTCCTCAAACATATATAATGATTATGTCAATTATTTCACAATCAAGCTGAAAAAATAAAATAATGTTAAAATAATTATAAAAATAAAAGTTGACAGAAGCTCCCCCCAGCCCACCTGGAAATGTAAGCATCAAAACAACTCTTCAAGGAATTCCTTGGTGGTGCAGTGGTTAGGAATCCGCCTGCCAATGTAGAGGACACAGGTTCGAGCCCTGGTCCAGGAAGATCCCCCATGTCGTGGAGCAACAAAGCTCGTGTGCCATAACTACTGAGCCTGCACTCTAGAGCCCGCGAGCCACAAGTACTGAGCCCACATACAACAACTACTGAAGCCCGTGTGCCTAGAGCCCGTGCTCCACAACAAGAGAAGCCACTGCAATGAGAAGCCCACACACCACAATGAAGAGGAGCCCCCACTTGCCGCAATGAAGACCCAACACAGCCAAAAATAAAATGTAAATAAATATGTAAATTTATATATAAGACAACTCTTCAAACCATAGAAATGTTGGTGAGAGATTAAGGATTGGCTGGTTAAGGATTGAGACCACACAACAACTAAGTGGTGGTGCTAATCTCATGGTGCCTGACTCTGAAGACTCTGAAGACTCCAAACTTTCTGCTTTGTGACAATGACTCTTAGCACCAATCAAAGAATATTAGGATGTTGAGGCAAGTTCCCTCTATGCCTACTTTCTGGAGAGTTTTTTATCATAAATCGGTGTTGAATTTTGTCAAAAGCTTTTTCTGCATCTGTTGAGATGATTATATGGGTTTTATCCTTCCGTTTGTTAATATGGCGTATCACATTGATTGATTTGTGAATATTGAAGAATCCTTGTATTCCTGGGATAAACTCCACTTGATGGTGGTGTGTGATCCTTTTAATGTGCTGTTGGATTCTGTTTGCTAGTAGTTTGTTGAGGATTTTGCATCTATGTTTATCAGTGATATTGGTCTGTAGTTTTCTTTTTTTGTGACATCTTTGTCGGGTTTTGGTATCAGGGTGATGGTGGCCTCGTAGATTGAGTTTGGGAGTGTTCCTCCCTCTGCTATATTTTGGAAGAGTTTGAGAAGGATAGGTGTTAGCTCTTCTCTAAATGTTTGATAGAATTCGCCTGTGAAGCCATCTGGTCCTGGGCTTTGTTTGTTGGAAGATTTTTAATCACAGTTCAAATAAACAAGTGGGACCTAATGAAACTTAAAAGCTTTTGCACAGCAAAGGAAACCATAAACAAGATGAAAAGACAATGCTCAGAAAGGGAGAAAATATTTGCAAATGAAACAACCGACAAAGGATTAACCTCCAAAATATACAAGGAGCTCATGCAGCTCAATATCAAAAATACAAACAACCCAATCCAAAACTGGGCAGAAGATCTAAATAGACATTTCTCCAGAGAAGATATACAGATTGCCAACAAACATATGAAAGGATGCTCAACATCACAAATTATTAGAGAAATGCAAATCAAAGCTACAATGAGGTATCACCTCACACCAGTCAGAATGGCCAGCATCAAAAAATCTACAAACAATAAATGCTGGAGAGGGGTGGAGAAAAGGGAACCCTCTTGCACTGTCGGTGGGAATGTGAATTGATACAGCCACTATGGAGAACAGTATGGAGATTCCCTAAAAAACTAAAACTAGAACTACCATATGACCCAGCAATCCCACTACTGGGCATATACCCTGAGAAAACCATAATTCAAAAAGAGTCATGTACCACATGTTCATTGCAGCATTATTCTCAATAGCTGGAACATGGAAGCAACCTAGGTGTCCACTCACAGATGAATGGATGAAGAAGATGTGGCACATATATACAATAGAATATTACTGACTCATAAAAAGAAACGAAACTGAGTTATTTGTATTGAGGTGGATGGACCTAGAGTCTGTCATACAGAGTGAAGTAAGTCAGAAAGAGAAAAACAAATACCGCATGCTAACACATATATATGGAGTCTAAAAAAAAAAAAATGTTTCTGATGAACCTAGGGGAAGGACAGGAATAAAGACGCAGATGTAGAGCATTGACTTGAGGACACAGGGAGGGGGAAGGGTGAGCTGGGACGAAGTGAGAGAGTAGCATTGACATATATACACTACCAAATGTAAAATAGATAGCTAGTGGGAAGCAGCTGCATGGCACAGGGATGTCAGTTTGGTGCTTTGTGCCCACCTAGAGGGGTGGGATAGGGAGGGTGTGAGGGAGACGCAACAGGGAGGGGATATTGGGATATATGTATACATATAGCTGATTCACTTTGTTATACAGCAGAAACTAACGCAACATTGTAAAGCAATTATACTCCAATAAAGATGTTTGAAAAAAAAAAAGAATATTAGGAAATGGCAACAAGGTAGGATACATCTTAGCTACTAAAGATAGCAAGACTGGAATTGATGGCACTATGTGAAAATGTGTACACGATAAGTCAAATTCAAAGAAAACACACATTAAAACTATAACAGATGGAATAAAATTGTGATTGACATTAATGGTTGAAGAGACTTATATACACAGTTTAAAGAACAATGGTTAAAAAAATAGAAAGTGTTTGTCTGCAGCCAATGTGCATGTTGTCCCTAGACCACTGCACTTAATGAGGCTTTCAACCCTTCCCAGCCATGCAACTCCTTTTGACTGACACCACCTAAAGGTCCACTAAGATCAGGTAAATTTCTCTTATACAAACTTATTATAAAATAAAAGGTAATCTGTGTGCCTAAGGAATAAAAATGTTATCTAAGAAAAACCGAGAAGACTGATATATGTTACTTATCCTTTCTCATCTTTTAGAAGACATATTTCATAAGACACATAATAAGATCATTTTCTGGGTTTTGCCTAGAATTGACTGGCATATGCATATCCTTTGCGATTTGTTTTTTCCTTTGGGAATCACTCTTCCACACAAGGAAATGAACTTGGGAAGAAGGTGGTTGTAAGAAAAGTTGTATTGGGTGAGTTCTAATATTTACTGTACAGATGATTTTCAACCTACATATATTTTTATTATCTTCATAGAGTGAATAGAGAACCTAGTTCTACATTTTTTTTTTAAAATTCTTTGTATATCCACTACTGAAAAGTTTAAGTAAATATACATGTAGAGATCTATGTTTAGTTTTGGATTTCAACTAGTCCTGTTTTGTGGTTGTTTTATATTTTATTAAACAATCTACCAGGTCCTTATTCTTTTCTCTTTTCTAGATTAACATAAAATTTGCAAAAGAAAATCTTCCTCTATCATTTGGAATTCAAATAATGATATACTGAGCATCTATTTTGTACCTGGAGGCTACAGACTTAGCTAAAAAGCAGTGACCTGAAATCAGTAATAATCACCAGGAATGTAGATTGGGAGATTAAATCTGGGAGATCATAGAACCATGTCTCCATCTAAAAATCAAATGGAAAAAAAGAAAAAGAAAAGAATAGAAAGCTCAGTTACTGATGCAGTTTTTCTACATTGAGATATTAAAGGAACTCTTTTTCCCAGTTCTAGTTTTCTAGTTCTAGTTTTCTCCCACTTCTACTCATTCTTCAGTATTTTTTGAAGGTTCATTTACAAGCAAGTCACAATAATTATGAACTCCACGAAGCTAGACACTCATTAATTTTGTATCCTCAGCACCTCTAATTTCCTCTTATTTAGTAAATGGTAGGCAAGTATTTGTTGAAAATAGAAATGAATGGATAGATAATCAATAGTAATAAATTCCGACATAATTCTACAAAATATTAAGTGCAAGAAGATTATTAGTCTCATTCTGATAAACATTTCTAGAGCATATGTTTACTGTTATTTATTCTTTTGCTTGTTTTATCTTAATGGGTACTTCAGATAATGTAACTGTTGATAAATGTTTTAACTAAAGTTATCAGAAAACCATTACAATTAAAGCTAAATCTTCTTAACATATTACTATTAGAACCTGCTTTGACTCACATTGATACAAAACTGAAATGAGTGTTAAAAAATGAATTGTTATATTTTATGCATAACAATTCTTATGGGCATAACTAATTATTACAAATTAATAAATTAAGACATCCTTTTGTTAAATAAATTTGCATATGGAATGTTTACTATAAAAATTTGACTTCAATTTCTTGAGGTATTTTTTTTCCCAAGAAACTGATGATATATTTTCATAAGCAGCCATTAGACATACATGCCATTCCACATTGTCATCTTCTTTCCCAAGAGTTAGCAGCTTGGTGAGTGGATTTCCAGTGGGTCCAGTGTTACTCTCGGGAGACTGGTGTCCATGCTGTACCAGAAGTGCACTGCTTGGCGTTGGAGGGTGTGACCGTTTAAGAGTCTGGTGGACGATCTGGTGGTCAAGGGTCATGAAAGGTTTTACTTGCTGTCTCTGAACTTTCTGTAGCTGAGTCCTAGCAGAACTTTCCAGGTGTGCTGGGACCTACCAAATAAAAACCAAACAAATGCAATGTGTAGCATCATCTGGTAAATGAGTTCCACTTTCAACAATTGGATTATGACAATAAACACTATAATATCTAGTTTGTTTCTAATTTATTGTCTATGCTTCTGTCATAATTTACATAAGATATTAATGGACTATAGTTTTTGAGAAGTCATTTAAACTTTACTAAAATATTTTAAATGCTAACCAAGTGTTTAAGAATAGCTCTTAAAATAATATGCAACTGAAACCAACTTGCAATAAATATAAAAGCAGCAAAACTTTTTGAGGGTCTGAAAAAGAATGACTAAAATAATAAAAGGAAAACACAGCTGATCTACTATTATTAGTGATTTTTATATAACATATATCTCTTGTATTCCTTTATATTACATATAAATATTCCATTGGCTATAATCTCTATTTTTAATTAAAGATTTTAAAAAATTATCCATGAGGGAGCAGAGACTAGAAATATATAAATATTGTCTGATACTTTATGGGTGGTGAAAATCTAGGTGATTTTTTTCAGTTTTCTGTATTTTCCAGTGTTTCTATACTGAGTTTATTTTAATTTTTTAAAAATATTAATTTTAAACTCTTCCATATTCTCACTTTATAATAACAATACTTTGGTAGAATCATTATGAATTGACAGAAAGAAGCATTCAGAGAAAAATCTAAGCAGTGTCATGTGCCAACTAAGCAACTATCCAGTATATTGAAATCCCTTTTTCAAAACATAGACATAAAATTCTGGGCATCTTCAGTGTAGCTATCATAGTTAATGATATACCATTATTTGTATAAGGACAATTTTAAGTATTTCAAGCTTTCCCTTTAAAAACCTCTGAAAATAGTATTGCCTGCCAGTTCCCTTTATATTTACTATGCTGAGATGTGACTTCTAATACATTTTCCTCAAGTGGCCTATATATAAACCTATTTAATATTTCCCTCGTGTTAAACAATAGTAAAGATTGCTGTACAGTGCTTATTTTTCCTTTTATTTCAGCTACACAAACTACTCCTTAAATCCCTTAACATGCATTAGCTCAGATAAATAGCCTTTACAAAGTATTTTGCATTTAAATTAGCTGGTTTGGGGTACAATATTGTAGTAGTTACTTTAGTTTAATTCTGTTATGCTGACATTTTTAGCATTATTTTAATTGTACTACCATAAAATAATTTTTCAGTCATATAAAAAAGATTAAGATTGGTAATAAAGATTACACATATTACTAATTATATTGCTGTGAGCTTTAAAGTTGTAAAACAACATTTCATTAAAATGCCTGTGGTAATTTTTGGGGAGTAGCTATTTAGATTATCCTACAGTTTTAAATTAATCCTTAATCCATATACATTTACAAAATATACACTATAAACAGCATTTTCAGATTCACAAATCTGAATGACTTTCACACAATGTAACTGAATGCTAAAGAACATTGTATATTATTTTAAGAAAAGTATGTTGAATCAGAATTTACAACATTCATTAACTAATTCATTTTTCACTTTTCATCTATGGATGCCAGAAGCATCATTATAGTACTTATTGTGTTTTGTGTTACATCAGGAGTCCAAGGGAAGTCATAAATGTGATCCTAGGGCTCTAGGAATTTACAATATACTTGGGCAATATTAATATCAACTACAGCAAAAATGATGATGATGATAAAAATAATAATATGCAGCAAGTATCAGGCACTGTGCCAAGCATTTTACACACATTGTTTCATTTAATCCTTGTTACAACCTTAGGAGATAGGTATCAATAGCACCCCCATTGCACCATATAATTGAAGCCACTGAGACTTAGAGAGGTTAAATGGTGTGGCTGTTATCACTCTGCTAGTAAGAGATGGAACTGGAATGCAGGGCCTGGCTTCCTAAACACTACATGATATTGGCTCCTGATTGAAATGACTGGAATACAAAGCAAAAGCTCAGTAATGTATACAATGAATTTAGAATGCCACAAGAAGCAGTGGTTTTAAAAAACTAATTGAAAGAGAAAATGGTTATAAATCAGGTGTTGGAAGGAGATGGTCCTGGGATAGGGGACAGAAAGAAGGAAAACTCAAATGTAAAAGATCAAAATGAAAGAAGAAAAGAAGTTGGGAGACAGTCACAAATATTAGTCATGAAAAGGAATTCACATGAATACTTTTCCTTTCTCAAAGCAAAACTACCATCTCATTAGATCACTCTATACAGAGACACAATAAAAAATATGAAATTCTAATTCTGCCTAAATTATTGGTTATTTATAGGGAATTACAAGGGTTTAGCAGGCAAAAGTGAAGACTCTCTTGGATCCTACATCTATATACAACATCTGTATACAACATCTATAAACTAAGCATGAGAATCTGAAAGATCAGTGGAGCCAGGGAAGATTAAATGGAATGCAATGAAATTACTCCCCAGTAAACCTCCGTCTTTTCCAAGCATGGACTGATATCAGAACAATGAGACAACTAACTGTAAAACATCAGTTAAACCATGTGCAGTCAATTTTAAAATACTTTTAAGTTGCCTGGGATCTGAAGACACAACTATAAAACTATCTATTGGATTGGTTTCACTGAAGGTCTTGGTAGTTGGTGAGATGAAGTAAATGAAACTATATGTTGCCATTGTTCATTTATTCATTTATTTAAGAAATATTTTTGAGTGTCAAGTGTGTGTGCACTGAGTCGTGCATTGAAGGTAAAAGGGGGATAACCACAGTATCTGCCTTCAAAGAGCTTGTAGTCTAGTCAGGGAAGAAAAATAAGAGATCTCCAAGGGCAAGGGCTGCATTTATCTTGCTGGCTGCTGGACTGCCATACTTCCTATACATAACCCAGAGAGGGGCACACAGCAGGCACTTAAAAATATGTGTTCACATGTGTTCAATGAGTGATTTTATGAATGAATCATTAAAGTACAGTGTGTGAATAACTATGGGTGACTGCAGAGAGCTTTGGGAACCCAATAGAGGAAGCAGGTAAACCATAATCAGAATACCAAGGTCTTCACCTAGAAGGCTAGAGCAGCTGTAGATTGTGATTTTGTTCTTTGGACTATCAAAGAGATTAAGACCACCCAGATGTAGGGAAGTTTTGCTATTGAGAGTAATAAGTAAAACATCATCTCCTAACTGTGAATTATGTCTCAGCATTATCTCTCTGGCATGCTGTTATTGCAAACTAAAAATAATGATGGTCAGCTTAAGTCCAAGGTTTTGTCTATGTGCAGAGATCTGTTTTATTTCAAATTAAAAGAATTTATTTACTTATATTCTCCCTCTTTTCCAAAACATTATAAATAAATATGAGGCATAAATGTGGTGAGAGGTATTTATACCAGAAAATGTAGGCTGAAGATTAATATTGCAATTGAGTACAAAATTTACCCATGAGCATCCTGACAGCCAAGGAAAAAGGAAAATTTTAAAAACATATTAGGTGGAGCCTTGTGAAATTGTAGATATTTGAAAATTTTTGATCTACGAATTGTCCCTTCTGTATAGTTCAACCTAATATATATTTCTTAATAAGTAATTAAATCATGCCAGCTCTGAGGAAAGACAAATATTTTTCAGAATAATATCTGAGAATTTATAAACTAGATATTTTCATGGAAGACTTGAATGATATCTTGAACAAAATTCCAACTTGCAAAATAGGCAGTGAAGTTCTTTATATGCCCATATTTAAAAATAAATATTTATTGTCTTCAATTGAGTTAGCTGGGAAACATAATCTGAAACTTGCCTGTAGGATGTTTATTGGGGGGTGCTCTCAGAATCGGCGCTGCAGTAAGGTGAGGGAAACAGGATCAGGTGGAGGCAAGAGTGGTTCAGTCATGAAGGGGATAATGTTGGCCACGCACCGTAACATCCACTACATTTATTCTTGATCAAAGGCCCAAAGCATAATATGAATCAGCTCAAGTGAAAGCCCAAACATATAACTTTATAGTGATCTGACTTGACCCTTAGATACCTTAGACAGCACTTAGAGCACGCAGAGCAATGTTTTCCAAATCAATTTATATTTCAGACTCCATATTTAAATACACTAACCTAGAGGATCACCTGGTTAGACCATTAACCCAATATCAATTATCTCAACCTAGGCTTTCAATAGAAATTAGGTTGTTTTTTTTCAAAAAATTCCATTATTTGGAGTTACAAAAATGAAACTTAGCTTAAAACATCCAATTTTTTTTTAAATATGTTTCAAATGTAGTTAAGTTCTCATATTCTAATAAAGGGATGTGAGTATTTTTAAAAATTAGAAATGCATGTATTGATGAGCTTTAAAAAATGCTTAGATTCATCAATAAGAGAACCAGAGCAATGTGCTTAATGGGTCAATTGAAGTATTTTTTTTTAAATTAGAAATACATAAATTCCTGCAAGTACAACAAGCTAATGGGAAGAAATTGGTCAGGGAGAAAAAAGCATTCTGGTTGTAGAAAATATAATCACTGGGGAATCACAATCACAAATACAAAATGTATGTATCTAATTCAAAAAGAGTCATGTACCACAATGTTCATTGCAGCTCTATTTACAATAGCCAGGACATGGAAGCAACCTAAGTGTCCATCGACAGATGAATGGATAAAGAAGATGTGGCACATATATACAATGGAATATTACTCAGCCATAAAAAGAAAAAAAATTTGAGTTATTTGTAGTGAGGTGGATGGACCTAGAAACTCATACAGAGTGAAGTAACGAGGAACGAGGAAAACAAATACCGTATGCTAACACCTATATATGGAATCTAAAAAAAAAAAAGTTCTGAAGAACCTGGGGTCAGGACAGGAGTAAAGACGCAGACATAGAGAATGGACTTGAGGACATGGGGAGGGGGAAGGGTAAGCTAGGACGAAGTGATAGAGTAGCATTGACATATATACACTACCAAATGTAAAATAGATAGCTAGTGGGAAGCAGCTGCACGGCACAGGGAGATCACCTCTGTGCTTTGTGTCTACCTAGAGGGGTGGGATAGGTAGGGTGGGAGGGAGACGCAAGAGAGAGGAGTTACGGGGATATATGTATAACTGATTCACTTTGTTATATAGCAGAAACAAACACACCATTGTAAAGCAATTATACTCCAATAAAGATGTTAAAAAAATTTATGTATCTGTAGGGTTTTTTTTCCTACTCCTATTTTTAGACTAGAATAGATGCAGGAATCCTGACTGTTGAGAGCATTGATGGAAATTCATGAGCCAGCAGCCCAATGCCATAGAAAAAGGTCAGATCTCATTCTCTGACACAACAGAAGATGATTTAGGGTATCTGATACCTGAAGGGTTTTTTTGTTTGTCTTGTTTTTTAATTCCAGAGTTTAGATCCAGTCTTGGGAGGTTTCAACTCTGTAAATCAGCAAATATTTAATTAGAAATTAAGGCTAACAAAATGTTATGTGGCCCTATATGCATTTGTATTTAAAATCTCCTGGTAGGTAGAAGAGCTATGGAGTAATGCGGGCCAGGCAAGCAGTGCTGGCTAGAAGGAGGCATTCTTACTTTCACACAGTGGTTTTCAAATTATGCTCCTAAATACATGAATTAATTCTCCCAATTTACGTTTCATTGTTCCACACTGTAGTCTTTTGATTTAGTTCTCATATGGGTTTCAGTCCTATCCAGTAGATAAACAACAAGGAGAGTTGTTTTTTGTTTTTTGGGGTTTTTTTTGCGGTACGCGGGCCTCTCACTGTTGTGGCCTCTCCCGTTACAGAGCACAGGCTCCGGACGCGCAGGCTCAGCGGCCATGGCTCACGGGCCCAGCCGCTCCGCGGCATGTGGGATCTTCCCTGCCCGGGGAACGAACCCGTGTCCCCTGCATCGGCAGGCGCACAAGCAGAGTATTTTGAATGAGGAAATTTTAGAAACAATTGGGTGGGTAGTTGTACAAAAAAACAAAAACAAAAAACAACTTTGAAGGAGTTCACCAACACTGTGATTCTCTGTCTATAATATTGTCTACTTGTATCATATCTTCTTAAATATTGCTACAAATCATATAAATACTTTTAAACATAATTCATATGTATGCCTATATATGATAGCCTCTTTAAAAAGTTACCTTTTTATAGAGAAACCATAAGATAATCATAAAAGCCCTCAGCTAATTCTTTTAACATTCACTCAGCAAACATTTAATGAGAGTTTGTTCTTTGTTAACGCCAGTCCCAAGGGAAAGTCATTCCTCTCCAGAAAGCAGGTCTATGATCCATGTGTCACCATCCACCTGGAGATCACTTATCTAAACTGAGGGCACAGAACCTGGGAGGAGATGAAACACCCTCTGGGTACTGGCCTTTTGAAATTCAAAACTAAAAAGTCGTGGCAAACATCACACGAGCAATCATCTGAATAACAAGACATTTTATCACCATTAATTTGACTAGCCAAACAAATCAATCAGGCAAATATGGGCACCTACTTAATGAGTGTGTTTAGACTATCTGCAAAAACAGAAACAGAAATATTTTCAGCAAGAAAAATATGTATTCTATACATATTTACTATGTAGTGATAGTAAATAAAAACACATGCACTACCGCTAAACACACACACACACACATACAGGCAGGTGTATACACACAGCCCCATCAAAAAGCAAGACAGACAATCCCATTCACTACAACATGACAACCCTCATTTAATTTTGTTAATTTTGTACTAAGGTTGAAATTAATAAATGAAGTAAAAGCTTGGACTTCACAAGTGAGTAATAGGTAACTATTAATTATGTTCCTAGTAGCAGAGGTATATAAGAAGAAATCTATTTTGGGGGGCTTATGAATCTACTACCTCATAGATACCTACTCATAAAAGCCACATGACGTTTGTTAATATTCTGCAGCAAAGATTAATAACTCGTTTCTTCAAATCTTACTTTCTTCACAGCAGTCTTTGGATATGATATACCCATAAATCTCATCCTGACTAAACCTAAAATTATACAGTCGAGCTTGTCTGATTGAGATATAACTACTGAACAAAGTAGGGCCGGGTTCATCAAAAGTTTTACTTAGGTTTCTGAATAACTGTCAGCATATTTCAGCTGAGCATTATATAATCCAAAGCTATTTAATGGATAATAATATAAAGTGTGATTGGAACATATTCCTTCAGTCCCTATCACTTGAATTTGGATAATTCCAATGGTGTGTCTTTAGAAGAGGTCCACACTTAAGAGACTTTAAAGAGGCATGAATATTATTAAGCATAGTTTTCCTAATTCAATAGTGTTCTAGCAGTAAAAATGCTTGCACTCTATGAGCGCTTATATTATTACTGTAAAGACTAAGCTTCCCTTACAACTCCATCTATCTCCATTTATAATTGCATTGATTTGCTTTGTTTATGTTAGTATCTCAGGAAAATTACCATTTTATATCTTTAAAAGAATTAGAACTAATGCCAGAAATAACTGTGGTTTATTTAGTCTGATCTGTTTTATAAGTGTATGTGTATATAGAAATTTAGAGCCATAAATATCAACTAAGAATCACAGCAGACACTGACCACTTCCCACTGGCTTCAAAATTACACAGCAGCCATGTACACACTAAAGTCAACTGGCAATATCATCAATAATGAAAATAAGTTAATATGAAAAATGCAGATAACTTAAGCCATAATACTTTAAAATATATTTGACAATGCATTCTCAGGCTTAGTATTCATTAATTCTATAAATATTTTTGAGTGCCACTACACATCAGGTTTTATGCAACTGTGATAAGCTCTGGGGATATAATTATGAACAAAATAGACATAACCCAGTCTTCAAAGAGTTCACAGTCTACTAGGAGAAATAGATAATTAAAATATAATTATAACACAATGTGATAAACCCTGTGAAAGTAAAAGGTGTCACAAAATCAAGCAGGAAGACCTAGATAAAATGGGAAAGAGTCATTCAAATGACAGTTTCTGCTATTAATTTCACTGATTCATTCACTTAATAGATATGTGTGTGCCTATATATACATACTGGCTACTATATATAGTAGTAGCCAGTTGTGTGGGTAACAATGATGAATAAAGTGAAACATGGTCCCTCTCCCCATGCAGCTTATGGACAGGTGGAAGAGACAGATTTTAATCTAATAATCACACAAATGACTGGAAATTTTCAAGTGTAACAAGTGATAGGCAGGAGAGATACGCATGACTATGAGCCTGTAGAAAAAGATGATCTAGACAGAAGTTAAGGACAACTTTCCTAGAGAAGGGATGATAGGGCTGGATCTGGAGGATGAGTAGGAAATAAAGAGAGGAAGAGTAGAAAAAAACATTTAGAGAGATAAAGCAGCATATGTGAAGACCCTGGTGGGAAGAAACAAGATGAAAAGAATGCACTGAAAGGAGATGATAGGACTAGAGCAGAGTGTGGTATGAGGCTGGAGAGGCCAGTAGGGCCAATTCATGCCATCTTTTCGGTATAGAAACATGTCTTATTTTCTTTATCATAAGAAAAGGGGCAGTAGCAGTTCAGTGGGATGAATTTTAGAGAGGTAAAATGAGAGAGTCTAGGAAAGAAAAAAGGGCTGCTTGAACTAGGGTCATGTGATAAGGGTTGCATAGTCACATGGAAACAAGTAGATGATTCAAGAGATGTTTAGAAATGGATTAAGAAATGACACCTGAGGTTTCTGGCTTAAGTGACTAAATAGATAGTGATGGCTTTCACAGAGAAGACTAGGTTTTTTGAGGGGGACATAGAATTATAAGGTCAGTTTTGAACACGTTGAGTTTGTGATGTTTTGAAAGTGTCCAAGAAGGTATGTGAAGTAGGCAGCTGCATTTATGGGTATGGAATTCAGAGGTAAGGTACGGACTCTGGATAAAATTTACATAACATCTACACTGAGGTGATAACTGAGATGATCGTTGGAGGATGTACAGAATAGAAGATGAGAGGACCTAGTGCCAAAGATGGTTAACTCCCATGTTCTAACTACACGTAGGGAAATCTATTCCGATTCTAAACTTTATTTTTCCCTTTGGTTCCATTGATTTTTTTCTCACATTTTGCAAAATGCTTATTTGAAGTTTGTGTGTGTTACATTGTCAGGTAAATCCTCCTTAATAAAGTTAGTTTGCCCTATTTCTAAAATTATGCATTCAACCTTTTGATGTAGATACAGCCCTATTTTCCTAGTCCGATTGCATTACAATTCTATCAGTCCTCTACCTCTTAACTGCAATTCCAAAATCCAAAAAGCTCTGAAAGTAGGAGTTTTCTTTTTTTTTTTTTTATGTTTGACACAAACCCAATTGGTGGCAAAATCAAACCTGAAATGAAGTAAGGTTAGTTAAAGTCTTTCTTTAACCTACTTACAGTAGATATTCACATGTACTGTTGCAGGTATATTAATGTGTTTGATTATGGGACGCTGTCTTGGACTCTGCAGGGTATCAAGGAATATGTACCATATTACCTTTCAAAATTTAAAGTATTGATAATTTTGAAACACATCTAGCCCTAGGTTTTTAAATAATAGATTTTGTACCTTTTCTTGTTTATTGGGTGAACAGCCTATAGAAAGGACTATGCTATATACTTTGCATATATTATCTTATTTAATCTTACAATATCATAAATAAATACTCAATTGGGCCTCCACAATTATTTTCTAAAACTTCAGTACAATATTTAACTGCATTTAGTTTTCAGAAATTATAGTGTATCAAAAATTAAATTAAAATTGAGTGTATTCTCTCTTGGAGAAATAACGAGATGAGGAAATGTCCTTTCCAATTCAACAAACCAGTTGAATGAATGAATGATGTATTCTTCCTTTAATAAGAAAGAATTGTCCAGTTGTAACATTATATTTTGATATTATTAGACATATTTATGTTTAGTGCTTTGGCTGTATTTAAGTTAATACTACAGTTTATATTCTCTTTAGAAGCTTCTCATACAATTAAATTGTTTCCTGTAAATGTGGAAATATACAAGTTAATTATTTAAGCTAGATTCAGTAAAAAGTCTTAACTTCTTTAAAAAAATATTTAACTAATGGCATTAAGACTTAAACATTAATATTTATTAATAAGACTTTTATAAAACAAAAGACTTTTATAAAACAAAAGACTTTTATAAAACAAAAGACATTTTGCTTCAGAAATCAACAATTGTGTTTAAATGATGATTTATACTTCACAGTTACTTTCAACTTAAAACAAAGCTCTCATGTAATGCTTAAATGTACTATTTTTCATCTTCCATATAGTGACTTTTTGATATCATTTTCATTATGAAGTTGTGAATGTTCTTTCAAGGATGCAGAGAATAAAGGAGAAACAACACTGACTTCTTCAAAAGGTCATATTTCAAATATCTTGGAAAGTCATGGAATGGAATGTTTACACGTTCTAAAATAGATCCAAAGCCATAAATAGGAATATCTGGGACAAACTTCCATATAATACTTGTCATCTCTTGTATCATTATGCTGCAAATACATTACATTTTTAATTTTTAGTATATCTTAATGGTAAGATTTGGGATAACATCAATATATTGCCGACTTATGCAGACCTTATAAAAGAAATTCATAGGCCGCTTAATGCAGGTAAATTTATAACAAATTTATGTATTTTGTAAGAATAAAAGGATCATAAAAAAAAGAAAATCTAAACAATTCAAATTGGTTTATATTATCTTAGACTTGAAAACTTTTTATATCCCTTATCTACTTTATGAGTTGATATATGGTCATCAATTAATGAAGTCATTTTTATCATAATAAAATGTCATCATTAGAACTGCAGTATTATAGTGTAACCATTTTCTAAAAAATATGATTGGGGCATTTTAGGTAGTTAAATATTAAAATAATCTAATTGAAAATGAGACTTTAAAATTATTCATTTTGATTGGCAAACGGCAGAAAATGGCTTTGTTTCATAAGTACATTTTATCACTCAATTTTCGTAGATATTACTAGTTTTTCTGGAGAAAAAAAAAAAGTAAAATTTATCTTGTCTTTGTTTTACCTAACTAGTACATATAATTACTTTTGGTTCTCTATGTTTTAAAGGCACCTGTTACTACATTTACATAAATCAAACTCCTCAAGTAATTGTGCCCTCATGTACGAAAGGCCTTCAGTTACAAAGTTGCAGTTTTACTTTCCACTTATCCCTGAAGAATAATGTTCCTTTAGAATCAAAAAAATATACTTCCGTTTTAATTTTTTTATGGTTATGGAAAGTATATAGCCATGAAACATCAATTTGTTGAGAAGATTGATCACAGGACCTCAGGGACTAGTTCAAAGCCCCAGAATGCAAGATAATAGTAGCCACCGTCACAAGTTGAATCAAACACTCCAACGATTTAAGTAAAGACTTTTATCCTCATTTTATAGACGAAGAAACTGAAGCTCAAACAGGTTATCAGACTCGCTTACAATCACACAGGCAGAAAAGTGAATTTGACTTCTTGTCTTTTGAGTACAAGGAGGGTATTCTTTCAATTGCAAGTTATTTATTATCAGCGCACAAGAATAGTAAAACTCCAGGCCCTGCAATTAGAAAAAAATATGTCCCATATCTGTATACAAATATGAATCAATTGACTCTACTCTGTAGCGGAAAAACCTTTGGGGTTGCTTCCCCATTATTAGTTGAGTTTGGCTGGATTCACTTTTGATTTTGTATTATTTTGTGTTTCACTTCATCTATATTGTAACCACCTTATGGTGCAAGACCTGGGTTTTCCATACAAGTGAGGTAATGCTATAATTGAAAGCTACCATCAGAAAATATGAACTCTAGATAAGTGTTTCCTTTATTTAAGATGCTTTCTCCACTTTAGTCTCTAGATCTATGTATTAAATATACACTATTCTGAAGAGTATTAGCCTCCTTACCCAGGAGAAATTTTATTTCCCTTATATCATTTTACTGCTACCTTTCCCAAAAACCTTTCACTCCTTTTCACAAGGGTGGATGGGAAGGCAGCAGGTGGAAAGAGCAGAAAATAATATTAATTTCAGCTTGGCTTATTCTAAATAAATATCACGACTATTCTATTCAGTATCTTTAAACTTCCTGCTCTCGGGGATAAATTTAAGAAATGAATAACTGCGTATAAAAAGTTGGTAAGAGTTGAAATAATAAAGAAGTTTTTTGTAAGAGCTTTCTTTTGTGTCAATTACTTTTGAGAAATAAAGAAAAATCAAAGTGCTGGTTAATATTATAGCTTTGGAATATATGGAAAATATTCTTACTGAAACTTCATATATGAGGATACAGGATTCTATTTTCCACACTAAGTTGAGCAGACAAACTAAGTAAAACAAAACTTTTTCATTGAAAACAAAAATATATTTGAACATATTTGTTTTAGCCTTTTTAAACTTTTCCCATTTATTTTCAATTATTCTGTGGTAGGTGAAATAATGCCTCCTTCACCAAAGATGTCCACATCTTAATCCCCAGAACCTGTGGATATCTGACCTTACACTATAAAAGGAACTTTGTAGCTGTGATTAAATTAAGGATCTTGAGATGGGGAAATTATCCTGGATTATCTGGATAGGTCCAATGTAATCTCAAGGGAGGGTCCTTATAAAAGAGAGACAGGAGTGTCAGAATTAGACAAAGGAGAGAGATATGACTATGGAAGCAGATGACACAGTGATGAGAATTAAGCCAAAGAATGTGGGCAGCCTCTAGAAGCTAGAAAAGGCAAGGAAACAGATTTTCCCTTAGAAGTTCCAGAAACAAACTAAACCCTGGTGACACTTTGATTTTAGCCCTGTTTAAATGATTTCAGATGCCTATCCTCTAGAATTGTAAGATAATAAATGTGTATTGTTTTAAATCACTAAGTTTGTGGTAATTTTGTTACAGCAGCCATAGGAAACTAACAGGTACTCCTTTTAAATTCTGAGTTTCTCATTCTTGTAGCATTAAGAATCTTGATGATGGCTTCTAGGAAACACCCTGCCTGGAAATTCTGGTGCTATGGGATTTCCTCATCATAGCTGAAGTCATTTGAGGAAAATCCTACAGAGTTCAGTTCCCCAAATCTAATGTCTTTAATTAAGCTCTCAATGTTATTAAAATGCTCCAATAGCAGAAGTTATAAAGACAAAATGTTCTTTCTTACCCCCTTCTTCCCTTCCTTTCTTCCCTTCTTTCTTCCTCAGTATGATCTGAATAAAGTGTAGGTGAGGACAAATGAAAATAGAAAACTAGGCAGAAGCCAGCTCATAAAGAGAAATAAATACAACCTTAAGCTTTGTGCTTATAGCCCTAATGTGCCATATAAGACTTTTAGCAGGACAGTAATATGATCAACTATTATTTCAGAAATATCCCTTAGGCAACAATATGGAAACTGAATTATTGAAAGACCAGGGCACAAAGAGAACAATTAGGAGTTTTTAGTAATATTCCAGGAGAGAAGAATAGAGGGCCCAAGCTAAGGCCCTCTATTTGATATTTGATATTAAATATTTGATATCAAAAAGTATTTGATATTAAAAAGATAGGTTAAATATTACCCATAATATAGAGGATAAAAATTTTAAAATATGTACAGGATTTCTGATTCGTTTATATGTGTGATGAAGGGGAAGATTCACATATGATGAAGTGGTGGAGAAGATGGCATTTATCAAAATAAAGAATAAAAGTGGAGGCAAAAGATTAGAAGGAAAGATGATAACTTCAGTATTGGACATAATGAAATCAGAGTGGCTGTGAAACATCCAGCAGGGATGCCTAGTAAACAGCTAGATGTGTGGATTTAGAGAAACAGATATGGTGACCAGCTTAGAACAAATCACTGAATCAGGGTTTTAGTTAAAATCACACAGGACAAAGAACTAGAATTAAAAAGACAAAATCCAGGTAAAGAACTCTGAGGAATATCAACATGTAATGGGCAGAAAAGACTAAAGAAATCTCAAGGAAGTATAATGAAAATTAGGACAGAATGATATAACAAAGCCAAAGTAGGATAGAATTTCAAGGAAAAGGTGGTTAACAGAGTCAAATAGCACAGGGATGAGGAAATAGAAAGAGCAGGAGATATTGCTGGCAGATTGGGAAATAACTGGGTCACTGGTGACCCTCAGGAGAATGATCTCAGGGACATAGTGAGAATAGAAGTCAGCCTGCAGGGACAGGAGGGACATGGCAAATTGTAAATGAGGAGACCTCGGGGCTCAGCACTAGGCACTTCTCTCTCTCCACACTCTCCCCAAAGAGGGTCTCATCTGTTCCCCTGGCTTTAAATACCACCAATATGCTAATGATACCCAAATTTGCAATTCTCTTCCAGAACTCTCTATGAAATGGAAACTGGAATGCAGTAACTTGAAAAGTGAATTGGAGATGACACAGGACTCAGCACCAGACACCTCTTTTTCATGTATGTGGATGATATCACCTATTCCCTCAGTTACAAATACCAGTTACACACTAACAAAACATAAATCCCAAAGTTTCTCTCTGGGAGGCCGAGGTTTATGTATATTAGATAAATAGATATCTCACAAATATCGCAAAATTTAAAATTTGCATGTCCAACCACTTGTGATAATCCTCCCCAAAGCCTGTTTCTCTTCATTCTTCTCCAAATCAGTTAATGGCATAATTATTCATCCAATTTCTCAACTCAGAAACTGAGCAGTCTTCCTTTTGTCCTTCATTTTCCTTTCCCCTCATATATAATCCACCCCATCCATTCTAACTCACAAATGGACCTCAAATATAGTCATCTCTATCTCTAACTACCAGAGCTCTAGTACAAGCCACTATCATCCCTTACTGTGAATCTCTCATTACTCATCTCCCAGCCCCCTCCTTTGCTCTCTTCAACCATTCTTCATACACCCTTCAGAATGGACTTTTTAAATCATAAAATGGATTAACCTCTCTCCTGATTAAAAATCTTTCAGCTGCTTCCCATTTCATCTAGAATAAAGTTCAGTTTCCTTATCGTGGCCTATGGATAGGTTGTCCCCCACCTACCTATTCAACTTCATTTTTCATTTGATCCCTTATGATTATGATCCCTTATTTGACCCATTTTTTTGATAAGCTAATTAAGGCTCATGTTAAGCATGTTAACAAAGCAGCACGCAGAGTTAAAATCAATCGAAGTCTGCTCATCTCTATGCTGGTGTTCTCCAGAAAGTGAAAAAGTGTGTTAATAATCATAATGATAATAATGACATACATTGCTGGTAAGTATAGAAAGTTTGCTTTGTGTCAGGCACAGAGCACGGAGTGCTACCCACCATGTCTCATACAATCCTCGCAGAAAGCTGTGAGGTGAGTAGCCTTTCTCCGCACTTTCACGGGAAAGTGGAGATAAAGGATAGGTTGAGGAGCTGTGAAGCAAAGCCTGAGTTCAAAGCCTCACTGGTCTCACTACCGAGTCTTTGTTCCTCATCAGAATTGATTATTAAAATGAAGCTGTTTTCCTTTCAAATTAACAAATATTTTTAAATGATAATACCTAGGGCTGAGGAGGGAACAATGCAATAGGCATCTGTGTGAGTTGCTGCCGGGGAAGTAAATTCGTACATTTGCATAGCTTAAGGAAATAATCCTAGGTGTGTAAAAGGTTTGAAGCATCAAGATGATCATTGAAACATTATTAACAATGATTCTATAATGTAGAGAACATATACAATTTAAATATATACCCCAGTGGACTCTCTATAGCATTCTTCAAACAGTGAGATTTAATTTATTTCTCTCTTTTACTCAGGTCAAAGAGCTTTACTGCTAAAGCCTCTTAATCGTAAAATGACTAGAAAGCATAAACTTTGAAAGCAAAGTTAAAGTAAGTTTCCTTTCTCTCTATTAATCACAAAATTTTAAAAATAGAATTATATATCAAGTGACTCTAACACAAGAGAAAATATGACTATTAAGCAAGCTATTTTAAGAAAAGTATCATTATTTTAGTCATTACTAACACTCTGGCTTTAAGTTCTATCTAGCCTTACCACTGAACTTTAATAGAAGTACATGAGATAGCATCTAAGTCCTGAACATTTACAAAACATTTCCATGGGAAAAGTTAGAATTTTAGGAGTGTTGAAGAGCAGCACATGAATGTCTTTCAAACAGTAACAGGATATTTCAAAATCTCAACATAAATGTATTAGGATGTTCAACCAGCATAAACCAGACCTTATAAAAATGTGCTTACAGCAGACAATAACCTCATTATGTTCTCCCCATAAAATCAACACTATAATGTGAGAATAAATCGTTCTTTCCATCCTTATAGTGTTGTTTATGTCTTGCCCAAAGCTGGAGCTCATTTCAAAGTAAATTTCCTAAAGGAACATAAGGATAGATAGATAGGTATATAGATAGATAGATAGATAGATAGATAGATAGATAGATAGATATAAAGGGGCTTGCTTTGAAAAAGCAGCTCAAATAATAATGTCAACCAGATTCTTTTGCCTCTCATCAAAGGTTTTGTTTTGTTTTTCTTTCTCTCATAAATTCTTCTTAGAAGGACTACTCTCAGTGGCAAGGTCAACTTTGCCTTACCCCAAGTCACTAATGACTGAATTGGTAACCTGATATCTGAGAAGTCATTTGCTGTCATAAGTCTATCACCAACCCTTCAGAAGAGTAAGAGAATATAATGCCTTACATTAGGACTTGGCCAAGTTAAGGTAGAGTTTCAATTTTATTGAACTCTATATGTGCATGGGGTGAAATGTGATTGTTTTGTAGCCTATAAATATATTGCCAGTGCTAGCAAGTGGCAAGACATCTATCTCACTCTAGAAAGTCAAATGCTGCAATGTGTCACTTTCAAACTTCTCTCACTGGTCCTAGGAAAATATGTACAGATTTCGAATAAAGATATTTAAAGTAGATTCTGGTATACACATACTCCAAAGTTAAATTTTCCAGTTAGACTGTCTCCAGTCAATCTGACCACTTCAAGCTGAAGCCGGTCAAATAAGCAGTCACCGTGGGCCAAAAATCTGTCAGAATGGTTTGCTTCACTGGTGATTACTTTTTGACTGACTTGTGCAGTCAAGTTAATCAAAACAGTCAAACCAGCTTTTCCCATGTGTACTTAGCTCTTCCTGTGTTAGTAGCTGTGCCCTGCTTAAGTATTTGAAAGAGTTTTATTAAGTTACATTGTTTAAGAGAAACAAGTCGAAAAAGTTATGAGCAACTAGTTTGACAATTAGGGCTCCCCTCAGAGCTGGACCTCAGCTTCAGCACTGGGGAGAAAAGGCTCATGGGGCCTGGGAGGCAAGGGCAGGGGCAGACAAGGGAAAAGCACCATGGGAGCAGGAAGAAACCATATGCCCAGCTCCTAACATTTCTTGGTTATAGAGGACTGATATGTGTTCTGACAAGGGCTGGTTGTACCTTTTGAAATTAAATAGAAACACTTAGAAAGAATCCAAGGAAGGGTTTGGTGACATAGATATCACTGTTAACAATGGTTTTTGATTCTTGGTGCGAAGAGCCATTTCTGTCAGACAAAAGATAAGCTTTAAGAATCCCCTTAATTTAAAAATGAGGGTGAGGGCTATTTAATTTCTCAGCTTGCACAAATGACAACCTTGAACTGCAGTCTGATGTTTCCAAAGCAGTGTGAGAGGAGCAGTTAGGATTATAGGGTTTGGAATCAGCCCACCTGGCTTCAAAGCTGGGCTCCTCACTGACAAGCTGTATGACTTTGGACCACATGTTTCCCTCCCCATATGTAAACACTCTTACCTGTTCACTGAGCACAATAATACTGCTTAATTTCCAGAACTGTTCTGATTACTAAATGACTTAATGTGAGTAAAGCGCTTTTATTGGGGAAGGTAAGGAGGACTTGCTGTAGTGAGGCATCTGACCAGAAGGTGGTCCACCTCAAGTTCACCATAACTGTGAGAGTATCTTATTCAAAGGAAGGATTTTTATAAAGTACTAGACTTCTTTTATACTAAGGTTTTATGTTTTAAGTCATGCCCCAATTAATAGTTTTACCATTTAATATCTTTATCATTTCTAATAATGATGTTAATAGATATATGGCTGATAAGTATATGTGGACATTGAGCTGGGTGCTTTACCTTTACTTTCTTATTTAATATGAAACCCAATGAGGTATACCAGGTTTACACATGAAGAAATGAGTTTACACATGAGTTTCAATCAAATTACATGACCTGTCTGGGATCAAACAGGTGATTATGACAGAGCTGGTTTTGAAACCTAAGTGCCTTGCTTTAAAACCTATGCTCATTCTAATACACCATGTTTCTAAGAACCTACAATGTAATAAATATCTAACTAATAATAACATATTTCTGGTTCTTCCAGCAAAGAAGAGTAGCTGATATTGCAGGTTTGGGACTTCCTAAAGAGCAACATTTGTCTATTGGGCCTCCAAAGGTATTACAAGTAAATCAGAGGAGCCAGGAAGATTGAACGCTGACCTGGCATATCCAGACCCCATGTTCTTCCCACTCTCTACACTGCCACTTTGGGTTCCAAAAAAGTACAAAATTTCTGGACAACAAAACTCACAGATTCCAAAGGATTTAGAGCTATAAAGGATTTTAAAGACTGGCTAATTAAGAAAATACAGGTAGAATATCTCATTAATTGAAGATGGCTCAAGAATCAATTAATAGCCTGAAAACTAAGTAATTCTTGTGACATCAAAACTATTTCATGCCAATTTCTTGGGTGATTTTTCTGCCATTGATAGAGGTAGTAATCTCAGAGAGTAATGTACAAAAAGTCTAGACTCTGAAGGAGTATGAATGAATGATACCTCTGGGAAGTGCCCAGCCTTCCAGCTAAAACTCAACATAGAGGGTGTAATCCAACATAGAGGTTTAACATCTCAGGAGATTTGCCCTAGGTCAGTTCATCTCTCTGTGATGCCTTATCCTCTAGATGGAAATAAAAGCAGTGAACTCTCTTAAATGTGCCCTATGGTCTGATTAAAGATTGAAAAGGTCTCTAAAAATCCACAGCACTCCCAGGGAAAAATGCTAAATATCATTATCATTATTACACCAAATGCCATAATTTGGTCTCCTCAGATTCCCTTTTTATGTAGATTCCATCAAACTCTGACTTTTGACTTTTTGCCTCTCTGACCAAATCTCCAATGACAAAGCACAGGGAAATGTTGAGGCAATTAGTGGGAAATGGAAGCAATTAATTCCCTTTTTTAGTGGAGACCTGGCCTCTGTGAACCAGTTTAACCAAAAATAATCAATGACCTTTCTCTGACCAAACTGAAGCAAATCTGCTTGATATTTGTCACTGGTTATCCATCTACTGCTTCAACATTAATGAGTCTCTTCACTTTGCCCCTTTCTTTTACGAAATAGAGCCATCTATTCTGGTCCCTTGTTACCTCTGCAACTGCCATTTTTGCAAATTTAATGTAGGCAAAGACCTCGTTATCCATGTATAAGCCTAGGAACCACTTTTAGCAGAGCTGTGATTTCTGATTTCCCCCAACCCGTCTCCCTTGAACTGTTTCCCCTTCTCTGCTATAAAGATGGGATAAAGTAGAACATTTGTTCAAAATGAATAAAGTAGAACAACAAAGATACAGTTTAAGTTTAAAAGTTCCCCAGAAAAGACTACGGAGTTTACTTAGGTCTAAGACCCTTACACACCTAGATCCAGGTCGCTGCTCCATCACTTCCCCACTGGTCACCTTGGAAAAGTTACCTATCCTTCAAAAGCCTCACTTTTCTCAACAATGGCAATAGCGGACTTGCCTCAAGGGCATGTCAGGCTCAAATGAGGTGATAAAGTCTTTAGTACATGATGAGAGCCCAATGGATGTTAACTATTATCAACTGTGGAAGAGAAAAGACTATTTCATGTACAATATCTGATTTTGATACTGGTTAAAACTCCTTCTAAGATTACTGCTATGAAGCAGAAGTAATTAACATTCACTGTCTCTCTTTCATCCCTCAGTAGAGGACTTAATATTTCAGCTTATGCATTTATTTTATAAATTCTTTCCTTCTCCTAACATATTATAGGATATTTTTGCTTGCTATTTTGTCACTGTTGCTGCTTGTTTTGTCTTTAGACAAATACATCTTAAGCAACTGGTTGTGTTACATATTTCACGTGGTGTGTTCAGTGGGGCTGAATCTAAATGAATTCATACTACTTTGTTTCCTATTGAAACAAACAGAAATGAGAATGAACTGGCAATGCAGTTTTAGAAAACATGGAAAAGTAGATGTGACCTATGAAGAAAAGGCAAATTATGCAAAGAGTTGCTTCATTCTCTACTTCATTTTGCTCTGAGGGCTCTGTCCTAAGGCAGAGTCCTCCAAGGCTATTTTCATAGGAGAGAATATATGAGACAGTAGCCCCTGGTTATGTTCTGTGCTCTAGAAATCTGTCAGAAATGTGAGATCAGGGATCCCATAGGGAGAAGCAGAGAAGTCCTCCCTTTGGGTTGTGACCTTTATTTCCAATCTTAGAGCTCCCACGACCAATCTAAATTTGATATCCTAGGAGCAAATTCAGAACTACTCTTCAAGCACAGGAGACTTTAACACAACCAGACCCCTCTTCCTTCACACTCAGGCCCAGCCCCAGCCGTTCATTCACTCTCCACGCTAGGTATTAATTCAATATAAAATATTCAGCTAACACTCGCACATATACACACACAGACTTATTTAAAGTCACATGGCAAGTTAGTAGCAAGCTACAAATGCTTAACTTCTGACTTCCTATTTTACAGTGTGTTCTGTCAGCACTAAACAAAGCAACCACTGAATCACTTGCAGATATTTCCTTGGCCCACTGGTTTGGGAGCTAATCCATGTTCAGTTTAAGCGGTTATTTTTACAGTGGAAAATGACACGGTCCACCACCTTTGATTTTCTTATGAAGTAGGTTCTACAATATTTTTAGTAAAGAACTTGCCTTCTGTTGTTGCCAGAGGTACAACCACTTTGCAAAGTATTATCCAGAGACACATAATTGTCTTTGCTGTCTTAAAGCAGATACAGGAGCACCCTATAAACAAAATCTAAAACTTATGACTCTGGTCTTTCATCCCACCAATCTGTGTTCCAAATGGCCAGAGATATCCTGCTAAAACACAATCAGAACAAGGTACTCTTGTTAAAACTGTACAACCCTTAAAAGCATAGTTCTTATGGTCTGCCCCCACCTTAACTCTCCAGCTCTTCTTTATGTTATTCCCCACAATGATTCCAAGCTATAATCAAAGACCCCTGAATGTGCCATGCTTTTCACATCTCTGCTCTGATGGAAAGAGCAAATCATCCATCATGTGAAAAGTGCCTTACATATGTGTAGGACAATCATAAGCTATAGAAGAGGAAAAGTGATTGATTAAATGGAGAGAAACATTTGAGAGATGCCTCTTAGCCTAAGACTAATTAAAGAGAAGCCTAAAAGTTTACCAAACCTTAGAGCCTGATGGTAAAAATGCTACTGACAAAACTTCTGTTACAGACCTCAATAGTTCAGTAGGTTCAAATCTATTTGAATTCGCACAGGATCAAAGGGAGCAGAGAATGTAAACATCCTAGCTGCTGAGGAATTCCCTGCAGACACTAGCTGACAGCATTACCTGTCTATAGAGAGATTTTCAAGGCAAATAGGTACTGGTCTAGATTTTTGGGGAGTGTGGAAAGATGTCTAATAGAATGAGTTTTCACCAATGGAGAAAAAAAGGGATACAGTGAAATGTCTGACTGAACACATAACCCTGGCTCAAATGCTTTTCTGGATGGAAATCCACACAAGGAAGCTAAATACCTTTCAGAACTTAATTGTTCATGTGCATAGAACTTTTGTATTGGAAACATGTTCACAAAACAAGGAATAAAGAAAGGAACAAAGGGAGGGATAGAAGGATTCTCTGGCCCAGTGGAGGAAGCTAGAAAGTGAATCACAATCTGTTCCAGTACACAGGCTGAGGAGGAGTGTTTCAGGAAAGGCAAGAAATGATTTGGAAACACTCTTCCATGGTAACTCTTGGGAATAAACGTAAGGGGATATGGAAATTCGTATTAAACCTCAATCTCTTTCCTAGACTCATTCCTTTCAATTGCCTTTTTTAGTTCTATTTTTGAATTTCACATGTTCTTTCAAATGTGAAGTGATAAAAAGAAAAACAGCAACCTAATGGGCTTTAAGATCATTAGGCTCAACCTCCTGCTGTATTCTGAGAACAATTACAAAATTAGAACCTAGGGTTTTCTGTCCTTAACCAATCTGTTCTTAAAATTGTCACCTAAGGAAATTCCACAACCTATCTTACTATCTCACTTTTCAATAATACAGATCCCCCCAATTTTCCTAATGTTTAACATAAACTACCTGTAATACATTCCCATATCATTCTTTTTTGCTGATGAGCAATTGGCCAAGACGTCCATGCTCCAATAGCTACAATTTAATGGAATCACAAAATTATCATCAACTAAGTTTTCACAAGCAAAATAATGTCTGACCAATTTTGGTGTATCTCCAAACACCTACACCCTGACCTACAGATTCCTGAACAGGCTGGTAATTCACAACTCTAGAAAATAAGGGATATTTTTGTATGTTAATTTATTGATACTCATTTTTCCATAAGACTACTGTTAAGCTCTCCCCTCATAGGTTATGTTTTTGAAAACACTTGTGATTCTTACTGTTTTCCTCATACATCCTCTGCTCTATGCCTCACTGACTCTTCTTCCTAATCTTAGTAAATATAATCAGTAAAACCTGAGCAAGAACTATATTTTGCACTATACATTTGTTTTGTTTTTTTTTGCCAAATAGTATAAATTTTGCAATCTGCTATTTGTAAACATCACTTCTCTGGATCTGCTATCACTCCATTGCTTAATCCAATATTTTTTACTATAAAGAGTTAATTAAATTTTCCTCCATGAATAATCTGGTATGTCTAGTGAATTTCATTTTATACAATGATTTGTACAAAAATAAAATTGACTTCTATTTATAATTGATTAATAAAGAATTGATGATTATACATCCACTTGTATATTTATTACTTTATCAGTATCCATCATTATTCCTTTGAATCATATTTCACTAGTTTATTTGAAACTATCATGTAAGAATATTTTATTCCTTTCAGTTTCTCCTTTCTAACTATTCAAACCACTGTTTTCAAAATTATTTTCCATTTTCACTGTGTTAATTACCACAATTTCTGAAAATGTCACTAATGCTAGACATTTCCATCAGATTTAAATACCTCATAATTATTTTGGCTATCTAAAACTTATAATAAACACTTGTGTCACAGTCATTAAAATTAAGCTGATTTTTAAGGAACTTTTTTCAGTTTGTTTCATTTTTGACATCAGCTCCAACTTCCAGTTCAATAAAATTACTCATACATTGAACTATTCTACTGCTTTGTAATGAAATAGAAATTTTTTAAAAAGTAATGATAATCAAACCAAAGAAATAGACAACATGAAAATTATCTCTATTCCATTTGTTTTATAGCTAAAAAAAGTTTTCATTCTCAAAATGGAGATTACAAAGTTTGGCCTATTTAAGGTAGCTTCCACCAAAAAAAGTAAAAGATTTAGTATTAATTCAAAAGTTACTTGAAAGTGTAAAGCTACACTCAGATTCATCTAAAATAGAAGTGAAGCAGAATTGTCTGAATAATCTTGATAATGAACTCTATATTCTGTTTCACTTTGCTTTGTTGACACAGTCTCTGAACAGGGAAGAACTGTGAAAGTTATTTTAAATTCTCTTAACTTTAAATGAAGTTTCTAGTAAATAAGTTACTAAAAAGCTACCCAAAATGAATTAAAGATTACCTGAGGTTTATTTTCTTCTCAAAATGTGTATTCCCAATGAAACATTTTAAGATGATACCGAAAGCATGGGATTATAATTCATATAAACAAATATATATAAACTATATTTTTTATGTACATATATATATAAACAAATATATATATAATCTTCCAGTCCCTACTACAACTCTGCTAATTATTACAGTTGAAAACTATTACTAATAAACTAATTGAAAACTATTATAATAAAAAGTTATTGCTTTGGGATTTTGACATCTCCTACACAAATTTTTCAGATTCAAATCTCCATAAAAAACAGAATAACTTTTAATGCTGGAAAAATAATATATGCTAAAATAGTATCTGGTGTTATTTCTGCTATGAATAGTATGCATATTTTCTTACCTTTAATAGCCAATAAAATATATATTGCTAAAAGTAGAAATTAACATTTACTCATAAAATAACATAAAAGATGCAATAAAATGTTAAATCATGTTCCAATTTAGTAAACATCCAGGAATATTAAACTGGAAGAAGAAATTCCTTTGGTTATCATGAAATAAAACAGTGATTTCTATATCTTGATTAAAATAAGACATTAATAGATTGAGTTTTAGATATATTTTACCCAAATTACAGCAAATCATAGCTCAACTACTCTAATATCCTGATATCCAGTGATCATGCAAGATGAAACTATAATTATCAGCAAGCCACACATATCAAAGTAAAATAGGTATTGATTAGACTTGTCTTTCACAGTTTAAAGTACAGAAAATTAACTTGCCAGTTTAGTTACCTACCAGCAATGACTGGATTCTATCAGTGTTATCACCTTTACAAACAGCACCAAATTATAATCCCTCTTCCCATAACATAAGCACCATGCCACAGGAGACAACCAAAGCAAACGTCCTGATCATGAATAATGAATAGTTTGGACTGGTTGGAATCCACTTAGTTGAGGAAAGAGAAAAGAGAAGTGGCTCATTAGGGCATTTCCTGAACCTTGGTTGGAATTTCAGTTAAGGAAGAAGAAATGACACAGCAGTTTCATGTACGGGGACTTCCTTTCTTTATGTGAAATATGCTACCAATTTGAGAAATAGCACTCCAACAAAAGCACTCCACAGTAATGTGACCACAGTAAAAGCTCTAGTTGATCCCATTATTGCCCCATAATCAACATTTCTTCCCAGAATAAACACAAGCAGTAAATGGTTATCAAAATGGACTAAGGTCCCACATTTATTGCGACGTGTCAAGTCTCACACTTAACGTTTCTTCAAAAAGCTGACCTGCACCAATTTTCAGTTTTTAAGAATTGCAGTTTTGTTAAGAGTGTTAACAGATTTTGAGTTTTTGCTTTAGGCCATTAAATTTCCCATATTTCATATAATCACATTTTCCTTACATATGATTTTGCTCTCAAATTCCAGGATAATTTTCATCTTGTCCAGGAATATTTTATTTTCCTATGTAGCTGGAAGATATATATTTCAACTTACAAGATTTCTAATTTTTATTATTATTTTTCATATCCCAGTGTGACGTATTTTTAAGGGACATGAATACTGGTTACTCACTCACTACCTTTATAAATGAAACATCTAAAGAGGTCTCATTTTATATATTAGTTACCTGCATGAAAGTAAAAACCTAAAGATACAACTTTGTTCCCACACTATAATTTGTGCTGTGAAAATTTGCATTTACTTTATAACAGTTACATCATTACATATAACATAATTACTAAAGTTTCATGCAAAGGTTACATTCAAATTCCTCTCTTTGTGTTTTATAAAATCATGCAATTGGGCTTCCCTGGTGGCACAGTGGTTGAGAATCTGCCTGCCAATGCAGGGGACACGGGTTCGAGCCCTGGTCTGGGAAGATCCCATATGCTGCGAAGCAACTAGGCCCGTGAGCCACGATTACTGAGCCTGCGTGTCTGGAGCCTGTGCTCCGCAACAAGAGAGGCCGCGATAGTGAGAGGCCCCGCACACCGCGATGAAGAGTGGCCCCCACTTGCCGCAACTGGAGAAAGCCCTCGCACAGAAATGAAGACCCAACACAGCCATAAATAAATAAATAAATAAATAAATAAATAAATAAATATAAAATCATGCAATTAAATTGACATTGATGTTTGTCAAGGAGTGAGGTTTATGTGAAAATGTCTCAGCACTTTGTATCTCCTCTGAAGAACTGCAAAACTATTAAGTAAAAATTTTAAAAGTTCTCTCATTATCAATAACTAATTTTTGAGTCACCTTACATTTTCTTATGATGTTATCACACATTTAAATCTCCTAAGGTGATGGGAAGGAGTAAGTACTTAATTTAGAGCAAAGGTGATTGATTTAAGCTAATTTTAGAAATAAAGAAAACAAGAGTAATAAGAAACATTGTTAAGAAAGAGAAACATATGGGATTTTAACTCATATTAGAAACTACTTCAGATAGAATTATAATTTAAAACACATTTGTGTGACTCAGAAGGTAAGTTTTGAAGCTCTGTTATTATAAGGGCATACATTTTGGTTTTTGAAAAGTTGGAAATGCACACGTGGACACACACACCTGAAGCAAAAGGCACCAATGTGTTAACAGTGCTTATATCTTAATGGTGGTCTAGAGGAGCACTTAAGATATTTTAAAAGTTTTGTTTACCTATAGCTTCTATATTTTATATAATAAACATGTTTGTAATTTGTATTAAAATATAGTTTTGATTTTAAAAATAGTTTGTACACCAAAACATTTAAGGATAGTATACTACTTTGTGTGATACTGTGATATAATAAGAAATAAATATTTGGTCTTCATCCTTGGTTCCTGGTTCACGGTTCTTAATAGGGGTGAGAAGAGCATCTTTTGTTAATCATGTAAGCCCATTTCAACTAGTACATGAGTTTATGTTGAAGAGGTGACTTCTTTGGCCCCAAAATAGTTTCCGGATGAGGGCTGGTTGTCAGAGGAAACAACTACGTGATTAGAGCGTTGTTTTTCTAAATCGCAGATTTGATAATTTTATTCTCCTTACTTGTAACCATCAGAAGATTCCTACTGCCTAAACTGATTCCCATTACTCTAGAATAACATATAAAAGTCCTCACAACCAAATCTAAGTCTGGATTTCAAGCTTCATCATAAACATCCTTCCTTCCTTCTGCTTAGAATGTCCTGATGCAAGACTCTCCCTTTTTCAAAGTCTAGATTGTGTCTGACCTCCTGTCTGTAGGTTTTTCTTGAAAGATAAGAATTAAATGCTCTTGTGTGTGTGAACAAACGGAACTTTACATATCTTTCTACTATAAGTATTAATGTCAGTATATTTTAATCCCAAATAAATTTGTAAATTCAATATAATATCCATCAAAATTCTAGTTACAGTCTATTGGTGTTTCTATTATTATTTACTAAGAAGAATAAATGAAAAACATAGCCAAAATATTTTGAAATTAAAAAATAGTGAAGAAGGACTTGACTAATGAGATACTGGACGTACTGTAAAACTACACTAATCAAAACAGCTTACTGATGGCATACAGTAGACAGAAAACTCAAACATGCATTTTTAGAAATTTAGTATATGTTGAAGGTTGTATTTCACATCAGTAGGAAATAGATATATTTCTCAATAAATACTTTAAGGGCAAATAGCTAACAATTTGTTGGGAGAGAGGGAGAGAGGAAGAGAGAAGTAGAGAGAGACCCATACTTCTACTATACCAAAAACTCAATTTCAAAATCTTAAAGATGCAAATATAAAATTTTCAAAATCACCCCCCAAACTGTGACTATTTTGTAATTCATAAAGTAGAGAAAAATATCAAGAAAGTCTAACGTATTTGACCACATACAGATTAAAATCTCTCTAAGAAAAATACTTTTTAATGACTAAAAAAAATCTTGGGAAATGCTTTTATTCCTTAGCTTTAAATCATATAACATGTAGGTAATCATTACACTGTATTATAAAGGTTTGATTGTCTTCTTATCTAAAGATGTACTTATTGCTGGATTGGACCATAACTTTTTCTTCTTTGTATTGGTAATTCTTAGTTTCATGACACTGGAAATTATGTAAAATGCTTATATTTATTCCAGGCAGGGAACAAAGGACCTGGGATATTTAGACCCCCCCCTAAAATCCATCAGCCACTGGTTTCAGGCTGCCTCCAAGGGAACGTTAACACCCAAGCATATCCTGCCCAAGCTGCAGCTGGGCAAAGTGGAATCTGTTCTGCTGAGGGCAGCCTTCTGACAAAACTTCCATTGCAGGCAATTGGAAGACAAGCCTGAGATGGTAAGTGGTATATGGAAGTATAGACAGAACATGGACAGCATATGCTCCAAGTACTTATAATTAGTCCTGTCACACAATAGACAGTGTATATTAAATAATAAGCCTTATGTTCTTCACAGTAGCTTCTCCATCAAAACCAGTATTTTATCTATTATTAATTAATCAGCTTCTACTGAATGTCTACCATGTATCAGGCAGTAGGATACAAAGACAAGCTGTTGTGATCCTTACCCTCAAGGAGATTAAAATCTAATAGAATTTGGAAGATAAATTACCTATGGTTTAAGTTAGTTAAAGGCGGAGAAACAGTAATTTAGTAGATGAATATATGAAATAGCAAACAAAAATGATGCAAGGAATAAGTGGATTGTTTTCTTACATCTGATTTTGTGAAGGACTGGGATACTGAAATGAGAAATGCCACAAAAGTAGAGGCTGCTTCGTTTCTAAAGTCAAACATATTTGGGGGCACTAAGGTAACAATCAGTAATAGATAATGTCTATGATAAATACTGTTTAAGTTAAAAACATATGAACAGACCATAGAAGAAAAAATTTCTGTTTGCCAAATGGCAGCTAATGCACTTTTGGAAATGGACTCAAAAAACATTCCTACAAGTAAGTAGAAAGCAGACAAGAAGATTGCATACCAGCTCTTCAAAAAAGAAAAACAATGCATTCATTGTAACTTCAGACTGTATTCATAGAAGTCTCAAAGATAAAAGATTATTGGTAAAGAATCCTTTTAATGGCAATTGATTTTGTACATATATACCTGGATGTTGAGGGTCATTATGCCCGTAAGTATGCCTTTTTTCTTACCAACAAGTAGCCTAGTTTAAGATAATCATTAATTTTTAAAAAACTTCCAACCTGATAAACACTGAAGAAATCTAACTTCTCTTTTAAAAAGCTAAATTCAAGGAAAAGATACAACTCTCCTAAGAAGTTTGGAGAAAAAGTCCAGAATCAATATTACCATAGAAAACAAACAAAATCAGATGTGAGTATATAGAACTGGAGTTTATATGTCCCTCAGGGATAGAAATTATCCTTTTACAGAGAGACTAATATTACCATTAAGTCATTTGGCAAAAAATTCACATTGATTATTCAAAAGTCTGATTTCATTACCAGAAGTGCATAAGTTAGAAAGTGAATGTTCCCTGTTTGTATGTGATTACTCTACACTTTGCCTGAATAGCACTTTAAGATAAACACTAAATATCAAATCTGATCTTAAATTCCAATATCATTTAAGAATTACAGAACATCAAACATATAGGAGTTCATCCCACTAAAATACTAACACTGAAACTTATCTAGATTTCTACTATTTCACTAGCACATTAGCAAGTGTAGTATTTGCAAACTTTCAATATATCTTTTAAAACTGCATTTAGGTTTTATTCCATCAAAGTTATTATGTCCTTAAGAAGCGTACTAGGCATGAGAGCTGTGGAACACGTGTAGATCAGTATAAATATACAATTGCAATAGTAGTACTTTTTCAGTTCTAAAATGCTCTCATCTACTTCAATGAACTTCACAAACATCAACTCGTCAATCCACAGTGTCAGCAGAAGTGCATGACTTAACATTGCTCTGTGAGAAATGGAGAATCAAATGACTTTTGCAAGTTTTTCTGTCCCCAACAAATCAGTTTTGAAGAGCACGAAGTCTCTACAAACCTGTAAGGCATTAATATAATTTAATTCTTCTATGATGCCAAGGGCTTTAAGAATTCTCTAGAGTTTATGTTTAATCTCGGCATACACCAGAGAATTAAACAAAGAATCGGCTCTTCTGAAAATTATGAAGTAGGCAAAATTTGTCTTTAACATGCAATCTCTATGTCTTTTTCCCTTTTGCCAGACAGGTGCCATGATCCCTTATCAACTCCCCACTTTGCCACTATCTAAAACTATTTTTAGGAAACTCTCTAATTAATTCATTATGTACTTTATTCGCCAAGGTATAAATGCCTAATAAGACTTAAAATATTCTCCTTCCCCAAAGCATTTGCATTTGGAAGGTAATAAATCCTTAAGGTAAAGACAGAAGATATATTTAAAATTGGGAAGGGAAAATTATATATAAAATTCCAGAAATCAGAAATATTCCATGGAGGCTACCATCTAACCTATACTCAGACGAGACAATGTATTTATTATCCGTAAAATAAGTAAAAGTATAAAGCTTCTTCCTTTGTAATATTAGGAAGTTCCAAATGAGAAGGCATCTCCCATGATTGACACTGCAGCTCCCTAGAGATTGGGAAAATTATAATTCTTTTGCAGTCTGCCAAAATTGTACAGTTGTTCTCTGCTAGACAGGGGAGGACAGGATATGCTGTGGTAACAAAAACCTTCAAAAAAATACAGAGTGTTAAAAACAAAACGTTATTTTATACTCTATAAGTCCAGTGTGGATTGCGGGGGGTGGGGGGGGAGGGAGGCTGTGTTCCACACAGCTACTCAAGAACCCAGGATAATGGAGGCTCCATCTCCATATATGCTTTCAACACCACTGAGGCAGGCAAACAGGATGCAATGAACCATATGCAGGTTCTTAAAGCTTCTGTAGGAAGTGACACTTGTCACTTCTGTTTGTCATTCATTGGCCAAAGCTGTCAATGATCATGTCTACTTCAAAGGAAATTAACCTGCATAATCCTTCCATATATTGAGAGAACTGGGATATTTGTCATTAGGATCAATGACTATAAAACTCTCCTAATAGCCTTTAACTTATCAACTTTTCCCAAGGGAATCGCTCTTTAGTAAAGTTTAGTTCTCCTGTATTGTCACCTAAGAAACAAATTCAGTCCATGCAATAGTAAGTTATGAACTTTATTCTGAAACTCATTATAAATACAAATAGGAAGAGAGAGTAGGTACAGGAATAAGGGAGGGAGTAGACTGACAGAGAGATGACGATGATAATTTTGATTACCATGATTTGGGGAGATAAAAACTAAAATAAAAGAAAAGCTCTCTGTATGAGTATATATGTGTTTATCAGTATTGTTATTTTTGTTCTTAAGATCTATGCCAAAATGCTTTCCGGAATCTGCAAGGAGGGAATTGCCATCTTTCAAAGAAGTATAAAAATATGAGACACTTCACAAATTCATAGTTTGCTATAAGCAAACATGAAGTTTCCCTGAGTAAACTATAATAATTATAACAGTATAATAATTTTTAAAGGAATACAATCTGGAAAGGTAATAAGATCAGAGATAGAGAAAGGATAAGTGTAGAAAGTGTTTCCTATTTCCATTTTGAGGGTTTTTAAAATTCCTTTAGAGGTTTAAAAAAATGCCCATGCACACCAAAGAATCATCAAAGTATACTTCTTGGGGGCTTCCCTGGTGACGCAGTGGTTGAGAGTCTGCCTGCCGATGCAGGGGACACGGGTTCGTGCCCCGGTCCGGGAAGATCCCACATGCCGCAGAGAGGCTGGGCCCTCCCGTGAGCCATGGCCGCTGAGCCTGCGCATCCAGAGCCCGTGCTCCGCAACGGGAGAGGCCACAACAGTGAGAGGCCAGCATACCGCAAAAAAAAAAAAAGTATACCTCTTGTTTTAATCTATAATTTTTGGTTGACATTTTTAACTACGATAAAACTACACTCTGACAAAGTAAAATAAGAAGAAATAGAAGGGGGAAGAGGGGAGTAAGGTTGTCTTGTTCCTCAAGTAAGATAGGAAGTAATATGCAATAATCTACAAAGTCTAGGTGTGACCTAGACAAAGAGAGTAGAATAAAGCAAGGTATAAATGTTCTGCTGGGGATAATTCATACACTTGGTGACAAGAAATGCTAGTGGTATTTAAATTTACTTTGGTCAGTAGGTGCATCATGATGTGGGAAGACAACAAAGGAAAATGGGGCTCATAGGACTTCAATAAAGGTGTCAACAAATGCCAGGAAAATGATGGCACTGGCAGGAATAGTCTTTGTTTAATTGATAATGTTTTAGTAATTAGCCAACATGATTTGTTCTTATTCCCTAATTTTTTAAAAAAATGTATACAGATAGTCCCCAACTTACAATGGTTCAACTTATGATTTTCGACTTTACAATGGTGCAAAAGCAATACGAATTCAGCAGAAATCATGCATCAAATTTTGAATTTGGATCTTTTCCTAGGCTAGTCATATGTGGTAAGATGGTCTCTCCCCATGCTGGCAGCATCAGTGAGCCGCAGAGCCGTCAGCCACATGATCACAAGGATAAACAATAGATACACTCACAACCATTCTGTTTTTCACTTTCAGTGCAGTATTCAATAAATAACATGAGATATTCAAACTTTATTATAAAATAGGCTTTGAGTTAGGTGATCTTGCCTAACTATAGGCTAATATAAGTGTTCTGAGCACATTTAAGGTAGGCTAGGCTAGGCTATGATGTCTGGTAAGTTAGGTGTATTAAATACATTTTCGACTTACAATATTTTCTACAATGGGTTTATTGGGACGTAATCCCATCGTCAGTTGAGGAAGACATGTACATACAGAGAGAGAAAGAGAGAAAGAGCATTAATATTTTCTATTAATAAGATTTTTCACCTCATTTGGGCTCAGAAGAGAGAGGCCAAACTAAATTCACAAATTAGATTTGGAAATATCTTTTCATTTCAATTTTTACAGGGCACATAAAATAGAAATTACAAATAGAAAGACCTGATATTTTAATATTATTTTTGTTTTACAATTGCATTTTAAGTACTCCATTTTTATTTATTTTCTTTCCCCATATTAGGAATCTATTGTAATGCTTAAATTGCACAGTGTCGTGATGATCAGCTTTGAGTTCCTGGGTTAATGACATCAAACCTGGCAAGCACAAACGTGCAGCCACATATTCACGACACAGAGCCACTAACATCATGGCCAATGAAAACCATCCTACACTTTCTAAATCACATTCCCATCCCCACCTTTGCCATTTGGGACTTATCTGATATGGGTTAACCCAGATTCGCCAGAATCCATGAATGGTTCTTGCATTTGTAGGAACTGTGATTCTTATGCCAGATATTAAAGAATTAACATTGGATTATTCACTTTCATTTTGTCAGAGTTCAAATGTTAGGATAAATTAAATACACTGCCATGGCTTAGGAAATTTAAAATGGAACACATTCTTTTAGGTAGAGGTTTCCCTCAAGGGAACGTTAAGACTTAATTTCCCAGGATACTTAGTTAATGTAACTTGAATATCGTAACTTGAGTATCTATCTCCTGTTGTGACACTGAAATGAGAAGGATCTGTCAAATATACTGAAATATTTCTTGAAACATAAATAACTGGGTGTATCTAGACTAGCATGTAAGCATACTAATTACACTGGGTGTAAGCTATGTGAATTGCCTTATCTTTCAATATGACATTTGTATTTATTGCATTTCCCATAGGGTAATGCTTCCTTTCATTTTGCTATCAACTAATGAGGGAAAAGTAGAAAAAAATATATATATATATACATATCCAACTAAACTGCTAGAGAAGGTCAGCCAAGTATTACAAAATATAAGCACAACTCTATTCAGATATCAGTTCTAGATTCAAGTAACTTGGGGCATGTGTGTCATGTGCCAGGAGCTGTGCTAGGTGCTTTCACTTGAATATGAAATGCAGTGATTTAAAAGTTTTAAAAAAGGTAACATATTTCAGAAATTATAAAGTTGAATATTGGAAAATTCAACCCGTTGAAAACTTCCTATGTTAAATAAGAGAAAAAGAGAGCTGGTAAGTGGCAGTGACCAGAGCTGGTATATCTGAAAATCTATAACAAGTAATAGTGTGCTCAGAAGTGATTCTTTTCTCATGTGTATGGATCTTGCTAATCATGTAGAAAACTATACTTCATTTTCTGGTTTTAACTCAAAGCAGGCAGAGCTGAGTTTTGAAAAACCCAGGGATTTCAGAGGTTCTATGCTCCCTGTGTTGGATGACAGGTCTGAAACAAAGAAAACACACACACACACACACACACACTCACACGCACAAAAATAATATGGCAAAGCTTCACAATCAGCCAGTTCCTGAAACAAGGGGCAAAAGATGCATCTCTCACACCATATATAGACCTACAACTGTTCACCTTCTGCTTGCAAGCTGATATAAAGCTACAGATCAGTTATTAGAGAAAAACAACTGTGACACGGGAAAAACAATAGTGAAAGTGGTGCCTAGTAAGCTTCATTTTAAAGAAAAGGAAATACAGGTAAAAGTATCAGAGGCAATAGTTAGATTTTAGATGTCTATACTATCAAGTCACAGAATATAGGTAGCAAAGTGAAAAATGACATTTTAGCACAACGAGATGAACGCAAACCCACAGGTACCACTGAGAGTTGGTAGAATGGCATTCTTTTCTAGAATAGAGTCACAGAAGAACATGCTTGGCTTTAAAGAAAAGTATGATATACATATACATTGTGGAATGATCACCATGATCAAAATAATTAACATATCCATCACCTCACTTAGTTAACTCTTTTTAACTAAGAGTAGTTAAAACTGAGAGTAGTTTAACTGAGAGTAGAACACTTTTCTACTCTCAGCAAATTTCAAGTATGTAACACCATATTATTAACTATAGTCTAGTTGAAAGCAGAACTTTGTAGTTAAAATGGACAAACTTAAGCTCGTTATTAATTTGTTAGTATTTCATCCTTATAGGAATCTTAAACCTAATTATGGATGTAATAAGTAATCCAGAATGGCTTTTTATTAAATGAAATTGCCGCAAAAAGATTTGGAAGCTAGAACTAAACATTAAAAAGAAAATTATCCATGCCTGAATCCAACAGAATGCAGGACTCATTCAGGAGTCAGGCAGGGATGATGGGGAAAAATGAATAAGTCAATATCTAGGTCAATATGTCTCTTCTCCTTCTAAATTCCATTAATAAATCTCATGAATTCAACATGGAAATAACTGAATAAAGCTCAAAATTATAAAGTTGAATAGCATATTTGGGCTTCTCTTAAACCTAAAGGCTCAAATTTTCCAGAAATAGAAAATAAACTTCCCTTACATTGAGAGAGAGGGCTATAATATGTGATTACAAATATATGTACTTTTGTTGCAAAAACTTGAATCTTTTTACCGGTTAACTCAAACTGCCTTGACTTCTCATGTTTATGCAAAACAGATTTTTTGGAGAAAAAAAAGAAAGGTACTGTAACATCAGAGGAAATCATCAAAGAACTAGTGGCAACATCTTAAGGCTTTTATCAAAGTAGTGAGGGAATGCATTAAAGCAACAATATCTGAAGCTTACATGTGATGGGACTACTAAATTTAATAGTGTATCTGATGAACATATGTGGATATAATGATTTTTTTGTTAGAATACCTCATTCTGAAGGACTTTCTTCTGAGTAAGAGAACATTATTCTCTCAAGACAATTCAGAAAAAAAAATCCACCAATATTTCATTAATAATAGATATCTCACACTCTACAAACAGAGGACCAAAGTTTTTGAAAACTATATGCACTATAAGTGAAGGTTATACAAAGGGGAATAAGCTTATGAATGGAAAAAGTCATTTAAAAATCCTTCATCAAATTCCTACGGGAAGATGGTGGGCTAAAACATGAATTGTTAAAACTGTCATAGTATCAATCAATATGTAAGGGTTTAAGTAAAAATAAGGGGCTCTCACCTAGCAAATCTTGCTGAACAAACTATGATTAAATTTGAGATTTCTATTTACATTTATCAAAATCTGTTAAAAATAAACCATTTCTTATTTTTCAAAGAAAAAGTATCAAAAACAGTATATAGTTTTACCTGCAAATAATAGTTAAGAACAAAAAGGAAAGGAAACCCATATGAAAATGCATGTTTTAGTATTTAACAGAGTATGACTATTTGAGATGCTTTACCTAAAAATGTCATGAGAGGTCACCAATGGGTTCACTCATACCCTGACAAATCCAAGGTCAACCTCTTATGCATATCCAGTCTATGTAGGGCTCAAAATGAACTAAACACTACTGAATTCTTTGATTAATGAAGTAGAATATATGGGTGGGAATCGTGACACTATGAAAGAAAACTCTTCTGGGTGCTAAATGTGGCCTTCCTGCGAATGTGAACTACAAAACGACTAGTAACCAATTTCGGGACCCTCAGCTGCCAAATAATGCTTAGTTATTTTCTCAAAAATAAAAAGGTAATCTACAATCTCTAAAAGTATATCACTTAAATTTATGGCAGAATTAGAATCTAAGTTTTCCAATGTGAACGATGTTAAATTTTACTCAGAAGTTGTAAACTTGGGCCTCTGAACATTAAACAAAGAAGTGATTTGCCCCAAAGAAGACAGGAGTAGGATTCATTAAGTATTCTAAAGTCCTTCTATGCACATTCTCCATCATGGTCAGAACAAGTCTTATGGGATATCATGCAGTAGGATAATGTTACTGTCTTCTAACTGATATTTTAAGGTATTTGTACACCATCTATTTAATGAGAATAGGCATTTGCTCTTAATTAGTACTAATCGTGTAGCTCTTATATTCAAAATAAGAGATTTATTACATGCTCTGAACATAAAATTTAAATTATTTAGAATATATTTTCCTTTCACAGTGTTATAGTTACCAAGAATAGATAAACTGACCTACACTTACTTTGTTATAAAATCTTATTAGAGGGGCTTCCCTGGTGGCACAGTGGTTAAGAACCTGCCTGCCAATGCAGGGGACACGGGTTCGAGCCCTGGTCTGGGAAGATCCCACATGCCATGGAGCTACTAAGCCCGTGCGCCACAACTACTGAGCCTGCGCTCTAGAGCATGAGAGCCACAACTACTGAGCCCACATGCTGCAGCTACTGAAGCCCGCACGGCCTAGAGCCCGTACTCCACAACAAGTCACCACAATGAGAAGCCTACGCACCGCAACAACAACGAAGAGTAGCCCCCGCTCACCACAACTAGAGAAAGCCCCGCACAGTAACGAAGACCCAATGCAACCAAATATAACTAATAAATTAATTAATAAAAAAAAAATCTTATTAGAATGTAAGTTTATTTTCCTCTGGCTACTGTATCAGCAAAATGTCCTTCAAATCCTTTAGTGTTTGTTTCCTCGGTTTTTTTGAGCAACCACTTGGGAAGCATATTTAAGGGTCTAAATGTTAGGTAATAAAATGAATCACTGGTTCCTGGTAAAGAGCCAGACGCTGAATGTTATCCTCATCTTCAGTATTTTGACTGCCTATACCTGCTGATTCCAGGAAACTGACAGCTTCCCAGCCTCAGGCTCTGAGGCATGATCTGTAGTTCTACCTGGAACCTGCCTGTGTAAGATCTAAAATACTTGACTGGGACAAGCAGCACCCGTGAAGAAGTTTCTCTTTTCCAAATTTGTTTACACTGAGCAGCACTGTCTACTTCAGTGGAAGGGAGACCAAATTCAATATTTCCAGTTATGTAAGGAATTGCGTGGGCAAAACCTGAGCAAACTAGCACACCAGATCCAAAGAACCCCAGTGTTGTTGCAGTGCTGCCTAAAAATTGGCACCATGTGATGCTACAAAGTTGGCCAGATCCTTAATCCAACACAACTAGCAAAAAGAAAAGAAATAGGCTTATACTTATTTATGTGAAAAATATCTTTTCCTTGTTTCATACCATAAGTTCAAAGAGGGCAAAAGCTTTTTCAGTTTAATCACCATTGTACCCCACTACAAAACTTTGTGCACAATATATATACTAGTGTTTAATAGCTCTCTGTGGAATGCATGAAATTGACAGACATTTGGTATTGATTATACTCCCTATAATTTAAATGCAGCCAAAGTCATCCATTTTTGTTTCAGAAACACGTATGTCAAAAAAACAAAAACAAAAAAAACGGGGCTTCCCTGGTGGCGCAGTGGTTGAGAGTCCGCCTGCCGATGCAGGGGACACAGCTTCATGCCCCGGTCCGGGAAAATCCCACATGCCGCGGAGCGGCTAGGCCCGTGAGCCATGGCCGCTGAGCCTGCGAGTCCGGAGCCTGTGCTCCACAGCAGGAGAGGCCACAACAGTGAGAGGCCTGCGTACCGCAAAAAAACAAAAAATCGGCAAAGCATCTGGGGCAAAATCACACTGTACTTTACATTTCTGAAGTTGTGAAAAACTATACTCATATACATAGACCATAATACCTGCAAGAGAAATGAGCTAGAATACAATCCTTTGAATTCATGCCTTGGAAGCTTATGAAGAAGACCCCTTCTTAGAAACAAAAATAAAATAGAAACAAAAGTGGTGAACACTTATAATATCTCAGTAACCACACTAAAACTGCACAAATATGAAAAACAGTGGAACAATCCTATGAGGAGGTACTATTATAATCCCCGTACTACAGATGAGAAAACTGAGGCATAGAGTTCAAATAAGTGACCAAAGTCATACTAGAGGCAAAATACAAACTCAGGAAGTCTGGCTCCAGTTGAATTTTTACATTATACAACATCATTACTAAACGATGAGATTCTTTGGGTATCTCAAACTAAATTCATATAAGCAGTCCAAAAGGAATTACTTTTCTACAAAACTGGGGCAAATAGTATATTTTGTATTAATACACGTCTAATGATGTTTAAGCCCATAGCATTTTATATTCAGCTGCATGTGTTTGTATATTTACCTACATTAGCATAGTCTGGAGGAGGAGAAACAGAAAAAGGAGTAGTATGAATGATAGTAAAAATAGCTACAAACATTTATTGAATATTTACTATACACCAGACACAGCGGCCAGCACTTTCCAGGCATTATTGGTTGAATTCTCTCCCAAAATTTTGATAGATGATACTATTTGTTTCATCTACTTTTCCAAATTATAAAACTAAAGATTGGATAAAATAACTTTTGGGTACATCAGGTGCTGTTCAGAGCCTCACGCAAAGGATGTGGGGTGTGAGAGGAATAGAGAAGCCAAGTGCTTTGTCCTGAGGAACTGTGAGGCTGGAGCTGCCATTTCCTGAGATGAGATAATCTGCTGGAAAATTTAGCAGTGCGGTTTTGGATGTGTTAACTCTGAGGTGTCTATTAGACATCCATCCAAATGCAAACATCCAGGAGGGGAGGAGATGCAGTGCACAAATGGGGGGACTGGTCAAGGTAGGGTCACGGAGGGTCCATTCAGAGTGAAAGGAGGGAAGCCAAAGGGTGGACAGACTCCAAGAGGCTGGGAAACATGGCTGTGAGTTTTTGGAAGTTCTTTTCTGACAGTTCACACTTCCTCAGTGAAGTACAATGTAAGAATGAGGACAGGCATTCAAGGTTGGTGAGAAAGGAGACATGTGAAACAGAGACAGAATGAATCTTGGACATGTAACTGGATTTCTGGGGCGCAGTAAGGGACAATTTAAAGTTCACAATTATTAATTTAAAGTGAAACCAGACAGCCTGTTTGCTTTGCAATTTTCCCCTCTACTTTCTATGTTCATGTACAGAGTACAGTTGGATTTGAATAGGATTTAGGTTTTGCCAGACAAGAAAAGTGAAGGAAGGGATGGACAAAGGATTTAAGAGTGTGAATTAGGGCATTCTGATGTTGCCAGTGGTAATAATGTTAATGATGATAATGATAACAAAAGCTAAATTTATAGTGCAAACTTTGTACCAGGAGGGAACTGTTCAAAACACATTACATAAATTATTTATTCTTCACCATAGCCTTATGTGGCATATTTAACTATTAGTATTGCCATTTTATAGATGAGTAAACTGAGGCAGAATGACTAAGTAAATTGTTGAAAGTTATAGATAGTGAATGGTGAAGGCAGGATTTAAGTCCTTTAATTCTAGGTAGTCTGGATCCATATAATAATAATTCCATACTGCCATGAACAACTGTGGAATCTATCAAATAAGGAGTGAATTAAGAACATGAAGAATGAAATGGTAGAAGGATCAGTGGACTGTAGGTTCCAGTGGAGTAAAAAAGAACAAATACTACAGCTGTGGATTTTCAATGATGTACAATAAAAAAATCAGAAGTGTTAGCTGGAGAGTGGAATTCTTGGAATTAAATATTATGAGAGAAGTGCATATATTTGGAATGGTGAGGTCTAGAATATAATAATTAATGTAGAAGGGTGGTTAACATAATAGAGAAAGATCACTGGAGGAAAAGAGGTTAAGGAAGTAAGAGACCAAAGTACTGGAGACATTATCTGCAGAAAAATTGATATCACCAAGACAGAACAATTTGAAGGGAGAATGACATAGATCCAGGGGCTAAAATGTTGAGGGAATAAGGAGATTGTCATTAAAATGGTGACTGATGGATAGGGTTGCCAGATTTAGTAAATAAAAATATAAGATGCACAGATATATTTTAATTTCAGATAAGAAAAATAAATTTCCTTTGGGTATGTCCAAATATTGTATGGGACATATACATACCAAATAATAATGTGTTGTTCACCTGAAACTCAAATGTAGACCTGGCGGGGGGGAATCAGGAAGATGGCAGAAGAGTAAGAAGCGGAGATCACCTTCCTCCCCACAGATACACCAGAAATACATCTACACGTGGAACAACTCCTACAGAACACCTACTGAACGCTGGCAGAAGACCTCAGACCTCCCAACAGGCAAGAAACTCCCCACGTACCTGGGTAGGGCAAAAGAAAAAAGAATAAACAGAGACAAAAGGATAGGGACGGGCCCTGCACCAGTGGGAGGGAGCTGTGAAGGAGGGAAGGTTTCCACACACTAGGAAGCCCCTTGGCGGGCAGAGACTGCGAGTGGCGGAGGGGGGAAGCTTCGGGGCCACAGAGGAGAGTGCAGCAAGAGGGGTGCAGAGGGCAAAGCGGAGAGATTCCCGCACAGAGGATCAGGGCCGACCGGCACTCACCAGCCTGAGAGGCTTGTCTGCTCACCCGCTGGGGCGGGTGGGGGCTGGGAGCTGAGGATCGGGCTTCGGTCGGAGCGCAGGGATAGGACAGGGGTAGGCGGCGTGAACACAGCCTGCAGGGGGTTAGTGCACCACGGCTAGCCGGGAGGGAGTCCCGGGAAAAGTCTGGACCTGCTGAAGAGGCAAGAGACTTTTTCTTCCCTCTTAGTTTCCTGGTGCACGAGGAGAGGGGATTCAGAGCGCCGCTTAAAGGAGCTCCGGAGACGGGCGCGAGCCGCGGCTAACAGCACAGACCCCAGAGACGGGCATGAGACGCTAAGGCTGCTGCTGCTGCCACCAAGAAGCCTGTGTGTGAGCACAGGTCACTATCCACACCTCCCTTCCAGGGAGCCTGTGCAGCCCGCCACTGCCAGGGTCCCGGGATCCAGGGACAACTTCCCCGGGAGAACGCACGGCGCGCCGCCGCCTGGTGCAATGTCCCCCAGGCCTCTGCTGCCGCAGGCTCGCCCCGCATCCACACCCCTCCGGCCCGAGTGAGCCAGAGTCCCCGAAGCAACTGCTCCTTTAACCCAGTCCTGTCTGAGCAAGAACAGAAGCCCTCCGGCAACCTACACGCAGAGGCGGGACCAAATCCAAAGCTGAGCCCCGGGAGCTGTGTGAACAAAGAAGAGAAAGGGAAATCTCTCCCAGCAGCCTCAGAAGCAGCGGATTAAAGCTCCACAATCAACTTGATGTACCCTGCATCTGTGGAATACTTGAATAGACAACGAATCATCCCAAATTGAGGAGGTGGACTTTGAGAGCAAGATTTATGATTTTTTTCCCCTTTTCCTCTTTTTGTGAGTGTGTATGTGTATGCTTCTGTGTGAGATTTTGTCTGTATAGCTTTGCTGTCACCATTTGTCCTAGGGTTCTATCCGTCTGTTGTTTTGTTGTTTTCTTTAAAAATTTTTTTTCTTAATAATTATTTTTTATTTTAATAACTTTATTTTATCTTACTTTATTTTATTTTATCCTCTTTCCTTTCTTTCTTTCTTCCTTCCTTCCCTCCTTCCTTTCTTTCCTTTCTTTCTTTCTTTCTTTCACTTTTTCTCCCTTTTATTCTGAGCCGTGTGGATGAAAGGCTCTTGGTGCTCCAGCCAGGAGTCAGTGCTGTGCCTCTGAGGTGGGAGAGCCAACTTCAGTACACTGGTCCACAAGACACCTCCCAGCTCCACATAATAGCAAACGGTGAAAATCTCCCAGAGATCTCCATCTTAACACCAGCACCCAGCTTCACTCAACGACCAGCAACCTACAGTGCTGGACACCCTATGCAAAACAAATAGCAAGACAGGAACACAACCTCACCCATTAACAGAGAGGCTGCCTAAAATCATCATAAGTCCACAGACACCCCAAAACACACCACCAGACGTGGAACTGCCCACCAGAAAGACAAGATCCAGCTCATCCACCAGAACACAGGCACAAGTCCCCTCCACCAGGAAGCCTACTGAAACAACCGTAGCCACTGGGGACAAACACCAAAAACAACGGGAACTATGAACCTGCAGCCTGCAAAAAGGAGACCCCAAACACGGTAAGATAAGCAAAATGAGAAGATAGAAAAACACACAGCAGATGAAGGAGCAAGATAAAAACCCACCAGACCTAACAAATGAAGAGGAAATAGGCAGTCTACCTGAAAAAGAATTCAGAATAATGATAGTAAAGTGAACCAAAATCTTGGAAATAGAATAGATAAAATGCAAGAAACATTTATCAAGGACCTAGAAGAACTAAAGATGAAACAAGTAACAATGAACAACAAAATAAATGAAATTAAAAATACTCTAGACGGGGGCTTCCCTGGTGGTGCAGTGGTTGAGAGTCTGCCTGCCAATGCAGGGGACACGGGTTCGTGCCCCAGTCCGGGAAGATCCCACATGCCACGGAGCGGCTGGAACCGTGAGCCATGGCCGCTGAGCCTGCGCATCCGGAGCCTGTGCTCCACAACGGGAGAGGCCACATCAATGTGAGGCCCATGTACTGCAAAAAAAAAAAAAAAAAAAATACTCTACATGGGATCAATAGCAGAATAACTGAGGCAGAAGAACGGATAAGTGACCTGGAAGATAAAATAGTGGAAATAACTACTGCAGAGCAGAATAAAGAAAAAAGAATGAAAAGAACTGAGGACAGTCTCAGAGACCTCTGGGACAACGTTAAATGCACCAACATTCGAATTATAGGGGTTCCAGAAGAAGAAGAGAAAAAGAAAGGGACTGAGAAAATATTTGAAGAGATTATAGTTGAAAACTTCCCTAATATGGGAAAGGAAATAGTTAATCAAGTCCAGGAAGCACAGAGAGTCCCATACAGGATAAATCCAAAGAGAAGCATGCCAAGACACATATTAATCAAATTGTCAAAAATTAAATGAAAGAAAACATATTAAATGCAGCAAGGGAATAACAACAAATAACACACAAGGGAATCCCCATAAGGTTAACAGCTGATCTTTCAGCAGAAACTCTGCAAGCCAGAAGGGAGTGGCAGGACATATTTAAAGTGATGAAAGAGAAAAACCTACAACCAAGATCACTCTACCCAGCAAGGATCTCATTAAGATTTGATGGAGAAATTAAAACTTTACAGACAAGCAAAAGCTCAAAGAGTTCAGCACCACCAAACCAGCTTTACAACAAATGCTAAAGGAACTTCTCTAGGCAAGAAACACAAGAGAAGGAAAAGACCTACAATAACAAACCCAAAACAATTAAGAAAATGGGAATAGGAACATACATATTGATAATTACCTTAAATGTAGTTGGATTAAATGCTCCCACCAAAAGACACAGACTTGGCTGAATGGATATGAAAACAAGACCCATATATATGCTGTCTACAAGAGACCCACTTCAGACCTAGAGACACATACAGACTGAAAGTGAGGGGATGGAAAAAGATATTCCATGCAAATGGAAACCAAAGGAAAGCTGGCGTAGCAATTCTCATATCAGACAAAATAGACTTTAAAATAAGGACTATTAGAAGAGAAAAAGAAGGACATTACATAATGATCAAGGGATCGATCCAAGAAGAAGATATAACAATTGTAAATATTTATGCACCCAACATAGGAGCACCTCAATACATAAGGCAAATACTAACAGCCATAAAAGGGGAAATTGACAGTAACACATTCATAGTAGGGGACTTTAACACCCTACTTTGACCAATGGACAGATTATCCAAAATGAAAATAAATAAGGAAACACAAGCTTTAAATGATACATTAAACAATATGGACTTAATTGATATTTATCGGACATTCCATCCAAAAACAACAGAACACACATTTTTTTCAAGTGCTCATGGAACATTCACCAGGATAGATCATATTTTGGGTCACAAATCAAGCTTTGGTAAATTTAAGAAAATTGAAATTGTATCAAGTATCTTTTCCGACCACAATGCTATGAGACTAGATATCAATTACAGGAAAAGATCTTTAAAAAATACAAACACATGGGGGCTAAACAATACACTACTTAATAACGAAGTGATCACTGAAGATATCAAAGAGGAAATCAAAAAGTATCTAGAAACAAATGACAATGGAGACACGACGACCCAAAATCTATGGGATGCAGCAAAAGTAGTTCTAAGAGGGAAGTTTATAGCAATACAATTCTACCTTAAGAAACAGGAAACATCTCGAATAAACAACCTAACCTTGCACCTAAAGCAATTAGAAAAAGAAGAATAAAAAAACCCCAAAGTTAGCAGAAGGAAAGAAATCATAAAGATCAGATCAGAAATAAATGAAAAAGAAAGGAAGGAAACGATAGCAAAGATCAATAAAACTAAAAGCTGGTTCTTTGAGAAGATAAACAAAATTGATAAACCATTAGCCAGACTCATCAAGAAAAAAAGGGAGAAGACTCAAATCAATAGAATTAGAAATGAAAAAGGAGAAGTAACAACTGACACTGCAGAAATACAAAAGATCATGAGAGATTACTACAAGCAACTCTATGCCAATAAAATGGACAACCTGGAAGAAATGGACAAATTCTTAGAAATGTACGACCTGCCAAGACTGAATCAGGAAGAAATAGAAAATATGAACAGAAGAATCACAAGCACTGAAATTGAAACTGTGATTTAAAATCTTCCAACAAACAAAAGCCCAGGATGAGATGGCTTCACAGGCAAATTCTATCAAACATTTAGAGAAGAGCTAACACCTATCCTTCTCAAACCCTTCCAAAATATAGCAGAGGGTGGAACACTCCCAAACTCATTCTATGAGGCCACCATCACCCTGATACCAAAACCAGACAAAGATGTCACAAAGAAAGGAAACTACAGGCCAATATCACTGATGAACATAGATGCAAAAATCCTCAACAAAATACTAGCAGACAGAATCCAACAGCACACCATGATCAAGTGGGCTTTATTCTAGGAATGCAAGGATTCTTCAATATACACAAATCAATCAACGTGATACACCATATTAACAAATTGAAGAAGAAAAACCATATGATCATCTCAATAGATGTAGAGAAAGCTTTTGACAAAATTCAACACCCATTTATGATAAAAACCCTGCAGAAAGTAGGCATAGAGGGAACTTTCCTCAACATAATAAAGGCCATATATGACAAACCCACAGCCAACATCGTCCTCAATGGTGAAAAACTGAAAGCATTTCCACTAAGATCAGGAACAAGACAAGGTTGCCCACTCTCACCACTCTTATTCAACATAGTTTTGGAAGTTTTAGCCACAGCAATCAGAGAAGAAAAGGAAATAAAAGGAATCCAAATCGGAAAAGAAGAAGTAAAGCTGTCACTGTTTGCAGATGACATGATACTATACATAGAGAATCCTAAAGATGCCAGCAGAAAACTACTAGAGCTAATCAATAAATCTGATAAAGTGGCAGGGTTCAAAATGAATGCACAGAAATTTCTGGCATTCCTGTACACTAATGATGAAAAATCTGAAAGTGAAATCAAGAAAACACTCCCATTTACCATTGTAACAAAAAGAATAATATATCTATGAAGAAACCTACCTAAGGAGAAAAAAGACCTGTATGCAGAAAATTATAAGACACTGATGAAAGAAATTAAAGATGATACAAATAGATGGAGAGATATACCATTTCTTGGATTGGAAGAGTCAACATTGTGAAATGACTCTACTACCCAAAGCAACCTACAGATTCAATGCAATCCTTATCATATCACTGGCATTTTTCACAGAACTAGAAAAAAAAATTCACAATTTGTATGGAAACACAAAAGGTGCCGAATAGCCAAAGCAATCTTGAGAACGAAAAACGGAGCTGGAGGAATCAGGCTCCCTGACTTCAGACTATACTACAAAGCTACAGTAACCAAGACAGTATGGTACTGGCACAAAAACAGAAAGATAGATCAATGGAACAGGATAGAAAGCCCAGAGATAAACCCACGCACATATGGTTACCTTATCTTTGATAAAGGAGACAGGAATGTACAATGGAGAAAGGACAGCCTCTTCAATAAGTGGTGCTGGGAAAACTGGACATGTACATGTAAAAGTATGAGATTAGATAACTCCCTAACACCATACACAAAAATAAGCTCAAAATGGATTAAAGACCTAAATGTAAGGCCAGAAACTATCAAACTCTTAGAGGAAAACATAGGCAGAACAATCTATGACATAAATCACAGCAAGATCCTTTTTGACCAAGCTCCCAGAGAAATGGAAATAAAAACAAAAATAAACAAATGGGACCTAATGAAACTTCAAAGCTTTTGCACAGCAAAGGAAACCATAAGCAAGACCACAAGACAACCCTCAGAATGGGAGAAAATATTTGCAAATGATGCAACTGACAAACGATTAATCTCCAAAATTTACAAGCAGCTCATGCAGCTCAATTACAAAAAAACAAACAACCCAATCCAAAAATGGGCAGAAGACCTAAATAGACATTTCTCCAAAGATATACAGACTGCCAATAAACACGTGAAAGGATGCTCAACATCATTAATCATTAGAGAAATGCAAATCAAAACTACAATGAGATATCATCTCACACCAGTCAGAATGGCCATCATCAAAAAATCTAGAAACAATAAATGCTGGAGAGGGTGTGGAGAAAAGGGAGCCCTCTTGCACTGCTGGTAGGAATGTGAATTGGTACAGCCACTATGGAGAACAGTATGGAGGTTCCTTAAAAAACTACAAATAGAACTACCATGTGATCCAGCAATCCCACTACTGGGCATATACCCTGAGAAAACCATAATTCAAAACGAGTCATGTACCAAAATGTTCATTGCTGCTCTATTTATAATAGCCCGGAGATGGAAACAACCTAAGTGTCCATCATTGGATGAATGGATAAAGAAGATTTGGCACATATATACAATGGAATATTAGTCAGCCATAAAAAGAAATGAAACTGAGCTATTTGTAATGAGGTGGATGGACCTAGAGTCTGTCATACAGAGTGAAGTAAGTCAGAAAGAGAAAGACAAATACCATATTCTAACACATATATATGGAATTTAAGAAAAAAAAATGTCATGAAGAACCTAGTGTTAAGACAGGAATAAAGACACAGACCTACTAGAGAATGGGCTTGAGGATATGGGGAGGGGGAAGAGTAAGCTGTGACAAAGCGAGAGAGTGGCATGGACATATATACACTACCAAACGTAAAATAGATAGCTAGTGGGAAGCAGCCGCATAGCACAGGGAGATCAGCTCGGTGCTTTGTGACCACCTAGAGGGGTGGGATACGGAGGGTGGGAGGGAGGGAGACACAAGAGGGAAGAGAGATGGGAACATATGTACATGTATAACTGATTCACTTTGTTATAAAGCAGAAACTAGCAAAGCATTGTAGAGCAATTATACTCCAATCAAGATGTAAAAATAAATGTAGACCTGGGCACCCTATATTTTATCTGGCAACCTTGCTAATGGAGCCAGCATCTGAATTCAGATTTTTCCAACTCACAGATTTAGTTCCTGAGCTTGATAACATATCTTTATTGCTAGTATTAATTTAAGCAAATAAAGTAATGAATAAATCTTATCAAGTCAAAAATTATACTCCTAGTTTGCTAAACTAGAGTAAATGCATTTCATGATCTTAAATATGATATTCATATGAATATATAAATGCACATGGCATTTTATGAAAGTGAAGGCATTTTGAAAGCATAAACTGTGGTCTAAAATTTGTATCACAAGTTATATGTGTAGTAAGATATCAGTGGGTAGGCTCCCTGATCATTCCTGTTGTTAACACAGTTTAGAGAATAAGTTTGATTATGATGACAGGAAAATAACTATGCATCATCACAAATTATATTTTATCTTTGACATAAATGGGAAAAGATTACTCTCAGTAATTCCATGGTTATATTTAAAACAATTTAGCATTGTGCTTGATGTTATGCTTTTAAAAGCAATAGGCCCCACAGTTTGCAATCAATGCTATAGTAATCTCTGTCATTTAAATGTGTTTTTTGTGGGGTTTTTTTTTTTTTTTGCTTTTTCCAGTACTATTTCACACTATCTTATCTTTAATTTAAGTTTTTTTTGAATTATGTAGACAAAATCAAGATCAAGAAAGATAGTAAAACGTGTGTAAAAGAAGAATAGAAGTCTAAATTCAAAATAAATATACAAATATTTTCTGATATTACTTACATAGTGATTTTACAATCTACTAGGAGCCTTTTAATGTTTTCATACTATGGGCTTTTCCTGAAAAATATATAAGTAACATATGAAACATACATGGATTATATACTACAAAAATATTTGTAATAAATATTTTATAAAATTAATATCGAAAATATTTAAAGAGGTCTTAAATGTACATAAAGTGTTGATTTTTCAAAGAAATTTTACATGCAACATGATTTCACAAGTCTTTGAAGAAGATACTATAGCTGTAATAATATCTTTTTTGCAAATAAGACAATCAAGAATAAACAGAAAACTTAAAGTGTGACACACTGATCAATGGCAAGTTTCATTCAAGGACCAGATACTCTTATTATTGGTTCTGTGATCTTTGTACTCCGATAACCTACATCTTCAGATGCTCCTATTTGATGCGTACTGTACCATAATTTTTCTGGTTTTATTGATATTAGAATTAGCAGCTATTACAGATCAATTTATAATTATTGACAGCACATTGTTGAAATCTCACTAAAACCTTAATAAAAATATTAAGAAAGCATAAACTTGATGTTACTACACCTGACCAACACAGAGTAACTGGGGCCAAATCTACGTTCCTAACGAAAACAACCAACAAACAGACAAAATATTTGAAACACTAGCTTTCAAGAGACTGGGCATCAGTCAATAAAAGAAAATGATCCCTGAGAGACAGGAAACATTCAGGAGAAAAAGTGAGCTCAATGATTTCCCTAGCTTACTGCCATGAGAGAGTTTGAGGCTGTGGTACACAGTAAGTCAACCCAGGCAGACGCTGGCAGACTCTGTGAGTGGGGAAGATCTGAAAATATGGGGAAACCAAGGTGGCTAGAGTTCCAAATATACTGGAGAAGAAAGAGCTGCACAGAGAAAGAACTCCAGATATCTGTAGGCGGTTCTCTCAAAGCATTCAGCTAAGTACTGATAAGTGCATTCTTGTATGAAAATACTCCAAACCAGAAAAAGAACCACTTGAAATGATTAGAGGTAAATGCTGAGAACCATAGTGAAAATCATATGACTCACAGGTATGCAGTAAGAGAATACAGAAGGATCTTGCCTCAATTATGAGGATAATTATAGCCCTAGATCTAGCACTGCTCTGCTCCCACTTAAAAGAAATCTTAAAAATATAACCAGCAAAATTCAAACTCTTTCCAAGTAACTAAATTGTGTCCCAAAACAAAGTTTAAAAACATTTATAAGAATACAAAAATATCCAGCATCCAATAAGATAAAATTCATGATGTCTGACATCCAATAAAAAACTATCAAACATGCAAAGAAACAAGGAAACCCAGCCCATAATGGGGATAAAAATCAATCAATCAATAAACCAATAAAAACCAACACAGATGTTAAGAATTAGAAGAAAATGACATTAAAACATTATAACTGTATTGCATATGATATGTTTGAAAAATTATGTAAAGACATATAAGATATAAAAAGGACTTGGTTGAACTTCTAGGGATAAAAACTACAATGTGTGAGATGCAAAATGTGCCAGATGGGAATAACAGCAGATTAGATACTGCTGCAAAAAAAAGAAAAAAAAAATAGTACACTTTAAGTCATAACAAAATAAACTATCCAAAATGAAACACAGAGTAAAATAAGAATAATAAGAACAAAAATGAACAGAGTGCCAGCTAGCTATGGGACAACTTCTTGTAGCCTAAAATATGTGTAATTGTAGTTCCCAGAGTTAGGAAAGAGAAAGAGAACAGAAAAAAAAAAAAAAAAAAAAAAGGATGAAATGGTAGCCCAAAACTCTTCAAATACGGTAAAAACTATAAACCCATATAAACCCATATAAACCCAAGAAGCTCAATTAAATAACTCCAAGCCCTAAACATCATGGCATACCATTACTAAATTGTTCAAAGCCAGTGATAAAGACAAAATCTTAAAAGTAGCCAGAGAAAACATGTTATGTACAGAGGAACAAAGATAAGGATGACAGCAGATTTCTGTCACTGAAGATAGTGAAACAGCGTCATTAAGGTGCTGAAAGATAATAATGGTAAACCTAGATTTCTAAACTCAACAAAAACATCTTTTGAAAATGAAGGTGAAATACTTTTCCAGACATACAAAATCTGAAAGCATTCAACACCAGCAGACCCATACTATCAGAAATGTTAAAGAAAGAAGAGGACTAGAAACAGTAATTTATGGGTACATATTTATGATTTTTTCTTATTATTTAAATCTCTCTAAAATATAATTGATTATTTAAACAAAATTAATAATAATGCAGTGTGAGGTTTATAACATAAAAATAAAATTAATAAAAATAACACAAAAGCTGGGAGAAAAGAAATGGAAGTATACTATTGTGAGGTTCTTCACTATACATAAAGTTATATCACTTGAGGGAAAACTGTATGAAGTCAAAGACATAGCTATAAACCCTAAAGTAGTCGCTGAAATAAATAAAGAGTTATAGAGAATAAGCCAACAAAAGAGATAAAGTGCAATCATAAGCAGTATTTGTTTAATTTGACTAATCCAAAACGAGGCAGAAAAAGAGGAAAGGAGAAAAAGGAATAGATGGAAAAAATAGAAAACAAATAATAATAGTTTTAAACCACTCAAATTACTAATCACATTGAATGTCTTATTACCCTAATTAAAAGGCAAAGATTGTAGGATTGCATTTTTTTTAAAAGCAAGACCCAACTATATGCTTCCTACAAGAAATTCCCTTTAAATATACAGTAAGAAATAGTTTTAAAGTGAAAGGGTGGAAAAAGCTATACCCTTACTAACACTAATCAAAAGAAAGTTGGAGTGACTGTATTAATATCAGTTAAACTAGGTTATTCAGCAATGAATATTAGCAGGGATAAAGAAGGTAATTTTATAATAATGAAACTGTCAATTCATTTAAACAAATATAATGATTGTAAACAATTATACACCTAATAACAAAGCTTCAAAGTATATGAAGCAAAAACTGATGGAACTACAATGAGAAATAAAAAATTTTACAATTTTAGTTAGAAATTTTAATAACCTTCTTTTAATAACAGATAGAAGACAGTAAATCAGAATTTAGAAGATGTGAGCAAGATGTTGGATTATCAACGAACTTGTCCTAATTGATATTTACAGAACATTCTACCCAGCAACAACAAATACACATTATTTTTACATTCACATGGAAAATTTACGTAGATAACATATTATGGGCAATAAATAAATATGAATAAATATAACAGAAATCATGTCATACAAAGTATGGTTCTCTGCATAGTGTAATTAAATTGGAAATCAAAACAGAAAGATTTATGGAAAATCTCCAAATATCTGGAACAAAGTAATATGCTTCTAAATAACTCATGATCAGAAAAGAAATCAAAAGGGAAGTTAGGAAGTATTTTGAACTGAATAAAAATAAAAACAAAACTATGTGAGCTAAATAAATGGGTGAAGTACTAATGAAGCAGTACTTGAGGATACATCTTTAGCACTAAATGACTATATTTAAAAAGAAGAAAGGTCTCATATCAACCCTCAGCTTCTACCTTAAGAAACTAGAAAAAGGAAACAAATTACAAATTAAGTTAAAAAAGAAAGGAAATGATAAAGATCAGGATGAAAATTGATAAAATAAAAAATAAAGAAATAAATGAAACCAAAAGCTGTTCTTTGAGAAAATCAATAAAATTGATAAAACTCTAGCCATACTGATCCAAAAAGAGAGTAAAAAAGAGAAAACACAAATCACTCAATAAGGAATGAAAGAGATGATGTCACTACAGATACTACAGCTACTTGAAAAGATGATCAATGTATATTACAAATAACTCTATTCCAAAAAACCCTCAAAACTTTTTTAAAAATTAAATGGACAAATTTGTTAAAAGGCACAAACAAGACTTCAAGAAGAAATGGATAACCTGAATAGCCTACGTCTATCTAAAAAAAATAGAATATGAAGTTAACATTCTTACCAAAAAGAAAACTCCAAAGTCAGATAGCTTCATTGATGAATTCTACCAAACTTTTATGGATAAATAATTTCAATTCTACACAAAGTTTTCTAGACAACTGAAAAGGTGGGAATCCTTTCTCACTAATTCTATGAGGTCAGTATTACCTTGAATCAAAACCAGATGTTACAAAACAAGAAAACTACATATCAATATCCTTCATGAACACAAATGCAGGAATTTTAAACAAAGCTTTTGCAAATATAATCCAACAATATATCAAATGAAAGAAATAATCATTACTCAGTGGAGTTCATCCTACAAACACAAGGTTGGTTTACCATTCAAATCTTAATCTATGTAATTTGCCTTATTAACATAATTAAAAAGAAAAATGATACGATCATCTCAGAAGACATTAAAAAAAGCATTTGACAAACTAGAAGAGTCATTCTTGATAAAAAGTCTCAGCAATACAGCAAGATTAAGTATCAAATGGCCTCTTCTCAATAAACCATCACTGAGAATTGGTTCAAGAAAATTCTGAAAGAAAATTATTTCCAAGCAAAAGATACTTGCAGACATGAAAAAATGGATATGTTATTTTATATACAAGATAAGGCATTAAACCTATAAGGAAGACATGGGGTAGGACATAGCAGACCCAACGTGGTGGAGACAATGGGCGCATGCACGGTGATGGTGCAGGAGGTTCCATATGACTGTTATGCACCAGGTATAAAGTACAACTAGTCTGTACTGGAGAATATCAGGCTACTCCAAAAAAAGATGAAATTGATAGTATACTGATGTACTTGAACATCTTGAAGGAAGACACAGACAATGTTGGGGAGTCTTTGGTACTAAATAAGTTACAAATACATTTAAAAAATCATTTAAATGAGGAATGAAAGTAATATCTCTAGGAAAAACAGAACATTGAACAGTAAAGGAAATTAATCATGATTTACCATATTGTTCAGTTCTGGATAGTGCTTACATGGTCATAATAATCTAAACATAATATTTATCTAACCTAAATAACAACATTATTGTATAGGGAAATTGGGGGTGGGGGGGACTGGGAAGATTTTATATTATGCAATATGTATATGCATTATGGGGTGGGTAGAGAAGAGTTAAGTCTTAGGAATGGGAAGGCGATTGATAATGCATAAAACTGAGAAACCAAAATGTATAATTTTTATCACATTATTCAGAGACTAGTACCAAACAAATCAACTAAAGTCATGAATGGAGTTGCTTCTGGCACAGGGAAAATGGAGGAAGAGGGTGAGTGTGGTAGACTACTGATTTTCATAAAAGCCTTGTTGAACTATTTGAATATGTACAACTTTGATTAAACTGGAAACCAACAAAAAGTTTTATATCCAGTATAGACTTTTATTATAACACATTCACTTACTAGAGCATGAATTATAAACTGAAACCAAAGATTATCTCACCATTTGAAATTGCCAGTCTTCTTCACCTACTGTATGATAGTGGCTAATACAAAAGTGTCTATACATATGTGCACACTTATATATGGTTTTGATGTGGATGATGTTCCACTAGGAACATGAGATTGTCGTCCACAGGAGAAATGAGACATAACAGACCACACTGAAGTTACAATGTCATCTTAGAGAAAAGGGCTTCCCAGTCAGCTAAAAAAAATTGAATGCAACCTGATTGAGGTTATTATCTTACCTAAAGAAAGAATACATAAAACAGAAGGAGGCTTGTTCAGCAAAGGGAGCCAAGTAAAATTAGAATCTTTCTGGTGAATGCTGGCAATGTCAATTCAAGGCCTACCCAAGGAAGAAGCTGCCCTATTTACATAACACAGCCTGATGGCCCTGGTGGCTCTTCTGTCCCTATCGAGGAAATGAATTTACCCATCTTTCATTACCTGCCACCATTAGACATTTGAACCAGGCCTATCACAAAGCTATAAAAATTATATGCACTCATCAGAGGACACAAATATATAGCACCCTTGGTATTTGCATTTCTCATTGGAAATTAATACAATTTACAATGTTTCTTTAGATCTAGGTTAAAGTAGGTTCCCCCCTAAGAGATTAATCAACATTTAATATGTTAGAAAATAAGACATTTCTTTTAGTTTGCAATCCTGGGTTAGGGGAGATGAAATAGGAGATCATGTTTTTTAAACTGTCAGGGAATATGTGTATGAGATAAATCTGAATAGCAATACATATACTAATTTTAAAATATTCAATTACATTTGAGAATGTTTTTTTCTCTGAGTTGTAATGAGCCTAGGAAAAGTTTAAAATGCTCAAGAACTTTGAACTTAGCTGGGGAAGTGTTAAACTAGTTCAGATAAAACAAGTTTGCTAAACTGTAATTATTTTATGTGATGTTTAAAAAATGTTGAAAAATTTTTTTTAAATATCTGAAACTGAAAAAATAACATTAATTATGTCTACACTGTCTGGAAGCTGAATGGTACCCTAGTAGTCTTGAGAAGATAATGCAATCTACAGTCTACTAAATTATTCCCTAGGCATAGTTTATACAGTAGGCATATATGACCCATTAAAGTCAATGTACAGTTTATGTAAGACCACAGTTCATCTTGGCCAAGAGGTGATTTCAAGTGAAATATTGAGAGTTTAACATTCTCTCACCTAAGAATAATTTGTATTTAAGGATAAAAATTAAATAATATAATGAGCTTTGTGATCAGTTTATATAAAATGTAAAATACATTTTAAGTGAACATTTAAACTCCAATTTGTCTACTAACATTTCTTAGATTCTAATTATTATTGTTCTAATATAGAGTTTTATAAAGGGGAAAGTTAGAAGGATCTTTGGGACAGCCCCTCTAGTGAAGAAGGATAAGGCTGTAAAACACGAGGCAGGACAAGCTCTTTATCTTTCATTGCTTTTATTACTCAGGACTCCCTGATTTTCCACAAACTTTGATTTACTCATTTCAGATGATTAGGCAAGACCTATTTTTCATGGATATTTCCACGTATAAGGCAGAGATGAACCAATGATTTTCAAGTGCTAATTTGAGAATGTTTGTATAGCCTCTGATTTCAGTAAAAACAAAGGGCACCTTGAGTGAAATGTTGACCATTCTTAGCTCTGGATTATGGAAGAGAAGGTGAGGCAAGAAATGAGGACAAGAGAAATATGGAAAAATCTGTAGTCAAATCACCAAGATTTTGGGTATCCATGACTACAAGCGTTCTGCTCAACTGATTTTCAGATTGTATTGCTTAGAGCAAGTGCGCAGGGCAATTAATGACACATTATCCTGTCTCAATGGCTTTGAATGTTGACACTTGCTTCTACCGTCTTTGATCATGCATTTATTTGTTAATTAAGCAAATATTTATTAAGATTTACTATGGGGCTTCCCTGATGGCACAGTGGTTAAGAATCTGCCTGCCAATGCAGGGGACACGGGTTCGAGCCCTGATCTGGGAAGATCCCACATGCCACAAAGCAACTAAGCCCGTGCGTCACAACTACTGAGCCTGCACTCTAGAGCCCGTGAGCCACAACTACTGAAACCTGTGCTCCTAGAGCCCGTGCTCTGCAACAAGAGAAGCCACCGCAATGAGAAGCCCATGCACCGCAATGCAGAGTAGCCTCCGCTCACCACAACCAGAGAAAGCCCGCGTGCAGCAACGAAAACCCAACGCAGCCATAAATAAATACATACATACATACATAAAGATTTACTATGTACTACTCATAGCTATTATTCCCAAACTCACTCAAATAATCTATCTTTTAGTGAAAAGGTATGGTGTTGACTAAAGTCTTTCTTGCACTAATACCACAGTCCTCCTCCACTTAATAATCTGTTTGGCCATTAACCTGCAACATTCAGTGCTATCAAATGGATCTTCGGTAAATTAAATTTCCTGAGGGAGTAGGAAAAGAGAGGAGCTCTCCTCTCAGTTTTAACTCACAGTGCACTACTGACATCACCTAAGCCCTTCCTTCACTGAAAATCTTGACCTAGAATTTGCTCACCATTTTCTCCTCTCAGAAGTCCTACTCTATCTTTCTAATTTAATATACTTAAAAAAGAATAAATCCACATAAATATGCACTATTTGAGAATTTTTTTCTTGTTTGTTTTGAAAGGGAATACTTAATATCACAAATGAATGTTTAATTGGTAGACTTTCAAGGAGTGTTGCCAAATGAAATGAGGATTTCTAGCAAGACAGAAGCAATTACATTTTTGTATTTTTGAGGGCGGTGGGGAGATTTGGAGGTCTCTGTTTCCCTTGCATTGTATAACAGGATGATTAATTATTTTTCCTATAAGCCCAGCCCTGATCTCCCTAAATCAGGGTTAATAACTATTTCAATGTTGCTAAGCTTGGAAATAGTTTAAGTATTACATTAAGTGCAACTTAAAAACAAGGATTCAGAGATTCTGACTCTATAAACCTAAAAGGGTAGGAGAGTAAACTGTGGGTGTATAATGTGGATGTATAAATAAATGGGAAGACAAAAAGCTAGAAAACATACCATCTATGTCAAAGAAATAATTAAGCTGAGTCCCTGACACTAAAAGTTCTAATATTCCAAACAATATTACAATACACTGTAGCTATAGATTTTTTAAATAATTTGACTGGAAAATTTTGGAATAACTAATAAAGTGGGAGAAAAGTTGACTTGTATATGAACAGATCATCTATGAAATAAAATTTTAATTACTACTTTAACACTACCAGAAAAGAATGCTTTGCCTTCACAAATCTTAATAATAAATAATAAATCTAAAAGTAAAAGGCAAAAAATACATCCCAAAGTCATAAAGCAACTGCAGAAAATCTGTTAGCTATATCTAGTTCTTTAATTTATATGCAGGCTATTTAACAAAGATCCACTTTCTCAGTTTTAGTAACACATATTTTCTAAGGATATTTCCAAGAATAGGATATACTATACTTGAACACATTGAAATAATAAAAATGAATACAAACACAACATGAAGAAGTAACAGAAATAAGAACACAACTTTTAGACAACAGGAAAAATAGATACATACAATTCATTAATATTTGTTAAATGTGGGGTTAACAAACGTTACATTTCTCCGTACTTGATTCTTGGCTAAAATGTTGAGCATAGAAAGAGTGATCATTTTTAAAATTCAATGAAATAGCACCCAGAGGTACTCTAGAGAAGATCAACAAAGCTGGAGTTGGTTGTTTGAGGAGCAAAAAAAAAAGCCTAACAAAACAGACAAATCTCTGACAAAACGGATTAAAAGAATAAAGAAAACATAAACAATATAATCAATTAAAAGAGGAACATAACCAAAGATAAAGAAGAGACTAAAAAAGTAATGAGAGAATATTATAGAATATTATAAGACTCTGATTTTGAAAATAAAATTTACAAATTCCTAAAATTATGTCTCATCAGAATTGACTCAATAAGAAATGAAGAGGTCAAGTAATCCTATGCACACATTTGATGCACATTTCCTCTTCTTGTTGATGATAAAAAATCCTGAAGAGGAAAAGTTCAAAGACTATATTTTCTGAAATGCTGCTAGAGCCTTACTGCCAGGTTGATAAAACACTATTAATCAACAATGTAATAGTCTGCTGTCATGATTCTTAACGATAATTTTAGATTGGCATGATTTATGCATATCGGTTTTTAGTGAGCACTGCTTCTTTTTCCAGAGATGTTATAATTAATGTTTAATCCTATATCATTATGTGTTAATCAATAGTTTAAAAACCTTCCCACTTTTCCACTCTCACTGCCCCTGCTTTAGTTGATGGGTTCATGGTTTTTTGTCTGAGAAATTATGAAAGCTTCCTAAATGGTCTTTTGCCAACCAAAATTAATCTTTCTACTGATCAAATTTAAAATATTTTTAGAAATTTACCTCAAATTACTGGTCTGGGCTAATTTTAATATATCAAGATATTTAACCATTTTTAGTCTCCAGTGATGATGTATACTCTAATTTTCTCTGAGATATGCTCTTCAGAACAATATAAATACATATATAAGCATATACATATATAAAATAAAATCATTATTAAATAATATAAAAATATAATATGCATATGTATTTATTTTATATATACATAAATGTATGCATATATAAAGCAATATAAAAGCAATATAAATGTGTGTGTATAAGTACAAAGCCATTTTCAAAATTTCCAAAGAAATCCAACCTTGTTAATTGTTAGTAAAACCTATAAAATTCAATATGCTTCCTTGTATTAAAATGTCAAGTATATTCACTTATTACTTTTTTGTCACCAGACAAAACAAGAGATAATAAAGCAAACAAATGGATCATTTTTGTTGACTTCTACAAAAATCTCCTAACATGTATTTGTTTGAAAAAATAAGGTTATTTATAAATGTAATATTTATAAACAAATAAATTCTCTCAGATCACCTAATACAAAGTTATAGAGTTAGGTATTTTAGTGTTTTGGTACTTAAGAATCTAGTATTATACTCTCAGAAATGAGTATAATTAGGTTATGAGATAAATCTGAAGAAAACATAAACACATTAGAAATAAAAAGAAACACATTAAACATACATATTCTATTTGGCAGTTGGTTAGAAACATCATCTTTTAATATATATAACAATAAACACAAGTGTCTATTAGATCTAAACTGAAGTTTCAATGACAAAATTTCATTTTAAAGTAATAATGTTCTCTTATGACCAAATTGTGGTGCACTCTTCGATATTTTTATCATGTAGTTAAAATCAAATTTAACAATGTGACTATTCATGTTACTATTATCAGAGAAGCATGAAAAAATACTTTTTCACAAATGTATCTGAAGAAATAATCCTCTAAGAAGAGCAAGACAGAACAAAAAAGTAAGGGCATAAACCCCAAAGCAACACATAGACACACACATGCTCACTCAAGTAATGCACAATGAAATCGACTTAAAATATTCCTCTAAGCTATAAATCTGAACATGATCTGTATTCTCCATGCATAATGATTAAAGGAAAAAAAAGGCAAAGATTCAAATGATAAGGAATATGCATATACACATTTTAAGCTATTTTATTTGGTTATTGTATAAGAAGGGGAATTCTTAAAATATTCTGATGCTCAACAAGTTAATATTTTTACTATATTAGGTGATGCTAAAATAGACATTTTTATGAAAAGGAAAAATACACCCAACACAAGAAAAATGTAAAATATTACTTTTAAAATTTAGAGATTCTCTGAAATTTAAGCTTACCCAACAGCTATGACATAATGATATTCTATATATCAAATGAAATTAATACAAGATGAGATGACTCTTTCATCACAGCAGGCAGACTAAAGTTAAAAAAAAACCCTGAATATGAATCAAGGTATTAGGCATTTAAAGGGCAACTCAGGTATGTAGCAATACAGAAATATTTATCTTGAACTGAGATTTTAATAGACTATATAATCAAAGGTACATTTCAGAAATGACTTATTATTTTAAGAATAACTACTGAATTTCTAAAATATCCCTCTTTCCTTTTCCTAAAACGTATACTTTATTAGATATAAAGAGATTTCTTTAGTCTATTTATAATGATTGCTATAATTATGTAAAGGGTATAGTGAGAGAAATTCTGCAGCTGCCACATAATACACAAATCTCATTTTAAATAATTCCCCTATAAATGTTAATAACTTCATATTCTGATCTAAACACCTGCTTATAATGCCTCACTGTCTATGATAATGCACTTGATTTTCTCAAGTCTAAATACCACATATCAAAGTAGAAACCCATTTTTAGTAATGTATGCCACCATTTTAAGTAAAATACTTAGTACTACATAAACAAGAAAATGTGTTTTTGTCATAACTGAAATACAAACAAGACTCTATGGAGTAAATTTATTCATTGTTCATGTCTTTCCCAAAGATTAGCCCTTATTCTGTCTCTATTGAAAATGCACACATGCAAAAAATATAGCTGCAGTTTCATACCTGTGTGTGTTTATAAAATTGGTTAATTTTTATTTTATAGACAAAAAGAATGTATTTTAAATCTTATACAAAAAGATATATTCAGTATGGGATACTAAAGTATGGAATACACAGATCATGCCTTTGTATTTGGGCCCAAACATTTTTCTTAAAAATACATATTAACAATAAAATATTTGCTACAAAAATGTTTAAGTAGTCTTATAATGTTGTATTTATGTGTATCCATGGACTAATTCTTTTTAAATTTCATTCCATCCCATCAAAACCACGTGAACATCTTAATAGATGCAGAGAAAGAATCTGAAAAAATTCAACACATTTTTATGACAAAAAAAACCCAAACAAACTAGGGATAGAAGGGTACTTCCTCAACTTGATAAAGGGTATCTTTGAAGAAAACATAGCTCATACTTAATGGTGAAAGACTAAATGCTATCCCTTTAAGACCAGGAACAAGAGAAGGATGTTGTACCACTTCTATTCAACATTGTACTAGAGAGTTTAGCCAGAGCAATTAGGCTAAAAAAATAAATAAAAGGCATCCAGATTGAAAAGGAAGAAAAGTTATCTACATTTGCAAATGACATGATCTTGTACACAGAAAATCCTAAGGAATCCACTGAAAAACTATTAAAACTTATAAATAAATTCAGCAAGGTTGCAGGATACGAAGATCAATAAACAAAAATTATATTTCTATAAACCACAATGAGCAATGCAAACAATAAAATTGAGAAAACAATATCATTTACAACAGCACCAAAATGAAACAATACTTAGGAATAAATTTAATGAAAATATGACTTGTATACTAAAACTATAAAATATTGTTGAAAGAAAACAAAGTTCTAAATATTTGAAGAGATATCCCATGGTTATGGATAAGAATATTCAACTCTGTTAAAACTGCAATGTGTACCAAATAGATCTACGGATTCAACAAAATCCCTATGAAAATCCCAGTGGGCTGTTTTGCAGAAACTGACAAATTGATCCTAAAATTCATATCGAAATTTAATGGACCCAGAATAACCAAAACAAGTACTAAAAAAGAACAACAAACAATTAGTTGGGAGACTTACTATCCCCAATTTCAAAACTTACAATAAAGCTACAGTAATCAATACAATGGTACTAGCCAAGGATAGACATAAATTAATGGAATAGAATTGAATGTCCAGAAATAAACCCTTACCTTTATGGTCAACTGATTTTCAACAGGGTGCTCAAACAGTAAAATGGGAAAGAATAATCTTTTCAGCAAACGGTGCTGAGACAAGTGGATATCCACGTGCAAAAGAATAAAGCTGAACACCTTACTCACACTAAACACAAAAATTGACTAAAAAGGGATCCTAGACTTTATAAGAGCTAAAGCTATAAAATTCTTAGAAAAAAACATGGAAACAACTTTTTGTGGCCTTGGGTTAGGCAATGCTTTCTTAGAGGTTTCATTCAAAGCACAAGTGATGCAAGAAAAAATATATAAATTGGACTTCCAAAATTAAAAATATTTGTCCTTCAAAAGACACCATCAAGAAAGTGAAAAGACCACCCACATAATGTGAGAAAATATTTGCAAATCATACACCTCACAAGGGGCTTTTATCCAAAATATGTAAAGAATTCTTACAACTCAAAAATTTTTTAAAAATTATAAGAACCCAATTTAAAAATGGGCAAAGAATTTGAATAGACATTTCTCCAAAGAGGATATACAAATAGCCAATTAACACAAGAACAGATGCTAAACAACATTATTCACCAGGAAAATGTAAATCCAAACCACAATGACTTCACACACACACACCAGGATGACTATAACAAAAAGGCAGAAAATAACAAGTATTGATGAGGATGTGGAGAAATTGGAACCTTCATGCATTTCTGGTAGGAATGTAAAATTGTGCAGTCACTTTGGAAAATATGACTTTAAATGTTAAACATAGAGTTACTATAAAAACCAAGTAATTCGACACCTTCGTGAATTGAAAACGAGAGAATACCTCCACATAAAAACTTATACCCATATATTATAGCAGCATTATTCAAAATAGTCAAAAAGTAGAAGCAACCCAAACATCCGTCAACCAATTAATGGATGAATAAAATGAAATATGTTCATACAATGAAATATTATTTGCCAATAAAAAAGAATGAAGAACAAAGTTCTGATACATGCTACGATATGGATGAACCTTGAAATCATTATGCTAAATCAAAGAAGCCAGTGACAAAAGACTACATATTGTATGAGTCCATTTATACGAAATGACAAGAATAGACCAAAAACAGAAAGCACAGTACTAGTTGCCCAGAGTTGGGAAAACGGGGATAACAAGGAGTGACTGCCAATTGTTATGGTGTTTTGGGGGGAGGATGATGAAAACATTCTAAAATTAGATTGTGGTGATTTTGCACAACTCTGTGAATATGCTTAAAAAAAACAACATTGAATTGTACATTTTAAGTGGGTGAACTGAATAGTATATGAATTACATCTCAATGATGCTATTTTTTAAATGTCCATCTCATTATTTTCCCACAAAGAAATATTACATCTACAATGTCTCAAACACCAAAAAAAAAAAAAAAATCTCAGGGTTTTCTCTCAGCTATACCATCTTCTTTACATGGCAGTATCAAAATCCTGTGGAACCATTCAGCAATCTTCTTTAAATCCTTCCTACTCTTCTCCTTGCCCTTGCCTCACTTGATTAGGTCATAGTTTACTGTCTAAATAATCATAGCTGCCTCCCAGAAGTCCTTGCTGTCAGCCACCAGTCTCTGCTCTCTCCAGACCAGCTACTCACTGCCTATACACTTGTCTTCCTAAAGCATGCTCTGAGAGATATTCCAGAGTTCCCCCATAGCTCCCAGAATTAAGTCCAAAATCTTTAGCATAGATTCAGGTATTTTTCAACCTGACCCCATACAACAAATTAGCCTAATATCCCTACAACTTTCCAACCAGTACTCAGTACTCAAAGTAATCTTTTAAGCAACTTGCTGCTATTTGAACTTAGTATGCTCTTTATGCCTCAGTAACCTTGTATAATACATCCTCTCCACCTCTCACCTTTCCTGTCTGATTAGATTAATTCTTATTTATCAATCAAGACCCAAGTTTAGATGCCACGTTTTCTATGAAGTCTTCTAGGAGACCCCCTCAGGTATATTTAGTGGTTCTTTTCTTCTGTTTGGGAAGAATTTTATTCATATCTTCATTATAGTATTGAACACTGTTGTATTGTTATTATTTGTTTACACATCTGCTTTCCTCAGTAGACTGTGAGCTTAGTGATAACACATTTATTCATCTTTGATTTTCCAATCCACCCATTAGAATCCTTGTTATATTAGGAAATGCTTAATTAATTCTTATTAAAGCATAAAACACATACAGAATTAATGAATGTTATACATACACATTTGCTTCAGGGTAAGTGGAGAATTTAACGCTGAGAGACAAATCCTCCAAAGCCTCACTCCTAAATTTGCTATTTCACCCAGATTTAGCATAGCATATTAGAGCTAGGAGGACCTTTTTCTAGATTAACTTGATAAACTAAAGTCAAAGAATGCTAAGGAGTCTTTAAAACTCTAAACTTTTAAGTCCAAGAACATTTTAACTCACTATAGGAAATACTTGGCCAATATTATGTATTAATGAATCATTTATTAACCAAATGAAAAAGTTCTTTCTGTTACTGATTTTTAAAAATGAGTATCTTCCTCTTTTAAAATCTAATGTACCATTATGATCTAAAACAAAAGAAACTATGCTAAGTGAAACACTGTCCACCAGGAAATGTAAAAGCTAAATTTGTAAATTCATAGGTTTGTTAGAGTGAATCATGATCATAAGCATAATGATTTCCAATGATATGCTCATATGAACTAGTGATAATGTCATAAATATTTTGTTGGCAAATTGTAGTCTCAGCAAATATATGCTAGGTAATTAGTATAATTTCATTATTGTGAGATAATATTATTATCTCACAATAAAATTACATATATAACATACAAAAATAACATACATATATAACATACAAAATACATATACATATACATACAAAAATACATATACATACATATATATCTAGTGAATCTCATCTCCATCAATCATTTTCAATACATTTTAATAGATGTCTAATGAATGAGAATCCCAAAGCTAAATGTCTAACTCAGTCAATCTAATATTCAGTATTTGACTCCAATATGTATTTAAAGTCTGAGAGAAATTTGATTGCAACATTAACAACAAATAGATGGCTTGTTTACCAGTAAATAATATCCTTTTGAGAAAGACAATATAATAGCTGAAAATACAGAAGCTTTTAATAAAATTCTAATTCAAAATATACAGCTAAATTTTTAGTTAGATAAAATGATAATATTAAGCACTATGAAAATATTTGAAATTTTAAATGATAAACATTAGATGCATTAATTAGTTTTAGATTCTGATATTTGTAATTGCATAATGATATCTAATTTCTACAATTGAAATTACCTGTGCTGGTATGGTAATATAAATTAATAACTGCAATGCTAATTTTTAAAGACTTTAGAGTGATTAATAAAGATATTTTTAAGTATTGAAGTACAAAAATAAAATTTACCCTGCCTTACATAATGATCACACAAAATTAAATAAAATAACAAAGCATAAATCTTGAAACTATATACATATCTTGTGTACAATATAAGTTCTTATTAAGTTTAGCTCACTAAATTAAAAGAAATCAGACCACTTATCTTAGAAATGCCCAAATTTTCTCCCATTATGATCTAAAGTAAATAATTAAAGGAAATCAAAATTTCTGCAAACTTATATAAGAAATAATCTACAGTTACAGGCTTAGAGTGACAAAACCCTTGGTGTCTTTGTGTGTCATATACCAGTAATTCAGTTTCATTTAAAATAATATAGGGATGATAAACCTTTCACCACAGCCTCAAACATCAATCATTCAAATAGAAATACACATACCTGCCCACAACAATCATATTCCAGCATTGTAGAGTTGGAGAATTTAAGGCTTTCAAGGTTCTGAATATGTGTGTAAAAGCTGTTGATTCATTTAGAAGGAATCTGTTATTTTCCCTCCTCAAAGTGTAGTTACCAACTACAACTTCTTACTTAGCCATCAACACTGCCACAATCCAAGCTTTGTTGTAATGCTGTACTCTTACAGCTAAAAACCTGTTGATAATGAACCTGAACCCATTATTTTGAGTCAATGGATTGAAAGAAATAGGGCAAAGAATGAAAGCCACAGGGCCAATTACAAGCATTCTTTGATGTATTACTTGCTAGCACCCACCATATCACTTTGTGTCTTTGTCTTGATCCCCTCTGTTACTCATTAATTATTCTGGAAGGGTTAAAGTTCAGAGAGCTAATTGCACAAACAGTCTTTCTTGGTAGGGATTCTCCCTACTCTGACACTTTCCCCAACTGTGCCCAGCCACCTTGTATTATGCCAATTAACCCAATTCTTGGCATTTTTGCTTGGCCTTCTAGCATCTTTTCGAGCTTTGCCTAAAATATTTTCACTGGGTTACCTACAGAATAAACCAAGCAACTTTAAGATTTGATTAAAACTTATTTCATGATATAATCTTTCATAAACTTCTAATGACACAATTAAATTTTCTTCTGTACTAATTGTCATAAATACATTATTTATAACATAAAAATTCTTTAACAAATTGCTGAACATTCAGCAATATTAAATTATTTATTCCACCTTCCTACACTGAGTCACAGCCCATTCTAATAAAAATGACTTTTTGCACATTTGTCAGCCAAGATCTGAACTGAGATTTAGTTTTTACATGTCGTATTGAGGTTCCTGTAATATATGAACTAATCCCAATATTATCAGGATATTTAAAGAAATCACCTGTGGTGAGTCTACACCGTTTCTGTAAATTTTCAATATTTGACCATTATTATAATTCTGAAATATAATTCCAAAAGTAAATAATCCTGCCTTGTAGTGCTTCCTGAGTATGCCTTATACATCTTTATATTTTTTCAAAACCTTCAAGAATCCATTGCTTTTCATGTATCAGTTTCAATAGTATCTGGCAATTGTTTGAAAGCATCTATTTCAGAGCTATGCACTAATTAAGTACTCAATTTATTTTCAGTTATTGCAGTTGTGTTTTCATTGAATAGCAATTAATTAAGCAGCTACTACATATCTAGCATTTGCTGGCTGCTGTGGACAAAGGGTGAATGAGTTTAAAAGAGTGTCTACTCTCACAGAACTTTAGGTTAATGGAGTTGTCAAAATTTCAACAGATAAGCAAATGCTAACATAAATAGTAACAAACAGAAGCTGCCTTGAAGAAGGAGGCCCATTAACAAACAGAACCATTAACCTGAAGAATGAAAAGGGGCCCTGCATGCAAAGAGCAGGGCAGATGGAACAGTATACGCAAAAGCTCCCCATTAGAGGTGAGCAAGTTAAGTCTGAAAAACTGTTAAGCCAATTTGCAGTATAGTGAAAGGGAAAAGAATGACTGGGGGCTAGATTAGGAAAATAGGAACCAGATCGTGCAGAGTGTTCTAGACTATGAAAAGAACTTATTTAAGGAACAATGCATATGATGTGATTATTTTTTATACTGCTGAGAAGAATACATCAATGGGTTTTTTAACTAAAAGAGAAGCGAAGCCAGAGATCAGTTTTTAAGTAGGAATTCCATAAATCTTCTAATTACTTCTGTGATGGAGAGCGTTCTTTGCATATACCCATAAAACTTACTTGAGTCTAATATACAGAACTAATTTGACCACATAGATTCCAATTGTTAATCTCCATTAAACAGATGATAGAATCCTACACTCCACAAAGCAATTGTGTCAAAAGAAGAGGCCAATAACTTCTTGGCTTAAATAAAATATGTTTAAAAGCCCAAAGTACATAATTGTTGAATAAGCTTTTTAAGTTGGTTTATAGATTTTATTAAATGTCACAAGAATAATACAAGCCCAAGATGAAGCCAAAATGAAATGATTAGTGCCAGTGAAGTTATACCAATCATTCATTCATAGTTACATAGATGTCACCTTTAGCTGCAACCCTGTATTAAATGTGTTTGGTTAGTTCATTCACAGTGCTATCAATGACAGAACTTTTCAGATTGACCTTTTAATAAAGCTAACACAAAAATAACCAACCATGATTCCAAAGTTATTAAATGTATCATTTTAACCTCTCTTTCATAAGATGCTGTAACTAACACTAGGATGGCAAAAATAGTTCCATGAATTAATTGACTCTTACATAACATCTGCAAAAATACATTTTTCAGAGCCTGTGACTTGCCTATTTCTAATTTTTAGAATGCCAATTATTCTCTTTTAAATTTAACTTCTTTCACTCGTGATTAATTAAGGTATTAAGCTCTTTTTTCTTAATATAAATGAAAGGTAAATGATAGTTTTAAAATGTAGTTTCATTCTAATGATTTTCATCTAACTCAAAGTTCCACATTTGAAGCAAAGAGGGGCGCTCTAGATTGATGTTAGCACCCCCTTAACTCCCTCTTGCCCCCTGCAGAATTCAAAGAACTTATTTGCTTCATTCCAAACCCCTTCATCTCCCCTGGCGCAGTTTGTCAAACTAAATATTTTTCTCTCTCTATTTCTGGCTAGTCATGTTATGGGTACTATCCTAAAATAATGATGCCACATTTAGGACCAGGGAAATTGAAAAAAGGCCAACTCCAAATGACCATTCAATTGCTCTTGTCCTCATTTTTTAAGATCTTGAATGTTTCTTTACGATTACCCTCCCCACTTTTTCTCAAGTTGTAATTCTATAAGACACAATAAATTCATTGTCCTGCATGAAGTGTTAGCAAATGCAGGGTGACAATATCAATACTTCAGGAAAGTTGGATTTTATTTTTAGGAATCAGATTCTAGAAGAATGATAATTCAGCATTCCATAGGAAGGAGAGAAAGCAGAATGTACTGCCAACTCATGATTTTAAACTTCCCTCCCTTATTTATAAGCTACTAGTAAACTGCTTGAACTGATATAGATTGGAAACTGTATAGTTATGTAATTTCTGCCTCCACATTTGCTTCCTTATATCTCACAAGGTATTCTTCTGATATATCCCCTCTGGATGTATGAGTGAGATAGTTCTGAATCTGCCAAATGCTGTAAAAGAGGTGAAGTGACATCCTTAGAGCAGCAACAATAATATTTGAGCTATTTTCCATTGGTAAATTCATTAACCATCTGGCTTAATCTGCCACTATTTGAACCATCACTGGGAGTTTTATGGCAAAACTCTTTGGTACATGATCCATAATCAGTTAGAGGTCAAAGAAGAGAAGGCATCTCAGCCAATGTTATAAATTTCCATACCACCAACTCACACCCTTGGGTCCTCAATTTTATATCAATAAAACTGTTCTTAAAATACATCTATTCAACATAAACTATATTTAAAATGGTGTTTAATTTTTTTAACATCCTTATTGGAGTATAATTGCTTTATAATGGTGTGTTTGTTTCTGCTGTATAACAAAGTGAATCAGCTATACGTATCCATATATCCCCATATCCCCTCCCTCTTGCGTCTCCCTCCCACCCTCCCTATCCCACCCCTCTAGGTGGACACAAAGCACCAAGCTGATCTCCCTGTGCCGTGCAGCTGCTTCTCACTAGCTATCTATTTTACATTTGGTAGTGTATATATGTCAATGCTACTCTCTCACTTCTTCCCAACTTACCCTTCGCCCTCCTCGTGTCCTCAAGTCCATTCTCTGTGTCTGTGTCTTTATTCCTGTCCTGCCCCTAGGTTCTTCAGAACCTAAAATGGTGTTTAAATATTGTACTAAACCATTTCATATATCACGTGAAATTATTTCTCTTTTAAGGGACTATTTCAGATGAAAATTTTAAAAATTAAAATTGCATTAATGTTAGGACCCTCCAAAACAAATACCCTATCAAAATAGAATGTCTAGAATCCTAAAAAATATTGACTAGTGTTGTCTGTAATATATCCTACTCTTCATATCTAAACTGAAATTGTATACAATAAAGACCATAATTTTATATTCTTTCACTATTTCTCCAAAGTACATAGGGCTTTGATCCATGAACTGTAAGACTGCTTACAAACTGAACTTCAAGTATTATCAGATATATCCCCTTTTCTATAGATTCTGTAGTCAGCAACTTAGAGTGCTACATTCCATTGTCCTTTTCTAAACAGCACACTTTCCAATCTAGTAATGTTTTCAGGGGTGGGTGAGGTAGAAAGTATCTTTGAGAACATTCTAAGTTCCTTCCCAGTGAGAGAAAGAAAAATATAACCTTTGATTATTCATGAAAAAGGAAAATTTTTCAGACTGCTATTAAATGCCTCCAGTAACAGAGATCTCAAACCCATTCTGCTGTTGGATCAATCTAATAGCTTAAGTGTTTATTTTTAATCTTAAACTGTAAATCACCACATTCTAACATGGTAATTAACATCTTAACTTCTGTTTCTCATTCTTCCTTCGGAAAAATGTGGAAGATTATTTTCTTTCTACAACAGTCCTTCAAAACATACTTGCTATCACAATTCCCTTAAATCCAGTCTCTGAGATACTATATTTATTCCTTCACGATGCTTTATTGTCAAGTTCTTCATGATTTCTCTCACCTCAGAGCTTTTGTACCTGCTGCTCCTTCTGCCAGGAGCACTATTTCCTCATCCTCTACTGCTCCAGGCTATCTATCTCTCATTTACCAGATTTTAACTCTGGGATAAATTTATTTGGGAAGCTTTCTCTCGTGTTCTCAAAACCTGGGTTGGATAACCACTCTCACCTTCACCCATAGTTATCTCTATAGAACTGTGGGCTGACCCATTATGGAACTTTTCATACTGTCCTGTAATTCTCCCTTTTTCCTCTGTCTTTCCAAATAGACTGCCAGCTCTCTGATGAAAGTAGCTGCCTTAATCACTGATACATCTCCAAAACTGGGCACTGGAAAACTAAAGAATGAGGTAGAATAGTGAACATCTGTGTTCCTGTTTCTTTATATGTAAAGTGGAAATCAGACCAGTATCCACTTACTGAGCTTTTTGAAAAGATCAATTGAAACAATATATAAAAAATCTTAGAAAATTCCCTAGTACACAGGAAGGTTTAGATAAATCTTGGTTATTTTATTTTGTGGTCAGCTAAAACCACTTTCTTTTTCACATAATTTAATATTAAAGTGTCTACACAATTTTGTACTTTCAGTGTTGATTTTAAAAAATTAAGGGACAAGTTTAACATTTGTATTAGTTACTTTTCATCTTAGCCAATTGTTCAAGATAATTGAAATATGTATGCCTTTAGTATTTTCACCTAAAATATGAATAAAGAAACTATATATATTATATGTATATATGTATGTAATAGAAACAGAGACAGAGAGATGGGAGTGAGAAGGGTGGGAGAAAACTGGAGAGACAGAGAGGGAAATGTATTAGTTATGTACAAGGATTCTGGACACAGTCAGCCTTGGGTCCAAGTCACAGTTCTTTCACCTAATGATTGTACAAACTTGGAAAAGTTGCTTACTTCCTTCCATTATTAATCTCTTTGTTGTAGATGTCTAGCCAACTATAAATTTACCACACTACAGTGCATTATCATCAGATCAATATTTCATTATGATTTTGGCATGTATTTGCTTAAATCTATAGTAACTGGAAATGATCTCTATCCTCTGAACCTATAATTACTCTATAGTATTTATCACAGAGAAGCCTGAAGCATATGTGATGAATAGTGAGTATCATACCTGGTCCTGAAAATATGGTACACAAAAAGTAGTAAAGAAGTAACATTGGAAAGGTAGGAATGGGCCAGACTATCTAAGGCCTACAATACAAAGATGAAGAGTAAACACTTATTTGGAAGAGTAGCCAATGAAACTTTTTAGTAGAAGAATGACACAACTGGACCTCTAATTCAGGAACGTTATGTGTCACAATATGCAAGATGATGGGAGAGGGTGGACTCTTAAGCAAGGAGACCACTTAAAAGTTTTCGTAGTAGCCTGAGCAAGAGGTTAGCCAAAAGTATTTATTGAACCACCATCAGGTACAAATCACAATCACTGACATTGATGAGGATATAATGGTGAAATATACACTAGCCTTATAGGTTAAAAAATAATCAAGTGAACTGAGGAATATAGATATATATGTTTTTAAACTGATAGAAGGCAGCTTTGACTACTCTTAAAATAGAGATTAAAATGATGATTTAGGAGAAGAGATATTAATTCCCATTGAGGGTGAAAAAGACTAAGCAAAATATCTCTGAAGGAGGATTATTGAAGCTGGGCCTTGATTTAGGTAGATGTCAAGCACTAGCTATGGTGGAAGGATGCACACAGATAAGAATGTACGAAGAAGCTGATTTTAAAATGAAGAGGGTAAGTCCTTCTCCCTATTCTACTAGCCAGTATCCCTGGAAATTTCAAGGAATACTCATGTCAAGGTTTGGATTACATAAATCTAGCCCTCTGGGAAGAAGTTCCAAACCTCAGAGGACCAGTATGACTTCTTCCAGATATCAAGGGTGCTTGTCCTCAAGGTGAGGTCTTATCACTGGGGTGGAAGGAGAAAGCACTAGAATTTTTACTACTGTTTTTTTTCCTCAAAGATAAAACTATTTTTATCTGAAGTATATTAGTATAATATTACCAGTATACATTTTTAAATATAATAACACATACATAATTTGCAGATGCTCAAAAATGTTTTACCAATAGTCATGTGATGTTAAAAGATCAGAGGCTATTCTAGAGATCTGAATTGTGGACTTAAAAGAGAATACACAGAAAATACTCTTTTTTGCAAGACTTTATGCATAAAAAAATCCTCCAGAAAAATTCGTTATATAGATCAGAATTGTGTGAAGAACATGGAATAATACAGTGGGAAATAGTGTTAGCATGAAAACTGGTCTTTCTAAAATCTTACAGGTTAGACTATACAAAGCTTCCAGTTGCTGTAAAACCTATTAAATAATGTAAGATCCTAAATAAAAATAAATACTGTGTAAATGGTGAAATAAATTAATCGTCCTGCCTTTCACATAAAAGTTTAGGATTGTATTTTCCCCCAATTTGTTTTTCCCTCAGTTAGGTCATCACTAACATGAGATTCTTAATATAAGCAATCCATAAACATTGGTAATGTTTCTGCTATTAAAAATCAGTATTATTTGTATATAAAATCTTTCCATAGGAGAATAAGAACACAGACTCAAAGATATTTAGCTTCAAAATGGATGTCAAAATTGACTGAGTTGCATTCTAAATGGAGAAACACCTTCAACATGAATTTTTTTTAATAAAAATTAAAATAAACAAGAACACTAATCTTTTAGCCCAATATACAAAATCATCCAAGACTGAAAATGTGCTTCATTCCAAACTGTTCTTTTTATAAACCAGTCTGTTTAGTTGTATAGAAAAAAACTGTCCAGTTGCACATGGCATTGATAAAAGATATTTCATAACTTCACTAAAATAAAAAGCAATTGGACACATATATTTATCCCCTTTAACCATTAAGCTAAACTGGCCCAAATGAATTTCTGAAACAAAATAGCTTCTAGGCTAGAATCTTGATGCCAACTTTAGCCTGGAGCAAATTTTTACACTGACAGTGTTTGCTCTGGAAAGTGGTATTTTAATGGAAACACTGTCAGACCTTTGTCTCCAGTAGAGCTACTGGACCCATAAAGACATAATTTAAACTTCCAAACACAGGGGCCTTTTTTACCTACTAATTGTCCTTTCAGAGATCAGATCTCATCCAGTGTCTCCAACGAACTGCCCTGTGAACTCAGAAAGCACTCTTGCACGTTGCCCTAGGTTCAAGTGGAAAGAATAAATGGCAGAAGTTACACGTTACTATTTGATTCTTACATTTTTCTTCCTTTAATACTAGTTACAACTTGAACTTCACCTTACTGACAAAGCCTGTAGAATCCATTCAATTAGCTTTAATAGGATTAAAACACTGCCTTGGAACTGCAGATTTTAATAGACAAAAATCTTGGCAAATACATCTTTCATGTATCCCATGAATTTTAAAATAAATATGTTACCTGAGGCAAAATAAGCATAATAAGATATTTTAGCATTTTGCTTTTTAGCTAAAGTATTGTTTTCCATTATGGTAAAGTTTTAAAACCAAACTTTAAAAAGAAAGATTAGTGTGTGTGTATGTGTGTGTGTGTGTGTGTGTGTGTGTATTAATTAAAGTTTTGCTCAATATACACTCTTGCTTGGTAGTATTCTTCTGACTTAAAATAAGGGCCAAGGCTAAAGGAGAAACTCACAACATTAATAACTTTAATTAATTTGAATTGGGCCATCTCCACCAAGTAAACAAGGCAGATTTCCATGATGGTCACTACTGCTCTCTTTAGCCATATGTTTTTAATGTAAAAAATATAGGTCACTTGAATAGTCACTGAGTAATTGCCAAACTGGATCTCTAATCCTGTGTCCAAAAAGTATATTGCAAAGTATGATCATTATTAGCTAATCAGCCAACTTCCATAGGTTCTACAAACAAAAAGCAAGTTAGATTAACAAACAGCCCCACCAAATGCCCTTATAGCAATTTAAACAGATCCTAAGCAAGAATAGATTAACCATTCTTAACGAAGGTAAAAGAATTTGCATCCCTTTCATTGGCTCATTTATTCAACCAATTAAATTTACTGAGTACCTATTGAGTTAATACATCAGCAGATGAATACTTTGAAGTTTCAAAGAAAGCAGTAAACTTGGGCCTTGTCCTCAGGGAATATTTCCTAGTAAGAGACAATACCTGACATCCATGAAACCATGGTAAGAGGATACCTGAACCCTGCAGTGTGGTCTATAGAAAATAACATGCTTAAAAAATGGAAAGTAAAAGAAAAATCTACAGTTACAGTTCATACAAGAGGCTTCATTTTTGTTTTTTAAAGCAAAAGAAAATTTCTCAAGAACATACGTGTGAGGAAGAGATAACATAAAGGCACAAGGAAACAAAATGAGCAAAAAAGGGCTCTAGCAAAAAAATAAAGAATGCAGAATCTGAGGCTTTGAATTCTGAAGGTTAAATTTACCTAGTCTACAATCTAATACATGACTTATCCTGCTATGCGGTTTTAGAGCAGGTACACTTTTGTTCTTTGCTTCTTCTTGTTTGTTTAATTTTGTTGCTTTGTCATTTTGCACATACCAAATGCATATTCTCTTTGTGATTTCATGTTTTACACTCTTTTCCCTCACATCTGTTTATACCTAAAATAATCTCTCACTTTCTATTTAAAAAAAAAACCCTACCTTTTTCCCAACTCATAACTTCATTGATTTCTGAAGCTCTAATAGTGAAACAAGATCTAAGCTGATGTTGGAAAATACATCCATAGGTTTGTATATGTAAAAAAAATGCAAGCTCTAAAAGTTTGTTATAGACATAACCTGACCCAGAAAAAAATTAATATCAGAAACTTAGTTACGTTCACTTATCTCATCTTCCTGAGATTCCACATTTTTTAAGGTAGGTGTAAAACAAAGGGTTTTGTTGTTGTTTTGTTTCATTTTCCGTTTGTTTTCTTTTAACGTCTTTATTGGAGTATAATTGCTTTACAATGGTGTGTTAGTTTCTGCTTTATAACAAAGTGAATCAGCTATACATATCCATATATCCCCATACCCCCTCCCTCTTGCGTCTCCCTCCCACCTCCCTAACCCACCCCTCTGGGTGGTCACAAAGCACTGAGCTGATCTCCCTGTGCTATGCGGCTGCTTCCCACTAGCTATCTATTTTACATTTGGTAGTATATATGGACATATGTATGTCCATGCTGCTCTCAATTCGTCCCAGCTTACCCTTCCCCCTCTCCGAATCCTCAAGTCCATTCTCTACGTCTGCGTCTTTATTCCTGTCCTGTCCCTAGGTTCTACAGAACCTTTTTTTTTTTTAGATTCCATATATATGTGTTAGCATACGGTATTTGTTTTTCTCTTTCTGACTTACTTCACTCTATGACAGACCCTAGATCCATCCACCTCACTACAAATAACCCAATTTCGTTTCTTTTTATGGCTGAGTAATATTCCATTGTATATATGCGCCACATCTTCCTTATCCATTCATCTGTCGATGGACACTTAGGTTGCTTCCAAGTCCTGGCTATTGTAAATAAAACTGCAATGAACATTGTGGTAAATGACTCTTTGAATTATGCTTTTATCTGGGTATATGCCCAGTAGTGGGATTGCTGGGTCGTATGCTAGTTCTATTTTTAGTTTCTTAAGGAACCTCCATACTGTTCTCCATAGTGGCTGTATCAATTTACATTCCCACCAACAGTGCAAGAGGGTTCCCTTTTCTCCACACCTTCTCCAGCATTTAGTGTTTGTAGATTTCTTGATGATGGCCATTCTGACTGGTGTGAGGTGATATCTCATTGCAGTTTAGATTTGCATTTCTCTAATGATTAGTGATGTTGGGCATCCTTTCATGTGTTTGTTGGCAGTCTGTATATCTTCTTTGGAGAAATGTCTATTTAGGTCTTCTGCCCATTTTTGGATTGGGTTGTTTGTTTTTTTGATATTGAGCTGCATGAGCTGCTTGTAAATTTTGAAGATTAATCCTTTGTCAGTTGCTTCATTTACAAATATTTTCTCCCATTCTGAGGGTTGTCTTGTGGTCTTGCTTATGGTTTCCTTTGCTGTGCAAAAGCTTTTACGTTTCATTAGGTCCCATTTGTTTATTTTTGTTTTTATTTCCATTTCTCTAGGAGGTGGGTCAAAAAGGATCTTGTTGTGACTTATGTCATAGAGTGTTCTGCCTATGTTTTCCTCTGAGAGTTTTATAGTGTCTGGCCTTACATTTAGGTCTTTAATCTATTTTGAGTTTATTTTTGTCTATGGTGTTAGGGAGTGTTCTAATTTCAATCTTTTACATGCAGCAGTCCAGTTTTCCCAGCACCACTTATTGAAGAGGTTGTCTTTTCGCCATTGTATATTCTTGCCTCCTTTATCAAAAATAAGGTGACCATATGTGCGTGAGTTTATCTCTGGGCTTTCTATCCTGTTCCATTGATCTATATTTCTGTTTTTGTGCCAGTACCATACTGTCTTGATTACTGTAGCTTTATAGTATAGTCTGAAGTCTGGGAGCCTGATTCCTCCATCTCTGTTTTTCTTTCTCAAGATTGCTTTGGCTATTTGGGGTCTTTTGTGCTTCATTACAAATTGTGAAAAGTTTTGTTCTAGTTCTGGGAAACATGCCATTGGCAGTTTGATAGGGATTGCATTGAATCTGTAGATTGCTTTGGGTAGTATAGTCATTTTCACAATGTTGATTCTTCCAATCCAGGAGCATGGTATATCTCTCCATCTGTTTCTATCATCTTTAATTTCTTTCATCAGTGTCTTATAGTTTTTTGCATACAGGTCTTTTGTCTCCTTAAGTAGCTTTATTCCCAGGTATTTTATTCTTTTTGTTGCAGTGGTAAATGGGAGTGTTTCCTTAATTTCTCTTCCAGATTTTTCATCATTAGTGTATAGGAATGCCAGAGATTTCTGTGCATTAATTTTGTATCCTGGGCTTCCCTGGTGGCGCAGTGGTTGAGAGTCCGCCTGCCGATGCAGGGGACACGGGTTCGTGCCCCGGTCTGGGAAGATCCAACATGCTGCTGAGAGGCTGGGCCCGTGAGCCATGGCCGCTGAGCCTGCGCATCCGGAGCCTGTGCTCCGCAGCGGGAGAGGCCACGACAGTGAGAGGCCCGCGTACTGCAAAAAAAAAAAAAAAAATTTTGTATCCTGCTACTTTACCAAATTGATTGATTAGCTCTAGTAGCTTTCTGGTAGCATAATTAGGATTCTCTATGTATAGTATCATGTCATCTGCAAACAGTGAGAGTTTTACCTCTTCTTTCCTGATTTGGATTCCTTGTATTTCTTTTTCTTCTCTGATTGCTGTGGCTAAAACTTCCGAAACAATGTTGACTAATAGTGGTGAGAGTGGGCAACCTTACCTTATTCCGGATTTTAGTGGAAATGCTTTCAGTTTTTCAACATTGAGGACAATGTTGGCTGTGGGTTTGTCATATATGGCCTTTATTATGTTGAGGTAAGTTCCCACTATGCCTACTTTCTGGAGGGTTTTTATCATAAATGGGTGTTGAATTTTGTCAAAAGCTTTTTCTCCATCTATTGAGATCATCATATGGTTTTTCTCCTTCAATTTGTTAATAGGGTTTATCACATTGATTGATGTGCATATATTGAAGAATCCTTGCATTTCTGGGATAAACCCCACTTGATCATGGCATATGATCCTTTAAATGTGCTGTTGGATTCTGTTTGCTAGTTTTTGTTGAGGATTTTTGCATCTGTGTTCATCAGTGATATTGGCCTGTAGTTTTCCTTCTTTGTGACATCTTTGTCTGGTTTTGGTATCAGGGTGACGGTGGCCTCATAGAATGAGCTTGGTAGTGTTCCTCTCTCTGCTATATTTTGGAAGAATTTGAGAAGGATGGGTATTAACTCTTCTCTAAATGTTTGATAGAATTTGCCTGTGAAGCCATCTGGTCCTGGGTTTTTGCTTGTTGGAAGATTTTTAATCACAGTCTCAATTTCAGTGCTTGTGATTGGTCTGTTTATATTTTCTATTTGTTCCTGATTCAGTCTCAGAAGGTTGTGCCTTTCTAAGAATTTGTCCATTTCTTCCAGATTGTCCATTTTATTGGCATAGAGTTGCTTGTAGTAATCTCTCATGATCCCTTGTATTTCTACAGTGTCAGTTGTTACCTCTCCTTTTTCATTTCTAATTCTATTGATTTGAGTCTTCTCCCTTTTTTTCTTGATGAGTCTGGCTAATGGTTTATCAATTTTGTTTATCTTCTCAAAGAACCAGCATTTAGTTTTATTGATCTTGCTATCGTTTCTTTCATTTCTTTTTCATTTATTTCTGATCTGATCTTTATGATTTCTTTCCTTATGCTAACTTTGGGGGTATTTTGTTCTTTTCTCTCTAATTGCATTAAGTGTAAGTTTAGGTTGTTTATCTGAGATGTTTCTTGTTACTTAAGGTAGGATTGTATTGCTATAAACTTCCCTCTTAGAGCTGCTTTTGCTGCATCTCATAGGCTTTGGATCATCGTGTTTTCATACTCATTTGTTTCTAGGTATCTTTTGATTTCTTCTTTGATTTCTTCAGTGATCTCTTGGTTATTTAGTAGTGTATTGTTTGGCCTCCCTGTGTTTGTATTTTTTACACATTTTTTCCTGTAATTGATATCTAGACTCATAGCATTGTGGTCAGAAAAGATACTTCATACAATTTCAATTTTCTTAAATTTACCAAGGCTTTATTTGTGACACATGATATGATTTTTCCTGGAAAATCTATGAGCACTTGAGTAGAAAGTGTATTCTGTTGTTTTTGGATGGAATGTCCTATAAATATCAATTAAGTCCATCTTGTTTAATGTATCATTTAAAGCTTGTGTTTCCTTATTTATTTTCATTTTGGATGATCTGTCCATTGGTGAAAGTGGGGTGTTAAAGTCCCCTACTATGATTGTGTTACTGTCAATTTCCCCTTTGATGGCTGTTAGCAGTTGCCTTATGTATTGAGGTGCTCTTATGTTGGGTGCATAAATATTTACAATTGTTATATCTTCTTGGATTGATTCCTTGATCTTTGTGTAGTGTCCTTCTTTGTCTCTTGTAATAGTCTTTATTTTAAAGTCTATTTTGTCTGATATGAGAATTGCTACTCCAGCTTTCTTTTGATTTCCATTTGCATGGAATATATTTTTCAATCCCCTCACTTTCAGTCTGTATGTGTCCCTCGGTCTGAAGTGGGTCTCTTGTAGACAGAATATATATGGGTCTCGTTTCTTGTATCCATTCAGCAAGCCTGTGTCTTTTGGTTGGAGCATTTAATCCATTCATATTTAAGGTAATTATCGATATGTATGCTCCTATTACCATTTTCTTAATTGTTTTGGGTTTATTATTGTAGGTCTTTTCCTTCTCTTGTGTTTCTTGCCTAGAGAAGTTCCTTTAGCATTTGTTGTAAAGCTCAATTCGTGGTGCTGAATTCTCTTAATTTTTGCTAGTCTGTAAAGGTTTTAATTTCTCCATGAAATCTGAATGAGTTCCTTGCTGGGTATAGTAATCTTAGTTGTAGGTTTTTCCCTTTCATCACTTTAAATATGTCCTGCCACTCTCTTCTGGCTTGCAGAGTTTCTGCTGAAAAATAAGCTGTTAACCTTTTGGGGATTCCCTTGACTGTTATTTGTTGTTTTTCCCTTGGTGCTTTTTAATTTTTTCTTTGTATTTAATTTTTGATAGTTTGATTAATATATGTCTTGGCATGTTTCTCCTTGGATTTATCCTGTATGGGGCTCTCTGTGCTTCCTGGACTTGACTATTTCCTTTCCCATGTTAGGGAAGTTTTCAACTATAATCTCTTCAAATATTTTCTCAGTCCCTTTCTGTTTACTCTTCTTCTTCTGGGACCCCTATAATTTGAATGTTGGTGCATTTAATGTGTCCCAGAGGTCTCTGAGACTGTCCTCAATTCTTTTCATTCTTTTTTCTCTATTCTGCTCTGCAGTAGTTATTTCCACTACTTTATATTCCAGATCACTTATCTGTTCTTCTGCCTCAGTTATTCTGCTATTGATTCCTTCTAGAGAATTTTTAATTTCATTTATTGTGTTGTTCATCATTGTTAGTTTGCTCTTTAGTTCTTCTAGGTCCTTGTTAAATGTTTCTTGTATTTTCTCCATTCTATTTCCAAGATTTTGGATCATCTTTACTATTATTACTCTGAATTCCTTTTCAGGTAGACTTGCCTATTTCCTCTTCATTTGTTTGGTCTGGTGAGGTTTTACTTTGCTCCTTCAACTGCTGTGTGTTTCTCTGTCTTCTCATTTTGCTTAACTTACTGTGTTTGTGGGTTTCCTTTTCACAGGCTGCAGGTTCATAATTCCCATTGTTTTGGGTGTCTGCCCCTAGTGGCTAAGGTTGTTTCAGTGGGTGGTGTAGACTTCCTAGTGGAGGGGACTGGAGCCTGAGTTCTGATGGATGAGGCTGGATTTTGTCTTTCTGGTGGGCAGCACTGCATCAGGTGTGCTTTGGGGTGTCTATGACCTTATTATGATTTTGGCAGTCTCTCTGCTAATGGGTGGGGTTGTGTTCCTGTCTTGCTAGTTGTTTGGCATAGGGTGTCCAGCACTGTGGTTTGCTGGTCATTGAGTGGAGCTGGGTCTTAGCCTTGAGATGGAGATCTCTGGGAGAGCTTTCACCATTTGATATTACGTGGAGCTGGGAGCTCTCTGGTGGACCAGTGTCCTGAACTCGGCTCTCCCACCTCAGAGGCACAGGCCTGATAGCTGGCTGGAGCCCCAAGACCCTGTCAGCCACATGGCTTGGAAGAAAAGGGAGAAAAGAAGAAAGAAAGAAGAAATAATAAAATAAAGTTATTAAAATAAAAAATAAAGAAAATTATTAAAAATAAAAAAATTTAAAGTAATTTAAATAAAAGAGAGAAAGAAAGAAGAGAGCAGCCAAACCAAAAAGAAATCCACCAATGGTAACAAGTGTCAAAAACTATATTAAAAAAAAAAAAAGAAAAGAAACCGACAGACAGAGCCCTAGGACAAATGGTAAAAGCAAAGCTATACAGACAAAATCACACAAAAAACACCACCTAAATTTTGGGATGATTCGTTGTCTATTCAGGTATTCCACAGACGCAGGGTACATCAAGTTGATTGTGGAGATTTAATCCGCTGCTCCTGAAGCTGTTGGGAGAGATTTCCCTTTCTCTTCTTTGTTCACACAGCTCCTGAGGTTCAGCTTTGGATTTGACCCCGCCTCTGCATGTAGGTCACCTGAGGGCGTCTGTCCCCGCCCAGACAGAACGGGGTTAAAGGCGCAGCTGTTTGCGCGCAGTGTGTTCTCCCGGGGAAGTTGTCCCTGGATTGCGGGACCCTGTCAGTGTCGAGTTGCACAGGCTCCCAGGAGGGGAGGTGGGGATAGTGACCTGTGCTCGCACACAGGCTTCTTGGTGGCTGCAGCAGCAGCCTTAGCGTCTCATGCCCATCTCTGGGGTCCGTGCTGGTAGCCGCGGCTCGCACCAGTCTCTGGAGCTTGTTTAGGCGGTGCTCTGAATCCCGTCTCTCGCGCAACCGAAACAATGGTCTCTTGCCTCTTCGGCAGCTCCAGACTTGTTCCCGGACTCCCTCCCGGCTAGTCGTGGCGCACTAACCCCCTTCAGGCTGTGTTCATGCAGCCACCCCCAGTCCTCTCCCTGGGATCGGACCTCTGAAGCCCGAGCCTCAGCTCCCAGTCCCCACCCGCCCCGGCGGGTGAGCAGACAAGCCTCTCGGACTGGTGAGTGCTGGTCAGCACTGATCCTCTGTGCGGGAATCTCTCCGCTTTACCCTCCGCACCCCTGTTGCTGTGCTCTCCTCCGCAGCTCCGAAGCTTTCCCTCTCCGCCACCCGCAGTCTCCGCCCGCGAAGGGGCTTCCTAGTGTGTGGAAAACTTTCCTCCTTCACAGCTCCCTCTCACTGGTGCAGGTCCCGTTACTATTCTTTTGTCTCTGTTTTTTCTTTTTTCTTTTGCCCTACCCAGGTACGTGGGGAGTTTCTTGCCTTTTGGGAAGTCTGAGGTCTTCTGCCAGTGTTCAGTAGGTGTTCTGCAGGAGATGTTCCACATGTAGAAGTATTTCTGATGTATTTGTGGGGAGGAAGGTGATCTCCACGTCTTACTCCTCCACCATCTTGAAGGTCTCCCCCATTTTCCGTTTTTTTCCAAACTGTACAAGTTGACAGTATTTATTATAAAAGTGAGGTGAGCTTACAAAAGCAAACACCACAAGAGCTATTTAAAAGGATAAAGAACACATTTAAAAACCACTGAGACAGTTTGGAGACCAACAAAATAATGTATGAGGTAGTTTTAAATACATCAAGGAGGTAAAAAAGGACATAAATAATCTTGATTCCTGAGTATGAGATATAAACACTACAGAGAATTTTCCCAAACATCTGGTAACCTGGACAATTTTATAAAAATCAGAATTGGTTTGAAGTCAGATGGGTAAGACCAACTGCTGTTAATGTGATTACTTTTTTCTCATTATGCCTAGGACTAGACTAGACTTCAGGTTTTAGCTTCCCATAAGCACTACCATGTAATGACAAATTTATTTTGAAATTAAAAATTAGAATACATTTTTATTGGGATGTAGTAGCTTTACAGATTACCAAACTTGTGGACTGTTTTCCTCTACTCTTATTTTTTATTCAGTGGTCGATTTACTGTTCGTTATTATAATAGCACCAGTACTATAGAATGAGCTCACCACACCTAACCTTTATGCTGTAAATTGAAGTTAAATTGCTCACACCCATCAGATGCTAATTAAACTATTATTGATTTTATGTAGCACATTGTGCTTTAAATATATATGCCTGGGATACCCAGCAGATGAATTGCTACTTATAGATACTAATAATAAGGATGCTGGTTATTTTTTCAACTTTAATTAACAGGTATAATACCCACGTGCAAAGATATCATTAAATTGTATCCAAGATTTATAGAATTTATAATACAAAGTTGGTTGTTTAATATTCCTTTTATAGGTTGACCTTTTCAAAATGCAGTTTAATATTTAAGCATAAAACCACTGAATTTTCAAAACTTTTTTGCCTTAGCTCACCTCAAAACCTATTTTCTCTGTGAATTGTTTCTGTTTTATTGAGATGAAAAACACTTCACTAATGCCACTATACCAACGGCACAAATAAAACAAAAGTGTGTGACTTCTGGTTTCTGGTCCAAATGTAAGAAGCTTAGAAGTAGCCACTCCTTCCTAAAAGCAAGTGAAAAGCTGAACAAACTGAAAAATAAAAAACTCTTCTTAGATCTGTCAAAAAGACCTCTCACAGGGCAAACTCTTGCCCCTCAAATTGAAGAGAGAGACAGGCAGATGCAGAGAATCACAACTTACTCAAGCAGAAATCCATAAGCAGAAATCTCCTTGGGAACCAGTAGCATGGTAGAAAAACCTAAACTGTAACTGATGAATTGCTGGAAGCTCAGGGAGTATAAGACTGCGAGTTAAAAGCTCTAAGGGTACACAGACCTACAGGGACCTCCCACTTTCATGCATCTTACCTCCAGGAGCTCTACCAGGTTCTCATAATGAATAATCAGAGACAAATTCCCTCCTGCTTCTGGCAAAGGTAGGGGGATAGTGGCCATTTTAAAATACACTGGAGCATTCTGTTATTCTTAACAAGAACTTCCCTCAGAAGAAACTATTTTACCAGATCCTAACCTCCTGAGAGAAGGAAATATACAACTTCAGCCCCACCTAGCCATCCTGTCCCAACGTAGAGTATGTGGAAGTGGAGATTAAGAAGGTGTGAAGTTCACAGTCCAGAGACCTAAGCTCACCAAAAGACTGAGACCTAATCACAGACTTTAAAATTTGTCCCTTAACTCCCACAGTTTACCACTATATTGCTAAAGACCTCTTAAGGCAGGTTCTTTCATGAAATACATCATGTCCACTTTTCAACAATAAAAAAATTTATGAGGCATACTAAAAGGTGAAAAACACAGTCTGAGGAGATTAAACAAGTGTCAGAGTCAGAATAAAATATGGCAGGGATGTTGGAATTATAAGGCCAGGAATTTAAAAAAACACAAAAATCCTGCAATTAACATGTTAAGGGCTTTAGTAGAAAAAAGTAGGCAACATGTAAGAACAGATGGATAATGTAAACAGAGAGGTAGAAATTCTAAAAAAGAATAAAAAATGTCAGAAATCAAAAACACTGTAGCAGAAATGAAGAAAGACTTTGATAGGCTCATTAGCATATGGGACATAACTGAGGAAAGAATCTCTGCGTTTAAGGATATGACAATAGAAACTTCCAAAGATGAAAAGGAAAGCAAAGACTGAAAAAACCAGAACAGAATATTCAATACTCATGGGACAACTACAAAAGGTATAACACACATGTAATGGGAATACCAGAAGGAGAAGGAAGAGAAAGAGGAACAGGAGAAGTATTTGCAGCAATAATGACTGAGAAGTTCCCCAAATTAATGTCAGACACCAAACCATGTATCCAAGAAGGTTAAAGAATATCAAGTAGGATAAATGTTTAAAATACTACCCCTAGGCATATAATGTTCAAAATTTAGAAAATCAAGGACAAAGAAAAATCTTGAAAGAAGCCATAGGATAGAAACACCTTACCTACAAAGGAGGAAAAACAAGATTTACGTCAACTTCTCCTTAGAAAACACACAAGCAAAAAATGGAGTGAAATATTCAAAGTGTTGGGCTTCCCTGGTGGCACAGTGATTGAGAGTCCGCCTGCCTATGCAGGGGATGCGGGTTCGTGCCCCAGTCTGGGAAGATCCCACATGCCATGTAGCGGCTAGGCCCGTGAGCCATGGCCGCTGAGCCTGCGCGTCCGGAGCCTGTGCTCTGCAACGGGAGAGGCCACAACAGTGAGAGGCCCGCGTACTGCAAAAAAAAAAAAAAAAAAGAAATTCAAAGTGTTGAGAGAAAAAAAAAACCCAACCTAGAACCCTGTACTCTCTGATATTATCCTTTAAAGTGAAGGAGAAATAAAGATTTTTCAGACAAGCAAAAATTGAGGGAATTTGTTGCCAGTAGACCTACCTTGCAAGAAATGTTAAAAGAAGTTCTTAAGAGAGAAGGAAAATGATATAGGTCAGAAACTCAGATCTACATAAAGAAAGAGCATCAGAGAAGAATTAAGTGAAAGTAAAATAAAAGCTTTTGCTTTTCTTATTTTTAATTGATCTAATAGAAAACAGTTTATTCAAAATAATAACAATATATTAGATTTTGTATACTTATTGTATGCTTATGTGTAAGTGAAATGGGTGACAGCGACAATACAAAGAATGAGAGGAATTAGAATTATTTTGTTATTATAAGGTACTTGCACTACTGTGAAGTGATATAGTGTTTTTTTGAAAATGGACTTGGATTACTTGTAAATGTATATTGCAAACTCTAGGTCACACACTAAAAAAGTTTTAAAAAGTATAATGGATATGCTAAAAAAGGAAATAAAATAGAATCATATAAAATGCTCTGTGAAAACCACAAAGGTAGAAAAAGAGTAGAAGGCAAAATCAAAAATAAAAAACAAGGACAACAAAGAGAAAACAATAACAAATATGGTAGATATTAATCCAACTATATCAGTAATTACTTTGGACATCAATGGTTTATATGCATCAATTAAAAGACAAAGATTGTCAAAGCAGATAAAAAACAAGACCCAACTTTATGTTGTCTATAAGAAACTCACTTTAAATATAAAGATTATACTTATATAGTTATATACTATGTAATATATAAATTCAAAGTAAATGAATGGAGAAATATATACCATACTCACACTAATCAATAGAAAGTGGGAGTAGCTATATTAATTTTCAACAGAGTGAACTTCAGTCAAGGAAAGTTATCAGCGACAAAGAGAAGCATTACATAATGAGAAAGGAGTCAATTCTCCAAGACATAACAATCTGTTTTCTTTTTTAATAGATCATTATTGGAGTATAATTGCTTCACAATACTGTGTTAGTTTCTGTTGTACAACAAAGTGAATCAATCTTTAACATGTATACATCTAACTATAGAATATATGAGGCAAAACTGCTAGAATTTCAAGGAGAAATAGATGAATCCACTATTATAGTTGCAGACTTTAACATCCCTGCCAGAAGTGGAAAGATCCAGCAGGCAGAAAATCACTAAGGACATAGCTGAACTCAACAGTACTAACCATTGACTGGATATAATTGACATCTATAGGGTACTCCATTTGACAATAGTAGAATGTACATTTTTCTCAAGTTTACACGGAACAGTCACCAATATTCTGGGCCATAAAACACATCTTAACAAGTTTAAAAGTATAGAAATCATACACTGTATTTTCTCATATCACAGTGAATTTAAACTAGAAATCAATAAAAGAAAGATAGCACGAAATCCCAAAATACTTGGAGATTAAATAACATACTTCTAAATAATACATGAATCAAAGAGGAAAATTCAAGAGCAATTAAGAAATATTTTAAACTAAATGCAAACAAAAATACAGCTTAGCAAAATTTATGGGATGCAGTGAAAGAAGTGCTTAGAGGGAAATGTATAGCATTGAATGAGCAGGCTAAAAAAGAAAAAATATCTAAAATCAATAATCTAAGATTCCACATTAGGAAATTTGAAAAAGAAGAGCAAATTCAATGCAAAGTAACCAAAAGAAAATAAATAATAAATTAGAACAGAAATCAATGAAACTGAAAGTAGGAAATCAACAGAGAAAATCAACAAAACCAAAAGCTTTGAAAATATTGGTTGTTTGAAAATACCAATAAAAGCAATAAGCTTCTAGTGAGACTAAGAAAAAGAGAAAGACACAAATGATCAATATCAGAAATGAAAGATGGACATCACTAAAGAGCCCATGGACATAAAAATATAATAAATGAATATTATAAACAATTCTATGCCCACAAATTTGATAACCTAGATTAAATGGACCAATTTCTTGATACAATTTGACAAAACTCACACAAGGAGAGATAGACAATCTGAATAGGCCTACATCTATTAAATGAATTGAATCAATAATTAACAATCTTCCAAAACAGAAAGCACAAGGCTCACATGGGCTCATTGGTGAATTCTACCAAATATTTAATGAAAAAAATTATACCAATTCTTACAATCTCATCCAAAAGACAGAAGCAGAGGGAATATTTCCTAACTTATTGTATGAGGCCAGCTTTACCCAAAGACAAGAAAAGGAAACTACTACAGACAAATATCTCTTATGAACATAAATGAAAACAATTTCAACAAAATATTAGCAAATTGAATCCAACAATGCATAAAAATAATTATACACCATGACCAAGTGGGATTTAACCCAGGTACACAAAGCTGGTTCAACATTTGAAAATCAATTAATCAATTATTGTAATCCATCACTTCAAAGCTGAAGAAGAAAAATCACATAATCATATCAATGGATGCAAAAAGGCATTTGACAAAATACAACACCCATTCATGATAAATCTTTCAGCAAACTAGGAATAAAGAAGAACTTCCCTAACTTGATAAAAGGAAAACTACACAAAACCTACAACTAGTATCAACTAAACTTGAAGATTTCTCACTAAGATCATGAACAAACCAAGGATGTCCCCTTTCACATATGCTTTACAGCACCTTCTAGAAGTCCTAGAAAATTCAGTAAGACATGAAAGGAAATTAAAATATACAGGTTGGAAAGGAAGAAATAAAACTTTGTTCAGATGATATAATTGTCTATGTAGAAAATCTGAGCGAGAGAGGATATTTAGTTTTGTTAAAAAATCACCTGTCTTCCAAAGGGGCTGAGCCATTTTGCATTCCTACCAGCAATAAATAAAAGTTCCCGTTGCTCCACATCCTCACTAGTATTTGGAATTGTCAGTGTTTCAGTTTTTGGTCATTCTAATATATGTGTAGTGGTATTCCATTATTGTTTTAATTTCAAATTACCTAATAACATATGATATTGAGCACTTTTCGTATGCTTAATATCAATATGCTCAATATTCATTGAGCACTTTTAATTGACATCTCTGTATCTTCTTTGGTGAGGTCCCTGTTCAGATTTTTTTGCTCAGTTTTTAATTGGGTCATTTGTTTTTTATTGTTGAGTTTTATGAGTTCTTTCTTCATGAGTTTTTAAAATCATATTTGATGGTTTAAGCAAAAATTATAGTGCTGTTTGATGTATGCTCAAAGTATGTAGAAAAATTCATTAAGAAAATTACATTTTAAAAGTGGGCAGGGTAAAAGGACCTAAATGGAAGTAATTTTCTACACTTTATGCAAAGCTGTAAAATGTCAATACCAGTAGACTGTGGTGTATGTAGACTGTGATGGTAGATATATATGTATATACTTTAATACCTACAGTCAACACTGAAAAGCTATACAATGATATATACTTAAAAAACTGTAAATAAAGAAAATGAAACTCTAAAAAACATTCAAGTAATCCATAAGAAGGAAAGGAAAAGGAAACAGAGGATGAGAAACAGAGGGAACAAATAGAAAACAAATAATAAAATAGAAGATTTATCTCCTAATATATCAACAATTTCATTAATTGTAACTGTTCTAAATATATTAATTAAATGACAGTAATTAGCGGGCTGGATTTAAAAATGATTAAATTATATGATGTCTATAAGAAAGTTCCTTCAAACATAATGATATAAGCAGATTAGAAGGACAGAAAAAAGATACACCATACAAAACTTAATTTTAAAAAGAGTAGCTCTATTAATATCATGTAAAGTAGACTTCCAAGAAAAAAAAAATCAAACAAACAAACAACAACAAACCCCACCAAAACCTTACCAACAACAAAGAAGCATATTACAAGGGTCATTACACCAAGAAGACATAGTGATCCAACATGTGTATGCACCAAGCAATGAGCATCAAAATACATGAAACAAGAATGAATAGAACTGAAAGGAAAAGAAGACAAATCATTTTAACTGGCAGTTTCAACACCCTATAACTGTTAAAGAAATTTAATTTGTAAATTAAAAACTTAACAAAAAATAATCTCTGTAGACCCAGATGGCTTCAGTGGAGGAATCCACCAAACAATAAATAAGAATTGGGACCAACTCTACATAATCTCTTCTAGATAATAGAAGAGAAACTAACATTTTCCATCTCTTTTTATGAGGTCTGGATTAACCTGATATCAAGGTCAGACAAAAACAATACAGGAAGAAAGAAAGAGAGAGAGAGAAGGAGGAAGGAAGGGAGGGAGGAAGGAAGGAAGGAAAGAAGGAAGGAAGGAAAAGAAAGGAGGGAAGAAGAGAGAAAGAAAGGAAGGAAACTACAGATTAATATTTTTCATGAACTGAAGTGCAAAAAATTCTTGACAAAATATGAACATTTTGAATCTAGCAATGTATAAAAAGAGTTCTTAAACATAACACCAAAACACAATTCATAAAAGAAATAATTGATAAATTGGATTTTATCAAAATTAAATTTTTCTGTCCTGTGAAAGATCTTATTAAAAGGATAAAAAGAAAAACTACAGCCTCGAAGAAAATATTTGCAAATCACATATCTGACAAATGACTTATACCTTTAAAATGTAAAGAAAGAAGGATAAAGAATTAGCTTCACTGATCTTTATGTTATTTACACAGTTTTCTTACAGACTTACAGAACTCTGCACAATAGTAATGGCTACACTGTATTAAGTAATCAGGAAGGTAAGGTTCTGCCAACTGATAATCCTGGGATAGCAATATGTGATAAATTATTACAGTTAGAGTACCCCCCCAAAAAAATCACACCTGTTTGTATTAACTCCATTATGTAGTCTTTTCCTACATTGACTATGGCTTAGCCATGTTGGCTTGGCCAATGAGACATCATGCAAAATGATGTCACATTCAGGCTGGCCCCATCTCTTCCTGCTTTTAGAACCCTGCTACATATGAAGCCAAGTTATCCTACTAGAGACAAATGGTCCAGCAGACAGCCAACACCAACAACCAGACTTTTGAGTGAGGTTGTCTTAGACCATCAATCCCAAGGACAGTCACCAGATAGTATGCAGAATTAGCAGCAAAGGAACCACTAAAATGAATTGCCCATATTGCTGACCCAGAGAACGATAAAGAGGTAAAATAGTTGTTTTAAGTCACTAATTTTGACAGTGGTAGATTTCGCAACAACACGTAACTGATACAGCTTATTATTACTAAATATTTAAATCTTACTTAAACTTAAGTAAATGGGTTGACTCAGTTATGTAATTGAGTACTTTCATTTCAACTCTAATTTTGAAAGCCCTTCACAATTATACACTCTAACCTTTTAAAATTTGAAGTTATTCATGGTATTATGAGAATCACTGAAGAGAGTAACAGCATCAATGTAGCTGGTTTGGGAAATTGAATTTTGTGTGAATTTATTCAGAACCTACCTTACATAATGTATTTTTAATTTGCCAATAATGATTTTGGCTTCAAATTCTGCCTGCCTTCGGAATATCAAATGGTCAAAACCCAGCAAATTCAGAGTTTACTCAGAACCAATTAATGTAAGTTTTACCAATTATACCTTTATACAAAGTTCAAGTCTTGAACAATTGTGGACTGTTTTTCTTATCATCTTTTGAAATAGTTTAAAGAAGAAGAACCAATTGCCAAATGTGGAGATCAACACTAAAAAGATTAAAATGTTCATCTGTCATTGTAATTTTGCCAAATAAGTTATTGAGTAATTTGTGGAATTTATTATTCAAGCTATTATTTAGGTCAATCTAGTAAGCACATTAATATGAAAAACATCTCCTTTTTCGCCATCTTAGCTACAATAAACTTTAAAATATGCCAATCTTCATGCTTTAGGGCATAATTTGGTTACCAGCTGGGGTCAGGAAGAAATTTTCTCCATAGTGTAGTATTGCCAATTACCATAGGTGTAGAGAGAACAAGAGAAAGAGTCCAGGGGTTACACGGCCCTCTAAAGCATCTGGTATTGGATGCTTTCTGAGTGAATATTCAGGATAAGATGAAACATTCAATTGTTCCTGTATGTCAATTCCGATATTCCTATGAGCAGCCAATATGACATTGCTGCCACAAGGGAGGGATTTCCTACAGAACAGATGTCACTTACAGTATTATGTGGACTATCTATCTCAACGAATAATTGCTTGGCACTTTTGCCCTATGGCAAGGGTCTGAAAATATGTTAGGGTGGGAACACACCATACAAGCAGATGGGCTTAGATAAAAGAAAGAGCAAGAGCATACTGAGTCTGAAATAGATATGTAAAAGCCAGATGGGGGTACTGAAGCAGATGTCTTACCTTATCTTCAGCAACTAAAGCTCAAGATCAGAATTTTCCAGTTATTAGTTATTTAGAAGTTCTATTCTCAAATTTCTTTAGATGAGTATGTGTTACATAAGGCTCCAATTTATTGAAGTAAAGAAACCTTGCCTTTTTGGTATAAACTGCAATTTCCATTTGAAATGAATGCACTTTGCTTTAGGCCTGAAACTGATGTGAGACTCCCAACACCAGTGCCCGCTACTTCCACCCCTCCCCCGAAAAAAGAAAAAGGAAAAAACTAAGCTGGGATAAGAGGAGGGACACAAAGACTGACAATGAATGACAAAGGACAACTGAGATGGGACTTGCCTGAGAGAGACAGCAAGAGAGGAAAAAAAGTTCTTTTAAAATATCAATAAGAGAATCAAAGAAAGCAAGATCCTTTTTCTGATAAAAGGGGAAAAGTTAATAACAGTGAAGAAAGAAGGCAATTGCAATATGCTCCAACTGTAATGGAAGAAAAGAAGATGAAGGTAGAATCAGAAAGTAACCATTTTAAATAAGTTTAACATATATGTAGCTTTCACAATTCAAGAATTAAAATTTTAAAAATATTTAAACTATTTGTCTCCATAGCAGACCTGATTGACTATCCAAATAATGGTTTGGAGAAAGAGGAGGAATGTTTTTGTTCACAAGAACCAGCAAAGGAATTTTTACTTTTAAAATAGCATTGACTCCAGAAAAAAGCTTGGGTCTGGGGGCAGGGAACAATAATGAATATACTGTAAATTATTAACAAGCATTAATTGATATCTCAGAATTAGAAAATGCTCGAGGATGTTACGGATACATTTCTATGAGTATAATTAGACACAAGTAATAAGTGCTTTGAGAATTTTTTGGACAAAAATAATTTGGCCATTCAATAATGTCCAGAAACTGTGAGTCAACAGAACATTTGTTCATGTGTTAGAGCAGATTCAAAGGTGATTCTTAAGGAAAATTCTAAGCCTTGCTTGCCTATATCCCTTTGTATGTAATTTAATCTTAAGAAATATAATTTTTACCATAAGATATTAATCCTACCATGTTCATCTGTTTTCAAAGTTTAATAACCCATCCACAATTGTTAATATGGAGAAACAGGATACAAGGTCCTATTTGAGACTATAGCTCAAAATTTTCTTTTAGCTATAGTCCAGCTGACAAAATTATAATGTAAGGAAAATTGCCTAAGGATCAATCATACACTATTCTGAGGCCACTTAAAGAGTTTGGACTTTATCTTAAAGGGAACGGGAAGCCACTGAAAAGCTTTTGTTGGGGTGTGTGCTTGGGAGAAGGGTACCACAGTCACATTTATATTACCATAGATCCCTGGGAATACACGGTGGGGAAAGATTGGAGGGTAACATGACAGCGAATAAGGACACCAATGTGGAGCATTGTAGTAATTAGATGAGAAATGATGATGACCTTGACTAGGGTTGTGGCTGCAGCAGTAGAGGAGTGGAGAGATTTGAAAACTATTTATGAGGGGGGCTCAAACAGGAATTTGCAATAACAGGGATGAAAGAGAGAGAGGACGGTAGGATGATTTCTGTTTTAAGGCTTGAGCAAGGGCATGGATAAATATTCCAGTTATGAAATATGAAACTCTGAAGAAGGAGCAGGGTCTTTGTTTGTTGTTTTGTGTGTGTGAATTCATTGGGAGACACTACTAATCCAGTTTAGGCCATATTAAGTTTGAAGAGGCATCTAGATAGAAGCAGCTGGATATTTGGATGTGTAGCTAAGAGGAGGGCTGCAAATTGAAGACAAATATTTTTAGGTAAGCAGCATTTACTTTATTGAACCCATAGTAGTGGATAAATTTGCCTGAGGATAACGTGAAAAATCAGAAGCAAAGAATCTCAAAAACACTTTTAAGGAAAAAGATTTATTAAACAAGTATTTTGTAAGCACCTACGCTGTTCTAGTCCCCAGAGCTCGATCTATCTCGCTCTACACAACAGATAAGGTGTATTCTCCCATGTAGCATACATTTTCAGGGGTTGAGCCAAACAGCTAACCAGTAAACATATAAGAGCAAAACCGTCCAACATGATAAGTTAGGTATTTTCAGATACTCTGAGAAACTGTGTAGAAAATAAAAGAGCACATGGTGATAACAAGTGCCTGGAACATGGTGGAACACTGAGGGAGGGATAAGAAGATGCAGCATGCAAAGGAAAGCAGGAGCCCTAAGGAAGGAGAACAGCAACAGGAACAGGTGTTTTATTGGCAGAGGGAAACTACTGCAACTCAGAGCCAACCAAGAGGCAGAAAACGGAAAGCTAGTTTTCTCTCTAATAAGGCCACCAAAAGTTTCTCTGCCAAAACTGCTGCTTATACAGTGTGTAATCGAACTGGACAAGTCTCAGAAAAGTTGTAGAAAGACAGTGCCTTGAATCTAAAGTCTAGAAAGTTAAAAGGAAAGCAAGGAGGGTTTGGGAACTGCTGAATCTAGTGAGCTAAAACGATTAACAAAACACTGAGATAAGACCTTTCCTTAATATAGTTATATATTAATATCAAAAATGTAACTTAGAATGGAAATGTATACTATTCCTGCTTTTCTCAGTTATTCATGTTTGATATTTCACCCTCAGGATTAGTTACCACATCTAGACATCATGATTTATCTAGTGGAAGCTACTGAAATAATTAGCATCTGTATATCTGGGTTTACATAGTTAAAAAATGATGATAGCTGTGTTGCCACTAAAAATTAGCAAAACAAAGTTATAGGTTGAGCACACATTATTTTAAAATTTTAATGAAAAAATTTTTGGTTAATCCCCATGATGCATTCTCAAGTAGCTATGAGAAATTTGAAGATTCCTTGAAATTTGAAATCATAATAATTTGAAGTCATAATAATCTATTAAAAGCCTCAGAAAGAGACATACAAGGAAAAGTTGAAAAAGAACAACAGTAGTCACATTTATGGAGGGAGATTATAAAGTTAAAGGTGACCAATTTTCTATGTTTCAAGATAAGTAAAAGGAAATTAGGTTAAAATTATAAGCCAATCATAGTGAAGAAGAAGATTAATATTATAACTTCTATGTATGCCACAATATATTACCCAGAAGGTTGTATAATTCTCTCTGCTTCATTACCTAAAATCAAGACAGGCCCTGAAAAGCAGGTATTGATTAATAAGAATCATAGTGCCAGACTATCTTATACTTGAGGTTTCCAAAGAAACAGGTCACTCCCACCCTTGTCCCCTTTGACTTCAGTGAGCCATTTTCCTCCATCAGTAAGCTTTTGAGCTATAAAGATATTTCATAGGGTTTTAGATGCTACTAGTCTCAGGTGTATAATAAGTTTTATTCAGACAACACCATGGGGGTTAGTTGTCTTCTTGAGACTCTTGCTTATGAAGTTGATCATAACTTGGATGAACTCAGCTTAAGCCACAGCTACCACCTTAGTTCACCCATTACTCATCATCAGTTAGTAGTAGCTGCATTTGCTCAGGTCCAACCTGCGTTCCTCATTTTTATAAAAAAAGAAAATACATGTTTGCGGAAAACATGTACTCACTCTGATCAAAACATCTTTTTATAGACAGTGTATAGCCCTCACTTTATGTTTTCAGCTCCACAGCTTCTGTAATTTCTGTCCCTTTCATCGACACTAGAGGCAGAGGGGTTTTTAAAGTATGTTAGGTGTAATATACAGGCCACTTGACATAATTTCTTCTTTAAGTCTGAGTCTTATTAGAAAAAAAAAGAAGGCTTTTAAAAGGTTTTTGGAATAGATAACTTCAAAAGTTTGCTCAGCATAGATGTAAATGAAATCTATGTCTGGAGGAAATGAACAAATCCTACAGGTTATTTAACAAATTTAGAACATCCAAAGGACAACTAGAAAATGCTATCTAAGCATGGAAGATTTAGCAACTGATTCTGTAACTGGATTTCTGGTTTCTAACTCTTTTCTCTTGTTCTCTAAGTTTTACCTCTGCATCAGAGTTAGTATCCTTGATATACACCTCTTGTGGATTTTTCCTTTTTTTGTATGCCAAATCCTTTCCCTGCATCCCTCCTGTCCTATGACTCCAGAGAAAAGTAAAGGCAAATGCCAACAGTGGAAAAATGAAGATGTAGGAAGTTCTTGGCAGATAAAGCCATGAGAAGTATACATTTCCACCAAAAAAAAAAAAAAAATTATAGTAAGAGGGCAAAGGGAGACAAGATGACAAACATGAGGGTTCTAATTCCCTGTTCTGGGACAAAACCATTTTTGTATATGCAGTGGAGAGTCAGAGAGAAGAAGAAACATAAAAAGAGGGATTTTTTTGCTCCATTTTCCATTTATGATGGTGTTGAGTCACCACAGCATATAAGAAATGATGACAAATATTCCAGCAGGCCCCAGGCTCTGTAACTGAGGCCCAAGGTCCACTGGCATTGACCACTGATGCTACCCTTGCTGGAGGTAGACCGTGAACCCCATTAGCCACAGACTTAGCAAGGGGAGCTAACAGGAAGCCTGGTTCTTAGGTCAAACCAGCTTCAAACATTCCAAACAAATTTGACAGACTTCAGCTAACGGAAAAATTTAGACAAAGCCCCTCTACCCTGCAGAAGTGATTTAACAAATATAATGTTAGGCTGTTAACCAGTATAGAATTAACTAATGCAACGAGAACAGGCATGGCCTGTGTTAATAGCCACAAACTGGGATGACTGCCTGGCTCATAGTAATTTCTGGAGCCATGTTTGTAAAGCACCCCCTCCTCATTCTAATAATATACTATCCCTTCCATCTCTCCCTACAGCCACAAAAGTGAATACCTGACTAATGAAAACTGATCATAGCATCACCAACACCTTAATGACCAGCCTAAGGGATCACATGCCGCAGAGCAACTAAGCTTGTGCTCCACAACTACTGAACCTGCGCTCTAGAACCCGCGAGCCACAACTACTGAAGCCCATGCACCTAGAGCCCGTGCTCCGCAACAAGAGAATCCACTGCAATGAGAAGCCCCCGCACCACAAGGAAGAGTGGCCCCCACTCACCGCAGCTACAGAAAGGTTGCGCGCAGCAACGAAGACCCAGACAAAAATAAAATAAATAAAATTGAAAAACAAAAAAAAAAGGCTGGGATCCTAAATGTGATCCCAGCAAATCTTTATCTGGAATTTTTCACACTAGAGCCAAGTAACATAAGCCCCCATTTTCCTAGGTGACATGTTGTGAGGATGCAGGCCTAAAGGGAATGAAGCCCACACTGTGTGCTACAAGGAGGACCTGGTCTGAGAACAAAGACAATATGCAGAGAAAAGCACAGATGAGAAATAGACACTTCTTAACCATATTTGAAGTTTCCTAACGGTATTCAAAGTCCTGGTTCCAGTCACCCCTGATATCCTTCCTAGTAATAGGGGTCAACGAATTCTCTCTGTGACTTAATCAACTTCCAACTGGGTTGTCCTTACTGAACATCATCTGAGTCTTCACTAATAAAGCTAGTGAGAAAGTGGGTAAACCCCAGCCAGATGGACAAATAATAACTGCCAACACTGTAATGGTCATAGAACAATAACATTTTTTTCATTGTGCAATTTTGAGCTAATTTCTTAAAATCTCTGAGCCTCAGTATATTATCTGGAAAATAGGGCTTACAGCTACTCTACTGGATTATTGAAAAATTAAGAATAATGTTGTAAAGTATTAGCATAATGGCTTTCCATGGCACTTCTTAAAAAGTGATAAAAATTTATTTTTCTGAAAGTGAGGATGTGAGGATAATGATGAAGATGACCCTGAAAAGACAAAGATTACAGGACTCAGAATCTTATGTGATTTTTCTATTAAAAGCATGCCTGATCAAACATACTTTAATAAAGAAAGTTACAAGAACTGAAAAGAAAAATGTAACATAGTCAGAGATAATTATAAACAAAACATCTCCATTACCTTAAGAAGCAATGATTTTAAGAGCTTAATTTACAACAAATAAGCATTCATAGTCAAAAGTTTACTAGAGGTTAATGAAATAGTCTTACTTTTAAGAATAGGTTTAATATAAAAACAAGCAAATGTGATTGATATAGCTATTCCCTGAGAATGGATATAACAATAGTTTTAGGCCCAACTCAAATGTCTCCATAATAATAAAGCCTTCCATGACTTCACCAAACCTATGTACAATTACTAGACACCATACCTATGGTATTTAGTCTTTCTTTCATTGTATTGATATTTACTTATTTACCTTCTACATTATAAAACCTACATAGCAACGTCTCTCTTTTTCATATTTGTACCCTATAATTATAGCTCAAGAACTTGGTCGAAAGTAGCTGCTCAAAGTATTAAATTAAACTGAACTCTAGAAGTTTACTGGGAGTCAGAAGAAATGGTTTCCTATCTTGCCTCTGTCATTCACTCAGTGTGTTCCCTTAAAAAAGCCAATAGCCTTACAGTCATATACTCACTGCAGTGGACTTAAAAGTTAGGTACTCTAACCTCCTACTCCAGTGCAAAAATCCCCGCTAAAATACATTTGCTGGAAATTGAGTTATTTGTAGTGAGGTGGATGGACCTAGAGTCTGTCATACAGAGTGAAGTTAAGTCAGAAAGAGAAAAACAAATACCGTATGCTAACACATATATATGGAATCTAAAAAAAAAAAAAAAAAAAAAATTGGTTCTGAAGAACCTAGGGACAGGACAGGAATAAAGACGCAGACATAGAGAATGGACTTGAGGACACGGGGAGGGGGAAGGGTAAGCTGGGACTAATTGAGAGAGTGGCATGGACATATATACACTACCAAACGTAAAATAGATAGCTAGTGGGAAGAAGCCACATAGCACAGGGAGATCAGCTCGGTGCTTTGTGACCACCTAGAGGGGTGGGATAGGGAGGGTGGGAGGGAGACGCAAGAGGGAGGAGATATGGGGATATATGGATATGTATAGCTGACTCACTTTGTTATAAAGCAGAAACTAACACACTATTGTAAAGCAATTATACTCCAATAAAAAATAAAATAAAATACGTTTGCAAACTCAGACCCTCTACAAAATGTAATCTTCAATGAAGTTCATAACCACTTTTTCGCATAATTATTATCTCTCACATTGAACAACTCAACAAAGCAATGCTTTAAAAGACCCATTATCATAGAGTCAGCGAGAGATCCAGAATTCCAACTGAAAGATGGCATCCTTTCTTTACACTCTAGCACTTACTTGTGTTTTAAAGTCTTAGAATGACTTTAGAAAGCTTATCATTCTTAATAATCTTCCTACTCATATGGCACACCTCACTGATTGGTTTAGATAGTCAAATGAGATGATATGAAACTTCTCTGTATAGTATAAAATGCCGTATTATTATCTTAATGATGATGTTGATTATAATGATGATGATAGGAAAGAGAAAATTATGTACTTTGGAGGTTTTGTTGCCCTAATATTTACATGCTGTTAAATGAACCACTTGCTGGGTATTGAGAGGAAGTTCTGGATTTATATCCTTACTTTGTCTTCAACTTTTGAGTACATTTAAAATGTATGAATTAAAAAGTAGGTGATTACCCACTATATTTACTTAGAAATTATGGCTATTATGTATACAGATATGTACCTTGGGAAAGGATGGTAACTGACTTGAAGAAATTTCTGGTCTTACTGGGAAAAGTCTCTGAAACATTGGTTTGTATGAAAATTGCATGTGGAATTGTGTGTGCTGGGTCCTGGCTTCCTGGCTGAGTTGAAGTCTCCTCTCCTTTTCTCCTAATTGTCCTTTCAGTTGAAATTGGAATCCAATTAAAGCTTGTAACATATTTTTCTTCTTTTCTTCTCACTATTAATGATTTGAAAAAAAGAAGCTCTCCAAAAAACATGCAAAAAATTATTTTCTTTTATCACCTGAGATTACATATTGTAAAATAATCTAGTAAATGATAGAGGAAGCATCTGAAATAGAAAAACAAATTCATTCTTTAATGGTTACGGTTCACCCATAATACAATTCTTAATGTTCAAGTTAAAAAAAAAAAAAAGATGAGAAGAAACAGTTGGCATTCAGCTAACAATTGTGTTTGGAGATTTGTGCCTGACTTTGTTATTCTGAGCAAAGCCAGGTACCAGTCTCTTGGGATTATGTACAAAGGCAAGAAAAAAAGTGGACATGTACAAACCTCAAAGGTGACTGCTGGGTTAATAAAACAGCCTGTTTTCTGTTCACCCACTCTTGCTCTCAGTGTGCAAGTATATTAAAATATGTCAAAAGGAAAACCATTCGCTGTGCAAAAATAATTCAACTACAAGTCACAATTTCCAGCTGCTGGAGTGCCTTAGTGCATTTAAGTGCACTAACAAGTGACCCATACATCTCCCTGGATGAAAGTTGTATCCTCATTAAAGGAGAAACAAACACAAAATAGGAACAACTGTCACATAGAAAAACAGACCACAATAGATGCCGCATTTCCCTCAGTATGTTTCTGACTTGAGCTATCACAGACTGAAGAGCAGTGCTGTCCTAGAAGTCACCTCTTAAAAAGCTATGAAAGTAAAACGAGGAAGCTGCTAGAGGAACTGAATGTGTATCTGGAAAAACATTTTTTCTTTCTAGTCTCTATAAAATCTCTCACCACATAAGACATTGTAATAATGTGAAGTGGCTGCATTAAACAAACGTAGCCCAGGGAATTTAGAATTAATGCTCTAACATATCTTTAAATAACCCCTCTTAGATAAAGTCTGGTTTAAGCATTCATAAGATATCATACCAACCTTTGCTTTTCTGATTTTTCTCTAGAGAACTATATCATTAATATGAATCTGCAAAAAAAAAAAAAAAGAGGTTAATGTTGTTCAACTCTAATAATACTGTTCTTATTTGATTAGTATGTTGCATATTACTGTAAGGCAAAAATAAACATTGGATGCTCAGTGTGATAGCTCCAGTCCTCAGCACAGCAGGATATATTTTTAAAAAGCATATGCCTTCAAAAAGCAGGTAATAATCTGGAACAATAAGGGAACAATATTTCAGAAAATGTACCTAATTACAAAATGTGGTACCAACAATTATTTCAAAGCTGGATAAGGCTCTCCTCTTGTATACAGGGACATCTTTGCTCAACGATTTTCATAGCAGTTACTGGATATTATTGCAATTGCCTACTTACTCTGTTGTGATTCTCAAACTAGAATGCAAGTTCTTCAAGGGCAAGATTTCTTATGTCATTTTTTTAATGTTTTTAGAACCCCCATCTCACACAGCCCCTGGCACGTAATAGGAATTGAATAATTTAATTCGTTGGGTGGTTAACTTATTAAATATAGTTGTGCGGTTGACAATTTGTGTCCCCTTTTGAACTACCAACCCTTTCCTGGAAGACAGCAGAAGAATTGTAAAGGGAAGGTGGATCTAGGAAGACATCAACAATTTCTGTGAAAACTTACAGTCCAGAAACAATGGATATACATATAGAAGAGCTGAACTACTCAACTCTGAACTATGCTTTAAACTCGAATATACAGAGCCATTATTAAAATGAAACTGAAGCCCATCATAGGAGGAAAGATAATAAGGGATCAGCAAAGCAACCTAAATAAATTAAACTGGCCAGGCCCGGAACAACTATGTAAGCTTAGAACAAGGAAAGTATGTGAGGAACCTAAGTTAATGATAAGAATAACTTATTAAAAATGGGAAATGATACATTTGGATACCAAGAACTAGTGAGCTTGATTTTTAGCTCCCGTGAAATTCAAAGCAGATTATTAAACATATAGTCTAGGAAGTCGTGAAAAATAAAGTGGAATTCGGTAGGAGATAGTATTGCATAAAATCAAAAGAGTATTGTATGAAAACAAAAGTTCTGGGTTCATGCTCTATATGTGTACCCTGGTTACTTTAGTGATTTCTCTTTTTTCTTATTTGTTGTGGGATAAATTGTGTCCCCCTCAAAAATATGTTGAAGTCCTCACCTCTGGTACCTGTAAATATGACCTTATTTTGAAACACTGTCTTTGCAGATGTAATTAAGTTGCAAGTTAAGATAAAGTCATACTGGAGGAGGGTGAGCCCTTAGTCTACATGTCTGGTGACCTGGAAGGAAGAGGAGAAGAGACATGGAGAAGACAGACACACCCGGAAGAACACCATGTGATGATGGAGGCGGAGACTGGAATTGTGCCAGGAAAGAAGCATGGAAATCTCCCTCTTGACTCCCAGGAAGGAAACACTCCTGCTGACACCTTGATTTTGGACTTCTGGTCTCCAGAACTGTGAGAGAATAAATTTCTATTGTTTTAAGTGACCAAGTTTTTGGTAATTTGTTATGACAGCCCTACTAAACTAATATACCCTTCTATAAAATGAAATTAGTGATATATCTTCCTAAGGTGATTGTCAGGAAGACATCAGCAATTCTTAATTTCAGCAAAACATTTCACAAAGTTTCTTGTAATGCATTTACTAATAAAATCAATCTATGTGAGTTCAATTATGAGTTAGGTTCAAAGATGTTAAAACTGTCACTCCCAATGAGAGCTGACTAATAACTCAACATAAATCTAATGTTTTCCAAAAAAATCACTTATTGATACGTTGAAAATAGCTCTCAGGCCTTGGATGTCTATATTTTAGGGCTCTTGGAGACAAATGGACAGAAGATGGGAAACTGATCTTGAGTAATATTTGTAATGGTGGACACAGGACCTTCATTCACCTGTTACTTTTAACACATTTAACAAGACTTAGAGAAATACACAGAATGGATGCTACTCAAATATAAGGAAAAAGATAAGTCGGAGAAATAACACTCACTGAAAGACAACATTTAAAAATAAAATTCTTATTATCTTAATAATTATTTATTATTATAACAGTATAATTTAGTAATCACTATTAACAATTTAATAATTTAAACCACTAACAGTACTCCGAATAGTACTTGATACATAATAGATACTCAATAAACTACTATTATTATTAATAGCATTATAGCCTAGAATAATGGGTCAATCTCACTTAGGTGCAAAATACACAATATTTCATTTGGGTTCAAAATTATAAAAGTATGTGAAGTGGGAAATATCCAGGTTCATCATAAATTCATATAAAATAGATTTGGACATTTCAGCTGACCAAAGTCTCAATCTGTCCAGTGTTTTTGTGGCCTCTAAAACATAAAACTAAACAAACAACAAAGGTGAAAACTTGGGGTGAATTAATAGGTGTACGTAAGCCTGTGACAATTTGCAGAAGGGGGAGGTGAGAGGTTTGTTTTTCTAAAAGCAGCAATTCTCCTCTTTATATTTGACAACAGCCTACATGGTTTAGAAAGAAGAGAGAGTTCCAAAGGAGATGGTGGGTTTCTGCACATTCCCAGACAAATTTCAGGAAGATAAGAAGAGGTAGGCTCCCAAGGCATGCAAATCAGTGTCACACGAAGATCTGGGTGAAGGCCGGATTGCTTCAGTTGAAGCACTGAAACAACTGAAGCTTCATAATAGTGGCATCCAAGAAATGCAACAGCTTTAAGAAACACCAGAGTCTCCCTCAGCTAAGACCAAAGGGTGCAAAGAACGACCACAGGCATTTGAGGGGCTAAAAGAAAGACACCAGTTACGAAGAGAATTTGGAGCATATCACTCCCAAATATCCAAAGGAGACACCAAAAGTAAGGAGGGAGGGAAGACATTTGCCAGAGAATGAAGACAAAGGCATGAGAAGAGAAGCTCACACTGCCATGAGTTTTGGTGATATCCAAGAAAAGGGGACAAAGAAGGGCAGGTCTAATATTGTTAGTGTGGCTTTTTGTTAATTAAACCTCTATCTCAAGGCTTTTAGGAACATTACATGCAATGGGGAACCTTCTGTATGTAAAATGTATTTTCTTAGACGTTGAGTAGAACACAGTGCCTATGATACTGATCATAGAAAGTAACTCGGGTTCTTTATACTTGAGTTCTTTCTATGCCAGGTTTCAGACAGTTTTGATTACTCACTGTACTAGTTCCTATGGATGCTGTAAAATAATTACCAAAACTTTGGTGGCTTAAAAAACACAATTTTAATTTTTTTCTCTTATAGGACAGACACTGAAATCAGTTTCCCTGGGCTAAAGTCAAGGTGTCAGCAGTGCTGGTTCCTTCTGGAGGCTCTAGAGGAGAATCCATTTCCTTCCTTTATTCAGATTCTAGAGGTTGCCCGTATTCCTTAGCTTGTGCCTCCTTCCTCCATCCTTAAAGTGGGGCACTCCAATCTCTGCTTCTGTGGTCATCTGTCCTTCTCCCTGACTCTGACTTCTGCATCCCTCTTATAAGTACTGTGGTGATTACATTGGGCTCACCCTGATAATCCAGGATGATATCTCTGTCTTAAGATACTTAACTACATCTGCAAGGTCCATGAAAGCATAAGCTAGTTTTGCTTGTTTCACAAACACTTATAATGCTTTTTATTGGCCAGCTGCTTTCCTAAATGCTTTACATTATTAACGCATTTAATCTATATGATAGCCCTAGGAGGTAGGAATCATTATAATCCCCATTTCACTGGTGAGAAAACTGAGGTACAGAAAGGATAAGTTACTCACAGATGGTTTGGTGGTTATTTAGAGGCAGTATGAATCCAAATTATACCTCTTAGCAGGGTGGCCTTGATACAGTGTTTTCTCTGGGAAAACCCTATTTTATATAGTTGTTATAAGGATTAAATAAAATAATGTATATAAAATAGATAGCACAGTTGTTCATTCAAAATGTACTCATTACAAGGTAAATGATAAAATAAATAAATATATCAGAAGCATTGACCAAAACAAAAACCAACCCAAAACAGGAAAAGAAGAATAAGCGTGGTTAAGGATTGGAAATGCTATGATCTGGACAATGATAGTTTAGCTTGGAGAAGAAAAGAATTATGGGGACATGATAGCTGTCTTGAAACATGTGATGAGCTTTCACGTGAAAGGGGAAGTAGATTTATTTTAATGTTCCTCCATAAAACCAAACTAAAACCTAAAGGTAGAAATTACAGGGTGATACAATCTGGCTCAAAAAAAGTGAAAGGGACTTCCCTGGCAGTTCAGTGGTTGGGACTTCGCCCTCCAATGCAGGGGGTGCAGGTTTGATCCCTGGTTGGGGAGCTAAGATCCCACATGCCTCGAGGCCAAAAAACCAAAACACAAAACAGAAGCAATATTGTAACAAATTCAATAAAGACTTTAAAAATGGTCCACATTAAAAAAAATAAATAAAAAGAGAAAGATCTAATAATTAGAGCGATCCACCAATGGAAAAGTCTGCCTCAGAATTTTGTAAGCTTTTAGTCCGTTGGAATGTTCAAGCACAAGCTAAGTGACTTTCTGTAGTATATAAAATATGGAAAGGATTTCAACAATGAGAGGGACATTAGAATACATTCATGCATTTATTCAGCAAATATTTACTGAACATCTTCTGTGTGTACCGCCTGTAAGGCCCCTTACAACTCTGAAAATAATAGAATCTCCTATTCTATGAACGAACAAATAAGAACACATGTTACAAAAATAGACATAATTTCAGGCTGATTCCCATTGGATTTACTGATTCTTCAGCTCCCAGGCTCTCTGGCTGGTCTGGTGTGATCTGCAGTAAGCCTTTATTTTCACAATCACTTATCACTAGTCACAGGGAGACTTTTTCTGCACTAAAGAGTCAGTTTTTAATAGGAAAAATCACTTATTTTGCATTCTGATAGCAGGGGCTTTTCTTAAAAGAAGAGAAGAGAATTTTATTCCACATTACTTACTTTACTTTTCCTTTCAGCCTAGGCAAACAAATATAATAATAACCAACCTCTTTTAATCCAAAGAAGGGGAAAAGATGGGACCCTTCTCATTTGATCTGAAGCATAAGCCACTTTGGAACAGTCTGTGCTTTGTCATTGTCTCCAGCAAAGATATGCAGAGACTTTACTCACTCTCGTGGACCCACAAATAAATTAATTATGGTAAAAATCTATTAAGTCTGATTTGTCCTGGGAATTATTAAGAAGTTGTCTACCTACCTCTCACCTAATCTCTCTGGCTAAGGGAGATTGCTCTTGGAGAATTACCTGAATTACACAGGTAATCCAAGAAAGTCTCCAGCCACGGAGCAGAATGTGCCCAGTGTCTACACCACCCGTATGACACTTCATCACACAGCACCCAGTAGCACTTATTATACAGCTGTTAGTATGTGTCAGAATTGACCAGATAATTGGATAGCCCTCTATTTGATTTTTGGTGCTTATAATATTTTCTTTGCAGAAGACACAAAGCACGGATAATAATAACCCTAATACAAGTGGACATTTAATGAGCTCTTACTATGTGATGGTCACATCATATAAACCATCATAGGCAATCCTTTCAACACCCTGTTGAGCAGGTATCACCTTTATCCTTGTCTAATGAATGTGATGAGGTCAAGATTAAAATACGAAGGGACATGCTCTTGAGCTCCCATTGACTGATAAACCACAACATTTAACCACCTCCCTAACGAAGATAAATAAGTTAGCAAAGTAATTACAAGTCTGTATTTAGATATCTTTTACAAAAATAAACAGTGTGCCAAAGATGGGGTTAGAACCTAGTTCTCCAGATAACAGTGTTCCAAATGACTATTGCCTAATTTAAATATGAAAACCACTGTCAGCCCCCATGGGCTAGCGACATCACTGAGTTATTAAACATCAGGCAAGAGCTAGTATAGGTAAGAACATTTTAAAAATATGGTAAATTTTATTCTCTTCCCCTTCAAAATGCCTCAAGTCACTCGTATACATTATGGACCTCACTGGCCTGAAAATTCTCAGTTGAGGGAAAAAGAAATCCAAAATCCTTGAATTATAAGAGCACTAAAAAAATCTAAAATGATAACTATTTTGTCCATTTAACACCAAAAGATCGACTGATTTTTATTTTTTACTTGGAATTGGCCTTTATTTAACCCATGGCGTGCCAAAGTTATGGTCTGAAGCAATTTTTTCAGTGAATGCCTTGACTTGGGACAAGAATAGACATCTCTGCCTCTGAATCATTGTTTCATACCACTGCTGATGGTCAGTCTAACAAAGAAAAAACATTCCTCAACATGTAAAGAACACTAAAACTTTCTGTTCAATTATGTATTTCCTCCATTTCAAATACATTCAGAACTGTAAAATATTTGCAAATTCCAAAATAATATGCATTATTCAGTTATTAAGCTCTTCACTAAAATGTTTGTGCTCAATTATACATTAAAGATAACCAACTGACTGTGTCTGCATTTTTAAAAAGTTACAACAGTTTCTTTTGATCACTTGGCTGCCTGCTGGCATCGTTTCCTAATGGAGAAATTAATTTCAAGGCATTCTGGTGCCTCTTTTACCCCCCAGATAAGTCCTGCACCTATACACAATTGTTCAGGTCTATCCCATTATTTTGAAAGTAATAAATGAGGTATAGTTAAAGGATTTAGACATGATTAGTATAGTCTAACAGTCCTTCTCTAACAAAAACAAATTTAATAGTTGTATATTATGAAAGATTACAATACCAAAGAGAAAAGTCCAAAAGTACAGTAGGAGGTATCTAATTTAGGGATTAAGAATTTATGGTGATAAGGACTGTGAAGCACCTCTGTGAGTTATCCAGGGAGAACGCAGATTCTCTGCAGGTTTTTAATGATATAAACAGCTATATTTCTGAGCGGGCATAAATAGGATCCTGGTTACGGGTAGGCAGCATAATAAAATAAAATAATGGTGTAGGAGAAGTAGATATAATCTGGCTCAAGGATGTCTAGAAGAAACTGTTCAACAGCAACTATGTTTATATGAACATAATTTAATAGTAGCACAAGTCTTCTATTGTGTATCATCTCACATATTTTTATTTCCTGGGCAGAATCCATCTTTAGAAATCCACACACAAAAAATACCAATATCACCATACGTTGAAAATTTGCTAAGCACTTTGTATCTACTATCTCCTTCAACAGTTTCAATACGCCTATTTATTAATGCTCTTTATTGTTATCAAATGGAGAAACTGAAACTCAATAATCACAAGTAATTTGTCCCATGCTACATATTTAGTAAGTTGAATATTAAATTCATCAGTTTGACTTCAAAATATATGCTTCCAAACTCCTGTATTATACAGCAAAATAGTCTTAGCAATAATTGAGAAAAACACAAATCCACCCACTACAGTAGGTCAGGAAAGAGAAATGAGCTAAGACTACTAAAAGGAGACATGATTATTATCTGTAAATGATACAAATAGCTATATAGAAAACCTAAGAAAACCCAACAACAACCAAAAAAATTGTAAATAACAAGAGTTTAAATACAATGAATTTTTTAAAATCTTAATTACGTGCACAAACTTATGAATATACTTTAAAACCCACTGAATTGAACACTTTAAGAAAATGAATTTTATAGTATGTAAATTGTATCTCAATAAAAGTTAAAAAATAAATGATTATACTACCAGTTAATATGACAGAAAGCAGGTGAAATAAGGACTATTCATTGATGGTATAAATGTAAATTAGAACTTTTTTTCTAGAGAGTAATTAAGCTTTGTTTATCAAAAGTCTAGTTATTATAAATAAATAAATGTCTAAAAATGCATTCTAGGGCACTAATTGGAGATGAACCATTAGATTTATACACAATAATATTCATTCAATAATACTCATTGTTTATAACAGTTCCCCCGAAAAGAATTAAAACAATGGAAGCTATACAAATCCAGGAACTTCTAAATTTACTTCAATATATCCATAAAAAATCATGTTTCAGAATAATTACATTCAAAATGCTCACAATGTTAAGTGAAAATGGCAAGATACAAATAAAATAAAGGTTAAAAAGAAATTAGAGCTATAATAAATGGTATGAGAGAAGAGGATTTTTTGCAAAAATATATTGGACAAGATAAAAGAAGCTGATATGAAGGCACAGTTGGGTCTAGGAATGAATTAGTTCATTTGCTGGTGGGGAATAGGTTGTCACCAGAGTAACACAGGGTCAAGGAATTGTAGCTTGTTCTGTGTATAACCCCTAAATGTTAGGGAAAGAGATGGGATTGCTGCTCTGCATCACTTTCCCTCAGATACACCAAGCCTACTCTCCCCATGGAGCCTTTGCAAAGGTTGTTTTCTCTTCCTGGAAATTTCTTCTCCTAGATTTTAACTTGGCTGGCTCCTGATGCACATTCCACATACATGTTGCCACTTAAAAGTCATTTAGTAAACTGTAAGGTCTTTTCTGCCCACCTAAAGCAGCATGGTCATCACCTGGGAATTTGTTGGGAAGTCAGAATTTCATGCTCTACCCAAGACCTACTGAATTCAAATCTGTAGTTTAATATCATCCCCAGGTGATTCTCGTGCACACTAAAATTTGAGAAGTACTGATTTTATAGCCTATGATAGAGACCCCATACCAATTCCTTCATCATTTTCTTCATAGCTCTTATGCATCTCTAAAATTCCCTCTCCTTCCTACATGTAGTTCCATTAGGACAAAAATCTTTTTGTCTTTTTGCCTGTATCCTTAGTTCTCAAAATCATTCTTGATGCACAGTTGGAACACAGTGAATATTTGCTGAATGAAAGCATAGGATGGGGAGAGGGATACCTCAGTGATTTTCATGGAAGAAATATACTATTTCATGTTTCCTTAATTATCTAAGTTACTCTTTCAAACCTTCCTATTGTATATGGAGACAAAAGCTAATGGATAAATATTCCAGTCCAAGACATCATGTGAAAATAATATTTGTTGATGCATAATAAATCCTATCTAATAACTTTCTGAAGAATAACCAATATTAGCATGTATAAAATAAAAGGAGGTTTCTAAAAGTTAAAACTAGAATTACCAAAGGACCCAGCAATTCCACTCCTAGGTAAATACTCAAAAGAACTGAAAACAGCTGTTCAAACAAAAATTTGGACATGAATGTTAATAACAGCATTGTTCATAATAGCCAAAAAGTGGAAACAATCCAAAAGCCCATCAATGGATGAATGGATAAGCAAAATGTGTTTTACACATACAATGGAATATTATTCAGCCATAAAAGGGAATGAAGTACTGATACCTGTTACAACGTGGATAAACTTTGAAAATATTAAGTGAAAGAAGCCAGACACAAAAAAGGCACATATTGCTTGATTCCATTTGTATGAAATGTCCAGACGAGGCAAATCCATAGAGAGAAAAAGCAGATTAGCAGTTGCCAGGGGCTGGAGAGAAGGAGGAATGGGGAGCCTGCTTAATGGGTAAGGGGTTTCTTTTGGGGGTGACAAAAATGTTTTGGAATTAGATAGTGGTGATAGTGCACACTATTGTGAATGTACTGTAAGTCACTGAATTGTACCATTAAAATGGTGAATTTTATGTCATAGGAATTTTATAAATAAATAAAAGTAAATTACTATTTTAAAATGTAGTACAGCATAAATGTATTGACTTACTACCAAGAAACTTTGTGCTACAGACTCACTTATTTCAGGGGTCAGAGTTCCAAATGATTAATATTATGTGATGATTACCTCTGCCAGACAGAGATAAAGCAGGGAAATAAGGTAAACGAAATGAGTCTGGGATTTGCCTAAGCCAGGACTCAGATTCCTTTGATTCTTGGCTAAAAGCCCTGATTGGCCCAAAAGGTCAAATGGAAAGGAAAAAGCAGTCAAGAATAAATCAGTAAAATAAAAAATTCATTTAAATTTAGCTATTGGGAGGAAAGGAAATAACCTTCCTTTCTTCTACTAAAGAGAAAATTGACAACCTAATTTTCAGAACAGGTAACAGATGTATGGCTATAGCAAGGTGCCCAGAATTTCTTCTCTACTGGGAAATGTTGGAAATAAATTTAGGAGGAGCCTTCAGACTTACTGAAGCCACTGAAGTTGTAATTGTTGTTACAATTGCTAGGGTTTATTAAAGATCATCAGGAAGCTTGGCATTAAAAAAGTGTTTAGATAGATAAGACCCCTGTTTGCACTTTAAGCCTTTACTGTTAATTACATGTTGCTGTGACTAAGCACTTCAAAAGTGACTTTTATGAACTGTGCTATTATTTAATTTAATAATAACTTCGAATAAAGTCACAGGTTAACAAAAGTTCATTAGTAAGTTAAATGTTTGGAGCTCAGAAAGCATTTCCCCACAGATCAATGTTAGCCATGGTTGTTGAGCTGTACATCCATGGGGTACAAAGGAACAGGTAATCGATACACACCTGCACCAACAGTACTAAAGAGTACAACACACACATAAAAAGATTTCGTGGAAACATTCATTCAGCACTCTGGGACCAAGACCATCTCTTCCCTCCACTGCATTACTGATGCTTATTCATTCATTCATCATTCCATCACTCATTTAACAAGAATTGGTAGTGCCTGCTATGTGTCAGGCCCCTTGACAAGCTGTCTCCCTTTCCATCTGCCAGGTAGCAGACTTTCTTCAACTTGGAGTAAGTACCTTGTGGCCTAGCTTATAAACTCCATCATGGTGGGGGTCCCTCTAGGGGCAAAGATGAGACTCTAGGGTTAAGTTGACATAATGAGGGCTGGGAATCAGTAAAACAAGGTGATGGCATAGGAACCATCCACCAACCAAGCCTTCTATACCCTTGTCCCCATTCACCACACCGTGGCCACAGTGGCTTTACAGTAGGAAAGCCCTAGGAGATGATACCAATAAAGGTCAGTTAGATAAAGGATGCTTTTTCCTGTTTCACTCTCCCATACAGCAGTGATCAGGAGTGGGAAATGCCAGGAATAGTGTTAAAGCCAAACAGGTATGAGGACTGAGACCTAAATATTTATTTCCTTCCTATCTTATTACCTGAGAGCACAGACATAAAAGAATAAAGAAGAAGGAAAATCATTTATAGATGTATATCCATAGGTTTCAATGTTGTACATCGGGAATTGTTTGAAACAAAAATATTGGTTTTCTTGTAACTGTTGAACTTATATCATTAAGGAATCACGAGTTACCAACTAACAAAGATCACCACCTAGTGGCCCCAGCAGGATAATTGCACTTGAACAAAGTGCATTGAAATTCAAAAATATTGGGGTTTGTTACAGGAATGTAACATAACATTGAAGCTCCTTTTGTCTCTTGGATTCCAACCTCCCGTTTTCCTTTCATACTTGGTCTCTTCTAGTTTATAATTCTAAATAGTCTCTAAATCTTTCTGTTTACAGTTATCTTTATTTTAATCTTTACAATTAGCTGTCTACTTTGTCACATTTTGAGTTCCTCTTCTTTCATTTTATGCCATAAGCCCCTATGAGTCTTATATGAGGTCAGTTTCCTTAAACATCACTTTTGTCATACCACTTCCCTATCAAAAGCTTGAATGCTTAAGTGAATCCTGTTGTAATCTTTAACAAGCTTGGTCTAACCCACATAACCCCACACTCCACTTAGTAAATGTATTGCCTGCCCCTTAGGCTACTTTCCTCACTGTTGCTTCACAACCTCCAAATCTCAGACACAACCACGCTTTTACCTATCGCTGAGTACTCAGATCCAACTCAAACTCCACCTTTTCTATTAGTTTTCACCTACTACCCCTGCCAAGCTCACTTCTTTCTTCTCTAACTTCCTACATTCATGGTTATTACCACTGTTTACTATTTAATTATTTTCTAATTGCTTTATGTGTATTATGTCTGCAAAGAACGTTCCATAGCTTCTTTTTTTTTTGGCTGCGTTGGGTGTTCGTTGCTGTGCATGGGCTTTCTCTAGTTGTGGCAAGCAGGGGCTACTCCTCGTTGCAGTGTGCGGGCTTCTCATTGCGGTGGTTTCTCTTGTTGAACAGCATGGGCTATAGGTGCGCGGGCTTCAGTAGTTGTGGCGCGTGGGCTCAGTAGTTTTGGCTCTTGGGCTCTAGAGTGCAGGCTCAGTAGTTGTGGCGTACACGTTTAGTTGCTCCGCGGCATGTGGGATCTTCCTGGAGCAGGGCTCAAACTGGTGTTCCCTGCATTGGCAGGAGGATTCTTAACCACTGTGCCACCAGGGAAGCCCCGTTCTGTAACTTAAACATGTCTGTATCTCCCACAAACCTCAGCATGGTATTAAACATAACATAGAATGCAATAAATAAATGATTTATTTAGAAAGGGATAGAGAAGAATTCCTGTAATTAAAGTGATTTTGGTGGTCTGGTAGTGGGGAACAAGGGAAGAGGAGGGAGAATAGAATGGGGAAAGGTTGCCGGAATTATACCCTATGAATTGAAAAATGTTAATTCTATCCTCCTTTATCATGTAAAATAGCAGTGACAAACAGAAAAGTATCCCTCAAAACGCCAGGATAAAGACACAGACCTACTAGAGCATGGACTTGAGGATATGGGGAGGGGGAAGGGTAAACTGTGACAAAGCGAGAGAGAGGCATGGACATATATACACTACCAAACGTAAGGTAGATAGCTAGTGGGAAGCAGCCGCATAGCACAGGGAGATCAGCTAGGTGGTTTGTGACCACCTAGAGGGGTGGGATAGGGAGGGTGGGAGGGAGGGAGACGCAAGAGGGGGGAGATATGGGAATATATGTATATGTATAACTGATTCACTTTGTTATAAAGCAGAAACTAACACACCACTGTAAAGCAATTATACTCCAATAAAGATGTTAAAAAAAAAGTAATCATAGATGCACATAATAAGTCAGCTGCCAGAATATTAAATCAGTATATTCATACAATAATAAATTAGAAATTTAAATTGAAAAAAAATGCCAGGATACATTTAAACTAATATTTCAAAATATGTAGAACAATTTAATCATGGAAGTTTGCAGTAGAATATAGTTGCTTTGGGTGCAGCCAGTGAGAGGAGCTCACTTCACAGATAAAAAGAAGAGAAACACAGAAGAAAAAGAAATTGTTATTTAAACGGTAATGAAATGTTAACTTGCATTCTAAGGTAAGACAACGTTTTAATTCTTGGGTAGCAGCAGAAAATCTGCTCCAGGGATATGAATTACAGACAGATTAGGCAGCTGCACACTTGGAAATAACAGGACCAGGAGAAAGTTCTCTGCACTCAAACTCTGGCATAGAATTCAAACAACTTCGAATGTGAACAGAAATATTTTACCCCCAAAATGTGAATAATAAAACAAATAAAATATTAAATAATCTACTCAAATGAAGTCTGCAGAATAAGTAATGTGAACTTGAAAAATCTCATTAAGTGACACCAGAATTCTATTTCTAGTGCAACTGCAAGTAGTTTTATAACGAGGCTTCCAGTAAAATAATTAGACTATTTTTAAGGGGTAGCAGCTGATTCTATCTTGAGGAGAGAGAGAAAAAAATGTCTCTCCTATGTAAATCTCCCCCTCCCCAATTCCTTAATTTGACATTTTCAAAGGGATTAAAAAAGGACAATTACTTATATGCTGTATATATACTTCTATTTCACCACAAAAGAGTGATACATATGCAAGGCCTTGTGCAAGATACTGTAGAGGGAAACAAAGAATATAAATGCCAGAGACCCTGCCTTCAAGTTCCTTACTGGGGCAAGAAGGCCTATACAATGTAAAATTTAGCAGATAGTAAAAAATTCCACGGTAACTTTTAAGTAAGTATACCACATATTATGCAGATAGTCTATATTTTCATACCTCAACAAATATTAAAGGCTCACAATTAGCAAGATGTTATATTAGTCATTTGGGAATAAGAAGTAAATCAATTACACAACTGACCCTCAAAAGCAATATGTCTAACAAGAAATGTATGGCAGGTACATTCAATAGGGCAAGAGGGTACTTGATAGAAGAGGCAGAATTTGTGATTCATCTTATTGTACAGGTATGGTTTAAATATGCAGGGTTGGGAAGTATTAGAGAAAGCATTCCAGGCAGGGATTTTATCATGTGCAAAGGCACAGATGAATATGAGAACATTAATTTTTTTACTGGGATATACAGAAAATGTGAAATGAAACACTGAGAAATTATATTGGAAAGCTAGATTGGAACAGGAATATAGAAGACAGTCAATTCCAAGCTTAAGAATTTGACTTTAGTCTAGCAAAGAAGGAGTCTTGAAATTTTGAGCAAGAGAGTGACACAATCACAGTTGTGCTTTAGGGCAATTAATCAGATGACAATGCACGGAATGGCCTTGAGTGTGGAGACATGGGGAATCCATTAAGAGGCTATATTACATTAGTTTAGAGAAGAAGTAAAGTTGGTGGTATATGTAGTGACCAGGACAAAATGGAAGAGAATTCCAAGACATCCTACAGAGATAAAATGAACTGAGACTTGGTTGATTAGATCAAATATGAACCAAGAGAATCATCTCAAAGATAATGTCATTTAGGGAAACTAAGAACAGAAGAGGGGTAAGGTTGGTATCTATGGAGAGTTGATGACTTCATTCAGACATAGTTTTCAGCTTGAAGTGCCTTTCAGAATGAAATATCCAGATGGGAATTACAATGTAGGACAATTGAGATCAGAGATTAAAGTTGTAGGTTTGGAAAACAACCAGAGTGAGTATAAAAGAACTGAAAAAACTGAAATCTCAGACCTTGTACAAAAAGCAGCAAGAAGAGCTAATTTGATACCACAGAAACCTATTAATGAAAATAGGAAGCTCATAAGAAAGGGTGAGTAGAAGCAGTTAGCTCTCCATGTCCCCGCTCTGCATTTAGTCCTCTTCCAACATGGCAGGAGGTGGGAAATTCACTCTTTAGAGAAATTAAACCAAGCGTACAAAAGTATTTCCCAATAAGAACATCACAGGAAAAAAACTTAAAGTAAATGAGACAATGTATATGGGGGGGTAAAAGAAAAAAATAAATAAAGCTTGAAATTAGCCTCAGAGTGATAAAAGAATATATTTTATATATTATATATTTTATAAACTATATAATACATAATATATTATATATTTTATGAAATAAAAATCAGGATGCACTAAAAACAGAAAAAATCTATTTCAACTAACTAAATAAATATGAGACTATCCAAAATGCAAAAATAAAGGAGTGATGGATATAGGAGAGGAAAAAATAAGAATTCTTAGTTGTTTACACTAGGTAAACAACTAGGAATTCTAGAAAGAAAAAAGAGGGGTAGGTAAAATGCTCAAAGAATTAATAAATAAAATTCCCTAGAACTGAAGCTCATCAATTTCCAGATTGAAAAGGCCCTCGTGAACCTATCAAAGGAATGACAAAGTCACACTATCAAGAAATTTCAGTGAAAAAGAGCTAGAACTCCAGATGGGCAGATGGAATTGGTATCACTAACCTAGGAAGCTAGAACACAATGGAGGTATGATTCCTTCAAAATCTGAGGGAAAATGACTTTTGGTCTAGAAATCTTTACCAAGTTAGTTCTTAGGCCTAGGTGTCAGGGTCAAAAAGAATCTTACAAACACGTGAGATCATGAAATTTCATTTCCTTACATACTCTTCTGACCACTACTGAATAACGTACTTTAGCCAATTGTGGAAGTATACCAAGAAAAAGGAGATTAGGATTCAAAAAATAAAAGCTGGGGCTCCAACCCTAGAGTAATAGTTTAGCTAGGTATAAAATTTTACATTATAATTATTTTCCCTCCACTACTCCATTATCTTATGGCTTCTATTGTTGCTGATGAGAAATCTTCAATTATTCTAATTCTCGTCCCTTTTAAGGTAATCATTCTTTTCTCTCTACTAGCTTTAAATATTTCTGCTTTATATAAGATGTTCTGCTGGGTATGTATTTAAGTTGGTTTAACTTCCTGAATATGGGGAATGTGACTTCAAACTAGTATGTTCACAGCTTCAGTTTTATCGGCCATTTGAATTTTGCTTCAGAGCATGTTTAGTTTGTGTTTTTAAAAAGCTATATATCCTTTTTGAGTTACCTCTTTTTTAGTAATTCATCTTCTTATCTTTTCCTGGCTTTGGTTTTATATTTTAAAGGCCTTATAAACCCAAAGACTATACAAATATTAAAATAGGTAAAAAAGACTAGTTCAACCAAAATGTTATTTAAAGGCAAGTGAGTAAAGAATAATACAGGTATGTGGGTGACTGGGCTTGAGAAGGCAACCTGTATAACATGAGGTAAGAGCTGTTACTGAGAGATATAAGGGAAACAAGCACAAATTTACATTTTCTTTCTCACATGTTGACTTTACATTGGCACACCATACTTCACTAAGCATACAGAGAACATCAAATGTAATTTGTGTAGTGAAAGTAATATAATTGATTCCCAAGACTAACCAATAAAGTGGTGAAAGAACAAGATCTAGAACACAACCCTCTTTGTATGGTGTTTTTCTTGTTAGCTTTGTGGTTCCTAATATTTTTACATTTTTATAATTTCTGAAGCCAATTCTTAACCAAACTGAGAAGAAGAAGAAAGTTATTGTCATTCCCCCAGATGTCTTTTCCTGATGTACTTTTTCCCTTCAATGGTGGTTGTCTAACACCTTCAATTCCCAGTGTTCTCCTTGCCCTCACACTATGATATTAATGATTCTGCATTCTTGTTTATATCACCATATTCCTACTACCACAAATGCAAGAACACAAACACACACACACACACACACACACACACACACATTTGCTTGACAAATTCCTTTCTGCTCACTTACTAGTTTGAAGCCCTATCCACTAAAAGTCTCCTCAGACTAATCAAGTGTAGGTCAGGGCTGTTATTTTCTTTTGTTAGTTCCCTGTAGTTTCACTAATATTGCCCTATCACAGAATGCTGGCATTTTGTTTTCTTATGCATTCATTAGCTAGACTATGAATTCCATGACCACTGAAACCTAACCTGTCTCTTTCACTGTTGCCAACTAGTACAGCATGACAAATATGTAAGCAAATGGAAGGAGTTCTATCAAATGCAGAGAGAAGGAAGTGAAATTGATAATATGGTAACCTACAAGAAAAACTAATGCTCTATATTTAAGACTTGGTGAAAATCCAGTGAAGAGACTTATAAGGGACAAGTGGTCAGAATTCTGAGTTTTAAAAAGAGTTTAAAAAATATGTAAACTGTCCAGATATTCATTCCAAATTTATCACACATCATTGTTTACATTCCTTTCTAAGATGCCAAATGATTAAAGAAAAATTAAAAAGTGATGAATCTCTAAACACAAAAGACTAGGACAGGAAACATTAGTCAGTAGAGATTTTATCAAATTTTTAAGAAAGAAACAAAAGGAGGGATTGTAAAAAGTTTTGTTATGAAAAGTCTATATAGTCTATATTTCAATTTATAGAAAAACCTCATTAATTTAAAAGTAATGGAAAACCATGCAGAAGCAATAATATATTTGAATTCTAGAATAGAATCATAAATTTCTATGTTATCCATCTAATATTCCACATGTTAGAAGGGGACTTAGAAGTTGTCCATCTCATATTTCATATAATAAAAGATTTCCACAAAGTGCTTGAAAACTGTCATGCAACCCTAACCCTAACTCTAACCCTAATTGTTGTGATTGGGCAACCTTATTGGTTTCAGACCAATCAAATCTCTATCACTTAACAATCCTTCATAGTTATAATACAACCACCAAGGCTAAGAAAAGTCTTTTGACTTCATGCAAAGTTTATCCATTTCCTCATACAGTATAGTTTATCATAGTATCTCTTCTGAAAAATTCACTTCATAAGAATTATTAAAGTGCCAAAAATGGAATATAACACCCCAGACATAAGATGACCAATTTAATTGTGGTGGAAATGTACATTTCCTCATTCTGTGTGCCATATCTATTCATATAACCACTATTAGTGTTCTGTAATTTCCTTTTTTCTCTCTCTCTCCCCCCCATCCCCCACCTTCTGTCTGTCTCTCCTGTGACATCAATGGTTGATTTATATTGAAAAGATCAACAAATTGAGATTTGAAAATAACGATGACCTGCGTTTAAATTTGGACTCTACCACTTACTAGCTTAGGTTAGTTAATCTTTCTTTAAATTTCTTTTTATTTTCCCTCACCTTAGAATGAAGTTTCAGAAAGACAGGGGTTTTGCATGTTTTGTTAACTGCTGCATCCCAACACTTAAAACAGTTATTGGCAGATGTAGGCACTTAATAATTATTTGTTACATAAATAAATGAGTGAATGAATAAATATATAAAATGAGAATAGTAACTCAGTCACAGGTTTGTAGTGAAGAGCAAATAGTTATAGATACAATATATATTTCATAATATAATTTCACACCAGTGACAACTATGACTCCATCGGCCATATTTGCAACCAACTAGTGGACAGCTCCACCTATGTACCACAGGCACATCAGACATATCATTTGTAAAATTGTTCATTTAGAGCTAAACTATGTGTCTCCAGTCCTACTGTCTCTACTCTGTACATTATTTCTCAAAGACGTCCCTTTATCTTTCCTTTTGCCAAGCCTTACCTAGATCAAAATTTCCCAAAATGTATTATGAACACTAATTTAACTATATGACATAACTGTATGGCCAAACTTTCCTTTTCCTTTAGTAGAATTTACATCAGTGTGTATTAATACAAATTTGTACCCAGTACATTAAGACCCATGATCTCATTTATAGTATTGTTTATGTACAGCAAATTTTTTAAGTAAGTTTATTTACAACTAATTTTTTAATATGCAATAGATGATAAACAGATATGGCTGTGCTTTCAGACCATCTGTAAGTTGGGTTAATATGCCATCAGTAAGTCATCCAAACCCTCGTGCAAATAATTTATAAATATCTTGGAGAGGTTAAAAACAAGGACAGGGCACAAAGATCAGCCACTACAGACTTTTTTCTTGGGTAATATGGATCCACTAATCAAGATTGGTCTGTTAATCAGTTAAAATGAATTAACAATATCATCATTCAGAACATATACCTTCACTTTGGCCACAAAGATATCATGAAAATACATATGTAGAACAGATTTCTCATTTACCAGTCTAACAACATTATACCTATTGTAAAAACAAGTGTAATTATATTATTTTACATTATTTTTACTAAATGCAGGTAAAATATTACCTCATAGAAAGAATACTCTAAAATAAATAGAGAGAGGGACTTCCTTGGTGGCGCAGTGGTTAAGAATCCGCCTGCCGATGCAGGGGACACGGGCTCCTGCCCCGGTCCGGGAGGATCCCGCATGCCGCGGGGCGGCTGGGCCCGTGAGCCATGGCCGCTGAGCCTGCGCGTTCGGAGCCTGTGCTCCGCAACGGGAGAGGCCACAACAGTGAGAGGCCCGCGTACCGCAAAAAAAAAAAAAAAAAAAAAAAAAAAAGACTCATGTAAATCCCTTCAATCAACCATAAGCTGTATCCTTTAGTTTTATCTATACAACACTGCTCAAATATATCATTTCTCTGTGTTTTTTCAAGGATTTGAACAAATTTCTGCTTCTTTGGTTATCAGATGGAATACTTGGCCATTTAGGTCTACACTGAATGGAAAATACAAATGCAGAACAAATCAAAGTTATTATCCAGGAGTTACTTGGAATGTCATCAATAAGTACAGCTCTTAAAAAACTGAATGTGCTCAAGGGTCAAAATTTGATAAAGTTAATAATATTGACTGCCTCATCGAAGACATTCTTAAGTAAAACTGGCAGTATTTTTCTTTAACTGTGAGTAAATGGCAGTGAAGAAGCCAGTAATTACTAGCAGATTGGTACCACTGCCTTGATTCTTGAAAAGACACCAGAAATTTCACTCACTATTGCTCTTGCCCCATCAGCGCAAATACCAAGACTGTGAAAATGGCAAATAACATCTTACAATTAATATAAAAATAATTTTGACATTGTGGGCCTCCTGAAAGTGTCTTAAGAGACTCCCTGGAGATTATGGAACACTCTTTGAGAACTATAGCATTTATTCAACATTTAAACTATAGAACATTAGTAGCTGAAAAAAATGTGAGAATTCTTTTTTCTAATGGCAAAATATCTTTTCATTTTATTGTGAATGTTTATATAATAAATATTTATGTAAAAATGTAAGCAATATAATAGGTAACACTTTGAAATCACTTTTATTTTTGCTTTTATCTCATTTCTTATTTGTCCTTTTTCCAGAACAATTTTATTTTTTTTTATTTAGAGAATACTCTATTAGTTTCTATAATCAAACCCATGTAGATAAGACCTTACATATTTAATACAGTGCACTACCCCTGTACAAATGGAAAAAATTATGTTTACTGTTTCTAGACCAATATGGCTGTTGATTTCTGTACAATGCCAACCCCATACGGTACAACTGGGATACTTCTCCAAAGTTGACAGCACAGCTAAAGTTTCCAAAAATTCAAATTATATATATATTATAGATAGATAGATTGATTTATTTATATAAAAAGACCAATAGCAGTATGCTATGCATCAGTAGCAGCAACAGCTTTTCCAGGTTCTGCAGTCATCAGAACAAAATTAGAGAGACATCCAGCACACTCCATTAAAAAAAAAGTTAAAAACAAAACCTCAGAAAACAGCAAATTCTGTTACTGTTGTGGTACCTGGCACCATTTTTTTTTAAATTAGCTTCTCAATTATTATCTGGAAAGAAAACATTCTAGAATAACGTCATTAAAAACAGATCTGATAAAGCATGGTCACTACTACGTATCATAAAGCAGGTACAAGATATTTTACATTCACAGAGGTATGATACAGTACGGTCCTACATCTATAATACTAGAGGATATAATTAAAAAGGCATTATTTGAGACTTGATTCTACTTTTTCAGCAGAGGGCCCAAAGGATGGTTATAACACAGCTCTGGTACAGAACAATGTCAATTTTAAAGCTTTGCCAGTTACTTTTTATTTTTCTTCAAAATGGTTTTCTTATAGATTAGGAGATGAAGAAGGTCGTTATTACAGTAACTTAAAAAGAAATAAATGTATGCAATAAAAGCTATGGTAAATCTTTAAAGTGCTTATAATATTTTTGTTTCTGTTGATTCTCAAAAGTTATATAGTTATTTATATAGTGATAAATAGTAATTTAATATTTGTTTAAATCACAATGCCTTATGTTAAGATTCCTGGTAATAAAAAGTGAAAACATTTCTTACTTAGCAAACAAAAAATAATTCCTTTCTTAATTAGAAAGTTTCTTTACTGATAAATGTGTTTTGGAAACTATAACATAACTTAATCATTTACATTAAGGATTCTTCATGCCACCATTGTTGATTTCCAGAAAATTCAGCCTTTTCTTTCTTGACTGAATTGTATTTTGAAATAATTAAAAGAAAATTTTAGATTTCTACCTCTTATCTATTTTTCTTTTTTTTGCATTATTTTTCAGGGCTTAACCTATGCTATTGTAATAAGTGCTAATTGAAGTCTAATGTATAGCAGCTTATTAGATGCCTAAGACATCTTTAAGATTTAAAACAATGTTGATGAAGTAGAGCACCATTAAATTCATAGAGTAGATAAAAGAGAATAGGTCATGAAAGATAATAATGCAAAAAACAAAAAAAAAACCCAGATTGACACAAGCTCCTAACATGTAATCATTGACAGGAACAGCCTGCAAATCAAGCCAAAAGATAGTAGTAGGCCAGGCAAACCAGACTAAAAGCTTAAGATAAAAATAACTACCTCACTAGTCTTTGTAGAAAACTTCTGCATGCTAAGGATGTCAATATAAATGTGTCTGGTTTATAAATAAGAATATTTAAGAACAAGACTACATACATTAAAAGAAATAAAATTAATATAAAAGACTGAGTCAAGTAAATGATCTATGTAAGTTCAGAAACTTTCATTAAATACTTGAAAAGCTGTAAAACTAGAATTACAGCTTTTATCCTTTATCACACGTTAAGCAGGGAGTCTATGCTTGACTTCTGTTCTATGCTAAAAAGAAAAAAGAAGATAAAGAAAGAGGAAGGAAAAAAATGCTCCCTCTCAATCAATTAATTGTACACAAATTGAATCACCTCTTACTTATAAGTTTATCAGAAATATTACTGCATACAGAAATGACCTGTCTTCCCTCTCAACTCCAGTTCAAACTCTTCTCTTTAGGTCTCTGACATTATTTTCACACATTTGATAATTAATTTTACACATCAAGAGGAAATGTGATTATCTGTGAATCCCTTCATTTTGGAGAAAAAAATATTATTCGAAAACTTTGAAATTAATAAGATTATAAGCATTACTATATGAAAAATTAGAAGTCCTGTTTTTGCATCTTTTATTTTGATATCTGAGTTAAATATATGGACATAAATATTTTTTCTATCTATACAAATCTAATAAATGTGACCATACTAATGGAAAACAAAAGGTATATTTTAGCTTCACAGTGGAGTGGCAAAAATGCACCAACCTATATGTGAAGTATTAAATATTGTTATAATACTGGTCTTTGAAACCAAACTAAATGTCTTATTTATTAAGCATTAGGGAAACCTCTTCAGCTTCTGTTCAAATACATTGCAACATTTGAATAATGCCAGTCTCTGTAAGACTGATATTGGACTATGAATATTTGACCTAGAATGTCATTAACAACTTATACATTTTAAAACCACGTTTTGAAATGCGGCAAAACTAAGACTGTAGTGAATTTAATTTCAAAGTCATACTATCCCTCCTTTTATGCTGTATGTGGTAATCCTTGATTTTTTGCTGATGCTAAATGTTAATGAACAGAGCCACCGTGTACCATTTCACCTGGAGCAATGAAAACATTAAAATCTCTTTAGAAGCCTGAATAAAACTTTATTTTATAAATATAATCCATGTTAAAGCTCCACCGTTTCACTGTACTTTTGAAATAAGGGCACATGGAAAATATGGAAGCGTTTCCTTTGAGATGGCTAACTAAAGCTACAAAATGAGCACTGTACGGCATTTCCAAGGAACATGGTTCAAAAGTTGTACGATTACTACTAAGGTTGTTTTATTCTCTACCACATTTGGAACAGGAAGTCTGTGTTGTTCTTGAAGAATTCTGAAAAGCAATGTCACAGTCTGATGACCTCTTCTCCTCATTAAAACGTTCCCAAAGACAGCGCTCTGCATGATGTTTTGTAGCTTCAGCAGCCATGAACTAATTTGTACCTCTTATTTTGATCATGCACTGGTGAAAGCACCAAACAATATTTTTCTTTAAACACAGAGAGGTCTTTCAACAGCTCAGCATGCACTTCTACCCTCTTTTTAATCTTGGAGCACCTATTTATTTGCTCTTTTCACCACTAAATCTTCTTTGCTCCTTTCTGCCCCCTGCAAAGCAGCTAGTTAAAAATCTTCAGTGTTTTTTCTTCATAGGCTTAAACCATTAAAAGGGTATTACCATAAAAACAGAGATGAGGGCTTGTAGATATAGTACAAGGAGAATTTGCATTTCTAATTTTTAATCTAATTAAACTAAAATGATATTTATTTAGTTACTACCTTTCTATAATGTGCCTGATCACTAAAACTATGTGAAAAAAGTATAGCTTTAGAAAATTAGTTTTTAGGGTTCTCTGCAAAGACAGATTGGTTCCTTACCGTGAATAAAAGAAGGCTTTACTTAAAGCTTATTAGTATGTATGTGACTCATTTGTTTATTTTGCATACCCCTGCAGTTTCTTTGATTCAGTAATATGAATCTTTTCTATATATTCCTTTATACTACCAAGAAGGTGTTGAGATTATTGTATGCATTACGTAGGAAACTGGTTTTAAGCCATGCATTTAATTTACTCAGGAAAAAAGAAGGGGTAGGGGAAACCATAATAATAAGACATTGTTAATGGATATGACTTTTAAGCAGTAATATTTTGAACTTATTAATGAAAACAATTCCAATAGCTTAATGATTCAAAAGTATTGTTTTAAAATGTATATTAATTTATATTAATTGGAGTTACATAAAACTCACATATGGCTAAACGTTAACAACTGATTAAATTTTGGTAAATTTCATCAAGCCAATGGTATAGCTGTAAGCAGGACATACTTCAAGGATTACAGATCTAGTTAAGGTGAAATCTATAATTATATACTAATAAGTGAATTATTTCATCACCATGGAAGATTTGCTCTTTCAAGATGTAATTACTGAACACAATGAATTTCTCTTAAAAGGATCAAAGATAATAACGTAAATATTTCACCATTAATGAATCATAGTATGTTTTCAAACTCAATAGAAATTTAAATATTAATATTATTTAAAATAGTAACTCATTGACTTACAAGTTTTCAAAAACCAGTTGATTCTTTTTTTTTTCTTATAAATTTATTTATTCATTTTTGGCTGCGTTGGGTCTTCCTTGTTGCGCGCAGGCTTTCTCTAGTTGCCGTGAGCGGGGGCTACTCTATGTTGCGGTGCGCAGGCTCCTCATTGAGGTGGCTTCTCTTGATGGGGAGCACGGGCTCTAGGCGTGCAGGCTTTAGTAGTTGTGGCACGCGAGCTCAGTAGTTGTGGCGCACGGGCTTAGTTGCTCTGCGGCATGTGGGGTCTTCCCAGACCAGGGCTCGGCTCCGTGTCCCCTGCACTGGCAGATGGATTCTTAACCACTGCGCCACCAGGGAAGCCCCCAAAAACCAGTTGATTCTTGAGCACTGTTTTATATAAATATGCAATTTATCCAAATAATTTCTCGATTTATTTGTAAAATTAAACATTTGTAGGAAAATGAATGAAATACCAAAAAGGTGTTGTTTCTAATGATATGACCAATATTTCATTTTAGCCACATTTAAAAAATTTTTTTCCAAGTAAAATTAATCAAATCAATGTTAGCAAAATAAATCATGTGACTTTTTAAGTCATCACATCTACTTAATTGATCCTTTTCTCTATTCCAAATTGCTTCCTAATGAATATTTTTCATTGCATTATACATTTTGATGGCAACCAAGAATGTGTAAAAATTGTTAATTTCAGGAACTATTCCTTCAAATTTAATCAATTTTGCTGTTTAGAATTGTTTCTTCCATAAATTTGTCTTTGGCTAATCTTAAAATATATTTACATGTCCTGTTGTGTCTCTATCATATCTTAAATATAATTTTTTCATTAATATAGACCTCGTAGTGACCAGCAATTGTCATAAATTTTCTTGATCTTTTCCTCTCAGTAAAAGACTCACCACGCTGCTTTAATTTGTCTCTTAAAATGATTTTTAAGAGATCTTCTGAGCTATTCAACTCTAAGTTGTATTTATGTGCCTGTGTTTTTGTGTCCAGAGGTCTAGTTTGAGACTTTGGGGATACCTACCCACATGCTTCTAAATCCTCAGGGGAAATAAACACACCCAGCACCAGCTTTCTTGGGTTCCCTGGCTTGGTTAAGGGATGCTTTTCAGTTTAGTGTAACAAAGTCAGAGGCCTGGGTGTGAACATAGGTCCTGTCACAAGACCCTCTGATGAGCTTGAGCAAATTATTTCACTTCTTTGAGTCTTAACTTTCTCAACTTTAAACTTTAAACAATCCTTTTCTGCAAGGTTATTAAGATGATTAGAAATGATGTATGTAAGGGATATGGTAATGGTAGACGCTAGCTGCTAGTGACTAGTTGTTGACAGTTTAGCTGGGTTCCCCCAAACATTAAGAAGTTTACCGGCACTATACCAACAGTGATAGCCCCTAGAAGGGTGTCAGAATGAGTGCCAAGAAACCTGGATTCTTTCTTCAGTTCACAAGTCACCTCACCTTCCTGAGCATCAATGAATAAAATTTGAACTAAATAGCCAGGACATTTTTATTAAGAATCAATTTAGATGATAGTTGTGAAAAACCCTTGAACCGTATCAAATAGTATAGAAAACAAAAATAATATTATACAAATAGTATTCCAGATTTCTAAACCAGAAGAAAACCATAAATGTGAAAGAAAAGAGATTCAGACAGGCTTTCCCAAGATTACGTAACTAGCCAAATACAACGTTTATCTGTTTTATGTAAATCTACCTCTCTATGGTTGATTGTAAGATATCTCCTTCTACATATAGGTTGTATTAAATTAACATCTGATACTGCCACAATAAACTATACCAAGTTAATCAAGAAAGATAAGCCATTATAGTCATAAAGAGTTCAAAATAACATACAAAGTTAAAATCAGGTTTAAAATGAACCCGACATCTTATCTTCAGAGAAAGCATACTGATGTTAGTATAGGAGGGAAATTTTTTCTGATTTTTTTTAAAGTATGTTATCTGAAAGCGAGGATCCTGCTTGAGGGTAGTTTTATGTTCCATTCTGTCGTTCGTCCACTAGATGTCCCCAGTACGTCATACAGAAGCTCTGATCTCAGATGGGGCCTTGTTAGAATCTGCATCTACTGTTTCTTTTTGAAGTGAGTTTCTGAGATACCTTGTCAAATGATTTTTTTTCCTGAGTTCATTTCATCCTGAAAATTAGCAAGCTACTAATCTACAGAGAAATGCAATCATTTAAAGATTTTTGTCTAAGAGACAGAGTATAACTTTGCTAATGTAAGAAGCAATTAAAGAACATGTATATCTTCTTTTCTGAAGCGCGTTGAGGAAATCAAAGACCTGAAACAAGTTCAAAATCCTTAGAGAAAAAGTTCAGAGCCTTGAAAAGAACGACTCTTAACACAACTTTTAATTGTATTGGTTTCAAAGGGTGAATAACATTTACACAAAATAGTTCAGAAAACTTTGCTGACAGCAGGAGCCTTGTTTAATTTGAACTTTAATAAATTAAAGAAGAAAAGTAAAAGCCTGAACAGTCACCCAAAGCGTCCCCTCCTAACTCACACAAAAACCTCTATAACAAAGGCTACAAGACTGAATACAATAATAATTGCAACGTGGGGATATTCAATTAGAACTAGGCTTGCAAAATGCTGTCTTTTTTCCCCCCCAAGAGCCCCGTGAGCCCATATTACAGGAGGCTTCTGCCTCTGAGTGAAAAATAACACCCTCTGGGGTTACTGTGGCAGATGGCTGCACTAGAGGGCTGGGAATCTACTCTTCTAAAGCAATTCAATAAGGATTCCTACAAGGTGTCTCAAAATGGAAGCACTCAGGCAGCGTGTTTCTGCCTCACAGGGCAAGAGGTAAAAAGTTCAGCCTGTGAAGTGGAACAGTTTCTGCCCCAGAGCAAAAGAGAGAAAAAGTACAAGAGCATTCTGATGAATTATCTCTTACTCGGAGCTAACACGGGCTTCCCAGGAACAATGGCCAAGTCTAACCAGAGCTGACAGCTCCATTCACTGCCCAGCACTCCATCCCGCACTGTGTCGGAACAGTGCGCAATCCTCACCGCTTCCCAACCCGTCCCCAGCCTTTCAACAAACCTTCTCCATTCAGGAGCCACTTCTTGATAGTGTTTTTTTTGATTAAAGCTCACCTTTCATCTCTCTAGCATTTTATCGTTAGTATTTACAACGCATTCCAAGAATGGAGGTAACGTCAAAAAAAAAGAGTAAACCAATAAGCCTTGGATTCATTTAGTTAATTATCAAGGTTAGGAATGTTGATCCAATCATAAGAAGCAACTAGAAAACAATTTAGTGATAAACTGTGGGATCCTGGCAAGAATTACCAATGTAATTCACAGAAGATTATATTTGTGTCCTGGAAAAGAAGGGGTTAGAAAGGAGTGGGAGCTTGAACAAAATTTTAAAGGATTCAGGGACCTGGGAGAAAAAAAGGAGGCAAAAGGAGAAACCAAGTGAGAAATCATCAAGTGAAAGGACACAGATACAAAAATGACCATTGCATAAGCAGAAGACAGAGAGAAGCCAGCTGGACCAGGCATCCAGAGGCGCTTGAACCGAAATGGGCATAACCTCCAGTAGGCTGGATTGTAGAGGTTCAAGAGAAAAAGGTCCACCAGTTTAAAAAGCAGAGGGGAGCCATTATAGTGTTTTATGTTGGGACGTGAGGCAATAGAAGGAATGTTCTAGAAATATAGTCACAGCGGATTTGGCTGTCGAGGCAGGAGAGGAAGTTTACCAGGAGAGGTGAAGGACTGTCAGAAAATGCATTACTTGGTTATTAACACAACCTGTGGTTTTGATAATAAGGGCCAAGACCAGATGATTGGTTTTTCAACATAGAAAAAGAGGCAAATCTGAGAGATCAAGCTTGGTGAAAAATGAGATAAATGAAAGAAAAGTGTGGTTTCAACAGGAAAAGAACCTACTCTTTGTTTAGATACTACAATTTCACATTCTTCTCCCAAGGGTAGAGCCAATTTCATCTGTATTTTGTTTAGTATTCCACAGAATAAATAACATATTTCAATAAATATGCCTTTTTTTAGTGACTCCATCCCATGAGGAGATATTTTATGTCCCAAACATCTTTGAGATAGCCTAGAGTAAATATCCTAAATTTCTGCTGAGGACATCTTCATATTTCAAGGTATCAATATTATATCCGTAAAACAAATAATAATAAAAGAAGTTATGTGCAATATAAACTAAAGCAATGATATATTGGCAGTGCCTTATAGTATATGAATGGCCATAACTATTTTAAATGTATTACTTAAAGGGATATGGTAGTCCACACACCCAGACTTAGAGGCAAATGATATATCAGGTGGAAACTATCTTCAATTTCTCCCTTCCCAACTGTGACCCTCACCAGACTCTCCACACTCTAGAGGTCATACCATTGCAGTCTTTTCATCATTTTACAAATATTTATAGAGCAGCCTCATAAAGTTGAATATGACACAATCTATGCCCTCAAGGCGCTTGCCCCATCTAGTCCTTTCCAGACTGGCACCGAATTTCCCCACATTCCAGATACCAGCCACTTGTTAATAAAACAACTACTCTGTATAAAAGTATCAAGCCCTGTGGGAGACTTGGGAGAAACCCTCTTACATGGTCAATACTCTCCGAAATTTACAATCAACAAATTACACAAGTACATAAACAGAAGCATACCTATTACATGCTAATTAATAATGCAGGGTAAGGAAGTAAGTGCTGCAGAAGTTGTTCCAGGAATTCACAGGAGGGGTATATCAGCAAGGATGCAACTAGTAAAAGTAAAAATTAAAAGGTGAATTGCCATTTTCAAACTTAAATTGCTTGAGTAATTTTAAATATCTGGAACTCCGTAAAGGAGCTGGAGCCATTCAAGCTATTATATTCTCATCATTGCCTTAATGTCACAAATAATAAATAGTCTTTCATGGGTATCTGTCCAAATGTTTAATAATTTTTAAAAAGTAAGTAAAGAATGAAGTTTCTGTAACACACTCCCTCATAACAAACTATTGAGCCAATTGATTTATAATAGATATCTAATAATCTTCCAAACAAACCAACTCACCAGCCTGAAAACGTGCTCAGTCCATCTGGACAGAAGATCAAAGGGACAAAAAGAGTCTCTGTGTGTATGTACATGTGTGTTTAGAGTGTTTCATTTTGTTGGTTTTCTTTCAGTCAGATGCCTTAGAGAAGCATCACCAACCAAGGACTATAGAAGTACCGCTGAGGTCAAACGAAGTTACATTGATTACTTGCTACAGCCAAGGAGACCATATTTCATGAGAATTACAGAGCACCTCAGTTCAAGGATGTTACAGGGAGCTGGTTAGAGGGGTTGGGCTTGTATTAGGTGATTTTTAAGAAAGGTTCAAAGAAGCATCCTTGGCTTTAGATTGGATGTTATCAGGAATTGGGGGTAATTCAGTTGTTGGGTACCAGTAATTTTCTAGGAATCAAGGAAAACACAGATTGTCTAAAACTGTAATTGGTAAACAAATGCAGCCACTCATGTCAGCCATTAGAGGGAGTCGTTTGGTCATTTTTGTGGCTGGCACAGAGTTTGGTTTTTGTCTCATTCTATCATAACCTCAGAGTAACCTCAGCAGATGCTGGTGCTGTTTAGGATAAGCAGAACACCATACCTTAGCTGTTAGGATCAGGCCAGCTACCAGCTGACAGCTGTCAGAGCTGCTCTTTTTTCTCAAGCACTATTTTCTGTGATGCAAGGATTGTCCATGCAGTGAGAAAAGTATACATCTTCTGAAGGAATTCTTCATTTTCTTCAAAACTCCCAACTGATGAGGATTTGCTATGAATTCTGCTTGTCCCTAGGAACACTCACTTTATCAGTAAACTGGAAGAGCTGGGCACAAAAGATAAGAGTCCTCTTTGAAGTGCTGGATTTCTAAGAAGACTGATAAGGCTGGCATTGTAGATACATTCTAGGGAGCCCCACCTTATTTTTCAGAACACATTCCCACACATTGTTGGGTTCTACCAGATACAATTGCATTATTTGATACCCCTTTGCCAAAATTAAGTGGACAGAGGTAGATACCTGACCCTAGCTGGACCAAATTCCCCCTCCTAGAAACCTGGAATTGGGATTCAGAGAAGCCAAATGAGTTCTGCATGCAGCTGGAATTGTCGCAGGTTAACTCCGGGGCTCTGTAGATGCTCTTTTCCTTATGTGGCCTGACAATCACAAAAAGCCAGGTTATGGAGACAGAATGAATCAGAACTGCAGAAAGAAGCAGAGATACGGACATGGGAGGGTCCTGACAATTTTCAGTTCCTCTTTCCAGTCTCTTCCTGAGGTCCAGCTGAATTCTCACTCTTTTGAGTTCCCTGTTTCTTCATAATACATTCTCTATTTTTGTTTAAGCCAATTCAATCATGTTTCTATTATTATAATTCACAAAAACTCTTAGCTAGCAATAATAAACAATTTAACGCCAGGTGTAAGCATAGCACAGACCACTGATTGTAGCCCGGTACTCAAGCTTCCACTTCCCAACTAGGTGTGACCATATGACTGTGTTCCGTCTAATAGTATGTATGTGAAATTGATGCGTGCAACTTTATGGTTATCTCCTTTAGGCAAGCTGCCTACCCTGAATTTTCCTCTTTTCTCACTGACTGGAAAATGGTGACCACTGGAACAATTGTCTTGGACCAGAAACGGAAACACAATTGGGATGACAAAGCCAACACACCAACCAATGTACCTGGTTGACCTTCAGGAGAAAAGATTCTGCCACTGTGCCCACACCACCTGCCTGACTGACCAGCACAAGAGAGGAGTGAACTTCTATCTCATTTGCACCACTATATCATGAGGCCTTTTTGCTACAGAAGACAAGACTCCCCTAATCAATACGGAGAGGTTGCCACAATAGACCTTCAGAGAAAATGCAGAGCTAGCTGAGTAGAGAATATGTGGGGTAAAATTTTTATTTCGGTATGAAAATCCTACTGTCTATGTTACGTGATGCTGAAGCAGTTAGTTAAAATCCTACCTATAGTCTCTGGGAATTCGAATGATATTGCCCCAAAGATGACAATGTTTTAGGAGAATTCTTTGTTTAGAGTGAGAATTTTAAAATGTGATGCCTACTCTTTGTGATAATCAATGAAGTACAACATAAAAGAGGAAAACAGTCCAGAGTTCCCATCTGGATGCAGATAGAGAAAATATGTTTAATGAACTGAAATTGCTGAAGCCTAAATCAAGAAATGAATAGATGTCTTGCCAAACTGAATTATGCACATCACTCCTTGATGTGTATATTACTGATGTTCTATTATGGAACTGCAACATCCTGACCATTGGTATGGGATCTGGGAAGAGTGAGAAAACTAAGGAAACCCATCCTCTGTGCTGTCTCTACTCTTTCTACAAACGTATCACAATGCCTCTAATTATAAAGTTTAGTACAGGATTATGGGGAGAAAGAGGCCCAGAGAAGACTAGAGATGAAGTGCTTGCAGATACCCTTCCTCTGCCTGGAAGGGTATCTGCAAGCCCTTTTTAACTATTTCCTGATTCACTGATACTCAAGTACTCAGAAAGGGTAGAGTGTCTTAGCACAAAAACTCCATCAATATCACTCATCTGGGTATTGCTAAATTTGGCATGACAAAAAAGTTATGAGGGTATAGTGAATGCAATCATGCTAAGTGAAATTGGCAAGCAGTCCACTAAAATTTTATAGGATTATGTGATGATTAATTTCTTATGCCAACTTGGCTAGGCTGTGGTGCCCAGTTGTTTGGTCAGACACCAAACTAGATGCTGCTATGAAGGTATTTTTTTAGATGTGATTAGTATTTAAACTGGTAAACTTCAGTAAAGCAGAGTGCCTCCATAATGTAGGTGGACCTCATCTAATCAGTTGAAGGCCTTAAGGGAAAAGACAGGATTCCCATCGAAGAAGCAATTCTGCCTCAAGATTGCAACATAGGAACCCTGCCTGAGTTTCCCATCTGCTGGTTGGCTCTGCAGATTTCAGACTCCAAGACTCAACATCAACTCATGAAGACTCAAGATTGATACACACACACACACACACACACACACACACACACACACACACATGCTGTTTTTCTGGAGAACTTTTTTGACTAATACAAATTGTATTGCTAGGGGAAAACGCAATCCTGGCCAACTGTGGCAAAAAAAGTAAAAATAAATACAAATAAAACAGTATACTACTAATAATTACCCCCTTTTTCCCTGTTCTCAGGAAATTCTGTATGCTTATTCTTTCACAACAGTAAATTGTCCAAACAAGATAAAACTGATTCCTCTTCTTTCCCTAGAAATTCACCCGTCCTAAATCTCTTCCCCCTAGGCTCTCAACCTTGGGAAGTGGCATTTACTTCATCTTAGAGTCAAATCCATGCTAAGGAGAGAACAGGCTGATATCTAGAAATCCTGCTCTTTCCCCAAACTATCTGAAGATAGTGACTTCTGCTTTTGCTGTATGATGTAAAGTGGCTAAAACTGTCACCTCTGAACCATAGTTAAAAATAGGAGGAAATCATTTGGTCAGGAGGGGCCTGGCAGCACCCAAAAAAATCACACCACAGAGGCCACTTCCTTTTCTGCATATATGTAGAATATCATAATTGCTAGACTCACATCCAGCAAACACTCTAAGCTCAAGGATTACAGGCAATTCTGAGAAGCAGAGTATTTCCAACCAAGTACCAAGACCGCAAAGCCAAAAATGAAGTTTTGATTTGTTAAGGGATGCAGGAGCTATAATCAATCAGGTCTCAAGTAGTTTCAGTTTCAGAAATACTTGCAGGATATCAAGTTATTTTGGATTCATTTAGGTCCACACACGAATGGACCTGAATTCCTCAGTAACATTGTCTCAGAAATACCCATGACACCCACTAAAACAAGATAATTCTAGAGCAGGCAAAACTTCTCAGGTTGCTTACAAATTGAAATACCATAATTTCTGTGACAGTTGAAAAAGTAATATTTTAAGACTCAAGTATGGTACATGATAAAAATTGGTCATCATCAATTTCTTTACATTTTCAAATTCAAAGTAGGATGTGGAGAAAGAAAATTTAAAAACACAGACAAAGGTAAAACACTGACAGGAAATGAAAAAATTTGAATTCTGTTTGTAGCAACTATGAAGGACAAGAAATTAAGTGAAAAACCTACCAGTGTAGTATACCTAATACAGCTGAATAGCATTTTTAGAAATCACTTTAATATCTGTCTGAGCAAGAGAAGACAATCAAGAAATTCCTCAACCACCAGAAACACAAAAAACTGCAAATCCAGAAGAAGTAAAACCCAGAGCAGGAGTTTGCCCAGGACTGTTTGCCATCCCTGACAAATGAGCAGTCAAAATCTAAAAGGCTCACAGTTGCGGCAAGAGAAACAAAGGTCCGGGACCTAAGTTGATCAAAGAAAATCCACCAAAGCCAGAACCCCTGAAGAAAGGACACTATGGTCAGTGCCTGAAAGAAACTGCCCTGCTTGCAGAGCCTGTGGAGACACTTGCATGCTGCAGCTTTACCTCTGAGTGGTGAAATTTAATGGTCTTCCCTTCCTAACCACAAGCCTCAGTCTCAGGTGTCTAAAGCAAGAATTCAGGCTCTATCTATGGTCCAAAATACCCATGTCTGGAAATGTCGATTAAAGTGATCCAGGGTTGGTAGTAAACACAGGTTCCTGACAAAAGCAAACACAAGCCTTACATAGACAAACTCACTTTAACACACCTCAAAGAAGTCTCACAGTTAATGCTTCAAGATTAACTCACAGTGAAAAGTCACCAAACACTAAAGGATCAAACAACTATAAATGAGAGTTAAGATATAAATCAAGAAACTGCCAAACAAAACTCTCAAAGATGGTTAATCTTATAATGATCAGAAGAAGCCTATAAAATGAGTTTACTTGTTACTGTTAAATAAATAAAAGAGACCATTATCAACTACAACTGAGGAAGGAGAAATTATGGGAGCTGATTGGAGAGATTTGAGGAAAGAATAAAATAAAATTGTTGGAAATGAAGAAATGTAATAACTAGAATTAAGAACTCAAAGTTTAGATTAAACAACAGATTAGACAAAAGTGAAGAGAAATTTTGTGAATTCTGAGACTTATATGGATAAAATATTCAAAATGGAGCACAAAGAGTCAAAAGAATGGAAAATATAAAAGTTAAGAGACATGAAAATAGAAAGATTCCAACGTGTCTGCTAATTGGAGTTCCAGAGATGAATGAGAGAAAAGATGCAGAAGAAATATTTGAAACAATAATGGCTGAGATCTTTCCTGATATGATGAAAGATACTAAATCCTCATATTTAAGAACCTCAGTAAGTCCCAATGAGAATGAACGGAAAGAAATCCATACTTAGACATATCAGTGAAAGTGTAGGACAGTCCTGGCTGAAACTTCAGGTGAACTCACCATGACCCACTGGGTACTAGACCCCATATCCTTTTGCTGACTCCTCCAGCAATTCTTCCCTCTCTCTTCTGCACAATCACTTGTTTCTCTTCTACCGGACATTCACATCAGCATATAGCATGTTCTTCTTTCTTCCAAATATTTCTAAAAAGTTTTTTTCACCCTTATTTGCATGGTTAGCTACCACAATATTTCCCTGCTCCCTTTGCAGGAAGGGTCCTTGAAATAACTACTATTCAAGGCCTATTTCCATTTCTCTCAATGATCTTTTCCAACTATCCAATCAGGTTTGTGCCTCACCACCAAAGTGCTTACTTCAAGGTTACATGGCTAAATCCAGCGCTAAAGTCCCAATGTCCATTATGCTCTACTATCAGTAGCATTTGACAAAAACAATCACTACTCTTTAATATATTTTCTTGACTTGCCACACCGTACCTCTTTTGGTTTTCCTTCCATCACATGGATCAGATCTTGCAAGATCATCAACTGAGAGTAAAGCTGGAGGAGGGAGCATTGGAGGAGAGAAGAGAAGACCCCCCCAAAAAAAGGCTTTCAATAATCTTTTCAGAATGAGGATGAAATAAAGACATTTTTCAGATAAATAAAAATTGAAAGAGTTTCTTACCAACATACCCTCACTAAAGGAATTAGGAAGAAAATGATCTGAGAAGGAAGGTCTGAGGGGCTAAAATGAATGGTGAGCACAAAAGTAGTTTAAAAAGCAGTTGAATCTAAATAAGCATCTAAATAAATCAATAACAATATCTAATTTTGAGGATTACAAATAATCAATGTTTAACTATTATACCGTGTAAGAATAACACACAAGTAAGGAGAGGGTATGACTGGTGTATGTATGTATATACAAGTTCAAGCATCATCATTTCTCAAGTTGCAGTGATGAACAGAGGCTTTTTGAGTTATTTCTAAATGATAATACATTTGCTGTTATATTTGGTGATATCTTCAAATTTCAGCAGAAAAATTCACACTTTTCTCTCATTCTCCCGATTCCCACATTCTACATCCAGCTAAACAAAACAAAAATTCATACAGCTTTTCAGCCTTTGGATAATAAAGAACTGGAAAAAAGACATTAAGAGGTACTGAACTCAGCAGTTCACCACTAACTCCTCAAGTATTTTGCATTGCCTCTAAGTAATGGGGCATCCATACTGTAATTCCTTTACAACAGCCAACGTGCAACCAGATGGAAATCAGACTAACCCAAAAAACTTCCTCCTCCCTATCTGGATTCCCCACCTAGTAAATTAATTCTGGGCTTTAGATGTTAGTTTCTTTGACTTTTAAAATCCAAATAATTTCACATTCCAAAAGACCAAAATATTTTTCACACAATCTAAAATTTCCTTTTTGTTATACCTTGTTTACTTTTACAGTTTACTACTAATCTCTGTCTCTTACTTAAAATTTTTTAATGTTAATAGAAGACCTTACTTCAGTTAAAGCTCTCTTCTTTGGGCAGTGGAATTATGACTTCCCAATTACCAACTTCTACTTTCAAGATTTTCAATAATATGCATGAATTATTTTTATAATAAGAAGAATTAAATCTCTTTTTAAATTAGAAGTCAGGGAATAAATTGTATTATATCTTCTGGGACCTCTATTACAATATTGAATACAATGATTATGGGCTTCCTTGTCTTTAAATTTTATTGTGGAGTCACTAGAACTATGATTAAATGGCCTTAAAGAAAAAAAAAATCCACAGCTCACCCTCCTGCTCAAAAACTAAACCACCACAGTCACATGGTGATATACAAATGGTTAAGGATATTAAAACAATAACAATAACAACAACAACAACTACCCTGGCATCTACATGTTTAAAGAATATGTTTGCATTTTTATTGCTGTCACATTTCTTTCTTGCAGAGTGTATAGTTAGGGGAATACTATTTTAATAGTGTATTAACTGGAAGTGAAACTAACATTTAAAAATTCATGAGAAGAGTTTTTGTGTTCTTATATTAGCATTCAGAGGTAGAGTAAGGGTGATTGGAAGACATGTGAGTTTGATTCAAACTCAAATTATATTTGTTCATATAGAAATAAAGCCCTTGTGATGTATGGTTTTGTCTTGGCTCAAAGCTTAATTTGATAAACATTAATTTTGGTATGCATCTCTTTTAAGGGAGTATAATAAATAGTATAAAACCAACATTTGAGGTTTTAAAATTGTAACTTCTAAACATAATTTTATTCACACTACAATATTTTCATTGATTTCCTTTGAAAATAAAGCAGTAGATTTTTAGCAAGTTGTGTGTAGCATATACTCCACATGAAAATGAATAAATGTGTGACAAAGTCTGAATCTCTTTTGAAAGATTGATTGATTAATCTCAGTTAAATTCAAAATAGATTTTTTCTAACATTAATCTGAACACAGAACATTTTCATTTGATATTAGCTTTTGAAATTTTTACTCTCCAGTTGAATTTTTCTCCTTATCTTAACAGGGTTTGTTTTTTTTTCAACAAGAATGAAAACTTGTTACAATGGAATTTTCTTTTATTCAGCAGGACAAATGTACTTAACTCTTTATATCATTATACAAATTTTCATAATTGGAAGATTAGCATTTTTGATGGATGAAATAGTGAATGAACATCTGTAGTATAAGATAACATAAAGTCGTCAATTTAATTGGTTCATAAGATAATAACAAAACCTGAATTGATTTGTTTCACTGGATTTTAACATTTTTTTCACTGAGATATCCATTCTAATTCAGTAAGCACCTTGGACTTCAGCAAAGATTAAATTCCTGGAAAAATTTTTAATTATTTCCCAATGTAGGAAATAGGATAATTTAAACATAAATGTAGATCTCTCTGGTTATTTTATCAAAGTATTAAAACCTTTTGAAGTGACGGTGCAGAGTAATACTCAGATCTCTGTAAGTATACCTGGATTAAACTTTGAATTTAAAAAATAGCATTTAGGAGCAATGTGCTCATTAGCTTTAGTTTGGGAAAAATGTCAAGAATTTCCATTGCTAGTCAAGAAAGAGGAACAAGGACCAGATTTATGCTTGTATCTTAAACAACTAAAAAGTCTAACAAAATATATGAAACAATGATTTTCAGACATTGAACAACTGGCAGCAGAGAGCAGTGGTCCCTGAGAGAAGGAAAATAAACTACTTAAACTCTATGATTGCTTCAGCTTACTTCCTGGAGAGAGTTTCCAAACCACACCACAGGGAGAGAGAATCCAAGCAGAGCCCAGAGTTCTCTCTGAATTGAGGAGACAAAGACAAGAATCTGGGGAGGCAAAGGCAGTTAGAATTTGCAGGGTAGAGTACCACAACAGAGAGAGTTACAAAGAGAGGTAGCTCCTGAGATCCACAGAGGGTTCCCCTACAGACTTCAGCTGAGTACTGATCAGAGCACGTGCATAAGCAAACTACCTTTTGGCTGGGCAACAAACTACCGGAAAGAAGTAGTAGGAATAATTTCTAGAGATCACACAAAGCTGGGAATGTTTTATGTTCCCAAGAGCCAGGGGGTAGAAAATACACAGGGCGTACCTCAAGAAGAGTACTCAGAAAGGTACTGCCTTACTAAGGCAGAAAATTAGCCTTACACTAAAGACTGCTTCAATTCCATTTGGCAAAAATTAAAGCTACTTGTGAAAGAATCAAAATGTTTCCAAGCAACTTAACTTCATCCCAGAGAAAAGCTCAAAAATATTTCTAAAAAGTACTAAGAGTGCTGGGCTTCCCTGGTGGCGCAGTGGTTGAGAGTCTGCCTGCCAATGCAGGGGACACGGGTTCGAGCCCTGGTCTGGGAAGATCCCACATGCCGCGGAGCAACTAGGCCGGTGAGCCACAACTACTGAGCCTGCGCGTCTGGAGCCTGTGCTCCGCAACAAGAGAGGCCGCGACAGTGAGAGGCCCGCGCACTGCAATGAAGAGTGGCCCCCGCTCGCCACAACTAGAGAAAGCGCACGCACAGAAAAGAAGACCCAGCAGCCATAAATAAATAAATAAAATTTTAAAAAAAAAGTACTAAAAGTGCCAATACTCACAATGCTTGGTATCCAATCAAAAATTACCAGACATACAAAGAAGTAGGAAAATATGAAGAACAATACGGAAAACACTAATTCAGTAAAAACTGACCAATGAATGACACAAACGACAGCAACAATAAAAAGCACATTAAAACAACTACTATAACCATACTCCGTATTTTCAAGAAGGTAGAGGAAAGAACGAGGCTTTTAAGGAGAGACATGAAAGATACTACAAAAGATCTAACTCTAAATTCTAGAAAAGGAAAATATAATGTCTAAAATAAAGTTTACTCTGGATAATATAAGTCTTAGCCTGGGAACTGGAGAAGCTTGCAACCAGGAAACACCAACAGGCTGGACAAATAGCCTTGATATTCCTTATCCTTTGAGCAAATTAAGCAACAAAGATGATTGTTAATCTGGCTATTTTCTATTTCTTTGATGCTATAGTTGTAGTTACTTATTTTGTGTTTTGCATTCTACCTCTGATCATTCACTTTACCCATAGTGATTAGCAATAGTTAGGCAAAGGAAAAAAAAAAGCTCTCTCTTCCATTACTGGTTAGCAAACCAAATAAAATTTATAATGAAGTAAAAAAAAAACAAAGAAACACTGGATAGGATTAAAAGCAGATTCGATACCACCGAAGAAAAGATCAGTGAATTTAAAGACATAATAGTAGAAACTATTCAAAATTAAACTAACAGAAGAAGTCTGAAAAAACTAAGGGGTTATCAGTGAGCTATGAGACAACTTCAAGCAGGCTAATATACATGTAATTGGAGTCACAGAAGGAAAAGGGAAACAAAAAAGTGTCCCTAGGTTTTGAAAGCTTTTGTATGTGGTCCATCCCTTGAAGCAGAGGATTAGATAAAACCATAAGGAGAGAAGAGTTATCCTGCCCTAGCATAACTGTAAAGAACACAGTGTTCACTAAACATTGTCAGCAACAGACATTAGGAATATCATCATTTAACTTTAGTTAAGAGTATTGAGCTACAGTGGCCATTCTTCATATGATGCCTGTCTTCCCACTTTTGACAAAAATCTTCCCAAGTTGATACATGTACTAGAGTGGCCTCCAAGGTGTGAGGGAGAGATGGATAATGCAGTTAAGACTCAGGCTGAAGAAAACTTTATAAGCTATGAAACTCTGTCACTTATTAAAGCCCTTCCTTTCCTTCCTCGCTCTCATCTCTATCGCCCACTTTCTTCAGATGGAGACTTTACTATCTCTTGTTATATCACAGGGCTCCTATTCACACTGGCACTGGAAGGAGCACATGACTCTCAGTGGAGATCATGACTCTTGAAAGTATAGTGGCAATAATAATATTCATCCATACATTTTTTTATTTATTCAAAATCTCTTATGGGCCAGGCACTATGAAATGTGTTGGGAATATATTAGTGAATAAGGCAGATACATTCTTGATCCATGGAAATTAGAGACTGCCTGGAAAGACTGGCATTATCCTCATAATAGCATTAATTAACATACACTTGTTTAGTATACTAACATTAATTATTTGTCTGAGGTCAATCACTTTCTTCCATGTTCTGTGCCGTATCTACAGGGGGCCAGAGACCCCCAGAAAGTATATTTCCCATATTTCCTTGCTAACTGACTTCCAGTTAAGTTTGGCTGATGAGAGGAATTGATACAATATTGGAAGGTGACAGGAGGGGAAAAGTCATGGGTCTTCCTCTCTATTGGGCATTTATTCCTCTCTCTTTGCCTTGTGGTGGTGTCCATGAAAGTGGCTGTGACCCTTCTGGGGTCCCATCCTTAGCTCTGATTTCCCTAACTCAGCTATAGTAGCCCATGCTAAATTGTCCCCTTTGGCAATTCTAGCACTCTGATAGGCACCCTAAGAAGTCATAAACACACTCCCAATCTGGGTTACCTCACCTTGTTTTTACAGTTCCAAAGTATAGCCCACAAATCTGACATCTTCCATATCATTGTTAATTGACCCCAGTCCAGTACGAAAAGAACCCAGAGTATGAAATCAACTATTTTGCCAATTGTATAACTAATTCGTTCTATTAAATTCACTTTCCTTGAAAGATCTAGTATGATTTCTGTCTTCCTGACTGACACACGTATCATATTGATAAATGCCAAGTACATAGCCCATTGAATATATGTAATGGGAGATCTAATCTATACTGGGGAATCAGAGGCAGTTTCCTTTAAGAATTAATATTTAAACTAAGAACTAGAGTATGAATAGAAGTTAGCCAGGTGAAGGGACATCAGATGATCAAATATCACATTACTTAAGATATCAGAGAAGGACTATTCTACAAAAGGCACTTCCCTGATATACACTTGACATAGTTCCATGTTGTACTTCTGACTGTGCCATTGAACCTACAGCAAGCCTGCCAGAGTCTACCTCAGAGGGCTAACGCAAAGAGTTGTTATGTTCAGTCCTGCTTCTAAGATTACAATCAACCCCCAACTAGCAAAATACATTTGAAACATGGGAAAACAAGATGTTAAAAACTAGAGAAATATTTTATTTCATGTGGGCTTCCCCATAACTGCACCCATCCTCAGCCTTGAGTCTCTCAAACAGTTTGGCCACAAAGAAATGGGTCACATGTATTTTGTAGCTCTCTCTTGTGAGTCTCTAGAATTTCTGCTTGGTTTCTCAAGGGCTTACTTTTACAGTTCCTGAGTGTAGCCCACAAATCTGACATTTTCCATAGTAATGTTAATAGGCCTCAATTTAATGGGAAAAGAATACAGGCTATGAAATCTAGGCAGGTCTCCTATTGGCTCCTTGTTTGTAACTGGAAAAGATATTTAGGCCTCCATCTCCTCATCTCCAAAATGAAGGTTTTGGACTAAAAGGTCATTAAAATATTTTGTCATATTCACATCCTATGACCAAATAATTCTGCTACACATACACATTTTAGGCCATATGGAAGACTTAGCTTAAGTTGGACTTATTGGCACTCTCTCTTCATCTCTGCTTTTGTGTGTACTAAACTTTATTCTGAAGTATCTGCAATTAAAATTAGTCACTTAGAGAGTAATTTGGGGACTTCCAATCATAGCAAGAGTTTTGATATCATATATTAGGCCTCTAACATGTCTCAGATGATCTTTCCTATACTTTCTCATGTTCTGTTTTTAAATTGTGTCCTTCTTTTATCATATTCCCTAAAATGTCCTATCTCAGAACACCTTCCTTTCACATGCAGAAGATTCACAAACACATGAAAAGAACTAGCTTAGTGCTGCTTATATTTCTTAAGAAACCTTTCTTTCTCTCTCACTCTCTCCCTCCTTCCCCTGTCTTTTCTCTCTCCATTCTCTTCTTTTTTCTTCCTTGGCTTGCTTTTCCCATTTTCTGCCTTTTTCTCTCATTAACTTCCTTAATGACAGTAGAGAAGATCCTAGATGTTTAGTTCAGAATATATGAGCAAGTAAAATAACATTACAAATTGAATTTTACTTGACAGTATGCATACAATTGCATACTATATTCAGTGCATGCGGAATAACATAGTAAGGAAAACATATGCTATAAGTGAAATGGATTAGTTATTACAAATAATATGTGATGACAAAATACATTTAGTAGGGAATGAACAGTGTTGGGGGGGGAAGAGAAACCAGGAAACAGAGGGAAAACAAAAAATGAGATGGTAAGTGTGGTGCTGAGAATGAAGTTCTGAGCTATAAAAATATTTTATGAAGTCCTGTGTTGGCCTTGCTTAAACAATAATGGATGAACAGTTGTTTTTCCTTTCTTTTATGATCGCATACAACTGTAAAAACATAGTACTTATGTCATATTATAACAATGTAAATTTGGTCTTATAGTATTTCACAATTCTTCATTAACATTATGATTTGAAGAGGGCCTTTGCTTAACTGTACTTGCTTTTATTTTTGATGTTTGCTTATATTAAAAATATGAAGTGACAAAAAGGTATAATCAAATATTCTTTAATTTTTTATCTTAAAAGATTATAAAATGTGCTAATTTATTTATTATATAATTTATCATTATAAATATGAATATGAACAATCTGTATTTCATGTTATTCATATATCTAATCCACAGAATTTATTTTAACTGCTTTTATTTTTAAATAACTCATTTCTCTCCATTTAAGGGCTATCTGAACTAGGATTCAATGTGTTAAATGAAATGAACACTAAGTTACAAGTGTATTTACTGCAGTGAATAATGAGAAATAAATATCACCCATTAAATTATGAAATTCAAATCTATTTATGCCTCACTTTAAGGATATATAATTTTCAAAGTTTCAGATTTATAATGCATACTTCTTTATCAAAAATATACCCTATAGAATAACTTTCTTGTCTGGTGCTCTTTCTTTAAATTAGATAGATGATTGAGAGATGATAGGTAGATTATATTCCTTACATTACAGATAATAATTATATCCTCAACCAGTTCTTTGTAAACATATATATTGCATAAAATGAGATAAACATACTCATGCCAATTCTCTATAAACTTTGGCAAAATTTGAAACCATTTTTGCACAGCCAAAAGAGAAAACTATTTAGAAATCTCACATATCAGTTCCTCAACTCATCATTTCCTTTTTCTTCTATTAAATTCATCACTGAAGCATTATAATCAAATGTTACCAATAATTTTAAAAATAGCACTAAAATTTTATCTATTTCTAATTTATAGACCAAAATGTAAGTTAAAACCTAAATGTTTTTAATATGTAAACATTTCAAATTAAGTTGAAATTTATAGTTTTGTGCTTTTAAACCCCTAGATATATGTAATTTTATAGTTCTAATTAAATAATTTGGAGGAAAAAATTACCTTTGTAATGTCTCAGGAACATAATCTGTAAGAGTCAGTCTCTCCATTTGCTTTCTATTTACTGTACTGTTGACTCCTACTTCTCTACCTGTTCTACTTCTAAGGGAGGCCAAGCTATATAAAGCATGATTTAGTTCCTCTTTTTGGCATTACATTCATTTCTCATATTCCTGACTATAGTTTTGAAGAGAATGAGTAATATTTAAGTAACCATGATTTTAATAATTTGTAATTACAAAGAACAACCCAATTCTTTTTTCCCCCTATCAAATATTTTATTATTTTATCAACAATGCTCTATATACAAATAAAAGTTAGAAGTGATTAATATAAAAACTGAGAAGTAAGCAGAAATTTCAATGTGTAAAAAGAGGACAATATTGCCACTGTTAGGTGAAGGCTCCTAGGAAAAGATAAACTGTTCCTCTGTCATCATTGTCTGGCTGTAGTTTCTCTGGATTTTACAAGTTGTCTTCTGGAAAAGTTAACAAATAAACTCAAGTAGGAAACACTGGGCTTGCTTCAGTCAAAGATTTGGAAGAACAAGTGAGTTATGTTTCCAGAAAAAAAAAGAAAGAAAAGTAACATACATACATCTGTGTATCTGTATCTGTATGAGTATTTGTTAATGGGTAGGGTGGTAATCATTTAATGTTCACCATTTTCATTCATATTCCATTCTCCTATACTTCTGACTCACTTGAAGTTAGGAGTGACCATGGAACTAACTTTTGGCCAGTGAAATAAGAGGGTTTGAAACATTTCTTGCTGGTGCTTGGCTCTACAGCCCTTCTTTCTGGCTGCCTTGGTGATCATGGAAGCAAGTGTCCAAAGAGTTTCCATCAACCCAGGGCCCCTGGGTTTGACTCTGGTAGACAAAACCCTCCTATCACCTACATTGGGCTTGGTAACACAAATGAAAAATAAACTATTTTATTAACTACTGATATCTGTAAGTTCTGTGTCTGACCTAACCAATTTTTTTTTTTTTCGGTACGCGGGCCTCTCACTGTTGTGGCCTCTCCCGTTGCAGAGCACAGGCTCCGGACGCGCAGGCTCAGCGGCCATAGCTCACGGGCCCAGCCACTCCGCGGCATGTGGGATCTTCCCGGACCGGGGCAGGAACCCGTATCCCCTGCATCGGCAGGCGGACTCTCAACCACTGCGCCACCAGGGAAGCCCTAACCTAACCAATTTTAACTGGCTCAGGGGATGAAATTATAATTCATCTATTTTCAAAAGTAGTGTACCTTTAAATACTTGTGTCTATAAGAACAAGCCTCCACTCCCTCCTGTGACCTATCTTGCCTCTACAATGAATGTGCAGACTAATCATATGGAAAGAAGACAACGCTTGGAGATCTGGATAGTTGTCCAAAGTAATGCAAACTAATTAGTAGCAAAGCTTGAACCTCTCACTAACTTGTTGCATTACTTTGGGCAAGTCATTTAAGCACTCTAAACTTAAGTTTCCCATTTGTAAAATGGGTACAATAATAGTTTCTGTGTTTATATAACAAAGTTGAGTAACAAATAAAATAATATACAAGTTTTATGTGTTGCCTTTACTAAAGGATAGAAATATATTCTATTCTTCTCTAAATGCCCTGTCACCAAGTAAAATATTTTATATCACAATGGATACTAAATAAATATTAGTAATTAAAGGCAAATTCTATTCCAACAATTATTTAAGCCTTTAATCAATGTCTAATGCTGGTTTATAGATTAATTGAGAACATCTCTTTCAGGTAATACTTTTCACTAGCCAAGTGTTTAATTATTTTTAATGTGTTAAATACTTATTAATTATTTACCATGTCAGGTATTGTTCTATGCATTGGAGGAGTGGATAATTAAGCAAATTAGGCAAATTTTCTGCTGCGATGGAGGAAAACAGACAGTGACAAGCAGAGGCTGTATGTGGGAAAAGAAGGAGGCAAGGGTGATTTTGATAAGTGTTCAGGAAAAACCTCCTTGTTAAGCTGACACTTGAGCAGAGAATTCAGTGAAAGACTGTGAACCATGTGGATACTGGAGGGAACAGTTTTCCAGGCAGTGGGTGCAGCACATGCAAGGGCCCTGAGGCAAGAATGTTCTCAGTGTATTTGAAGAACAGCATGAAAGCCATTTAGATTGAGGCACCTTGAGAAGAGGATGAATACAAAGGATGAGATCAAAGACATAGAGGAGGAACCAAGTCTCTTGTAGGCAGTGGTGAAGGCAATGAAATTTTTCTGAATGAGATAGAAAGCACTGGAAAGTTTTAAGCAGAGTAGAACATGATTTGGCTTACATTTTCAAAGGATCATCAAGGCTGCTTCGTGGAGAATGGATTGTAGGAGGCCAACTATGGAAGCAGGAAGATAAGTTGGATGGTTATTGAAATAGTCCAGGTGAGACAACTGGCTCCAAGTAGTTTGATATATATATATAATTTATATATTAATATAAATTTATATATTAATATAAATTCATATAAATATATTTATGGATTATATAATATATACATGGATCAGATTTCCTTTCTGCAGCCATTCTCAGAGCTATGTTACTATGGCAAGAGTCAAACGAGAGAGCCAAGGAATGTGTTGATACGCAGGGGTATATGTATGTCAGGAATAGCCTCTTGACATGGTGAAGGAAGAAAGAAGGGCTTTGCCTTAAGAGACGCACAAGAGATTTCTGTATCAAAACAGTATGGTACTGGCGCAAAAACAGAAATATAGATCAATGGAACAGGATAGAAAGTCCAGAGATAAACCCACACACCTATGGTCACCTAATCTATGACAAAGGAGGCAAGAATATACAGTGGAGAAAAGACAATCTCTTCAATAAGTGGTGCTGGGAAAACTGGACAGCTACATAGAAACTAATGAAATTGGAACACTCCCTAACACCATACACAAAAATAAACTCAAAATGGATTAAAGACCTAAATGTAAGGCCAGATACTATAAAACTCTTAGAGGAAAACATAGGCAGAGCATTCTTTGACATAAATCGCAGCAAGATCTTTTTCAATCCACCTCCTAGAGTAATGAAAATAAAAACAAAAATAAACAAATGGGGCCTAATTAAACTAAAAAGCTTTTGCACAGCAAAGGAAACCATAAACAAAATGAAAAGACAACCCTCAGAATGGGAGAACATATTTGCAAACAAAGCAATTGACAAGGGATTAATCTCCAAAATATACAAACAGCACATGCAGCTCAATATCAAAAAAACAAACAACCCAATCAAAAAATGGGTGGAACATCTAAATAGACATTTCTCCAAAGACATACAGATGGCTAAAAAAAAGATGCTCAACATCACAAATTATTAGAGAAATGCAAATCAAAACTACAATGAGGTATCACCTCACACCATCATCAAAAAATCTAAAAACAGTAAATGCTGGAGAGGGTGTGGAGAAAAGGGCACCCTCCTACACTATTGGTGGGAATGTAAATTGGTACAGCCACTATGGAGAACAGTACAGAGGTTCCTTAAAAAACTAAAAATAGAGCTACCATAGGATCTAGCAATCCCACTCCTAGGCATATATCTGGAGAAAACCATAATTTGAAAAGATACATGCACCCCAATGTTCACAGCAGCATGATTTACAATAGCTAAGACATGGAAGCAACCTAAATGTCCATCAACAGAGGAATGGATAAGGAAGATGTGGTACATGTATACAATGGAATATTACTCAGCCATAAAAAAAGAACGAAATAATGCTATTTACAGTGACATGGATGGACCTAGAGATTGTCATACTGGGTGAAGTAAGTCAGTCAGAGAAAGATAAATATCATATGATAAAGTTTATATGTGGAATCTAAAAAGAGGGGACAAATGAACTTATCTACTAAACGGAAACAGAGTTACAGATATAGAAAACAAACTTATGGTTACCAGGGGTTAAGCAGGGGGTGGGGGGTGTAAACTGGGAGATTAGGATTGACATATACACACTACAATATATAAAATAGATAACTAATAAGGACCTACTTTTTAACATAGGGAACTCTACTCAATAGTCTGTAATGGCCTATATAGGAAAAGAATCTAAGAAAAGAGTGGATATATGTATATGTATAACTGATTCACTTTGCTGTACACCTGAAACTAACACAACATTGTAAATCAACTACACTCCAATAAAAATTTTTTAAAAAAGAGAGAGATGCACAGGAACAGAGTCCGTGTAAAAGAAGAAAGAGAAGAAGTAGAGGAGGAGGAGGAGAGATTGTATTTGCTAAAGGTTGGTTATTTTCAAAAAGTGACCTTCAATGGGAAGATTAGGAATCAAGACAATCCAGACAGACAGAAGAACATGGAGGCAACACATATGGCTTAAAAAAAAAAAAGACCTGTGGACCTATTATTACTGGAGACATCAGACAAGTTATTTAGAAAGAACAGCTAGCAAGAGGCAATGTAGACTTATGAAGGACAACAGACACATCAGTCTAGAAGTCTAAGATGAACCTCTAAATCAATCCAATTTTCTATGACACTTATAACTAACAGGGGGTAAAACAAACCATGAGATATCATGGAATTACTGTGGCACATCGTTTTGCAAAATATTCAATAGTTACTGGTCTCTATTATTGCAAGAACATTTCCCTTTGTTACATACAACCAGCAAAATTATTACCAGTGTCTGGGTTTACAAATCTCAAACTCTCTATAGAAGGCATTTTCCTAAACTTCAGAGAAATGTGAGCCAATCGAAAAGTGACCCCCTTAGGGCTTCCCTGGTGGCACAGTGGTTGAGAGTCCGCCTGCCGATGAAGGGGACATGGGTTCGTGCCCCGGTCCGGGAAGATCCCACATGCTGTGGAGCAACTGGGCCCGTGTGCCACAACTACTGAGCCTGTGCTCTAGAGCCCATGAGCCACAGCTACTGAGTCCATGTGCCACAACTACTGAAGCCCGCACCTAGAGCCTATGCTCAGCAACAAGAGAAGCCACCACAATGAGAAGCCCGCGCACTGCAAGGAAAAATAGCCCCCGCGCGCCGCAACTAGAGAAAGCCCTCCTGCGGCAACAAAGACCCAACACAGCCACTAATTAATTAATTAATTAAAAAAGAAAAACTCTGACTTTTCTGACTGCCACTACCGACAGTCAGGAGTGTACACTCAGTGTGGTAAAGACCCCACTACAATGTTTATCTAGAAACTGCCTACTTTTTCTCTGGGACAGTGCTATGTTCCTCTGGTGAGTCGAATTAGGAGGGCATAGGCTAAGCTTCAATAGGCACCTAAAATACAGTACCTTAAACAAGGTAGTTTATTTTGTGTTCATATAATTGTACAGAGATAAAACGTCTCAGGACTGGAATAAGTGATCTGCCACTCTCAACAGGGGGTTTCCATCTCTGGGCCAATGTACCTGTCCCATTTCCTTCATCTTCTATTGGCACACATCACTTTCTCTCCCATCCCTTTGGTCAGAAATAAGTCTGTGAGGGAAACTGGGAAACATAATGCCTAGCCAAGCAGCCACGCCCCCTGCTGAAACTCAGAATTTCTTTTAATAAAGAAGGAGAGAATGCATCTTGGTGACATCTAGGAGACTCTGCCATAGGGAACTTGACAAAGTGTTACAAATGTGAGATTTGAGAGGAAGAGATTTATGGGGTTTTCTCCCATTTTATAGATGAAGAAACTAAAATACAGTTCTATGAAATCTTTTAACTTATTCGGAAATATCTGGAAAATCAGTGAGTGACTTTCCTTGCTATCATTCACTATAAAAATTCCATGTTCATGTACTTGTTTTCCTTAAGTATTTATATCCTTTGTAATTACACAAAATATTGCTGAAAATAGTTTTGTTCTTCCATAAAGTACTGTAACAATTATTTGTGGCCCAGGAGTCTGAAGACTAAGAATTATAGAATATACCATGTAAAACTTAGCTATAATTGAGCTCTCTATTTCTTCTACTAAAGAAGAGATACATTTTGATAAACATCTGCAGACCATATCCTTAAAGGAAAGCCCCTTTGACTGAGAAAGATTGAGAAAGATGTATGCCATCTATTTCGCCCAAAATTATCTCTCCCATTAACAAACAGATGCATATAATTCCCCAGCTAGAGATTATTTTAAAATCTTGAATCTTATTTAAAATTAAATATACAAAAAAAGAGTCACATAAACTAATTAAAAACCTCTATGCAATTTGTAATATGAGTAATACTGTACCATAATTGCCTACGGTGGCGATAGGCATTTTACACATATTACCTGTAATTCTTACAGCACCTTAAGGAAAATAACATGATCCCCGTTTTAAATCTTAGAAATAGAGGGTTAAAAAATTTAAGTATCTTACCCAAGTTCACACAGGTAGTAAGTGACCGAGCCAGAAGGTCATTTGAGGTCTTTCAGTATTTATGTCACATTTGCATAGGACATGTTAAAGTAGCATTTTGTGTTGGCACTGCTGTTGAATCAAAGATTAAGTTGTGCTCCATGGACTATTTAAGTCAGACAATGAGCTTCTGGGAAGTGCCAGCACTTGAAATAACCATCACTTTCATTTTAAAAGTTTCCTTTCCCCGAATTTCCTTTGATTTTTACTCCATTGCTATTTCCTTTCATATTTTGTTTAAGTATCTGGAGAAAAAAAATCTAAGAAATGTTCACTACAGAGTTAGAAATTTCTCTTTTTAAGATATTAATATCAAATAAAGACCTTGGCTGATAGATATAAGAGACTGAACCAACACCTAACTTCATTATGGTTATTTGTGACTTGCTCATTCAATGGACCTAAATAGAAAGAAGAACATTATCCAGAATGTCCATCATTAGGTTATATGCACTAACCTCTACAGTCTATAAGTGCAATTAGTTCTCTTCCTTTTTCTATTTTCAGTGCAATTCCCATTTGGAAGTTTGGTTCAATTATGGCAATCAGAGAATTCATCTTACTTGTGGAAATAAATAAAATAAGAAAATACCCTGAAAACCACACTTTCTTCAGGAAGTCACTCTACTTTCATAAAGTAAAATCTACAGTGGAATTTACTCCCTTTCTCCTTTTTTATTTTTATTTTATTTTTTTACTATTAAGACATGGGCAATTGGTATTCTTCACTTCTCTATTCTTGTTAATGTAGTTCCTCTTTATTCTACTTGGGTGAAAATAAAACTAATAACTGTCTTGGTTCTTGTTAGAAAGTCCCTGGGCAGTGGTGAGACAGATATTGGAATTAAACTGCTGACTCACTCTCATATGACTGCACTGTAAAGTCCTAGAACTTAGGGGATCTAGAAGAAAAATTCTGTATCAAATACACTACATAGTCACAAGAGAGAAGCAAATTTAGAGTTGAATAGACTATGGCTAGATGGAACTTCCATGGGTGACACAATAAGACTGAACTTCTTATTATAAAACCTAAGGTTCAGTTGAACCTTTTGTGGATTGAGTGGACAACTTATTACAGGTCATTTGAGGGGAAGACTGGAGGGAAATTTGCCCATGAAATCTACACTGCCTTAAAAGGCTTAAAAGGCTAAGGAATAGTATTGAGTAGGAATACACCAACCCCAATACCATTACTATACATTTGCCTAAATGCAGTAAGAGTAAAAAATGGCTTCTATGAAGGCATGGTATAAATCAGTTTCCTAAGCTGTTGGCCATCTCTTATGTTATCCTCATGAACAAGATGATCAAAAATCAGCTGACTTATGGCTGACTGAAGAAGGTTGATATCACTCTGAAGTAGAGGCACTAGTAGAATGCAGCAGATTCCACACAAGTCAAACTTTTAATCAGCTATTTGGAGGAATGTTTAAGGCATGCTCTTCTGACTCTTGCCCATTTGCCCCACCCCAGATTATTCTCTGCCTTGCTTTGCCATGTTCTGTGCCCAGGAGCAGAGGCTGATTTACTGTTGAGCTAATGAAGCTTCCTCTTCAGGGCCCCTCAGGTATTGCCCCTTCCAAGCATTGTGCCTAAGATAATTTTGAATTATTTTTCTTGTAGAGTACCTCCTAATTGTATAAGCTTCATTACCACATGACTTGTATCCAACCCTACCCAGGAGGCTAAATCCTAAAGACTGTCAACTGATACTGCAGGCAGAAGAATGGCTCCTCCCAAAGATGTCCACATCCTAATCCCTGGATCTTGTGAATATGTTGACTTATATAGCAAAAGAGGTCAGAGTGATGCGATATGAGGACTCAATCTGCCGTTGCTGGCTTTAAGATAGAGGAAGGGAGTCATGAGCTAAAGAATGTGGATGGCATCTAGAAGCTGGAAAAAGCAAGGAAATGGATCCTCCACTAGAGCCTCCAGAATGGAACAAGCCCTGCTGATACCTTGCTTTTAACCCAGTGAGACCTCTGTATGACTTCTGGCCTCCAGAATTATAAGATAATAAATTTGAATTGGTTTAAGCCATGAAGTTTGTAGTAATTTTTACAGCAGTAATAGGAAACTTATACACCTGGCTTCTGGTTGGATGTGGCTAACGGGAATCATCCGAAGAAGAGTGGCAACTGAGAAGAGAAAGTGGTTGGCATGTTTCCTTCCTGTTCTCTACCTGTTCTGAAACCAAAGTCCTGGCAGGGCACTCATATCTCTACACCTAGAATTACTGCTGTGGGCCCCTCCTTCACTGGTCCACCTCAGTGGGACCCTGGGGCACAATACGTCTTCTTGTCCCTTCAAGCTTAGGGTTGGTAAGCATTTTTATATCTTGCCTGTTTCCTTATTCCACCACAATTTCATACATGGTACCTGTAGTGTGTTGAATAGTGTTGCTCAAAAATTCATGTCTACCCAGAACCTCAGAATGTGACCTTATTTGGACACAGGCTTTTTGCAGATGTAGTTAAAGATCTTGAGATAAAATCATCCTGGACTTAGGGTGAGCCTTAAATCCAATGACTGATATCGTTATATAAAGAGGAGAGGACACAAAAAGATACACAAAGAAGAGGCTATGTGAAGATACCTTTTGAAGCCAATGAATGTCAAGGATTGCTGGCAGACACTAGAAGCTAGGAGAGAAGCATGGACAGTTTTTTCCCTTCAGAGGCTCTAGAAGGAACCAAATCTGCCAACACCTTGATTTTGGACTTTTGGCCTCCTTAACTTTTGCTTTAAGCCACTGAGTTTGTGGTAATTTGTTATGGTAGCCCTGGGAAACTAATACAATACCTTTGTTAAACTCTTTTGAACCATCTGAGTTGGCTTCTGTTTTCTGTCGGGACCCTGGCTGACAGAGACCTATGCTTATTACACTTATAAAAGATGGGAAGATGGAAGAATGGTTAAAACTCTGGATTACATAGCCAAAATTAAAAATTATCTCACAGTCTAATGAATGTAAGAGGCCATAACCAAAAATATACACTATAACAGCCTTATACTTAGGCTCAAAAAATCAGCTGCCATTTATTGCCCATGTAGCCTTAGCAAATTACTTCGTATTCCTGACTCTAAATATTATCATGTTTAAAATGGAGTTAACAGAACTTGCTTTTCTTATCTGATGGTGTTCTAAGAGTAAGAGGAAACAATAGAATACAAGGAAATTATAGCAGCCATACGATCTGGTCTAGACCTGACTTTGTCACCAACAAGGCGTGCAATCTTATTTCAATTAATTAACCCCTGTGATCTCTAGTTCCCTCATCTCTAAAGTGAGGAACTTGGACTAGATGATCTGCAAGTAGATCATTTTGTGATAACATTCTCTAGTTTGGAAGATATGTAAAAATAACCATTCTCATGAAAAAGACCAAGGGGATTTTTGGTAGTTGATCACAAGCTCAAAAGTAACCAATTAAGTCATGTGGGTGCTAAAAATTAATTAATTAGTTAAAAAGAAAGAAAAGAAAAACAACATAGACTTAATCTATGCTAGAAATATCTATCTAAAAGGGGATGAGGGTTCTACTGAGCTGTGTTATGCGGTCAGTTATAAACATCAAATTTGTAAAGGAACATTAACAATGGCAGGGTTATTATTACCAAGGCAGGGTTATCAGAATGGTTTGGCATGTGAAAAATATCACATATATATATGATTTAATTAGCAAAAAGTACACATCCTGGAGAAGGGAAGGTTTAAGACGGTAATAAACAGGGAAGACTAAGGCCAAAGTGGACCAAAGGTAATTTTAGAAGCATTATCAGGAAAAGAACAATAATAATTAGAACTACCAAACAGTGGAATGGTAATGTTGGACACAGTACTATTCAAAGCTAAGGCTAGGTAGCATTTTAGGGTTCCAATCAACCTACGAATGGTTTGTTAAAGTTGTCTTGTACCGGCTCACAAGCGATAATTGCTAGCAACTCTTCCAAACTCCATGTTCACTGACATCATTTCAGTAGGTTGAAACTGGCCGTCAGGGTAGTATTTACACCAAAAATATCAGCAAACACTGAAAACAAGGGCCTTTGTTTTCCCCCAAGACCTGGTGGCTAAACATTTACTATCACACTACTAGGTATTATAGAATTCCAGCATTGAATAGTTCAACATTTGCAATTTTACTCCCAATTCTATGAGTCTAAGATTCTATTTGACTTGATTTAGTGGAGGGAAAAATCAAGAGAGAAGACTCTAAGTGAAGTTAAAATGCCTTCAGAGTGGGACATCTGGACTCAGCTTCCTGGTTCTACATACTCATATTCTTCCTTTGATAATGACTCTTCCACGCACTTTGGTTATTCCCTCCCTATCAGCTTTCTTTACCTTTTTGTTATGAAAACTAAGAGAGATCTGACAGAGACACATAATAAAGACCTTCAAACAGGTGAAGGGTTGTCATGCAGAAAAGAGGTGAAGGGTTGTCATGCAGAAAAGAGATAAGGCTATTATTATTATCATCATCGTATCTTTTATCAGCAGAGGTATTATGGTATGATTTAAACAACAACAACATCAACAACTATATATGGATTAACACCATTCATTAGCTGGCATTGATTATCTACACACGTGAGAGAAGTTACTTAATATCCCCTGGATTCTGTTTCTCATCTCTGAAGTAGGACTTACAACTCCTAAATGAAAGGTTTGGAAGGTTCTATATGATATAATGAAACAAAAATATTTTGTCAAGTACTATGCAAATAAGAATTATTATTGTTAATATATATCACTAAGTTTTATTTACATCCCAGTTTAAAATTGTATTTATTCTGTGATTTTAACAAAAGCAAGAATTAGCTACACATCCTTCCCCCTTATCCCCCATCCATATCTTCTATCTGAATGTGATGTAAAAGCAAAACATTGCAATCCAGGCCTTGCCATTCCCCATGTAACAGCAGCAGCAACGACTGCAAACAGATCTTCTTCTGTGACTTTGCCCATCTCTTCAGCACTGCAGTAGGAACCTATAATATCAAGGGTTTCCCAGAGCCTTGCTCATGTGGAGTATTTCCTTCCTCAGTATGTTCTAAGAAATAAATAAATAAATTTTTGAAAATAAAAGCATTTTGAAAAACCTCACATTGTATTTTCCCTTGTATTAATCCTATTTTTCTCCTTCTTTTAAAAGCCATTCCTTCTACCACTAAGGCTAAGGCATAGAGTTCAATGTCCTAGAAAAAGAAAGTGGTAAAAGCCTGGAACAAAGAGGTCATTGTTTCTCTTTGAAGCTCGAAGCTTCAATTTTTGAGTCCACAGCAAGAGAATACTCTTGAAAGTCAGGCTTTGTTGAGAGAGTAAAGAATGTTCTAAAATCTAAATCTGAAGTTTGCCTTTGCATATCAAGCTTAGAGGTCTGAATATATAATTTTTTATAAGGTATGAGTAGAGAAGAATTAGGATAGCACATAATATCCTGGAGCTCATGTCCGCCTATCAGTTTCAAATGAACGATTGGGAAAGAGAATGTTGGGGGTGAGGATAGGAGATGGGATGAGAGATGCAGGGAGTAAGCAGAGAAAGTCAGATGAGACAAGTCCAGGGTAAGGAAGCTGCAAGTACCTGAAAAAGGCCTCAACCCAGTGGTTTATAGAAATTCCAAATAAGTTGAGAATGAATCTGAGAGCAACTGAGCTGATACTCCAGTTTACACCGTGGGGAACCCTACATCAGCAGGGGCAGAGAAAAGGGTCTAGGTACATGGGGCTGGGCATTCCTGCATCATCCCCTTGCCTCCTGAGTAACAGAGAAGTGATCCAGAAGTTCCCATGTGGGGTGGAAAGTAGATGAAGTGAGCTTACCTGAGGGGTCTGGATGAGTAGGAAATTATCTTATACCACACAGCTTTCAGGCTAAATACCCATGTAAGGGATTGAACTGGAATCATAGCTGGACCTTCAGGGACACATATAGTGGGAAGGAGTTGTGGCAAAATTTGCCACCCCAAAATGTCTCTTTGGCATGTGGATTATTTCGTGATGAAAACAATCAAGGCCAAAAGACTCAGGAAGAAACTCTGACCTTCCCCCTAACTGCCTAAAGAATGTAGACGGGGACCTGCTCCAGGAAGGGAGCTGTCACCATAGAAAACTATAGTATGAACTAGGTGCGTAGACAGGGAGGAACCTAGCAAAGCCTGTTTGTTAAAATTTCTCTCTGTGTCTCTGCATGGCCTAGCAATATCTGTTTACCAAACATTTGTTTTTCCATCTCCATGTCAAAGTGCCTTCTTCCCCTTTGAGGTCCCAAACCACTACCCTCAATATCCTCTTTTGTCTTTAGCTGAAGGTGGTATTTAAGGTGAGAATTTCAGCCTTTTTGGTGGGTTAGATTTTCTGGGTCTCTTGTATGTATACATGTTATTAAACTCTTGTGTGATTTGCTCCTGTTAATCGGCCTCATGTCAATTTAATTCTTAGACCAACCATAAGAACTTAGAAGGGTGGAGGAAAATTTCTTCCTCTCCGACAGAGTCAGGACAGGATTTGGTCAGATGGCGGAGGGGAACAAGTTTAATCTCACACCATATCAATGCCAAGAGAAGAAAACACAAGTTACACCACCTGAGGACACATTAGAAGAGGCAGTGGATGTGGAGAGCCCAGTGAAGGCTCTAGTGAACCCTAAGTTACATAGTTATGTGTCAACAAAAGACTGATGTGATTTAAGTTATGAGAGTGTAATTTGATGCCCAAAGAACCCAACCCAAGGTCCATGGGAGCCGCAGATTGAGACAAAGTACAAAGCAAATATTCTTCCTTGGCTCTGATGTGAGTTTTGTAAAACAAAGTAGAAGATAATATATAAAAGACTGAGATTAACAAAAGAGACACTGAATTTAACCAAAAGAGACTATTTTAAAACAAAAGAGCATGAGCTATTTAATTTATATTTATGCCTATCCCCCAAGTCTCCCAGTAGCAAAGATGGGGGTTTGTAAGCAAGACAACATAAAAATAAAGAAAGTAAAGAAAGGTTACTTGGTTTTTCTTGCACATCTGAATGGTAAAGCATACATTTTAACTTCCCATAATCATTCCTAGTCATTACTTTGAGGAAAGGTACTTTGGGTAATAGGTCATCTAATAAAGGGACCAGCAAACACAGTTCTTGCTGTGAAAGTGTTAAAAAGGAAATTCTAATTGAAGGACCTGCATTCATTGTCTCTTATGACTGCAGCCAGTCCCCCTAGAGTCTGGGCAGTGATGATTGTCAATGTCCATCAGACTGAAGCCCAGAGTATCAGACCCAGGTGAATCCAGGGAGTGATGGCCATTCCTGTGGAAAGTGGTGGTTTTTCCAAGAGAAAATAGTAGAGTTATGAATGAAGAGTGTCAAAGAAGGAGTGTGTGAAGCTAGAAGGGAGACACAACTGGCCGGTAATCTTTAGAAGGTGGAGCAGAAGTCATCCATAAAGTCCCATCCCCGTGAAGCCCTAAGTATTTAGGTTCCTTAACATGTGGGATTCAAGAGAAACTTCAAGTTAACTAAGACTTTAAGCTTGGTCCTTTCAACCTTGTAATTCCTTTCTAAAATTGCCTTTATCCTAAAGAAGTCACATACTCTTAGAAAACCGTATGTGATAGTTTTGTGGAAGATAAAGGAATAGGACAGCCAAGAGGTTCCATGGATCCAATGGAAAGAGTGTTAATATATTGGGGTAAATATACCTCAGAATCCCAAAGGGGGAAGAGAAATACCAGAGTCCAAAGGGAAACTGGCAATGGAGGAGGACCCCTGGGATTTGAAAAATACTCCAGAAGGACATGCAGATGAAAAACTTTGCAGTCAAATCCTCTAGCAACCCTCAGGTTACTTAAGGGACAGAAGGGGCCTAGTGAACTGCAAGTTACATAGTTATGTATCATCAGAAAACTACTGTGGTTTATGTTACAAGAGGGATTATGGACGATTTTCCTTTCTTTCCTTTATTTTCTAGAGTTTACATACTCACATAAATACTATTTATCCAATGCTTAGAACGTACCAGGCATTCTTCATCAGTGAGCAAAAGAGGCAAAAATCAATCCCTGCCTTTTTAAAAAATAAATACAATGTGAGATTAGATTATAAATAGAAAAAGACAACTTTGAATATTTTCAAGCTCAGCAGGCAGATATCTCTCCCTCTCTCTCTCACATATTTATATATATGTATATATGCTTTTCCTATTTATTCCCCCAGAGTCCTTTCACATTATGACTAACTCTTCATTTCAGTCATAGGTTTATCTGAATTGCTTAAAGTTCATTGAGCAAAAAAAAGATCAGTATTCATAAACAATCTATCAGATCCTTAAGCCTTTGGTAAATTTAATTCAAATAAAATTGTAGAAAATGAGTCATGATGCTTAGATTAAAACCTGGTTAATCAAACTTATTTTCACATTCTACCATACGCACTGCATTACCACCACCAGAACACACACATACACTGATAATGTTAAAATTAATATAAATTTAAAAAATTATTTGCAATTCAGGTATATTTGTTAAAATAATTATTAGAGGTTTATATGAATGTTCAATGAGGTAAAAGGGAAATTGTCTATTGCAGAATAATGAAAAATATTCCACTTATTCCATTAGGTGGCAGCAAAACACTTCAAAAGCCTTTGTCTTTAAGTGCCTTCATAGCAGGTTTGACAGATTAGACTGCACACAGAAATAAACATGTTCAATTGTTACCTCTCAGCAGAAGGGGCTCCATAAACATCAAGATTAACAGTGTATTGAATTTAAAGGCTTAATGGTTAGAGAAAATTACCTTTCAAATTTAAAAAAATTCAGTTTCTTTTTCAATTCAATCCAAAGAATTTGTCGATGATATGTGCCAATAATACTCTAGGAGTTTTCTATTTTTATGAAGTTGGCTCCAGCGGGAAGAACTCAACATGGAATCGATAAATACCAGCAACATCAAAAACATTAGGCTGCAACCTTCATCTCCTCTATCACCAGTCCTGTGTCATCTGAGTGAAATTACCCTCTTTCTAAAAAGGTACTTCTTAACGAGAAATTCAAGCTTGAAAATCATTGTAACACACGTTGTCAAAATTGCTTGTCTAAGATTTCCTGAATAAAATAAAGATATCCACTTCCTTCATCCCCAAATTCAGCTGTTCTATAGGGCCCACGTCCATCCCTGAAGTTCTGGTATGGGATGCCGGTCTTGCCCCTGCCTTCATTAATATCTTGGGGTATAGCAGAAAAAGGTCCAAATAGGGACAGAAATATACCAAGTACAAGGACTCAAAGTACCTATAGAGTGAAAGACTTAATTCCTTAAGGAACTGCCAAACTGTTTTCCAGAGTTATGTACTTTTACACACTAGTGAGCAATATGTGAGGGTTCCAGTCATTCTACAGCCTCACCAACATTTAATATTGTCAGTATTTCTCATTTTACCCATTCTAATGTGTATAAAGTGGTATCATCCTAAGTTTTCTAATGCTATATATATATATTTTTTTTTTTTTTTTTTTTGCGGTACGCGGGCCTCTCACTGTTGTGGCCTCTCCCGTTGCAGAGCACAGGCTCTGGACGCGCCGGCTCAGCGGCCATGGCTCACGGGCCCAGCCGCTCCGCGGCATGTGGGATCTTCCCAGACCTGGGCACGAACCCGTGTCCCCTGCATCGGCAGGCGGACTCTCAACCACTGCGCCACCAGGGAAGCCCTCTAATGCTATTTTTTTCTAACATCTTTATTGGAGTATAATTGCTTTACAATGGTGTGTTAGTTTCTGCTTTATAACAAAGGGAATCAGCTATACATATACATATATACCCATATCTCCTCCCTCTTGCATCTCCCTCCCACCCTCCTTATCCCACCCCTCTAGGTGGTCACAAAGCACCAAGCTGATCTCCCTGTGCTATACAGCTGCTTCCCTCTAGCTATCTATTTCACACTTGGTAGTATATATAAGTCCATGCCACTCTCTCACTTCATCTCAGCTTACCCTTCCCCCTCCCCGTGTCCTCAAGTCCATTCTCTACTTCTGCATCTTTCTTCCTGTCCTGCCCCTAGGTTCTTCATAACTTTTTTTTTTTTTTAGATTCCATATATATGTGTTAGCATATGGTATTTGTTTTTCTCTTTCTGACTTACTTCACTCTGTATGACAGACTCTAGGTCCATCCACCTCACTACAAATAACTCAATTTCGTTTCTTTCTATGGCTGAGTAATATTCCATTGTATATATATGCCACATCTTCTTTATCCATTCATCTGTCGATGCACACTTAGGTTGCTTCCATGTCCTGGCTATTGTAAATAGAGCAGCAGTGAACATTTTGGTACATGACTCTTTTTGAATTATGGTTTTCTCAGGTTATATGCCCAGTAGAGGGATTGCTGGGTCGTATGGTAGTTCTATTTTTAGTTTTTTAAGGAGCCTCCATACTGTTCTACATATGGCTGTATCAATTTACATTCCCACCAACAGTGCAAGAGGGTTCCCTTTTCTCCACCCCTCTCCAGCATTTATTGTTTGTAGATTTTTTGATGATGGCCATTCTGACTGGTGTGAGGTGATACCTCATTGTAGTTTTGATTTGCATTTCTCTAATGATTAGTGATGTTGAACATTCTTTCATGTGTTTATTGGCAATCTGTATACCTTCTAATGCTACTATTTTTAAGGCTCCCCTTAGTTCTCCACATAACTTTAATAAGAACTTATAAATAGGTGAGCTGGGGCATGGTGGTTGTACCACGTACGTATAACAGATGCACTGATAACTTTATCTCCTTGGCTCTCAGGGTCTCCAGGCCTAGGACTACCAGATGTCCCAGGAAGCTCACTTCCAGATCAAAGGGCCTCATCCATTTACCTCCAAGTGCCATACAAACAGCATTTTCAGTATATGCCATGTGAAACAGCCCGGGAAGCTTTTTAAGACATATACTTAAGCCTCTACTTTTTGTCCTGTTGCGTCAGTTTCAGTCAGAATCTTTTGGCACCTAATTAGTAACCAGCATCCCCTCATTTGTATTACTCTTCTCTCTTTATTCTGGGAGCAAGGGAGGGGTTGAAGGCCCTGGTGGAGCAAGCAGTTTCAGAGAAGATTCGGTAGTGGACTTAGAAAACACTTCTGAAATGGGTCTACTACATCCTGAGATCCTGTCATTAAGCACAGGACTCACCTGTGGTGTAAAATAAGAAATGTGGCAAAAGTTATGTAACTTTCCACGTGAATAAATCAGCCCTATATCACTGTTCACAAGAAGGTCCATAAAGTGATCAATTTAGAGAAACTCGTTCCTTCCATTTCTATTTTATAAATATGCTATGAAGCACACATTTAGGGAGGATGTGCCCCTGTGGCTTCCTAAGCTCATTCATATACCCCTCAAAACCCGCCTCCACCACATGTTGTCACTTGCCAGTTACAGAATCATGGTGTCATGGGAAGGGATTGACTCTAGCTCACTGTGTTTGGGGGGAAGCTTCTTTGGAAGCATTTCATTCTGGGCCCTTTTCTTATCTTTGATGTTTATAAACCCACTCTGGCAACACTGGATCAACAATCACCTTGTAACAACCTGCCTCACACTCCTTGTGCCATTGCTAGAGACCATGTTCGGTGTAAAATGATCAGAACGGGTGATGCATTTGTTCCTGGAGAAAGAAGTTTCATTATCATGAAACATCAGGGAAGAACAGACTAGATGTTCCTACGAAATTGTCTGTTGAGATATAGCTTCTGGAGACAAGAAAATTTTCCTCAAGCCAGTCTCAAGTGTTTCCTGGATTTATTTGTTTTCTTAATAACTTATTGAAATAAAATTCATGTAACATAAAATTCAGCATTTTTAAAGTGATAATTTGGTGACATATCTAGTACTTTCCCAATGTTATGCAACTACCTCTTCAGTCTAGTTCTAAAACATTCCCATCACTTCAAAGTAAAACCCTGTGTCCATTAAGCCATTTCTTCCCATTTCCACCTCTCCCAAGCCCCTGGACATCTGAATTCTCTATGGATTTATTCATTCTGGATATTTCATATAAATAGAATCATACAATATTTGACTTCATTTCTGACTTCACTTAGAATACTGTTTTCAAGGTTCATCCACTTCATCCACACTGTACCATGTATAAGTACTTCATTCTTTTTATGGCTGAAATATATATGTGTGTGTGTGTGTGTGTGTGTGTGTGTGTGTGTGTTAATGACAACAAGACAGGCTTTTTAAATTTTTTGGCTGTGTGGCACAGCATGTGGGATCTTAGTTCCCCCACCAGGGATTGAACCTATGCCCCCTGCAGTGGAAGTGTAGTCTTAACCACTGGACTGCCAGGGAAGTCCCTGAAATTGTATTTTTAATCATAATTTGTTTATCCATTTATCTGTTGATGAACATTTGGACTGTTTCTACTTTTTGACTATTACAAATAGTGCTGCTATGAACATATGTGTCCAAGTACTTATTTTAGTGCCTGTTTTCCATTTTTTCAGGTGTATACCTAGGAGTTTAATTGCAGGGTCATAAGGTAATTCTATGTTTAACTTTTTGAGAACTCCTAAACTGCTTTCCACAATGGCCAAATCATTTCTCATTCCCATCAGCACTGTAAGAGGGTTCCAATTCCTCCACATCCTTGCCAACACTTAGTTTCCATTTTATTATTATTACTATAGTCATCCCAGGAGATGTATAGTGGTACCTCACTGTGGTTTTGGTTTATATTCTCCTGATGACTAATGATGTTGAACATTCTTCATGTGCTTTTTTGGCCATTTGTATATCTTCTTTGAAGAAATGTCTATTTATATCCATAGCTCATTTTTTAATTGGGTTGTTTGTCTTTTTATTGTGGAGTTGTAACAGTTCTTTATATATTCTGGATACTAGTCCCTTGTCAGATTATGATTTGCAAATATTTTCTCTCATTCTGTAGATTATCTTTTCACTTCTTTGGATAATATCCTTTGATACACAAAAGTTTCAGATGAATTCCAATGTATCTATTTTTTTCTTCTGTCAGTCTTTCTTTTGGTGTCATACCTAAGAATCCACTGACAAATCCAAAGTCAAAAAGACTTACCCCTATGTTTTCTTCTCATAGTTTTATTTTTTTAACTCTTATATTTAGGTCATTGACCCATGTTGAGTTAACTTGTGTTTATAGTGTGAGGTAGGGTTCCAACTTCATGTTTTGAATGTGGATATGCAGTTTTCTGCATACCATATATTAAAGAGATAAGTCTTCACCCATTGAATGGTCTTGGCACCTCTGTTGAAAATCTATTAGCCATAGATGTATGGGTTTAGTTTCTAAACACTCAGTTCTGTTCCATTGTTCTATATGTCTAGCCTTATGCTAATACCATTTTGTTTTGATTATGGTAGCTTTATAGTAAGTTTTTAAATTGGGAAATGTGAGTTGCCTAACTTTGCCCTCTTTTTTGAGATTGTTTTGGCTATTCAGGGCCCCTTACAATTCCAAATGAATATAAACTATTCCATTTCTGTGTGTTGCCACTGAAGTCTTTGTTCCTTTATCTTGTGTTCAGCTGGTATTTTGACAGCAATTTCCTTGTACACTAGGAACGTAAAAAAAAAAAAAATCCTCTCCCAGTTTTCATAGATTGGCTCTGTGATGAGTCACTCCCTCAACACTTAGCCAGGACGTTTACAACTCTGACTTAAACTTCACTTCCTGCTTACACTGAGACTAGAGGTCAGCCAGAGGTAAAATCTTAGGGCATTCTATGGTCTTTTCTGAGCATCTGACCTTCCTTGAGCAAATGTGTGGTTTTCTAAATTCCCCAATATACATGGATACTTTTCCATGTTCATTTCTCAAAACAATTCTCCCCAGCTTTTCTTCCCAACCTTTGGGCAGTCTGTTGTGTCTCAGCTGTAATCTTTAACCCTAGCTGGCTGTGGGTTGTTCCTCACCTTACAATGTTTCTGAGCAATGCTGGCCACTTTTCCACCCTGAGTGAGTTCCAAGTTAGGCAAACCAGAGACCTTGCATAAGTGTCTCAGGCAGTCCCCAGAGAGCCTAGAACAGACAAACATAATATTTTGCCAATTAGATCTGCTCTGCTCCCTATGGAACTGGGGGTCAGAGTCTTACACTGGGTAGGTGGGCTACCACCTTCAAGAACACCACCAAGCTGGGGAGGGGGTGGGGCAAGGGGAAGTAAAAAATGCCACAGAGCTTTTCTGTCATTGCTAAGTTGCTTTTTGTTTGCTTGTTTATTTTTGATTCAGCATTCACCTGGCTGCTGTAAACCTTTGACTGTTTTCCAGATGTCTGACAAAGTTGATTCTGCCAATTTCTGTTTCTTTTCAGTGTTTCTGTAGAGAGACAGGAGCTTAGAGCTGCCTGCTCTGCCATTTTGCTGATATCCCAAAGATCTGTTTTTAAGGGCATGCAAATCTACTCAATGTGTATTTAGAAGTTCTTGTGGTGGTCTTCATCAACAGGGTAATTGAAATAGGGTAGGAGGCTACTCATAAATTCACCTTTCCACAGTATATCCTGTCTGCCAACATATAAAGAATTTTTTGGGTCAAATTTGGTTTACAGAAATGACTAGAATTATATTTTAGATGTCTTTGGATGTTTTATAAGTACTTATCATTTTTAAATATCATGAATAAAAATAACTCAGTTAAAATCTATTATATGCCTAGTCAGTACACCTCTCTATTAAACAGAAGAATGCCACACACTACTATTAAATGTAAAACTGCTACAGGGCTTCCCTGGTGGCGCAGTGGTTGAGAGTCCGCCTGCCGATGCAGGGGACACGGGTTCGTGCCCCGGTCCGGGAAGATCACACATGCCGCGGAGCGGCTACGCCTGTGAGCCATGGCCGCTGAGCCTACGCATCCGGAGCCTGTGCTCCGCAACGGGAGAGGCCACAAGAGTGAGAAGCCCGCATACCGCAAAAAAAAAAAAAAAAAAAAAAGGGTTTGAACTGTGTGGGTCCACTTATACGAAGATTTTTTTCAATAGTAAATACTACAGTACTACACAATCAGCAATTGCTTGAATCCACAGATGCAGAACGGAGGATGAAGAGGAACCTCGGATATGGAGGGCTGACTATAAATTATATGGGTCTTGGGGACTCCTTGGAGGGTTGGTGGCCCTAACCCCCACGTCGTTCACAGGTCAACTGTAGACATTATTACACCCTTTCTACAGATGAGGTTAACTGAATCTCAGAGAGCTAAGCACTTTGCTTGAGATCTCAAACCTAATAAGTGCAAAAGCTAGCCATAAAACCCTGATTCTAAGTCTATTGGACTACCCATCTTTCCAGAGCCACCATTTTTTTAAGATAAGACTACACAGGATATTGATCTCAATGGAGACCAGCCTTATGAATAGTACAAGCAGTAACGAGTGTGTTGAGAAGCTCTAGGTAAAATTCCCTTCTCCAAAACATTTCACTCACTCACTGTTTCCTCATCCTTGTACCCAGGTCAGGAGGAATTTACCTGAGATGAAAGTAGTAACAATTTCTGCCCTTATCAGTTAGTAATAAATATCAAAATAATGTTGGAAGATTTTTCACTGTACAGTACTTATGCCTAGAACCCTCTATCCCCTCCTCCCAAATTCGTATTTGGTATAGGGAGGGACTAGCACATATGTATACTGAAAATCCAGGGGATTCTGAAGTACTTCTCTAATTTAAGAACAACTGTCTTATAAGGATTTGTTGATAGACGGCTGTGAGCAAACAGTACTTTTCCTTTAAAATATATTATCAATTATCCCTTATATGTGGAATCTAACAAAAATGGTACAAATGAATTTATTTGCAAAACACAAATAGAGTTACAGATGTAGAAAACAATCTTATGGCTGCCAGGGGGAAGTGGGGGGGATGGATAAATGGGAGACTGGGATTGACATATACACACTACTATATATAAAATAGATAACTAATAAGGACCTACTGTATAGCACAGGGAACTCTACTCAGTACTCTGTAATGACCTATATGGGAAAAGAATCTAAAAAAGAGTGGATATATGTATAACTGATTCACTTTGTTGCACAGCAGAAAGTAACACAACATTGTAAATCAACTATACTCCAATAAAAATTTTTAAAAAATAAAAATAAAATATATTTATTATCAATCATATGTCAGGCACTGGGAACATACTGATAAACAGGTGGGTCAGGACCACTGCCTTCAGAGAGCTTATACCTTTTTTTATTAGGCATAACAATTCTGTCCTATCCAAGCATTGAAAGATAACAGATTGCAGAAAGGGCAACAAAGCTAAATTATCCATACCTGAGATATTAGGAAAATTAATCATAATTAAAAAGAAGCAAAATAAATACTAAGACTTGAGAAATAAAAATACTGACTTTTAAAGGTAATGATATTCTAGCTAGATATAGTTTATACAAGCATCAGCCTGACAGCCTTGCTGTAACAAATTCCAGATATTGTTAAAATATAAACACTGGAAAGAAGAAATTTTTGAAGCTGGAATAAAAAGTGAAGGAAAGAATATTGACATAAAATTCAGTAAAAAAAAATATTTAGATTGCTCAGCAGGGGATAAACATCTTGTGAGACATAAGGATTAATGTAGTTCTTTAAAAGCAGTCCTTTATCTAGTGAACAACTGGCAACTGCCATCATGAAATAATAGTATTAACATGGAAAACTGGATTAGACAAAGCCCTAAGAGTTGCACACCAGTAATAAACTTTAATTAGAGGGAACTAACTATAATATGAGATGTTCTTTAATACTACCTTCTTTAATTCCATAGCATCTTCACCCTCAATTTCCACTATTTTAATCTGGCACATGAGGCCTCCCATAATCTGGCCTCCCCCTCTCTTTCTAGCCTCATCCCCCCCAATTCCCCACAACTGGTCCCCATTGCATACCCAGTAATCTGGTCATACTGAACTACTCTAGTTTCACAAGTAAGATATTATCATTCATGGTTACTTGTTTTGCATATTCTCTTCCCTCTGCTTAGAAAAGTCTTACCTTTATTTTGAAAAAGAAATCAGAATATGCCAGTCTGCTAGAGCTATCAAAACAAAGTACCACTGACTACATGGATTAAACAACACAAATTTACTTCCTGGAGGCTGGAAATCCGAGATCAAAGTGTTGACAAGGTCAGTGGTTTGTAGATGGCTGTCTTCTCCCCCATGTCTTCATATTGTCTTCCATCTTGTCCAAATTTCCTCTTCTTACAAGGACAGAAGTCATATTGGATTAGAGCTTACCCTAATAACCTCATTTTAAGTTAATTACCTCTTTAAAGTCTCTATCTCCAAATACCATCACATTCTGAAGTACTGGAGGTTAGGACTTCAACTGTGGAGTGTGTGTGGGGGGAGACACAGTTCAGCCCATAATACAAATTCTTACTGTGTACAGTGTATAGCTTGCTCGTAATTTCTTCTAGGAATCCTTCATCTTGAATCTTTCCATCTCAGGCTGGGTTAGGTTTCCTTCCTCAGAACTCCCAAAGCAGGATATACATTCCTCTGTCACATTAAAGGGTCTGTTTTCTTTACTCCACTTTAAGATATGTCTTAATTTTCTTCATCCCAGCAACTATCCCTGTGCTTGGTACATGGTAAGTGTGCAAGACTCTTTGTACCTTTATGCTTTATTGAAGTATAAGCCCTCTGGCTTGGCTGTATTATGACAGCATTTCCTGAGATAGGAAATAAAGGATTAGCAAGTTTGCCCAAGGACCTTTCTTCTGGCATGCTGAGTTTAAGAGCTATCTAAATGGAAATATCTAGCAGGGAGTTAGAAGTACGAGCACAAGCTCAATAGAGAAAACCATGCTAAAATTATGATTTGGTGAATGGATGTGATCATTAAAGAACATATAAATGAGAAGAATGTCATGAAAAATCCTTTAGAGAATGACAAAGTTTTTAAAGAATGGGAGAAAGAAAAATGAAATGGAAAGGTCAGAGAAGTAAATGAGGCTTAGAGAAGTTGGTTTCAGTTTCCATTTACTCTGATTTCCAAACTAAAAAGTCTGGAATTTTGTGGTTATCTGTTTTTCCTTTATGTTGCCACCAGGGGTCTCCAACAACTCCTGCAATATCCGTCTGGCAAGCCCTCAACAAGTATCTTTTAGCTGTCATTACATCATTACAAGGGCTTTTCCAGCAGTCTCATTCACTCATCAAGAAGACCATGTACCTCACGGCAGTAGAAGTTTATTGGATGCCTGACCCTCGATTGAGGTAAGTTCAGATGCGTCCTTCAAGTGAGTCAGTGGTCTGTGGTTTACTGACCTCCATGTAGTGTCTTGAACTGGCAGCTTTATCACATGATAAATGAATGACACATCCTCTTCCCATTTCAAGAATTGGGGCTGGTTATCTGCCTAGGACACATTGGAGCCCAACATATAGATTGTATAAGGTTTGGTGAGCCCTCTAAGCATATTGAATAAAACAACTGAATGTTCTAAAAAATTCATCATGTTATACTGACTCTAGAAACTCTCTCTCTCTCTTCTAAAAAAAAGATGAGAGGAAAAATAGTCTGTCCCCCTAGAACAATGAGAAAAGTTGAGACTAGACAAAGCTGACAAACATTTATTTCTTAAACTTTTTCCTTTTTCTAATTATTCCTGCAGATGACATTATTTCTGTAATGACAACCTCATTATCTCCAACAGGTTATAATGCAATTAAGTTATGTGTATATGTACTTTTATATTAGATATTTAAAGTTTTACTAACATGAAAATGTTTAATAATATAGAAAAGTAGAAATACCAAAATATCACCCAGAGACTCCCTATATCGTTAACAATTTGCCGTATTTATTTCTTCTATATATGTTTTCTTCTTGAACCATTATAAAATAAATTATAAATATTCTGATGCTTCAACCTAACTGCTTTAGCATGCATTTATAGAAAATAAGAGCATTCTCCTACCTGTTGACAGTACTGTCATCACATCTAATAAATTTAGAAAACTTCCTAATGTCATCTATTTCCCAGTCTATATTTTAATACTGCTACTTATTTCCAAAACATATTTTATAACTGCTTTTATTTTCAAACCAAGAGCTAATATCAAGAACCATGCATTGTCTTTAGTTGTTGTCTCCCTTAATCTAAAACAATTACAACTCCCTCTTCCTTTTTCCTCTACAATACAGACTTGAGACAAGTTGTCTTGTAGAATATTACATATCCTTGCTTTGTTCATTTCCTTGCGGTATCCTTTAAATTAACCCTCTATCTCCTGTATTTCCTATATACTGGAGGTTAAAACTGGACCTCCTGAATTATGTTCAGGTTTATACTCTTAACAAGAATTCTTCCTAGGTGATACTGTGGACAACATTGTGCATCACATAGAAAGGCACATCATGTCTGATGTCCCACTATTAGTGACAGTAAATGGGATTACTGAGTTAAAGGGGAGACGAGCTAATCTCTCGGTTTTAAAGTTAAATTATTTTCTTTTGGGACCTGCATATAATCTGTATTCCCCATCAACCATTTATTTAATGGTTTTAGAATTCATTAATTTTCCCTACTGTGATAGGCACAATAAGGTCCCCAAAGATATTCATGTCATAATCCTCAGAACCTATGAATATGTTACATTACATGAAAAAAAAAAAAAGAGAAGTTTCAGATGTGATTAAGGTTAAGGACCTTGAGATAGGGAAATTATCCTGGAATATCGAGATGAATCCAGTCTAATCACCTTTCCCGGTAGAGCAAAGAACCTTTCCCACATGTAGTCTGAGAAAGTGATGTGATGAGAGCAGGGTCAGAGAGATGCTAAGTTGCTCTCCTAAGCAGGGTCAGGAGATGGAGTAAGGGATCCATGAGCCAAGGAATTCAGGAAGCCTCTAGGAACTGAAAAAGGCAAAGAAACAAATTCTCCCCTAGACTTTCCAAAAAGGAATGCATCCAGCTGACACCTTAGATTATAGTCCAGTGAGACCGCTGTAGGACTTCTGACCTACAGAATTGTAACATGATACATTTGTATTTTTTAAGCCACTAAATTTGTGGCAATTTGTTACAGCAGCAATAGAAAACTAACACAGATCTTCCTCAACTTACAATGGGGTTACCACCCAATAAATCCATTGTAGGCTGGAAATATCAAGTCAAAAATATACTTAATGAACCTGACCTTCTGAACATCATAGCCTAGCCTACCTTAAACGTGTCTAGAACATTTACATTAACCTGCAGTTGGGAAAGTCATCAAAGCTTATTTTATAATAAAGTGCTGAATATCTCATGTAGTTTTTTGAATACTGTATTGAAAGTAAAAAACCAGAATTGTTGTACAGGTACAGAATGGTTGTAAGTTTATCAGTTGTTAACCCTTGTGATCGCATGGCTCGCTGGAAGTTGCGGCTCACCACTGCCCAGAATCTCAAGAGAAGATCTAATGCATATCACTAGCCAGGGAAAAGATCAAAATTCAAGATTCAAAGTATGGTTTGAAATGCATATCGCTTTTGCACCATCATAAAGTTGAAAATCATAAGTTAAACCATTGTAAGTAGGGGACCATCTGTATACATACCTAAATCAATTATTTATTGAGGGATGTGAGTGAAAGTGTGTATGTGTTTTCTACATCAGTCATATTTCAAATAATATGTTCCTAAAGGCTATACCTGGTCTATTGTATTGAACTATAAACACAATCATGGCCCATCAGTATTTAAGTAGTTATGCAATTGAATGATTTTTACTAATTTTCATGTCATAGAATGAGATTTTCCTGGTTTTCCAAAAACTCTATACCTTCTCTATCAAAACTTAGGCCTTTATTATATAATAACAACATTGAGGTAAGCCAGAAAGTATTCATTCCTGGCAAGCATTATCATCCTCAGTTAAAGAATATTGCTTATACGGGAATTTTCCTGCATAGTTCAGGAAGTTTTAGAAGCTTTATAAACATTAGTTTCCTCCTCTTTCCTATACACTACTTTGTCCCAGAAGACAAATGCTAATAGTAACTAAAGAGAGCTGGAGTGGTTGTACTGTTATCAGACAAAATGGATTTTAAGATAAAAATTGTTACTAGAGACAAAAAGGGCATTTCATAATGATAAAAGGGTCAATTCATTAAGAATATAAAACAACAATAATATGTATACACCTAACAACAGAGCTTCAAAATACATGAAGAAAAACTGACAGAACTGAAGGGAGAAATAGACAATTCAACAATAATTGTTGGACACTTCAATATCCCATTTTCAATAATGGACATAACAACTAGACAGATCAACATGGATATAGAAACTTGATTAAATTATAAACATAGTAACAGACACAGAACATCTATAAAACACTCCCTCAACATCAGAATATATATTCTTCTCAAATGTACATGGGACCTTCTCCAGGAGAGATCATATGTTAGGTCTCAGGTTTAAAAGAATTGAAATCATACAAAGTGTGCTCTCCAACTCCAATGAAACAAAGTTAGAAAATCACAATAACAGAAGGAAATTTGAGAAATTCACAAACATACAGAAGTTAAACAACACACTCCTAAATAATCAATGGATCTACCTGGCTGGACAGCTGGATTGGGAGATGTTACTCCTGTAGATGATTGTTGGTGATAAGCCTTAAGGCTAGAGGCAGTGTTAGGTAAGGCCTAAGAAATGCTGCTGTGTTCAACTCTGAAATATTTCTTGGATTTGTCTTTGTCTGCAAACAAACATACATTTAATGGCTTCTGAGATAAGCTCTCAATCCCATTATAATCAAACCTTGTGAATCTATTAGACTATCACTCATTACTGCCAGTCCAACTGCCCAGCTAGGTTAATTCCTCAAGGTTTTATGCCTTCACATCCTCTGTGCCTTGGCTATGTTATTGAATGCCTGCTCTCACCTCTCTGCCTCAGTATGAGACTCAATATGACATCATGTGTATGCAAAGTTTTGTAAACTATAATAATACATTAATGTAAATTACATTTATTGGAATTCACACTCTTCAAGAACCAGTTTAAGTCTCCTCTTCTTCTAAACTCCTATAGTCCTCACTGATCTCTTATTTCTTTTTCTTTTCTATATTTCCCTCCCTCCCTCCCTCCCTTCCTTCCTTCTTTCCTTCCTTCCTTTTTCCCTTCTAAAACTGTATTCTCCTTGTTCTATACCTCTATCCCCCCCTCCCCAAACCTGGTAAACACTATTTTGAATTCTATGTTTATTACTTCCTGGCTTGTTTCACAGAATTTATCATTCATGTATATTTCCTGAAATAATAAAGTGCTACATTTTGCTTTTTTTTAACTTCACATAAAAGCAATCATAATGTATTTATTCTTCTGTACCTTGTTCCTTCTTATCATCATGGGTCTGTCAGTTAACCTGAGTAGGTTTTACATACGTGGTTCAAAAAGCAAAACAATACAATACAAAATACTGAAAGCCTGACTTCCTCCCCTGCTGCAGCCAACCTATGTCCCCCTCTACGTTGTCCCCATAGGTAATCACTTCTATCAGCTTCTTTTGAATCTTTCCAATAAAAGCAAACACAATTGTATTCTTACTCGACACCCCCCCACCTTTTTAATTTATAAAGGACCTGACGTCACATATAAATCTTTCCATATACATCTTGGAGCACTTTCTTATTCTTTTTTATAACTTCATAACATTCCATGGTGTCCATCTACCATAGTTTTATAACTAGTCCTCTACTAATGGACTTGCATATTCTCTAATCTTTTACTAGTACAATGTTACAGATAATAACATATGCCATTTTTTTTCTGTGTGCATATATTTCTGTAGGATAAATTCGTGTGAGTAGGACTCCTGGGTCGAAGGGGAAATACATTTATAATTTTGACAGGCATTACCAAATTGCCCTTCAGAAAGGGTGTACTATTTTATGCTCATCCAATGATATATAAGTGCCTGTTTCCCACTATCTCATTAAACTTAGATTTTTGCTAATTTAATAGGTGTAAAATGCATCTATTGTATTATAATTAAAGTTGCGTATGTTTTTCTTATGTTTAAAGCCATTTGTCTGTCTTTTCTATGAGATAGCTTTTCATGTCTTTTGCACATTTTTCTCTTAAATTATTGATACTTTTTCAAATTAATTCCTAGCATATTAATTCTTAGACTTACATGAGTAGCAATTTTTCTCTGATTTGTCATTTCACCTTGGGTATTGTAGTTTTGTCACCAAGAAATTTTTTTAAATGTAACTAGTTTTGACAGTTTTAACATAGCTCTGGATTTTTTTTATTTTTTTATTTTTACGGTACGCGGGCCTCTCACTGTTGTGGTCTCTCCCGTTGCGGAGCACAGGCTCCGGACGCGCAGGCTCAGCGGCCATGGCTCACGGGCCCAGCCGCTCCGCGGCATGTGGGATCTTCCCAGACCGGGGCACGAACCCGTATCCCCTGCATCGGCAGGCGGACTCTCAACCACTGCGCCACTAGGGAAGCCCTGGATTTTTAATCAAAGGTACAAAGTACTTTCCTAATTTAATTTTATCAAGACATTCTCCTATGTCTTCTTCCAGTATTTACATAATTTCATTTAAATCTTTGAGTTTATATCAGTGCGTAGTACAAGGACTCACTCTAACTGCATCTTTTCCTAAATGGAGCTGCCTGGTTGCTCCACCCCAATATTATGTATAAGATTCACTAGTGTTGATGCATGTAGCCACAGTTCATTCATTCTAAATGTTGAATTCCACTGTGTGAATATAAACAATTTATTTATCTTCTCCAATGATAATGAACATGTTGGTTATCTCCAGAAGTTTGCAGTTATAAGCAGAGCTTTGTAAATGTGCTTATAACATCTTATTTCTAAAGTCTGTAGCACTTTCTGTCTATCACTTATAACTTGCATTAATTGAATAAATGAACTGATATTTAACTATTTCTTACTGTGCATTCACTCCTTTCACTCTAGAACTTGAGAAAAAGAGGATAGTCTTACATCTTTGGGCTATATACCATACCGACTAGGAGAGGAATGTGCTCTCAGTAGTAAATATAGACATTTCTCCAAAGAAGATATACAGACTGCCAACAAACACATGAAAGAATGCTCAACATCATTAATCATTAGAGAAATTCAAATCAAAACTACAAAGAGATATCATCTCACACCAGTCAGAATGGCCATCATCAAAAAATCTAGAAACAATAAATGCTGGAGAGGGTGTGGAGAAAAGGGAACACTCTTGCACTGCTGGTGGGAATGTGAATTGGTACAGCCACTACGGAGAACAGTATGGAGGTTCCTTAAGAAACTACAAATAGAACTACCATGTGACCCAGCAATCCCACTACTGGGCATATACTCTGAGAAAACCATAATTCAAAAAGAGTCATGTACCAAAATGTTCATTGCAGCTCTATTTACAATAGCCCGGAGATGGAAACAACCTAAGTGTCCGTCATCAGATGAATGGATAAAGAAGATGTGGCACATATATACAATGGAATATTACTCAGCCATAAAAAGAAACAAAATTGAGCTATTTGTAATGAGGTGGATGGACCTAGAGTCTGTCATACAGAGTGAAGTAAGTCAGAAAGAGAAAGACAAATACCGTATGCTAACACATATATATGGAATTTAAGAAAAAAAAACGTCATGAAGAACCTAGGGGTAAGACAGGAATAAAGACACAGACGTACTAGAGAATGGACTTGAGGATATGGGGAGGGGGAAGGGTAAGCTGTGACAAAGCGAGAGAGTGGCATGGACATATATACACTACCAAACGTAAAATAGATAGCTAGTGGGAAGCAGCCGCATAGCATAGGGAGATCAGCTCAGTGCTTTGTGACCATCTAGAGGGGTGGGATAGGGAGGGTGGGAGTGAGGGAGACGCAAGAGGGAAGAGATATGGGAACATATGTATATGTATAACTGCTTCACTTTGTTATAAAGCAGAAACTAACACACCACTGTAAAGCAATTATACTCCAATAAAGATGTAAAAAAAAAAAAAAGTAAATAAATTGAAATGAGTTGAATTAAATTGAATGGAATTAGTAGCCTGCTGTAGGCAGTGAAATGTAACATTCTTTCCTTTTATTCACTAAAAGCAAAAGCACCAGGACAAAATTAACTGTATACCTATTTTGAATATGTATAGGTGTTTATTTTTTAAGGTTACAGAGAACTTGAGTCTTAAGGAGAAGCATACCAGTCAATTAATTCATTCACCTTTGATACTCTTGGAATGTCTTGTGCGCATATGAATACTGATACAGCTTCTATGACCTATCAAAAACAGATGAAATACGATGGAAATTTTATTGAGCAATTTCCTTTTCACGTATTCAAAAAGAACATGCTGGCCTTATTTGGCATACCTCTCACATCATTATTTTGACTAATCCTTTTGTTTAAATGATAGGCTTCTATGAGTTACTACATCCTCTTATGGTAGAAGAAATGCCTTTTAGAATGCATTCCAGGCTAGGTTTTTGTCCAGGGATTAAAAGCCTGAGTTTTAAGTGAACAAAATCTACATCTCTTTCAGAACTATAATTGATTTTCCTCCTTACCCAGCTATTACTGCAAGCATGACACTAAAATAGTCACCAATAGGCTGTTGTTATCCCTTTTTAGGGCTGATTCAACTTATGAAAAATAAATTAGTAGCTTGTGTTCACACTTAGGCTTACCAGAGACTCATATTTATACTATGGTTAAGAGGCGGTCTTAAGAGTACAACATTTCCATTAGCCATAACATATTGAGCTCTCAGGAAATGGTATACCCAAGGAAAATCAGTTTAAAAAAAAATGAGATCTGTGTAAACTTTTAAGGTAAGAAAATTTATTAAATGACAATATATTAGATAGAAGAATATTTTCCTGTAAAGTAAAATTATGATTTTACTATTAAGTAATAATACTCCTTTAAGGCAAGGTATTGTGTTGTAATTAATGTAGAATTAAAATATCTGTGAGCTTTGAGCTGTATAGGAATTGCACATAGTACTGTGTCTTATGTACAAGCCAACTTGTCTTTTTCTGTACTAAAACACTGTACTAGAAAAACCATAATTACATTGTTTAGAATATAAACTGCTAAAACAGTTAAAAGAATGTAAGACAATAATATTTGTTTAATTTTGCATGTTACTTGTCTTAGTCCTTTTGGGCTGGTATAATGAAAATACCATAGACTGGGTGGCGTAAACAACAAATATTTATTTCTCATAGCTCTGGAGACTGGGAATTCTGAGTTCAAGGCACTAGCAGATTAGGTGTCTGGTGAAAGCCTGCTTCTCCCTGTGTCTTCACATTGTTGAAGGGGCAAGGGAATTCCTTGGGGTCTCTTTTATAAGAGCATTAATCCCGTTCATGAGAGTTTTGCCCTCATGGCCTAATCACTTCCCAAAGGCCCACCTCTTAATACTACCATATCGGGGTTAGGTTTCAGCATGAATTTTGGGGGGACGCAAACATTTAGTCTATGGCAGTGCTCATGGTTCTTTTCCACAGCTGTTTTAATTACTGAGCAAAACTAAAAAAGCCCACATTGCTTATTCCTAAAAGGTATCATTCTACCCAGGGAGCGTGCTGCCATAGACAATGATTCCACAAATACCATTCAGCACTCACTGCATTTGCCCACAAGAAAATATTTATTCTAAAAATGATGTGAAATTCTCCATTACAAGACACACAGGGATTCCTAGCCAATTACCTCAATAAACTCCAATGCTATAATGTCTCATCCTTTTATTTTACAACCCTATCTTTTATATCACATTTTCCTTGTTTGCCTAGGAAAGTAGTGAGCATATACTTAGCATTATTATTAACATTTAACAATGACTTGTGGGAGAAACAGATAATTTCTGCTTTTTACATCATTTCTAAATTCATCCAGCAATTCAAGAGGGGTTATTCAGTGCTCTAGGTTTAGGGTAAAAATAAATATTACTAAATTTTGGTGCAATAGTATGGAGTTTTCTCAACCAAAATAACAAAAGAAACATTTTTTTTTCCTAGAATAGAAAAATGAGTATTTTGTGCCAGTATCTTCCTTAAGATTATAAGGGACTTAAATAAATAATAAAACCTTGTGACTCCTTAGTATAATAAAAGAAAGCTTGATTGATCATAGATCATTCCCAGAATTTTTCAAAATTGAACTTGTAAAGAAGAGCCTTATTTTATTTGGTTATGAAAGATGTGAGCTTGGACTATCCGTAGCCTTGTCACCCATGACATGGAGAAGCTTGTCTGAGAGAATGAACCTGAAATACTGCAAGGGGCGGGGGGGAGAGAGAAAGAGAGAGAGAGAGAGTGAGAATTATAATGAAGTCAATAAACCTAATTGGCTTAAACTAGTTCAAATTATGTTTCTGTCCTATGCAACTATATAATGGCAAGACATTGAGAAATTACTATCTGAAAATGGGGTATTGCAAAGGAAAGGCTTTAATATGTGAGTCTGTTGGTGGAGGGGGGTGACAATGAGATACAATTCTTTGAAAATGATATTAAGAAAGTTGGTCAAATTTCTTTCCAGTTTTCTGTTAGGACACAGGCCATACACATCAAGGCTGTCACTTAAAAGAATTCCATAGCAAATGTCAGGGTATTGGAGGGTATGGGTGACATCTTGAAGTCTTCATAAGTTACAAGACAGAGATAAGCTAGGGTCCAGGCTGGCTCATCAGAAAGAAGAAAGGATCCCTCGGGATCAATCAACAGTGTTTTTAAGAGAAGCACTTTCCACCTGTTGCCAGAAATCCAAAATAGCAGAAGCTCAAAAAATCATGTGTTCTGCTCATTACAAAGACTGAACACTTTGTCCCATACTAAATGTAGTGTGTTGGCTTAGAGTGGTGCTTTCAGAAGGAATCATAGGAAGGAAATGGGGAACATTTAATCTCCCATGATTCACCAAATTATCTCCTGTGTACTCCCTACTACACTACTCTCCAAAACCCTCATTTCAAGCCACAGTAACCTGGGATTAGCCCTGTGGCAAGGTGAAGCTTTCTATTATCTCTGTTTGAGGACAGTGGCCTAGAGCAGGCAATTAAATTGAGGTTAGAGGGGGTAGATAGAAACCCAAACTTGTTGCTAAGAGATCAAATCTATGGCTATAGGCTAGAGATACAAAGATTTTACTTGACAAGAGTGGCAGACTGTATTTTCCAAAGATGGCCACAAAAATATCTTCCATGCTATATTCTTACTATGTGATATTGACATCCTTCCTATTGCACAGTAAAGTCTATGACCCCGTGATCCTGAGTGGACCTTTGTGACTACTTTGACCAACAGAATTTAGTGAAAGCGATGCCATGAGACTTATGAGGCTAGTTCAGAAAAATGTCAATCACTTCCACCTTGCTCTCTGATGTTTAATCTGGAACCCAGCTACCATATGTGAAGAAGTTCAAACTAGCTCATGCTGAAAGAACACATGGAGAGACCATTTATAGATGTTCTTGTTGATAGTCCTAATCACCAGCCATCATCAGCTAGACACATGAAACACCATCCGATAATTCTAACCCTAACCATTGAGACAACCTCAGTTTTCAAGTCTTCCAGCAAAAGTGTCAAACATGATGTAACAGAAACAAGCCTTTTCCTATGTCTGTGGTCCCCAAGACCACTCTCAGATTCAATGATTCAGTAGAAAGACTCACAGAACTCAGAAAAGCTGTTATACTCATGGTTATGTTTTATTACAATGAAAAGATGCAGATTAATTTCAGCAAAGGAAAAAGGCACATAGGGCAGAATCCAGGAGAGACATGAGATTCTAGTTGTCTTCTCCCAGTGGAGTTATAAGGACAGCACTTAATTCTCCCAGTAATGATGTGTGACAATATTCATGAAGTATTGCCAACCAAGGAAGCTCTCCTGAGCCTTGGTGTCCACCGTTACTATTAGTAGTCATTCACATAGGCATGGATCTTAGTTACTCAGTCTACAGTCCCTCAAGAGGTCAAATTGATACAGCACAGTCCAAGGCCCTTACCATGAGTCACGTTTTTAATATAAACCATCTAGTATATCCTAAGTCTCCAGATATACAAAGACTTTGTTCTCAGGAAGGATATTCCAAAGGTTTAGAGGTTATCTCCTAGGTGACAATTAAAGCCAATCTTATATTTGGAATGTGCAGGGTTTGAACAACCCAGATCTGCTGAGTTAACCCTCTACTGAGCACAAGGCTAGTTCAGAAAGATGCCATGCACTTCCACCTTGCTGTCTGGGATCTTGGAATTCAGCTACCATGCTGTGAGGAAGTTCAAACTAGCCTATGCAGAAAAAACACATAGAGAGGTCATATTTAGATGTTCTTGCTGATAGTACTGGTCAATATCGATCATTAATCAGACATGTGAAGACACCTCCAGAGAATTTTGTTCCCCAACCATTTTGTCATCCTTAGCCTTTAAGACTTCCAACTAAAGTCCCAGACATCATGGAACAATACTTTCCCACTATGCTCTCTCCAAATTCTTGGCCCACATAATTTTTAACCCTACTAAAATTGCTGTTTTATGCAGCTAACTTTGGGGTGCTTTGTTACAAAGCAATAAATACAACAACAGCTTTTGAGCACTGGAAGTAGGGTCCTTCCCCACCCCAGCCCCCCCAAAAAATCTAAAACAGGTGGCACTGGCTTTGGGAAGAAGTGAGAAGAAACTTAAGGGGCCTTAAGGATACTATCTGAAAGTCTAATGGGCTTCTAGGCAACAGTTATCTGAAGCTAAAGGAAGCTGTCAGTGATGAGGACTTAAAGGAAAGTATGAAAGTGTTACTAGAAGCTGGAAGAAAGAAAGCAGTTGTTATGTAGTGGCAGAAAGTTTGCCAAGACTGTTGTCCGCAATAATGTAGAAAACAGAAAATACCTAGAACTTGATGACCGAAGAATATCGAAAGTGCCATCTGGCTTCTTTTTACCATCTATGATAAAATGTGAGAAGAGAGATGAACTAAAGACTGAAATGCACTGTTAAACAAAAAGGGACTGGTACTGTCTGCATTCAAAAGTAAAACTGTTTCCCGTACCCAACATTTCCATATGTCAAATAATTTTTAAATTAAGAATTGAGAAATGACTTCTGGGAAAAGATCAAATCCAGGCTGGTGTGTAACAGCCTTTGTTAAGACATCAGAAAGGTTTAACAGAGTGACTCATATATAAACTTTTAGACAGATGGAAGGCCCCCTAAGGATCTTAAGGGTGTGCCTCAGAAATCTTCTGCATTTAAAACAGAGAGTTTCTAAGAATATCTCATGGAATCCATGATATCTCATGGAAATTTCACACTGGTAGGACAAGATAAAGAAAGGATAGTATCAGAGAGGTTTGTGGATACGACTTTGGCTTAATAAAATAGATTATACATTGACACATAAGAAAACACACATGATTTTTCAAATAATTATACCAGCTTGGACTGAAAGGGAGAGAGTCAGTACAAAATGCAAAGGGTTTTGGATTCCTAACTTTTGCAATTCAGGAAGCAGATTGAGACAATGACTCAAAAGCAAACATGGAGTACTTTTGATGGAAAAGGAAGAATGCCTCAGAGAGCAGAGCCAAGATTCCAGAGAGTGGAGCCAAGATCCATGAAGAACAATTGCCAGGGAGTAGAAATGAGTCCTAATCAAGAAAGTCACAACATGGTCCTGGCTGGATTTCAGAACTGCTATGGAACAGTGATTGTTATATGCCTCCTGTTTTACCCATTTTTGAAAGGGATGGTTTACAGCAGGTATTCTAGGACTGGCCCACTATATATTAAGTGTGTGTGAGGTACAGATATCTTGTTTCTTTAGTTCAGAGTTTTTCAGATCAAGAGGAATGGTATTCAAAGAGCTGTAACCAATTAACCACACCTGAGTATCATCCACATCTAGACTTGATTTAGATGACAGATAATAGACTTTGTACTGAGAAGACCTGAAGATCTTGGAGAATGAAATAATTATATTTGGCATGTGGAAGGGATGTGAGCTTTTTTGACAATAGGGCAGAAGGTAGAAGATGATATTTTCCAAAGAAGATTGCAACAATATCTCCCATCCTCTATACTCTTCTTAAATTGTGATTTGGATACTCCTCCCATCAAGTTGGGGTCTATGTCTCCTCCACTTAAACTTGAGCAGATCTTTATGATTATCTCAAACAACAGAGCACTATATAAGTGGCACTATGTGACTTCCATAGCCAGATCATAAAAATGCCATAAATTCCACCTAACTCTCTTAGAACACTTGCTTTTGAAACTCAGCCACCAAGTTGTAAAGAAGTCCAAGCAGCTCACAGAGGCCCTAGCTGGAGAGGATCTGAGGCGCCCTCCTACAAACATCACTGAGGTCCAGCACCAACATGCCAGTCATGTAAAACCATTTTGCAGTACTCCAGTTCAGCCATCTCAGCTGATAATGCATGCAGCAGAGACAAGGGATTCTGGCCTTTCCTGCTCAAACTGCAGATTTGTGAGCAAAATAAATTTGTTGTTCTTATTGTGTAAAGCCATTAAGTTTTAGTGTGGTTTGTTACACAACAACAGATAATAGATTTCTGGAATCATTTAAAGCTGAGTGGTTCTCAACCGAGGATGATTTTGCTCCACAGAAGACATCTGGCAATGTCTGGAGATATTTTTGGTTGTCACAAGTGGGGAGGGATGCTACTGGCATCTAGTGGGTCAAAGCCAGGAATGCTATTAAACAGTCTACAATACACAGGACAGCCCCCTGCAACAAATATCAATAATTATCTGGCTCAAAATGTCATTGGTCTCATGCTTGAGAAATGCTGAATTAAAGTTCCCCTGAAATAAAAATGACAGGCATATAGTTACCTTAAGTCTCAAGCCTGGCAAAAGGTGTTATGTTACCCCAAATACCCCAGTCCTCCAAAAAGGTGCGTATGCTAGCACAGCTCTCCAGAAGGAAAACCTCAATCAATGCCTTTCTAGAAATTCACCTTAGGGAACACTGGATAAGGAAGAGTTTTCCAGAAGTAATAATCCAGTGCATCTATAGTAGAAGACAAAGGAACTAGCCCCGCTGACAGTAAATTTAGTTCTTATATTCTCAATTCTGCAAGATATAGTGTTTGCTGTGGAACAATGGCCACTGATTGCTTCTGCTTTTTCCAAGTAGCAGTTTTATTGTGGGTATGTTACTTTTGTTCCCCCGCTGTAATGGGTCATACTGTGTCCCCCCAAAATTCATATCTACCCAGAACCTCAGAATACAACTTTATTTGGAAATAGGGTTTTTATAGGTGTAATTAGTTAAGATGAAGTCACACCAGGTTAGGGTTGGCCCTAAATCGAATGACTGGTGTCTTCATGAGAGACAGGAGAGATTTAGACTCAGACACAGAGAAAACAGCCACGTGAAGATTCCTCAGGAAGGGCTCATGTGAATTGTATTTCCTAAGTTCTATGTTTATAAAAGTTTGTGCCCTTTATACTTGAAAGTCACTTCATACAAAATCCTTGGTTTACACTATCTTTCTTGAATAGCTTAAATATGTTACTCTACTTTCTTCTGATTTAGAGCATTGCTGTAGAAAAAGTGTGATGTTAATATAATTGTCTTCCCCTTGTAAGTCACACCCCTTCCTAAAGCTGGATACCCAAAGGATTTTTTTCCTATTGTTCAAAGTCCAGTAGCTTCACTAGAATATGTCTTGTGCTGGTTATTTTGAGTCAATATATTCTCAACTATGCAGTATGATCTTTCAATATCTAGTTTCATATCATTTTTTTTTAATTCAGGAAAATTTTCTTGAATCACAGTTTTTTAGTGTTTGTTCCTTTGGTTTGGTTTGCTTCTTCAGAGACTCCTATCATCCATATGTTTGATCTCTTTATCTTATTTTCAATATTTGTTACATTCTTTAGAAAACTTTATATTTGTGTCTTCATTATTTTTTTATTTTGTTAGAAAAAAGAATTTTTACTATCCATTGTTTGTAGGCATTATCAGTTTTTTGGCCTAGTATTCTTTTTACTTTAGTTTTCATCTATGTAATATTATTTTCTTCATTTCTAATTCTTTCCTGAGTTCTATCACTTCACTTCTGAGTTTTTCTAACTCTGATTTGTGTGGTTCTTTCATGACATGCATTAACTTTGTAATGTCTTTAACTTGTTTTAAAGTAATAGCTTATAGTTTTGTTCTGTTTTGTGGACACATCTTTCTGACGTTCTTTCTTTATCTGTAGGGAAGTTATTCTGCTCTGTTTTCTCTCTTTTTTTATAACCTTGTATTGGATTTGACCTTAATATAACATTTACTGTTACCTATTTTTATGTGATATTAATTTTCCTAAACTTTTACAATGACGCAGCATTCAGAAAACTGTGTCCAACTTGAGAGAGCTCCATCTTCCCTTGTTTTTATGGAGTGTTTAAAAATACAGCAGGACTTTTAGGGTTTCCTGACTCTGTTCCCCTTTCTGGCTGCTGAGCACTTGAAATATGTCTAAATTTTAAATTTTAATTAATTTTAGTTAATCTAATTAAATTTTAAACAACTACATGTGATTACTGGCTACTCTAATGGAGAGAGCTCCTCTAGCTTTTCACTTTCCACTGTCTCTTCTGCCCCATCCTACTTGATTTTGATTTCCTTCGACAAAGTTTCTTGTTGTGGGATCCTCTCCTAGAAAGGAGTCCTGGTGGGTTAGTTTTCAGATATCATAGGGTGAGATTGCTTCAGCCCCTTCAGTCACTTTTCACTGTTTCAGTTGCTGTTAGAAAATTGGCCTGCAATGTTTTAAAATGAGTAACTGGAGGAGAACATCTTGAATTTTCCTGTCCATCGGACACCAACTTATTGCTTCCCTCCCTCCCCGACAGAATTTTTTATACATGCATGTCTTGTGGCTCTTGGTGGTTTGTCCTTACCTCTTGTGTTTGGGGATTTATGAACATACCTTGTCACCCAGTTTTATTGTAAAGGTTGTCCACAGCTTTCAGTTTTGCTAACCAGTTTTTTTTTTAAATGTAGATTTTCAGGCAGATTGAAAAATTATGCTGCCACTGCCCTATCTTCCTAAAATGCTTTGAATACAGTAAGTCCCCTACATAGGAACCTTCAAGTTGGGAAATTTCAAAGATGCATCCTTGCTGTGCAATACAAGGAGCTTACTAATGAAGACCTGATGGAATTGGAGATCCATAGAAAGGACGAAGAGAGACAAGAGGAAGAAGAAGTAACTGAAGAACTAAGAGATTCATGATGCAGGAAATAGCAAGGGGATTTACTTTATTTGAGGAGGCACTGTTAGTTTCTGAGGCACAGGAACCGAACGTAGAATTGTACACGAAGGTTGCAGCAGCCGTTCAGTATGCAATCCGGCTACCGTGTCGTCTATTACGAGAAGAAAAGAGCTACTATCCAGAAACACTGGATCATTTTTTCAAGAGGGTAGAACTGAATACAGCAAGGAACCAGAACCTGTGCCATCAACGTCAGGTGAGTGAAATTGCAGCTTGCCCTCCGTCTCCTATTGCTGATGACCCTTCAGCTCTACTATGTGCCACCTAGACTCCCTCCTCCAGTCAGTAACTCTTCTTGTCTGTCACTTGATGCCAGACTCTGTATGCCAGCTGTTGTACTACACTACTGCACTTTTCAAGGTACTGTACTGTAAGATTAAAAATGTTTTCTTTATTTTTTGTATTTGTTTTTTATGTATTATTTGTGTGAAAAGTTTTATAAACCTATTACAGTACAGTACTATACAGCTGATTGTGTTAGTTGGGTACCTAGGCTAACTTTGTTGGACTTACAAATGCGCTCTGGGAATGGAACTCATTCGTATGTAGGGGACTCACTATATTATATTTTTAAATAAGGTTTTTCCATTAAGAAATATGCCATGATCATCATGGAATATTTTTTAAAGGAAGGAAGGGATCCCTATGGACCCACCAATCACAGACAAACCACTGCTGACATTTTAGTGAATTTTCCTCATGTTTCTTTCCTGTGCATGATGTTTTTGCATAGTTGTGAGCACAATCTATATAAATTCTATTTTGTTCCTATAACATTATAATTGTTTACTGTTACAAAACAATTTAACATAAACCTATCATGTGAATCATCCATTATTTGCTTAGCCAATCCCCAATGCCTAGTCAATTAAAAAAATTTTTACAGGTAATAGTTTGCTCTGAGAAATGTTGGTATATCCCCATAGAACAATGTGTAATCCTATACAAGCTGCTAATGAGCAATAATAGCTATGTCAGTAGCACAGGAGTTCCTCTAACAGGTGTTAATAAATGATTAATATTCACTAAAGAGGCCACCTTGGACCACATTAATAATTGAGGAGACAGGTACAGTCATTTTCACCTTGAAAATTTACCTTGCCTGCTATAGAAAACTTTCCAATTGGTGTTTCCTTTTCCTAGTGTTTACAGTATGTTGACCATGTGTGTGTGTTTATATGCACATGTGTATATGTAGATGTGTGTGCCTGCATATTTATAATCAGTCATCTGTATCTCCAGCCCAGATGTTTCTTTTGACTGCCAAACTCAGGTCCAATTGGCCTTGCAAAATCATTACATACAAATGAAACCCCTCATCTTTCTCAAACTTCCTCCTCCTGTTTCCTATCTTGAGTGATTTACAGCCATCATACCAGTTACCAAAATAGATTCCTAAGAGTCACTCTATGCTCATCCTCCCTCCCTTCATTTCAACCAGTCAATTCCAATTTTCTACCGCCTTAAAATCATTGGTTACTCCTTCTAACTCTCCATAATTGTTGCTGCCTCAGTTTGGCCCACAGCCTATTTCACATGGGATATAGCTATCACTTCCCAAGTTTACCAATGACTTCCTTTTTGTTAAACCCAATGAGAATTTGACACTTCTCCACAATTTGACATTGTTGATGAATTCCTTCTCTTAGTTGTTGGGACTCTAATTTTTTTTTCTTACCATCTGACTAACCCTCAACTCCTTTCTGTGCTTTTTTTTTTTTTTTTTGCGGTACACGGGCCTCTCACTGTTGTGGCCTCTCCCGTTGCGGAGCACAGGCTCCAGACGCGCAGGCTCAGCAGCCATGGCTCACGGGCCCAGCCGCTCCGTGGCATGTGGGATCCTCCCGGACTGGGGCACAAACCCGTGTCCCCTGCATCGGCAGGCGGACTCTCAACCACTGCGCCACCAGGGAAGCCCTGTGCTTTTCTTGCTCAGCTTTGCTCAACTGTAGTCTTTGATATTCTTTTATTTTGCAATATCCCATGCTGATCTTACTCCATCCATGGCTTTCAATTATTTGTCTAGGTAAGATGTTGACTCCTAAATTACAATAGCAGTCCAAGTCTCATCTCTAAGATTTATATTTGGATACCTTACTTCAATACCCCAACCTCAAACCCAATATATTAAAAACTGTACCCTTAGGGAGATCAGCTCCGTGCTTTGCGACCACCTAGAAGGGTGGGATAAGGAGGGTGGGAGGGAGACACAACAGGGAAGGGATATGGGGATATACGTATGCATACAGCTGATTCACTTTGTTATACAGCAGAAACTAACACAACACTGTAAAGCAATTATACTTCAATAAAGATGTTAAAAAACAAAACTGTACCCTTTGTCCCCACCTCACCCCCAAGAAAACACAACTAAAAAAAACACTGCCTATCATCCTGTATTTTCCCTTTTCCTGAACCATCTATATAAATGATCAAGCCAGAAACATGTGTCATCTTCTACTCATTTTTCTGTTATCAACTACATCTTGTCATCAAACAATGCCAGTTCTAACTCCTTAATATCTCTTTAGCTTAACACTTGAATAGCTAAATAAGAAATTGAAATCTAATCCTCCTAACTTAATATTTATCTACCTCAAAGTTACCTTCTATATAATTGGCATAGTAATGATTCCGGGTAGAAATCACTGCATTTCACCTTGCCAATGATACAGAAAGTGATGCCGGGAGGGTTGAGAGGGAAGAGAGAGAGAAGGGAAAAATATGATGGTAATAAAATGTCTCCAGATATCTTTCTTAGTGTTGTCTCTGAAATCTCACCAAAGAAGCCCAAAATTTATGTTACAACATTTGTTTGATGCCTTATTTAAACTGTTTCACTGGACATTTTAAGCTCCCTGAAAGAGATCAAGTTGCCTTGTCATAACTAAACCTCATGCTCATTGGAGCTTACACTGGGTAAACTTTGCAGGGGCCCAAACATTGTAGGATGGCTTGGGAAAATGGGATGGGAAAGTTTTACTTAAACTGAGTGAGAAGAAAAATTCATGACCACTTTGGTCATTCCATTTTTAGTTTATTCATAGGATAAGGAAAACATCACATTATAAATCAATGTTCTGTTACTGAACTGAACTTGGGTCTGCTCATCCAATGCACAGTAAAGCTAATCTACTGACATGAGATGGTGGTGAGGTAAAGTATAGTGTTTATCGCAAGGCACCAAGCAAGGAGAACAAGAAGCTAATGCTCAAAAGACTGGAACTCCCCAATGGCTTTTACAGAAAAGTTTTTAAAGGCAACATCAGGGGTGTGGGCTGCAGGGTGCCTGACCAGCTTGTGCACAATTCTCTGATTGGTCAATGGTGAATTAACAGGGTGCTGTTTCAGGAATCCCTGAAGATTCATTCATTCCAACTGGTCTGGGGTCTACACTCTGGTGGTCAGCAGTTTTCATCTTGGGGGGGAGTGTCTGCTTTCTGCAAAATCAACTCAAGGATGTGGTTCAGGATATTATCTATAGCCCTTAAGGAGGAACTAAAGGTCCTTGACTTTATTTTATGGTTAAACTATTATTATTTAGCCTTGCTTGACTGTTTTCCTTTGTTTCTGCATTTTCTCAGTTCTCTGTTTAAATCTGCTCTTTGGAACTTGGGAAAGGCCTAGGTGGCTAAAGCTCTTCTACAGACAAGGAGCAAAGGACACCAGGGGTCTGTGCCTGGGAAGGTCCTGCAGGGTCCTGCTTGGTTTCATGTTGAACAACATTAATAAATAGCCAAGTAAGCAAAGGGTTAAAAGTGTTAGCTAAAATGAATTTGGGGTGTTTTCAGTTACCAAATTTCCAGAGGTAAGGGGGAGAGGAATCTGGACCTATATATCTACATGATTTGGGACTTTTTCCTTTTTAAATTTAGATGCCAGATTAAGAGGTCACCTGCTATCTGACCATTTTAATTTTCTGTCATTACCGTGAACTGGGGAAAAAAAAAAAAAAAGGATTCTTCTCTTTTAATTAGTCAAAATTCTGTGTTTGCTGTCCCAAACATGCTGGAGGCATTGCTTAAAGACTCATGAGCACTAGCTCTGCCCCCAGGAGACTATGAAATTGGGCAGGTCCCTATACCTCTGGGGTCCTCAGTTCCCTGCAAAATGAGAAAGCTAGACTCTAATCCTTGGGATCCCTTTCAGATCCACCAAGCTAATGGTGTATTCATTGCAACTGCTCCTGAATCAGGCCATGATTTGTATCCAGCCCTAGTGCTTCAGTGCTGCTTGTTATGTCTATGAAACTGCTTCATCAAAACATGAGGCACATGAGCACCCTCACACCATTTCACACAACGAGGACAAAGGGCAAAGCTCTACTTCCAAAGGAATGGCATAACCTGTCTCTGAAGTGGTTCACATCATCCTCATCTTTGAACTAACAAGTGTTCAGAAAACACATAACCATCTTCATTGACATTAAGGCTGTGAGAGGAGATTCCCAGTCAGTGCTTGGGACTTGGAGAAAAGCATTTAAGAAAAGGCCATCTCCACAACTTAATAGTGAAATTAGGGTGCAACACCCATCACAAGGATCCCTAACAACCTCCACGATTTCTTTGCTAGGAAAAGAAACCAAGAAGCTAGTAGTGGTATATAATACTCCGCTGGACACATATCCAAGGTCCCAAGCAAAAACAGGTACAAGCTTACTGAATGGAAGGGCTCTTCTTCAGTTGGAGGTAGGCTGGGTTCCAATTCTTTACCAGCAGGTCGGCTGAAGGCCAGGGCAGCCTCAGACACCAGGTCAGGGATACTGAAATGCGCTCTGCAGGGCGCCGCCCCGGACGGGGCCCCGCCCCTCACCTTGCCTTCGCCGCGCTCCGGCCGCGAAGGTGCGTGCGGCGCTCGGTGATTGGCGGCTGCCCGGCGGGGCCAGGCTGCCATTGGCTGCCTGGGCCTCTTTGTTCCCGGTCCCCGCCTCAGGCCGTCTGTAGCGGACTGGGCGGCGGAAGTTTGACGGCGCCGGGCGAGTGGCTGCGGCAGCGGCGCAGGAGACCCAGCAGTTCTCCCCTAGTACCTGCAGCGGTGCCGGAGGCCAGGCGAGCCTGGGTGTTAGATACCGGACAGCAGGAGGAACCCCTCTGACACACAGATATGGACTTGGAGGCCAAAGTAAAGAAGGTAGGGCGGCGCGGGCAGCGGAGCAGCGGCCGCTTCACCTGCGCGGGGCGCCGCCCTCTGGCTGCCAGCGGCGGGTGGGGTGCACGGGCCACTGGGCCCGAGCCAGCTCTGGGTCTCCGGAACCCGGAGCCCAGGTACCCGACCCTCCCGGTAGAGGGGATCCCCGGCGGCCTCGCAAACTCCTGAAACCTGGGAGCGACGGAGAGTCGTGAGCGCGCGCGCGCGCGAGGGTGGCACGGGACATTTCTCCCCGTCTAACCACGTCCAACGGTTGGAAGTGTTCGAAACTTTCCTTAAGATGTTTCAGCTGCGCCTGTGCCTCCCTAAAAGAAAAGGATGAGGTTAGGGCGTGTTAAGGCGAGGCTGTGACACTACTTCTTCCTGCCTCAGGAAGTTCAACTTTATTAAGCCTTTGTGGTTTGGGGTCACTGATGTGACTTTGACAGCTCAGACCTCCTCCCCTCCCAGCTCGGCTGTCCGAGGCTCTCTAGAGTGAGCGTTGATTGAATGCGCTTCCTTCGCACCCGCGGCTGGTGATAACGTGAAAGGTGTTGATGTTTTTTATTTTTTCTTTGGTCATTCATTACTTGACTTCCAAAGCACTGCCTCCCTCTTCCAAAGAAAATGCTCTCCCTGTTTGGCAGCCATCCCCAAAGGACGATTGTCACCAGTGGTTTAGCTCCAGGAGACGTTTCCTGCCTGGCTGCCCCCCGGGCGTCAGTACCCACGGCCCTACCTGAGCCGCTCCCTGATTTGGGGAGCCTTACGTTTCTTGGGAGAAAGGGTGGGGGACCACACTGTGTCTGAAAAGGAATGCTGATGTCACATTCCAGTGTAACGTTCGGTGTGAAAGGTCTCATTCCAGGGAATTGCTCATATTTACTTTGCAGTAAATTTAAGCTAGCTGCTCCTTATCAAATAAGGAAGTTTTGCAGAGAGAAAAAGGGGAAAAAATAGAACCTAATTTTCTTCTCTTGCCCACTGTGGGTTGCCAACATTGCCATTATTTCATCTTCTAAAGACAAAGTTCCTGACCTGAGCATTAATTCTGTTTCATGCCCAGAACTGGATTTTTGAAAATGTATGCAAGTGCAAAATAGTAGGTCAGGAGGCTGTTGAAAAATGAAAACCTGCGGTGGGAAAAAAAGTTTGCCCCTTATGGCTAGAACCGGCACTCAAAACGGAATCCAAAGGATGGGAAAACATAGTGTAAATTCTGACAGTCCTGATTGCATTCTGTTATCTTCCAGTTTGGTTTCTTATTTTCTTTGCTTTTAGATGACACTAAAATTTTTTGTTAATTTTGCTTGCTACTAGGAAAGCATTTTGTTTGCCGCTAATTAGTCTTCTGTTGATGAACACTTCTTATTTTGTTTTTCAAGTGGGAAAGAATGAGTAATTTAGTACTTGTCAAAAATTTGGGAGGTCTTGTCTATTCTTAAACATATATTGCTTCAAAAATTACTTTTTAAATGTCAACATCCTTTGGGAGGGGAGGAATGAATGCGTGAAGCACAGAGGATTTTTTTAGGGCAGTGAAACTATTCTGTATGCTACTATAATGGTGGTTACATGTCATTATATATTTTTCAAAACCCATAGAATGAACAACACCAAGAGTGGACCCTAAAATAAACTATGGACGTTGGGGGATGATGATGTGCCAGTGTAGGTTCATCATTTGTAACAAATGTACCACTCGGATGTGGGATATTGACACTGGAGGAAGCTTTGAAAGGGAGTAGGGAGATATATGGGAATGCTGTCCCTTCTGCTAAATTTTGCTGAGAACCTAAAACTGCTCTGAAAAATAACATCTACTTATAAGAAAAAAAAAAAAATCAGCACCCAAAAGTGATTTTGAAATTATTTGAGACAAAGAACAAGTAATCCTGAGGGAGAAAGTACAGAGTTAAGAATTACATGTGCTAGGAAGGGAAAAATCCAGACATTATTTATAAACAATTTACTTAGTTTTAGAATGTGGATTATAATAAGTAATGCTCTTGATATATGGTGTAATTTTTCTCCTCCATCTCCCGTTTACTTTAAAAGGTTATCTTTTCAACCAAGAATCTTATCCTTCTCTCTAATCCTCCTTCTCCCCTTCCCCCACCCTCAAGAAAAAGGATTCCATAAATTTAAAGCTTTTACAGACAATACCATGACTGTAACAAATCCTTGTTTCACTACTTTGTCATCACTGGTGATTCTCAGGACAGAGTCCTTAACTAGTAAATTGGAAAGTACTAAAAGATCCCAAAGGTGTCCAATTTGACTGCCAACCATACCCTCTGTGTCTGTGCAGGACCCTTGACAGACTTAATGTTCTGTGAATTCAACAAAATGTTTCCCAGCACAAAGAATTTAGAGGTCCCAGGAACACATTTCATAATCTCAAAAAGAAACTTGCATTCCCTTTAGAAATTGCTTTCTAAGACACCAGAAGAAGGAAACATTACAAGATCATCTCTGATCTATGATCAGAGCCTTCTTACCCTATTTTGGTAGCAAGATAGTTTTCAGGTCTCCCTTCTTTTTGACTTGGGTATACAAGAAAACTAATAGTTTGAATGTACCTTTTAAAAAGCATGGTTGGAAGTTGGAACAAAGACACAACCATTTAAGTAAAACTAAATTTGACTTCTAGTTTAAGATACATGGCATTTTTTCCTTCTAAAACCCTTGTACTGTTGTTTTCATAAGAAATTTTCTCCAGGCAGTTGACAAATGTTACTTTCCTTTCCCATTAACATTTTGTGTAAAAAGAATTTAAAAGGGTTGTCTTTATTTCACAACCACCTAGGTGGATGATACTATTATAAGATTCTTTGTTTATAAAATGAGAACTTGGGTGTCCATATCATTGGCATAAATTTGGATTCATTACCAGTTAAAACACACAGTCACAAAGGCAAGGAATTTTTATAATTAGATTTTACTATATTTTGTTTTGTTTGAGGTAAGTGAGCTGTTGCTAGGATGTGAGAGCTAGTTTGGTTATACAGAGTTTTTGTTTCAATAATATTTTAGAGTAGAATTTGACTTTTACGTATTGGCCCTGTCGTCTGAGTTATTTGTCTAGATCTCTTCATTATAATTGACTTCGTGTAAGTAGACCCTATGTTTGCTTGGAAAAAGCAATGGACTTTGAGAAGCAGAAAGAGAGTCTCATTTTGGTGGTGACTGGTAAATCATGGCCCACAGCCAGATGTTTTCTTCTTTCCTTTCTGTGTTACTCTTCCATGAGAATCACTTTTTTTCCCTTTAAAAACATACCAGAGAGAAAGAGAACTCTAGTAATTTCCCTTATGCTGCCTGGAATTGCTGCAGAGCTTTAAATTTTACACCTTATTCATTGTTTGTCTCCATTCTAACCTCCATCTTTTGATCCTTCCTGATGTCTTGCATTTTTTTTTCTTAGGACTCTTTGTTTCTTTAATTTAATTTTAAAAAGATGAGATGTACTTTAAAGATTACAAGTCACTAAAAACCCCCTTTCTCAGCATCCAAACATGTTTTGAAAGCTGTCATTTGCCAAAAAACCAAAATGAAACCAAGTGATTGCGCTTGGAAAGAGTACTGAACCACAAAGATTGTTTCCATTAGAAATTAGAATGAGCCTTTTCTCTAAGGTGGCCCCTGATTGAATGGAAAAGGCAAGTAAATGGTGACCTGGAGGCAGAAATCTACAGTTGAATTCTCTGCTTGAAGCCATTCTTTCTGCGAGAATCATTGGCAAGGCTTGGGGTAATGGGAGGGCAGCGTACTTCCAGGGCTTTACCTTAGAGGCAGTTACTCTCTCAGAACAAGTATAGAATAAAGTGGTCCTCAGTGGGGCTTTTATCTCTTCCAACCCATAGTATCAGTCATTACATTAATTGGATATGAAAAGTCACTTTCTCTAACTTGGTCTGAATATTGGTTTGAATAGAACTGTAGTAGGTTATCTATTGATTTTGTTCCTTAACTTTATCCTATGAAGTAGAATTAGTGATTTATGTCTCTGCTGGCTGTTAGCCGTGTACCATCATCTCTCTCCTTGACTTTGCTTGCTCACCTTCAATACTAAATACTACTCATCTTTAAAGACACACTCCTTACCCTACCCACACCACACATCACCCTCCAGGTGATCTTTCTTCTTGTTCCTATCTGGATGGAAAATCTCTTTCTTCTGTATTCCCAAAGTATGTCATCATAACTCTTAGGACATTCATCACTTTCTCCCTCTAGATTATAGTCTTCTTACCTAGATTGCAAGCTTCTTGAGAGTGAAATTCATATCCTATTTATACTTGTATAGTTATTTTGTTTGCTGTTCAAAGCAATTTATGAAGTAGATCTTAGCCTCACTTTAAGGATAAAGAAACTAAGGCTTAGATACATTAATCTGAAACTGGCAGAACCTAACTGTGATCTTGAACCATAGTTTTCAGAATCCATGCAACTCCCACCATGCCACCTAGCCTGAGTCCTCTGATATCCTTTGCCTTGATCACTACATGTATGTTTGAATGAAGTACCCTAATATAAAAAGAGAAATAACCTGAGGTCTGATCAACATTTTTTATTGGCTTGTTTAAAGGAATTATATTGGAGAAATGGTTTCTATTCCAATAAAATTACCACCCTACTGGTTTTCTACATTTTATTTACACTTTATCCATGGTTATATGTATACCCTTTAGTGTAAGTTGCCTTTGACCTTCTTTGCACGGAAACAAAGTCTAAATAAGTAAAAATATCACGAAAAGGAACTTCTGCGAGACTTTTACAGTCAAAGAAATTCCATAAGCTCCAATAATATTCTGGACCGTATCTTCTGGATTCTTCCAACTTCCCAGCTTTTGTTGGGAGCAATGATAATGCTGCCTCCTAGCTACTTAATATGGTTCTGAACAATAGCGACCCTGCTTTTGGCTCTCTGCTTTGGGATTTCAACCAATGACATCTGGAATTGTATAGAGGCACTCATGGTTGGCCTGTTCAAGAATCTGTTCTACCTGCTGAAGCCCAGACTTGATAGAAAGCCTTACACATAGCATGGTAGGCTAAACCTCTCTTTCTCCTAGCAGCAAAGTGCTCAAAGTGCCACTGGAATGCAGACCAGGCAGCTTAGAATAGAGCAGTTAAAAACAAAAAAATAAGTTCAATGCTAGGAAGAGAACTGTTCATTAAAGAGCTACCGAGAAGCAGTAGGAAACACCAAAATGTTGAACTATTTTGTGAGGCTCTCACTGAGCTCTAGGATGATACCAGCATTGTGAGCACGAAATTAACATCATGGACCATCAGGGTTACTCTGAGGGGCCTATTTAGTAGAAAGAGAATGATAAATTGGTAAAAGAGTACTACTTCCTATGTTCTTTTTCTGAGAACCAGAAGTAGTTTGCCCCATGCTAATTTGAATATGTTTTTTACAAACCAGATCACTACAATGTGTTCAGAAATTAGAAAAGGTCAGTAAGTGCCAGTATAGGTAAAGAGCTGTAGTAGTATACAGAAGGATCTTCTGTACTATATCAGCTTTCTCACTCCTGTTTATCAGTATGATATCATTAAATTCACTCTGGGCTGAGAGTTAGTAGATCTGGGTCCACTCTAGTTTTTGTGATCTTGGCTACTTTGGATTTCAGTTTTCATATCTATAAAAATCAATAGGGGGGCTTCCCTTGTGGAGCAGTGGTTGAGAGTCCGCCTGCCGATGCAGGGGGCACAGGTTCATGCCCCGGTCCGGGAAGACCCCACATGCCGCGAAGCGGCTGGGCCCGTGAGCCATGGCCGCTGAGCCTGTGCGTCCGGAGCCTGTGCTCCGCAACGGGAGAGGCCACAACAGTGAGAGGCCCGCGTACCGCAAAAAAAAAAAAAAAATCAATAGGGGAACCAAGTGATTTCTAAGATTTCTTAAAACGCTGTTACTCTTTTTGACTATGGAAAACATTATAGTTTACCAAGTATAATAGTGTTCCACAGTGCTTAAAAATCATACAAGCCAAGAATATATAAATATATGTGATTTTAATGAAATGGCATGTATATACTCCTGTGAAGTCCATGAGAAAAATGAAATAATATTTTTTCATAGATCTTAGCTGTTTTTTCAACTTGTTTTTACTTAATTAGTTTGCCTTTTAAATATTTGTGGGGATTTGAAGACATTAAGTTTAATTAATTTAAATCTGTAGTATAAAGCTTCAAAGGCATATAAACTGCTCTGTTAGCATGAGTCAAATAAGCCTAGGCATGATGTATCACTTTCCTTGGTACTTAATTACAGGAAAATGAAAAATAATGGAGCTTTTATTGTCTTTAAAAGTTATCTCTCCCCAAATAAGATGAGTCATTTAAAAACTATGTGAGTAGTTTATGTGCAAAGCACTGTTCTAAACTCTGGGGGTATAGTGTGAACAAAAAGGCAAGGTACCTTGTATTATAGAACTTACACTGTTGAGAGGAATGATAGAGCAAAAAAAAGTAAATGACAAAATAAATGATAGAAAGTAAGCACAAATGGGATTATACCCCTTAGTGAACTCTTTACAGGTCAGGAGTACATTAGATTTCCAACACAGAATGTCCTTTTTTTTTTTTTTTTTAATAAATTTACTTTTTTACTTTTGGCTGTGTTGGGTCTTCATTGGTGCATGCGGGCTTTCTCTAGATGCAGCGAGCAGGGGCTACTCTTCGTTGTGGTGTGTGGGCTTCTCATTGTGGTGGCTTCTCTTGTTGCTGAGCATGGGCTCGAGGTGTGCTGGCTTCAGTAGTTGTGGTGTGTGGTCTCTAGAGCACAGGCTCAGTAGTTGTGGCGCACAGGCTGTGGCATGTGGGATCTTCCTGGACCAAGGCTCGAACCCATGTCCCCTGCATTGGCAGGCAGATTCTTAACCACTGCGCCACCAGGGAAGTCCCAGAATATCCTAATTTAGTGGTGATTCTTGGTATTGGTTCCCAGTTTTGCAAACTTTGTAATTAGGGGTTATTATTTATCTTAAGTAATGGCAAATGAAAAAGAGATGAGAAGGTAGCTTTTATGTATTAGAATATGAAAAAGCTCATAATTAGATAAAGCTAAAATATTTACAATCTTACACCTATAAAATACACAAACTGTCTTTTGCCTGATTACAAATGCCCTACAAGAGTCATTCCTGTATTGCGTTTACTGTTTACAGTCATTACTAATTTTTGTTTGGTAACTACTGTCATGGTACCTGAAAGAATGACTTTTAAAAATCTGTTTATTAGATCATTAATATATAGTACATTTAGGAAATTATTTTGCTTTTTACAAAGTGGTGATGTTCAGGGAGCATTATATAAATTATGAATTATGAAATCAACTTTTTCAAGGAGAGGAAAATAGAGAAAAGACTAACCAAATTCAAAATGGGTTTTGAAACCTCATAAATTTTCAAGATCTTAAGGAAAAATAGTTTGATAATTGATAAATTCACCCCTAGTCTTTGAGTAAAATCCATGTATTAAAACTTGCCTTAAGCACTGTTATTAGAGGATTAAATTTAGAGGTTATGCTTTTCAGCTGTCTAGCTCCAATCTTTGATTCTCCTATAAAAGAGCTCAAGTCATATTTGGTTTCGCTTATTTTTCTAAGTACCTGATCTACCTAACTCCCTACTTGAATAATAGGAAATTAGATAATAATATGCCTGACTGTAATTTTCTAATGAAAGTTCATGCTGTGACCCTAAAATGACTTTTTAATTACTTTTCTTTCTTTCTTCTCAACCACTTTAATCACTGTTCATTGCCAGTGACAAGAACATTAAGAAAGAACAGAAGGTGATAGAGGAAAGAACGAAAAGAAACTTACTTGGTGTAATTTGGGAACAGTGCTATGAAAGTGTTTCATGTTTCTATCACAATGAGTATTTAGCTATAAAAACTGGTTGATTCTAGGTACCATTACTTTTATTTCGGTCATATTCAACAAAGGAGAAGAGCATAGCTCAGGATTGCCAATTTCTCTTATCCTTGGCTAGTCTGCCAAGAAAGCAGGACTGCTTGGGTTTGAGCATGGCTTGAGGCGGGGAACTGTAGGAGAAGCCAGGCATTGAGCATTGCTGAGAGCTTATCTGCCAAATGACAGCCAGGCTCCCAGTATATAAATATAATTAATCTCTGAATGAGGCTGGATCATCCTCAAATCACAAATGATTCAGCCTGTGTTTATTACAGTGACATTCTGACCACCATACAGATTTTAAAAAGGGGTTTCAGGTTGTCTGTTGGTTATAAAGGTTCTTATCTGAACAGTGAGCCTAGCAAAAAAGAGGCTGAAAGCCTAGCACCAATGCCTTGGTGCTGAGTCCATTAATAAGTCTGCCGCCACCATGAACTTGCCTGTGCTTTGTTTGAAGATGAAGTGATATCATGTTTCATTGCAAAATGATTAGGCAAATGTTAGGTGGATTTTTATTTCTGTAAGTGTAACATCATAGAAATCTTGATAGAATGAGTCACAAAGTAAAGGTAAAGAATATATTTCCTTCATGGGGTACTGGCCTACAATAAAAATAATCGGGGGTTAAACAAAACAAAGTCACCCTCTGTTTTTCATAGAGAATATTAAAAGTTTAGTTTAAATGTAAGACTACAGAATCTCAACTCCTTTTCTATCAATATTACCTGTGGAGCTTGTATCCCCCAAAATACTGTGATGTCAGCTTTGGTGGATAAAAGAAGGAAGGTAGGCAAGCTAGCTAGTGGGCAAGACATGTACGTTAACTACCGTGCTAGATAGAATGAAATAAGTGCTGTATGCTGTAATACAGTGTTGCTCAAAATATCTATGTTGAAGAACCATTTTTTCAAAACTCTGAATCTGTCATGGGCCGATACTTTTAAAACAAACAAAAAATGAATTACTAAAAGGAAAAAAAGACAAATACGAGGCCAATTTTTAAAAAAATAAGTATATCAGACATAAAGCTACTGTCAAATTGCTTAACAATTCCTAATTGCTTTCTCTCAGTTTCTTTCTATGTCTGATCACAGACTGGTAACCAACAGTTTGCAGACTGCCACACTTTGTAGCAGTGCAATAATAGGAATAGACAACTACAGTATCCCCCCGCTTATCTGCGGGGAATATGTTCCAAGACCCGCAGTGGATTCCTGAAACCCCAGATAGTACCAAACCCTATATATACTGCTTTTTCCTATACATACATACCTTTGATAAAGTTTAATTTATAAATTAGGCAACAGTAAGAGATGAACAACAATAATAATAAAATAGAAAAATTATAGCAATATGCTGTAGTAATAAAAGTTTTGTGGATGTGGCCTCTCTCCTTAATTAACTTCTTCAACTCTGCCACAAATTCAGCAGTGGCTTCTTTATTGGCAGATGCAGCCTCTCCAGTAATTTTTATATTTTTCTGTCCAAACCTATTCCTGAATCTTTATAACCATCCCTTACTTGCAGTAAATGCTGTTAACACATTTTAGGGGATCCCTTGCTGAAGTCTTCATGTGGGCTCTATTGCTTTCTGGTGCCACATGTTACTACCAACTGGAACATGTTTTCTGTTTGTGTGTCCCACCCACAAATTTAATGTCTTTTCCATCTTAAATAAGCAATTAGCTTGCACTGTGTGGCCATAACTTCTGCAGTTTGAGGTGCGACAGCAACACATGAATTTCTTTTTCCTTCTTCACAATTTCATGGATAGAAGATTCCTTCTTACCATAGATCTTAGCAGCATCAGCATACAATTTTTGTTTGTTTGTTTGTTTGTTAAGTGGAGAACTTTCACCTTTTCACCTAAAGGAAGCACTTTAAGGCTCCTGTTTGGCAGATCCGAATTGCTATCATCGCTGCTTCTGCGCTTGGCCAGCGATTTTTATTTTGGCTGGCCAAAAATTAATTCTGTTATTTCACTAACACTTTGCAGGTTATTACAGTCTATAGTTACACGTGACACACCTGTAAATTCTTCCAGTTTTCATGAAATGCTGTCTTCAATCCACTCTTCTGTAGAAGCAAAGGAGCATTCTCTAGCACTGTGCGTTTCATTTTCACATTCCGTATCAGAATAGATCACTAAGGTTTTTTTGTCTTTTTGTTGGTCTAATATTCACATCATCTGAATCAGAACTATATTATGAAGAACTATCATTTTCTGAGACACTAGTATATATGTCGCTCAGACAGTCAGAGAAAGTATCTGCATAAAATTCACCGAAAAATTCTTCTTCACTCAACATTTCGCAATGCATCATTTTTGAAAGTTTTACGTTTATAATATACACAAGATTGGAACAAAAACCTAACGGAGCAAAATGTGAATGATAACGACAATCATAAGTTGTATAATGAACCCTTGATCAATTTTAAGCTCTAACAACTTCTCATGTTATGTTAATTGTACCACTGTCTAAAAACGTATTGATACATCTTCGGTCAATAACGTTCCGGTAACAAAACACTAATTAATACGTCTCCAGTCAATAATGTGTTTAAGTAAAAATAAGGGTTACTTGAACACAAGCACTGCAATGTACTGCAACAGTCAGTCTGATAACCAAGTTGGCTACTAAGTGACTACCTAGCTGGATAAACTGGACAAAGGGATGATTCGTATCCAAGGCAGGACTGAGCAAAGGCTGGAGATTTCATCACACTACTCAGAATGCAATTTAAAACTTAGGAATTGTTTATTTCTGAAATTTTCCATTTTATATATATATATATTTTTTTTTTTTTTTTTTTTTTGCGGTACGCGGGCCTCTCACTGCCGCTGTCTCTCCCGCTGTGGAGCACAGGCTCCGGACACGCAGGCCCAGCGGCCACGGCCCACGGGCCCAGCCGCTCCACGGCACGTGGGATCCTCCTGGACCGGGGCACGAACCTGTGCCCCCCACACCGGCAGGCGGACCCCCAACCACTGCGCCACCAGGGAAGCCCTCCATTTAATATTTTTGTATCATGGTTGACCGTGTATAACTGAAACCATAGAAAGCAAAAATGTGGATATGGGGTGGCTACTGTATTATGAAGTTTCAGAAGCAGAAGTAATTTAATTGGGTAGATTGGGAACAACATTATGGAGGAAACAACATTCAAACTAACTTCTGTAGGATAAATAAGGTTTCAGTAGGCAAAGAAGGAATTCCAGGAAGAATAAATAAATGAACCAAAGAAACAAGGATGCAAAAAGTCGATAAACCCTTGGTATTCACACCGTAACATTTTCAGTGTTGAGGCTTCTAAAACAAAGCCAAGGTACATGATCTGTAGTGATTTGTGACTTACCTAGATTTCAGGTTTGAATTTAGGAAGTGTGCCACTGAGCTTGTACAGGAACCTAACCTACTGCTGAGAATCTATATCTTTATCCTAATCTTGATTCTTATTTTTTTTTTTTTTTTTTGTGGTACGCGGGCCTCTCACTGTTGTGGCCTCTCCCGTTGTGGAGCACAGGCTCCGGAAGCGTAGGCTCAGTGGCCATGGCTCACGGGCCCAGCTGCTCCACGGCATGTGGGATCTTCCCGGACCAGGGCACGAACCCATGTCCCCTGCCTCAGCAGGTGGACTCCCAACCACTGTGCCACCAGGGAAGCCCTTGATTCTTATTTAATACACTTTGTCATCTCTTGAGGTAGAGGAGGAAATTTCACTGGAGTCTAGCTGATATAGTCTGGGCTTGGTTCCAAGCTGTGGGTTGGGACTACGTTGGCTCCCCGTATCTTTCATCTTCCTTAGATCATTGGATATCTTAAGCAAAAGTTTGGAGCAATAGCGGGCATGTCCAACTGCAGGAGCACATTTTAAGCCTCTGCTTGTGTCACAGCAGTCACATGTCCAAGTTCAAACTCAAGGGGAGGAAAAGTCCAGTTTAATGACTATGAGGCAAGGGTGTGGATGTTTAATAACTACCTGGGAATGAAGAATTGGGATCATTACTTCAGCCTATCACATATTCTATAGTGGGATTTTTTTTTTTTTAATTTGGGGGTGTAAGTGTACTTTTCTGAAGTTCTCTCATGTATCAGGAGTCCATTCTGAGAAGATATTCTGCACAGTTTCATAGACAGCTGGTATTTCAAAGCAGGGTAGTCTTTGACCCTTCTGAAAAACTATAAAGGAAAGTTGACCTTGGGGTATCCTTTACTTGATTTTTAGAGGGTTCTTTTTTTCATTTAGTCACTCTTCTGTTAGTTTTGAGACTAACAGACTTCTCCAAATTCACCCCAGCTAGGTCATATGATCTCCATATGAAGAAATGTAGAACTCATTTCTTTGGAAAATGTCAAGTTGCCAAAGGTTTTTAAGAGGAGTTAAAAAATCTGACCTTTGAAATACTACAACAAATTGGAAATAGATTCTACAGATATTCAAATGATGCCATGTGTTAGACTCTGCCAGTGGTAGCAGAATAGAAAATTATCTCAAGAGAAATAGGCAGAAATTAATGGTAGAGGGAGGCAAGACAGATTTGAGTGGCTTAATATCCGTATTTCTTTTAAGATGTCACAGGTAAAAACAATTGAGATGTTATTTGTTGGCACTTTTCTCATGGACCAGATGAAATTAAGCCAGAGGATGGAATCATCCAGTGGACCACTGTTGCCCACTCCTCTGGAACACAGGGAGTTTAGAGGGAGAAGAACAGAACTTTCATAGGTTTGAATCCCAGTTTGACACTCCCCTAGAAATTCGGACAAGTTTCTTAGCCTCCTTGGCTTTAGGGGACTTATCGGTAAAACATAGATAATACCTCCTTATTGGGTTATTGTGAGATTAAATAAAGTAATGCTTGTAAACACTTAGAACAGTGCCTGACATATAGAGAGTACTTGATCAGTGTTATTATTAATGTTCTCTGATCGGTTTTGTTTAGTTATCTAGACCTTAGTATCAATAAGTAAATGTTTGGAGAACCAGAATTGCAGGAAGGTTATCAGCCTTAGAATTCTGGGTTCAGTCTTAGCCTTGGCACTTACTGGCTATGTGAATTTGGCAAAGTTATTTAACCCTCTAATCCTCAGGATCTTTATCTGAAAATGTATTGCAGCCATCTATCTCATAGGGGTATAAGAATAATTGACATGAACATTTTAAAGCACAAAGTATGATGCCTGCACATACAATAAATAGATGTATCATAATCATTATCAAGAAATCCAATTTAGAGGGAAGAAAATCCTGCATAGATCGTCAAACCATTTAACAGGTACCTGAATCTATCATCAAGAATTTTATGACAACACGCTTTCAGAAAATTATTGATACTTGATGCTTTGTTGGACACAAAGAAATATTTAAAATTCAATAACTGGAATTTATTAAATTACTAGATTTCATTTTTTCCTTTTTATAATTTGCAAATTATTTTGATTTTAATTTTTTATGATAAAAATTTGTAAGTGTTTCTAGTACTTGTTTGAGTACATGCCATGTGCTAGTCATTATGGGAAAGATTTCAAAGCTATATTAATTAGGTTCCCTAGCAGGGGCACTTGATTTAACATTACCAGGTACTTTGGTCCAGTATAGGAAATAGGTATGTTTTCCTGAATAGAATCTTCCTCAGAGTTTTTGGGGTAAATTGCAAAAATGGCTACAATTCTTTGCAGCACCTCCCATTAAGAAATGGAGTCTATTTTCCTACCCTTTGAATCTGGGCTGCTGGTAGACAGTGGTAGAACTAATGTTGTGTGTGCTGCAGGCTTGGCCCTCACGAGGGCCTGTTTGCTTCTAACTACTTTATTGGAACCCTGCTACTATCATGTGAACTAGCCTAGTCCAGCCCACTGGAGGATGAAAGATGACATAGAAAAGATGAAACATCTCAGCTGAGGTTCCCCTATATTAGCTGTCCCTAGCTCACCTGAAAGGTGACTACAGATGTAGTGAGCCCAGCTCAGACCAGAAGGACTATCCAGCTGAACCCAGTCCAAGGTGTTAAACTGCAGAAGCATGAGCAGAATATCATGACCGGAAACTACAGAATAAATGATTGTTATTTTAAGCCACGATGTTTAAGGGTGGTTTGTTAGGCAACAGATCGTAACTTATACCCCCTCTATTGCTAGGATGTAAGTCTTCTCAGCCTCCCACAGTGAAAGCTATGGAAAAGGTCTTAGAGAAGGCTTTTCTCACTCTGAATTACCCTCATAGCCCTCTGTACATAAGAAAGAGTAAAGAATCAGGACACTGTAGCTTCCCTGACATCATTGGTTACTTGAGAATGGGCCCCCTTTCTAACCTAGTCAAATCTAATTTTGATTTTGAAAGTTGTCTATTTCCCCTGAACCCTAGACAAATCTAAGATGATGTCTGTGTACCTTTTGTAGTGACAAAGTCCTTGGGCTATAGTTTAAATATAGAACAAAAAGCATGTGAATCTAAACCATTTCTCTAATAGATCAAAAATCAGAAGATGGATCAAAAATTAGTTAAGGCACTTATGTTTACACAACACATCATATAAACATAATTCATTTTTTCCAGAGTAAGGGGTGGTGTGAAAAGGCTGAACAATAAGTAAATAAGCATAAGGCATCTGGCAGTAGGGTTTCTGTATCTCTCCCTTCCTTTCCCAGTTTACAAGACCCCTATCTGTGCTATAAGACTTTGTTTTTGCTTTAAATACACCTGAATGCCAATCCTGGGCAAAAGTGGAAAATGAGAAGATTGTCTTTTTGTGCCTTTTACCCCCAATTTTCTGTGAAAGCCTTCTCTCCATTGGGCTTTTCTCTCCAGGTTCCTTTGGATGCTCATGATTCCCTGGGCATCCTTCTCTAACAGCTCTCTCAGCCAGTGCCACAGGCCTTTCCCTTCATTCTGGCTCTGAAAACATGCCTGTACTGTCCTCTTTTCCTGCGTGTGCTCTGATTAGATAGGCAATTAGTGGCAATAATCACTTAATTGTATAGTTATCCTCACCCCACTCCTATAACAGGTTACTCCTAAAGAAATAATACTGTAGCCCTTAGGCCTGGTAAACAATGATGGTAATATTCAAGTTTTGGGATATGCAGTCTTATTAAAGGCTTCTCAATACACAGCACTATCTGTGGAATCCACTCTTTAGAGCCAGCTGTGGAAGTAGTGACAAGACCAAATTAGAACTGTTTGTCATGATCTAAATTCTTTTAAGAGACTCCTACAGATGGCTTTTGGAATCAAGTTTTTAAAATCCCTTTTATAGCTAATAATTGGGAGTCTCTGAGACCTGTGTATAAAAGCAGATGCATTACGGAGTCTTTCCACTGAGCCAGAGTTCAGCCTATCCTAATTAAGAAGCCATTTCATCAGCAGTTGTAGCCTGTGACATTTTTATAGCCTGCATTGTCTTTCTCAAAGTAACAGAGTTAGGAGGAGGCCCTTTTTGAGTAGAATTCGCAGAAGAGGTATTCTATTGGTGAACATCTCAAGTGACTGCCTTTAGGTAAGAGTTTAAAAATAATTTGATAGTAGTCAGTTTGAAAAACGTTTATAAGGAGCCAGCATAAACTGAACAGACACAATACATTTCTTTTTATAATTTGCTACCTAAAATAAGTGCAGTCTCTTAAAAAAAATCTAAATTATTTTGTCCCTAATAATACGGTGAGGATACATTAGGTTTCGAAAAAGTATACAGTACTGAGAAGTTGGTTATGAACTGGTGACTATAAATACTACCTAATTTGAATCAAGTAATTTACATTCTGATATCACAAAGAAGTGCTATATATTTTTTCCTTTACTTTCCATCACCAGAAGAGTTATGTAATAGAATAAGGTTTATATCAGTCTTCTTCCAGTTTTATTCTCTATTCATTAAGGAGGACTATGACATATAAAAATTGTGAAATTTTTCTCTTAAATATATTTCTAGAAATTTCTTGCTAGTCAAACCTGATATTTTGTATTCTGGTTTGTGGCTGTGTTCTAAAACACAAGTATGTGTGCACACAAGTGTGTATGTATATACATTGAGATGGTTAGAGAATAAGACTTAGAGACTAAAAATCATATTCTACCCTGTCTTCTGGAAGACTGTTCCCTGATCTTGACTGAGTGAACAGTTAAATTGAGGAGAATAAGAGCATTTATAAATGAATGAGCAAAGTTTTGTGTTACTATGCCAGTTGGGGTGAAGACACATTTAAATATTTGAAATGGAAAAAAATAAAGTCAGGGGTTGTAGATAAGCACACCCTATATCCTCTCCCTTTGTAAAGTCTGTCATCACAAATCGCTTAGTATTTAAAATCAAAACAGAATAGAGGCCGTGGTAGACAGTCTCTAAGGTGGCCCCCATTGATCCCCACCTCCTAGAATTCATACTCCTGTACATTCCCCTTCCCTTGAGTGTGGGCTGGGCCTGGTCAGTTGCTGCCAAGGAATATAACATGGCAGATGTGATGGTATACCCCTTTCAAGGTTAAAGACTGCAGCTTCTGTCTTGGGTACTCTCACTCTCTGTGGGACCACTTGCCCCTGGGAAAACCAGCTGCCATGTCACAGGTGCCAATGTGAGAGAGCTTAAAAGTGGATCTCCTTCCAGTCGAGCCTTGAGATGGCTGCAGCCCTAGCTGACCCCTGATTGCAACCTTGCAAGAGGCCCTGAGCCTGCCCACCTAGGTAAGGCACTCCCACCTGCCTGACCCACAGAAAGCTATGAGATGACAAATATTTGTTATTTTCAGCCCCTAAGTTTTAGGGTAATTTGCAATTAATACAGAGGTTTTCCATTATAAATCTAGGAATTTAGCGATTTGAAAAAAAAATGAAAAGAATTATTGCAGTTTTTGCCTCATTATGTAACCCCTGGACACTGCATAAATGTATGGATTCGTTTCTATAATGCAGTAAGTCATTTTGAGTACTAGTGATGTCTCCATGTTTTGAATAAAGATCTTTCAACTCTGAGATTCAGTATGTTCATTTGTATTTCGTTGTTTCTTTTAAAACATTTTTTCTCTTGCTATAACATTGGAAGACACCTATTTTGCATCAGGACCCTGGATATTTTCCTTGACTCCTGACCCATTCTTTTGAGGGCCCTCTTGTGTGCGTGAGGGCATCACCTCAGGGCATTCAGTGTTAGTGCAGCTGACACAGGTTTCTTATAATCAGTCTCAGGTTTGTCTAGGAAGGAGAACTCCTGGCTGGTGACGAATGAGCAGTCTTTCAGATCAAAATCTATTGTTCTACAGAAGTTACAGATGAGGCATATTACTCATTTAAATTATTATCTTCAAACTCTCATTTTGGAGAAAAAAAGTGGTGACTTTATAGTCAAGAGCTCAGGAATTAGAGTTAGAAATGCCAAGATTCAAATCTCAGCTCTGCACTTGGCATATTGCCAACAAGATAGCTGGGCAATCTTAGACAAATTTCTTAATCTGTCCAAGTCTCAGTGTCTTTATTTGTGAAATAGGAGTGATAACACTTTCCCACAGGTTGTCTTGAGAGTTTCATAAGGTGATGTATGTATTGTGCCTGGTAGGTATTAACATCTTAACAAATGGTGGTTGAGGTATTTTTCCTACCACTTCCACCTTCACAACTACCAGTGCTCATTAAGAAAAAGCATAATTAGAATCGCTTCAAGGTATCCTACCAAAACTAAAATTCATTATTGTTTCCTAGAAAAAAGCAGCAGGATCTACCTCTGAATTTCATCAAAAACGTTACCATATTTATTGAAGTTGTATGGATGTCTTAGGTAATCTGCTGCAATTTGATTACATCCCAGATCGAAGTAGACAGGTTGCCTTGGTTACAGTCCTTGTATCACTTACCTAATACTGGTACTGACCTAAGAAATGTAGGGGAAGACTGGGTGGGAGTTATCTATTTAATTTGTTAAAGTTCCAGGAAGATTGACCCAGTACCTCCAGAAGAGAATTTATTATAAACTACTTAGACTGAAAGATCACTTTCCTTTTCTTTCCTATCACAATGATTTGTTAGTGATGATTTACTACTATGTGTGAACAAAAAGGTGTCAGTCCATTTGTCTCACAGTGGATTTTATGATACAAATTCATCATGTAGGGCTCTGGCTTTGTACTTCATGTGCTGAAAAGCTGAAGGGATGTGGAAATGAATCCTAGAATCTGCTATGAAGAGTTTTATTCCCACTTACTTCTGAATAAGTGGTCTTGAAAACTAAAGACCCTTCATTGATTATTTTATTCTTGGCTATAATATTTTGATCTCAAGTTAAAATTATATTTCTTTCTATTTAAAAAAATTAGTTACTAAATATTTATCTAACCCAGGGTCTTTCCATGTTCATGACCTATGTTTAGGCACTGGAGGTTAAGAACAGGCATTCGGCAATGCAACTGACATTGGGCCCGTTAACAATTTTCTGCTTTAGTCTTCATCTGGATGAAAATGCAGATAATAATGAATAGTTTTCATAGAATTGTTATGAGTATAAAATGAGATGATCCGTGTAAAAATCTTATAACCATGCCTGATAATATAATTGCTCAATAAATATTTGCCATTGCTCTTATTATCACCATCACCCCTGCCAGAGCCCTTTTATTTTATTTTATTTTATTTATTTATTTTGCGATACGTGGGCCTCTCACTGTTGTGGCCTCTCCCGTTGCAGAGCACAGGCTCCGGAAGCGCAGGCTCAGCGGCCATGGCTCACGGGCCCAGCCGCTCCACGGCATGTGGGATCTTCCCGGACCGGGGCACGAACCCCTGTCCCCTGCATTGTCAGGCGGACTCTCAACCACTGCGCCACCAGGGAAGCCCTAGAGCCGTTTTTTAAAAAATTTTTTATTTTTCTTGTGAAAAGCAATGGGAATTCCTTGGGGTAAAGGTGCTATGTCATAGATCATTTGATAATTAAAACAAGTATTAAATAAATAGATAACACTTTTTGGCATTTCTACAAATCTCAGGCTGTGTAGCAGGCATCAGGAATTCAAATATGAACAAGAAACTCACAGTCTAGTGGGGTAAATGGATGTCATAGTATAGAAAAAAGGGACTAAATAATAGAATTTGAACCAAGACCAATAGGAATTCAGAAGAACTTTGCCGAGGATAGTTCAAGGAAGGTATCACCAAGTAACTGCTGTTTGAACTGCATGTATAGAGAGTAGCATTTTACCAGATGGAGAAGAGGAATGAGATCCAGGCAAGGAGAAAGCTCGTCTAGAAGCAGAGCACGGCTGGAGGGGAGGGGTGTGAGGAAGGGAGCTGTAGGAGCAAGGGTGGTGCCAGGTTGAAAAGGCTTTTTTCTCTCTGCCAGGCTAAGACATGTGAAATTCACTGCACTCATTAAAAATATCTAACAAGGGGAATGTTATGATCATCTTTGGGTTTTATTAAAATAATTTTGGGAGCAGCACTATGACATTATATGAAAGGAGTGATTAGTTTGGAGAGTATGTTCCCAGGTTGATGTGATAGAAGTTTGAACACGAACTGTGGAGTGGAGATGAAGGAGGAAACTGTAGGTTTTAGAGAAGAGACCAGAAAAGACAGGGACCTAAAAAGCATGGCTTAGACGAGGATAAAGAAGGCCTTGTGACTAAGTGACTAAGTGGGTGACTAAGTAACGACTTTTTCTTCATTCTTGTTCTCATGTATTTCAGACTTGAGTAAGTGAGAGATGGGACGTTTTCGTTCTTATGATTAAAGGAAAAGATAACAGCAATTTTAGTAGGAATGATTAATCGTGGCTCTTAATCACAATAAATTATTCTCACCTATAAAGTGTTCTCACCTAAAACACTTGGCAAACTATAGAAGTTAAAGGATGCCTCTCTTTTTACTTTTAAGTCTGGTTTTCTATGCAACCTAACCTTTTTTTTTTTTTTCCTATGGGGGGTGGTTACTGAAAATCTTAGTAGATAATGTGAAACAGGCATTGAGCTAAAAATCTAAAACTGTTTAAAATCTGTCAGAGAGATTAATGAAAACATATCGATTTGGGTTTGGGTGGGGGGAAGTTCACAGATTATACCAGGTTTCTAAAAGAGCCACGTGCTGAGAGGAATTATTATTATAGAAATGCAGTTCCTTTGTCCAGAATATTCATTCGTGTGAACAAGATCTAAAATGCCTAAGAGTGTAATATGAATGCATGTATGTATACATATATATGTATAGGTAGATGAATAGAGATACACGTATACAGAGAGAGAGAATATATGTGTATTTCATATAATCTACCTTGGTCAGCTTCATTCCAAGATGATTAAAGAAGTCTTAGTAACACTTGCTTGTTTAGTAACCACATATGATTTTTTGCTCCAGAGGGAAATTTGGTTATGAAAACGGCATGAATCAGATGATCTCACCATGAATACTGAATAATATCTTCCAGACCCAAATTGTATCCAAATCAACTCAGACTGTGTTTGAAATACCAGATGTTCTCTACTCTTCTTTCCTCTTTCTTTAAAGTATCTGACATGCAGTACCCTTTCCTGGGTCATAAGGGTCACTTGAAATGTTGCCAACCTATCTGGTTGCCTGAAATTATGAATATGGAGAAATTGAACCCATTCCCATTTCTTACTCTAAAATAAGCAGGAGATGATGGATGTTTGGAGGCACAGATCATAGTGCTATAAGCTTAGTATCTGGATCCTATAATTAAGGATATTTTAAAACTCTTACTTGTCTATGACTAGTGTTTCAGAATAAATATTATACGTCATTTTTATTTTTTCAAAGGACCTTGATAGGTATTCCTAAAGCGTGACTGTAGTTTTTCCAAATATAGTCAATCCAAAGAACCTGTTTTCTTGGACACCGAAGAAGAAAAATTAATCTGTCATAACCTTGTATTGATGCTGACCAGAATGCGTTACTAAAATGATATGAAGAAGACAGCTTTGGGACTTGTGTGCTTACGAAAAAACATGTGTTTTCAGGCACCAAGCATTGACTCTGCAGGGAATACTATATCACATTTGCTGTTGAAATAATTATGTGCAACAGAACTGTGTCTTATCCCTCAGAACGTAAATTTTTTGTTTCCTATGTGTACTTTATAAACTACTATTCCAAGCTGAATTCCAAATGATTCTGACCTGTAAGAGCCAATAATATATTAGCTTTCTCAAATAATTATTTTCTATTTAGTGTTTAAATGTTGAGCAGATGACCATGCTGAATAACAACTAAGATGAAGTTAATCTGAAACATGATTTTCAGTCATAACTTTAGAATTAAAAGGTGTCTTGGAATTGATCTAGTTCAATTCCTTCATTACATAGATGAAGCCTAAAGAAGAAAAATGACTTCTAAAATCACTGGACTTGGCAGTGATATAATACCTTGGGGCCAGATCACAGTTTTCCTGACTCTCTTCCAGTGCTCTTTCTACATTTTCACTGTTTAGCCATGTAATTCTTGATCATTTCCTTAATACCTGGTGTAGCTAATTCTCGTGACATACGACATATGAGCATACATATATTGGTGTCTATATTACTCCAAGGATCTGAACTTCACGTTCGAAGCAGCCAGGCTACCTTAGCTGAGGAGCTAATACTTTCTGGACTTCCCTTCCTCTCTACCACCCCCTCCCACACACCATGGGTATCATTAAATAACACCTTCCCTGTTCTCATCCCTCACCAAGAATTCTCCAGCCCAGAAACCTGGGCAGAAACTAACCGGTAAGATCCGGATGTCTAAGAGTAACAGCCATGGCTCTTGAGGAAAGAGAAGGACCCTGACCAAAGGATGCAGTCTGTGCTGCGGGTAGGGGCAAGGACAAGGTATAGTGAGAAGAATTCTGGATCCTGGACTTAAGGGAATCCTGAACACAGAGTAAGGAGGAAGAGAAATTGGCTGAGCCCTTAGGACAGATGGGGTTCCAGACCCTCAAACTGAGACTAAGAAGAGTTGGGGAATCCCAGCTCCTGTGACCTCTGCCCAAAAGGTCTCGGAATAGGTCTTGAGAAACTGTGCCTAGGGCAGCTCTGGCTCTGAAACTTATTTTACTACAGAGTAAAATCCGTACATTTTACTTCATTTGATATATGTTTGACTTGTTAAAGGGAGGGTAGCAGATGCCTGGATGCCTAAATTGGCGTGGGAACAAAAGCAGAAGAAAGTTGCCTCACACCAGTAGGGATGTGTGTGCTGGGGTGCAATTTTATCATCTAAATTGGATTGAACAGGATTAGAGAACACATTGCACTCTGGATTATAACTTAGCCTGGAACTAGGCACATCGACGAAACAGGGAAAGTGCTGGAGTGTGACCCACAGATCTTTGTTGTCTGAGTGGCTTTGTGCTTTTGTATCCTAACTGAGGTTGATAAAAAGGGTAAGATTATGGAAGACGTATCCACCCAGTAAGTGGCATAAGTTAGAGATCTTCAGTGCTGGGTGTCAAGGAGGTTGACTTTTTATAGCTTCATTTACAGGGGAAATTTAATGAACTTCCCTTAAAGAGAGTAAATTCATTGCCAGTCTGAAACTCTCTAATCACTTTAGCTGCTAACAGTGGTTTCGAAAACTAGGTGCTTTTTTGGTTTGAGTGTTGTTTTTTAATTAGAACTGCTTCCTTTGGGTTATAGCAGGAGAGAGTGTATCATATTGCCATGACCTCATTCCACTCTCTTTCATTTACTTGTTGTCTCTTTGTGATTTTTGAGAGTCCCCTCACTCCTTATGTCTGGGCCCTGGGGGAAGAGGAAAGTGTGTGTGTTTGGGAAGGTGGGAAGGGACATGTTCTTAAGGTGGTCACAAACCCAAATTGCAGGAAACAGCCTGTATGGAGATTAAGGTGACCTTCCAGGGAGGCCGGCCGGCAGGGGTGGAAGAACATTGGAGCAGTGCTTTCTGAGCTTTCCAGGGCAGACTGCAGAGCCCTTTTCTCAAATTACTACTTTTCTCAGAGTCGGGTCTCCTGAAAACTAAAATAGCTAGATTCTTTTGTCTTTTGCATAACGTACTTTATTTCCGTGGGTCTCCCTAACCCTGAGGTTTGGCCAGCAGAATTTAAGAGGGACTCTTGCCCCCCTCCCCCCATTCTCCACCCCACCCCCATTGCCTGCATGGCTTTTCTCTAAAGCTTCCTCCTTAGAGTATCATCCTTTCTCTGGGAATGTCTTCTCTGTTAAATCTGGTGGCCTAAGACACCGTACCAAATTGTTCAGGAGATTTATTTCTTCCTCAGGAAAAGGAAAAAAAGAGAGAGAACCCCACCTGGCCTGCTGCAAGGCTGGTTGTATCACCTCTCAAGTACTCTAAGATGTCCTCAGCTCTAACCATCCCTCTTCTGTCACAGGCTTCAAATATGGTGTCCCCTCTGCCTTGAACGTACTTCCTCCTCCTCTTTACTGAGTTAGATGTTGCTCATCCTTTCCAGCTCAGTTCAGCTATCACTTGTTCAAAAGAGCTTTCCCAACCTCCCTGCCTGATTCAAGGCTTCTCTTTATAGAGGCCTCAAACTCATCTCCACTGAGACGTGTTGCAGGAGGCTTGGGGCCTGTAGTTCTTTTCCTTGAAGCAGAAATGAGGCAGGGAATCTTTTTAGAAAATGGAAGGGGTCTCACTGGACACCCTATAGAGTCTGCCCCAGCAGCACTAGCACAGTGCAGCACAAGTCAGACTGGGTTTTAGGTTAGCTTGCTGTCGACTAGCTGTACGACCAGGAGCAAATCAACTCTCCTCTGAATTTTAGTTTCCTGATCTCTTACACCAGGGGGACGCCTAGGCCTGTCCTGCACTAAGAATATGTGGGGCACTTTAAAAGAGTAGATGTTCATGAGACACCACCAGTTCTAATAATTCTAATAAATAAACTGATAACCATTTTAAGAAGATTGAAAAGCAGGTAGGAAAGAAACAACTTGCCCCTTTCCAAGGCCGACTTTGTAAATCAGCAATGAGCTACACTGAGGCCTTAGTGTAAAATCTCTGGTGACTAATTGAGGTTCTAGTTATATTAGCTGAGCTTCCGAGTTTCATTCAGAAATACAGAATGAGATGGTATTGGTCCAGTATGTTTCTGGTATTTTATTAAGGCCAGTGTTGCTCAGACCAGATGATTTAGATTGGAAGGCAGGCAAGAATTTGTTTAGGTGGCCATTAAACTTAGAGGCAGAAGCATACTTAGTTCTCCATTATTATATAAGCCAGTAAATCTTTGTTTCAGGATTTTATACACACTTACATATAAGTTTGTGTATGTCTGCATGTTTTCTTTCATGGGATAAAATGTATTTCTTACTGTGAATTATATACAAGAGAGTTTGAAGCTGATTTAAGCTAAGCTATGTGATTAAGCCTTAATAATCTAATCTTAATTTTCATTTGGGATCAGAGTTTAGCAGGAGATGCATGAAACACAGTATGAGGCAAATCCATATACCAGGAGGATTCAGGATTGTTAACCTCTCCTGTAATGGAAAACTAGAAAGGGCTTGAAAAAGAATAGACCTCTTTTTAGATTTGCTGTTCATTTTACTGTGGATATCGTAATGGAGAAAACTCTTTAATTATGTTCCTTGCAAAAGACCGGAAAACTAAAATAGCTAGATTCTCTCTGTCTTTTGCGTAACCCACTTTACTTCCGTACTGTGAACTATAATGATCAGTGACAAGGAAATAATTTGATTCTTTAAAAAAAAAAGTGTCTAGTTTTAAAGTATACAATTCAGAGAATTTTAAATCTTTGAAAATTGGTAATGGAGACATGGCAAAGGTGACAAAGTTTAGTTAATGCTGGACAGATTTTTATCCCCTTTAGAAAGTATTCTTGAGAGGGTATACCTTTAAAATATTGTAGGTTCTCCTAAGCAGCTGGGTGGACCAGCTGGTTTTGAATATGCCCTTAGTTATCGTAAGAGGATGTGGTCATTTTCTTCAGGGAAAAATGGAAGGGCTTCATTTAAACTTCAGGGCATGGTCAAGCTGATCTTTCAAGGAACAAGTTACAATGTGGTTTTGATTGCACAGGAGAAACACAACTTGGTCAAGCTACAGCAGGGAGCCACTGAAAAAAATCTCTCATCTGGCTTGAACTCTTACTCCAGACACTAGGCAGTAACAAATTTGTCAGCAGTCACTGATGTGATATTTAAGCTACAGAATAATCAAGGAGGCACTGGTGATTTGCCAATGTGCTGAAGCAAAGCCAGTCAATCTTTTTTACTCTAGTATCAATAGTTGGGTAAAAGAGGTTCCACTGCCTTCTTGTGTCCTTCCCTCATCTGCACCCCCCTCTTCTGCTTATTAAGTCATGTGTCAGGAGTTCCAGAGGGTTATTGTTCAATACGGGAAAGGGAAATAGTCTGCTATAATGAGGACAGTAGTACAACCCCTCCACCCCTACCTCAGGCATAAGAGCACAGACCTTGGAATCAGGTAGACCTGGAGTCAGATCTCTTCTCTACCATTTATTAACATTTTGATCTTAAGCAAGCTCTACAGCCTCTCTGAATTTCAGTTGTCATCTCTAAGATGGAGAACAATATTGCCTACTTTATAAGCATTTTATGAGGTTCTGTAAGATTTCAGTGAGATAAGTACTTCAACAAACATTCAATATGTTTGTTGTTGCTATTATTATTATATTTATCAAAAAATAAAATAATATTAAATTGTATTTCCCTAAATCATTTGCATATTCCATGTTTGCCAAAAAATATGTCATTTGGGTCTAGGCTTGCTTTCCGAGCTCTGGCTCCTCTGACTGCTCCCTGTATCTATTGTATACAGGGCATGAAGTGGCCAAAGAGATGAATTCATGACTTTTTGTCACTTGCAATATTTGTAGTCTTCTATGTAGTTGTATTCTAATGCTTTTCTATTCATGAAAAAAAGCAATAAGAATACAAAGTATGTTGTGTGTGTACTTGGAATCGCCATTTAGTGTACCTGGGTGTCATCACTGACTAAACAATGTGACACTCATAAAAGATTTAGGAGTGGTAAATGGAATTAAAAGTATAATTTATTGAATTTTTTAAAGATTTTTTAAAAAAAATGTAATAACAGGTTCACATTGTTTTCTCTTTAACAGATGGGCTTAGGACATGAGCAAGGATTTGGAGCCCCCTGTTTAAAATGCAAAGGAAAATGTGAGGGGTTCGAACTGCACTTCTGGAGGTAATGTTTTGAAAACCACAACCACAATAGTAATTCCTGCTTTTTGTCACTGCTTCCTCAGACAGCAGAGATCGCTTACAGGCTACCCAGCATGGTTGCTAAGTTGTGGATCTGTTTATATTCTGTTCTAAGAAGTAAAGCTATTCTGACTTCCCATCATTATTCGAGCTAATTGGGCCATAGTAACTATATTTAGAATTGTTTGATTTATTTGCTGTTCTTCAGTTTCCCTATGAGACTGAAATACTGAATACGTCTCTTTGCTGAGTGGCAAATAAGTTTGTGGTAATCTTGAAGGACTATTTTGTGGTAATCTTGAAGGACTATTTATTAGTTATTCTTTTGTTAAAAACGTATAACTGCACATCTCATCTGTACATTTGCGATAAACAATAAATATGATGAATTAAGCAGTCATGTCCTAGTTCTCAGGAAATTGACTTGAATCTAGGTCTTTCCAAAATTTTCAGCTGTAAATTTACTACTGAAAAACTTTGAAACACTTGAGTTTAAAAAAATAATAATTCATCGCCATTGTTTTTGTTTGAATCAAGTGCCTATATGTGGAGGATGAATGTTAGTGGATCAAAAATGTGTATTTTGTATAGCTCTTATTTGCATGTTTTAAAAAAAATATTATCAAACCTCATATAAACCTAAAATTGGTATTTTAAACCTGTTCTTTTGAAGAACATAAATGTTCATCAGCGGCTGTCAAGACCGTAATGGCAGTTTATAGGTCTGTTCAAAGTTAGAATTAGCACAATATTGCTAGAAGAAAAATATTAAAACGATCAACCATACATTATTAGGATGGAAGCTGCCTGTTGGAATGAATCTTACTTGAGAGCCACTTCTGTACTGCGTATTTCCATAGGAAATGCTCTAGAATAAAAAATGTCCTCAGCTATTGAGGTTGTATACAGTGCAAGTTACAGGAGAATGTAAAATAAAATTTGGGATATTAGGCTCTTTTAAAAGCTCATTTATTTAGTAAGTTTTAGGAAACAAAGACAGTTGTTTTAAATAGTGAAGGCAAAGGAAACCTTAGCCCTCCCCAAATGATGATACAGTTCTTTATCTGGAAGGAGCTAATATGTTCCAGGGAATTTCAAATTTACAGGACTTTAATAGCTCTCCCTTGTGCTGCCTCTTCAAGGGACATAGTAGTTTGTCAATATGTCTGTCACGTTTTAGAAAGGTAAAGTCACTAGACACAAAATAGTTTTCATGGATTAGAATATTTCAGCTCCTAATGTGAGCACGGCTCTCATTTGTACTCAGTGAGTTTTGTGGAGAGCTGCACTGCCCTCTGCTGGGCACAGTGCTTGCTTCACAGTCTTAAAATATACTCTTTTTAGTTTGACTATACATTTGCCAAAAACTGCTGATGAGATTTTTAAAGCTCATTCCTAAGTGATGGCGTCTTTTCTCTAAAGCAGGTTAGTTTGTAGTAGTTCTTATTTGCTCTGTGTTATTTCTGTATTGTAGATAACTATCATCTGATATTTTCAGATAAAAATGTCAGATAAGAACAGTTATCTATGACATGAAAATCACTTATTTATTTTAATTTTTCCACACAATCTCATCTCCTTACCTGGGTATTGTCTGAGAATCTGCTAAGAGCCATAAAAGACTAGGGCTTTGTCATGGCCTCTAATCTAACTTGGGTTTATAGAGTCTGTCCAAATGGTGTTACTTAGTAGTGCTGTCTTATTCCTGGCATTCCAGACACATTTCTCAGAATTTTTGATAATTCCTTGACCTTTTCACCACAACTGGAAGGCTTGAGGGTAAGTGCCTTTACCTCCAGATGAGCCATTTTCAGTACAGTCTTTGAAGACCTTTTACAGACTTTCTAAGGCTGGTTGTCCTGAGTGTAACAAAGATTCCAGGTCTGGTCCAGGGCCACAGAACTTCAGGGCTGGGACTGAAGTGGACATGGGGTCTCAGGATCCTGTCCACTTAGCTTCCTCCTCCATCTTCACGGTGACCCTGGACTTCTGAGACCCTTAGGGCCTCATGGAGCACATTGTGAAAATCAGAGCCTAATTATTCTTCACTGCTATTAGTCTGGCCTTCTATGCAGCCACAAGAATGGTCTTTTGAAAATGGATACTATTATGTACTTCCCAATAGCTTAAGAACCTTCAGTGTTTTCCCACTGGAGTTGATCCTTTAAGCAAAGTCTTTGGCCTTTGATGTTAAACCTCAATATCTGGCCTCTGCTACTGTTCCAGCCTCCCCTCCCATTTCAGGCACCTGTGCTTCAACTACTTAGACACATGCTGTTTCCTGAAATTTCTGTGCCTTGTCTCATGTTCCCTTTGCCTGGAAAGACCCTACATCTCACCACCTGGAAACAAAAAGTCCTTCCTGTTCTCTTCAAGTCTTAGCCCAAGCACTATCTCTGAGAAGTTCTTTGCTCCCTGTATCAGTCAGCTCAGGCTTCTATAGCAAAATACCATAGACTGGTGGCTTAAACAGCAGAAGTTCATTGTCTTACAGTTCTGGAGGCTAGAAGTCCAATATCAAAGCATCAGCATGGTTGATCAAAGCATCCTCACCAGAACCACTTCCTGGTTTGTAGATGACCACCTTGTGACTGTGTCCTCACATATCCTTTTCTCTGTGTGTGTACATAGAGGGAGAGAAAGATCTCTCTCTTCCTCTTGTTATATGGCCACCAGTTGTATCAGATTAGGACCCCACCCTTATGATCTCATTTAACTTTACTTCCTAAAAGCTCTGTCTCCCAATACAGTCACATTGAGGGTTACAGCTTCAACATAGGAATTTGGGGAGGGACACAGTTCAGTCCATAGCACCCTCTGTCCCTGCTTCCGCACACTCCCAAGTAAAGTAAATCATTTCCCCCCTTAGCACCTTGTACACTTGTAGGAAGCCAGGAAATAAATACTCAGACCTCATTTTCTTCATCACTTGGACTTCCTGCTGGTGCTTTCCATTGCTGGGGACAAGGTAACACACTGCTTCAGTCCTTAGGGGTCAGCCTCCTAGGGCACAACACAGGGTACTGTGCAGAATGGATCTAGAGAGTGAGTGGAAGAGATCCAACAGGCATGACTGTCTATTCAAGGTGTGTCTCGAAAGTTGTAAAAAGCTGAAAATGAACTGTTAGATGTATGGAAGTTTAGAGTGGGACTCGTAACTTAGCTAGCCAAACCTCATTTTACAGATCAAAGAACTAAAACCCAAGGGAGTTAAAAATGACTTGTTTGAGCCTATTAGTTATTAATAAGAAATATAATACATGAACATCTTCTGTGTCACACACCAATAAACACTTGTAATAGTTTTCTGTTGCTGCATAACAAATTGCTACAAATTTAGCAGGCTAAAATAACACCTGTTAATTAACTCAATATCCATTTATGCTTCAGATCAGAAGTCTAGGCAGCTTAGCTGGAGTCTCTGCTTAGGGTCCCAAAAGGCTGAAATCAGAGCGTTGGGTATGTTGAGCTCTAATCTGGAAACTCTGGGGTCAGAATCTGCCTCCAGGCTCATTCCTTAGGTTGGTAGAATTCATTTCCTTGTGGTTGTAGGCCTGAGGTCCCTGTTTCCTTGCTGGCTGTCATCCAGTGGCTGCTCTCAGCTTCTAGAAGCCACTCACATTCCTTAGCACTTGGCAACCTCCATCTTCTAAGCCAACAACATTGCTTAGAATCCTTTCTGCACCTTTGATCTCTCTGAATTCCTCTCATGCTCCCAGCCAGAGAAAACAATATTTTTTAAGGGCGCTTGTGATTAGATTAGGCACACCTGGATAATCTCCCCTTTTCCATATAAAGTAACATAATAATAGGAATAACACCAGGGGTGAAGGTCATGGGACGACTTAAAATTCTGCTTTTCGCTTTATTTACCTGATTGTACCTAATCCTCATAATACCTTTTGAGATAACTGGTAGTATTCCTGTTTTATATACAAGAAGTCAAAGACTAAGAAAGTTAAATAACTTACTAAGCAAGGCTTATCGATGGCAGAGCTGGAATTTGGACCCAAAACTTGCCAAAACCTTCCTTATCACCACCTTTCTACAGGATAGAACAGAAACTCAGAACCATCTTTACACTCTCCTGCCCAGTGAACTGTGGACTGCACCAGACTATCCACCCTACATGTGGCACTTCTGCGGCATAGACATTTTGGTGGACAATAATATTTTAACTGTGAGCTCTCCTTTTTTTTTCAGTGCACCAGTAATTACAAGACCAGAGAAAAATAAAAGGCTGAGGAGACCTGATACTTATCACATAAGAGCTACTGTCTTCTGGGCACACTTTTAAGTAATATTTAGAGATAACAAATATTTATGAAATGCAAGACAGAAACCTAAGATATCAAAGAGTTTATAGCCAATTATTTCATATCATTGGAACCACAGGTTCTTTATCATATAAGTAATATAATTATTTGTTTGTCTTATCCTTGATAAATCCTTCCAATAAAAGAGTTACGTTCTACAAGAAAAGTGTTACTTGAATATAGCATACATCTGTCCGGAGAATTTCTGATTGGGTTAGAGCTGGCTGAAAACTGAAAATTCCCCACCATAAATGGATTAATGCTTGTGCTGAATTCTATAACAGAGGCCCACGCTTAAGTCCATATATGTATATCCCTGTTGTAAAAGGGCAGGTTCCAACTCTTTTAAATTATTGGTTTATAGCAGTGCCATGACCATTCCTATAAATCACTGTGACTGCTGGCAGCATGTCAGAGCACTCCAGTTGCTACTACTTGCCTTGGAAAAATAATAATTTTTACAAATAGTACTACAAAAATAATTTCTCTATTGAGGGGGATGAGGGATAGTTTCTTGACTGCTTTCAGCCTGAAACTGTAAATCTATCTACTTTTCTGAGGCAATGCTTTTGGTAAATTTTGGTACTCTCTCTCATGGACTTAACTCAAGAACTCTGAAGTTGTAATGTAAAATTTTGAGAATACAGTTCTGATTTGTCATGCATATTAATCTTTGCATGTGTATGTGTTAACAGCATTAAACATTTTTGTACAAAAACTTTTTAGTACAAATAACCCTCCTCCTCCCACATCTTAGAGCTTCCCTGTCTACCAGTCTACCCTCACATCTTTTTTAGAAAGTCATAAAAAAGACTGTTTTAAACTAACTTAACTCAGAATCCCCCCCACCCTTTTTTCCCTTCACACAACTTTAATTAACATCCCATGGAGAGCTTGGGGAGAATTGCTTTAGGGCAGTTTAGAAGATTTAGAGATAAGACAACTGTGCTAAGTATGGGAACTGAGTTATATACTCCCCCAAACTGCTATTGAATTGGAATAGCTCAAATCAATTTAATAAAAATAAACTATTTAAGTCTACATATATCATCAGAAGTTATGTGTGAATCATCTGAGGAAAGATACTGTACAAACCTTACAAACATAGCCCCTAGCACATGGATACTGAGCTCACCTAAGCCCTGTTTTTGCTTTGTTTCCAGTTGGCATAAAACCAATTTTTTAAAGTTCCTTGTTTTTCATCCTCACGCCTTCTCTTAGATACAAAGATAATGGTATCTCTTTCTTCCCTAATTCCTTAACAAAATTCTCCTTTTAATAAATTTATTGGCTAGTTTCCAGATGACTTTGAAAGTTCTTAAATGATATTTCTAAAAATAAAATAATTTTAATTTAAATATGGGAGATTCAAATATAAAACACTATAGACTAAAATCCCAAGAAAAGGATTTAAAACATTTTTTTAAACCTAGATAAGTAGTAGATGGCACACATTTCCACATGGATAGCCCTTGGCACCTGGCCCAGATTTTATGGGTTTATTTCTTGCCTAGTGGTTTGTAGCTGTCCCTTTTTATTGTAGAAATGGAGCTCTGGTATTAGGAGTCTGGAAGAGATGTGGTCATTCCAGCTCCTTCAGTGATGACAACTCTGACTAAAAGAACCATCCTACCCTTCTTGAGTCACATTCCTGCCAAGTGCTCTGTTACTGCAGGTTACCATGCTGGGGTAAGGATGCAGATGAGGCTAATAATATATTGGGATTTTCAAAACTATCATGAGTCAACCATAGGTTTTCCCCACTTAGAAAACTGATAATCAGGCATAGTCTGACTTCTTTAGCTACTTCTTTTTCCCTCATCACTGCTGCTATTGGTGTAGTGTTTTAACCTGATTTTTCTTGCTTTAATAAAGGTATTTCAGGTGGGTGAAGGGGTGGACAGGGAATATAGATTTTCTCAGAATGTAAATATTCCAAGAATAGCCAAGATGAAAAATAGGAAAAAATATAGAGATGGTTATTTTATCGCTGGTTCATATACCTCTTTTATATAACATTTTCACAGTAAATATAGTTTATTTAACCATGCTACAGCTTGTCATAGTATAGTTCATGCTTTAGAAAGCCCGCAGGCTTTATTTCACTTACTCTTTTACTATTTGTCTTTCAGATTCTAGAATCTTAACTCCCCTCATTTCATAGCATACATGTTGTACTGGTGTAGAACTGGATAATAAACATTTCCAAAGGAACTCCAGTATTCATCACATCCTTGTAAAATTATTACTTCCTTCTTTAGTGAACCACTTTGTTAATATTAGGATGCATGCCATGGTTCACAGCCATATAAGGATCTATTTATCTATATTAAGAACTAAATTCCCAACCCACCTCTCTACCCTCAGGAAGGTGTGATTTAAAACTTGATCCAAAAGCAATGTGATAGTTTTATGAATAATTATATTGTTTTTGTTAACCGAAGAACAAGAATGAAGAACGTACTGTAGTAGAATAGTATGCTCCTTTCCACTAGATGGAAGTATGAGATAACCAGATGTAAGAGTCTTTTATAGCTGAACTGGAATATGCAAAATCTTCAGCGAATTCTTACCAAATAAAGAATTCTGACCAATGTGTGCACAAGGGAAGTATTTAGCCTCTCCGCCTTCATATCTCTGACACTCTGTCTCTTTCTTTCTCTCTCTTTCTGGGACTGTATAAATCAGATCTAATGTTTTCAGTTTGCATACCTCACCTTAAGAAAACAGGACACAAAAATCAATAATTATTTAATAATTTGTTATTTGGCAATGAGTTTTTTAGTTGTTTTGTTTTTTGCTAATTTTCTGATGTAGAGAAATCCAATGATTTATATTAATTTTAAATCCATAAGACTTATTAAACTCTTAATGATGGTGATACATTTTTATATGATCAGTCATAGCATGTGTGGTTAACAACAGTTTAGTTTCTTCCTTTCTGATGAATCCTTATGACTTGTATTTCTTTGAACTTTCTTACTGCTCTGGTTAGTACCCACAGGACAAAATGAATGAAGTCACGGTGGCAAGGTTGCTTTCTTGCTTCAGATCCTAAAATGAATGCACTAAGTGTGATGGATGCTGAGTCTTGTGGGTTTTTTTTCCAGAAACCCTTTCTAAAATCCTAATTCCCTTCTACAGCTAAAATTACTTTAAAATGTAATCAGAAGAAATGTTGAAATGTATTGAATCCTTTTCCTATATCTGACGCGAAGCAAACATTTACCTTATCAGTTTCCGCTGTTATCTTTATTTTCCTTCTTTTTTTACTTCAGGTTTAGTCTGAATTTTTCCTAACTTCCTGAATTAAACACTTAGCTTATTAATTTTTATTCTTCTAATTTGAGCATACCTTAACTATAAATTTCCTCCTCAGCATCCCTTTAGTTGTGTTCTACAAGTTTCAGGAAGTAATGTTTTTGCTTTCTTTTTCCCTAAAATGATTTTGGTTTTAATTTCTATTGTGATTTTTTCTTTCAACATTGAATTTTTTAAGAGGCTTTTTTAAAAAAGTACTTTGTAGTTACATTTTTGCTGATGATTTCTAACATAATTGCATTCTGTTCAGATAATGTGGTTGATGATGTGTCCTTGGGCATTTCTTGAGCCTTGCTCTATGGCATAGTAGACTTTTAGATTTTCAAAGTGTTTCAAATACTTATAAAAAGAATGTATGTTCTCCAATCACTGGATGATATTTTTATGTGTCTGTTAGATCAAGCTTGATAATTGTGTTATTCAAATATTCATTTCTAATTTTTTTAGTCTCACCATAATGATGGGTTTGTTATGTATTTCTTATAGTTCTGTTACTTTTGCTTATATATGTTGAAGTTAGGTTATTAGGTTGTATTAAGTTCAGAATTGTTATATCATAGAAGTGTTTTTAAATGTTTGTTACAATGAAGTGACTCTATTAGTCATTAAAGGAAAAAGCATTAATTGTATGATATTCATATAGGTATCTAACTTACATTTTGTTGGCATTTACCTGGTTAATCTTTTTGCATCTTTACACTTTCATCCTTTCTGTGTGTTTAAACTTTAAGCATTTCTTACAGACAGCATATTGTTTAATTTTGTTGTATTATCCTTCTGAAAGCCTTCATCTTTCAGCTGGAGAAATGGGTCCATTTATTGTGACTGTTGATATGCTTGGGTTATATCAACCATCTAATTTTTGCTTTCTGCATGTCCTAATTGCCTCCGTTTATTTTTTTCTCCTCTCTTATTTCACTAATTACATCTTTATACTTTCATTCCTTTTTCTTTTAGTTTAGAAATTACATTTCTTTCTTTAGTTATCTAGATATTTTAACATACATGTTTAACCTCTAATGTTAATCTATATCTTCAGTATCTTCCTGAACAATATAAGGATATTAGATTGTTTTCTTAAAACTCAGATTCCTCCCTCTAACTTATATGCTATCATTGCCCTGTATTTTAGTACCAGTATATGTTTTTAACCCCACAAAGTCTCTCTACTCCTCTGTTTTCCTCTGTCACCTTTTCCAGCTTCTGCTCCTTTACCAGACTCCTTCCTGAGTCCTCATCTTCTTCCTCTGCTCTTCGCCCAGGAAGTGAAAGTGACCTGTTCAATTAATTCCCTGACTTCCGAACTTATATTTTCTATCAGGCTACAGTTTTTAACACTAGATCTATATATCCTATAATCTACTTGATATCTTTACCCTGTCTCATAGGCATTTCAAACTTATTATTTCAGTTTTGGATAACTTTTCACCAACCTTTTGCCCCATACCTCAGATCTGTTCTTTTGCTTTTACGATCTAAGAAATTACATTCCTTTCACCAACTTACTCATCCTGGAAACCTGGGTTCATTTTTTAACAGACTGGACCTTCCCTTCACCATCACTATATGCACAAAGTTTAGTCAGTTTCACATTCAAGGATATCTTAAATTTGTTCTTTTCTTTTTATCTCCAATATCAAATAATCTAGTCCAAGCTATTACACATCTTACCCAGGCCAAAACAATAACCAGCCAAGTTGTAAATTCCACTTGCGAAGTAGCAGTAGAATCTCTGTTATTTAGAACCTTGCCATTGCAAATTGGATGCACCATTGACATGTTAACTGGTCTCCCTACTTTCAGTTATGTCTACGCCTAATTCATTCTCCATGTGACAAGTATTACAATTTTTGAAAATGATCTAATCATGTTATTCCATTACTTAAAAGCCTTCTGTGCCTCCTGATTGCTCTTATAATGAAAGCCAAATTTCTTAATGTGCCCTACAAGCCCCTGCATGATCTCAGGCTTGCCTACCTCTCCAACCTTGTCACCACCCCATTTACTTACCTCACTGTAGTCATACCAGACTTATCTGATCATGGGACCTAAGGGCACAATCTCTTTCCTAATTCAGGACCACCACAAATACTCTTTCCACCCAGAATGTCTGGAGGCTTTTCTTCTCCTTTCATTACCTCTTCTCAAATACACACACATACACAATTCACACCTGTTTTACACATCCTTCAGATATCAACCTAAATGTCACTTTCTTATGGAGTAATGTTCTTATGGAGTCCTCTCCTCAACAGTTCTAAGTCAAAATTATACCCTCTCGGGCTTCTCTGGTGGCTCAGTGGTTGAGTACGCCTGCCGATGCAGGGCACACGGGCTCATGCCCTGCATGGGAAGATCCCACATGCCGCGGAGCGGCTGGGCCCGTGAGCCATGGCCGCTGAGCCTGCGCGTCTGGAGCCTGTGCTCCTCAACGGGAGAGGCCACAACAGTGAGAGGCCCGCGTACCACAAAAAAATAAATAAAAATTAAAATTAAAAAAATTAAAAAATTATACCCTCTCAAAGTATCCTGTACTTTTCTTATCACAAATGCAATTATAGGGGTGTGTGTGTGTGTGTGTGTGTGTTTGTATGTGTGTGTATTTGTTTAATATCTGTCTCCCCACCAGGTGATAAGTTCTAGAATGTCAGAGACTGGGCCTAATTTTTTCACTATTATGTCCTACTATCAAGTTCATTGCTTGGCACATGGACGCTCATATACATTGCATGAATGAAAGATTACATGCCAGACCAGTCTGGGGAAGGGAGTCGGTGTCCTTCAACTATAAGAAGGCCAGAGACTTTATCTGTCTTCTTATACATAAGGGAGCACATGATAGGTGATCACTACGTGTTTGAAGAAATAAAAGAAGGGGGAAGGAAAGGGAAGGAAAGAGAAAGGAGAAAGGAAATAGAATATGAGAAAAGAGAGGAAAGGAAATTGGAAAGGGGACAGAAAGGAAATGATAAAAGCTAAACCTAAATCTTGGATTACCGTCCTTGATCAGAAAAGGATATATCAACCTCCTTCTCTCTCACTTAGGGACAAAAACAAAAACAAAAACCCATGGGCAATGGCTGTTATCGTGCAGTAAAATATGAAACTGCTTACTGTGATAGTTTTTTGGTGATTTTGTTTTATTTATATATCTGGTTGAGAGAATGAGGAATACCAGATGGGGTTATCCTCAGACATGCCCCCTTGAGCATGCACTTTTTAATCAAAACCTAACTTTTTTCAAAGTCTTATAAAGCGAAGATGCATTTATATGTTTCCTTGTTTAAATTTATGGATGGCTACTTGTAATCTCCTCACCCCCCCCCAAGACTTGACTTTGCATACCATTATGTGGAATATTTGTAAAAGTATATTTTGAACTATATATGTATGACTGATTAGATCTAATTAATCATTGCCTACTTATCTCCAAAATTATAGAAAAATATGTCGTAACTGCAAGTGTGGCCAAGAAGAGCATGATGTCCTCTTGAGCAATGAAGAGGATCGAAAAGTGGGGAAACTTTTTGAAGACACCAAGTATACTACCCTGATTGCAAAGCTAAAATCAGATGGAATTCCCATGTATAAACGCAATGTTATGATACTGACCAATCCAGTTGCTGCCAAGAAGAATGTCTCCATCAACACAGTTACCTATGAATGGGCTCCTCCTGTCCAGAATCAGGCATTGGTAAGTAATAAGGGGGTGGGAAGTCCTGGTATTAAAGTTCATGGGCTACTTATTTAGGGCAATTCCTTTAGTGACCCTAATCGACCTCAGGTCTATAATTTTTCTGGGGTCCCCATTACTTTGACTTACAACTCCTATTGGTCTTTTGAAAGTAAGATTAGATACCTCATAGAATTTTTGACTACCTAGATAATCTGTGTTAACTTTTTCAAAGAAATGGTCTGACATTTTTAATAATTAAATGAAAAACAGAGGTTTTGTAAAATCTAGTAACTTCTGTGTTACTCTTGAGAAGATTTCTCTTAAGATAGTTAAGAATATCTAAAGAATAGAATTTTCTTTCATTTTTTATAATTCAAAAGATGTTCAACACTATATTTCTTTTACTATGTAAGGCAAAAAAATGCAATTTTGTGTCAAGCTACTTCCACTAATACAACAACTAGAGGAGACATTTGGAAATCTTTTAAGAAGGTTAGTTAAATCATAAGAGTGAATCCTGTGATATCATTTTCTTATAGTGATGAAAAGACTGATGATCCTTAGACCATTCTAAACATGCTGCCTAAAAAATTGTATTCTCTTGCAACTATACAGTTGTGTTTTTTTGGTTTTTTTTTTTGTGGTACGCGGGCCTCTCACTGTTGTGGCCTCTCCCATTGCGGAGCACAGGCTCTGGATGCGCAGGCTCAGCGGCCATGGCTCACGGGCCCAGCCGCTCCGCGGCATGTGGGATCTTCCTGGACTGGGGCACGAACCCGAGTGCCCTGCATTGGCAGGCGGACTCTCAACCACTGCGCCACCAGGGAAGCCCTTTTGGTTTGTTTTTTATAATTTTTATTGGAGTATAGTTGATTTACTATGTTGTGTTAGTTTCAGGTGTACAGCAAAGTGATTTTAGCACATGTAAACATTAAAAGAAACTGGAAAAAAGAAAAGCTTTAATTTCATGAAGAAAAATGTGTTCATTTTTACTGACCTCAGTCTATTTATTGTACCATTTTTAACATGTTAACATCTCAAGATATTAATATTATGAAGATCAATTGTTAGTAATGGATAAAACTGACTTCTTTCTTCAGTATTTTGATTCTAATGAGTGTTGTAAAATATCATTTATATGATGGCCAAGGCATCTCCCAGTTAACACCGGTCTCCTTGTGGTCTAGGCCAGGCAGTACATGCAGATGCTGCCCAAAGAGAAGCAGCCAGTGGCAGGCTCAGAGGGGGCGCAGTACCGGAAGAAGCAGTTGGCAAAGCAACTCCCTGCTCATGACCAGGACCCTTCAAAGTGCCATGAGTTGTCTCCCAAAGAGGTGAAGGAGATGGAGCAGTTTGTGAAGAAATATAAGAGCGAGGCTCTGGGAGTAGGAGATGTCAAACTACCCCGTGACATGGACGCTCAAGGGCCCAATAAAACATACATTCCTGGAGGAGATAGAAGCACCACAACAGCGGTAGGGGCCATGGAAGACAAATCAGCCGAACACAAAAGAACTCAGTATGTAAGTGATAACAGTCACGATGTTGGGCCAATTGGTATATTTTACAGGTTCATTCCATTTCTTTGAATGGCTGGTGGGGGTCGGGGTCGACGGGGAGGAATACAGTTACTCTGTTTCCAAAAGGGAGTAGGTGAGGGAAATAAATTGAATTATAATTCAGTTTAGGCTTATTTTAGAGAATTATCTACCACGTTTGAAGCCTTGGTCTAAAGCCAGGTTTTCTGATTATCTGTTGCCGAAGATAATTGTGAGTTTTATGTATACATAGCAGTTAGCATTGGTGTCGTGCTGGAATACAACATACAATCTAGAGTCTGTTTCTAAACATAATTTTGATGTTATCTCTTCCCATAAATAAGAATAATACATGCTTAGGTTAATTCAGTTTTGCTTGTGAGAACATGCCTAAAGTTCAAACTTAAATTTATGTGGATATATGGTCAATCATACTTTTAAAAAGTCTCTCTAGAGAGGGATATTGAAGTCTTTTTTTTAATGCCTTGAAAGTAGAAGCAAATTGTGACACAGATGAACAAAAAATAAGAACTAAACTTACTGTAATGTGTTTCTCACAGATCCCGTTAGCACATCAACCAACAAGGCTTAGTCCTGTATTAAAAAAAAGGAAAAAAAAGTACAATAATTTCTAAAGTATTCATTTTTGAGAGAACTACTAAAATTGAAGTGAAAATTACTATTAGCCTTTTTCCATAAGCAGCTTTAATTCAGAAAACAGTGCTCTGTTACACATAGGGTGCAAGAATTAGGTTTGGAGAACCTGGAGAAAGCCTAGAGATTCCTTTTCACAAATACTAACACCATATTGCCTACATGGACAAATTACTGATTTCAGTAGAAATTATTTTTCTTGAAAGTGGTTTATCTGAATTCCTACTAAAACGGTTGATGAGAAATGCCAGTCTTAGGATGACTAGATTGTTTTGGCTGGTTTTGCTTTCAGTCCTGCTACTGCTGCAAACTGAGTATGAAGGAAGGAGACCCAGCCATCTATGCTGAAAGGGCCGGCTACGATAAACTGTGGCACCCAGCTTGTTTCGTCTGCAGTACGTGCCATGAACTCCTGGTTGACATGATTTATTTCTGGAAGAATGGCAAGCTGTACTGTGGCAGACATTACTGTGACAGTGAGAAACCCCGGTGTGCTGGCTGTGATGAGGTATGTTCTCTGGGGCCACCTAAATTCAGGCTCCTTTTTGCACCCATCTATGGTTTCTCCACCATGGTAACCAGGCCACCCTTAGCGAGAAGGTAAGATGAATTAACCAAGCATTAGTTGCTTTATTTATATCCAAAGAAGTTGAATGAAAAAAACTTTTAATTTCAGTCATTCTGAGTGTCCATGTTAACTGAGTTACCTAATGAAATACTGTCCAGAAATGTAAAAGATTGATTTGAACTAAACTAAATAATCACCCAAGTTCAAGCTTTCAGTTGTTTTCAGACTTCACACCCCAAAAAGTTGACTGATACTCCTTGTGCATCTAAATCCCTTATTGGTCTAAAGAACCTAGCTTGGTTATTTGTTGTAAAAAGGAAAAAAACATGATTGATCTTATTTTTATCCTCTTCCCAGCTAATATTCAGCAATGAGTATACCCAGGCAGAAAACCAGAACTGGCATCTGAAACACTTCTGCTGCTTTGACTGTGACAACATCCTAGCTGGGGAAATATACGTGATGGTCAATGACAAGCCCGTGTGCAAGCCCTGCTATGTGAAGAACCACGCTGTGGTAAGAGACATCTTGGGATGTGGTAGCCTTGACCTGCCTTATTTAAGCCTCCTACAAAGGAGAAACAGAAAGCACTACTCTTAAGTAGGAAACATGTGATTCCTACCATAGGGTGTTAAAATCCAGGTAATTCAAAACAATACATGCACTGACTAGGATGAACCACCTCAAGATTCTACCTGTGCAGTTTATAAACTGCTACTTGATAATCAAATCCCCACCAAAAAAAAGTTCCTTAATGGGAGTGAGATTGATTGATTCTCATCATACAGATCAGATTTCACTTAAATTAAGGTGTTTAGGGGCTTTTCATATTGCTTTAGCTCTATTTTAATGTTTATGTTTCTGTTCTTGTTACCAGATCACCCACTGTGGCTTTGTTTTTGCTACCTGTAGATTGTACAGTGCCTATTTCTTAAACTCTCATTGAATTTATATATATAACAAAATTTGACTTGCATATTTATTTGCATGAGCCAAACATTCAAATATTTAATGTGGAAGTACATATATATATATGTATATACACATACACCCTGCTTACACAGAGCTTCTGTTGAATGATTGCCCAGAGATAGATAAATTAAATAAAGACTAGATAAAGAAAGAGTTGACCATATGTGGTAAAGCTTATAACCCAGGGGGTATTAAAAGGATAGATGTTTACTTTATATGCAGATAAATAAGTACTAGTTAAAGATCTCCCTGAGCTATCAAGTAGAGGAGACTTCTAGCTAAGGAATAAAATGACGTATTTATTATGTATAGTTCTCGGAGTATGATACAATGAAAATACGGTAAGAAGTTTTGGTGTCAGTGCCAGTTTTCAACCTTTACCCACTGCCCCCAGATATAATCTATCAGCTGTCATCTTCTCTCAACTCTGCCTCATCGATATATCTCAGATTCTCACAGTTACAACTACTCTACTTCAGATCTTTATTTGTTTGTTGTTTGGATTATTGTAGTGACCTCAAATTTGGCCTCCCCACTTCCATTCTTCTTGTTCAAAGCCACCTTCCATAAAGATGGAAGATAATCTTTCTAAAATGAAAATCTGATCATTAAGCCTTTGCTTAATAGATCCAGCCCCTTCTTACCTGTCCAGCCATTTCTACCAGTCACCTAACCCAAATCATACATTTCCCAAGTTACCTGCATTTCATAGTTTATACACTGTGCTTTGTCTTCTGCTCACACTAATTCCTTTGTCTGATATGTCCTCCTAGTCCCTGTTGGTTTTTTAACTTATTTATTTATATATATATTTTTGGCCACGCCACACAGCTTGTCAGATCTTAGTTCCCCAACAGGAATCAAACCCAGACCCCCGGCGGCAGTGAAAGCGCTGGGTCCTAATCACTAGACCGCCAGGGAATTCCCTCCCTGTTTTACTTGACTGTGCCTGCACATTCCTCCAGACTAAGTTTAGGCTTAACTTTTTTTCAGAACACCTTTCCTGATTCCCTACCCCAAGCTCCACCCCTTTCTCTCTGGCTAGGCTGGATGCCTCTCTTACCACAGGGCTCTGTGTGCGCTTGCCCACGTGTGTGTAATTGTTAATATCATTCATCTGTCTCTTCCACCAGACTGTAAACAGCTGGAAGATAGAGCTTGCCTCTTTATTTTCATACCCTCAATGTTTGTACTTAGGAAATGTTTGAGTGACTGACTTGTGTTTTAACATTTCTCATTTGCTTTGGGGGTCAACATGGACCTTCCTTATACCTGGGGATAAGGTGTTGAATCATCATATGGCCTGATACGTCATTTAGCTAAAAAAAAAACGCTTCTCTAAATGTTGTTGCAACAATTTCTCTACAGAAGAAGATTATCATAATGTGCATTTTACACATTACAGGGGTATGTTACCTTGGTTTCAAGGACTAGAAACCTTGAAACCAGGGATTTTGTCTGCTTTTTTTCTGTTCTATTTCCAACACTAGAACAACACAGTAGGTACTCAGATATTTATAGAATAAAGCTGTAAACAAATGAAGCTCCTTTATTGTTACAAGCTTCTTTCCATTGCATTGCAATAATCATTGGAGAGGAATAACCACAGATATGATTAAAAAGAGAATGAGAGAATCTCTAAATTATTTAGCTTTATAATATGGCATGATTTCTTTTAGAAGGTTTACTTTCTCAGTAAGATACACTATTGCCATTTGCTTAATATTAAAATGAACATATCTATCCATCACCTGAATAAACCTTAGCTGATAGCAAAGAGAGGTACCCATGCAACATGCTAAATGATATAAAAATGGGAAGATTATCTAGTTCAGGGAATTGATCTGCTTAGATCTTTTAATCTTAAAAAGAAAAAAAAAAAAAGGAGTGAGAATACAAATTATTTTTAGACCTGAAGCCAAGAACCCAATTCAAAACAGGGCTTTTCTGAGGAAAAAATTAACCTGGAAGGAGGAAAATGAGAAATAACTTAGTTTGTCTCTTCATGGTCTCTGGAATTCTAGTCTCAAATGGCCACCCCCAGAATTCACATCTCTGAGATTTCACAGGATCCTCCTGATAGAGAGCACATTACAACAAATGTCATTATCAATTTTATATTGTGTATACAAATAAATAAAAAGTAGGAGGGATTGAAGGAAATAAGAACTTATTGAATTATTAGCGGTTTAATTAAGAATCCAGGAAAGGGCTTCCCTGGTGGCGCAGTGGTTGAGAGTCCGCCTGCCGATGCAGGGGACACGGGTTCGTGCCCTGGTCCGGGAAGATCCCACATGCCGCAGAGCAGCTGGGCCCGTGAGCCATGGCCGCTGAGCCTGCGCGTCCGGAGCCTGTGCTCCGCAACGGGAGAGGGCACAACAGTAAGAGGCCCACGTACCGCAAAAAAAAAAAAAAAAAAAAAAAAAAAAAAGAATCCAGGAAATATCTAATGCCAAGCAGAAAGTGGCGAAGTACATCATCTCCCTGACTGGTCCTGGAGTCTCCAGACCTTTGGTTGGGACCTGGGCAGCTTTCAGATCTATGAAGAATGAGGGATTGATAGTTTTTACCTGGGATCATATCAGACTTTGGGATGAATGGCAATCAAATTATTAATAAAACTAAATTTCATGAAGCTCACAAACCCTAAATTCCTATACCATTCAGCGTGCTAATTATTTTTTTTTTACCAAAACAATTTCCTTAATTTTACGTGCAGTTGAACAGTAGTTATCACTTTTTTTAATTGCAAATGAAAATGTGAGTTTTGAAAAATTATAAAAAGATCTACAAACATGAGAGGGCTGAGATAAAGAAGGTAGATCATGGTCTAAAATCAAGGGAATAAAAACTTGAGTGTGAAATGCTTCTATTGTACACAAACAAGTTTTAAAATATTGAAAAAATAATATGAAATATAGAAAACAACAAAGGGCAACATTCTAAATGAATTACAAAGCTATAAAAAATGAATATACACAAAAGCAATTGCTTACATGGTGCAGCTACAAATTAGGAGTATGTTTGTAATCAAAACACTCATTTTTGTTGTATTCAGGAATAGTGGATCAATCATGCAAAGAGAGTATCTCCCTTGCTTCTCAGGGAAGATTGGGTTGACATAACCTGTGAATTAAGGAGCTACAGTCTCTGTAATTAGAAGCCTTGTAGTTCTAAAAAATATGGAAAGTATATTGCAGGTCTGAAGTGAATATTTATAACAAGGCCTCACTTCACATCCTAAGCCAGTTCACCCACTGAGTGGCAGCCACACTTTCAGGTCTTTTCAAGTAAGAAGGCTTAGGCTGTAATGCTGGACAATCTTGTTGGTTTCTTCATTTGTTATAAAATATTTAAAACAAAAACTTTAGACACATTTATTTATAATATATATAAACAAGAAGGCATATGAACTATCTAGTGTTCTGGAGCTCTCAACTGGGTAGTTTTGTTTTCTGCTGTAATATTGCCAGTTATTCATTCATTTTCTTTCTATACATGTCCAACTAAAGAAGAAAATTATGTGTGTTTGTGGGTGTGGATGTGTGTATGTCATATGTTTATTTGTACATAACATACATGTACACTGAATGGTATATGGAATGTAAGTGTTAATGTTCCATGATATTAGATTATACATAAATTATGACATGACAGAAGCCAGTTAACTACAAGTTATATTTTTAGTGCAAACTAATTATTCTCAAACACTGTCAGTATTTTTTGACTGAGTCCTTAATTACTTTGAACATGATTTTCATTTACTACTGTCTAGAAATTAGTGGTGTTAATAATCTTATGTGTCATAGGTAAGACTGGTAAAATTACCACTTCAGAGCTTTAGTGAGTGAGGAAAAATCTCTTTTTTTTAAGCCTATTTTTTAGAGCAGTTTTAGGTTTACAACAAAATTGTTAAGGAGATACAGAGATTTCCCATATCCCCCCTACTCCCCTCACATGCATCGCCTTGAGCATTATCCACATCACTCACCAGAGTGGTACGTTTTTTAACAAGGGTGAATCTACGTGGACATAAATCATAATCACCCAAAGTCCACAGTTTACCTTAGGGTTCACTGTTGATGTGTATTCCATGGGTTTGGACAAATGTATAGAATGGACAAATGACATATATCCATCATTGCAGTATCATACAGAATATTTTCACTGGCCTATAAGCCCTCTGTGCTCTGCCTGTTCATCTCTCCTACCTCCCTGTCCCCTACTCCCTACCCCTGGCAACCACTGATCTTTTTATTTTCTCCATAGTTTTGCCTTTGCTAGAGTGTCATATAGTTGGAAACATACAGTATGTAGCCTTCCCAGACTGGCTTCTTTAACTTAGTAATGTGCATTTAAGGTTCCTCCAAGGCTTGACAGTTCATTTCTTTTTAGCTCTGAATCGTATGAATGTACCATAGTTTATTTATCCATTTATCCACTGATGGACATCTTCCAAGTTGTGGCAATTACAAATAAAGCATCCATGTGCAGGTTTTCGTGTGGACATAAGTTTTCAACTCATTTGGGTAAATACCAAGGAGCATGATTGTTGGATTGTATGATAAGAGTAAGTTTAATTTTAAGAAACTGCTGAACTGTCGTCCAAATTAGCTGAACCATTTTGCATTTCCACCGGCAATGAATGAGAGTTCTTATTGTTCCACATCCTTGTCAGCATTTGGTAGTATAGGAAAAATCATAAAACTTTTTTTTATAATTGCTAATGTACAATCTAATAGAATACACTAGAACCAAACACACTGCTTTGGAACTTGCCGTCAAGACTTTTTGCCGTGGGGATATCTTACAAGCACTGAGTCCTGTTTGGACTTCAACTGTTATTTCTCACAGTGTTCCACATATAGACCCCCATTAACAATTGTTGGCTATGGAGGTTAACGAGAAGAAGGTCATTCTCAGTTGTATATCTCTGAGGTTGTCATTCTCAGTTTAATCTGCCATCTGAAGCAATGCGCTGAGTTTGTTCTAACATGAAAATGTTACCATCACAGTTCGATCTCTCACCTTCTTCTCTTCTTTGTATAATTGACTTAACAGGTATGTCAAGGATGCCACAATGCCATTGATCCCGAAGTGCAGCGGGTGACCTATAACAACTTCAGCTGGCACGCGTCCACAGAGTGCTTTCTGTGCTCCTGCTGCAGCAAGTGTCTCATTGGGCAGAAGTTCATGCCAGTAGAAGGGATGGTTTTCTGTTCAGTGGAGTGTAAGAAGATGATGTCTTAAGAGGGGGTACCAAGCAATATTGAGCCATAGCTAACCAGAGTGTTCTGCATTTCTACTGTAAAATGCAATTTAGAAAAACAAAAGGAAAAAAAGAAACTATAAAGGAAACCAGGAGATTTTGTTCAGTATCTTTCTTTGATGTTTTTCCTTATCAAATTTTTCATATCAATTTTTAAAACCTGCTTTAAGCATTTGATTTTAAAAATGGTAAAGAGTTTTACCTTTTCTTGGCTTTCCAGATATAAAATCTTTTGAGTTGGAAGCTTGGGTTTAATCATTCTTCATATTCCTGCCCCCTTTGTGCCAAACACAGTATATATGAAACATTTAAAAGTTAGTATTTGAATGGAAAGATGAGCATTTCATGTTCTATATTCTTTTTCACTTCTTGTATAAAATGAAAAGGAAATTAAACTTGCCCTAATGCCAAGGTTCTACGTTTATTGCCTCATCATATTCACTGAATTTTGTAGCGATACACAATGAATTCTTTTGACAGAGAAAATAGAAATGCAGCATAGTATGAAGAGCCGTTATCATTTTAATGCCTATGCATTTGCTATTTCCTAACTTAGGCAGAGGTGGCTTTATCGCATATCTCTATTTTTTTTATTTGCTCTGCCTCTCAGTATTCTCTTTGTAAGCTGATGACCTCCATCTGTGGCCTTGAATATTCTATTGTCACATGTGGCATCCACACTTTTTAATTCTATAGATGATTTTTGGCTTGGACGTAAAAGCCAAGCCACTCCTTTATATTATGCTTTCAATCCAAAGAACATGCATACTTTTTGTATCCAAGAAACTATAACTTGTATTGTTTGCACTTGCCTGCTGTGGTTTGGATAGACTTTTTGCATGGTTTTCTTTCTTTTCTAATGGATACTGTCCTATGATGCCTTTTCATGGGTATATATCAAATGCCTTCTTTGCCTGTATACTTCCATCCTTAGACATTTCTAATGTTGATTCTGCCTTATCTACTTCCATACATAGCTATGCACTATGAAAATTAAATGGAATGAATGATATGTATATTATTATTCAAAATAAAGTCTCTTTCACTTTAGTACTTGTATCTTTATTCTTCGCATCATTTTCATTTCAGAGCAAAAAAATCCTTCTGCAATTAAGCATTTATTACAGCAGGGGGCGGTGTTTCCAAGCATAAAAAAATAACCCCCCCCACCCCACCCCACCCCGCCCACACACACACATAAAGGCTACTTCTGACAAAGCAGGACAGAAACTAGGCTTTTCATTATGGTGAAGGGATAAATTTTATGAAACTTTATAATAAATGAAAGCATTTAAATTGTTGGTTTTCAAGTCATGCATGAGTTTTTTCTTTCAGGAAAGAAAATGTCATTTTAATTGAAGTTTGGGAAAGCTGTATTTTCTTGAGGTAAGTCTAACAAGTATTACTCTTATACTCAAATTGCAACTCTGTTTGGTTTTCTAAGAATTTTTTCATGGCAGCCTATTGTGAAAAGGGAAGCAAATGTGGAATAGTTTTAACTTCATTCTTCCTAATATTAGCAGGTCATGAGATTTCTTTTCTTCTTAGTCTGAAGCATTTGTCATAGCAGGAGTAGCACTTTTCTCTGACACATACCCAGAATAATTTGATTTTGATTTTTTTCAGCTCATGTCTGTTTGGCTAATAGCGCTTCTCCTAAATTCCACAGCCAGCTCCCCTGGCCCACCCTACCCCGCACTCACTAACATACAGATATCTGCACTTATTCCCTCTGCACTGTGCCTTCCCCAGGCATGAAAAGAGTGTCTTGAACACATCACCTTATCTAAGAAGTACTCTAATCCTGCACACAATTTTAAATGCTGATATCACAGATATCCATCATTGTCTATAAATACCACTTTATGCTTTCTCTCTTTTACCCTTATCTCAAATGGCAACAGATATATTTCCATCTTTTCCACGAAGTTGAACAAGTTAATTTTCCCACACATGGCTAAGTGGGAATAAATTGAAAAAATTTCTTTGCATGCTAACAGGCCTACTCCACATGTCTGCCTGCGCAGCCTGCAGTCTCCTGCGGCTGAGATTGAATCAGGCTGTTTTGGAGATGTAGAGGCTCAAGAAATTTGGCTAAATCCATCACTTACTGCCTGAGACACTGATTGCGTGTATATTAGGCATTTCCTAAAAGAATAAACTACTTTGCCTGAGAAATACAGAACCACTTGTTTTGACTCATTACCCTGACTAAGTTTTAGTTTGGCTTTCTAATACAACAGAATGAACTGTAATGAAATGTAATGCAAGAGAATGTGCACCATTTTTAATTGTTAATCAGATTTTTTTTTAAAGAGGTCTTTCAAATACTTTGTCCTATAAGCACTTAACAAGAGTGTAAGATGGTTACTAGATTCTATAATTTTTATTTTTCCTCTAGCCCTTAGGATATTCACCGCCTCACTTTCCACCATCATTTTATATTCTGCATTGACCTCAATTCTACATAATGGCTTACTTGGTACTGGCGCCAGAGTTAAATCCTTCCTTTGCAATGGGGAAAAGATAGGAAAGTAATAAATATTTCTATCTGAATGTGTGCATTTTTTTCTTCAAAAATAGATTATGAAGAATAAACTTTTGATCTACTTATTTCTTATGGAGTCAATAAATAGAAATTTCTATCATCCAAATCTCATTTACGTTCTATTTTTCAGATACATATAGCTTATCCATTTTTTGTACTCAATATAGCGGGCATTTGACTAACATGTCTATGTAGTTAGCAGTTGAGAGACCCTTACCCTGAAAGGGACTAGACAGGGAGGAAAAGAATACCAGAATATGAACCACGATAAAGGCACCACAGACAGTAAGAAAAGAAATGCCTTTTTCCCTTCTGCAGAAGCCAACATCTTGAGGTATAATGATGACTTCTGATTCTCTTATTCCCCTGTTCAGCCGTGGGTACTTGAGAATAACAATGTTGGATGAGGAAAGAGAAGGGAGATATTTCTTTCCTGAGACCCAGGAAGTTCAAAAGAAGATTTTGACACATCAGTTGCTAAAGTATATTGAAGTAATAAATTTATCATCCTTATTGGAAGAATCAGACATGTTAGAATGACTATATCATGAACTCATTCACAGAATCTGCACATAGCCTATTCATCTCTAAGCAGAAGGATTTTGCTCTTAACCTTTGAATACAGTTGTAATTTTGAGAAATCAGTGGATTTGGTTATCCAATCCCTTTAAGAAATACAAGTTACTCAGGAGACTCTAGTCATCATACTTTTTGGTATGGTATCTTATTTTATTTTCTTTTAATTTTTTTGGAAATGAGGGGATGAGGGTTGTTTTTCCTTTAATGAACTCTATCTGAAACTTCTGTGACTCTGAAGTCTTCAAGCACAGGTTTCCAAATCTGACTTTGAAGTATTTCAGCCCAATTTCACCAAAGGCAAGAAATTCATTATTGACTCATTCTTAAGGAATTTTCAACATGCAGTGTTTAAGCTCATCCAGCTTCACCATGGTTACCAAAGAGACACCACAGCCCAAGATCAGCATTAAGCCTCTGTCTCAAGATGCCCTGGCATATCTGAACTTGTCTTCTGGCTATTCACTTAATTCCTTGGAAAACTTATGACTCCATCAATGTCTCCATAAAATAGCACTTTACCACAAATTCTTACTAGATATGCCCTGCCCCTCCCTGACGTCTCCCGATTGAGGTGCTCAATGACAACTCTGACGACTGTACTGAATATTCACATATATGAAAGGGGTACATGGGTGTGTTTTGATCAAACAACCTGAAACACATTCTGGCTTGATTAATAGATTTTTTTCATATATTTACTACATGTTTAAATAGCTTTAGCTAATTATTTTGTCTCTTCACGGGGACAACATGTCATTGTAACTTCTATTTAATCTGATAATGTATTTTGAAACCCTCAAAGCAAGGTATCATTAACCTTTTATATTGTTTTCAATGGCATTTTATGCTGACATTTTTGAAGGATGCTCTTGATTTTTCTTCAATGATACTTTCCCCCAGGATATCTCGACCTTCAGACAAATAGCAAAAACAACCTATACCCTGGTACCTTTACTAGAGCCAGCCATTATTGAATGCAGAGACATTCGAGTTGATGTCCCCATAAGTAGTGACTAACTGTGAAGGCAACATGGCATAGTTCAAAGGTGGGCTGGGGTTAGGAGCCTAGAGACCTTCTGGCTAAGTCCCACTGATCCTCTCCTCCTCACAGTTACACTGAGTAGGACAGAGGACAAGATTGTTGGATTTGAGGAGTCTAGGAAATAATAGGCCCAAGTGTGGGTTGGACATCTATGAATATATTGAAGTCACCAAGAATAAAAACAGGGAAATCAGTGGAGAGAAGAGTGAGCCAGAGGCTAAAGTCATTTAAAACAAAAAAAAACCCATGAAGGAGTGTCCTGGAATTTGATAGAAGATGGCATCTAAGGGTAGAAATGGGTGGTAAAGTCTGTGGCCACATACTAGATATGCTTCAAAGAGCTGTGATTGTGAGGAAACAAAAAGGAATTAGTGGAAATAACAATGGAGAATGAGGAAGACACCTACCCCACCGGCATTGTGGGATGCCCATATGGGAGAAAAAGTAGCTGGCCTCTGCTTGAAAGGTCTGGAAGGAAAACCAGGAATCAGTTGGAGCAAGATGAAGCTGTTGAGAGTACAAGGGAGTTTGCAGTTCACAGAAGTTGAACTTCAGCGAGCATAGAGGTAAATTTTGGGAGTGTAGGAAGGGATAGAGCCAAATTAGGGGATTTGCAAAGAAGAATGGATATCAGGTTTCCAAACGAGGCCAAAAAAAAAATCTAGATACCTGGGGCAAACAGGACTGAGGGGCATACCAAGGTTAGTTTGCTAGAGGAGGATAAGTAATCAATTAGGAATGCTTTTCGTTGTAAGTAACACAGTTAAGAGTAGCTTAAAGACATAGGCTAGCCCAAATTTGGCTCAGAACAAGCTCTTTTTAATCTCTGGGCTCTGCTATCCTCTATGTGTTGCATTCCATTCTCAGGTTTGTCCTTTCATTCAAGCACCACTCCCTCACATAACAGCATCCAAGATACAAAGCAGGGAGACGGCAAAAGGTTTTACTTTCTTAACAAGGAGATAAATCTTTCCCAGGAGGCACCAGCAGACCTACCTAACTTTTCCATTTCATTGGCTAAAACTAGTTCACATGCTCATTCCCATCTGAAGAAAAGGAAAATAGTAGCTATGGTTGAGTTATCCAATCATAATTCATACCCTGAGAGCTGGGCATATGGCCACCCAGAAGAAAATTAATGTTCTGATAGAGGAAGAGAAGAAATGGCCGTTGAGAAGGCGAATGACAAAAACCACTAAGGTGAATGATGGTTTAGAGTTCAGAGTCTTTAGCTGGAAGGTATGGGATGCCCAGGCAGCTGTTTAGTTCTGAAGCTTGGGGTTTCTGTTGGCCTGTTAGATGAGCCAGGGGCATCATTTGGGGGCGCCTTTCTTAGGCAGGATGCCACTTACGTGGCAAGAGATGACATGGAGTCAGAGGAAGAGACACTGTGAAGTCCTTGGGGTGACATTACTAGATTTTGCTTGGCTTGCTCCCCCCACCAGCTCACTCTACCCAATCCATTTTCAAGCTGCAGGACATTGTTACTTCCCCTGTCAAGCTCCCTCACACTCTCTTGATTTCTCTCTCTCTCTCAACCTATAACTTGTTCCTTGGTGCCCCTACCATGCTGACTTATCTGGCCATCTGAAACACATTTCAGTCTGTCTGTGCCTGTCTCTCCAAGACCATAACCAACACTTTAGTGGATAACCTCATTGTTTCTCATCAGGGATATTGTAAGTTCCTTTCAAGCCCTCCTGTTGATAGTCTCACCCTCTCACCCTCATTCTAACTCAGTGGCTCATAAGCTTTAGTATGCAGTTTTGTCCAATAGAACATGAACAAAAGTAAAGCAGTCCCCTTCTAGGCTTGGCCATTAAAACTCAAGATCCCCTAGAAGATGGTGGAGCCAAGAAATAAAGAAGGCCCTTGGACATGCATACTGGAACATATGTGAGCAAGAAACAAGCTTTTACTGTTTTAAGCCACTGAGATTAGGTTTGTTTGTCATAGGAGTTAACCTTTCCTAACTAATACAGATAAATAAAGCAGACTTTTTACTCCTTTTACAAACATCCCTTGACTAGGTCATGTGTTATATTGGGGAACTGGGGGTGAACAAGGCAAGACTTCTGCTCTCAATTCTCCATAGTCTCATGGAAGAGATAGATAAGTAAACAGAAATTAAAGTAATGACGGGGACTTCCCTGATGGCACAGTGGTTAAGAATCCGCCTGCCATGAATCCGTTCATGCCCCGGTCTGGGAAGATCCCACATGCCACAGAGCAACAAAGCCCATGAGCCACAACAACTGAGCCTATGCTCTACAGCCCGCACACCACAACTACTGAGCCCGTGTGCCACAACTACTGAAGCCCGTGTGCCTAGAGCCTATGCTCCACAAGAGAAGCCACCACAATGAGAAGCCCGTGCACTGCAATGAAGAGTAGCCCCCGCTCACCGCAACTAGAGAAAGCCCGCGTGCAGCAACGAAGACACAATGCAGCCAAAAATAAATAAATCTTTAAAAATAAAAATAATGAAGACCTGTCCCCAAGAGAAGACAATGGAAATGATCCCAGAGTGACTGTGATATTGAAATGTCTTCTCTGATAGCAGAAGTTATTTTCACTGTTTTCTTAGATGAGTGGATGGATAAATAGAAGAAACACTGCAAATACAGAGTCTAAAAGACCTATCACAGTGGGATAGAAGGACAGGGAGGAGTCAAGGACAGCTCCGAAGCCCCAGCCCCGCCAACTGGAAGGATGATGGTAACAACCACAGAGATGGGAAATCCACTTGTGGAGGAGCTAGGTTGAGAAAAAAATGATGGGCTAGCTTTGGAACATGTTGAACTTGAGGCGGGTGGAAGGGTACAGTTTAGAACCTGAAATCTGATGCTCAAGAAAAACCTGTGGCTGCAGATGTAGATAAAGATAAAGAAGTCAACGGAGGGGCTTCCCTGGTGGTGCAGTGGTTGAGAGTCGGCCTGCTGATGCAGGCGACGCGGGTTCATGCCCCGGTCCGGGAAGATCCCACATGCCACAGAGCTGGGCCCGTGAGCCATGGCCACTGAGCCTGCACGTCCTGTGCTCCGCAACAGGAGAGGCCACAACAGTGAGACGCCCGCATACCACACACACACAAAAAAAGTCAATGGATAAAAGTTACATTAGCATCTCATATTAACTTTCAAAAAGGAGCCCGAGTTTCCTTATGAAATATGACTATATGTCAAAGATACTTTTGAAATGATTTCCATGTTACTCTATTTTTTCCAGGGTAAAATTATGACAAGTTTAGTATATTTTCTCTTGAAAAAATAAAAATTATACAAATAGTTTTGGTACTGCCACAATAGGCATTGCAAGTTCTGAACAACCACTTAAACTTTGTCTCAGTTTCTCCTCTATAAAATGAGAATATCAATCCCTATGTGGCAGACTGCATTTTGAAAAATAGCTGTGGTAATAATTCTGGTCCCATATGCTCTTCCAGAACCTTGCCACTCACCATCTGGAGTCTATCCTCCCTCCCCTTGAACCTGAGCAGGGCCTTGTGACTACCTAGATGAAGAAAATGTGGCATGCGTGCCTTCCTAGGCTAGGTCATAACAAGTGATATGACCTCTCCAGGCTCTCTGTCTCAAGGGTTATGCCTAGTCACCATAGTGTGAGGAAACCAAAAATAGCCCACCCAGTCCATGTGGAGAGGCCCATGTGGAGAGGAACTAAGGCTCCCAGCCCAATGCCAACATCAACTACCAGAAACATGAGTGAATGATTCTTCAAATAATTCCAGTCCCCAGCTTGAGTCTTCCAGCTGAAACCCTGACATCAGCAGAGAAAAGTTAAACCCATGTGTCCTGACCAAATTCTGGAACCATAGAACCCATGAGCATAATGAACGGCTGTTTGATGTCACAAAATTTTGGGGTAATTTGCTATGCAGCCATGATATCTGTAACACTTATTGAACAGAATTATTATATGCATGTTTTGCAAGAATTCTCCTTTCTGCATTATTATACATAATACATAACATTATACATAAAGGAGCATTTCTACAAAACATGTAAATTTGCTCCAGACACTACAAAATGTTACTTATATAAATGTATTACTTGGGATATTAACTTTCATCCTTTTATCTACCTTTCCTCTCCCTTTGCTTAAGGATTTCTGCAGACATACAGTCAATAAATGTAAATCCATAAACTCCATCTGCAGAGTTTATAAACATCAGAAACAGTTATAATAATCTGGATTCAGAAAACCTGGTGATCAGTATTTCAAGACAGTACATTCCATGGGTTAGGATCATGGTCCTGGAGCAAGTGGAAGGCCTATATTCCTATGAGGAGTCTTCAGGTCTTGATTCCTACTGGACAAATGGAATCCTCAGCACTCCAGTTGCCAAGGTGAGAAACACCTTCAATGCTGCTGAAGATTCAGGGAAAGAACTTAGAATACAGGATACAGGGCCTTGTTTATTCTCCAAATCCTATGAAATAAAAGTCACTTATTTAGGGAAGACTGAGGGGGAATTTATTAAAAACCCAAAAGTTCCCAAGTACTGTAGGTATAAAACTATGTACAATATAGGCCTTGCCCTCAAGAAGTCCACAATCGCATAAAGGAGACAGACACTTAAACAAACTAGCAATCCATTGTGATAGAAGAGTAGAGATAAAATCTGGAAATTAGCTCAGGAGTTTATCAAAACTTACAGTTTATCAACGAATAATACTATCACAATCAGTGATTTACTCGATTTCTTATAATTTCTTTCTCAAATTTAAGATGCATGACTTCCCTTTAATTGCAGTTTATATAATACCTTCAAAGTATTGAAGCATATGTAAGGGAGTATGTGAGTTTTGACAGTCCTGCTTAACAAAGGCATACAGTACATTACTTTATTTCCACACACATTTTCTCTTTTTTTTCTTGTTCCAAACGAAGTTCTGCTAATAGATTTGAAATGGAGCAGGGGGAGGTGAGGGGAAGAGAAGCTAGAGGACAACATAGGACCATAGCAACATACAAGACTTTCATTCTGAATCGATTTTCCATGCCTCACTCTATTTTCCACCAAATGGCACTGCACCCAGCATTTTCCAATATCAGGAAATCCCTTTGCAGTTTTGCAAAATCTTTGAAGTAACTGTAGGGAATTATTGTGAAATCGTCATCACCACTTAATATTTGTTAAGGATTCTTCTCTGCCCATTCCTACTGATGGCAGCATAAAGCAGAGAAAGCACTACAGGCGGAGCTGCTGACATAAAGTGTTTTATCTTAGAGGGAGAGTTCAGTATTCCCATCGAAGGCTGAGAATAATTTTTGCTTCTTCACTTATAAAATGAACATAGGAATTTCCATTACTTATCTCCAGCAAAAAAACTCATTGCGGGATAATCACAGAGCGTTATTCGGAGTACTTAATAAGGATTTTACCAAAGGAAGAGTTTAAAGCTTTAAAATGGCATTTCTTACTTGTGTGTGTTGGGGCAAGCATTATTAAATGAGAGCAAATTTGGGCTGGAACATTTTTTTTTTAAACAAATTTCATTCATAGTCACTTTCTCCTTTTTAAAATTGCCTTAACATTCTTTTTTTTTTTTTTTGCGGTACGCGGGCCTCTCACTGTTGTGGCCTCCCCAGTTGCGGAGCACAGCCTCCGGACGCGCAGGCTCAATGGCCATGGCTCACGGGCCCAGCCGCTCCGCAGCATGTGGGATCTTCCTGGACCGGGGCACGAACCCGTGTCCCCTGCATCAGCAGGCAGACTCTCAACCACTGCGCCACCAGGGAAGCCCCGCCTTAACATCCTTTTGAACAGCAAAGCTAGTCACTGTTCTAAGTGTTTTATACATATACACCCAATCCTTATAACAAACCTTTCAGGTAGGTATTTTTTACTATATCATTTGACAGATAAGGAAACTGAGGACAGTGCAATTATGTAATTTGGCACAAGTCACAGAGTTAGGAAGGGGAAGAACTGAAATTCGAACTCTGGCAATCTGGCCCCAAAGTCTGAATTCTTACTCACCTCACCATACTGCCATAGTGAGTACATGTCTCTTCCCTTTCATATAAACTATGTCAGGACCACATAAAAATAGTTTTCTTTGGCTTGTTTGCCCTGTACAGGAATTTCTCCCATGCACCTCTGCATCTTCCAAAAGCTTTATTAGCGCATCCTTTAAAGAAAGGTCTTCTCTCCTTAAGAAGTTGCTCTACATCACATTGATTCTGGGCCATGCAGCCAGCAGCAGCCCCATGTCAGCCTGCTAAAGACAAAACCCTTTCTGTTTCTCAACCAAATTCCTCATATTTTGAGCAGAAAACAAGAACTGCCCTGCTGAGATGCCAAGGGAAACATACTTACATTATGAACTGTTTCTAACAAATGTTTTGGAAATTTTAAAGGGACAACTTTCTAAATATCTGAGACATTTGCAAACAACCCAGAAACACAGGCCAGCTTTGCAGCCCAAGTATCGCTTCTGGGTTGTATAATCTTCTTCCTGAAAGCAGCTGTTGCGATGCCCAATTATCAGTCATCCAAAGATAACAACAAATGTTTTCTAAGGTTAAAGTAAACAAAGTAATCTAGGCCTTTGATTTTGAAATGTACATTATTAATATAATTTTGGCATTATTTAACAGATTTCAAAGTGGAATCAAAGGTTTATGTTTATAAAGTTTATATTCATTCCACAAAGTTCAAGACGTTTGGCACTGCTAGGGAAACTTTAAAAGAGTAACAAAAGATTACCATGAGGAATTCAAAGCTGCCTTGTATGGTAATGCTGATTCAAACCACCACATAGCTCAGCATTGTAAGTTTAGCTGTAATTTTAAGGATGGATCAGTGTGTAGCTGCAGAGATTACTAAGTATAACACAGTAGTTTGTCCATTAACAATTAATAAGGGACTTTGGAAATTTTACAATTAATGTCTCAGTTTTGAAAACACACTGGAGAAATGAGAGAGAGAGAGGGAGAAAGAGAGAGAGAGAGAAACAGAGAGAACTGTTCAATTTTTGGCTTCATTTACTAAGTATTTATTAGCCTCTTTGACTGTTCTTCAGCAACAGCAGCTCCTCCTTGCCTTGTAGTTGTAAACTGCACACTTTTGCCAACTTGGAATGCACACTGTGTTCCTGCCCAGCCCAAGCTCACTCTGAATCCGCCCGCTCTCAAACCCTGCTCTCCCAAGCTCTTGATTCGTTGGCAGCCGGTAAAAGGGGTTTCCTTATGAATCATAGTGCGTGGGGAGGCTGAGTGGTATACCCCTCACTTGTGCCATAATCTGTGTGGAATGTATTTGAAATAGAAGACAGAAATCTAGAGTTTAGTTCAACATCTGACTTCAAGCACATTCTCAAAAAATTGGAGTGCAATGTGGAAAAAACACTGTGTCTCTACTGCTGTGGAAAAGTTTATTCCCATTAACATTGTCTCCAAAGGGACAGGAACTAAGTTGTGCACTTTCAGGCTCTGAGGTCTCTGATTAGGAAGGAGTCCATTTCTCGACGCTTTTAGATGACCCAACTTTCCTGTTCAGTTAATATACTTTTATTACATCCTTTGGTGGGCTGAACTGGAAAGGAGTGTGGTTAAGAATACACAGTTGCCATAGACAACAGTTTTCATCAATTCTATTGAACAAATGTAAAGTCTGATGGATCCCATCTATAACTGCAAGACGAAGGCTAAGAATATTATAAGATAGGTGTGTTTATAAAAGTCAGAATAAATGTGAGAACACTTTCCCATCACCTGTCATCACCTGTTTATGTTATGTTAAAGAAAATGGGTTTACTTATCAGCAACATGCACTTACCTGGCAAAATGAATTGCAACTAGCTATCCAGTTCTAAATTTCATTTCAAAGAAACTAGATACACTGTACTAACCAAATCTTTTATTTTCTTCTTAGATTGCACTAAGTACGCAAATATCTTAAATGAAAAAAAAAAAAAGACTGGTAAAGGCATTTTGAATGAACAGAAAAACTGGGAAATGTGTGGCTATAAGCTTAGAATTTGCCCTAAAAGCTAAATGTATCAAACTCACATATTCTCCCAAACTATAGAGAATAAATCATGTTTCAGAAATGTAAAATGCACATATGTCATAAAGTTTTCTCTGGTTACTAGGCAATAAAATGATTATACCTTCTTAATTCACAAATCTTATAAATGGAAATAAGTCTGATACCTGCTGACTTTGATTAATATTCAAAGAAATAAGTCAAGTTATTTTGCTCATATACCTTGTAACATATATTTCCAAGTAAAGGTAAGTGATGTGAGAAAAGAGGAATGAATAATAATAATAAGTAATCTATTTTGGATACTCATAATTTTGGCTTGATACAGAAGTCCCTTCAGTGTCAATCATCTAATACAATCACTGGATATGGCTGATGTCAGCAGTCTCATCAGTATGTAGAAAATATCAAGCCTGTGTTCACTCATTTATTCAACAATCAGTCACTCAGGGCTTACCAAATTTTGTGATGTTTACAAGGTGTACAAGGAGCCCATAAGCTCAGGAAGCTCACCATTTGGGGAGAGAGGCAGACATGCCAACAAGTAATTAGCATGAGCATGTTAAGCCCTCAACAATTGAGGACTAATAAGAACCTGCTGTAAAAAAAAAAAAAAGAATTTCTCTCTCAGTCTTTGCTCTTTTTCTAAAAATTTATTTTTATAATGGGGTATAGCTGATTTTCAATGCTGTGTTTCTTGCTGTACATCCACTTGAGTCACTTACACTGAGATATAAATAAATTCTTTTTCAGTTTCTAAAAAAAAAACCCTCAACAGAGGGGAACATGAAGGGAGCAGAGAGAAGAAGACCAGGGCAGACTTTGGGAGAAAGGCAATAGTTGAACTGGGTCGTTAACAGGAGTGTAAGTGACCCAGGAGAAGGGGTGGGAGGTTTTGATAATGTGATTTATAGTAAGAAATATGTACTTGGTCTTTGTCCAGTTCCTGGCACAGGGCTCCCAAAATCCTTGAAATTCCCTAAGTGATAATAGAGGTAAAAATGTCTTTAGTTATTCATAACAAGCCTTTTTCAACCACACTTTAGTTTGCCAGGGGAACCAACCACGTGATAAGAGGGTTGGAACTTTCAGCCCCACTGCCTGACCTCTGGGGAGGACAGAGGGGTTAGAGATTGAGATCAGTCACCAATGGCCGATGATTTAATCAATCATGCCTAGTTAATGAGACTTCCATAAAAACTCAGAAGGATGGGGTTCTAAGAGCTTCCAGGTTGCTGAACACTTGGAGATACAGGGAGGGTGCTGTGCCCAGAGAGAACATGGAAGCTCTGTGCCCCTCCTCACATACCTTGCCCCATTCATCTCTTCCAGCTGGTCGTTCCTGAGTTATAGACTTTTATAATAAACCAGTAATCTCATAAGTAAACTATGTTCCTAAGTTCCATGAGCCTCTCTAGCAAATTAATTGACCTGAAGAGCAGGTTGTAGAGACCCCCAGTTTACAGCCAGTGGTCAGAGCGCAGGTAGCAACCCAGACGTGTGACTGGCATCTGAAGTGGGGGACGTGGAGAGGCAGTCTTGTGGGACTGGGCCCTTAACTTGTGGGATCTGCAATCTCCAGGTAGATAGTGTAAGAACTGAGGTAAATTGTAGGGTACCCAACTGGTGTCACAGAATTGTCTGGTGTGGGAAAACTACCACACATTTAGTGATCAGAAATACCAGAAGTAAAGTAGTGCAGTGTGAGAGCAAGGAAACACACATCTGGCCACTGAAGTGTTCTCTGTAAGCAGGAAAAGGAACACACAGGAATCTGGTCTTTCTGTTCATTTTTTTGTTTTGTTTTCAGAAGAGACATGGAGCAGTAAAGGGCATTTCAGACAATGGCATTTGCAGCAAGATGGATGGACCTAGAGATTGTCATACTGAGTGAAGTAAGTCAGACAGAGAAAGACAAATATCATGATATCACTTATATGTGGAATCTAAAAAAAGGGTACAAATTAACTTATCCACAAACAGAAATAGAGTTACAGATGTAGAAAACAAACTTATGGTTATCAGGGGATAAGATGGGGTAGGGATAAATTGGGAGATAGGGATTGACACATACACACTACTATATATAAAATAGATAACTAATAAGGACCTACTGTATAGCACAGGGAATTCTACTCAATACTCTGTAATGGCCTACATGGGAAAAGAATTTTAAAAAGAGTGGATATATGTATATATATAACAGATTCACTTTGCTGTATACCTGAAATTAACACAACACTGTAAATCAACTATACCCCAATAAAAATTTTTATAAAAAGAAGACACTGTGCAGTAACAAGACATGTGAGTATGGAGTGAAATTAGGTAGCGGTAGCTTTTGATTAATAAAAGAAAGGGAATATTGGCGGAGAGAGTGATAGATTTTGGGCTGGCCAAGCAGAGAGGCAAGGTGAGTTTCACTGTAAAGCTTGCTAAGGAGAATGGACTACACAGCAATATTTTCCAAAAGGTGTTTTATGAACTATTAATTTCATAGACCACTTGTTTCTTGGGTTATTTATAGTGAACTGAGATAAACAAAAGGATTCTTATTCAAGTAAGTTTGAGGAATGCTGGATTTCTTTTCTGCAGAAGTTCTCTGAGTCCTCAGTACACTAATCCACATGGCTATACAAGACAAGGTAATAAAAACTGAATTTCCCACACTTATTTGACCAAAGAACCCTGTTTTGCACAGGTTATTTCAAAGAAATAGTGTTCCACATAAGGTCATTTGGAAATGCTACTATAAGGAGTTGAGTGGAATTAAAAGTCTTAATTGTTAAAGGTCAGGGAGATTTGTGGCCAAATCTGTATTTCAGAAATGCAACTTTGGCAAGATTAGGGAAGGGGGGTTGGAAGTGAGTCAGAGTTGGAAGATGAATGGAGAAGCTAAGAAAACAATCTAAGCAAAGGCCATGAAAATGGAGGAAAAAGTCTGAATTTGGGAAATTTTCAGAATTGACAGCTCCAAAGGGCTAGTTGGACATGGAGAGTAAAGAAGTGAATGAGAGGAAAAAGTAAATAATAACTTAACCAAGTAATCCAAGGTAACGTCATCCATAACGAGACAGATTGACACCATGTGCTTCCTGATGTGATACACTGAGAAAGACACACTATCACTTACATTATATTCCAAACAATATATAATCTGAAACTAATCTTAATAAACCCAAATTGATAGATGTAAAATCAACAGAATGTATTCTCCAAAAATATCAATGTCACAAAAGACAAAGAAAAGCTGAAGAACCACATCAGATCAAGAGAGACTAAAGAGATATGAAAACTAAGTGTGAGTGTGATTCTTAATTCCATCCTGGACCAGCTAAAAATATGATAAAAAAGACATTAAAGAGACAATTGAGGGCTTCCCTGGTGGTGCAGTGGTTGAGAGTCCGCCTGCCAATGCAGGGGACATGGGTTTGTGCCCCGGACCAGGAAGATCCCACATGTCGCAGAGCGGCTGGGCCCGTAAGCCATGGCCGCCGGGCCTGCGCGTCCGGAGCCTGTGCTCCGCAACGGGAGAGGCCACAACGGTGAGAGGCCCGCGTACTGCAAAAAAACAAAACAAACAAACAAACAAAACAACAACAACAAAAAAGACAATTGGAATAATTTGAGTAGGTCTTATGGATTAGATAATAGCATTGTATCAATATTAATTTTTTTTTTTTTTTTTTTGCGGTACGCGGGCCTCTCACCGTTGCGGCCTCTCCCACTGTGAAGCACAGGCTCCGGGCACGCGGGCTCAGCGGCGATGGCCCATGGGCCCAGCCACTCCGCGGCACATGGGATCCCCCTGGACCGGGGCACGAACCTGTGTCCCCTGCATCAGCAGGCGAACTCCCAACCACTGTGCCACCAGGGAAGCCCCAATATTAATTTTTTATTCTAAAAATTTTACTGTGATTATGTAGGAGAATGTTCTTATACTTAGAAAATAACAATGAATATTTAGGGGGAAAGGTGCATGAGGTCTGTAACTTACTCTCAAACAGAATAGAAAAATTTATATGACTATGTGTATGCATATAGATATATGGAGAGGGAGGGAGGGGGAGAGAGAGAGAGGGAGAGGGAGGAAAGAAAGAAAGAAAAAGAAAGAAAGAAAGAAAGAAAGAAAAAGAAAAAGAAAGAAAGAGAAAGGAAGGAAGGAAGGAAGAAAGAAAAAGAAAGAAAGAAGGAAAGAAAGAGAAAGAAAGAAAAAGAAAGAAGGAAAGAAAGAAAGAAAGAAGGAAAGAAAAAGAAAAAGAAAGAAAGAAGGAAAGAAAGAAAGAGGAAGAAAGAAAGAAAATATGAGAAAATGTTAAAAATTGGTGACCAATCTAGTTGAAGGGCATTTGGAAACTTTTGGATATTTTTGGCAACTTTGGAAACTATTTCAAACTAAAATGTTAAAAAAAACTCAGCCATTTCACTTGCAAAGCCAATAGGTACAAAATACAAGTCAATGATGGTTTTGCAGTTTCTAGCTTCAGTGATGGATTGAGCATACAGACTAGGGAGGAGCAGGTTTGAGAGAAGAAGGTGGAGTTTTGTTTGGGGCATGTTTCATTAAAATGCCAATATCATGTCCAGGGGAACACAGCTGGTAAGATGCACCTGAAGTTCTGGAAAGAGAGGACACTGGAGTCAAAGATTTTGAAGACACCTTTACATATGATAGTCTCCACCTGCTGGTATTTTTAATTAAATGACAGTTTCTCTTTTCATTCAAACAACTTTAGTTGAGCCAGAGCAAATTTACAACTTTAGCTTGGGCTTAATTTTTAATCTCTAAATATGACATATGAAATTTTACCACCTTTTGGATGAGCTAGACACTCCCAAAAAGGATACTGACATAAATGACTTAGTTACAATTAAGTTTAGAAGAAAATTCAGGTATATTATATTAAATAATTGATTCTCAATGAATATTAGGGATCAACAGCCACAACCTGGCTTCCTAGACATTAACAGCGATTAAGATTTTGTACATGTGCTCCAAAAGTTGATTGAAAATAATAACATATTAGTTGAGATTGAGTTGAGTTGACTCAAAAATACCAGTGGTGTTTTTAACCTTCCTAAACTTCATGATCTACAGAGCTTGCGTTTCACGAGCAACTTGAATATCGGTTTCGTTAAGTTAAACAACATTACAGTGAAAACATTTATTTTAATAAAGACTTCCCTTTAACCTAAACCTCTAATTTCATTAGAAAATGGAGAACACTAACACTAAAGTAGATTCAACTGGCCAGACTAAAATAATGTCAGCTTTTCCAAACCGCAGTGTATAAAAATGAACAGGCTCAAAATATTTTGCCGAAATAAATATTATCTCAATTTTGTGTACGTAAGGCAGTTTCAACTTTTCCAAGACTAAATGCAAAATATTTTTGATGACTCTTGCCTGTTGCAAAATGCCATAGATACCCTCCTGTCACGCTGGGACACCAACTCACCCTAACATGTAAATAGCTCATGCATGATTTCCTTCCATCTTTTGGATCAATTATTTGAATAACAGCAGAGTAATCCTTCCACTCTCTTTACTAGAACTAAATGCTGTTTAAAGCATATCAAACAATGTCTAGCCAGACTGCCTGGGTTTAATTCTGTCTTTCCCCTTTATTAACTGTGACCTTGAACAAGATGTTGAATCTCTTTGTGCCTTGTTTTCCCATCTATAAATGGAGCAATGACAGTACTTAGAGCTTTGGTCACAGTATGTGCCATATCAATTAGCCAAAGTAAAATTAATCCCACCTGCCTAGATGAATAGAAGTCCCAGCTTCCTCCAGGGGCCAATCCCTAGTATCTCATCAAGAAGCTACAGAGACTGTCATACAGTGTGAAGTAAGCCAGAAAGAGAAAAACAAATATAATATATTAACACATGTATGTGGAATCTAGAAAAATGGTACAGATGAACCTATTTGCAAAGCAGAAATAGAGACATAGATGTAGAGAACAAACGTGTGGACACCAGCGGGGGAAAGGGGAAGGGTGGGATGAATTGGGAGATTGGGACTGACATATGTACATTACTAGGTATAAAATAGATAACTAATGAGGACCTGCTGTATAGCACAGGGAACTCTACTCAGTGCTCTGTGGTGACCTAAATGGAAAGGAAGTCCAAAAAGGAGGGGATATGTGTATACATATGGCTTGTTCACTTCACTGTGCAGCAGGAACTAGTACAACATTGTAAAGTAACTATACCCCAATTTAAAAAAAATAAAGAAATCATATTAAAGACAACAAATACTCAAAAAAAAAAAATGCTGGGACAAGAGGACTCCACCAACACTATTTATACGATGGCAATTCCAGAAACAAATACCCTCTGTCCTGCTGTTGTGACTGCTGTCACTTCTACCATGACCTATGGATGCTTCTAGAAGTAACTATGGCAACTGATCATGCTCTGCTTGTGTTTGTTGAACACTACCATGCTCTGATCTAAAAGAAGAGAAACCAACTTTCCTCTTTACCCATCTGCCCCAAGAACTGTAATTCTATAAGCCTATCACTGCAGTTCAAGAACTCCAAAAACTAATCAATCACTAATTTTAAATTATTGAGCAGTCTATTTTGGTATTTTTTTTAAATAAAATTCTTCAGGGACTTCCCTGGTGGCACAGTGGTTAAGAATCTGCCTGCCAATGCAGGGGACATGGGTTGGATCCCTGGTACAGGAAGATCCCACATGCCACGGAGCAACTAAGCTTGTGCACCACAACTACTGAAGCCCGCACACTCTAGGGCCCGCGTGCCGCAACTACTGAGCCTGCGTGCTGCAAATACTGAAGCCCCTATGCCTAGAGCCCATGCTCCGCAACAAGAGAAGCCACCGCAATGAGAAGCCCATGCACTGCAGCGAAGAGTAGCCCCCGTCCACTGCAACTACAGAAAGCCTGCACACAGCAACAAAGACCCAATGCAGCCAAAAGAGTTTTTAAAATAAATAAATAACTTCTTCAATAAACTGTACTCATCAATTTATATAAATTCAATAAATTTCCCATCTTGGAAAAATATCTTTATCCCAATGCTATGTTCAGGAAAGCCAGCACAAAGGCCATTAGAAGAGGCAGGAAAAGTATTACTTAAGGAGGGCAGACAGAAGGTCTATGCAAAGGAACTGGAAAGCCCATTGTGACCTGAAGTGAGTTGAAGAAAATTACTCAAAGCATTTGTTACCTCTCAAAAAGTAATGTGTCAGGGAGGACCTTCACGATGGCAGAGGACTAAGACGTGGAGATCACCTTCCTCCCCATAAATACGTCAAAAATACATCTACATGTGGAACAACTCCTACAGAATACCTACTGAACGCTGGCAGAATACCTCAGACTTCCCAAAAGGCAAGAAACTCCCCACGTACCTGGGTAGGGCAAAAGAAAAAACAGAGAAAAAATAGGGACGGGACCTGCACATCTGGGAGGGAGCTGTGAAGGAGGAAAAGTTTCCACACACCAGGAGGCCCCTTTACTGGCAGAGATGGGGAGTGGGTGGTGGGGAAGCTTCGGAGCCATGGAGCAGAGTGCAGCAACAGGGGTGCAGAGGGCAAAGCAGAGAGAATCCTGCACAGAGGATCAGTGCTGACCAGCACTCACCAGCCTGAGAGGCTAGTCTGCTCACCCACTGGGACAGGTGGGGGCTGGGAGCTGAGGCTCGGGCTTCGGAGGTCAGATCCCAGGGAGAGGACTGGGGTTGGCTGCATGAACACAGACTGAAGGGGGCTAGTGTGCCACAGCTAGCCGGGAGGGAGTAAAGGGAAAAGTCTGGACCTGCCAAAGAGTCAAGAGAACACTGTTTCGGGGGTGCGCAAGGAGAGGGGATTCAGAGCAGCGCCTAAACGAGCTTCAGAGATGGGCACAAGCCATGGCTATCAGTGCGGACACCAGAGACAGGAATGAAATGCTAAGGCTGCTGCTGCTGCCACCAAGAAGCCTATGTGCAAGCACAGGTCACTATCCACACCTCCCCTCCTAGGAGCCTGCGTAGCCCCCCACTACCAGGGTTCCGTGGTCGAGGGACAACTTCCCCGGGAGAACACAGGGCATGCCTCAGGCTGTTGCAACATCAGGCCAGTCTCTGCTGCCACTGATTCTCTCTGCATTCCGTACCCCTCCCTCACACCGGCCTGAGCCAGAGCCCCCGAATCATCTGCTCCTTTGACCCCCTCCTGTCTGGGTGAAGAACAGAAGCCAGAGGGAGACCTACATGCAGAGACGGGGCCAAATCCAAAGCTGACCCCCAGGAGCTGTGCGAACAAAGAAGAGAAAGGAGAATCTCTCCCTGCAGCCTCAGAAGCAGCGGATTAAATCTCCACAATCAACTTGATGTACCCTGCATCTGTGGAATACCTGAATAGACAACGAATCATCCCAAAACTAAGGTGGTAGACTTTGGGAGCAACTGTAGACTTGGGGTTTGCTTTCTCTAATTTGTTTCTAGTTTTATGTTTACCTTAGTTTAGTATTTAGAGTGTATTATCATTGGTAGATTTGTTTATTGATTTGGTTGCTCTCTTCCTTTTTTTATATATATATATACACATATATATATTTTTCCTTTTTCTCTTTTTGTGAGTGTGTATGTGTATGCTTCTTTCTGTGATTTTGTCTATATAGGTTTGCTTTTACCATTTGTCTTAGGGTTCTGTCTGTCCATTTTTTTGTTTTTGTTTTTTTTTTGCAGTACGCGGGCCTCTCACTGTTGTGGCCTCTCCCATTGTGGAACACAGCCTCCGGACACGCAGGCCCAGCGGCTATGGCTCACGGGCCCAGCTGCTCCACAGCATGTGGGATCTTCCCAGACTGGGGCACGAACCCGTGTCGCCTGCATCGGCAGGTGGACTCTCAACCACTGTGCCACCAGGGAAGCCCCGTTTTTTCTTTAGTATAGTTTTTAGTGCTTGTTATCACTGGTGATTTGTTTATTGGTTTGGTTGCTATCTTCTTTTTATAATTACTTTTTCATTTTAATGACATTTTTTACCTTAATAACTTTATTGCATTTTTTTCTTTCTTTCTTTCTTTTTCTTTTCTCCCTTTTCTTCTGAGCTTTGGGGCTGACAGGGTCTTGGTGCTCTGGCCAGGAGTCAAGCCTGAGCCTCTGAGGTGCGAGAGCAGAGTTCAGGACTTCGGTCCACCAGAGACCTCCCAGCCCCTTGTAATATCAATTGGGAAGAGCACTCCCAGAGATCTCCATCTCAACGCTAAGAGCCAGCTCCACTCAAGGACCAGCAAACTCCAGTGTTGGACACCCTATGCCAAACAACTAGCAAGACAGGAACACAACACCACCCATTAGCACAGAGGCTGCCTAAAATAATAATAAGGTCACAGACACCCCAAAAGACACCACCGAATGCAGTCCTGCCCAGCAGAAAGATAAGATCCAACCTCATCCATCAGAACACAGGCACCAGTCCCCTGCAACAGGAAGCCTACAAAACCCACTGAACCAACCTTACCCACTGGGGGCAGAAACGAAAAACAACAGGAACTACGAACCTGCAGCCTGTGAAAAGGAAACCCCAAATACAGAAAGTTAAGCAAAATTAGGAGACAAAGAAACACACAGCAGATAAAGGAGCAAGGTAAAAACGCAGACCAAACAAAGGAAGAGGAAACAGGCAGGTTACCTGAAAAAGAATTCAGAGTAATGATAGTAAAGATGATCCAAAACCTTGGAAATACAATGGAGAAAATACAAGAAACATTTAACAAGGACCTATAAGAACTAAGAGCAAACAAACAAGGCCGAACAACACAATAAATGAAATTAAAAATTCTCTAGAAGGAATCAGTAGTAGAATAACTGAGGCAGAAGAATGGATAAGTGACCTGGAAGATAAAATAGTGGAAATAAATACCACAGAGCAGAATAAAGAAAAAAGAATGAAAAGAATTGAGGACAGTCTCAGAGACCTTTGGGACAACATTAAACACACCAACATTCGAATTTAGGGGGCCCAGAAGAAGAAGAGAAAAAGAAGGGGACTGAGAAAATATTTGAAGAGATTATAGTTGAAAACTTCCCTAATATGGGAAAGGAAATAGTCAATCAAGTCCAAGAACTGCAGAGAGTCCCATACAGGAAAAATACAAGGAGAAACACACCAAGACACATATTAATCAAACTATCAAAAATTAAATACAAAGAAAAAATATTGAAAGCAGCAAGGGGCAAACAACAAATAAGAAACAAGGGAATCCCCATAAAGTTAAGAGCTGGCCTTTCAGCAGAAACTCTGCAAGCCAGAAGGGAGTGGAAGGACATATTTAAAGTGATGAAAGGGAAAAACCTACAACCAAAATTACTCTACCCAGCAAGGATCTCATTCAAATTTGACAGAGAAATGAAAACCTTTACAGACAAGAAAAAGCTAAGAGAATTCAGCACCACCAAACCAGTTTTACAACAAATGCTAAAGGAACTTCTCTAGGCAGGAAACACAAGAGAAGGAAAAGACCTACAATAACAAACCCAAAACAATTAAGAAAATGGTAATAGGAACATTCATATCAATAATTACCTTTAAAGTAAATAGATTAAATGCTTCAACCAAAGCACACAGCCTGGCTGAATGGGTACACAAACAAGACCTAAATATATGCTGTCTACAAGAGACCCACTTCAGAACTAGGGACACATACAGACTGAAAGTGAGGGAATGGAAAAAGATATTCCATGCAAATGGAAATCAAAAGAAAGCTGCAGTAGCAATTCTCATATCAGACAAAACAGAGTTTAAAATAAAGACTATTACAAGAGACAAAGAAGAGCACTATGTAATGATCAAGTGATCAATCCAAGAAGATATAACAATTGTAAATATTTATGCAGCCAACATAGGAGCACCTCAATATGTAAGGCAAATGCTAACAGCCATAAAAGGGGAAATCGACAGTGTCACAGTCATAGTAGGGAACTTTAACACCCCACTTTCAACAATGGACAGATCTACCAAAATGAAAAGAAATAAGGAAACAAGCTTTAAATGATGTATTAAACAATATGGACTTAATTGATATTTATAGCACGTTCCATCCAAAAACAACAGACTGCACTTTCTTCTCAAGTGCTCATGGAACATTCTCCAGGATAGATCATATCTTGGGTCACAAATCAAGCCTTGGTAAATTTAAGAAAATTGAAAACATATCAAGTATCTTTTCAGAGCACAATGCTATGAGACTAGATATCAGTTACAGGAAAAAATTTGTAAAAAATACAAACACATGGAGGCTAAACAATACACTACTTAATAACCAAGAGATCACTGATGAAATCAAAGGGGAGATCAAGAAGTACCTAGAAACAAATGACAATGAAAACACGATGACCCAAAACCTATGGGATGCAGCAAAAGCAGTTCTAAGAGGGAAGGTTATAGCAATACAATCCTACCTCAAGAAACAAGAAGCACCTCAAATAAACAACCTAAACTTACACCTAAAGTAATTAGAGAAAGAAGAACAAAAAAACCCCAAAGTTAGCAGAAGGAAAGAAATTATAAAGATCAGATCAGAAATAAATGAAAAACAAATGAAGGAAACGATAGCAAAGATCAATAAAACAAAAAGCTGGTTCTTTGAGAAGATAAACAAAACTGATAAACCATTAGCCAGACTCATCAAGCAAAAAAGGGAGAAGACTCAAATCAATAGAATTAGAAATGAAAAAGGAGAAGTAACAACTGACACTGCAGAAATGCAAAGGATTATGAGAGATTACTACAAGCAACTGTATGCCAATAAAATGGACAACCTGGAAGAAATGGACAAATTCTTAGAAAAGCACAACCTGCCGAGACTGAACCAGGAACAAATAGAAAATATAAACAGGCCAATCACAAGAACTAAAATTGAAACTGTGATTAAAAACCTTACAACAAACAGAAGCCCAGGACCAGATGGCTTCACAGGCAAATTCTATCAAACATTTAGAGAGCAGCTAACACTTATCCTTCTCAAACTTCCAAAATATAGCAGAGGGAGGAACACTCCCAAACTCATTCTACGAGGCCACCATCACCCTGATACCAAAACCAGACAAAGATGTCACACACACAGAAAAAATTACAGTCCAATATCACTGATGAACATAGATGCAAAAATCCTCAACAAAATACTAGCAAAGAGAATCCAACAGCACATTAAAAGGATCATACACCATGACCAAGTGGGGTTTATCCCAGGAATGTAAGGATTCTTCAATATATGCAAATCAATCAATGTGATACACCATATTAACAAATTGAAGGAGAAAACCCATATAATCATCTCAATACATGCAGAAAAAGCTTTGGACAAAATTCAACACCCATTTATGATAAAAACCCTCCAGAAAGTAGGCATAGAGGGAACTTACCTCAACATAATAAAGGCCATATATGACAAACCCACAGCAACATCGTTCGCAATGGTGAAAAACAAACCATTCCCACTAAGATCAGGAGCAAATCAAGGCTGCCCACTCTCACCACTATTATTCAACATAGTTCTGGAACTTTTAGCCACAGCAATCAGAGAAGAAAAAGAAATAAAAGGAATCCAAATTGGAAAAGAAGTAAAGCTGTCACTGTTTGCAGACGACATGATACTATACACAGAGAATCCTAAAGACTACCAGAACACCACTAGAGCTAATCAATGAATTTAGTAATGTAGCAGGATACAAAAATTAATGCACAGAAATCTCTAGCATTCCTATACACTAATGATGAAAAATCTGAAAGAGAAATTAAGGACACACTTCTATTTACCACTACAACAAAATATTAAAATACGCAGGAATAAACCTACCTATGGAGACAAAAGACCTATATGAAGAAAAGTATAAGACACTGATGAAAGAAATTAAAGATGATATAAACAGATGGAGAGATATACCATGTTCTTAGATTGGAAGAATAAACATTGTGAAAATGACTATACTACCCCAAGCAATCTACATATTCAATGCAATCCCTATCAAACTACCAATGACATTTTTCACAGAAGTAGAAGAAAAAATTTCACAATTTGTATGGAAACACAAAAGACCCCGAATAAGCCAAAGCAATCTTGAGAAAGAAAAACGGAGCAGGAGGAATCAGGATCCCTGACTTCAGACTATACTACAAAGCTACAGTCATCAACACGGTATGGTACTGGCACAAAAACAGAAATATAGATCAATGGAACAGGATAGAAAGCCCAGAGATAAACCCACACACATATGGTCACCTTATCTTTGATAAAGGGGGCAAGAATATACAGTGGAGAAAAGACAGCGTCTTCAATAAGTGGTGCTGGGAAAACTGGGCAGGTATATGTAAAAGAATGAAATTAGAGCACTCCCTAACACCCTACACAAAAATAAACTCAAAATGGATTAAAGACCTAAATGTAAGGCCAGACACTATCAAACTCTTAGAGGAACACAAAGGTAGAACACGCTATGACATAAATCACAGCAAGATCCTTTTTGACCCACCTCCTAGAGAAATGAAAATAAAACCAAAAATAAACAAATGGCACCTAATCAAACTTAGATGCTATTGCACAGCAAAGATACCATAAAAAAGACGAAAAGACAACCCTCCGAATGGGAGAAAATATTTGCAAATGAAGCAACTGAAAAAGGATTAATCTCCAAAGTTTACAAGCAGCTCATGCAGCTCAATATCAAAAAATCCCCAAACAACCAGGGCTTCCCTGGTGGCGCAGTGGTTGAGAGTCTGCCTGCCGATGCAGGGGACACGTGTTCGTTCCCTGGTCTGGGAAGATCCCATATGCCGCGGAGCAGCTGGGCCCATGAGCCATGGCCACTGAGCCTGCGCATCCGGAGCCTGTGCTCTGCAACGGGAGAGGCCATAACAATGAGAGGCCCGCGTACCGCAAAAAAAAAAACCAATCCAAAAATGGGCAGAAGACCTAAATAGATATTTCTCCAAAGAAAATATACAGATTGCCAACAAACACATGAAAGCATGTTCAACATCACTAATCATTAGAGAAATTCAAGTCAAAACTACAATGAGGTATCACCTCACACCAGTCAGAATGGCCATCATCAAAAAGTCTACAAACAATAAATGCTGGAGAGGGTGTGGAGAAAAGGCAACCTTGTTGCACTGTTGGTGGGAATGTAAATTGATACAGCCACTCTGGAGAACAGTATGGAGGCTCCTTAAAAAACTAAAAATAGAACTACCATATGACCCAGCAATCCCACTACTGGACATATACCCTGAGAAAAATATAATTCAAAAAGAGTCATGTACCACAATGTTCATTGCAGCTCTATTTACAATAGCCAGGACATGGAAGTAACCTAAGTGTCCATCGACAGATGAATGGATAAAGAAGATGTGGCACATATATACAATGGAATATTACTCAGTCATAGAAAGAAACGAAATTGAGTTATTTGTCATGAGGTGGATGGACCTAGAGTCTGTCATACAGAGTGGAGTAAGTCAGAAAGAGAAAAACAAATACCGTATGCTAACACATAGATATGGAATGTAAAAAAGAAAAAATTGGTTCTGAGGATCCTAGGGGCAGGACAGGAATAAAGACGCAGATGTAGAGAATGGACTTGAGGACACTGGGAGGGGAAGGGTAAGCTGAGACGAAGTGAGAGAGTGGCATGGACTTATATATACTACCAAATGTAAAACAGATAGCTAGTAGGAAGCAGGCGCATAGCACAGGGAGATCAGCTCAGTGCTTTGTGACCACCTAGAGGGGTGGGATGGGGAGGGTGGGAGGGAGATGCAAATGGGAGGGGATATGGGGTTATATGTATATGTATAGCTGATTCACTGTGTTATAAAGCAGAAACTCACAGACCATTGTAAAAGCAATTATACTCCAACAAAGATGTTAAAAAAAGAATTTAAACAGAGGAGAATAAATTGTAAAATAAATTTTTCCCCTACTTTTCTTTCTGAGCCTTCCCTCTATTTATTTATTTTCTTGGAATATCACTTATTAGAATATAACGCCATTGCTCTCAATGAAAATAAAAACAATACACCAAGGGCTTTTCTGTTCTTCAGTAACAAGTGTCTATTTAAAGGCTAGGTGTAGTAGCATGACTGTAAATGTGATTGGAAATATGGGGAAGTAGAGCATGCTTTTTGATCAAAGATGAAGTGTGCTATCTCCTCTGTTGAGTTTGAGGTAGATTGGAACCCAGATTTTTCTGTACTTCAAGACCCATGAGTTTTCAACTACCCCAAGGGTGGCAGGGGCTGTGGACACGCCCTCCATCCTCCAGCCTCTCTTAGAGTTCCAGTGGGGCCACATGACCAGTTATAACAGATGGGTAGGAGTGGAATGGCACATGTCACTTTGAGACCAGCCTGACTCTTCTACCTCTCTTCCTAGCACATTGGAAACAAGATTTTATGTAACAGAAACTGAGTATGGGGTGGGAGTAAATCATTCACATTAAAATGTAACTAGAAAGTTAGTACAAACAAAAGAATCACTGTGATATAATTATATGATTTTAAAATTTATTTTCATTATCTTTTGCTATTTTCTTCACACCTCACTTAAAGTATTACACAGCTTTGATATTGCTAATGTCCTTTGAGTTTTATTCTGTTTTTAATACGGCCAAATAATATAAAATAACATTCATCTGAAACCTCTGTTTCTGCCCCTGTCTCCATCTCTCTGCCTCTGTCTGTCTCTTTCTCACACACACACACATATATACACACATACCCATTCTTTTTCTACATTTATTCTTAATATTACAAAAATCCTCTTCCACCATGAGGAAATTTGAGCAAAAAGTCAAAATAAAATTTAGACCTAAAAGTTGCTTATGGCTTGTTAACTGATAGCAACCCAACATCAGTATGATTCAATAATTAAAACTGCTCTTTCATTTGAATGGTTAAAGAAGGAAGTGTGGGCAATGGGGAGAGGGAGGAGGGAAAGGAGAGAAAGAACAGGGAGTGACTAGGCTGAAGAGGAGGCCAGAGTGCTAGAAATGCAGAAGTACAAGTGGTTAGGAAAAAATATTTTTGAAGAAAGTTATATGACAGAAAGAGCTCATTACTAAAGCATTGGGTTTATAGTTTAATGCCTATTCCTTTATATACTTATTTGTTAATTTCTTCAATTTATTTAGCTGGCTCACAAAATTACACCACCCTTTTCAGACAGGCAGATAAAGCTCAGGCAGAAAGATAACTAGGAAACTGTCTGAGACTTTATATTGCTTGTTACAGCATTCCCCGCACCCCTCTTTTTTTTAATAGAAATATGTAGGCCAGTGGTTCCTTCAGAAGAAAGCTTTCTTCATACTCCAGAAAGTCATAGGGAGGTTGCTGAAAAGAACAAGCCGTGCACACAGAAACATGCCCAGAAGAAATAGTCATTCCCTTGGCTGGAATGTTAGATCTGCTTTGAAGTAGCTGAGGTGATGCTGATCTCCCTGGAAAAATAGTGGGAGTAAAACCCAGCAAGGTCATTCACCGTGGGAGCTCGGGTAAGAGTAGATTTGGCCAATCAGTCCATGGCCATATTTTTATTCAATGTAGCTGACTCCTCAGTGTGTGGGACTTAGGATTCCATACCTAGGGAATCAAGAGATGAAGAAAACTATTTAAAAAGGCGGAAAAAAGAAAACTTGAATACTAGGAGCAAACGGAAGACGTGTTTGTGTGCATACAGAATGCTAGGGGTTGGCATGGCATGGGCTGGTGACAGTTGAACAGATTTAGAGACCAGAATCCTGGATTCTATCTAGTTTGCACCTCGTGCGAGTCACTTTTTATGTCTGATCTTCATTATCCTCATCAGTAAAATGGCAGATTTTTATTAGATGATCCATGAGACTTTCTCTCATCTAATACTATAAACACTCTAGGCACAGCTTTCTGATTGGCTCAAAAGTCTGAATCAATATGACTCATAGAATGTGGCTTTGTTCCGGCTCATTCTTGATTCTGGAGCATGCGGAAGCCTGGGTGAACTCCTCTTCCAAGGCTCTCCTTGTATAATGGTGATAGTCCTTACAACACAGGGCCCATGCCCCCAGCCCCGTCCTTATTGCTGGGGATTTTTTTCTCACTTTGGCCAACTCTCTGGTGATCCTAACCTGTGGACATTTGCCTAATCACGTTTGCTGTAGAAAGCTGAACCCTGGTGCTGGATTGGGATTTAGATGGTCAGTTTTATTTTCTGTTCCTTAAAAATTGAGAGTAAAGTATTTCTGAATTAAAATGAAATGATTAATATAATGTGTTAAAGTTTGTTTCTGGGGCATTATTCCAGTAATTAATGAGTTGTGTGGGAGCTCCAAAACAGCAATACAGGAATGTATGCTGGGCAAGCTATAAAAGAAATGTCAGAGTTTTAACAAGTAGTGGCCTTGAGTAAATCATGCCAGGCTAGGAAATAGCAGTGCTTACCATACTACTGATCTAACTATATACCCCTCCCCCAACAATTCAAGGCTTACTTCTTTTGAAAGCAACTGAACTTGGTAAATATAAGAAACAATAGATCACTCTGGCTACATACTACACTTGGCAGTGTGGGGGGGAGGTTAAGAATACCTTTGTCTGCCTCCTACTGCCCCAACCAATTAAATTAGGTTCTCTGTGATGAGGCCAAGGTGTTGATATATGTGCTAAGTTTCCCAGGTGACAATGCTTCTTCAGCAGACAGGGCTGAGAGACATGCATTTGATGGTCTCTTCCAGGGCAGCTTCCATAGAGTTGAAAACAGCTGAAATTGAAATGAGGAGGTTTGGGGTTCAAATTATAACTCTCTCATTTACAAGCTGAGTGTCCTTAGGCAAGTCATCAAAACTTTCTTAGTCTCAATTTCCCCAACTATAAACAAGGAGACAAATTATTGAGAAAGCAAAATAAGGTATATTTGAAAATATTTGCTACATAATACGTATTCAAAAAGGTATTTACCAAATGTTGGATTTGTTTTCTTTCACTTTGTTAGCTTAATTTTAGGTGGTGAGAAGTGGTTAGTTATTTAAAGTGGTGAAAATCTCAGTACTGAGTATGGTCACTATAGTAAATAAGATGCCTATAAAATACATGTGAAGAATAGAGACATTGATTTTGTTCTCACTTCCCTCCCAGTTAAGAGATCTCTAATTGTGGATCTGCGGTTAGGCTGATTCAGAGTCCCTCCCACTGGAGTTCTGATATATAAGGGGATTAGAGCATAGTTCTGAGTGGGTGATGGAGACCCATGGGGCTGACCTCCAAGGTGTGGCTGGTGGTGGCAGCGTTGAGGTCAGGCGGAGGGGCAGACCTGCCTCCTTGGCCTCTTCGGCCTCCCATCTCCATTTCTGTTGAGATCTATAAAGTCAAGAATCCATGGTAATGGAAGCATGAACTGTGCCTTCTCTTTCTTTATATAAGAGTAGTCCCAGCTGTGATCTTGGAGGGAGGTGAATAAAAAAGGAAAACAAAAATGTAGGGAAAAGGGAAATAATTACACAAATACTTAAGAAAAGTTACAGATAAAATTGTCTGAGAACCATTCTCCCAAATAACTGCTTTGTATTTTCCAGGTTGTTGTTATTTTAGTTGTTTTTTTGTTTTGTTTTGTTTCCTCAGTATGAGTATTTTATAAATTTAGAAAGTAAGAGCTATCCAAATTAAAATTAAGGTATAGTACCTTCTGTCTTGTAATGAATGCCCCCAGCACCTTAAATCTGGATGGTTTTTCAAAACTTGACTCCACAAATAATGTTGAAAACCCCTCAAAACTGGTACAACCAGTTTTTAGATTGCTACATTAGCAAATCTTTTGCTACAATGTATAAAACAACAAGCTTTCTAGTTATTTCACAGAAATTTAGGTTTTAAAGATATCTGTAGAAATCAGCTAACTCATGCCCCCCCACCTTGAGTCACATAGAAGCTGAACAACCTCCCAGGATAACACAACTCATCAATAGTGGTACTAAGAACAGAATCCAGCGATTCCAATTTCATTGATGCTGCAATTACAGATACCTGGTATCTGGATTTGAAGAAGACTTCTTTGTGAGCTTTCTTTCGAGAAACAGATTACATTGTTTCAAAAGAAATAACTTTCAACTTCATTAAAGGTTGATATCAGTGAATAAGGTCTGAACATCTAATGTATAACTAGTAACTACAGTTGATAATAATGTATTGTATAATTGATATTTGCTAAGAAAGTAGAACTAAAATGTTCTCACCACCACCCCCCACCCACAAAGATAAATATGTGAAGTTATGGATGTGTTAATTAACTAGATGGGAGGAATCCTTTCACAATGTATCTGTATATCAAATCATCATGACATACTATTTAAACATCTTATTATTTTATTTATCAATGACACCTTAATAAGGCTGAAAAAAAGTTGCTATCAAATAGGGTTTTCCAGAAGAACTCATAGATTCTATATTCCCTGCATTCTCCTATGTTTGAAAATTTGCTTGTGACTTTTATAAATGAATATTTTGGCATGGTATAATATTTCTGGTTAAAATCTCTGACTTCAAAACTCTGCAGACATCATTCCTCGGTCTCCTGACATTGAATACTACTAGAGACAAGACAAAAGCTGTCTTAATTCCTGCTCTCATGAGTAACTTTCTTTGTTTTCTAAGTGTGTGAAGACTCATTTTCTTCTTTCTTAAAGTTCAATTATTTCAATACCATTTATCTAAGTATTGATTGTTCTTTATTATTTTTTCATGATCTGCAGACTTTATGCTTCATTTCAGAGGAAATTTCCTCTATTATATATTTTAAATAACTTTCTATGTCTTTTGTTGGCATTTCTATTTTAGAGACACCTAGAATTCTTATATTGAATTTTATTTGTTCACCCTCTATATCTATCATTATTTCTCTAACTATTTTAATCCCTGTGGGCACTGTGCTTACCTAAAATTTTTCCACTGTGCCAGAATTTAGATTTCAAGCTGTATATATATGGCCTTTTCCATTTTATTTATTTTACAGTAGTGTTGTAGTTAACAATTTGCTTACTCAGTTAAGATGCCACCAAAAAACTACTAGAGCCCATCAGTGAATTCAGCAAAGTTTCAGGATACAAAATTAATATACAGAAATCTGTTGCATTCCTATACTGTAACAATGAACTATCAGGAAGAAAAATTAAGGAAACAATTCCATTTACAATTGCATCAAAAAGAATAAAATACCTAGTAATAAATCTAACTACGGAGGTAAAAGATCTGTACTCAGAAAACTATAAGACACTGATAAAAGAAACTGAAGACAAAACAAACAGATGGAAAGATATACCATGTTCCTGGATTGGAATAATTAATACTCTTAAAATAACAATACTACCCAAGGCAATCTGCAGATTCAATGCAATCCCTATCAAAATACCAAAGACATTTTTCACAGAACTAGAAAAAGTAATTTTAAATTTATATGGAAACACAGAAGACCCCAAATAGCCAAAACAATTTTGAGAAAGAAGAACAGAGCTGGAGGTATCATGCTCCCTGACTTCAGACTATACTACAAAGCTACAGTCATCAAAATAGTATGGTACTGGCACAAAAACAGACACATAGATCAATGGAACAGAATAAAATCAATGGAACAGAATAAACCCACACACTTATGGTCAATTAAAGAAGGCAAGAATATACAATGAGAAAAAGACAGTCTCTTCAATAAGTGGTGCTGGGAAAACTGGACAGCTATATGTATATTTTTTTTAAAAAAAGATGAAATTTACAAAAGTTAACTCAAAATGGATTAAAGACCTAAATGTGAGACCTGAAACCATAAAACTCCTAGAAGAAACAGGCAGAATACTCTGACATAAATCGCAGCAATATTTTTTTGGATCTGTCTCCTAAGGCAAAGGAAACAAAAGCAAAAATAAACAAATGGGACCTAATTAAACTTAAAAGCTTTTAGACAGCCTACTGAATGGGAGAAACTATTTGCAAATGATATGACCAGGGGTTAACAGCCAAAATATATAAACAGCTCATATAACTCAATATCAAAAGAACAAATTACCTGATAAAAAATATGGGCAAAAGACCTGAATAGACATCTTCTAAGGAAGATATACAGATGGCCAACAGGCACATGAAAAGATGTTCAACATTGCTAATCATCAGAGAAATGCAAATCAAAACCACAAGGAGATGTTACCTCACACGTCAGAATGACTATTACCAAAAGGACCACAAATAACAAATGTTGGCAAGGATATGGAGAAAAGAGAATCCTTGTACACTGTTGGTGGGAATGTAAGTTAGTGCAGCCACTGTAGAAAACAATATGGAGGTTTCTCAAAAAACTAAAAATAGAACTAGCATATGATCCAGCAATTCCACTCCTAGGTATATATCTGAAGAAAACAAAAACATTAATTTGAAAATATACATGCACCGCAATGTTCATAGCAGCATTATATGTAGTAGCCAAGATATGGAAGCAACCTAAGTGTCCATCAATAGATGAATGGATAAAGAAGATGTGGTATACACACACAAACACACACACAAACACACACACACATACACACACATACACACACACACACACACACACACACACACAATGGAATACTACTCAGCCATAAAAAAGAATGAAATTTTGCCATTTGTATAAACATGGATGGACCTGGAGGGTATTATGCTTAGTGAAGTAAGTCAGACAGAATAAGACAAATATTGTATGCTATCACTTATATGTGGAATCTAAAAAATAAAATAAATGAGTGAATATAACAAAACAGAAACAGACTCACATAAAGAACAAACTAATGGTTACCAGTGGGGATAGGGAAGCGGGGAGGGAGGGGCAAGACAGGGGTAGGGGATTAAGAGATACAAACTACTATGTACAAAATAAATAAGCTACAAGGATACATTGTATGGTACAGGGAATACAGCAAATATCTTATAATTACTTTAAATGAAGTATATAAAAATTTTGAATCACTTTGTTATACATCTGAAACTAATATAATATTATAAATCAAATATACCTCAATAGAAAAACATAAAACAATAAAAAGTTACCCAAATAAAGTTAGCAAAAAACAAAAACAAACAAAATGTTCATTGACAGAGAAGTGGATAAAGAAAATGTGTTTATACATACATTTTCACTGAAAAATGCAAAGTAATTTTTGATGCATGAGGAATATTAATGATGTTTTAAACTTTCTTTGCTATTTTTCAGCATCTTAGAATTACCATGTTAAAGCTTTGTTTGAGCTAGATTAAATCACTGATTTGATATCAGCCCACCAACTCTTCATACATTCTTTACTTGTTAAGCTATTGCTGCCTTAGGCATTTAGGAAAAGTAAGGATTTCTAAATTATATGACATTATTCTTTTTCTCTATGGTGTACAACCTCTGTTTTTCTAAATGCCTACTCAGAAAATATGTTCTTCTCACACTTTGCCTTGTCAACTGATTTTAGATAAAATCTTTTAAGACTCATTTACATTTGTAAAAAGGAAAAAAGAGTAGGTGACCCACTTTGGTTAAAACTTTTGGATTTATATCCCTTACCTCCTTCAAACACTGCAAGCATATGATAAAAAATTCACTAGACTAGAAAAACCAATCTTGTAGCCACTAAATACAATAAATAAAAGTCTACAATAAATAATATAATAAATGGCCTACAATAAAACCAATATATAGATTTATTTAATAAATTATTTTTTCTTTTGGTGGAGTTTCAATGGGAAATTGAATCCACTCAGATCATCTAAAATGGTTCCTTCCATGGCCTTAAACTAGTCATTGGGCTGATGAGGCAATGGGAAGAGAGGCTAGGAGTTTCGACCACTCTATATAAATAGAGACATTTCAGCTCAAGAAACAATTTAAGATCCAGTCCCAGACTCAAAGAGGCTGAAGGCAAGAGGATTCAAAGAAGACTTCTGAATAAACAGTGAATCTATTATGCTACTAAGGAAAACCAGGGTAAATCCCTTTTGATAGGTCTCAATTAAGCACCAGTTATAGAACATTTTGCTAACAGTCATACTGGAAAATTCTCCAATAAGTAAAGCCACAGAACAGACATTTTCATGGGGTCACAGAAAACCCCAAGACAGCCCTGGATCAGAGCCACCAGTGTCTGTAGCATCCCAAGGAACACACTGAAAAGCAAGACTACAACTCTGAGACTTGGCAAATTAGATTCAGAGATTTTACCAGCTTGATGGAATCTGACCCTTCAAGGATTTGAGGAGACTGTGTGCTCTGCCATCTGTGGCTGAGGCCAGATCTTCACACCAATGAGCAGATTATGGATAAGCTGGTGATGGAGCAGTTTATGATGTTCTTGTTGCAGGATTTCCAGGTCTTAGTCAAGGAAAGTGGCATGGAGAGTTTCAAAAAACTGGAGGACATGCTAAGAAATAACAAGAACCCCCAAAATAGACCATAGTCAGCTTACAAGGAGAGAAGTTTCTTCTGCAAAATTCAAATGTTCAGATGGTGGAAGCTGAGATCAGTGACATGGGCAATGGGAGAAACTTATTCAGGAAGCCTGAACCTTCTATGAGTGAGATACATTCAGATGACAGAAGGAACAGAATATTCTCCTGCCAGAGACCATTCCTGAAAAAGGTAAACTGGAGGTTCTACAACTCAAACAGAAATTGGAGAAGGGTCTGATGGAAGACAGGGGAGAGACAAGAATACTTAAATCTCAGGAGCCTCAGCTTCTGAAGGGTCCTGAGAGGGAAGTTTTGACTCAGAGTGGACACAAAAGAGACTCTCAGAAGAGTCTAAGAAGTTCCAAAAGAAAACAGGACAACAGTTCCATTTCCCAAGAAGTGCCTCAAGAAGGAGCCACATATTTGGAGAAAGGAGAATTCTCAGGACAACTTGGGTCAAATTCAGTTCTTTCACCGAGCACCGTGGGACCAATCGGTCATCATATTGGAAAAGAAGCCACAGACACCATATGAATGTAGGGTATGCAAAAAAAAATTTCATTATAAGCCTCAGTTTGTCACTCACCAGAGGACACACACAGGAGAGAGAGACCCTTTAAATGCAATATCTGCCCCAAAGGTTTCATGCAGCTTTCAGATCTCCAAGTTCACCAGTGAATCCACACAGGCGAGAAGCCATACTGTTGTGAACTCTGCACCAAGGAGTTCACCCACGACTCCACCCTGCCTGCTCACAAGAAGATCCACACAAAGGAGAAGCCGTACCAATGTGAAGACTTTGAGAAAGCTTTAAGCCACAAAGGGAACCTCAACATTCACTGACAAACCCACTCTGGACTAAAACCTTATACATGTCCCTAGTGTAACAGCACCTTCTGTCAGCTGGGAACTTTTAAACACCATGAAAAAACACATTTAAAAATGACTTCCCAATGATTCCACCATCAGGTCCAAGTCCATTCTGCCCCAAGAAGGAAATTAAATGGTTGTAAAAATGATGTATGACATGTTAAGCACTTAACGAGGTTTCTGGAACATAATAGGAGTTCCATAAATATTAATTATGAGGACCTTTGAAAAATTACTTATCTTCCCTATAAGTTTTTGTTTTCTACTTCATTATAGCCCTTTGTTTTATTATTATAAGTTTTTTAGGTTTATGTTGCTATTCTTCTTCCAGTGAGTGCAAGTCATGAGTTTTCAATATTTCATCATTAAACTGAGCTACTGAAAATAAATAATTAATTAATTAAATAAAAATTTTCACTGCTCCAGAATTTAGATTTCCTGCTGTATATATTGCTTTTTCCATTTTATTAATTGTCCAGTAGTGTTGTGGTTAACAGTTTGCTTACTTAGTGTAGTAATCTCCCCCTTAATGTCATCTTACTGTTTTATTATTTTAATGTCATCTTACATAATCATTTTTGAATTCATAATTTTACAAGGTTTTTTTTTTTTAATAAACTCAAGGCACTCACATAAATTGTCTTCCATTCTCTGGTTTTCTTCTCCAGACTGAGCTCATCAGTTTGTCTGTTGCATACCTTGTTCCTCATCTATATGTAGATTTATCCAGCTATTGTTTGATGGATCACATTTCTACATCTTGTTCTTTTGTAACATGACAATGTGGATATTGTATAGTAAAATCTATTTGATAGCCACTCTCCTTATCTCTTGGTATGACACTTAAAGATCTGAATTTTGAGATCTGAATCTCTATTTTCTGTATACTGAAGGTACCAAGGAAGAAATGCTTAAATGAAGTCACATACTTTGTTTCCCTCCTGAAATACTGTTACTAAAGATACTTTAGCAGGGCCCCTGCACCCAGCCAGGGATGCATTCACTCCTGCAACTTTCTTCTGCTCTATCCACTTAGTACACATTCCTGGAAATGCCCAACTTCTTGCCTTTGCTGAGATCTTGCAGTGAGAGCTTATGCACTCAAAATGTTTCCTGTATTTATCTCTTGACTTTCCAAGGATGCCTCCTCAATCCACTTCCCTCCCTGTGGAAGAAGTTGGTGAGAATGTCACGATGTTGTGGATTCACAATATTAACTGAGTATTGTTTCTGCAGAATGGAAACAGGGTTAGAACTCTGTGCCACATCAGAATTTACTCATTTATTCAACACATATTTTTTTGTGTCAATTCTGTGGCGAGCTCCATCTTAGGTTTACATCAGTGAAGAAAAAATTAACAAAGTTTCTGCCTCATGAAGATCACCTTCTAGTGGGAATGAGATAACAATGAATAAATAACAAAACATACATAAGTCAGGTGTATAAATATGATGAAGAAAAATGAAGCATAATAGAGAGTTACAGGGCTTGCTGTTTTAGATAGGGTGGTCGAAAAGGACTTCTGATATGGTGACAGAGCATAAACCAGAAGAAAGTGGGTGGTAAGTGAGCCAGGTAGCTCTGAGGGGAAGAACTCTCCAGGCAGAGAATATCTAAATGCAAAAGCCCCGCACTGGGAAAGTGATCGGCATAACTGAGGCACAGTGAGGAGGCCAAGGTGACTGATTGGCTGTGAGGTCAGATAGGTGGTGGGAGCCCCAGAAGACACTTGGGCTTTTACTTTGAGGAAGATGGGAAGACATTGGAGGGTTTTGCATAAAGAAATGACATATTTTGAAAGGATTCCCCCCTCTCTCTCTCAGCTTGACACTTTCCAAATTTATGAAGAGAAGATTGCCTTTTTCTGCTTAGGCTGCTGCTAACCCTCTTAACATTGTTTTTTTGTTGTTGTTGTTTTTTCTTTCAAGTTAGTTAGGAGAAATATAGCCTGTGAACCCTCTTCACTGAGCCATCTCTACCTCTGCCATCCAGAAGGAGGAAGTTTCATTCCCACTGTGCTCTGGTGGCTTGTAGGCAAGGTCCACTCACACTCACCCTCCAGGCCAGGTCAGGAGGGCTGTGCCCTGAGGCTCTCTGGGAACAGCACAGTGAGTACGTTCACCACCCCAGCCTCAAATCAGCCTCACCTTCAATCCAGGCAGTGTGTGCCTGTGCAGTAGTGCTTTACGGTTCCTTTTTTATAAATATATGACTCAAAAGAATATTGTTCTTTGTTTATCTTTCTCAGAGTTTGAAGTGTTTATAAGAAATAGTTATAGATTTATTTTTCAAGGTTGCTACCATTAAATCAAGAATTTTAAAAAACATAAGTATGCCCCCAATTGTATTTTTCTTATAAGAGAATGCTAAATTTACCAAAAAAATGTTATATTTGCATTAAGAAAGGACTAGCAACACATTAAAATAATAAATTATCTCTGATACTAAATGTATATAGAAAATTTCTTGAATATCTGAAAAACAGGATTTCAGATAAAAATCTAACATACTCTGCTTTTTTTTACTGGACTACTTCAAATTTGGTTGTGTGAAAGGGGCTCCAAATGTTCTTCATGCAAAAGTCCAGGTCTAGGGTCTCATGTTTACTTCCTGTGACATAAGGGTAAATAATTATTTGAGCACAGTAGAAACAATGGCACTAGATTTATTAAAATCTGGTTTAAAATGTAAAGAACATGTAATTTTTATGAATTATTTATAGACTAGGGGACAAAACTAATGAAGTATTAAGGGAATAAGAAATGAACCTTGAATTTATAGATATTTGAAATAAATCTTTTGACTATGGTAATGGCAACCTAAATTTCTGAAGGATAAACATAGAAAAAGCCTAAACTTAAGGTTATATGTAAGGTATATTGGGTACCATGTCAATAAGCTTATCATGTCATATATCGTGTATTGTTCTTGTGGTTATTTTTCTCAAAGAATTTTTTTTTAACATCTTTATTGGAGTATAATTGCTCTACAGTGGTGTGTGAGTTTCTGCTTTATAACACAGTGAATCAGCTATACATATACATATAACCCCATATCCCCTCCCATTTGCATCTCCCTCCCACCCTCCCCATCCCACCCCTCTAGGTGGTCACAAAGCACTGAGCTGATCTCCCTGTGCTATGCGCCTGCTTCCCACTAGCTATCTCTTTTACATTTGGTAGTATATATAAGTCCATGCCACTCTCTCACTTCGTCTCAGCTTACCCTTCCCCTCCCAGTGTCCTCAAGTCCATTCTCTACGTCTGCGTCTTTATTACTGTCCTGTCTCTAGGTTCTTCAAAACCACTGTTTTTTTTTTACATTCCATATCTATGTGTTAGCATACTGTATTTGTTTTTCTTTCTGACTTACTCCACTCTGTATGACAGACTATAGGTCCATCCACCTCATGACAAATAACTCAATTTCGTTTCTTTCTATGGCTGAGTAATATTCCATTGTATATATGTGCCACATCTTCTTTATCCATTCATCTGTCGATGGACACTTAGGTTACTTCCATGTCCTGGCTATTGTAAATAGAGCTGCAATGAACATTGTGGTACATGACTCTTTTTGAATTATATTTTTCTCAGGGTATATGTCCAGTAGTGGGATTGCTGGGTCATATGGTAGTTCTATTTTTAGTTTTTTAAGGAGCCTCCATACTATTCTCCAGAGTGGCTGTATCAATTTACATTCCCACCAACAGTGCAAGAGGGTTGCCTTTTCTCCACACCCTCTCCAGCATTTATTGTTTGTAGATTTTTTGATGATGTCCATTCTGACTGGTGTGAGGTGATACCTCATTGTAGTTTTGATTTGAATTTCTCTAATGATTAGTGATATTGAGCATTCTTTCATGTCTTTGTTGGCAATTAGCATATTTTCTTTGGAGAAACATCTATTTAGGTCTTCTGCTCATTTTTGGTTTGAGTTGTTTTATTTTTGATATTGAGCTACATAAGCTGCTTGTAAATTTTGGAGATTAATCCTTTGTCAGTTGCTTCATTTGCAAATATTTTCTCCCACTCTGAGGGTTGTCTTTTCGTCTTCTTTATGGTTTCTTTGCTGTGCAAAAGCTTTTAAGTTTGATTAGGTGCCATTTGTTTATTTTTGTTTTTATTTCCATTTCTCTAGGAGCTGCGTCAAAAAGGATCTTGCTGGGATTTATGTCATAGAGTATTCTACCTATGTTTTCCTCTAAAAGTTTGATAGTGTCTGGCCTTACATTTAGGTCTTTAATCCATTTTGAGTTTACTTTTGTGTAAGTGTTAGGGAGTGTTCTAATTTCATTCTTTTACATGTGGCTGTCCACTTTTCCCAGCACCACTTATTGAAGAGGCTGTCTTTTCTCCATTGTATACTCTTGCCTTCTTTATCAAAGATAAGGTGACCATATGTGCATGGGTTTATCTCTGGGATTACTATACTGTTCCACTGATTTATATTTCTGTTTTTGTGCCAGTACCATACTGTCTTGATGACTGTAGCTTTGTAGTATAATCTGAAGTCTGGGAGTCTGATTCCTCCAGCTCAGTTTTTCTTTCTCAAGATTGTTTTGGCTATTTGGGGTCTTTTGTGTTTCCATACAAAGTGGGAAATTTTTTGTTCTAGTTCTGTGGAAAATGTCATTGGTAGTTTGACAGGGATTGCATTGAATCTGTCGATTGCTTTGGGTAGTATAGTCATTTTCACAATGTAGATTCTTCCAATCCAAGAACATGGTATATCCCTCCATCTGTTTGTATCATCTTTAATTTCTTTCATCAGTGTCTTATGGTTTCTGCATACAGGTCTTTTGTCTCCTTAGGTAGGTTTATTCCCAGGTATTTAAATCTTTTTGTTGCAATGGTAAATGGGAGTGTGTCCTTAATTTTTCTTTCAGATTTTTCATCATTAGTGTATAGGAATGTGAGAGATTTCTGTGCATTAATTTTGTATGCTGCTACTTTACCAAATTCATTGATTAGCTCTAGTAGTTTTCTGGTAGCATCTTTAGGATTCTCTATGTATAATATCATGTTATCTGCAAGCAGTGACAGCTCTACTCCTTCTTTTCTGATTTGGATTCCTTTTATTTCTTTTTCTTCTCTGATTGCTGTGGTTAAAACTTCCAAAACTATGTTGAATAATTGTGGTGAGAATGGGCAACCTTGTCTTGTTCCTGATCTTACTGGAAATGGTTTCAGTTTTTCACCATTGAGGATGATGTTGGCTGTGGGTTTGCCATATATGGCCTTTATTATGTTGAGGTAAGTTCCCTCTATGCCTACTTTCTGGAGGGTTTTTTATCATAAATGGGTGTTGAATTTTGTCAAAAGCTTTTTCTTCATCTATTGAGATGATTATATGGTTTTTATCCTTCAATTTGTTAATATGGTGTATCACATTGATTGATTTGCGTATATTGAAGAATCCTTGCATTCCTGGGATAAACCCCACTTGGTCATGGTGTATGATCCTGTTAATGTGCTGTTGGATTCTCTTTGCTCGTATTTTGTTGAGGATTTTTGCATCTATATTCATCAGTGATATTGGTCTGATTTCCTTATTTATTTTCATTTTGGATGGTCTGTCTATTGGTGAAAGTGGAGTGTTAAAGTCCCCTACTATGATTGTGCTACTGTCGATTTCCCCTTTTATGGCTGTTAGCATTTGTTGTATGTACTGAGGTGCTCCTATGCTGGCTGCATAAATATTTACAATTGTTATATCTTCTTCTTGGATTGATTCCTTGATCATTATGTAGTGTCCATCTTTGTCTCTTGTAATAGTCTTTACTTTAAAGTCTATTTTGTCAAATATGAGAATTGCTACTGCAGCTTTCTTTTGATTTCCATTTGCACAGAATATCTTTTATCATCCTCTGACTTTCAGTCTGTATGTGTCCCTAGGTCTGAAATGGGTCTCGTGTAGGCAGCATATATACGGGTTTTGTTTTTGTATCCATTCAGCCAGTCTACGTCTTTTGGTTGAAGCATTTAATCCATTTACATGTAAGGTATTATCAATATGCATGTTCCTATTACCATTTTCTTAATTGTTTTGGGTTTGTTATTGTAGGTCTTTTCCTTCTCTTGTGTTTCCTGCCTAGAGAAGTTCCTTTAGCATTTGTTGTAAAGCTGGTTTGGTGGTGATGAATTCTCTTAGCCTTTGCTTGTCTCTAAAGGTTTTAATTTCTCTGTCGAATCTGAATGAGATCCTTGCTGGGTAGAGTAATCTTGGTGGTAGGTTTTTCCCTTTCATCACTTTAAATATGTCCTGCCACTCCGTTTTGGCTTGCAGAGTTTCTACTGAAAGATCAGCTGTTAACCGTATGAGGATTCCCTTATATGTTATTTGTTATTTTACCCTTGCTGCTTATTAACATTTTTTCTTTGTATTTAATTTCTGATTGTTTGATTAATATGTATCATGGCATGTTTCTCCTTGGATTTATCCTGTATGGGACTCTCTATGCTTTCTGGGCTTGATTAACTATTTCCTTTCCCATATTAGGGAAGTTTTCCACTATAATTGCTTCAAATATTTTCTGAGTCCCTTTCTTTTTCTTTTCTTCTTCTGGAATCCCTATAATCGAATGTTGGTGTGTTTAATATTGTCCCAGATGTCTCTGAGACTGTTCTCAATTCTTTTCATTCTTTTTTCTTTATTCTGCTCTGCAGCAGTTTTTTCCACTATTTTATCTTCCATGTTACTTATCTGTTCTTCTGCCTCAGTTATTCTGCTGTTGATTCCTTCTAGAGAATTTGTAATTTCATTTGTTGTGTTTTTCATCATTGTTTGCTCTTTAGTTCTTCTAGGTCCTTGTTAAACGTTTCTTGTATTTTCTCCATTCTGTTTCCAAGATTTTGGATCAACTTTAGTATCATTACTCTGAATTCTTTTTCAGGTAGACTGCCTATTTCCTCTTCATTTGTTTGGTCTGGTGGTTTTTTACCTTGCTCCTCATCTGCTGCATATTTCTCTGTCTTCTCATTTTGCTTAACTTACTTGCTTTGGGGTCTCCTCTTTGCAGGTTGCACATTCATAGTTTCAGTTGTTTTTGGTGTCTTCCCCCAGTGGGTTAAGGTTGGTTCAGTGGGTTGTGTAGGCCTCCTGGTGGAGGGGACTAGTGCCTGTGTCCTGGTGGATGAGGCTGGATCTTGTCTTTCTGGCCGGCAAAACCATATCCAGTGGTGTGTTTTGGGGTGTCTGTGACCTTATTATAATTTTAGGCAGCCTCTGTGCTAATGGGTAGGGCTGTGTTCCCGTCTTGCTTGTTGTTTGGCATAGGGTGTCCAGCACTGTAGCTTGCTGGTCGTTGAGTGGAGCTGGGTCTTAGCGTTGAGATGGAGATCTCTGGGAGAGTTTTCGCCATTTGATATTACGTGGAGCTTGGAGGTCTCTGGTGGACCAATGTCCCAAACTCGGATCTCCCACCTCAGAGGCACAGAACTGACACCCGACCAGAGCACCAAGACCCTGTCAGCCGCATAGCTGTTACTGGAGTAGATACTTGTATGTAGACTCTACATAGATCCCATTTCCAAAGTTAATATCAGCAGTAGTTGTGGCCGGGTGGTTAAGGCAATGGAGTAGAAATCCATTGGGGTCTCCCCACGCAGGTTCGTATCCTGCCGACTATGAGAAGCCAGTATTTTGGTACAGATCCTTTTTTTCCTTTTGCAGGCTTGTCCACGGATTATTTAAAGAATTTATGAACTGCTGGAATACAATTGGGACCCCAATGGGGCTAGATGAGGAGCGGACGAGGGAGCTACTAAGTCGTGTGATTGTGGTTACAACTTGAGTCCGGAAGAGGGAGATGACAAAACACCCCAGACAATGTGGAACAAAGAAAAGCAAAGCGTCGCGAAGTAACATAGGAAGGGACAGTTCCGACTGACCTCTCGCCCTGCAGAAAAGCCTGCCTGCACCCGGGGCTTCGGGACCACACTGCAGCCTTCTGCACGAGTGCATCAGTGCCCCTCAAAGAATTCTTATCAAATGTGTTCCTTATTTTGGTGGAGAAATCCTGGCAACTACAAAAAGGTTGTACCAATTTTCACTTCCACCAACTCTGTATGAGAACTTTTCAAAACCCATGAATCACTATCTTCTGGTTTGGATGAAGTTAGGGGGGTATTGTTAAATAATCTAATGTTTGCATAACACTTTTTCTGAACACAATTATTTCAGTGTTTTCACAATGTTTCTAAATTTAAAAGAAAGTGTAATTTTTTTTTTAAAATTTTTTATATTTTGCGGTACGCAGGCCTCTCACTGTTGTGGCCTCTCCCATTGTGGAACACAGGCTCTGGACGCGCAGGCTCAGCGGCCATGGCTCACGGGCCCAGCCACTCTGGCATGTGGGATCTTCCCGGACCGGGACACGAACCCGTGTCCCCAGCATTGGCAGGTGGACTCTCAACCACTGCGCCACCAGGGAAGCCCGAAAGTGTCATTATTATTGAAAACATTTTTGTGATGAGCTAACAAAGTCCCCCAAAATAAAATAAATCATACTCTTGAGAGATCTACATTTGATATACTTTTTTCTCTGAGCAAGCAAACCCATCCAAGACCTCTGTGTAAGATTATAAAACAATAAGAAAGCATTATAAAAATACATGCAAAGCAAAAATAGAAAAACAAAATATGTCTGCTTCTATCTTATCTCTGGTTTAAATTAAAACCCAGAGAGAAAAAGCATCATAACCACAGGAAATCAATATTCTTATAACAATATTACTTGAAGTTTTTATCAAAAAGTATTGTAAACATTTTCATGGAAAGTTTTATGTCATGTTTCCAAGGGCCCACACATATCCTTCTCTAACTGTAGTGAACAAGAGATGTCCAATAAAATAAGTTCACAATACAAACATTTCTCCTGATAGTTTCTCCTAACTTTCTGCTTAGTCTTCTTGTCTAAACCAGTATTGCCACATAAATAGGCTAATGCATGCTTGATTACATTATTCCTTTAAGTGCCTAGACATCAAACTTATGTGTATGTAGAAAACAAAGCAAATCCTTGTGAGAGGTAGTCACTACTGATTAATTCATTAATTAATGTATAGTTTATTTATTTTGATCCTTCTTATTTAATAACAAATATAATACTTTCAATTTGCTTTTAGTTACAGTAGACCTTTATATGCAGTTATTTCATTAATACTATTTCCTGAGTAATTATAAATTTTTATTTCCTTTATGGCCCTAGACTTATTGAGAAAAAATAGTTTTCAGTGTACGAGTGGTTGACCTTTTCTAATATCCCTATATAATGAATTTCTAAGTTCATTGCATTATTGGCAGAGGCTGTGACCCTCACAATGTCTTATAAGTCCCATGTTTGAAAGGTGAGATATTTATTCTCTGTCTACAGAGTACAGAGATTGATTTAGTCTTTTAAACTAACATAATCCTCTTATTCAGATCCTATACATTATTATGTCATACATTTTTATGTAATACCATTTAAAGTCTCTGTTTCAGTTGAGGTCCTAAAAGCTAAGAACAATAGATTAGGTGCTGAGAGTTCTTGTATCCTAAATCAAGGGATTGGATGACCTAGTTGATACAAGCCAAACCAGTTCTTCCAAGTTTACCAGGTCACAGTGGATTTACTGCAAGTTAATGAAGATTAAGCTTCTGGGCCCCTTCACATGCACAGGCCTCCTCTCAGATAATGAATAATGTCTATTAAAAAAGTATTTAATATTAAGTGCTCTACCAGAACTCTGGAAACACCCTGAAATCTTACAGCTCATGTATGAAAGAAATTTAATAGCGGTTTTCCGAAATTTTTCAAGAATTTCAAACATTTACATGCTGCTCCAATAAAGAAGTGTAAAGGTGGAAGAAACTTTTAAAATTATAATAAAAAAACAAATTTTAGTTAACCATGGCAAGAGAAAATTGAAATACCTTCCTAATATATCTATTGAAAACAGATCTATTTCCAAATGATTGGCATATGAAGAGGAGATCAAAGAATATGCAGTGAAAGATGTTAGAGAAAAAGGTATTTTAGAGAGATGTCAGCAGTTCATCAATAAAAAGGTTATTTTTTATTTTGTGAGGTTGAGGGTGTTTGTAAGCTTTTTAAAATTGATAAGTTCTGATTTCTTTTCACTTTACTAAACATTCACATTAATTCTTAATTTTGCATTTGTTCTTTTGTATTCTTTTTCTTAACCTCCCCACAAAACTGTACCAGCTTCAGACCCCACAAAAGGTGAATTATTCCCTGGTGATCATACACCTTCAGTGACTAAAGAATGAAGTGTCAAAGCGTTTAATTAAAGAGAAGATTCACTTGTATCCCCCCACCTTACACCAAATAAACACAAGCGTGATGAATCAAGAAGCTGGAGACGCGGTTACATCACTGTGTCCCTACAACACTCCCCCACCCCTTACCCTAACTATGAAGAAGAGCTTTCCCATCACCTCAGTCAGGTGAGAAGGGCTCTGAGGGAATCATCCCAAGTCCCTATTTGGCATGTCCTTTAGAGGAAGTGGTGTCTGAGGCTTCCCTAGAGATTTTTAGTGTCTGGAGCTGTCTTTTTTGTCAGAGGACTGGGCACAAGCCATACTTTCCAAGGAACAGGGAAAGGGTACCTGAGTTTCTCAAGAGGCAAGTAGTTGCCTGGGAGGGAGCTACCGCTTGGGAAGCTTTAAAAGGCCCCCACTCAAGAGAAATGCCTGGAGATGCAAAGAGACCCCAACAGAGAAAGTCTGTGGGGGGTGGACCATCCCACCCAGACCAACCTCCACCCTCCACCTCCCTCTCCCCATGTCTGGGGAAAGGGAGAAGTCTTCAGCTTAAATGAAATCTGGAGTTCTGATTACTGCCTTGGACTGGGCATTTTAATTATCGAATTGTGATTTTCCTTGTGGCTGAGTGACCCACCTGAGCTGTCATTCATCGGTGGGGAAAAACTTAATCGAGCTTGAGCTTGAGAGAACTATGGGAAAAAAATAAAATTGCTTTATATCAAACCTTAATGAGCCAAACTTATTCAAGAAAAACTATATACATTTTCCTTTAGCCTTCTTAATCTACTGGGGACAGTAATTTATGTGAAAGCATGCCTGTTTTTTCCTTTAGAGCTTCTTTTCTATTTTTAACAAATTTTTACAAATTGCTTTTCAAGGCTATGTTACACAGCATATAAAAGTTTACTATCTTTAAGATAAAGAAGCATGTCAATATAAATCATGCCCACTGTTTTCTTTTAATTTTAGTATTTACCTAACTAAACTGAGCTTTCAGAGAAGAGGATATAGCCTGAGTAATTCCTACCCTTCGAAATATTTCGAATTTTCTTTGTTACCTTAAAAATGATTTTAGGCATTTTTAAAAATAAATATTCCATGGTATTTGAAAGAAATCTATATTCTATGTTTAAAGAAGGTAAGCTTTTTGACATATCTGTATTCACGTCTGTAAGCTAAATAGAAAATAAAATGATTTTTCCCCAAAATTATTAATCAGAGAAGAGAAAGTACCTTCTTTATATTTGAAATCCATAGCAAACTCCAAGAGAAGTAGAAGAGACAGTGTGAAATTCTTTACATTTAGCAATGGAAACAGCACATCTGATTTTTTCCAGTTCTTATGAACCCAACTATGTATACAAAAAAGGATGGAGATGGCAGAGCTGTTCAATGTGATGACCCTAGATGCCCTCCCCAGAGCCCTGGCACCTTTGCTAAACCCATATTATTCTAGGAATGTGGTCTGCAAGGCAGTCAAAGATTTTGGAGAGAGGTCAGACATTATTTCAAATATATGAGAACTAGAAGTGGGAGTGCAAAAAAGGGGTTCCCAAATTGGCAAGATTTATGCAAATTTAAAATATTTATACTCTTTGGGTCAGCAGTTCCACTTATAAATATTAATCCTAGAAAAACATTTGCACATGTGCATCAAAAAATACGGTATTGTGGGACTTCCCTGGTGGCACAGTAGATAAGACTCTGCAGTCCCAATACAGGGGGGCCCGGGTTCAAGCCCTGGTCAGGGAACTAGATCCCACATGCATGCTGCAACTAAGAGTTTGCATGCCACAACTAAGGATCCCATGAGCTGCGACTAAGGAGCCTACCTGCCGCAACTAAGACCCGGCACAACCAAATAAATAAATTTTAAAAATGTATATGGTATTGTGCTCTTCAAAGTTTGTTGAGAGTAAATCTCATATTAGGTGTTCTTACAACCAAAATCCCAAAAGGACACAAGGAAACTCTAGGAGGTAATGCATATGTCTACTACCTTGATTGTGGTGATGGTATCATGGGTGTTAACACATATTCAAACTCATTGAATAATTACACATTAAATATATGCAGTTCTTTGTACATCAATTATACTTCAGTAAAATTGTCAGAAACATTTAAAAAATATTCAGGTCCACTTCCCTTTTTTGATACGTCTGGTACATAAAAATTAAATAAATGCCAAAACAGCTTCCAAAAAAAAAAAAAAGAATAGGAACATTCATGGAACATTGTTTTAAAAGCAAAATATAGGCAATTATCCAAATGCTAATCAACTGAGGGTTAGCTAAATTATGATATATCAATACCATAAAATACTGTGCAATAATTATAAGTAAAATTTACATGCTGACATGCCAGATCCATAGATGCTGTTAAGTTTTTTTATGAAGTTGCAAAACAATATAGAAAGTCTGATTCCATTGGTGAAAGTGTGTGTGATTTTGCATAAATGCCTAGAAAGCACTTTGGAAGTGTGTACAACAAACTATTAATAATATACTTTGGGAAACCAAGTGCGACTGGGGAGGCAGTGCTGAAGGGATGCTCTAGATACACTTCTCAACTGATTAAACTTTACAATGAGAATATTCTTATGTGTTGTATAAAAGGTTGTGATAAAAATCCACCCTTTTATAACTTGAAAGTTTGGGGTTTTATAACCCACAGAGCCAGAAAATGAAATTGAATGCCATATGGATTATAAGGCTTTAAAAATTTTCATTTCCTTTTTATTATATAATACTAAAAAATTTATTCTCTTTCATTGCCACTAAAAATTTTGAGTAAACTCTCCTTACCATTAACAAAGGTGCCAGATTATAGATACTACTGGCAAATGAAGAAGTCATCAGGTCAACATCCATAAATCAGCAAGCATTTATTAAATATAGGTTATACTTCTCGTACTATGTTAGACATAAATATCACCAAGCATCCTGGAACTTCAAAATGTAAAATGTAGTGATATTATATTTGGGCTAGTCATAGAGATTTGAAAAAATTAACCCACATAGCTTCTGGTTATCCAATATGTGTACCTTCAATATTATGATAACTGACTACTTGAATAATAACAGTTAACTGCTATGGTATTTACCAGTCTTTAGATTAATAATACAACCAGAAAATATTAATAAAAATACCACATTGAATAAACAATACTGTCACTATTTTCAACATAAGGAACTGAGGGTAAAAAGCTATAAGTGCCCAAGGCCATATTATAAATAAGTCTCAGAATCAGAATTTGATTCTGGGCCTAGTGGGGCTATGTATTTCAATTCTTTCCACTCTATCACAACAACTCCTCTCTACCTATCTGGTAATTTAGAAAAGCTTGCATGTCCTCTCCCCTTTATTTTTCAGTTTTAGAACTGAAATAGCAAGTTTCAGAAACTCTTCAATTCACTGGTCCAGAACACTGCATTGTTCAAGGATGTTATAAATACAATATTACTATAAAATGGGCCATAACACGTATTTCAACTCATTTTGAAAACAATTTTAATCAGTCTTTTCTGGCCTTCTCCTGTTTCTTTAAAATCTTCCAAAAACATTTCATTCTTTCTTCATATTCTCAGAAATTTTTCCAGGCTGAAGTCTCTTTAACAAGCATTATTTTTAAGAGGCAATCCTCCTGAGTTGTTTAGAAATTCTACCTTTGCTGTGAATTACTTTAATCGAATTGCTTCCATCTTAAACTCTAAGTGAGATCTCAAACAATGGTATTGTGGATGGGGAGTAGGGTTGGTGGGTGAAGGAATGAGGGAAAGGGAAATGAGAAAAGAGGTCATTTTAGAGTATAGACACTGTGGAAGAGAGCTGACCTGGGTGTCCATCATCACACGGGGTGTGTCTGGAAAGATGTGAAGAAATGGCAGTGGAAGTGGAATTTATTATAAAAATAATGTTGATAATGCCACTAACCAAAAATGACCAGCATTTCTGGTGTGTTTAACCAAGAGCTAGGCACTGATAAGCCTTTTTATGTATGATCTCATTTACATGTTATCTCATTTACCCCTCACAAAAGCCTTACAATACAGATATTTTTATTCCCATTCTATAGATGAGGAAATGGAGGCTTAGGAACATTGAGCAACTTGCCCAGTTTACATGTTAGTAAATAAACAGAGCCAACTGGATTAAACAGAGCCAGCTGGAGTGATTTTTAGTATTTCTAGGATCAGATTTCATATACATCGGGGAAATTCTCCAAGTTAATTCTATGAAATATGCTATTCATTTTAGTGCTTAAAAATATAAATAGAGGGCTTCCCTGGTGGCTCAGTGGTTGAAAGTCCGCCTGCCGATGCAGGGGACACGGGTTCGTGCCCCAGTCCGGGAAGATCCCACATGCCACGGAGCGGCTGGGCCCGTGAGCCATGGCCGCTGAGCCTGCGCGTCCGGAGCCTGTGCTCCGCAACGGGAGAGGCCCCAACAGTGAGAGGCCCGCGTACCGCAAAAAAAAAAAAAAAAAAAAAGAAACGTATAGTTAGGTTAGGGCTTCCCCGGTGGCACAGTGGTTAAGAATCCGTCTGCCAACGCAGGAGACACGGGTTCGAGCCCTGGCCCGGGAAGATCCCACATGCCACAGAGCAACAAAGCCCGGGCACCACAACGACTGAGGCTGCACCCTAGATCCCGCGAGCCACAACTACTGAGCCTGTGTGCCACAACTACTGAGCCCACATGCTACAACTGCTGAAGCCCGTGTGCCTAGAGCTCATGCTCCGCAGCAAGAAGCCACCACAATGAGAAGCCTGCACACCGCAATGAGGAGTAGCCCGCGTTCGCCGCAACTAGAGAAAGCCTGTGCACAGCAATGAAGACCCAACACAGCCAAAAATAAATAAATAAAAATTTTTTAAAAAGAGAAACCTATAGTTAGGTTAAATTTTATTTTATTCTAAATTCCCCAAAGTATTCAGAGCAGAAAAGGAACAAATGATCTGTGAAGGTCAAGAAAAATCTGACAATTGAAACCATATGATTCCTACTCAAATGCCTTCCTATTACCTTACATTTCATATGAAAGTCTCTCTCTCTCTCTTTTTCTCTCTCTCTTTCTCTCTCTTCCTTGTCTGAAGATTAATATTCTCCATAATGGCCTTCTTCATGGCTCCTCTGCCCTTATAATCTTAGTTTTCATGTGGTTCTGGCTCACTGCAGCCTTGATTCCAGCATGGACTCTCCATGACCTTGCTGTCAGTGCTTCGCTGTTACCTGACACAGGTGTGTCTCAATGTAAGTTCTTAAGCTTGCACACTTTGGCCCAGTTTGAGTCAGTTTTCCACTCTTGGTGCAATTAGTTATTGTCATGGTCCATGTGATAACGGAGCTCCCTCCACTGGAGGCTTGTAATTGGAAGTTTTTTTTCTAAGAGAAGAATATGAACGAGGAAGAAATAATTGGAGTCTTTAACACTATGGGTTTGAAGCAGTGGGTAGAAAAGCCAAACTTTATTACAAGGGGAGGTGGGCTTAAGAAAGTAGAAGACAAGCTGTGAGAATAAGCCAGAAAAGCAAGGAGCTGTGAGTGGTGGGGAACATATTGGAAGGGGAGAGAAAACATCACAAGGTCATTTCAATGTAGAATAAAACTCAAAGGAGAAATACTTGGAGATAAAAGAGAATGATGCTTTTCTTATGCTGGGACTAGGCAAGAGCCATGGAGTATGAAAATCTAATATCACTAGGACCAGGTGGGAAATCTGCACCAACTGATAAAACTAGCCTCAGATCTTGGGTAAAACTGAGAATCCTATAGGTTCTTAGAAACTATTGACCCAAATCTAACTTAAGCTAAGATTTTGTCTTTTTCAAGTCTTCTAGACCGACTTGGAGACATTCACACGTCACTTGTAATGCCATCTCATCTTATTTGTTATTTTTAGGACATGTCTTCTTTTTCTTTGTTTATTTCAGTTCACTGCTAAAGCTATCATTTTAAGCCTTCTAGGGGGTCAAGGAATTTGTCAAGAAAGGGAATAGATAACTGTTTCCACACCACTAGACTGTGGGTAACTCAAGAGGAGGGACAGTGTTATTTAACTCTGCATCCTTAGCAACCAGCACAGGATCTCGCTTCTTGCAGTTGCTCATTAAATATTTGTTGAATGATTCAGACCTGGAGCAGACCACCCTGGGCAGCCAGGTGTCATGTTAGCAGAAACAGACCAGATCAAGGGCAGAGGTGATTGGGCAATGTGAAAATATTTCAGGCAGTGAGAAAAAATTTCAGAAGGATAAAATTCAACTGCAAACCTTAGTAATTCTGAACACATAATAGCAAGGCCTGAACTGGGACTAGATAGACAACTATGCTTGAGTCTAACCGTAAGCGACTAATAGAGCAAAATTGTTTATCCCAATACTACCAAAACAGCTCAGAACTCAAAGGGCTTTGTGGTGTTTTAAACCTTTCTAGAAAAGCCTGGGAGTATGACTGATGATGACACAGTGTGCTCTTTTCATTTAGGCAATTGGCTCACACCTCACCCTCTGTTGTTCCCACCACCGAGCATCTAAGAAGCCTCTTTGATGAGTGATGAACAAGTGGGTAGCTATAGGTTTTTTTTCTAAAACTCTTGCCAAGTAACCAAACAATATACTAAAGAGATTGCATGGACCAACTAGAGATAAATGATATTTTTCACCACGTTTGTTGAATCCAATAAAATATACCATTTTATGGAAAGCTTTTCCTCCAACCCCCAGTAACCTTGAGGCAAATGTTGCTCTTTGATCTATGGAAAAGTCAAAATGAATGGTAAAGATAGAGTTTTCTTTTCAAAATCTTACTGGCTAACTAATCTCATTGAAAATGTATGAAAAGGAAGTGGGCCAACAAGGGAGACCATAGCTAAGTCAATCAGTTTCAGTCTTCGTGTATTTTACATTAACTTAAATTTATCTAATAGTCCTCTTAACATGATTTCAAGAACTACCATTTCTTCTCCATCTCTATGCTGACAAGGAAAAACTGTCCTTCACAAAAGTATGGGTAATGAATAAACATTTTTTATGTCTGATACTCAAAAGTATATTAGCATGAAATTTAATTGAAATAAAAAGGTATCTGACTTTCTGAGTGTCCCTTTGCAGATTTTGATTAATGACTTAATATGAAGGGCACAGGCTTTGGAATAACTTGTGACCTTTCATTACATGGAGTCAGGTGAGATTTCAATTTATCAGAGTGCTAAATTTCATTCTAACAACGGATACAACTTCTTGGGCACCTCACACTTTTCCTTTAAAAAGTCTCTCCTTTTTCTAAATTACATATTTGGCTCCTGTGTTAGTCTTATCTCTTCTATCTTAGGATTTGGCTCTAATACAACTATTGCAGCTGGACCAAGGCCTGCCCCTGCCTGGCAAGAACATGTGGAATTTTGAATTCACGCTTTAGGAAAATTTCATTTTCCCCTCATATTAATTGTGATGTCAGATTCAAAATATTTCCCAGCTCCAGAGTGGGATGTTTTCTTTTTCCCTCTCCCTACCCCACTATTATGGAATTAAAATGACAAATGCTACTAAATCCCTCAGTATATGTTGGTATAACATATATTAACATATATCTTGTCAAACTAACATTGACATGGAGTAACTGCAAAAATACTTGGGTGATTTTTTAAATAATAATATAAACAATCCTCACTGAACTTCTACTATCTGTAAATCAATGTGTTATAGGGGATACAGAGACATATAAAGCCAAATTTGTGCCCATATGAATTTTCTCATAAGATGGTCCAACTTCAGAAATGGATAAAATCTAGTTTCCCTTCATCCAAGCTCCATACCTATCTTATGGTTTATAAATGTCCCAGGTTGAGACCGCACTCTCAGATAAGAACCAAAAGTGCCTCAAAGTGATGCTTTTAATTCACCTAATTACTTTTATGGATGCATCTGACTGAATCACATGCCTAAATTCTAGCTGCAAAGAAGACTGGGAAATATAGTTATGGCTTCCCAAAGTATAGAAAGGGTATTCAAAAAATATATAGGTCAGCCACAAATATAAGGTGTGTTATTTAACAATCCTTTGCTGCCCAATGTCAGCACTTGCCCTTCTGTATTTAAAATTCCAAACAACACTATTTTCTCATCCAACATTATACCACTGTTTATCATATGAATAAAACACTCTCATTCTTTGTTAAATGAGACAATCCAAATTTCATTAGTCACTATAACTGATTTCCAGTTAGGATCTCTCAGAAATAGTATTTCCCCTCTATTCCATCATGATCTTGTCTTTATATTTTGTGAGCTGTGGACTAAATACTAAGATTGCCTACTACCAACCCGTCCGCATACGAAAGAGCAGGAAAATTGGAGTGATGAAGGTGGAAATAGGATAGTTACGACAGGATGAGAGATCTGTATTGGAAACCCAATTATTTCTAAGCAGGATTAATTTTTTTCCTGGATTTCTATTTGTACTTCTTTATTTCTATTTAGTAGAATTTATTTTGAAAATATCAGCTAGTCTTAGCTTTTCTAAGCGGAAACAATTGAAAGGGCTTTTGTGGGCTGGAGCCAGGGTGTTAAAATGTTGGGAGGTAATTGTGGCAGCAGCCATCAATGTACCAGACTCCCAAGAGGGAAAGAGACCTGGAGAGAGAATCAGAGTTGGCTTATAACCAGAACACTTGTGAACCCTTTTCTGTTCAAATCTTGGAAGGAACTGCTTTGTTTTAATTATGGAAGCCAGCACTTATAAAAGGAGATGAATTTAATGAACGTTTGTCAGAAGGGATTCAGAGAGGTATAAAAGGTAAACTCAAAAGTTACTGGGGAGCAATTTGCAGAAAGAAAAGAAGACAAAGCTTTAGTTGGGTCAGGCATCATGTTCAGATTTGAATGAACATGCAGTTTTATTGATGTTTAAAAACTTGATTGAAATAAAATATGCATAAAGGAAGGGGCATATATAATAAATGAACAGCTCAATGAATTTTTGCAAAACAAATACACATGAAACTAGCACTTTCCTAGTCTAGCCCACTCAGAATTAATCCCCACATATATTCCCAAGATTTTTGCCATTGCAAATTAATAAAGTATTTTTAATCAGCTGGTATATAAACTTCCTCCTCCTTTTATGTGAAAGCGGCTGATATCTGGCTCTAGTTATACTGACAGCAGTGAAAGGTGGTATAGGCAGGCATGAGGGAAAGCAGCTTCCCTCTGCAAGGCTATTGTCCTAAGCAAGGTTGTCACAGATCTTGAAGCAAACCAGGGAAAGGCTCTTGACAAAGGGAAGAAGTAGCTGCTTCTGCTTGTAGAGGCAATTCCATGGAACTTGTGGGTTTATGTCTCATGATCTGACTCCTCTCATTTAGCCCTAGGGTAACTCACAGATTTCCATCGAAACCAAGAAATGCCCTTTTACTTGAGAACAAGGCTACAAATTAAACTGACTTTGTAATCTGGTGACCCTCAGGATAAAATTTTGAATTTTATTTTCAACTATGATTGTTCCATTACTGAAAAAATTTAAAGATAATTTCAAACAGTCAAGGAAATTATCTACTCTTGGATGCATCAAAACAAGAATTTTGCATGTGGAGCATATTGTTTAATTTCTATAAATTCTCCAGCACACTTAGAAACAACCAGCCTACTCCACAATCCTTGCATTTCTCACACATATCCTACGATTCCAGATCAGTGGACATTTGGTTCCTAAAGCCTGCCATTCCAGGTAATCACAGGTGAAGAACTGTTTTTCCATTGCTTGTCATGGATGGCAGGGTCCCATTATCTGCTAACAGTTTTACTCTAAGGCCTTCAGACATAAGCAGGTCATATAATTTCAGATTTCCATTTCCATAAGGATCTGGATGCTTACAACTTTTTCTGATACCATTTATTATTTTGGTCAGGGAACTAAGTTGTGAATAGCTGAATCAACTTGAGCTACTTTAAATCGTAAAGAAATATATTAAAAGATATTGGGTCCTCACAGAACCTGTGAGAGTCAGAGACCCAATGTAAGAAGACACTCAGCCAGGAACCATGTCTAATCATGCAATTCTTGCCACATCTTGACTGTATCACTGCAGCCTTCACAAATACTGCGACTTTCTGTGATGATGTTTGGGACTAAATAAGAGAACCTCACAACTATTGCACAGGAACTGTCAGTTACCAGCACTGCCGCTCTCATCATGAGAGCCTAATCACCCATGTTCCAGGTCAAAAAGTCTCATGCAGTTGCATGGGTGGAAACCTTGTCATATACAGGTGTCCAACAAGGAAGGCTGGGAAAATGGCTTCTGACTCTGACACCTTATATTGTAGTGAGAATTTCACCAACTATAAAAAGGATATTTAATAAACAATTGTTGGATGGTGTTTTGATCACCTCCTGTTTACCCTGCTGATGATGGAGAAATTTTTGCCCTATAGTTATGGGAATGGCTGAATACATGCTCCCCAACACTGGATAGATGATACCAACAGCAATTTATTAGTTACATATACTCACAGTCTGGAGGAGGGGGACACTACACGCCACACAAAGCCATGTGAGGGTTGCATTCAGGGACAGAATGAACAAGTAGGGACTATGGTTGGCCAGCTTTGTAAATCAAGAGGGTGGAGTGACCCTTAGTTGCTGCAGAGGGATGCGATTGGCTTGTTTGAATAATCCACGAGCTAGTGAAGAACTGAAGCCCAACACTGAGGGATAAGCAGGAACTGTGCTTAGTCCCTGTGATAAGGAGGGCTGCTAACCTGGGACAAGGTTGGCTGGGGGACCTTATCCATGGAAAAACACTGGGGAGGGGAACTTGCAGTTAGGCCGTTGGAGGTCCCCCTGATTTTACTAGATGTCAAGTTAGCACATTAATACTGAGTCTTAATTTTAAGCCTTATACCACTTATATCACATATATGACAAATGCCTACCGTAGGATATTTATTTTAAAAATTGAAAAAAAATGTTTAAAACAAATTTTTTATATTGAATATACAATTTAATAGCCTGCTTTAAAATTTTACATTATATCATAAACATTTTCAGACGTCAAAAATAGTGTTTAAAATATTATTCTAAATGTACACATAATAATTTTTTTAAGTAATGTCTGTTATTTAGGAAATGCTGTGCTAAGAATTTTTCTGAAAAATCATTTCTTAACCTATGTAACCTTTTCCCTAATGTTAGAATATACATTGTTTCTAACTTTTCACTATTTTGAATCATGTTATGATGAAACTGCTGATGAATCTTCTTAGGCCAGGTCTTTATTATTTTTAAAAATATTTTTAAAATAGCTTTCTTGAGATATAATTGACATATAACATTGTATAAGTTTAAGGTGTACGATATGCTGATTTGATACACTTACATATTGCAAAGTGATTACCACACAGGTTAACCAACACCTCCATCACATCACATAAGTACTATTTCTTTTTTGTGGTGAGAACATTTAAGGTCTACTCTCTTAGTAACTTTCAAGTATATAATACAGTATTATTAACTATAATCACCATGCTATACATTAGATCCCCAGAACTTATTCATGTTATAACTGAAAGTTTATACCCTTGGACCGGCATCTCCCCATTTCCCCCAGCTCTCAGTCCCTGATAACCCCCACTCTACTATCTGTTTCTGTGAGTTCAGCTTTGTTAGATTCCACATATAAGTGATATTATATAATATTTGTCTTTCTCTGTCTGACTTACTTCACTTAGCATAATGCCCTCAAGGTTCACTGATGCCACAAATGGCAGGATTTCCTTCTTTCTTATGGATGAATAATATTCCTCTGTGTGTGTGAGTATGTGTATGTTTGCATACAAACATCTTCTTTATCCATTCATCCATTGATGTACACTTAGGTTGTTTCCATATCTTGGCTATTGTGAATAGTGCTGCAATGAACATGGGAGTGTAGATATTACTTTGAGATCCCTTTTTCATTTCCTTTGGATATATACCCAGAAGTGGGAATGCTGGATCACATGATAGTTCCATTTTTAATTTCTGAGGACCCTCCATACTCTTTTCCATAGTGACTGTACAAATTTATATTTTTGGTTAGATCTTTAGAAATGTAGTTAATATGTCTAAACATTTTAAGATTCTTTATATAGCCATTTAATATGTCAACCCTTTGCATATATACTTTATAAAAGTTAAGAAGAATTACCTAGTACAACTGGTTGAAACTACTAAGACTTCATTCACCAGTATAATAATGTTTTGAAGACTACTGTTTCCAAATAAATGTAACTCTTCTATTTTAAAATGGGTGTCCTTTCTTCAGGTGTTAAATGTCCCACTTCTGAGGCTTCATAAAATTTTTCACTGTTTTTATGCTTTGTAACTCAGTACTTTTCAGAGCCACAATTATTAAAGGGCTTGAAGAAAAAAAGACTATTTAAAAAGGTTAGAAAAAAAGGTTTATTTTACTAAGAGGAGAGTGAGAAAGAAAGCCAACGTGAATGTTTACATGTAGGAGAGGTTATTTTATAGGGAATGAAGGCAGTTGTTTTCTTTTTCCACTGATATAAAAATTAAATGATAGACATTCATTTTAAAGTGTAGGTGTATGTTTGACTTAGAGAAAATGTCGACAGGAGAATGTTACCAAAGGGGATTGTAGAGTCTCCTTTTTTAGATATTTTGAAAGACTAGGCAATGATATAGTTTGACTTGGGAAGATTCTTGCCTTGCATGCCCTTTCTAAAATACAACCACCAACATCAGCATCATTCATGGCAGCATATGGGGTAAGCTTACTCTTTGAATTCATTCAACAGACACCTACGGGGCTTTACATTGTACCAGACACTGGGAGGTCAACTTCCGGTTCACATTCTGTATGCAAACAGACATGCAGATAGACATGCAGACAACTGAAATGCAACATAAGTGTATGCTAGAAAATGGGAAGAATCAGTCCAGTAATCATGACCACCCTCTACTGGGTTCTTTCAGTGTACTAGGCAATAGGTCAAGTGCTCTGTGTATATTATTTTGTTTAGTGCTCACAGCAACCCTATGGAATATATACTATCATTTGTCAGATTTTTATCAATGAAGAAACTAAGGCTAGAAGAGATTAAATAACTTGCCCAAGATCACGCAGAAAGCAAACTGCAGAGATTGTTTTCAAACACAGGTCTCTGGCAGTAGAGCTGAAATTCTTAAACATTGGGCCAGCCAACCTAAATCTGAGAGGAGGCGGTGCTGGGTGAGTGGGAATTGAAGAGCCTGAGGAAAGCCTTTGGCAGGAGAAGCCATGAAACTGAGTATTGACTATTTCTGTTTTGTAAATAAGTTCATTTGTATAATTTTTTTAGATTCCACCTATAACTGATATCATATGATATTTGTCTTTCTCTCTCTTCCTCACAGATATAGAAAACAAACATGCTTACCAAAGGAGATATGGGGCCGTGGGGAGAGATAAATTAGGAGTTTGGGATTAACATATACACTCTACTATATATAAAACAGGTAAACAACAAGGACCTACTGTATAGCACAGGGAATTATACTCAATATCTTGTAATAACTTATAATGGAAAAGAAGCGGGAAAAAAATATATATCTGAATTACTGCTGTACACTTGAAACTAACACAACATTGTAAGCTATCTATGCTTCAGTTAAAAACAAAAAACTGAATATTTAATGAGTAGGAATTGGCCACCTCCAAAGAGGTAGTGGTGGAGGGGTGGGAGGTGGAGAGGTGGGTGGAGGAGGGATGAAATGTAGAAGGGTGAGGAAGAAGAATGGGAGGTGGAAGGTTAGGAAGTGGAGGTGTGGATGGTGGAGAGGTGTGAGATGAAGGGGTGTGAGATGGAGAGAAAGACAGTCTTGTCAGAAACCAGCTGTGGAAGGAATGAATCTCAGTCACTTGTTATTTAGTTAAAGACTTTGTCATTCTAAAGTCCTCACTGAGTTCTTTGGTGTTGAAAGCAGGGTTTTTGATGAGTAGTGCTCAACTTATGACAAGGGTTAAGGGGCTGTCATTGTCTTCCTTAGTCTAAGTACAAATAGTATTCCATTGGACATCTGCATTTCAGTTGCTCTGCCTGTTTTTGGTCAAGCCATTTGCCACTCCCTTCTTTCCCTCTATCCTCTAGCTTCCTTGTAACTACCCTTTTAGTTCCTCCTCTTTCTCTCTGAAGGGAAGCGCTCTCCTTCCCTTAGAGGACACTCCCTCCCCTGTCCTACTGGGCAATGTTTCAAGCACAGCCCCATGACATCTCACATACCCTATTGTGATTGATCCTTATTGCAATCCTGAAATAAATTACCCTTAGTCTGGGATCTGATATTACTGCATGATCCGACAATGTCTATGGCCATGCTTCCCTCTTAAACATTTGCAGTTACTTTCTTTTAGAAGGGAGAGGAAGGAGTAAAATTCATAATTCTTTTCTTCTTTCAGGCTTTTTGATGTTCCGGTTCTTCTGTGGTCAATTAATACTCATCAAAGTGGAGCCTTATGCTCCCTCTATGCTGATTCTCTTTTATACATCTGTCTGTCTGATGTCACACATCAGTATAAACAAACATGAAGAGATTTGGTTTGTATTCTTTTCTTCTCGTTTTTGCTTCTTTTCAGAAAGATAAATTCTATTTAATTTTTCTGACTGATACTTAGATACACATCTTGCAGCTCACATAACTTTGTTTCTTAATCAACTACTGGAGCTTTATTAAGATCCAAAACCAACTCTTCCCTTTCTGAAGAACTGAATTCATAAGCAACTGTGAGAGAGAGGCAGAGTCATACCAGTGTGCTCATAGAAGGTGATTTAGAACTTAGCTTTAGATCTGTAGCCATAACTGGTCTCCAACGCTTAGTCCCTGAATGAGAAAGTTGGACCCAGTGAGTCCAAAGCAGAGCTGGGGAATCACAGGCTTTTCCTAGGCCATCCCCACAGGGCCAGAGACTGGCCTGAATTGCTCATCCCTCTAGGGAAAAGTGAGTCAGAGCAGCCAGCTCTGGGACTGACATGTTCAAGGAAGTTTCTCCACATAGAAACAGGAGGCCAGGAAAAAAGGAGATTCTTCCATGTTGGGAAAGGAACCTTATTTAGCTTTGCCTCCTTGGATAACATTAACTACTGTTCCCTTCATATTAGCCTTCTGTGTTTCATTTTATACAGAGAATTGTCTTTTACAGTATGGGTAATACTCAAATATATTTACTTAAAATTTATTATGCCTCATATTTCTCAAATTGAGGCCCTTTCACCCTTCCTTTAAAGATACGTCACTGTTCCATTGTAACTGCTATCCCGTAGAAATAATAATTGGTATTTTTATAGCATGGGCTTTAGTAATGCTCATATCTTCATATTTACAAAGTGCATTTTCCTGAGTTGATTTTATCAGTGACTTTACTTCCAAAATAATTTCCTTTTAGGAAGATATCAGAACAGCAAACATAACTGTCCCCAAATCATATCTGGAATAAGATCACTTGGGAACATGAGTCAAAGAAGGTGTATAAACAGCTCTGCTACTGAAATAGCAAGCAAAAGAATACTGTAGATGGCTTAAAGATTTCAAGACATAGGACATAGGTTTCCTCTGTGTGATCCAATTGCCTCGCCTAAATTTTCATTAGGCTGATTCATTCATTCCCCAGCAGGGTTATTTGATGTGCTTTTTCACCAATGGCATCCATGGTGTAAAGCTGTCTCTTACTGGCTTTCATCACTGTAGGATTCAGGATGCTCACTTTGGAAAGACTGCAGGTCTTAATAGATGGTAGAAAATACAGTAAAATGCACACAGAGTGTAAGAATTGTCTTTTATAAGACTTGAAATCCATTTTGCTTATATTCAAATAGTTTTCTGCAGAAGGTAAAAATCCTGCCGGCAATTAGAGGATTGTGTGACATTCAAGTCTGCCCAGAGTAAGCAGCCAAGCAGAGCCCTCTCTGCTCTACAGATTTGCACTGTTCTGCTAACTTTCCTATGCCAAAAACATTCAGTTGCTCCCTTTCACCAGCGTCTAAGGTCACAAGACAGACAGTTCTTTCTTGATTACTCAAACAAATACACGTCTGATTCAGAGGGGGAAAAAGAGAGTTGCCAACAGTCAATGCTTAGGAAGGGCAAGGCTGCTTTTGCTTTTTAAGCCAACCTGATGAATCACCACATCCATGACTAATTGTGGTATTAAAATGTACCCAGTAATATAGCCTGTTTTTTAGAGAGGAAAATACTAATAGAGACACAAATAAATATGGAAGAAAACTAGACAATTTTGCATGAATATATAAATGGCCCACTCATCACAATTGTCTTGATAAATATCTACATATAGGCTTTCAATTAAGTCCTAGAAAATATGGAATTAACATTGCTGCTCTCAACCTGGCTTTCCTTATAAGTCAGCTTCATGAGCTCAAAAATTTTTTCCAAATGTTTTCTAAATTTCATAAGGTTAGGCATGGGCAGTGACCTTAATAAATTATGATGTTGAATATTTTTGTTTTATGGAAATGATAAAAACAGACTGATTTTTACATATATGTATATACATACACATATAAATGTAATATATAATATAAATATAATGCAAATATACATTTATGTAATGCAAATATATATAAATATATGCACATATATACATATATATGATTATGTATATCTAACATATGTACATATATGTCCCATGTTTTCTTTGTAGAGGTGCTAACGATAAAGTAATTTTTAAAAAGACATGGTTTTTGCCTCAATTATATAGTCTGTTGGGGAAGAAAATACATAAACAGAAAATTCTAATATAGTGAGAAAAGATCATTAACAGTTCTTCACCAGTTATTATGGAAACAAGGGAGGAAATCTTAATGGAGGGGAGCATATCAAGAAAAGGTTTGGGAAAGGGAGAAGTAAGCTGATATTAAAGGATTTTTAGCAGTTAATCTTATAAAGGTGGAGGGAGGGATGGACAGTGAGTGAAGGGAATTCCAGGAAGGGGAGACAGCATAAATCAAAAAGGCAACAGGAAAGAAACTGCATGAGATGCATAGGGAACAAAAGCACTTTGACTCAGGTAGAGCAGGGGGAGGCAAACTAAGGTCTGTGAGGTCTCCGGCCTACCATCTGTTCCTATATGGCCTATGATCTAAGAATGCTTTTTGCATTTTTAAGTGGTTTTAAAAAAATCAAAACAAAAATACTATTTTATATATTTTGCATTAGAACTATATGAAATTTAAATTTCATTGTTCATAAATAAAGTTTTACTGGAACAGAAACATACTCATTCTTTTAGATGTTGCCTATAGCTGCTCTCCTGCTACAATGCAGTTGAATAGTCAGGACAAGGACTGAAGGTGGTACTCCCCTTGCATTGCAGTGCTGTCTGGTGTACTACAAATCACAAAGAAGCACTTAGAACTTGACAGTGTTTGAGTGCCTTGCATATCACCACATTGCAACGTTATTTTATTATTATTACCAATGCATACTTACCATGTTAAAACAGGAATAGAAACGTGGACTTCAAATAGAAGACCATATTTTTTTAAGTATAATTGACTTACAATATTATATTAGGTTCAGGTGTACAACATAGTAATTTGATATTTTTATGCATTACAAAATGATCACCACAATAAGTCTAGTTACCATCAGTCACCATACAAAGTTATTACATTATAATTGACTATATTTCCTATGCTGTACATTATATCCCTGTGACTTATTTATTCTATAACTGGAAGTTTGTACTTCTTAATCTCCCTCACTCATTTCCCTCATACACCACATCCCTCCTCTCTGGCAACTTCCAATATCTCCTCTGTATCTATGAGTCTGTTTCCATTTTGTTATGTTTGGATTCCTTTCTCTTTTTTGTGTGGTCTTTTCTTTTCCACTTAGGGAGGTCCCTCTGAACATTTCTTATAAAACTGGTTTAGTGGTTCTGAACAGTTTTAGCTTTTGCTTATCTTTAAAACTCTTTGTCTTTCCTTCAAAGCTGAATGGTAGCCTTGCCTAGAAGAGTGTTCTTGGTTGTAGGCTTTCCCTTTTCATTACTTTGAATATATGGTGCCACTTCTGGCCTGCAAATGTTCTGCTGAAAAGTCAGCTGACAGTCTTATGGGAGTTCCCTTGTACATAACTAGTTGCTTTTCTCTTGCTGCTTTTAAGATTCTCTATCTTCCATTTTTGACATTTTAATTATAATGTGTCCTGGTGTGGACCTCTTTGGGCCCTTGTTTGGGACTCTCTGCTCTTCCTGGCCCTGGATGCCTCTTTCTTTCCCCAGGTTAGGGAAATTTTCAGCTATTATTTCTTCACATAATTTCTCTTCCCCTTTTTCTCTCTCTCTTCTCCTTTTGGGGCCCCTATAATGCAAATGTCAGTATGCTTGATGTCCCAGAGGTGTCTTAAACTATCCTCAGTTTTTAAAATTCTTTTTTCTCTTTTCTGTTCAGCTTAGATTATCTCCATTACTCTGTCTTCTAGTTTGCTGATCTGTTCCTCTGTATCACCTAATTTTTAAATTTCTTCTAGTGTATTTTTTATTTAAGTTATTGGATTCTTCAGCTCAGTTTGGTTCTTTTTTTTACATTTTCTAGCTCTTTGTTAAATTTCTCACTGTGTTCATCGATTCTTCTCCTGAGTTTGTTGAGCATCTTTATAATCATTACCTTGAACTCTTTATCAGGTAGATTGCTTATCTCCATTTCACTTAGTTCTTCTGGGGTTTTGTCTTGTTCCTTCATTTGGAACATACTTGTCTGTCTATTCATTTTACCTGATTCTCTGTGTTTATTTCTATGTATTAGGTATGTCAGTTATGTTCCCTGATCTTGGAGAAGTGGCCTAATGTAGGAGATGTCCTATGGGGCCCAGCAGCACACTCCCTTCTGGTCACCAGAGCTATGCTGCAGGGGTGCTCCCTATGTGGGCTGCATGGGCCCTTCTGTTGTGGTGGGGCTGACTAATGTGGAGCCTGCTGGTATGTGGGGCTGTCCCCTGACCCAGCTGGCTGTGGTGGCTTCTGGCTTGCTGGTGGGTAGGGCCAGCTCTGGGGTATAAGACACAATTTTAAAGGCACAATGAAATGTGGATTTTTTTTTAACTGAGTTATATGGCAAAGCACTGCATTTGCAATGCAATGACACTATAGCTTTACTAATAGAACACAATATGTGTTAATATTTCCAGATTAAGAACTTGTTGCAATATTCTCAACTCACAGGAAATTAACAGTCAGAAAAATTAGAAAACTTAAAATGGAATATCTCATCACAGCAGAATTTCTACACAAAATTAAAAAATCAAGAATGAAGTTGCAACCAAATTAAGCTTCTGAGCAACTCATTTGTTGGCCATACAAGGAAAGCCGTTTATCAATGGTGACTTGATCAAATCATATCTGATTGTAGCAACTGAAGAACGTGTCCAGAGAAAATAAACTTGTTTAAAATTACTAGCCTTTCTATGAGAACAGTTGCTTGAAGAGTTGAGGACATTAGAAGCAACATCAATAGTCAATTGAGAAATAAGGCAAATAATTTCAAGTGATTGTTCTTGGCTTTTGATGACTTAAGAGTTATCACTGAGTTTGAACTGACTAAAGAATTAGCTTCACAGTTCCAAGAAAGTCTGCATTGGAACAACTACAGATGAGAATATTTTCATAGAAGTTGAGAGAATACTAATTCAATACAACCTGAAGTGGAATCCGCTAAGATGTGATACAACTGACAGTAGTAAATATATGTATGAAGCATAAAATGGGACACATTTATAAAATCTGTGAAACTGTAAAGTGTTTATTCATTGTAATACTAATTAGCAAATACTTTGCATAAAATAGTTGAATCTATCATTTGTCATTGACCTAGAAGTATCAACGGTGCACTGCATTCACTTTCATGGATTTAATCATCATTTCTGTGAATTTTTGTCAGAAATAGAAGCTAAAAAACCTGACTTGCCTTACCATACAGAAGTGCAATGGCTTAGCAGTAATGAACTTTTATTGAAATTTTTTGAGCTCAGGGCTAAGACTGAAATTTTTCTGAATGAAAAAGAGCCACTCTCAGCCACTATTATTGAAATAGAATATTTTAGAAATTAGCTTTTGCTGAAGAACTGAATGTGTTTCTTAATTAATTTAATCTTAAATTACAAGGCAAACCAGTGCTTTATATGTGAAACTTATATTCAGTAATGTCAATGACAACTAATGTTCTTGAATCACAAAAAATGTTAAGCTGCTTTATATACTTCTATTCTTTCAAAAGTTAAAACAAGAAGTGAGATCCAGTCCAATACAACTTTACAACAGCTATATATCCTGACCTCAAACTACAGTTCCAGAAGAATTTTGCAGAATTAAATACAAATAAGAAGGAAATTTCCATACTATTTCAAAATCCATTTATCTGTTCAATTAAATAGCTTCCACCTAACCTTCTTCAATTGGAAGCAATTAATCTGCAATGCAGTGATATATTAAAAAACAAATATGGAGAAGAATACAAATCTATAAATGCTTTCTAAATAATAATTATGCTTAATTAAAATTGTATGCTCATGGATAGATATCAGCATTTGGTAATACCTGTCTATGTAAAAAGGCATTTCCAAAGTGAAGTACATGAAGTCTCATTACACACCAACATTAACAGACGTACATTTGTGATCAATTTTGATGATAGAGAATACTAACTTTGAGCTCCAATTAAACAAAATGTTATTCAGAGGAAAAAGAATGCCATTATTATCATTAGTGGATTAGTAGTACAAAAAATTATTATACTCAATTACTGTCATTATATTTTTAATTTTGTCAGTAAAAAATTTGTGGAAAATTTTCTCTCTTGTCACATATTTACCAAATAATATCTGTGATTTTCCTCTTGTCCCACAAAACCTAAAATATTTATCATCTTGTCTTTTTCAGAAAGATTTTGCTGATCCTTAGGTAGAGTACAAAATAATAACCAGAGCATAGCAAAAATTTAGATGGAGTGGCATATAAATAATAAGTGAATAAATGCAGGATTCAATGTATATCTGCCTGAACCCAGAGCCTATGCTTTATGTAGTTAAGCTTCATTTGTTTTCCCCAAAAGAATTTTATTTATTTATAGAGGTACAGTTGATTTACAAGACTATATTAGTTTCAGATGTACAACATAGTGATTTAAAATTTTTATAGATTATATTCAAAGTTATTATAAAATATAGTAGTATTAAGATTTTCAGTATTTTCTTCAATCTTTTTCTTCTCTATGCATAATCACACACTCACTCCTACACTTTTATAAATTTTTACCCTAATGTATACATTTTTTGTATCCTAGTTTTAAAAATTATGCCTTGAATATTTTATGATGTCATTTATTATTTGAAAGTACTATATATAATTGTTGCATAGTATTTTACCATGTAAATATTCATCTGTGTTTAATCAATGTCTTAATGCTGATCATGTTTCCACTTTTTCCCATTATAAATACTATTTTGATTGTTTTCCTAGTGCATAAATATTTTTGCATATTTGAGATTATTTCATTGATATAAGATCTTACAAGAATAATTAAAGGATCAAATTATATCAATAATTTTTAAGTTCCTTTTACTAGTCACCAAATACCCCTTCAGAAAGTTTGTGTAAGTTTAAAATTCTACTACCAGTACTTACCCACACCCTTGTTAGCAATATATATTATCTTTATAAAAGCCCTGCTTAACTTGAGGAGCAAGAAAATAAGATTTTACTATTTTTATTTTTTATTTCTTGTATTCCTAATGATGTTAAAGAATTTGTTTAACCATGTATTTCTCTTTCTAAATTGAAAATTAATACTATTCACACATTTAGTTGTTAATCTGTAAAGCTATAATTCTTGCTATACATGTTTAAAATTCTTCAGAAGTTTTTAAATTTCCTTTTATCTTTATTAGTATATTTTTACCTTTAATTTTTTAAAATTTCATATTGTTAAACTTTTCCTACATGTATTTTCCTTTGCTTGAATGCCATAAGAACATTTATTTCCCTCAAAAAATAAATATTTATTCCTAATTTCTGCTAGCTCAATTTTTTAATTTAATTCTTTAGTGTGCTGAAAAATTTTTGAATCAAACTATGAAATGTCTATCATTATTTTTTCCAAATATTTAACCAAATATCCTATTACCATTCATTAAATAATATTGCCTTTATTTTCTAATTTGAATTGCTAGCTTTACTGTATACTAAATTCTTTTACCTATTAAGAGTTGTTTATGAATTGTTTATTCTATAGCTTTAATCTGCCCATTTTTGCATAAATAATCCACTGAATAATTGTTGAGTTTCAGCATATGCAGCAGTCTAGATAAAATCAGTAAGCACAGATACACTACAACATTGCCAGAATAAAAGGAATTTAATATAGGAATTAGGGCTTGCATAAATGTGGAAGGTAGTCTGGAGACTGCAAACAAAGGATTGGAGGATCAGTTACTAATGACTTCTGCTCAAAGACCTAGAACAGACTGGAGAAATTAGAGGTTGCAGAGAAGTCTAAGAAGCTACATCTGGCTGTCACTATGACTCAGTGTCACTATGACACCATGTAACTATGAAACGTGAGCTGATGGTCAATTCTATGAAGTTGCCACATCAGGTCACCATGACCTCAAAGAGAAGCTCATGGAAATATCTGCAAAGCCACTACATCTGGCCACCACACCTCCCTAGAATAATGGCCTCTCCACCCTGCCTTCCAAATCTTACAGGAGTTCCTCACACGAGATCAGCAAACTAGAGAAGGGGATTCTGGGACATTCAGTTCCTTAGAAATGGGAATAATGTAAAGTTGACAGCTAACAACCTAGCTGTATCCACACCACTGTCAGTTCAGCTTCCATTTCACATTTTACCTATGTTAATTTCTGATTAAAGATAACAATAACATTATACTTCCACCTAACCAAAGATATGCTCACTCTCACTAAAAGTGAAGACAAAACCTTCAACTTACCCATCTCTGAGTGATGTTTACTCCTTTTTAGTTATATTCTTTCCTTGATAAATCTGTCTTAAATGCCAAGATATAGAGTTAACTATTATTAACTCTTCTGAGGGGAGAAGAAAAAGAATACACACACACACACACATACACAAATATAGGCTAGAGTACCCAGTTATTTAATCAAACACTAATGTAGGTGCTGCTATGAAGGTATTTTGTAGATGTGGTTAACATGTTCAATCAGTTAACTTTAAATAAGGAACACCCTTATGAAGTGGATGAGCCTCATCTAATCAGTTGAAAGACTTTAAGAACAAAAATTAAGTTTTCATGGAGAAGAAATTCTACCTCAAAACTAGGACATCAATCCTTTACGAGTTTCCAGTCTGCTAAACTGCTCTATAGATTTTTGGACTTGCCACCTCCACAATTGTGTGAGCAACTCCTTAAAATAATTATATATAAAATCTATTGGTTCTATTTCTCTGGAGAACCCTGACTGATAAATATCTCATTTTTATTTTTTTTGCTTTATTAAAATGACTAAAGCTTCCTGGGCAATAATAAGTAATGGGGATGATAAAGAATACCCTTTTTCCCTGCTGGCTTAAGTTTATTCCTGTTGTATTTTACAAATAAGGAAAATAAAGGTTATTGTTAGACATTCTCTTAAGATCATGTTAAAAACATAGAAGAGTTTTAAAGGAGGGCAAGGACATAAAGAGTCTTCACATTTTGAAATGTATTACTTTGGCTACTCTGGAGGGGATAAAAATGTAGGCAAAGAGACCAATCAAGAAGCTATTTCAGAAGCCTGGGCAAGAGATTGTGAGAGCCTGAATCAGAGAAGCATTAACCAAATGAATAGTAGGGATAATTAGACCAAATACTCAGAAGGGAAATTCAGAATTTAGGTTCTGATTGGGTGCCAATGATGAAGCAGGGTACAGATTCAAAGATGACTGAAATTCTGGCATAGTTATTTGATTGAATAGTGTGTCATTTATTAACTACAAAATACAAGATATGAGAAAATAATAAGCTCAGTTTATCTATAAGATACACATGTGGAAATGTCTAGATAGCTAGACTTGGGAATCCTCAGGATTCTTCACGTACATATATGTCAGTGAGTGTGAAAGAGATCATCCAAGTTGAGTGTATAAAGTAAGAACAGTGAGACAAGTTTTAAAGTCTGGTGATCGTCAAGGTTTAACTGCTGATTAGAAGAAAAAAGAAACTCATCTACGATAAAGAGAACCTAAAAAAAAGAAGACAGAAGAGCTGTGAGCCTAGAATCATATATTTTGAAAAAGAAAAATTTATCTAATATCAGGCAAATCAAAGATCCAAGCCTAAATAACTTCTAAGATCTACCTTCTACAGTTCTTATACTAAATTTATTTAATTTCTTCTGATTTCTTACATTCAGATAAAATTAACCTGTATTCAATATATATTTCAGAAGCTTCAAGCTTTATGTCTAGAAAGTTATCCTAAAGAAATAATCCTGAATGCATACAAAAGATATGATCAACATACGTTAGATATATATAATTCATACATATGGATATATGTGTGCATATATTTGTATATATTTATATTACATAAATGTATATTTATATTGTATATTACACTTATATATTATTTTTTTACATATGTATACATATATATAGCAGAGATTTTTTGTTAAATAGAAAAAAATGCCTTAGATTTCCATCAAAGAGAAATTGTTCTATACATCACGGTATAGTCATACAATAGACAATTATGGATCCATAGAAAACCATGTTATAGAAAATTAATTGTGTGAGGAAATGTATATTTTATTAGTAAAAATAACAAGTTAAAAACTGCACTCACAGCATGGTTATATTTTTGCCATAAAAACTTAAGATAGGGCTTCCCTGGTGGCGCAGTGATTGGGAGTCCGCCTGCCAATGCAGGGAACGCAGGTTCGTGCCCCGGTCCGGGAAGATCCCACATGCCGCGGAGTGGCTGGGCCCGTGAGCCATGGCCGCCGGGCCTGCGCGTCCGGAGCCTGTGCTCCGCAACGGGAAAGGCCACAGCAGTGAGAGGCCCGCGTACCGCAAAAAAAAAAAAACAAACTTAAGATAAACATCTCATATAAGTCCTATATAGAGACAAATATAGTCATGTTTATTTTACTTTTCTAGTTTAATAACCTCAATCACTCTAATCAGAAAGTTTAGTATCACACTTTTGAAAAGCCACATCCTCTCTCTACTCCTATATTTTGACCTTCCACTTCCTCCAACCCACAAAATGTTTCCAAGAACCCTACAAGATTACTTACTTCTAAAGGAACTTGCTTCCCAATGCCAGTCTGAGAGATTACTAGAAAGCACAATGACTTCATTACTGCCTTTGACTTTTTTGTACTGTAAAATGTTGCTGTTGAAGAACACACCAGCGAAAGTTTTATCACTGTCTACTCTCCAATGATGCCTATGCCAGTTAAGGTCCTTGTACAGAATATAGAGGGACCTCCAGGTAGACTTAACTGCAAATGATATAAACACTCTAAATAAAAAGCAGAGATTGACAGATTGTATTAAAAAAATACTCACCTATATGCTGCTTAAAGGAAACCCACTTTAAGTATAAAGACACAAAAAGCTAAAAGGAAAAGGAAGATAAGAAAAATGTATATCATATATGATTCCTACTATGTGACATTCTGGAAAAAAAACTATGGACACAGTGAAAAAAATCAATGGTTGCCAGCGATTGAAAGGGGGAGAATGAGTAGGTGGAACACAGATGATTTTTAGGGCAGTGAAAATACTCTGTATGATACTATAATGATGGAGACATGTCATTATGTATTTGTCCAAACCCATAGAATTAACAACATCGAGAGTAAACTGTAATGTAAATTATGGACATTGGGTGATCATGATGTGTTAATGTAAGTTCATTAATTATAACAAATGCTTCACTCTGTTGGGGGAAGCTCTTTTCATGTAATTACTTGTCATACGAATAGCTTCTCTGGTGAAGTATTGACTCAAAAATGTTCTCCATTTTGTATTGGGTTATTTTCTTATTATTGAGTTTTAAGGGTCCTTTATATATCCTTGGTATAAATCCTTATCACATATGTGATTTGCAAATATTTTCTCCCACGCTGTGGCTTGTCTTTCCAAAACACAAAAGAATTTAGTTTTGTTGAAGTCCAAATTATTAATTTTTCTTTTATATATTATGGCTTTGGTGTCATAGCTGAGAAATTTTTGCATAACCCAAAGTCACACAGATTTTCTCCTGTGCTTATTTCTAGGAGTTTTATAGTTTTAGATTTCACATTAGGTATTGACCAATTTTGAATTCATTTTTCATGTGAGGTGTGATTCCTCCTTCCTTCCTTTTTTCTTTTCAGTTATAAGGGAAATGCAAATTAAAACCATAATGAGATACCACTACATGCCTATTACAATGGCTAAAAGCAAAAGAACAAACAATACCAAATGCTGGCAATCATATAGAGCAACCAAAATTTTCATTCATTGCTAGTGGGAATGCAAAATGGTATGGCCACTTTGGAAAGCAGTTTGACAGTTTCTTAGAAAGTTAAGTATTCACTTACAGTATAATCCAGCAATCCCACTTCAAGGATGAAAGTTTTATTTTTGAAATAATATGTATATAAAAGTTTATAACAGCTTTATTCAAAGCTGGAACAATACAAATGTCCTTTAATGGTGATTAGATAAACTGTGCTACATCCACACAATGGAATACATTCAGGAGTAAAAAGGAATTAAGTACTGATACACACAAGTCTAAAATGCATTATACTGAGTGAAAAAAGCCAGACTTAAAAGGCTGCATACTGGATGATCCAATTTATGTGACATTCTGAAAAAAGTAAAACTAGAGGAACACAAACTAGATCAGTGGTTGCCATGAGTTGGAGGTAGAGCAAGAAGCTGACTCCAAAGGAACATGAGGAATATTTTGGGGTGATGGAACTGTTATATATCTTCAATATGGTGGTGGTTACACAAAAATACAACACCAAAAAAAATATTTAACTGTAGGTTTGTCAAAACCCACAGAACAATACAGTAAAATGGATAATTTTTACTGTATGTAAAGTGTATCTTAGCAAAAAAATAAAGGAGAATTAAAATGTCATCAAAAATAATAAAATAATTGTTTAATATATATGGATTACCACATCTTATAACTAAATCATAAAATTTCTGGATTGAAATTTTACTATTTTGCATTTTAATTTGTTATAATATGACAAGCTGTCTGAAACAAACTTCTGTTGAAAACAGCTAATTATCCTGAACAAATACGTATTCTTAAAAATCATTAATGAATTGGCAAGGTTAAAAGGCAGTCTTGGCACTAGGTAAAAGTAAGGATACAGACAGTTAAATAGAGTTCTACAGCCTTCTTTCATTCATATGGCATTTGGCAAGTAGATTGAATTTGACCTAAAATGCTTTAGCCTCCAGATATATGCCTAGGAGTGAGTTTGCCGGATCATATCATAGCTGTATTTTTACTTTCTTAAGGAACCTCCATACTGTTCTCCACAGTGGCTGTACCAATTTACATTCCCATCAACAGTGTACGAGGGTTCCCTTTTCTCCACAGCCTCTCCAGCATTTATTGTATGTAGATTTTTTTATGATGACCATTCTGATTTGTGTGAGGTGATCTCACTGTAGTTTTGACTTGCATTTCTCTAATAATCAGCGATGTTGAGCATCTTTTCATGTGGCATTTGGCCATCTGTATGTCTTCTTTGGAGAAATGTCTATTTAGGTCTTCTGCTCATCTTTTGACTGGGTTGTTTTTTTGATTGAGCCACAAGAACTGTTTGTAAATTTTGCAGACTAATCCCTTATCAGTCATATCGTTTGCAAATATTTTCTCCCATTCTATGGGTTGTCTTTTCGTTTTGTTTATGGTTTCCTTTACTGTGCAAAAGCTTTTGAGTTTCATTAGGTCCCATTTGTTTATTTTTGTTTTTATTTCTATTACTCTAGGAGACTCCTCAGAAAAGATATTGCTGCGATTTATGTCAAAGAGTGAACCTGCCTATGTTTTCCTCTAAGAGTTTTATAGTATCCAGTCTTACATTTAGGTCTTCAATCCATTTTGAGTTTATTTTTGTTTATGGTGTTAAAGAATGGTCTAATTTCATGTTTTTACATGTGGCTGTCCAGTTTTTCCAGCACCATTTATTGAAGAGACTGTCTTTCCTTCATTGTGTAGTCTTGCCTCCTTTGTTGTAGATTAATTGACCATAGGGGAGTGGATTTATTTCTGGACTTTCTATTCTGTTCCATTGATCTATATTTCTGTTTAAAAGAATACATGCACTCCAATGTTCATTGCAGTGCTGTTTACAATAGTCAAGACATGGAAGCCACCTAAACGTCCATTGACAGATGAATGGATAAAGAAGATGTGGTAATATATACAATTGAATATTACTCAGCCGTTAAAAAGAATGAAATAATGCCATTTGCAGCAACATGGATGGATCTGGAGATTATCGTACTAAGTGAAGTAAGTCAGACAAAGAAAGACAAATATCATTTGACATCGCTTATATGTGGAATCTAAAAATAAATGATACAAATGAACTTATTTACAAAACAGAAACAGACCCAGACTTAGAGAACGGACTTATGTTTACCAGGAGGGAAGGGTGGGGGGAGGGATAGATTGGGAGTTTGGGATTGACAGGTATACACTGCTATATTTAAAATAACCAACAAGGATCTACTGTATAGCACAGGGAACATTGCTCAATATTCTGTAATAACTTAATGGGAAAATAATTTGAAAAAGAATAGATTCATGTATATGTATAACTGAATCACTTTGCTGTAACACCTGAAACTAACACAACATCGTTAATCAACTATGCTCCAATATAAAATAAAAATAAAATGCTTGAGCCTCAGGGGGTAAAAGAAACAAAAAACAAAAAGCCCAGAGCTGTTTATAAGAGACACAGTTAAAACCTAAAGGGGCTTCCCTGGTGGCACAGTGGTTGAGAGTCCGCCTGCCGATGCAGGGGACACGGGTTCGTGCCCCGGTCCGGGAAGATCCCACATGCTGCGGAGCGGCTGGGCCCGTGAGCCATGGCCGCTGAGCCTGCGTGTCCGGAGCCTGTGCTCCGCAACGGGAGAGGCCACAACAGTGAGAGGCCCACGTACCGCTAAAAAAAAAAAAAAAAAAAAAAACCTAAAGATTCAGAAAATTCGGAAGTAAAATGATTTTAAAACTAACAATATGTACTAGTCAAAATCTAAGCAGAAAGGAAGGTGGTAAGGTACTAGCATCACTCTAGATAGACTTAATAGCAAAATAATTAAGAGAGAATAAAGTGGTAATTAGATAATGTTAATAGATTCAATAACTCAAGAAGATTAATAGTTTTAAACCTGCATGAACCTACCAACAGAGCCTCAAAATATGGCAATAAAAAATTGAGAGAAAAACAGGAAAAGATAAGCATACAATAATAATGGGGGAGTTTAATATATATATATATATATATATCAAAGCTAAAGAAACAGCTGATGAAATAAAATTAACATGATATTGATGATTTGAAAAACATAATTAGCAAAATTTAGTTAATGGACATTTATTGAACACTATATCCGCCAACTCCCAGTTACAAAAGCTTTGAAACATACACAAAACATGTTGTAAAAGTGACCATATTCTGCTCCAAAAGTAGTCTCAACAAAGTTCAAAGAACTGAGGCATACAGGTCATGTTCTCTGTCTACAATGAAATTTTGTTAAAAATCAAAACAAAAAGATAATTAGAAAAACTATGTTTGGAAGGAAATCACCTCTAAACAACCTATGGGTCAAAAAATGAAATCATTATAAATATTATAAAATATTTAGAAATGAAAGATAATAAAAGTGCTGCGCATCAAAACTCGTGTGACAAGTCCTTAAGTCTGAACTTCTGTAACATTAGAAAAGAACAAAAGTCCAGAATGAATGCTAAGTGACCATCCAAAAAGAAATAAAAATAAAGCATAAAAATAGCACAAATTGTATTTTTAAGAATAGAGGAAGACATATATAAAAGAGAGAATCAAAAGAGCCAAATTAGGGGCTTCCCTGGTGGCACAGTGGTTGAGAGCCCGCCTGCTAATGCAGGGGACATGGGTTTGAGCCCTGGTCGGGGAAGATCACACATGCCACAGAGCAGCTGGGCCTGTGCACCACAGCTGCTGAGCCTGCACTCTGGAGCCCGTGACACACAACTACTGAGCCCACGTGCCACAACTACGGAAGCCCCGCGTGCCTGGAGCCTGTGCTCTGCAACAAGAGAAGCCACAGCAATGAGAAGCCCATGAACCACAACGAAGAGTAACCCCCGCTTGCTGCAACTAGAGGAAGCCCGCGAGCAGCAATGAAGACCCAGTGCAGCCAAAAGTAAATAAATAAATTTATTTTTTAAAAAAAGAGCCAAATTATGATTCTTTGTGAACATTAATAAAATTGATAAACCTCTTATGAGATCGATAAAGAAGAGCAAAGGCAACTGTAGTCAATATTAGGAATGAAAAAGAAGGTATAGCTCCTTTGTTGCAGATATTTAAAAGATGATAAGGAGATATAAAAGAAAACTTTATTCCAATGAATTTGAAAGTTTAGATAAAATTGACAAATTCCTAAGACAATATATCTTAAAACTAACTGAAAGAAAAATCAGAAAACCTGAAGTTTTCTAGAATGGTTAAAGAAATTGCATCATTTTGAAAAATTTCTCCCAAAATGAAAACACCAAAGACGGTTCACCACTGAATTCTAGTCAAACACTGAAAAACAAATATTTGCAATATTATATAAATTCTTCAAAGAATATAAAAACAAGAAATACTTTCTATGTGATACCAGCATAACTTTGATGTCAAAATCTGAGGACAGCATGGAAAAGAAAATGACAGGTCAACTCACTCATGAACCTACACGCAAAAATCCTAAGCCAAATATTAGCCAAATGAATCCTGCAAAGTATTACGAAGACTATAATATCATGACAAAGTTGGTTTATCCCAGCCCTACAAAGTTGATTTACAATAGAATATCAGTTCATATAATTCATCATATAAATAGATTAACCTTATAATTGTGTCAATAAATGCAGAAAAATCATTTGATGAAATTTATTGTTCATTCATTATTAAACAAAACAAAAATCTTTTAACAAAGTTTACTGGATGCAAAATCAATATAAAAATTTAACTCCATTTTTATATACCAGCAACAAACATTTAGAAATTAAATTTAAAACCTATCACTGGGGGACTTCCCTGGTGGCACAGTGGTTAAGAGTCCGCCTGCCAATGCAAGGGACACGTGTTCGAGCCCTGGTCCAGGAAGATTCCCACATGCCGTGGAGCAACTAAGCCCGTGAGCCACAACTACTGAGCTTGCGCTCTAGAGCCCATGAGCCACAACTACTGAAGCCCGCGTGCCTAGAGCCTGTGCTCCACAACAAGAGAAGCCACCGCAATGAGAAGTCCGTGCACCGCAACAAAGAGTAGCCCCCGGGGCTTCCCTGGTGGCGCAGTGGTTGAGAGTCCGCCTGCCGATGCAGGGGACACAGGTTTGTGCCCCGGTCCGGGAAGATCCCACATGCTGCAGAGCGGCTAGGCCCGTGACCCATGGCCGCTGAGCCTGCACGTCTGGAGCCTGTGCTCCGCAACGGGAGAGGCCACAACAGTGAGAGGCCCACGTACCGCAAAAAAAAAAAGAGTAGCCCTGGCTCCCCGCAACTAGAGAAAGCCCATGAGCAGCAACGAAGACCCAATGCAGCCAAAATAAAAAAAAAGATAAATAAATTTATTTAAAAAAGAAAAAAAACCATATCACTGAAAATATAAACTAGGTAGATCCTAAGGGATAAATTCAACAAAAGGTGTATGTAAAACTTTTTTATAGGAATTAAAGAGGACATATATAATAAAAAGATATGCCATGTATAACATGCTAATAAATTAGAAGATGACCTAGAAATTAAAAAGTTGATGATCCCTCTTTCTTCAATCTTGTTTGGTTTGCCCTTTCAGAATTTGATGCATAATGATGTACTTGAATTAGATAGTTTGAGATTTTTTTAAAAAAGTATCAAGCACACTTTCCCACAGGGTTCATTTTATATTTATACTTACTTATCTCAATAAATTGTTAACATATTGAAATGAGTGCTTACACCCACCATGAGCCATCGGCATACATTTATTCAAAGATTTGGAGGGTCATATTTGTTATTATATCGTGTAACAACCAGTTCTATTTTCAGAAATTAAAAATAATTAATTTTAACATCCACATTAGATTCCAAATTGTTTAGATTGTCTATCTACATTCCCTGCATTCACCAGATAATGGCCTCAGTATATCCTGTACTTGGTCATGAATTGACATTCAGTCTGTAATTCTTAATTGCCCAAGATTGTTTTATTAAGTAAACAGAGTGTCCATTTTAGCAAAATAAGCTGTAGTTAACAAACTCCTGGAAAGGGACGAATTATTAAGGAAAAAAATGCTAAAAGTTATGGAGAACATTCTACATGCAGGGTGCAATGCTGCAAACTTTACCTCTCACTATCTCATTTACTTCTCACAGCAACTGTATCTGGTGGTTGCTACTGTGATACAGTTTTACAGATCAGGAAGTGGAATTGTTCCAGTGGGTAAGTAATTTGCTAAAAGGTTTACAGCTGGTAAGTGGTAGAGCAGGAGTTTGATGCCATACTTTCAACAGTCATAGTCCATAGCCTCTCAGGTCGGTATATAGATGGTGGTAAGAGAGCGTACGTGTGTCTTTATGTACAAAAAGGGAAGTTGTGTTGACTGAATTAGGAATCATAGGGTAAGGAATTCTTCTATATTTCACCACTTAAAAATTATGGATTAAGAGATTAAGTATTTCAAAGTAGCAAATTGCCCCCTATTGAAAGAATTGGGCAAAAGTCCACTATTTCAGAAGAGAAATATATTATTTATCCAAAACTTGAATTTGGAATTAGAATGTATATCCACTGTGCATTTGGAAGGAGGAGGCAAGAAACTCAAAACTTTAAAAGCAACTTTATGAGGCAGACAGGATTCCTTTGGGACTTCATATTAAACTATTTTCAGCAGGGAGTACAAATATTTTGTACAAAATGCTAAGAAACACCCTTAAAACATCTCCTAATAGGGCCATAAGTGGCCTGTTGAAATGAACAGAAACCAATTTGCCCCTATGCTTGTAATATTATTACTGTACATGAAAAGTCAGTAGTTATTGCTTTTTTTTTTTTTTCTGATTAAACAATAGCCTGGGCTTCCCTGGTGGTGCAGTGGTTGAGAGTCCGCCTGCCGATGCAGGGGACACGGGCTTGTGCCCTGGTCCGGGAAGATCCCACATGCTGCAGAGCGCCTGGGCCCGTGAGCTATGGCCGCTGAGCCTGTGCGTCTGGAGCCTGTGCTCCGCAACGGGAGAGGCCACAACAGTGAGAGGCCCGCGTACCGCAAAAAAACAAAACAAAACAAAAAAAACCCAATAGCCTACTTTGGGTCAATAAATGTAGATGTTGTGACAAAGTAATTTTGATAAGACTTACACTTTAATTAATGATGCAAAAATACATTTTTGGTCTTAATTCATTAGAATGGCAATTTATTTCTAAGATTAGCTTTCCCTTTCCTTATGTATTATTTTAAATGGTTGTTGCCTTTTGTACTTCTTTACATTACTTGTAGCATGTAATTCATTGCTAAACTTAAGTATTTGTAGGTTGATTGCCCTTTTTCACCTAATGAAAATAATGAAAGAATTACAACATTTGTAGAGAGAAATAATATTGCACTCTAACCACTTAATTGTACTCTCCTACACTTTGGGGTACTTAACTATCAAGTCTAAAGTTGTGGATTGGGACTTCCCTGGTGGTCCAGTGGTTAAGACTTCGCCTTCCAATGCAGGGGGTGCATGTTTGATCCCTGGTCAGGAGCTAAGATCCCACATGCCTCAGGGCCAAAAAACATAAAACAGAAGCAATATTGTAATAAATTCAATAAAGACTTTAAAAATGGTCGACATCAAAAAATCTTAAAAAAAAAAAAGGAATAAAGTTGTGGATTGAATGTAATACTTTTCTGTCTGTAGGAGGCATAAAACTAGACAGACCAACTCTAAAAACAAAACCTCCCCACCCTCTATTCACTGCGGCTCCTCTTCCCCTGTGAGGTGTCTATCCTTCTTCACACCTTCAAGAGTGTCTGGCGACTGCTATCACAATTTGCTCACTGAACAGGCTCAGTCATTATTAACTTAGTGAAAATTTAAATTGCTGCATATTCTCTCCTTAAAGGATTTATATTTTAAGCCTAACATGACATGGGAAGTATCATCTCTCCACTCTTGAAAAAACATTTGAACATCAGATATTAAGAAGAAATATTAGTGAAAGTAGAGAAGAAGCCTTGAGAAGACTATTTATGCATCCCAAATGACACAAATCTATGCATAGCTAGTCCCAAAATAAACTTCTACAAATTTCATGAAATAATAAATGAATCTGAGGTGCTTGAATAATAGAATACTAGAACCAGATGGCACCTAAGAATTCATTGTCTACTTCACTCCACCCAAGGTGTAAGAACATTAACAGATGGTCAATAACTTATACCACCTCTTTTGGCTTTTTTAAAATTAAAACAGCTAGATTTCGGAAACTTCTTGGCAAGCTGCTATTCAACTGCAGAAATGCATCTGCTCAGACACCCAAAAATAAACACGTTTCCCAAAGGAATCAAATATGTTCTACAAAATCCTGTTCTGTTCATAGAATATGGTAAGCATGAATTTCATTACAAGTTAATGATGGTGCTGAGATCCTTTTTGCCAGATTAAGAGGTGTTGAATGTAGTAGGTGAAAGTTCAAAATAGGAACAGAGAGTTGTGCACTAAGAGGTATGCTCCAATCCTGAATGTTTCCTGGCATCAGATTTCAGAACATTAAGAAATAATATTGCACAAGACAACTTCATTTCATAATTTTAAGTTATTGTTCTCATTATACATGAAATCTGCCATTATACTTAAACACAATATCCAATGGAGTAAATCTGGACCAAATATATTCTTTAACTGACAGAGCCAATGGGGTGAGAAAACCACTCCCTGAGTTTCAGGCACATTGACATACTAAGTACCCTCAGTCAGGGATCTGAGATGCTGAAACTTAGCAAAAAATGTGACAAAAGGAGTTTTTGAGAACAATTCATTAGTCTGTATGCTTTCTGTATGGTATAATACATTTGCAATGCTTCTTAAAATGTAACAATTCTACAAACTTTTATTTTATTTTTATACACAGTCATTCAATTTCAAATTTACTCAGTAGATGATATTACTGCACACATATCAGAATTTGACATATAAACTTTCAGTCCTTTAGACAGATTGATAACCTTGGTAATCTCTATCCTGTTTAATACTTCCTTGCTTTCTCTGCTTTTGGACATTCTCATGACTCACTTAATGGAGAAAAGATTACATTAATATTCAGTGATATACAACCAAGCATTTAAAGTAACCTCTAATCTGGAAAGAAAACAGAAGACATCTTGAAATCTAATACAATATTAATGCTATATTTACTAAAATATGTGGATGTTAATTATAGGCAGAGGTTAATTTCCAAAAATGAAGCAGTTTTACTGTGCCACACTCAATATTGATATGAACATAGATTTTATGTTTTAAGACTCAATTTGATTATTTTGTGAATTTCACCATTTTAAGGAGATTTCCTCATGATCCTGATTCTAACTCAAAATATTCCTTCTCACTACTCTTTTTTGGTATGCCACTAACTCCCTTTCCCCAAAACGGTGAGCAAAGTAATAAATGAATAAAAACTTAAATTAAAAAAAATTTTACAAAGCTTTTTGTACTTCAAATGGTTCTTACAAAACTTTTAGATAATTCAACTGCAGACTGATCAGAAACACATGGGACTGGATTCCCTCTGAGATTTACAATCAGGGTGAAAGGACTTGGCAAACTGCAGTGGCTTAACAATAAAAAATCAAGAATATTCAACTTCATAAGTTTCTAAATTTCTTCCCAACTCACTTACATTTAAAAGGGAAGTATGTACTGGAAGCTTGAATTATGAAAACTGCCTGGTTATCTGATCTAGTATTCTCATGCACTAGCACCTTACCTACCACCCACCAACTTAAAATTACCGTCTCAATCAAGACGACTTAAAAGTCAAAAAGAGCCTAAAATGGGATGTATGGTCATTCCACTTACATCTCACATCTGTTCTGAGTCTTTTCTGACTCTTGGAACCTGAAGCAAAAAATACCATGCTTTTTTATTTTTATGATGCTCTCAGTTTTCTGCCAGAAATGTTCTGATGTGTGTGCTCATTATTTTCTGAGGTACACACTACCCCATTAGGCATGCAGTGGTGGACCAAACAGCCTCCTTTCTTCCGCGCCTGGAGCTTACACTCTGGTGGGCATTTCATGGGACTGGTATCTGTAGAAGGTGTATTGGGAAGCATAGCTTGGGGTGGGGTAATGAGCCAGCATTGCACAGGATGAAGACACAGTAACGGCTCAGGGAAGGAAAAGATCTGCAGTGGTCTAGGTAGGAAGTAATGAGGATATAAACCAGAAACATGGAAGAGGAAATGAACAAGTGGAATCGCAGATGAGATAGTTTAAGTATAAAATCAGCAGGATTGGGTAGCAGCTAGACTTTGGGAATCAAAGATGAATTTCACTGGGAAAATTGTTGTACTGATTAAAATACAAGAAGCCTGGGAATGAGTTTAGGTTTGTGTATTAGTTTAATATGCAATGTATTTAATATGCAGTGTATTTAATATGCAGTGTATTAGTTTAATATGAAGTGTAACAAATTCCTATAAACTTGGTAATTTAAAATAATATACCTTTATTATCTCATAGTTTCTGTGGATCAGCAGTCTGCACATGACTTAGATGGATTCTCTGCTTAGGAGCTCACAAGGCTGTAATCAAGGTGTTGACTGGGCTGTTTTTTCCTCTGGAGGCCTGACAGGGGAAGATCCACTTTTCCAAGCCTTTTCAGGTTTCTGGCAGAATTTGTTTCTTTGTGGCTGAATAACTGAGGGTCCCAGCTTCTAACTGGTTGTTAGCTGTGTGCTGCCTTCAGGTCTTAGAAGGAGTTCCTTGGCACATGGCCTTCTCCACAGGGAATTCACAACATGGCTGTTTGCTTCTTCAAAGCCAATGGAAGGCCCTTCACCTCAGTCTTGCACAACATAGCTTAATTCAGGCAGCGATATTAAGCCATATAACTTAATCAAAAGGGTGAAATCCCATTGCCTTTGCCATATTTTATTGGTTAGGAGCAAGCCACGAGTTCTCCCAATGTTCAAAAAGAGAGGATAATAGGAGAGCAGGACTCAATGGAAGCCACCTTAGGGTGCGTCTGTCACAGTTCAGATGCGCTGTGTTGGAGGTGTTAGAGGAGCCTTCTGGTGAAAAAGTCACCATCAATTATAAACTGGACAGTGTGCATCTGAAAAGTTCTGTCCTTAGTGGACTTTTGATAGCAATTTGAATTAAACTACTACATCCCATAATCCTCCTTTATCCAGCTTGTGCTGAATGTCTATACAATCAAGTGGACTAATCCTTACTATGACAATAAAAAATGAAATAATATTTGTCAGGTGGTGATGAAAATATAACTTAGAAAGGTATGTATGGTGTCACTCAGACAGGGCTAGAAAGCGTAGAGATACATGTTTATTCCTTAAAGCCAAAGATAAAATAATTTAATTTCCTAATCTGAAAAGCTCCATAGCCCATAAATTGGCAGCTTCTCTGCCAAATATCTCTTGGAAGAAGATGTAATACCTCCCACTACACTTTAGCTCCTGAGCCAATTTCCATCTAACACACAGAAGTTAATTCTGGTCATTTCTCAGCAAAATCTTGACCTTGGAATATCACTGGAAAATTGAAGGGAGATTTAGAAACAGAGACAATATGCTAAATATTGGTGCTGCATTACCACCCACTCCCTTTGTTTCCTTCTTCTCCTATCCCTAAGTGACTAAATAAAATGATCATAGATCATCTATATCTTGGATTTAAGTGACCAAATCTATCAACAAATCAATAACATCACTTGTGCATAAATTTATAGCTTTACTCTCCCTATATTTCACTTCTGGTGGGTTTGGCCAACAGACACTCTGTTCCCTAAAGGCAGAAAGTAGAACAAAAGATCATAGTATTCCACAAAGAAAAAAAATAAATCAAATAACTCTGTAAGGAAGAATTTCCTTCTGCATAAATTTTGAGTTACATGACACAATCATGGGTTTTAAAAAAAGCTACTTCAGAGCTACATTTTAAAAATCTAGATATAAAACCTAGAAAAGCATACCATAACCTGGGGCAATACTTGGGACATATAAGACAAAGGATTGTTTTGTTTGTTTCTTTTAATAATTAAAGAGTCTTTAAAATCAGTAATATAAAGATTAACACAATAATAGGAGAATAAATAAAAGATATGAAGAAACACAATGACTAATATGCTTATGAAAAGAAAGGCTCAACCTTATTCGAAATTAAAGATGTAAATTAAAGCAATGAACTATTTTAATATATCTAATAACCAAATTAATATACCCAAGCGAGAGTACACAAAAATTAGTACTTTTAAGTATCTGGAGATGGCATAAGTTGACACAAACTTTCTGGAAGACAATTTCAACAAATATCAAAAGTTCTAAAATGTAATGATTCTCTGCACCAGGCATTCTATTTCTAGGAATTACTCATAAGGGGGATCAAATGGGACTTAGCTCCAAGTATTTTTATCACAGTTTGTTTATAAAAGAAGAAAATGCGGATGAACGAATATTCAATAATAAGGGGTTACTAAAGTAAGTTACGGTATAGTCACACCTTAAAATACTATTAGCCTGCAATAGACAGTTTTAGCCTGTTCCCACTCTATGCCCCATTCTCTCCTCTCAGAACCACTGCCAGCCTCACACCACCCACAGGAGCATTTGTGCCACATAACCCAATGCACCCACCCATTCTGCCTGTATCCATAGCTAGTAAGATGTAGATACACCCAACTAACCCAATCAAGTTTGTTCTCTTAAAAGTTTAGAATTGGAATTAAGAGCCTCTAGTAAATCTGTACTTCACTTAAGTGGAAGACCTGTGAACTCTGGTAGAGGGGACATTTACACAGAGAAGGAGAGAAAGAAGCCTCCAGAGAAGAACAATGAAGCAAAGAAGCAGAGAAAAGCAAGGTGGGGAGAGGCAGTGTTGGGTGCATGCTGGGGCCAAGGCCATGCATCAAACCCCAGTGTTCTTGTATCCTTGATGGAATCCAAAGAAGAAGCTCATTTTTGGAGACACCCCCCCCCACCTTCTATTTCTTAGCCCTTCCTCCCCACATTTTCCTTGTTTTCATTTAGGTGTTGTATATATTTGCCATTAGGGTTTCCTGAGAAAGGCTTCCAAATAGCACCCTATTTTCCTTTTGGGAGGCTGACCAGACTCCAGAACCCACCACCAACAGTTGTTGTGTTGGTGACAGGGTAATCTAGCTGCACACAACTCACTATGGAAGCTGAACCTGACAGACACCACCTCTCCCCTTCCCTAGTAAAGGCAGAGAAAAGACTCCCACCTAAGCTCAGCCCTCTTCCTGGCCTTTGAATCTTAAATCATGGCATCCTATCTGCACTTCATGCTTTCCACATTTTGGTACTCTGTGTCACCCTGGGATCCAGCTTACTCTCATACTTATTGCTCAGCCTCCCCCTAGTTTTCTGGGACCTCAATAGCCTTCCCAAGTATTTCCTTTGATTAAATTAGCCAGAGCCAGTTTTATGGGAATATTTCAAAATATGTTAATATGTGCTTTTCTTTCTTACACTTCCTTGTATTTGATGCCCTCCCCCCTTCAGCTAGTGGAACCTTGTCCATTATCTTAGGGAGGCTTGGAATTAAAACAGGAATGTAAGATGAAAGGGTATCCATGTTCAGCTTTTGATTTCCAAAATTAGATTTTTGAATCCCCAGTGATATGTATGTATATTTTTTGGCTGTGCCATGTGTCTTCTGGAATCATAGTTTCCCAACCAGGGATTGAACCCAGGCCACAGCAGTGAAAGCGCTGTGTCCTAACGACTGGATTGCCAGGGAATAACCCCCAGTGATATTCTTGAAACTGAGGCTTTCTGTAAAGGGATAAGATTTTTCTAAATCCCCTGAACTCCAATTCCCATATAAGCATATAGACTTAATAGACACTAATCCTAGAGTTTTATTAGAACTCTAGAGAGGTGACAAAGTATATTATTGCAAGGGATATATTCAATATGAAGAGGGAAAGGAAGAAAGTCTTTGCCATGAAAAGAAAGCACACACCTCAGAGGGAATGCAGTTAAGCTGAGGAGGTGCCTGTCAGAACAAGAACAGTCACACTGCCATCCCTGTGCCTCGGCCAAAGGGAGAGAACCAGGAAACTCAAAATGTCCATAGAAAGCTGAAATAGGTTAAATGAAAGGTTGATGCTCTGCTTCTCTGTCAACAGGCCAAAGAGGTGTATAGCAGGGATTGCAGAGGGAGACATTCAACCCTCGATGACATACCCAAGAGGGTGCCCCAATCCTCCCTCAGCCTATGCATGGCATGCCAGAGACCCAGCAGCTCCTGTGTGGCCAGTGGGGGAATGTAGAGATGCCACAGGGCCTGGAAGGGACTCTGGATTGGGAAAAAGAGACCACATAGTATAGGAACCTCACAAGTTGAGGCAACTGGCAGGAACAAAGACATTAGAAGTCAGTACCAGCGAAATATTCAACAAGTTCGGGTAGAACCAGCCATACTGCAGAGGACACGAGCACAGAACCCCTGGGGACCAGACCAACCTCTCTATAGCAAAGAACACAAAAAAATATGGAAAACGGTGGCCCCAAATCTTGCCAAGTGAAGACAGATAAAACCTCCACTTGCACATTGGGAAGAAGGGTGAGGAGGAGAGAGCTTTTGCTAGCAGAAGACACAGTCAAAATTGGGTTCTAAATTGTTGAAAATGAGAGTATTTCCTCAAAAGAGTCTGAGATATCTATACTTGAAAAGGCTGTACTTGGAATTGAATCTCTACCTGGAATTGAATCTTGTGAGCAAGGTGAAATCAGCTAAGGAAAATAAGGGAAGTTACAAAATATTTTGCACATACGGATTATAGAGAACACATTTAATTCCTGCTATACTTATAATCAAGTATACTCAATAAGACAATAGAAAAATAAGAGGTGTGTGTGTGTGGTTATAGGTAGTTAAAAGCCAATATCAAAAAAGAGAATACAGATGCAATTGGGTTCTTTTCTGTTTCTAAGATTCCTACTTGTCTTCTCCATCTGCTCTCAGATCTTGTTTCCTCTACTATAACTTACTCTGATACAGAAGGAGAAGAATATAAAATGAATCTAGGGTTCATTATTTAAATAGATAAAAGAAGAAATATAAGTGCTAATATGACTCATGTCTTCAACTATCTCAAGTCATATGATTAGAGAGAAGAAAAGCTCGAAGAAAATATCAAAATGTTCATAAAGTTCACTGTGTAGTATATTCTGCAGAATGAAGAAAATGGGAATAAGAATAGGGTACGAATAAAAATTTGTAGTAAGCCAAGCCACCATGGTTGCTGAAACAGTGACTAACGGGACACTGGTAGTGACAACACACAACCCTAGGTAATGTATTAGAGGAAGGGTGCTGCAAGCAAAATGTGGGGTGTATATAAAAATTATCTGCTGAAGGGATGAAGCTAAGATAAAATCAGCTAAATTCAATATTCATATATCAGCTGGTTCACATATCAGCCAGTCCCCTGAAGTCACACCACATTGGTTACCAGTGTTGGGAGACAATTCTGTATGGGTCTCTCAATTTTCTCCATGTCTTGTGAGCAGTGGCACTGACTGACTTTATCTTTTCCAGAATGTTTGTATGGTTAACAGCCTTGGAAGATGGAGACAGGTCTCCCTCTGGATCACAGAGCACCTTTGCTAATTGTCTATTATAATAAAGAGAGTGTCTCTCCCCCAGAGCAAAAGTCAGGCAAATTTGATCACTTCCCATTAAGAGTTAAGTTCACTAAGGTTGGAGTTTTTCAGCTGTGACAGATAACCACTGCATAAACAGCATCCACCTAGGCCTCTTTATATCAAACCCATGGGAATCTCAGGCAAGGGAGAATCAATGCAAACATCTCATGCTGCCTGCTGTGCCGTAACAATGTCCTTTCTCTGAACCAGAAGCTTTGTGTCTTCTGCCAGCATCATGGAACTGTGGCAGGCTAACTTGTTAACATGCAAGTAAAGTAACATCCCAGAGCCTTCATGGTACCTGATAATCAGCTCTTCCTAGGTGAAAGACACATGCATGTCATTATGAAAGGCCTTGATCGTCAGTGTTCAAAATTTTGCCCAGTAGGAGGTTCCAGCATCATCTGAGTAATACATAGTACTGAGAAAATAGTTACTAAAGGAAGAAGAAAATAATATATTTCATTAAACAGTCTCAACCTTTTCAAAGAAATGAACGAAAAGGTCTTAATTGGTGGACTACAAAAATCTTAGAATCTCTGTCATCAATACCAGTTCAGGGAAGAAGAAATCTGAAAGACAGCGACATTCATACTGACATATTTGATACAGAAAAAATATTGAACTATTTTTCTCTCCCCCTTCTTAAATTTATACTCTTTGGGCCTTTAGTAAAAGCACTTTAGATTTTTTTAAATGATACTATTAATCTCCAGATTTTTGAAAATAATTGAATTGTGTTGTTCTATTATAGCAGCAACTGATAGTCCATTTTTTTCAAAGACACTGAAACCTATGGAAGAAATAAGCCTTATTATTTTCACTTGTATTTGATAAATGTGGATGCAATGAAAGTTACATAATTCCTGATTATACATATCCCATCAGGCCAATTAAACACCAGTAATGTAAATTACTTCCTGATCCAAACACATCTCTTTATGTCATTGAGATTGAAACAGTCAGTGAAGGCTTTAAGCTAAATTACATTTGAACTCTTTACGGCCAGGTACCAATTTAAGAATCATTTTGCCTTGTCTGCAATGGTAATTGTCAAGGAAAAAAGAGTATACTTCAGTAACAATTTAGTTAAGCACTCCAAATCCAAAGTAATTCCAAGAATTAATATCTATACTCAAACCAACAAGTATATCTTTAAAAGTTTTATAGAATGTTTCTCTTGGGTGAGGGTTTTATGATTGGGGTGGGTGGGTAGGGGAGGAAGGAAGAGGGACTGCCTCACTACAAACTGATAACAAGGCTGTTAAAATCACTCTTATCGATGGCCTTTGCACTTAACTTGTTTAGAAATAAAAGAAAAAACATTTCTGTGATCACAGCATTTTGTCTTTTCTAGCTTGGCAGGTCACCTTGTTCTAGTGGATAGAAACTGAGTCAGTGTGGGAAGAACCAGAATTTGGACAAATCTCATCAAACATTCACACAGAAGAAAGAGAATGTACTGCAACTGGAGTTGCTTTAAAATTTTTTATGTTCAATTTAAGTCAAGTGTTCTATTTTATGAAGGCAGAGCTTCAAATCTCTAATAGAAAAACAGAAATAGAATATTATCTGAAATTTCGGATTGGATTCGTGGTCTTCTAATAAGATTTTAACTTTAAAGGAATCAGACAGCCTTATGGAAAAGGATCCATCAGTGTCTGCATGCTCCTCTGCATGCTCCTACCTATGGTTTAATCACTTCCCTCCATACATGCATATATTAAACAAATACAAATGGTATGAAAGATAAGTTACATTTTCTATTCAACACCCTCCCACTTTTCCCACACCCCCTACCCCTTTCCTCCATCCCCATTTTTGCACAGATACTGAACATAGGAAGAAAAGGCTAATGAATATGGGAAGGTAGAGAGGTAGGTTAATCCTATACTGTTTTTTAAAATCTCCATTACAACCAATTTTTAATTTTAAGTCAGATGATGCTTCATAAGACATAGGCAAGTACTGAGATTGGCACAGAAATTAAATGTTAAATTATATTATTAAATTATATTAAATTATAGATTTTAAGGAAAGCTTTTTGCTTTTCTTCCTCTAACTTACTTCTCTTCACATTTAGTGTCTTTCAATAGCTTTTTCTGCAGGATACATTTTTAACTACTATATTGTTCAATTTGAAAAAGAGTTCAGGGTGAGGAAGATTACAGCTGAGGCATTCACAAGGATTTCCTGTTTTGGGTGGCTCTTTCTTCCTCCATGATAATGTGTTTTTGATATTTTTAAAAAGCTGCCTGTGTGTCTTAATATTATTCTATCTTCCCTGCCCCTTAAGAAACCATGTTGGGTAGGGGAAGGGAGACAGTCTGAGTGCAGGCTTTTTCCCTATCCATCTCAGTGACCTAAGACAAGCTTCTTAACTTCACTCAACTCTATCGATAAAATGGAAATAGTAAGGCCTGCCCTGAAATTGTCACATAATTTTGGTGAGGCTCAAATAAAATGTATATGTTTTATATTTTGAAGAATCACTATGTAATAAAGATCTTGAAGTGTTCGTAGTAAGTTATATCTGAAATAAATTCACCAATATCCAAAGGGAAAAAAGTGTTCTATACCCCGTGGGAAATATGATCCATTGATAATTTGTCCACAACATTATAATACAAAAATAGTACCCCATGCCTCAACTTCATCAGGGTCAAAAAAACATGAGGTGTAGTAAATCTCAAGAGATTTGGGATCTATTTGATTTTTGTACCATTTGCATATGCCCCTCTACAAAGTCATTGGCAACTGGGTGACTGTTGATGATGTGAAAAAAACCAGACTGACGTCCCCTCCCCCCAATTCTCCCTTCCATTATTATTACCAAATAATACATTGATAAAGATAATTGAATCATATTAAACATTTTAAGGGTTTATTTGAGCAAAAAAGGATTCCAATGAGGCAGCACCAAATTGGACGTGATTAGGAGCACTCCACCTGACAGGACCCAGGGGAATGCATTACATAGAGAAAGTGCAGAAGCAAAGAAAGGAAATTATTGATTGACTATAACTTAAAGCCTAGTTGGCTGGCTGTGACTGCTTGTCCTTAGTATTTTGATTCCATCACCTCAAGGCATTTACTGGCTTAGATTTTGATTTGCACATGTAGGCCGCCATGGCATTATAGCCACCTCAGGTCTAATGGCCTCCTTGTTTAACTAATTTAACAACATACATATATAGAACAAATTCAAATGGAATTAAAAGAAAAGTTACATTTCCTGGCTTTGCTGCTGCCACTTATCCCACTTTCCAGAGTTTCTGTTTTTAGTTCTGATGGTTTCCTCTGTGTTCTCCACTCTGACTGATATGTTCATATTTCAGCAAACACACTGCTCCTCATCTGTCCCTTCTCCTGAGTTTTGTTTTATGCACACATACACACACACACATACACACACACACACACAATCTTTTAGCCTTTCTATAGTTCAATAATTGTTAAATAATATTCCAAACCTCTATTCCTTGTTTCAACTTTAGGCCCTGCATATTGTCTCAACACTGCCTTCACCTCCATTGCTCCTTCTCTCCATCCCTATAGCACCTTTACTTTCAGAAAGGATTTTAACAGTTAGGGCTGCTGTGCTGTTGCCTCTTTTGAGGATGGTGCCTCTTAGAGTTTGGCAGTGCACAGCCCATGTGGATTCACATAGGTGCCCCAATCATATTTACATTTTATTGTTGCATATCTATAATTAATCTTTAAAGCCTTGTCTATAGGTGATTCAAGCCTTGTCTATAGCCTTGTCTATAGGTGATTCAAAGCCTTGTCTATAGGTGATTGAAGCTGGAAATCAATAAGCAGCATTTACAATGTCATGATTTTAGCAATGTTATTTACTATAGAAGTGAATAGTATGCTCTTTCTCTGTGTATTCTTTTAAAGTCTTTAAATTTCTGAAATTTTACTCGGATAAGTCCAGGTGGGGCTTTTTATCATTGATTCCATTTAGCACTTTGTGGCCTTTTTCAAATTTCAGACTTGTGTCTTTTTCAACTCTGGATAATTTTCCTCTATTACATCCTTGATCATTTTTATTCTTCTGTTTTCTCTGTTCACTCTTTCTAGAACTTCTAATAGGTGCTCATTGTCCTAAACTGGTTCTCTATATTTAACTTTTATATCTTTTTTGCTCTATATTCTGAGATATTTAACTGACTTTATCTTCTACTATTTCCTTTCACTTTTTACATTTGGGTAATTGATTCCAAAATCTCTTGCTTATTCCCTAAGTGCTCATCCTCTAGAGAAAACTAAGTTTATTTTATGATTGCAATGTCTAGTACGATATTCCTGAGGATACAAATAATAATTTTAATTTTTTCACTTGTTTTGTTACCTTTGTAGCCAATTATTCTGTTTTTTTATTTGTATTATGCCTTTTGCCTTATTGATTTTCCTTAATAATTGTTGGTCCACAGTTGGCCATTCATACTGGCTGACAAAAAACTAAATTAGTATATATAGTTGGTATGGGTTTCTTCAGGAGTTCTGTCTCTCCATCGTTTGTAGTGTCTATACTTTAGTAGGGAATGGGGGAGAAAGTGATGCAAGTTGAGCTCCCTATCATCCCACATTTTGTTCTGAAGTGCCAAAATCCATATTAGAAGCTGTAGGACTTGGGATGATTGGTCAATTTCTTTGGAGATCAGTCCTCTGATTTAGATAGGGGCTGAAGGGGATGGGTTAAAAGCTTCCAATTTTTTGCATACTAAACTACTTTTTTGTCATAATTTAGTGCATTAAATAAATACACATTCTAAATGGAATATACTGTACATTTGATGAAACACATATAGCATTCATCAAGGTAAAAATAATACATAGCCATGGAGTAGAAAGATGGCACACATTAAAAAAAATTCCACATTTGGTAAGACTTGCAACACAGTTAGCTGTTCCAGGGATAGTCCTTCAATTAATTACTCTTTCCCAATTCTGCCTGGCAGAACAGCTGCTGAGGGGTCAGGAAAATTTACAGAGACCTGTCAGAAAGAAGGGCTACAGCCTGGAGGCTACCTTCTCTACTGCAAGTTGTATCCTGATTCCAGCTCCATTCTGATTCATCTATCAGTAAGTATTTAGATGCTCTGCCTTGGAATGTATTCAAACTTCTGGATCTATTCACGAGCACCCTTCCATCCTAAGTGATTTTCTCTTCAGGTTAATGGAATAAGAAAATGGGCCACGGGGTGGGGGAAGAGGTAAATTACTTTCTCATACATTCTATTTAAACTGAATTTTATCCCACTCTTTTTTGGTAAAATTAAAACGAATAATTTTTTCCAAAGTAGCATAAAAAGATGACTTTGATTAATCATCCAAACCGGGTCACTTTGAGAGTGACTGGGTCCTATTAATAATGATGCCTGGTTAACAGGCATGCTCCAGGACTGATCTGGATAAACCAGGATGCATGGTCACCCTACACAGGTAAGCCTAACTAGGTGCAGGATCAGTTGCAAAAAGACTTTAGTCCAAAGAAGAGAAAAAAAATGAGACAAGAGAAGTATGCTGTTCTGTGAGGAGATATAAAATACCCACCTGGGTACCTTGGGCATGATGCAACCAGGATATCTTACAGGCAATGAATAGAGTTACAATCAAGTAGAACAGCTTAGAGAACAGTATCCCTTTTGTTATCTCAGTGGACAGCAGAAACTTTTCTGGGATATTATGTTTCAAGAGCAATAATAGGGTTAAGTCAAGGGGTAGCATTATGGTAAGGGCAGTGATTCTCAACTGAAGTTAATTTGCCTTCTCTTCTACCTCTCTATCTCTCTCTCTCACACACACACACACACACACACACACACGGAACATTTGTCAATGTAGGAAGATATTTTTGGTTGTAAGTACAAGGAGATGCTGCTGGCATCTATGGGTAGAGGCCAGAGATGTTGCTAAACACCCTAAAATGCATAAGATAGCCCCCACAATACAAAGAAGTTTTCATTCAAAAATACCAATAATGCTGAGGTGAGAAACCCTGGATTAGGCTTAGAAAAACCCTTGGGCAGAGCTTGCAGAAGAAGGCATTGAGTACGTCACTTGGGAGTAACAAGTAACTACATTACTTGCTAGCTTTCTTTTCTCTGATATGACTTCTTTCTGATATTTTGTCACATTGGTTAAACCCCCAAATATGGAAGCTGATGACAATTTCCTGGACTGACTGACCAGTGAAGAGATTTTTTTTCCCCAGACTTTTAAGTAGGAACTCAACCCAATAAAAGAGTAATACCCATATAAATTAATCACAGTCCCTCTGCTCCAGGCATCTCCAACACAAGGGTCACACATACAAACATTCATTCCGTAACAGTTGAGTCATTTCTAAGAGTATATTTGCACCTTTAAGTTGAGTGCTTTGTTTCTACAGAATTATGATTTCTGAGTAAACTGATACATTTAACTTAAAATTCAACCACAAATCTATAGTAGAAATACCTGCTACAAAGTGAAGAGATATAATTTATGAGAATTGGCGAGTGTGTTGCTTTTTAATATAGAATGAAGCTTTATCTGTTCTGGCAGAGTTAGTTTACCAAGTTATTAATAATTATTATAACACTTGAAATTCAAATCTTTTATCTCTCAGTATTTTAATATTCTATGTAAAAGTTGTAAATGAGAATTTTTTTGTTTGTTTTTTATTCTTTGGCTTTCATGGCAACAATTCATTCTGGACCAATTAAATATTGAAAAGAGTTGAAATTAGTTACAAAGAGAATAACAATAATGATTTCATTTACCATTTTTGACCATTTGGAAAATGATTAGTATCTTAATCCATTAGAGCTGCTATAACAAAATATCACAGGTTGAGTAGCTTATAAACAACAGAAATTTATTTCTCATGGCTCTGGAGGCTGGAAGTCCAAGAAGAGGGTGTCAGCATAATCAGGTGAGGGTCCTCTTCAGGGATGCAGACTTCTCATTGCATCCTCACATGGTGAAAAAGGCTAGGGATGTCTCTGGAGCTTCCTTTACAAGGCACTAATCACATTCATGAGGCACTCTACTCTCATGATTTAAGCACCTCCCAAGAGTCCACATCCAATATCACCATTTTTAGGGGTTAGGATTCCAACATATGAATTTTTGAAGGACACAGATATTCAAACCATAGCAATTAGGTTCTCAACTACCAACACAAGAGCTAAGGAAATATAGAATATTGATGTGTACAAATGGCAGGAAAAAAGAATGCTCATAAAAGAGAGACACTCATTTCCATAGTCTCTGTGTGACTTCTCTGCAAGGTTTAATGGCAGAAACTATAGGAGAAGGAAATATGTTTTATGTTACTAATTCTTTGAGCAATGAAAACCTTTGACTTCCTAAGCTCTGTTTATTTTAACAAATTTTGACAGCAATCTTCCTGTGTTCCAAATAAAAAACACAAGTCATAGCTTAATTTTCCTTGATAGCAGTGGTCCATAATTTTATCTGTCTTTTTCTGCACTATGTTATAATGCAGAACACAATTCTGTACCTACTTTCCAGTCTTAGGCTTTTCCCTTGCTATCAAGTGGTTAGTTCTCAAGTCTGTGTGTTTCTGCCAGAATGCCTGCCTTTAATTTGCTTCTAATCTTTTCTGGGCTTGGAAAACAGATAACTGAGCTGGCTAAGAGTTATATGTAAGATATGTTAGATTCAAGGCAGCAAAATTTAGAACAAGGGCCTAGACTTAGGCTCTGAGCTTCCCAACAGCCATTCTGGTGTGCAGTAGCCTTTCCTCTCCTACACCCATGTTCAGAGCTACATTACGGCTGTACAAACTCTGACTTCTTAATAAATGAGAAAGAAGCCATAGTCCTTCTCAGGTTCATTGTTCCATTTCTCTGGACAACTACAACTTGGGTTTTAGAGTGGGGGTGATTAGTCACTGCCACCATTCACTCTACACAAAGGAAAATTTGTAATTGGCTTAGCTTCTCCCCAGACAGGCCTGTGACCCATTACCATGTTTCCTGCCTGCATGCCCCTGCTGCACACCACAGCTGGTCACTCTGAACATGGAAACTCTCCAGGGCTCAAGAAGAATAGCTAACAAGAGTTCAGTGGCAGTGGCAGACTTCACCACCACATGTGGACATCCGCTCTTGCAGAATGAGAAGAAAGTAAATCAATAAAGGTAACATGACAATTTAGAAACTAAAATAATATTTCAGTTTTTGTTTTAATTAGTTTTAATTCATTGAAGAGCAAAAAAACATGAAAAAAAGGGAAGTTCTGTCAGTAGGTCAAATTATGCTGGCTGCCATGACTCACTAGACAGGTGTCTTTGTTATGGAAATAACTGTTTAATAGGCATTGTTTATGATAGAGTCTGAAAAAGAACAAATTACCTATAGAAGGAAAAGTATATGAAAGATAATCCTGAGGCTCTATGCTAGAAAGATATATTGTGATATCTACAACAGTTGTTTAGAGAGGATTTTTCATGAGAAAAATTAAAAGTTAACTTGAGGGAATCTCCAACATGGTCTCAGCAAGCATGTGACATAGAGTGTGCATGATACGTGTATCATGGGATTATGAGTTCAATAGTCATATTGGTTGCAGTTGTTCAGTTTGAATTCCTCTGGTTGAATCTCCAGTAACTTTAGATGTGTTTGGAATAGATGGTCTTTGCAGCAATAAGGACCTAATTGATGAAGGTCTTGTGTTTTCTTTTTCACCAAATCTATTTAAGTATAAGTCCTGTCAATTGTGCCTTTTCAAATTCTTTCAGTCTATATCCTCTTCTCTACTGCACTATCATTGCCTTAGGTCAGACCCTCATCGTTTCTTCCCTGGACTACAGCCAATATCTTTCTAATAGGTCTCTTCGCCTTCAGTCTCACCAATCAGTCTTTGTTCCACATATCACTAGAATGATCTAGGTAACAGGAAAATCTAATCATTAAAATTCTCTAATGTGTCCACACTTCTTTAGGAAAATTCCAAATCCTTAACAAAAATGTAATGTTATTCCTGATTTAGTTTCTTCCAACATCACTAGAGTCACTTCTTGTCCTCCACCCCCCCCACCCCATGTACCTTACATTTCAGTAACACAGAACTATTTGCCACTCCTTCAGTGCCACATATTCTCTTACCTTTATGCCCAGTTGTTTGTCTCCTTCTTTTCTCCACCCCCACATCTTGAAACAGGTTCTCTTCCACTTCCCAAAGAGACCCAAAGTTGTCTCCTCCAGGATACCTTTCCTAACACGACATCTTCCCATCCCAGACTGCCTGGCTCCATCCAGAATGGCTTAGGTATACAACTACATTTCCCCACAACACCGTGGATATAATTCTTATCAGATAGGATGCTTTTCAGGTTTACTTCTCCACTCCCTCCCCACCAAGAAGAAAGTTTTCTGAGGATCATGATAGTATTTTAATGCTTGTATTTTCAGAAAAAGTCCATCGTAATGTAGATAACTCAAAAATTTTTGTTGAAAGAAAAATGAAGTCAGGGAGTGAAGGATGGAGGGAGGAAGGACAGGAAAGAAAGAAAGCATGGAAGAGAGGATGGGAGAGAGGGAGAGAAGAAGACAGGAAGAAAATAATGGGGAGCTCGTCTTAAAAATTAAGCTGGAAAACAACAAATAATTCTGGAAATCAACTGACTCAAATTCCACTTTAATGTCCTGCATTTAAAATGCTGTTCAGGGGGCATATTGAATGTTTTCTGCTTAGAAATTTGCTCCCTGGGAATCACATGATGACAAGAATTCATATCTTGAGGCAACAAAATCAAAAGTCCTTAAAAGAAAAAGCATGTTGTTCTGAAAGTTTGTGGAGCGCACAATATAATTTACATTCAACTATTTTGTTCCTGCTTCATAAGCATAACTGACAGTCTTGTGGGATAACAGAAGTATAGTCCTCATCAGTGATGGTCAAATTTTTCAAATTTAGATTTTCAATACAAAACTAGCAAAATGTTTATAGCTCTGATTTGTGCCATCTATGTACTTTACAATGCAAGGGACTACTTTGATGATGTATAGCAGAATAGTGTTAGAGAAGGAGTTTACAATGAAACCTTTAATGACTTCTCTTTGTACCATCTGACTTAGGATTAAATCTCACATAGGCAAAGGTCCTAGAATCAGCTTTTCAGACAAGATTGCAGAGTTCATAGCAAGTAAGGACACAACCTCTTGCTTACCTCCTGTGCACATCAATCAAGCACAGCTTTCTTGACAAGCTGGTCACCAGGGTCTGCTGCACAGCAATGTGTACGCCAGACTACCTGCCACTCAGTGCAGACACACCAAACCCTGTTTAGCCTACAAGAGTGGCATCTCTGCTCCTTTCCAGGTAAAGCTGGTATCTTGCAAGAAAAGGGGTAAACCATTCATATCACCCCCAAAGGAAGCTTAAGAACTAGCATCGCAATTCACATTACTGACCATTGGATATACGATGGTAATTCCATGAAGGGGTCCTCACATCCAGAGGGTCCAGGCAGGACAATGTGCTCTGGGATAACGAAGTGTCAGTGCTGCACTGATCTGTGCTGTAACACAAGAAGGAAACTGAGTCTGATTATGCTCAGTCAAAAATTGGTAAAGATGTCTTCCACAGTATTCTCTCTCTAGATTCTTTGCCAAAGAGGTCAATGTCACCAGGTCTTCCTTAGGAGTACCTCAGATGAAATGGGCAAAATGGCTTCCTCTTAGAGAAGGAAATTGGGGTAGGAAATGTAAAGATCCATGAATCACATTCTATACAGAAATCCATGCCCAATGTGTTCATGAGATTGGGGTGGCTTGACTTCTAGAAGTTGTTAACAAATGTCCTAAAGTGGTCTCAGAGGCAACTGCCAGGAGGTACGGTGTGATTTCCTCAGGACACAGTAATTGAGTCAATTTACTTGAAAGCTTGGACTATACCCCTTGGTTTCACTAATCATACTGAAGAACTCCAAAAACTATTCCCCTGGAATTCTCCAACTAGTCATCACAACTATGGTTCCACAGCTCAAGGCAAACCTTAGCAACCCCAAGGATACTACAAAGAGTGCACTGAAAAGGCATCTCTAAATAGTGCCTGCAATAAACCTGCTCTTTGCTATTCTGGAGGCAAACTTTACTCAGTCCAAATTAATCAAATGCCAATTTCAGAGTTACCACTGAAAAACTAATAAAATAATTATCATCCAAGTGGCACTCTGAATTGTCATCATGTCAGAATTTACTATTAAATCTTAAATTTTCCTAGTTATATGAGACCTTTTTTTCAAAGAATCCAGGAATGGGGCTGCATTTTGTAGATGTATGGAATTACATAGTCAAAAAACCTTGCAGAAATAACCACTGACGATCTAATGAAATCAGTTACAGGAATGGGGGAAAATAAAAAGTGTAAAATCAAAATTTTTTATGTCACTTTCTAAAGTTACCAATATTACTGGTATTCACCCTACCTAAGACAACATGAATGTAATCTATAGTTACCCTTCTGCTGAGCCAAACAAGAATTTTAAGCTATTTAACAGCTCTTGAACTTCTACCATGTTTTAGTTATGAGGGTAATCACTTTTTCACCTATAGGAGTAATATTTTCTATGGCCCTGACCTCAGTAAAAATAAGTCTGGCATCTGGAAAGCACAGTAGTCCTTGACGTCAGGTGTCTGGGCCATATCCACAACAAATGAAATCAGAATCTCTGGTGGTGGCAAGGGGGAGGACTGGACATGGAAATGCTTCTAAAAGTTCCCCAGGTGATTCTACTGTGCAGCCAGCGTTGTGAATAACTGTGATGAATGAACAGCACTGTGCTAAACACAGTAATGAAAATAAGCACCTAGTAATCTATTCCTTGCCCCTAAGGAATCTGCCCTGGAGGAACAATACAACTTATCTTGTGCCTATCTACTAATTTCCCCCTTCCCTGAAACTTCACCCACAGGCTGCCACAGGAATGGGCTTAGGCAGCTGTCTGTACCAAAAATCACTGACCCTGCTAACCACACTGATTAAATGACTGGGTATACAGTTCAAGATAAGACAACCAAATCTCTGAACGTTTGGAATTAAGATCCCAAAAGTCTAATTCAGTCGTTTGGCGGTAGTTGAGCTGAAAGAAAACTGAAATGATAAGGCAGAGAGACAAGGGAAGAGTACGAAAGTAGATATTCCTGGGAAAGAGTCAAGAGGGGTACTGTATGATCCTGAGAACTGGAGAGAGAGAGAGAGAGAGCTGTCTAGGCTTCTGACAGGTTCCAGTGCATACCCTGCAAGGCCCATTTCTTGGATGCTGTAGGTTTATAATAGCTTCTCCTTATTTTAAGCTAGTTGAGTGAGTCTCTGCTCCTTGCAATAAAAAATGCTCCTTTCTCCTCTTCATATTCTGGGTCCCAATTTGATTCCCACGTGATCTGTGAGCCCTCCACATCCTTCTCTTGCCTCCTGAAAACAGTAAGAGCAATAAGAGTTCAGATAAATGGGAAACTAAAGGGTTGAGGAGTGGTCTGGGAGGCTTTACAGATCAGGTGGGAACTGCACTGGGACCTAAAATATGGAGGGGGAAAGAGAGCTTACTCCAGCTGAGGGAAAGAGCAAGCACAATGTCACAGAAGCAGAAATGTACCAAAGGTGAAGCCTACGCTTAAGGAAGAGGCACACTGGAAAATTAATTTAGCTTGGTGGGGATGAACCCGATTAAAGGCCAGACATGCTAATTCAATGGTCTTCTACTCCTTAGTTTCTCCTGCATGTAAAAAATCCTGATGCCCAGTACTTTTAAATAAATGCTTTCTAAATTCTTAAATACATACCATCTGTCCCACTACTCTAGGGGAAATGCACTAATAATAACAAACAACCAAAAAGTAATAAACAAGAGAAAAGCATTGATAGAAAGGAACAGACAACGCTTGCCAGTTTCTGTTAAAAACAGTTTATTTTTTACACATCAATGGACTCTTATAGCTTATTTTATTCTCTGTACACTTTGGCAAATGTTGGTTATTTTGAGACTATGTTTTACTTCTATTATCAAAGTAATTATTTTCTTAACAAAATTTTAAACTTAGTTGCATCTTCACATACATAACTAGTGTAATGGTCATAGCCTATAACCATTATTGGTGACAGGAAATAGTGTATTTTAGTATTAACTATAATTAAAAACATTTTGGATAATATTGGTTAAATGCTGTGAATTCAACAGTGGTATTTACCATCAACTGGAAATAATTAGAGTAGGGTTCTAAGTATTAAGAGATCCTTTCAATTCAAGCACTTTCTCATCAGTGATGTAGACCTGGAGTCAAGGTGTGAAGCCACAGGCAAGGCTAACAATCGGCCAATATGCATCAGAGTACCAGCCCCAGCCTGAGCTGTACCAATAGCCCAAGAGTGACTCTCACCAGGTCACTTCCAATGATCTTCTTTATATTCAGTATCTTCCTATTTATACTAAACGTGTCCTTAAGTTAAAAATGGCCCAAGCTGGATGGGCTCTTGGAAATTAGTTGATATTTTACTAATGAAACTAAGATAGTTAATTGTTGGGCTTAAGGGGAATGCTGAATTTGCTTTAAAAAATACTTTTTTTCTTCCAGCTAATAGCTCCATTGCTTTACTAAAATGACTTTTAAAAATCTTGCATTCTTTTCCCTTAGAATGCAGGCAGGAGCAACCTGTGCAAAGCCTGCCTGCTCCATACGTCAAGCAGTGTTTGTATATATTTCGGCGTATCCAAGCGAGGGCTTTTTAACTTTCCACCCTACGGACGGAGCTGTACTTTCCTGAACGGCAGCCAGGAAAAATCTTGGAACTTTGGCAGGAAGACTGTGGGAAGCCTGGTGTAACACCAGGCTGAGATCTGGAGCAGAGGCTTTCTACAAAGGCAGAGGAGCGAAACACCTCCCTTTGTTTAGCTCTACATATGAGTACAAATGGAGCCCCCAGATTGCAATCAGGCCCTATTGTATAAACTTGGGGTTTCCATGCCATACAGCATTTTTGGCACCAAGTACCTTATTATTTTTCAGCTGGAAAACCAATTAGCATTCTTTTTATATCTGGGTGTTAGTACTTGGGACTTAGAGAGATTTTTTGGCTACCAGCCCACATGGCTGTAGTCTCTTGGGCAATGCCTGACAAATTAAGATAAAACTGTTACTTCATGTTTTCCTACAAAGAGAAAACAAAAACTGTTTCCTGCTCTTATTAATTGGATGAAGTCAATTTCCACATTTAGCAAATAAAAAGGTAGGCATAATAAGGGTGTCCACCCAGGGCTCTTATCTCTCCCCAAGCTGGTTCCTCTGCAGGAATGTGAGAGTATAAGAACTGTCAGGTTCTGACTAAGCGTTCCTTCTCTTGGAAAAAATCCCCATGGTCAACAGAGGCCTCTGTCCAGTGGATAGGCTGCGACCACCACGAGGTCACCCTTTGCCCCCTCTGGCATTTTTTCCCCCACAAGTTTGAGCAATGGGATTTACCTGGAGAGAACTATGAGGAGATTCCAGCCCTGTCAAGTGAATTAGTCATAACAGTCAAGAGGGTACTGCCCAGTTTGAAAGAAATAAACAGAGCCAAAAATTTCCCTATCTTGAAAGCAGAGCAAAGAAAAGTTCACACTCTAGGAATGCAACTTATGATTAGAGAAAACCATATCTGGGCTGCTGTCTCAGAAAATCTGAGCATGTGCGAGAAGAGGAGGAAAAGGGGTTGAAATTGTTGTGGGAGGTGCCCATCCTATAAAGTATTCCCTTATGATAAACAAGCCTTGCCGTGGCGACACAACCTAATGCCACAAGTCAGAGGAATATGGCCCTCCAGTGAGCAGACCACATTTGGGAAAACCTCCAGGATGATGCAAAATATTTAGAAGGAAAGTGGTGAAACAAACAGAAGGAAAACACAGCATCCGACTGCAGTTTGAAGACAAAAATATGTTGGGTGCAAAAATCAGTTTGGGTGTAGTTACAACAGTGTTTTTGTGTTGTTGGTACTAAATGTACATCTCTTTGCTAGAAATGGCCTGAGGGGTCTGTTGCTTCCCTTAAAGACTTTCTTTGTAAACAGTGCGTGGTGGCATCCTTAAAAAAATGCACTTGAAAGACTTCTTTAAAGAATTTTCACAGAACATTTTCTTTGCAACAAATTCTGTTCTGGAGCTATATTACTTAACAAGGGGGCTGTGTTCTGAGTCATACGGAAATTAATTATCTTATTGCTAAATTTGTTATCAACAGCATAAAATGATCATCTGTAATAATCTAAGGGAGTAACTAGAAAATGTCCAATTTTGCACAGGTAAAGAAGCATTAGAATTGGGGTTCTAGACACCAGACGTCACACATTGCCCTACGTACAAGGTGACCATACATTCCAATTTGTCAAGACAGTCTCAGCTTACTCCAATTATCCAGGTTTAGTTACTAATAGTGCCCCTTTCACTCACAAAAGTGGTTTGGATAACAAATAATTTAGAGACCCTACTCCTGCAGAGACCAAGAGTCTTCTCTCTATCCTCCAGGGATACCAGTCTGATGCTTTATCAATCTCAGAACATACAAGCACTTATAAAAAAGGGAGGGGAAGGGAGAGTTGCTGCCATTTTGCAAAGAGTAATCCTCAACAGTTTGGCTTCACCTAAAAGAAGCATAGAAGGACCATGCACAAAATCAACTTAGGGGAAGTGAGAGAAAATGTCCATCCATAGAAACCCCCTAAGGAAGCCTTCAGGAGTACCTGGGGGCTTCTTACTAGATTATATACCAAAGTCTAAACAAGTGTTTCTTTGTCAAATCCTAGAAGGCAGGCAGTCATTTCGAAAGCAGACATGCATACTGCCTCTTTTTCTGCCTTGTAGTCTAGAATGTATCACTTAGAGATTCCAAATCAGAAAGTGTTCAGCCATTTTTACATCGCCACCCGCCACACTGCTGGGCTGCAGCTATTTGGATCAGAATGGAAATGCTTTGATGTCTTTTACATCTAAGTTTAACTGTGGCTTGGGCCCAAAAGGTGGACTAATTTTGGCAACTTCCCCTTTACACTTTTATCTGAAGATAAAAGGAACACTTGGAAGCATAAACAGAAGGTGTATTTCTGTAGGACCAAGGGCCACCACATCAAACAAACGAAACTATAGAAGCTTATGCTGAATATTAGCTCTGTTTCATCAGCTCTACTCACTCCCTCATTCACTGGCAGCCAGTAGGATCATTTCCTTCCATTGTAAACATATAAAGATACTATAACATTAAAGAACTTAGAAAAGAAAGAACATTTCCATCACAGTGATTTTCATTTTCACAGAAAAATTTTAAAAATTGAAAACCATGTTTCTTAAGTTATAAATTTATTATACTGGCCTTAGATTCAGGAGTCCAAGGTCCTTTTGCATTCTCTGCAAATATCTGGGTGACGGGAGATGCTGGAGCAGCCATTCTCCTAACCTCCTTGTGTCTCAATGCTCTGGGCTTTAGTCAGGAATTTATAGATTGATAAACTCAGTTAGAATGGAACACAGGCCCCTATGGGAAGCCAGCTTGGAGCTCCAGAGAGGAATCACGGCTTCCCAATGACTTCTGCACTACACAAATTATTCATTTGAGGACTAAATGAGAGCAATTCAAGAGCTCAGGGGGTTTAATGACCTATTTGATCTTATAGTTGGAGCTGTAGTCCATTCAAGCATAGGTCAAGGTACACTGGAGTTCTAAAAGTGAGGAGGTGGTCTCTTTACAGGGACACATATCTGAGTGCACAGAGGCAGTTTAGCTGGATGCAAATCAGATAGGCTCTGAGCAAAGGTATTGGGCACATAATTGCCAAAGTAGTGCTCTTGCTAAGAACAAAAATCACCATATTGGAAGGAGAGATTTCAGACTTTTCCTTACCAATATCTAAGGAGACAAGTGAGTTTCTTGAAGGGCCCTTAGGACACACAGGACCCAGCTAAGAGAATATGACACGGCTTAAACATACCAACTTGGCCAACTGCCCCACTATAATGATTTGACAAATGGAGATAAATCAACCAGGCTAGTGATGGACAGAGTTGATGGAAGGTAATATGGCAGGAATTTATGGATTAAAAGGTACAAATACAGATAATTGAAATAATACTGGGAGTCACTTTTCGTGGGTCATCAGGTGGCATCACAGTACTCATTTGTTTGCTGAAAAAATATGTATTAATTTTTATTCTTTTGAATGAAATTACCTTTTTGTTTTCTTACATTGTTGGCTTAAAAGTTGGGGGAGTAGTACCACCCTATTTGAGTTTTCAGTGGTAAAGTTTTCCCAGGTTTCTTGATAAGGGGATGTGACTCAAGCATGAGAAATGCGAAAATCCCATCAACATTTCCTGGCCATCTCAGAAATCAGGATCCCACGTAAAACTTGAGAGTTGCATTAGATCATATCTAAAACCCCTTCCAGCAATGCAATTTTGCATAACAAGGACCTAAACTTTCTTAAAGAATTTCTTTTTATGCCCATTTCAACACCCTCCAGACAAGGAAAATTGGTAGCAAAGCCAGAGGTCAAGAGAAAAATGTAAGTACAGAGAGGCCCAAACCACATTAGTGACAGACATGTGATTCTCAAACCCTCCTTGAAGCAGCTGTCTATCATGTGAAAAGAGTTTGAGCTACTAGGCCTGATCTTCCTTGAATACTCGTCTCTTTGATTTAAAAGACTTTTTTTTTCAGTTAAATGAGAAACACATGAATATATTCTCACAGTAGAAGAATCAATCCATACAAAAGCATATAGAACAAAAAAATAAACACAAAGTATTTGTACATTTATGGGCCATATACATTTATACACGATTCTATTATGCTATGGCAACTTATTTTTACCTGGGTCTTAAAGAATTTTCTATTTTAATATGTACAGATCTTATTCTTTCTCTATAACAATGGAATGTTCTGTAATTTTATTACTGTCTCCTTTGTTGGTGATATTCTGTTTGTTTCTACTATTTGCTATTATAAAAGAGAATATTCTTGTAAACGTGTTTTACTATGAGTGAGTATTTCTGTGGGACAGATTCCTAGAAGTAGACCGCAAGGTCAAAGATTAGGGTTACTTGAAATTTTGGTAAATATTATCTAATTTACACATGCTGAGCTTCACATGTATGCCATATGCATTTCTCTTGTAAATGGTCCTTTGTATCCTTTGTCTATCTTCTATTTGGTTCTTTGTGTTTTAAATATTCATATGCAGGCACCTTTTATATATTGCAAATCTTTTATACCTGTTGCAAATATTTCTGCTAGTCTGTAGCTTATCATTTAACTTCTTTTTTATTGTTGTCTCATAGAAGGTTTTTGTTTCTATGAGGTCAACATTATAAATAATTTCTTATGTCATATGAATTTTGTGTATTACTTAGGAAAGCCTTCCCAATTCCCAGAGTTATGAATTTTTTCTATATTCTCTTCAAATACTTTTATAATTTGTTCTTAACATTTATTCTCATTAGTCTCTCCAAAAGGTATCTTTGCTTATGATATGAACAATGAGCTTAATTTTTTCCCCAAAAGGAGAGCCAATTGTCATAATGTGATGAATTGAGAAGCTTTGAACACTTTACTAATTAGAGATGACATCTTTACTTAAACTATATTTTTGGATTTCCATTCTAGTTTTTTCTACCAATGTGTTTGTCTATTCCTATGCCAAAATGCACTGTTTAAATTGCCTTATATTATGTTCTTCTTATTAGTAGTAGTTCAAATCCCATGATTCTCTTTTCTAAAAATGTAACTTGCTAAGCATTGCTGTTCTTTCTTTCATACGTGCTTGAGAACCAGCTCATCAACATCTTCACAACGTTGAGTTTTCCCATTGAGAAATATGGAATAACATTTTATTTACGTAGATTTTTAAACACCCTTTTCATAAAAATCTTGCACATTTCCTATTTATTTCTAAGTATAAAATGGATTTTGTTGCTATTATGAATGAGATCCCTTTTATCATTACATTTTCTAATTGAGTATTGCTAATATTAAGAAAGTTATTGATTTTTGTATATTGAGTTTTATATCTGATCACCTTACTATACTCTTAAAGTACTCTCTTAAAATTCTCACAGTTTTTCTTATCATCCTCCAATTTTCTTGGTAGAAAAATTTATATATTTCTCAAATTAATTGTTGGGAGTTAGTAAAACTTGAAACACATGTTTTTTAAGATTAACCAATCAAAGTAATCCTTTGAGAGTGTTATAGACTGAATGTCTGTGCTCACCCTCCACAATTCATATGTTGAAGCTTTAACAACCAATGTGATGGTATTTGAAGATGGGGTGTTAAGAGTGTAATTAGGTCATGAGGGTGGGGCCCTCATGATAGGATTAGTGGTCTTATAAGAACAGGAAGAGAGAGAGAGAGAGAGACCTCTTCCCAGTGCATGTACCAAGGAAAGGACATATGAGGACACAGCAAGAAGGTGGCCATCTACAAGCCAGGAAGACTACTCTCATAGAACCCAGTCATGCTGGCACCCTGATCTCAGACTTCCAGCCTTCAGAACTGTGAGAAAATAAACCACTGTTGTTTAAGCCACTGATTCTATAGTGTTTTTTTCATGACAGCCCAAGCTAAGACAGTGAGTTTATGTTATGCTAGGCATACTGGGATTATTACTGGGACCCCAGTAAGAAAGCATGTAACACTTACTTGTTAAACTTACAGATTTAATACTTTGAAATTATGGTTTGCTTGCTTGTTTGGGATTTTTTGGTACAGATCAAATACTACATTCTTTTCCTAGTAGGCTCATCCTACTCTTCCCCAACATACACAAAAAGATTTTCAAATTTAATAGCTGTTTTCAATTTCTAATGCTTGTAAATAGGTCACCATTAAAACTTACAATCAAGAATGTATAATTTGTGCTCACTTCAGCAGCACATATACTAAAATTGGAATGATACAGAGGAGATTAGCATGGCCCCTGTGCAAGGATGACACGTGAAGCGTTCCATATTTTTATGAATGGATAAAGAAGATGTGGCACATATATACAATGGAATATTACTCAGCCATAAAAAGAAACGAAACTGAGTTATTTGTAGTGAGGTGGATGGACCTAGAGTCTGTCATACAGAGTGAAGTAAGTCAGAAAGAGAAAAACAAATACCATATGCTTACATATATATATGGAATCTAAAAAAAAAGGTTCTGAAGAACCTAGGGGCAGGACAGGAATAAAGACATGGACGTAGAGAATGGACCTGAGGACATGGGGAGTGGGAAGGGCAAGCTGGGATGAAGTGAGAGAGTGGTATGGACATATATACACTACCAAATGTAAAATAGATAGCTAGTGGGAAGCAGCCACATAGCACAAGGAGATCAGCTCGGCGCTTTGTGACCACCTAGAGGGGTGGGATAGGGAGGGTGGGAGGGAGACACAAGAGGGAGGAGATATGGAGATAAATGTATATGTATAGCTGATTTACTTTGTTATAAAGCAGAAACTAACACACCCTTGTAAAGCAATTATACTCCAATAAAGATGTTAAAAAAAAAGAATGTATAATTTATAAAGGGAAGGCCCCCCCTAAAACTGAATAAATAAGGACAAGAGGAAAATATTTTCAGTTTCACTGCCACACAGCCCATTTCTATTCTTAGCCAGCCTGGGTATGGGTCTTCCAAAGGTTTGCTTCCCTGACATATGGAAACACAGCCGCAGATTTCCTCTGAGTAGCCCAGCCCTTAAGTTTGCAATGCCACATTTCCTGTGGAAGGAATTCTTGAGGCTAAAATCCTTGCTAACTTCCCTTTCCCAAACTGATTGCTTCATATAGGGACATGCTTTCTCTGTAGGTCCGAAAGGACATAGAAAAATTAAAATAACTTTTGCGTGATTGTGTCTCTCCATTTGCTTTCTTACAAACTAATGACTCATTTCCTTCACTTAGTTTGTACATAATGGATCCATATTGGTTTATAGATACAGATAGGAGAGAATTATGGATAATAAGGTGTCACACTCTATCTTTATTTATCTGTTCATGATAGATAAGTCTGCTCCCTTAACCATCCCTGACTGACTGATTGTGGCTCCTAGAGCACTATTTTGAGGAGAGGTCAGAGGCTGCCTCTGGCCATGATCAATGATTAATGTCTGCCATGAGCATGGGAGGAAAAGAGGTGGGATGCCTGCCAAGCATTTCCCATCTTTGAATATAATTGGCTTTTTGTTTCTGAGCTTGGAAGTTTTATTAATTTGTAGCTATGATATGCATAAAAGGAAAAATATTGGTTTTTTAACTTGGATCAACAAAGAGGCCTAAAACATGTAAGTGCCTTTAAGACTAGGAAGCTTTAATGCTAAACATTGAGCATATTAATGTATATCTTAAGTAAAGCCTAAGCCAAAATACTACATTTTAAAAATATGCTACTACATAGCAGTGATTATCCTCATTATCATTAATAGTAGTAGCATGGTAGTATTACTAATAATTCTAACTTTAAAAATCCAACTTGGCATTATATTGGGTGGCATATAAAATTATCCATAAAGTATGAAACAGATATTTTCAGATAAAAGTAGAATACTTTATTTTCACAACTGAGACATGCCAGAGGCTAAGAGTTGAGGAAATAATATGAATGTTGCTGGTTTTTACCAAAGATAAGTATTATGTTTTGTGAAATTGAGTTAATAGTACAACCCAAAAGTTAGACTTTGCAAAATACTTGAGAAACATTAAAAAAAAAAATAGTGATGTGCAGCTCTAGGCATTGGAGGTTAACAAGTCTACCCTTCAGAGTGGGATTATCAGCAAAGTCTGGTAGTGGCTGAATTTGTAAAAAAAAAAAAAAAAAAAAAGGAGTGTTCAGCTGTGGTTTGGGATATTATATCATAAGAACTCAAATCACTATTTTTCCATATCCACATATTTATAATATTTTATGTTTTTTACAAGCAAGGAATTGTTCCTACTAACAACCCACTACTGTGATTCAACTTTCCTATTACATTAGAAATACTGTATAAACAGAGAGAGCAGGGGAACTTCACTTGGAAAATTAGCTAACAATCATCATACCAATCCATTTCCACAAACTATTACAACACATCCACATCTTAAGACATTCCCCCAGAAGTTCACACTGAAATTTGGGCTACAAAACAAATGTTTATATTGATACTGTGTTTTAATCAATTTTCCAGTTTTTTAAACTATGTCAAATAGCCACCCGAAAATACATTTCCATGAAATTTATGGTACTTCCTTCCAGTGATAATACGTCCATCATTCTTTCCCACGAAATACTTATCAACATGACCTTCTTCAACAAATGGGTAAAAATTGAATTTTTAAACTATGTGACTTGCTTACCATCAACCAACAACTTTTTGAGGTACATACCTCTAAGGATCTAACCCATTGACCCTAAAAAAGATTTCTGCTCAGATTAACAAATGGATAAAAAAATTATGATAAAAAATTTTTCCACAATCTAATCAAACAACATTTATAAAAGATTGAAAGTCTTGTCATATCCCATTAGAATTATTATACACTTAGTCATATCTACTTTTTAAAGTATGTCCCTGAAGTGTACTAATATTCAAAAACATTAAAAAATGTGTTGAAGTTCATACAGTGATACAAAATCATGAATATACAATTTTGCTATTTATTATTGGAGACAGTGTCTTTAGAGTGACTAGAAAACCAGTGCTTCTTTTACCTCATGTTGCACTTAATCAGTAACACATTTAACAAAACCATGTTATAGGACTTAAGGACTTTAGAGTTAAAGAAATTCCTTGTTTCCATTCTGCTACAATTTTTATTTTTAAAATTACCAACCCAAAATAATCTACTGCAAAAGATATCGTATGTGTAGGCAACCTATAACAGTTCTACATTTATACATGAGACCATGAAAACCAGACAGATATATATCTGAGCAGCTCTTCATCACTGCAGTGGACCATACTAGTTAAGTTTACAGCATTTCCCTTCAAGTCCTAGCCTTAAATCCCAGCTCAACAACTTTCTAGCTATGTGACCAGTACAAGTTACTTAAACATCTCTGTTCTGAGTTCGCTCATGTGTAAAATGAAGGTACTAATAGTACCAACTCAGAAGTTGGTGTGATAATTAAATGAACAAATATATGTAATGCACTTAAAATAGTTTTAAGCGCATAATACGTGTCGTTTAAGAACTGGAAAAAAATATGACGGCAGAAGTTTTGGGGGATAGGCAGCTGTGTTTAAGAGCATGAATTAACAATAAAGCAATGGGATCTATTTTTTAAAGCTGGAAAAGATATACCTGGGATGTAGCATTGACAATTCCCAGTCTTTTGATTTACCTGTTCTCCGTGAGTAATGTTTTGCACGATGTGTCAGACTTTGACACAGATTTCAGTGCCTCTTCATTTATCACAGGATTGATCTCTTGAGAGTTTGCTAAGGGGCCTAGGCTAGATGACAAATGGACTGCTATCAAAGATTTTTTTTAGTGCTATAATGGTTTCTCAAATAAGGTATAATATGTATGGGCTTTACAGTTTTTTTATCAGATAAATGGTTTCCTTTTATGCATAATGTATTCTCTAATTATCCTCAGGTAATACATTGAGTGACAGAAAGCTAGGCATTCACTTTGCAAAAACTGTAAAGAATTGAGATGATTATGTATGTCAGCTGTTTTAACTGACATCATTTATGAAAGATTAGCTAGTATTACTTTATTAACAATTGCATAAAGAATGAAGCTGTGAGGCAAATAACCCACCTTAAAAGCCAAGTATCAACACTATTAGATCCATACATGGTCATAGCCTACAGTATAAGATTTAAAGTTGAAAGAGACCTTAGAATCCATATAATCTAACCTTGTAGATTTTACATTTGCATAATCTGAAATTTCCAGGACTTGCATACATTATCTAAGGGAATCAGTTATGAAGTTACAGAATTCCAACCGGAAACCAGGCCCCTAAACTCTTGGTTCAGTATTTTTTATTTTAATCTATTCCAAACCACCTGCTTGTTGCAAGGATCAACATTTTCCCTCTGAATTAACACTGCTTCGTGATTAAATTGAATGTTTCATTTTATAGATGGTAGGTGAGAAACACTAGGTCACCTTCGATTAAATGCTAAATACCTTTCTTGGCTCATTGCCTCTATGTATTTTTCAAATGATTTATTGTACAGTGATTATCTGTGATTTGTGTCAGCCATGATGCAAAGTGAAAAGGGGCTCCAGCTGCAAAATTAGGGACACTGTTAATAATAATGTTAAAGATTTCCCCCAAAATAACTTAGCAGATGGGAATGGGGATTTTTTAGATTTTTAGTTTAGTTTAGTTTTGCCTATAACCTTTTCCCTTTGCACCACAGCTTAAAACCACATTGTCATCTTCCTCCCTTGAAAGACACCCAACAGATCATCCTATCTTTGCTGTTGGCACTTCTTGGAGTTCAGCATTTGAAAATACCAGGTTGAACTTCAGCACTGTCAAGCCTAACCTGAGCTTTAAATACCACACCACTGCAGGCAGATGGTTACATTTATGAGGAAGAAAGTGGCTTCTATATTTACCTTACTAATATGACTTTTATGGATGAGTAAAATGCACTCAAGTGTCTCACAGTCATTCCCGTCCAAGGAACTGCCTTGTGGGACAGGGATATGTGGCATTTGGTTGAGGATGGCTCCTTGAAGATAATCCAAACTGCACTGGCATTTTATTATTATAAATCCTGCAAATAGCATTATATTCTGCTTCAATGCAATGACATATCAAATCCCGGGCTGCTTTTCTTTAAGAACTTCTGTTGATGCCGAAAAGCTTAACAATGTCTCTCACTGCTGACAGAACAATACTAATGAGAAGAGTTTAAACTTTAGCAAGAGTTACAATATGTCAAGTTATTTAAGGGACCATATTAATAGTTCCCATTTGTTTTGAGATCCAATAGTGCTGGGATTGAGTAACTCTTTCCCATTTCATTACCTCGTGAACTGCCTTTCCTTTCTTTCCTTCTGCCAAATCTCCTCTTCCCTGCAGCCTTACCAAATTCCCCCAGGCAAGTAGTAGTTCCCTTCTCTCTGAACCAAAAGCATATTGAATACCACTTTAACAGCATTTGTCACACTGTGTCACTATTATTTTTTTCATATCTGTCCTCACTGGAGTGCAGTAACTTGGGTCTTAGTTATCTTTGTACCTTCAGTGCCCCCTACACAGGGAACCACCAAGATTTGTCTTAAAGTGTTGGTCCAGTAACTTTATTGCATTCTTTCAAGTTAATTAAAGAAAAATTAATACAGGAGTCACAATACTTAGTAAAATTAAATATTAAACAAAGAAGGGGAAACAGTTCATGGCCCTATGACCAAAACATGCAAGCAGCTAGTGGAAAGCAGCTGCACAGCCCAGGGAGATCAGCTGGGTGCTTTGTGACCACCTAGAGGGGTGGGATAGGGAGGGTAGGAGGGAGGGAGACGCAAGAGGGAGGGGATATGGGGATATATGTATATGTATAGCTGATTCACTTTGTTATAAAGCAGAAACTAACACACCATTGTAAAGCAATTATACTCCAATAAGGATGTTTAAACAAAAACACACAAGCGATATGAACACACATACACACTCACACAGAATGTGTGCTCCACACAAGCGATATGAACACACATACACACTGAATTAGGCCCACAAACCCTCATCTGAAACTCTTGGGGATAGCTGTATTCAAAATTCAGAATTTTAAATAAATTTCAGAATATGACAGCATGTAAATGGCACATATTTAATATTCCCACCATGGTCTGGTTCAGCACCCCCCCAAAAAACACATTAATATTTTCTGTAGCATAAGTATGAATATTTACCTTCAAGGAGAGTAAGTAAAGATACAAATAACCTTATTAATTCAGAACAGGTTTTGCCACCAGATGACTTTGCCCCAAACTTATGAAAAATATTTTGGTTTTCAAAATGTTTTAGATCTTCAAATTGTGAATAAGGGATTGGGGACATGGATAATACAACCTATTTGGTGCTTCATCAAGTCTCCCCCTCTGAGTGCACTCCAAATTGGATTTGGAACAAAATATTATTATTTCTTACAAAAATACAGTAACAGAATAAAATACTCCTTGTATCTATCATTAGAATTTTAGTCTATTTTCAAAATCTTTATTCCTATAAAATTAATCTGCATTTGTTTAACTTGTCAGTAAATTGTATTAGTTGGAAGGATAAAACTTTGTGAAAAACCAACTTACTGAAAAGCTTCTGTGTAATGATCTTATTAAATGAAATACCATAATAAGAGGGCTTTCTCACTGTAATAATTTAGAAAACTTCAATTAACTCATAAGGCAGAAGTTCTAATTAACAGGTATTATATATTATACACTGTGATCTGATCATTGTTTCTCTTTTAATATTTATACTGAAGAGAATTTTTACAATGAATCTATGCTTTAAAATGTAGGTTTTGTTATTGTTTAGTATGTCATGCCAATAGATCAGGAGACAATAATTGCCACTGAAACAAAAATCAAATCACCTTTTCAAAGGAAAGCACAAAGTCATCAAACTAGTCACACTTTATACATTGTTTTACCTGGAATTTTCCAGTAAAGACTTCTGGGCATAGAGTAGGTACCCAATAAATACAACAGAATAGAACAGTTTTAAGGGAATAATGGAAACCCCTAATTCAGAAATCTACTTTATATCTTGTTCATAAATTTCTTCATATGATATATTTTTAATATGTCACATACAAATTTTAAAAGAAATTTCTATTGCTTGCCAACTTCAGAAGACAAGTCCAAACTTTGCAAAATGCATAAAAATAAATAATTCAACTGTATTAAATAATATTAAAAGTTATTTACATAATGTGGTCTTGGATTCAGACTAATGAGGGCATAATGCTTGCTTGCAGTGCCTTCTTCTGACATCTCAGGGTGCCAAGTTGTTAATTCTGTGTGTGGTTATTTATTGAATATCTGTATCCCCTATTAGATAGTCCCCTTTGTGAAGACTAAAAGATGCATCCCTGGTGTCTAGAATTCTTAATAAATATTTAGTAAATGAATGAAAAAAGGGAAAGGGAAGGCAAGGGAAGAGGACTAACATTCTTTGAGGACGTACTATATGCCAAAGCCCATCACGCTCTGAACATGATTAAGCTTTTAAACTAAAAATGAAAAAAGGAGGCTAAAAAGTAGTAATTTGAATATATTTGTTCTTACAATGAAATAATAAAAGACTGTAATAAAATAAGGCCAATAACGAGAGTAAAGAAATAATTCTTATTTCACTGTTGGTTTAAATTTGTATAATTGTATGCATTTGTACATTGTAATCATCACATTTTCTAGTTTCTGTATTTGATGCTTTGCTCTCTTAGGGCCTTGCTGACCCTGAAGAGACTGTCCCTCCCAGGGCTAACTAATTCCTAGAGATAGCAAACAACTCATCTAACAGTGTGCCTTTTACATGCAAACCGACCAATTCAGAGCCCATACCCCAACCACCTCCTTTAAAGTGCTGTCACACTCTGGGCCACTATCCATCTGCCCTGATCACTTCAGGGCTAGGTACCAGACTACTAGGGACAGTCCCTACATCCCAGAGCACACTGAAATTATTCAAACTAGCCAATCCTGAGGTGGCTTACCCTGCCTTGCTCATTCCTTCCTGTGGAAACCACAATAAAGGCTCTTGCCCCAATTTTCTCCTTGTTCCTTCTTCCTGAGTGACCCTGGTGCTTCCCCATGTGGCCCTACATGGTGTGGCATGCCCTCTCCTCTTGGGACCTGTGATTATAACCACAAGGGAAGCCCTGGGACTATTTTTTTAACCAGTCTATCTCCAGTCATCTTCTGTAGATAACCTTTCTGTTTTCTTTCTTAATAATTCAGCTTCTGTATAGATACTTATAGCACTTGCTCTTTGATATCATGTTCACTATTAAATGACTTGCACATCATTGCAACAATAAAATTTAATAATTTTTTGTAATACTAGTGCTTTCTCTGAGATATTTTGGCATACAATATAACTTCCAAATATGAAAACTTTCCAATAAAGATTATCTCCCTGGGCTTCCCTGGTGGCGCAGTGGTTGAGAGTCCGCCTGCCGATGCAGGGCACATGGGTTCGTGCCCTGGTCCGGGAAGATCCCACATGCCGCGGAGCGGCTGCTCCCGTGAGCCATGGCCGCTGAGCCTGTGCGTCCGGAGCCTATGCTCCACAACGGGAGAGGCCACAACAGTGAGAGGCCCGCGTACCGAAAAAAAAAAAAAGATTATCTCCCTGATTATCTGAGGTTCCTGACTAGACTGAAATGAGAGGACTGACCTCAATGTTCTTAGTTTCATTGTCTAATAATCTTTTCTTTCAGTTTCTTACTAAAGGAGTTGGATGTGCTTGTTCCTTTGTGTTACAGCCTAGATGCCTTCTCAGGGCTCAGGACAATGAAGGCCCTATCAGTTTTCAGTTCTGGCTCTTCTTTGGGGCCACCTCTCTCCATCTCCTATATAACACATCACCTTTCAATGGCTCATCACTGACTCTTAGGACCAAATCCAGACTCTTTAGTGCAAATTCTGAGGCCCTATTTGACATGGTCCCTGCTTACCTCCCCAATGATACCTTTCCCCACTTGCTCTCACATTCTGTGCTCCAGATACTCTGAGCTTCTTTCCATGTCCCCAACACTCCATGTTTTCCCTTACCTTTAAACTTTTTATATATGCTGTTAATCTGGCCTGAAAAAAATCAAGGAGTCCTAATTTGTATACCACAGAAATGATTCTATTTCCCCAACAAAAGCTGTAAAAACATAAAGATCAAACATTGTGGCCTTGTCCATCCATCCATTATACAGCTATTAGCCTATCAGTATCATTAGAAGTCTATGGGGGTATAGATCCTTGTATTAGGTAGGGGAGAGATATCACGGAACTAAACAATAATTATCTCTGTCCTCTGGAAGCTAAGACTTTTGAGAAAGACTATAAGGCATGAGGGATGGGGGAGCAAATCCACAAATACTTATGTAAAACCTTTAAACTACTGGAAAATAAAAATAAGTGAAATTTAGAATATTATAGTATGCAAGTATGAAGTACAGAAGGAAAAAAACTGAAAGATCAGTAGAGTAGGGTCAGAGGAGTTGACTTAAGCCAGATTGCATAGGTATGAAGGGTCATGAGTAAACACCTGTTTTGGGGAGATGGGAAAGAAGAGTACAAATAAGGGAAAAAAACATTGGAAGACTCAAAATTATAAATAGGTAATTTAAATACAAGGTTCAATAAATTCCAGTGTGACTAGAGCTGTATAAGATAGTTTTACATTTCAAATGTTGTTTAATTCAATGTATATTAGAAAATTTAAAAACCAGAATGTAAGACTGGACACTATAAAACTCCAAGAGGAAAACATAGGCAGGACACTCTTTAACGTAAATCACAGCACTATCCTTTGGATCCGTCTCCTAGAGTAATGGAAATAAAAACAAAAATAAATAAATGGGACCCAATTAAACTCAAAAGCTTTTGCACAGCAAAGGAAACCATAAACAAAATGAAAAGACAACCTACTGAATGGGAGAAAATATTTGCAAATGATGCAACTGACAAGGGATTAATCTCAAAAATACACAGACAGCTCATACAGCTCAATATCAAAAAAACAAACAACCCAATCAAAAAATTCACAGAAGGGCTTCCCTGGTGGTACAGTGGTTGAGAGTACGCCTGCTGATGCAGGGGACACGGGTTCGTGCCCCGGTCCGGGAGGATCCCACGTGCCGTGGAGCGGCTATGCCCGTGAGCCATGGCCGCTGAGCCTGCGCGTCCGGAGCCTGTGCTCCACAGCGGGATAGGCCACGCAGTGAGAGGCCCGCGTACCGCAAAAAAAGAAAAAAAAATGCACATAAGATCTAAATAGACATTTCTCCAGAGAAGACATACAGATGGCCAAAAGGCACATGAAAAGATGCTCAGCATCACTAATTATTAAAAAAATGCAAATCAAAACTATAATGAGGTATCATCTCACACCACTCAGAATGGCCATCATCAAAAAGTCTACAAATAATAAATGCTGGAGAGGGTGTGGAGAAAAGGGAACTCTCTTACACTGGTGGTGGGAATATAAATCAATACAGCTACTATAAAGAACAGTATGAAGATTCCTTAAAAACTAAAAGTAGAGCTACCACATTATCCAGCAATCCCATTCCTGGGCATATATCCAGAGAAAACCATAATTCGAAAAGATACATTCACCCCAATGTTCCTTGCAGCACTCTTTACAATAACCAAGACATGGAAACAACCTAAATGTCCATCAACAGACAAATGAATAAAGAAGATGTGGTACACACACACACACACACACACACACACACACACAGACATATACACACAGTGGAATATTACTCGGCCATAAAAAAGAATGAAATAATCCCATTTGCAGCAAAATGGGTGGACCTAGAGATTAGCACAGTAAGTGAAGTAAGTCAAAGACAAATAACATATGATATCACTTATATGTGGAATCTTAAAAAATGATACAAATAAACTTATTTACAAAACAGAAACAGACTCACAGACATAGAAAACAAACTTACAGTTACCGAAGGGGAAAGGTAGGAGGGAGGGATAAATTAGGAATTTGGGAGTAACATATACAGATTACTATATATAAAATAGATAAACAACAAGGACCTAATGTGTAGCACAGGAAACTATACTCAAAATTTTGTAATAACCTATATGGGAAAAGAATCTGGAAAAGAATATATATATATATTTGAATCACTTTGTCATACACCTGAAACTAATACAACATTACAAATCAACGATACTTCAATAAAAAATAATTAATTAAAAAATTAAAATAAAAAAATTCTAATGAGGACATTAACTCCACAATTGTACCAATATTATCAGACAAAGGTTACAAGAGGCAGTGAGCTTATTTAAATTAGAAATAGGCAACTCCAGTTAGGGAGCTGATTTAAATAAAATCATTAAGTAAATAACAATAAAGGAAGGATACAGATAAAGCAACAATCATGAAGGCCCTACTCAAATGACTGAAGAATGGGGCTCACTGGACTAGAGGAGTAGGCCCTATCTAAAGACTATGGATGATAAAATGGGAAAGAAGGAAGAAATATATATATATATATATATATGTTATTTGGTGTTGATTTTCTTAGTTTCTGAGCAGGAAAAAAATAGAACATATATTTTTATGTGAAATAATTCTTGCAGCAGGATATATATAATCAGTGAATGAGAGAGAAGCTGAGTAAAGGGGAGAGCCATGAAGTTGCTGGAAGCATGAAGTACATTCTCCTACAAATGGACAGAAAGGAGAGAATTGGATATGGTGGGTGAATCATATAACACTTAGAAATCAGAGTAGTGGCCAAGGGTTCAGCATGATGGTGCTTTTCCTCAGAGTAGCCAGGAAATTTGGGAGGGTATACACAAGAGAAAGCTGTTATTTCCATAAAATACAGCTCTTCAATCAAGCACATCTACAATACTCCTCTGTCAACTGCTGGAGAAAAGTGGTTGAGATCAGGGAGACAGACATATGTTTCAAGGAAGAGGCAAAGAATTTTAAATGTAGTAACGCATGAAAATAAAGGTAAGAATTCTCACTGGTTAGGGAAAAAAATGTGTGGAATCCTGTGCATTCATGGGGAAATTACTGATATGGGTTTTTGTTGGTAAGTATCAGTGGGCACATTTTGACTGATTGAATTAATTGTGCAACAAGGGCAATAAAATAGGTTCTTATAGTTATACCTAACACTTCAAAACACTAGAAAAGAAATGTATAAATGTTTTATACTACAGACGACAATAACTTTTCCATTCACACTCAGGTCAAGTTAAGTTAGTTGAGCATTGTCATTCCAGTCCTTTGATAACTTAATAGTTAATACTAACATGGGGTGGAATAGAGACAGGAGGATGAAGTCTGGGAAAGCAAGCAGTCTGCAACTAGAGACAGCCCTTTGCATTATGCAAACTGAGTTTTTATTTTTAATTTCTATTTTCTAGTACAGCAAAATCTGTAATACAGTTTCCTTCAATGAAATAATAATAAAATTCATAGGATTTTGAAATCTGTTACTAACATTTTAAAAATGTATTTCCAAGCCCCAGCATATTTATAAATAGGTACTTTGAGATAGCTCAGGGAATACAACCATTTCAGATTTATTTAATTGGCTTTCAGACTTTCTCTTCCAAATAAGCCAGCATGCAAATAGTCAATGGCAAGTTTTCACAATAGTTTAACTGGCAACGTTAAGGCATCAGCTTAAAACTCATTACACCAAGAGCTACAGCTCTCTGCTTTTCTAACTTGTTATTCATCACCATACATACCTTCTTTTAAGTTACAGTTTCTTTTGCTTTTACTAACTTAATGAGCCCAAGAAAATGAAAAGGAAATGAAGTTTCAAAAATCTCCTCTGAAGGTTCTTTGAGATTCAGAGTTACACTTCATAGAACCAGGACTCTGAGTAATCTAAAATAAGAGCTGGCAACAGAGGCTTGCCAGCTGTTACACATTTACCAGCCCAGCTACATTTTTCCCTCCTCTGGGCTGAATAGTTATAAAGGGCCACTCTTAACCTTATTTGGATTAAAATTTATACCATTCACACAACAGAGTTTCTTTTCAAAATTTTCATTTTCTTTATTCAATATTTCTACTGAAACCAGATATCTCTGATGTCCTATCATATTTTAGGGACTGTGAAATGCTACTACTGTAACACTGGAAAAAGAAATAAAGTTTGACCTATTTGCTTGTGAGAATGATGAGATAAAATTTGATCAATCTCTGTGATGAAAAACTATAAATCAGCAGTTACAGCACATTTTCATTTTTATTTTTTTTACAGTTTGTTGTTTCTTTTAAAAATGTAAAATATTGCAAAGGTGTGTTGGGATGCCCAAGACCACTCCATGTTTAGAGACTCTAAAAAGACTCACAGGATTCAGCATACAGTTGTATTCACAGCTAAGACTTAATCATAAAGGGAAGAGACACAGGCATTCTAGGGGAATCTGTGTGCAGGCTTCCTTGTGCTCACCTCCTCCTATGAGAGGTCACACAGAGCATGTTCTTCCCTGAAGAGAAAATACAGCAACACGTGTGTGGTGTTTCTACCGAAGGGAGCTCACTAGAGACTCCGCATCCAAGGTTTTTACTGGGGGCTGGTCATGTAGGCACCCTCTGCTTATCATGTACCAAAATCCCAGACCCCCAGAAGGAAAGCTGGATTTCAGCATAACCACACTGTATTGCAGTCTAGGCACAGTGAACCACCTTATCAACTCCTGAAATTCAAATGATCAGACATCAACCAAAGGCCAACTCTGCAAGCAGGGCTTTCTAAGGATAGAAGTCTCATATCAGCTACATTAACCCTGTTCTTCACAAAAGAACACTTGCAATTATTCTAATTTACAAAGAAAACTGTTTAAATTCAGAGAGGAAGGAAAAATATTTCTCAATAGATTATTTAAACAGTTAAAGCATTTGAGAAAAATCTGGATGGTGTGCATTTCACCTTCAATATAAAGTAAAAAAGAAAATGCTACCACAAAAGAATATTTTTTTTTCTTACTGAAAAGAGCTCATGGAGAAAAATTTTAGCTCTTGCAGAAAACTAAGTAAATTCAACAATATTTTCTAAATTTTCTTCTAGGGTGCTATGAGTTGATGCCTTCTTCCAATGCTCACTATAAGACTAGATCATTTATAAATGGAACGTCATATTATTTGGGGCATTCATTTACTCAAATTTAAAAGCAGAGACTGAGGGACTTCCCTGGTGGCACAGTGGTTAAGAATCCACCTGCCAATGTGGAGACACGGATTCGATCCCTGATCCGGGAAGATCCCACATGCCGTGGAGCAACTAAGCCCGTGTGCCACAACTACTGAGTCTGCACTCTAGAGCCCACGAGCCACAACTACTGAAGCCCGCGTGCCTAGAGACCGTACTCCGCAACAAGAGAAGCCACCGAAATGAGAAGCCCGCGCACCTCAACGAAGAGCAGCCCTTGCTTGCCTCAACTAGAGAAAGCCCATGCACAGCAACGAAGGCCCAAAGCAACCAAAAATAAATAAATAAAATTAATAAATTTATTTAAAAAAAAAAAGCAGAGACTGAAAAAAATCTACTCATTCTATTGTGTTTCACATTAAATTATCCCAAGCAATGCCCCAAATCAGCAAAATGCTGCTATGAGACTTGAATTGACATTTTTCAATAGGTCACAAGATATTTAAACAGCTTTCTTTGCTATTCCAAAAGCAGTTTGGGTATCAAGCAAAAGTATTTAGATTTAATAATACGTGCAAAATAATGAGACGTGAACTTGAAAATATAAAAGTGATCTTAAGGCCACAGCCAGTATTATTAAAAAACCAGGGGATTTTTTGTTGTTCTTATATCTTAGGGCCCTATAAATGAAGTAGCAGCCACAATCTGAAATCTCGAGTGTCAGATCAATGTACTAACATTTTTCAAAGCTCTCATGAGTATGCGAATTTAGAAATTAACTTAGTTGCATTATCTTCCCTATTTTGATGATTTGGAAATGAGATTTTTTTAACCCAGGGGACAGTGCATGGACTAAAAGCCCTTTCCTTTATGACCTAAAGACACAGAGGCTTCCCCTTGAAATAAGATGCCACCATATGAAAGAGAAACAAATAAACCCTGAAAGATAAAGTATTTACCAAAAAAGAGACTAGAAGAAATAAGAAAGAGACTAGAAGAAAATAAGACAATGTCAATGGGCAATCTTAAATCCTCTGTTTCACTTCCTTCACTCCCCACCCAATTACTGGGAAGGACTGGGGCTTGAGGGCAACATTACCTCAGTTACAGAAGATTAGAAATTATGATTCCTTCTGCATATCTGACTTTTATTGCATGTATAGTTGACCCTATGGCACCATCCTTGAATAAATCAACGCATGCTATTATGGCATTAACCATGTAAGAGGTAACTTGGTTATAAATCAACTCCTGCTCTGTGGAGGCATGACTTTTTATTTAGGGTCATTCTTCAAGTTTCTAAATATGTTTGGTGTGTTTCTCCCAGTTGGTGGTAGCAGCTTCTTGGTAGAAGAAATGAACACTGAGATCTTCTCCCAAGAACGCTGTTGGAGTCCACGTATTAAGTCAGCCCACCTAAAGTATAACCTCCAAATTTGAGACAATCCATCTAAGCCAGTTTTCTTGATGCTGTAGCTCTCAACATGTAATTGTGTGTATACAGATAGCTTCCTCAATGCTATGTAGTACAGCTCCAACATATAGGAAAAGCTTAATAAATATTTACAGAAGGAAATTCTTGAAGAAATAAAACAACACATATGAATATATGGTATTACATTATGTGTGGTAATATATGTTTGCTTTAAAACAGTCAGACTGACCTATGTTTAAATTCATGCTCTGTTACTTAATAGCTTTATGGCTAGGATAACTTAAAATAATAATGATAGTATAAAACCTTCCTATAGCATTACTGAGTGCCAGGCACTCTTCTAACTACGTTGTATATGTTAGCACATTAATTCTGCATACTATAGCATTACTGAGTGCCAGGCACTCTTCTAACTACGTTGTATATGTTAGCACATTAATTCTCACAACAACCCTAAGAGTATGTATTATCATTTTCCTCATTTACAGTTAAGAAAACCAAGGCACAGAGAGGTTAAGTAAACTGTCCAATGTCACACAGCTGATAAGTGGCAAAGCCAGGTTTAACATCAGCCTCCAGAGACTGTGCTTGTGACCACTTTGCCTTATTGCTTCTCTTAAGACAGGCCGTTTAACTTTTCCTGAGCCTCTGTTGCTCTACTATAAAAATAGGGTGATAATACTTATCCGCATATGGTTTTTGTAAAGAATACTCTAATAACAGAAGCAAAATGCCTAAAAGTACTGACACAAAATAGGGACTCAATACATGCGATTTCCCTTCCTCCTTCTTTCTGGTGGCTCCCCCACCCAATAACAGCTCAGTGAAACACCAATCAACAATTCCTAGAGGCTCATTTTCTCTAGACTAAAAGGCCCCAAGTCCTTTGAAAATTCTTCATACGAAGAGTCAGAGAGAAGTTTCTTAAATTGCATATATTGCATAAATGTGTTAAAGGATAAGAATTTGAGATACTAGGTCCTCCACTCCTTGGCATCACCATCCTGACCCACTCCCCATCCCCAATCCTCAACACACACTTCCTGTGACCATCGCCTCGTGAAAGGAGCAGCACACACTGGATTGAGGCATGACTAAGACAGCTGCATGCAGAATCAGAGGCCAGTTCCTGGCTTTAGCTCCAAATAAGTTCTTGCAACTCATAGCAAGGGTCATTGTTGTGAAAGCCAAGGATTCTAATTCAGAAGATCTGAGTATTTTGAAATCAAAAGACTAATCTTTAGGGAAGACTAAGTCTAACATACATTTTATATCATTTAACAAATAGACTGGGACTTCCCTGGTGGTCCAGTGGTAAAGAATCTGCCTTACAATGCAGGGGACCGGGTGTGATCTCTGGTCAGGAAACTAAGATCCTACATGCCAGGGGCAGCTAAGCCCACATGTGCCACAACTACTGAGCTCGTGAGCCTCAACTAGAGAGCCTGCATGCTGCAAACTACAGAGCCCACAAGCCCTGAAGCCTATGTGCCACAACTAGAGAACAGAAAAAAAACCCGCATGCCACAACTAGAGAGAAGCCTGCGCTCCACAACTAAGACCCAACACTGCCAAAAATAAATAAAATAAAATAAATAAATAAATAATAAAATAAATCTTTAAAAAAAATAGACTGAAAAGAAAAAACTATGATGAGCTACATAACCCTACCCCTGCAAACAACATAAAGGAATTGGAAGTTCTGTGGAGGATGGAAGACAGCTTAAACATCTCTGAGGTCCTGAGAAGTGGCGTGATACCCTACTCTGAGTACAATAGGTTGGGGATGGGGGTTGATTTTGGGTAATCCAGCCAGACATGTTTGAGGCTATCTGAGGGAAGAAGAAAAGCTGAAAGAGGCAAAGAACTCCTTAGAGATGCCATCTGCCCCAGTATGTGTGGTAGCCATCAGGTAGAAATGGCCACGGGGTACGTCTGGGCAGTGAGGACCTAAGATAGAAAAGCACTATCCTTATCCACCTCACCCTGGCCCTCAGCAGCTCAGGTGAACCTTTGAGTTTTCTGAACTCCCTAGGGGAAGCTGGAAGGGACTGAGAGTGAGCTATTAATACCAGATATGTCTGGTGTACAGGGGGAAAAAAAGAGGGAAGCAGGGTAGAAATAGACCCACATAGATCTGATGGTAGAGTCCATAGGACTGCAACATCTCAGTGAATGCAGTGGAAATAGACCCACAAGCAAATCAGATGATTTTCATCATAGCCCATGATGGCACATGTCAGAGAACTGCTGAGGCCCAAATGCACCCTCCTGAAAGAAAAAGCTGGCTGTCACATGTGCACCTGAATCCCCAGAGCAAGTCACTGACCTCTTCTTTGACCAAGTTAAAGACTCAAAATGAAAGAACTCATATGGATTGAATTTACTTGAAGATAACTGAGTTTCCTACCATCAGGTAGAAAGGAGACTTGCACTAGAAATACATTCCATTTATAGAAAATTTAATTTTTGTAGAAGCGAGCTATGACCTGAGAAATATCATACCCACTACATGTGTCTTCTAGTCTGAAGGTGACAGAGGTGGCAAATGTATTATTGTGAAAAATAGCTGCAATTGATTAGCACACTTGATGACACTGGGAAAGAATCTCTTCTGTCTTTTAACCTCATTTCCTGGTACCATTAGGTTATTAATTCTTAACAATTGTAAATTGCCACCTCAAAGATCATGGATAACTTCCAAAATATCACACCCAGTGACTACGGGTATCTGTTTCTGCTCTCTGTAGCACTCAGCCCTTTTGACCAGCTCCTTCCCACCTTTCACATGCTTCCCATGATGTTCTGCTGACCACTTTTGTCCCACTTTTGTCACTCCCAAACTGTCTCATCCTCCTCCCACTTGCTAGTTGAGCTGAGGGCTTAAGGAACTGAATTCTGCCAACAATCAGTAAGCTTAGAAAAGGACCCTGAACCCAGATGAAAATCCAGCTGCAGCCAACACCTGCACTGCAGTCATCTGCAACACTGAGAAGAGGACTCAGTTAAGCCGTACCTGAACTCCTAACCTATGGAAACTGTGGGATAGTAACCTTGTGTTGCTTTAAGCCACGGAGTTTGTGGCAATTTGTTAGGCAGCAGTAGAAAACTAATACAGCATCTTAATACACTGTTCTTTGTATAAATTATATGCTTTGGTTCAGTCTGTATAAATGTTTTACTTTTTATTTGACATTTAATGGGTAACCTAGGGCACAGTAAACTACCTTTCCTAAAGAAATTTTCATATTTTGCCATGGCAGAAAGGACAAATAAAATGGTATCAGATTCCTGGCAAATTGAGCCATTTGTCTCTTGATGCAATGTCTAAAATCACTTCCCAATCCCAAATATAGATTGACTTAAACTCCTGACAAATTGTGTTCTCCTAAAAATTTAACTGTTCATCCTACTAGTTTGCCTAATGGGGAAAAAGTGAACAATCCAAAAGCCTTCTTTTGAGAAAAATGCTCTCCTCCAGCCACAATGATTACAAATTAAACCTCTGAGAATTAGCATTACCCATTTCACCAAGAATAAAATTCATGGATGGCTTAGGCCAGATTACAGTTGTTCATTCTTCTCCAGCATTCCAATCTTGACAAGGCTTTTTGAAAATGTGACTTACAAGTGTTCTAATTCTCAGGAGATTTTCACTTGGGGACAATTTCTCATAACATCCTAAATAAAGGTTTAGGTCAATTCTTTCACAGTAACATAAAGGGCGAGACCAAGCTTACAATCATAGACTTGACTCAAGAAATAACCTTATCTTAGAGATCCTGTCTCTGAAGTATGTTTGAATGCTCCTGTTGACTGAAGATTCACTGCTCCCTGTCAGTCAATCTATTCTGGTTTTAGACACCAATCATGATTAAGTTACTCAAAATTATTCTTTTAAAAGTTCTCAGTCTTTCTAAATAATTTAAAAAATATCATAATGATGGCAAAAAAGGCATAAAAACTCATTTTTGTATCTATTTCCACAGAAAAGAGAAGAGTGAATGATCAGGTTATTTGATCATTGCTCCCATCTCCATTTTCCCACTTGGCATGATTCTCAGGCTTTGTTGGCCAGTCCCATGCCCACAACAGGGAAAATCCAGGAATATAGCAGGCGAATAAGTAGTCTAGTAATATAGCAGGCTACTAGTAAAATAGTGGGCCAATAAAGTACTTTCCCAAGAATCAAACCAATGGAAGATGCATCTATCTAATGCAGGGGTTAACGAACATTTCTAAATTCTGTGATGAAAGCAACTACACTGAAAGAAAACATGGGCCACCAAAGGTTACTTTCCACAGACTGGGCAACCTAACTTCTTAAAGGACAGTCCAAAGCAAGAGAGGCAAAAGTGTTCTGCCACAGTCTCTTGACAATCACTCAAGCAAATAATACCTATGGAAAATCTACTATGCTCAAGGGAATATACTTGACATCTTATGGAACGTAAGCACTTACTTCATGGCGAGACAAAGTGTGATTACAGAAAATGTTTTATGAACCTCCAATCTCTCACTCTAAGGCTACCCCTATTTTTCTTTTTGGCAGTTTCATTCCTACTCTTGGTGGGAATATAAGTACTTCTGACTAGCTGGTTGTCTCATCAACTGATGATGCCCTTTATGATGATTATGCCCTTTATATTCAAACTAGGAGCATAGCCACTATTTATTGAGTGTCAAATACTTAACATTGATTACTTTTATTTCTTATAACAACCCTGAAAGATAAATATTATGATGCCAATTTTACAGGTGCAGAAATAGAGGTTGAGAAAGACCAATGACTTATCCAAGTCTAGGAAGAAGCACTGAATTTGGAATCAGATAATCTGTTATAAGCTTGTGAGCTGTATAATCATAAGCAAATGACTAACCTTCTCTGTATCTCAATGTCCTCTTATGTAAAAGGGATATAAAAAGGACCTACCTCACTGGGTTGTTGCCTTGATAAAATTAGATACTAGCCATGAAATTGTAAAGCATCATCCAAATGTAAGCATTGCTGTTGTAACTTCTACATAGCTAGCACATTAGATTTTTTAAGCCTATACAATGTGCGCTATTTCAACTAACAAGATTAAAAATATCTCAGTAACAATACAATACAGCAATGTGACATTATCCTGTTGAAATTTTAATATATACTCGAACTCATAATGCTTTAGCTCAATTTACTTCTATGGCTCAAAAATATAAAAATGGTGCCACCTTATCATAATGTTCTATTAGCTGCAAAATAAAAAGAATTTATGTGCCCCTGGAAACACATAAATAAAAATAATCAACATCTAAATCCACAATACTTTTTTGTACATCTCCTTACACTACCTCAAAGATATAATGGAACTAGGATAGATCCAAAAAAGGATATTAAACTTCAACAAACACACATTCAATGCTTATTACATTCCCAACACTCTGTTAGGCATTAAGGAAATTGAGATAAATAAAGCAGAGTCCCTGACCTCAAGTAATTCCTGGCTAAAAATAGCCCACTTATCTGGAAGAATGAATACTCTGCTGTTAAGTGTCAGTAAACAGTAAGAATAAGAAAATCAGAAAATTTGCCTTTATGGCTTCTACCCCACAAGATGATTGTATTATTAGTCTGCTTCATATAATGAACCCAAACTTATAGAATCTATTTCTCTGTCTGGTTGTACTTTAAAAAAATAAACAAGAAGATTTTAGGCAACTCATAAATAATAAATTAAAATCTGACTATTAATAGAGACTAAAACATGTTAGCAAATAACATTTAGCTTTTGAGATTGATGTCATGGAATTTCTTCAGGCCCTTCTACAAGCCCCAGTTCTATACTGTCCTGGCCAAACCAAATGAAGAATGGTGATTCTTTTGATTGTCTTATAAATTATCTTTAATCATGAGAGATATTAAGAGGTTTAGGTAGAACATTCCTCACCATTCAAACATCAAAGAGAAGTAGAAAAATGCAAAAATCTTTGTATATTAAATAGGTTTCCAAAAATATATCACAAGGCAATAGTTAAAGAGAGGTCAAGTGATCAGCAATGTAATTGCCTATACTTACACCTGGAGGTGCAGGTTGGTTGAGCAAGATGGGAGGAGGGTGTAAAGTTTAACAGTGGTACACCCTACCAAACAAAAACCTAGATTTGTTAAGAAAAAAGTATTTGCATCATGAATTTGGACTCCTAAGCTGCTATTTCGTTAGCTGTGTATTTTAGCCAGTTTATGGAGGGGCTACTGCCTGTGGTCAACGTGCTGAGCATCGCACAACTCCAGGGGGCACCATTTACATACATAAACTATAATGTAAATGTCACCCTCTGGAGCTGCATAACATAGTAGCCTTTATTCTGTGTGCAAGGCAGTGGAGGAAGGGTGAGATGGGGAAGAATTATGAGGTAGGCCAGAATGCTGTAGGGGAGGAAGGCCAGTAGACATACATGATCCAGACATCCCTGACCTGAGCACCTAATCTGGAACTATACCAGATACTTACATATACCCTTAACAGGGATTTGGGGGTATATGTAGACACATAGTACAGTTTTCAAACATATACTCCCAAATAACCATACTGCCATTTTGTGTAATGGCAGTACACATGACATTGTGTTAGCATCCTTATAAAACCATTTAAAACTAAACTATTTGATCTGAAAATTTTCATTTCTTAGATTCAAATGAATTTGAAAATACATGCCCCTTTAGTGTGGAATATCTATAGAACATATTCAGAATGTTCTGCAGGTGCTGAATATGGTCTGAAAATTCTGCCTTACATGCTGTTATACTTATTTTTGTAACAAACTTTAAGAAGGTTTTTGGCTTTTAAGAAATCTGTCATGCTGGTATCACACCACATCTTTTATATTAGATCATTTATGTGTATTTCTGGAAATTCCAGAAATTTGAGTCAAATCAAACACATCTTACTTAAACAAGTCAAACCACATCTTACTTAAGTCTTGCATATATCATGTAGGATATATATCTGCATGATATTATATTACAGCTTATCGGCAACACATACACAAAAACACACACAACCATACACACAATGTGAGTCTTGAATTCTATAAAGTAACATGCTATTTTATGATATAAATTCAAGTGAAGAATGCTCAGTTAATAACAGAAGTAAATAAGATCACATATTTATCACACATTTCTATGATTCTTCAATAAGAGAAAAGCATTCTTTTATAAATAGACATTATTCCCAAACGATCAATATGAATGGCATCTAATATATTCATTCATAGTATAACATTTACTGGTGAAAAAAAAAAAGGTTAGTATTTAAATTGGTAGATAGAGGTAAAACCATTGACTGAAAAACAGAATAAGCATATTTAAATTAATAATGATAGCAAATATTAAGTATGAATAATTACAACAGCTACTATTTTTAAACACCTACTACTACTACTGTGCTTATCATGCATTAGTGCTCATTTATATTTTGACATTGTAAAAATGATGTCATTTAGTTCAGAGCGATTAAACAAAATTTCAAGATATTGCATCTGGAACTCAAACTCAGATTATCTAAATCCAAAGCTCTCAAACCTGTGCTTACTGTCTATGGGAAGAACTCAAAATATTTTATTTTAAAATATAGTGGTGATTCTAAGAAATAAGACTTTTGTTTTGTTTTTTGGTTTCCTACACTTGCTTGGAAAATACTTTTTAATCCTAGTTCACCTAGAATTAGGAGCCCATTCTATCCCTTATAAATTTTAAATAGGATTTCATGGTAGGGAGCACTTTGGATGTACCCTCACTAGATGACAGGTTCAATGTAAATACTTGTGAACGATGGAGCTATGCTAGCTGTCAATCTCTGGGTAATGAAGACACACCAAAATCATTGTTTAACTGCTTAAATTTTCCTCCTAGCATATCACTAAGTTAATACTCCTTACAAAGAAAGCTATTTAAATTATGGGAGTTTTTTCATTCTATTTTAGGATCATAGGCCACTGGCAACAACAGCCAAAGTCAGAGACTATTGTTAATGTACTTGTTATCTACAAGCCAATTCACTCCCTAGATCTCTGAATCACCATAACGTGTACACACACACAAAGTCATGTAACCTCTGTGGGGTTCAGTTTTGTCATCTGGAAAATGGGAATAATGGTTTTGGTTTAACATATTAAAAGTAATTTTTAAAATAACTGAGAAGATATCACACTTATGCCAAGTTTTAGGTGAAGAAAAGACAAGCTGATGATATGTATTTCATTGTATCAAGCACTTATTTAACAAATACTTAAAAATATCTTTTAGATGTAAGACCCCTTGAAGGAAAAAAGAATGAGATGGAAAGAGTGAGGAATATATAAAGGTGAAACAAAAGGAGACTCTGTGACATAGCTTTCTTAAGTGGAAGATGCTAAACTCATGAATTACTCCAAATAAAAGAACATAGATAAGTCATATACATTCTGGAACACATTACAATATCTGATTTTTAATTAAAATTAAGATCGTCTATTAACTATTTTTTTTTATAATTGATGTCATGATGTAATTTTATATTCACTTTGCACAACAACAAGATCCAAAGCCTTGGCAAGATAAACGTTCTGACTATTTAAAAGAATCATCATACTCAGTGTGTTTTAGCTTTTTTCAGTGACTGGGATATGAGGGGCCAAGGAAGGATATGTGTTCCCAACACTATTAGTAACCGCCCCTTCTTTCTCTTCTCCCTAACAAGGTCAGGGAGATTCGTGCAGATTGAGTAGGTTTGAAAAATGTCCTTATCACTGCCTGGTGATCACTGTTCCAGCTGGGACAATGAGGGTTCATCCAAAAGCACTGCTTCCTCTCGCCTATTGACAGGAAACCCTGCCTGTGACTAGCTGCACAAGCCTTGCTCAATGCTGGCAGGGCAGCAGCTAGAGACTTGGGAAGAAAAACAACTTCTAAACCTGGTTTTTGTGCAGTAAGGTATCAGGTGGTGGTGACATGGGAAGGCTAATTGGGGATTTTTTTAAATACTCATATCACCATAGGCTTCCCCAGATTGTAGAGAGAATTATGATATTCACAAAAGAACTTATTAAAAGTACAAAATAAAATAATTTTCAGTCTAAGACAGCTAGGAACTTAGAAACTTTGCATGTAAAGAGATGTGGTGAGGCTCCATAATAGAATGATAAATGTATTAAGATGGAGTAGCTTTTCTACAGGACCTTCTAGAAATGGGTTTCAAACGCTTGAATTCTTATGTTCAGTTTAGAAGAGTGTGTTGGACCCCTTTTTGAAAATTGTCCTTAAAAATGTGTACCAGGCGGCCTTAAAAACTTTACCAGGGGAACGCTTAAAATGAAAAGCACCAGCAACTGAAGATCTGAATATCTTGTTTTCATGTATCATTTTTCATCTATATTCCTTGAAAAAAGGCATTAATTATGAGACTTTTTTTATACATCTGATTGGAGGCAGCAGAGGAAGAAAGTGAACCGCATCTTTGATGTGCTAAACTGAGAAGCTGATGAGAGAACATGGATGGAAACATCTATCAGGTAGTTGGGGATTTGGACCGAGAGTTTGAGAGAAAGATCATTGGAGCTACTGAAACAAGAAAAATTGCCAAAGGAGAGGAAAGATAAGAAGGTTGAAAACAAAGTCTCAAAAAATGCCTATATTTGGAAAATGAAGAGAGAAGAAAACAAATAATTTTATTAATATCTATGTAAATAAAAAGATAAGCCAAGAGAATATAATAAACCTAGAGGTGACCAGGACATGATGCAGGTCATCAAAACTGGCAAATAGGTTTTGACAAAGAGAAAACAATTTCAGTAGACTGCTGAGGACAGAAACTAGATTGCTAGAAGAACTGGACTGCAAATGAGTAAGTGGTTAGTCAATGGAGGAAACATGAATAGATAATTCATTCAAAAAAATAAGGGGGAAAAGGAAAAGACACAACCTTCGAGAGGGGAGAAAGCTGGAGGGCAGCTTCCTGCATTTGAAAAAAAAAAAGCTCTAGTGGTGAAATTTGAACAGAGATGAGGAAGGATAGGAATCCTTTATCCTCAAGGAAATAAAAAGTCTATTTAAAAAAATTAAAATTCCAAAGAACCAAAAATTAAGGTTTGGGCTGTTCCTGCACACACTCATGCAGGCCACATCCGTCAGCATTTAGGAATTCCCTCCCCTTCTGTTACAGGTGTGGGCTTAAGCCCACGATGCAGGCAGTCTGCTATTTGTTTGCTTTTCCTTTGGTGAAAGCGTCTGAACATCCTGTGGTGAACCAAAGGCATCCCTGACCTCTCCTGCCCTCTCTTCCCTCCAGCACCCCACACCCTCACTCCACCTCTCCCATTTTTTTCCCTCAAGCTGAATTTGTCTTGCAAATTTGAACCTAGCAAATTGAGATTATTAAACAAGCTAGGCAAATATCTCTGGCAATCAAGGAGGGATTCATTCTACTGGAAACAACAGCCAAATTTTTAAAAAGAGAGAGAAAGGGAAAGAAGGAAAGTTACATAGGAAATAGAGATAAAACTTGATTACCAGGAGCCTGCCTGGTGGTCCAGTTTCCTGAGTCAACAAGTTGGTCCAAACTTGCAGAGCTGGCTGAACTATAGAAAGCAGCAGAGCCAATCAGCTAGATCACTGGAGGAGAGAATGCTTCCCAACTTTAGGCAAAGCCCTGTGAGTTTAATGCCCCTTACTCAAAATTGGAACCCAATTGGCGTGAAATAGGGTCTGATGAATGGAAGAAATAATGTACTTTTTCAGAAATAACACACACATTAGGATCTTGGCGCCTATGTATATTTTCATCTCAAGTCTGTAATACCTTTCCCTGCCACCCCTTCCTGCTGAAATCTTCCTCAACTTTAAAATCCAAACACTACCTCCTCATCAAATTTTGCAAAATTCACAAAGTGGAATCCTTTTCTAAGTGACAGGAACTTAACTCAATATCAGGAACTGTACACTGATGCTGGGGATAGTCTCCTTTGCATCTCCCTCCCCTCAGTCATGCTCTGACTTTTTCTTTTTTAACTGTATAATATTTTTCATTAATTGATATTATCTTTATCCATTTATATGTTTATTCTATGTCTCTTCCTACCATAATATAAGATCCATGAGCACTGGGAATTTATTTCATGTGCAAATATGTTCCCAGAACTTTGAATAGGGTCCAGCACATAGTAGGCACTAAGCATATATTTGTTAAATTAATCAGTAAACCAACCAATCAATCCTGTCATTTAATCCTCACAGCCATTTGTGAAGTAGAAATTAATTTGCACATTTTTTCAGATAAAAATTAATACGAGGAAATCAAGGGTAACAGAAAACTAGTAAGTGAAATAAATCATCCAGGTCCTTCTGATGGCAAAGCCCTATTCTTTCCATTTAATATCACCTACAGCACTTGTCACACACTGCCTTGTTTGCTTACTTATGACCTTATCTGTCATACCCATAGCACTGTGAGCTCCCTAGGTATAGACTTCATTCTTCATATTTCCTCTCATATAATCCCTATGACTTGAAGATAATGGCTGTTCACCAAATGTTTATGAGTTGAATTTCCTCATCCCTACTTTAGGCAGTAACTAAATTTGAGACTCATTTACGCTTACAATCTTTGCTCACAAAAGGAGTGTGCAGTTTTCCACAGCTAAACCAAGAAAAGTGATTATTCTCTCAGCTAAATGACGGTAATGCAGGACAAAGAGACAGCAGTATATCTATAAAAACAAGCGAACCTGTTGGCTGGAAAATAGTCTGAACAGAATAACAAGAGGATAGTTCAGGAGGAGGGGCAGTGAGAACATCAGCAAAGAGGCAGGTAGACTTGGAGAACACACTTGGAGATTAGGGAATAGATCCAGTTTGGCTGGGAACATTGACAGCCACTGGAGTGGCAATAGATGCTGGATGCTTCTTCTATATTCACCAGAGTAAGTGAATTCTAAACTCTGAGTTCTCAATATGCAGTTCATGAACTGTTTCCTATATGTATTAGATTTCTATTGTTGCTGTAACAAATTACCACAGATTTAAAGACTTAAAACAACGTAAATTTATTATCTTACACTTCTGGAGGACAGAAGTCCAAAATAGTTTTTTTATAAGGCTAAAATTAAAGTGCCAAGAGGGCTATGTTCCTTCTGCAGGTTCTAAGAGAGAATCCTTTTGTTGTTATCTTTTCCAGCCTCTAAAGGCCAGCTGCATTCTGTGGTTAGTGACCCCCTTCCATCTTCAAGTCCTCTTCTGTATCTAGGCAAGCAATCACACCACTCCAACCTCTGCTTCCGTCCTTCACATCTCCTTCTCTGAGTCTGATTCTCCCACCTCCCTCTCCTATAAGGACCCTTGTGATTACACCCAAGTAATCCAGGATAATCATCCCATCTCAAGATCTTTAACTTCCATTTCCATTCATTTAAATAACATCTGCAATCAAATGTTCTACTCCTGAGCTGTACCTTCACAACTGTTAGGATGTGTATCATCAAAAAGACAAGCAATAACAAATGCTGGTGAGGCTGTGGAGAAAAGGAAACCCTTGTACACTGTTGTGGGAATGTAAAGCTGTGCAGCCACTACAGAAAACAGTATGGAGTTTCCTTAAGAAATTTAAAATAGAACTACCATATAATCCAGCAATCCCACTTCTGGGTATGTATCCAAAGGAAACTCACTATCTCCAAGAGTTATCTATACTTCTATGTTCATTGCAGCATTATTCATAGTAGCTAAGGTATGGAAACAACCTAGGTGTCCATCAATGGATGATTGGATAAAGAAAACTTTATACATTATCTTTATACAATAACTTTACTGTGTGTGTATGTGTGTGTGTGTGTGTGTATATATATATATATATAGAGAGAGAGAGAGAGAGAGAGAGAGAGAGAGACAGAGAGAATGGAATACTATTCAAGCCTAAAAAAGAAGGAAATTCTGCCATTTGTAACTTGGTTGAACCTGGAGGGCATTATGCTAAGTGAAATAAACCAGACATACCAGACTCTATAGACTAGCCTCCCTCTGTACCTTCTCACCAAAAAGAAAGGAGGATCTGAAAGATACTATTCTGAAGAATAATAACACTGTATTTCTAGCAAGTAAAACTTTAAATAAAATAATACATATGATGCTGTATTTTCCCTTTGCCCCAAATGTATCATTTCTATAACACAGAATGAAAGAGGCCCTGAAAATTCTGAGACTCAACTAGTTTGACAAAAGCTGTATGGGGGCTTCAAGTCTTTATGTCAACAGTGCTGTTTAGAGAGGTTTGCAAACCTAATTAAATGTACATCTTAGACAAAACTACTTAAAAAATAGATCTGGGCTTCCCTGGTGGCACAGTGGTTGAGAGTCCGCCTGCCGATGCAGGGGACGTGGATTCGTGCCCCGGTCCGGGAAGATCCCATATGCCGCGGAGCGGCTGGGCCCGTGAGCCATGGCCGCTGAGCCTGCGCGTCCGGAGCCTGTGCTCCGCAACGGGAGAGACCGCAACAGCGAGAGGCCCGTGTACCGCAAAAAAAAAAAAAAAAGATCTAATGACTACTATAAGGAAAATGCTATAGCCACATAACAAAATTGCAGCTGTTCCATTTACTATATAATTTTCACTTTTATCCTTAGGAGAATTATTTGAACATTACAGAAAGTGAAGAGAATTCATTTTAAATAAAACATAATTTTGTAGGAGAGCACCTCTTGCTTCTGGTAATGATAAGGAACCTGGAAATTTTCTCTCCATCAATGGTGATTCTAATTTTTCCCCATCTTTTCAAATTTCTCAGTAGAAAATGGAAAATCTCTGATCTACACCATCTGTTTGTCTCATCTGGTGGTGCATGCATTCCAATTTCTGCAACAGGAGGCTCAAGACAACCTGCCAATAAAATTCCCTGAGATTGTCAAGACACAGAATACCTGTGAAAAAGATTAAGATAAGCTTTTTTCATGGTTAAATTCTTCTCACACAACCTCTCTCTCAGGGCACCTCTGGCTTCAGCAACAGATTTTAAGTAAAACTAGAAAATGCCACACAGAGAGAGCTTTCAATGATTTATTACATAAACAGGCAGTTTGCTGGGTTGGAATCCCTGACTCACTCATCTGTGGGACAGAAGTCTGGGCTTTCATTTGCATTCATTTAAATGGCAATAGGCTGATGGCAGGTCACATCGAACTTACTACATTCCATAAAGAATGGAGATCCAGGCCTGCCAAAGAACACTATCTATGTTAAACCCACAGTGATCACCCTTTGTATTGAACCCAAACAGGGTCACAAAAACAATGTGTACAATCCTTTGAGTTCCACAACCATCATGGAGGTTGAGAAGCTGCTTTCTAAAACAAGAGACTGGGTGTAGTAACATTTTCTGAGCATTTACTAATGTGCCAGAAGCTACATTAAGAACTTTAAATGTATCACCTCAGTTAATCCTTTCAACTACCCAATGAATTATATAATACTATCTGATCTACTTCTCAGATGGAGCAATTGAGGCAGAGGGGTTAAGTAATTTGCCTAGAGTTGAATGTCTAGTAAGCCTGAAGCCAGGATATTACACTCAGATAGCTTGTCTAGAAAGTCCATATGCTCAACCACTGGGCTTTGCAGCATTTGTACCAAGAAGCTGCTGTTTTTCTATGAAGAAACTGAAACCAAGCAGGACCCTGTGGGGCTCCTGGGCACAGAAGCCTTTCTGTGTCTCCCATTCATTGCTTGTAAGGAACAGACTCCAGCCTCCATGACCTTCCCTGAGTTCCAAGGGGCAGATTTGAACAGTTTGTAATCAGGGAAGGGAGGGGATGCAGAGACAAGGGAGGAGCAGCCAAGAAACAATAGTGCAGCCTTGGGGCAGGGTCCTGGTTCTGCCTCAAGGGATACACATAACAATATCTTGGAGCTCTTTAGGAACTAAACTCCCCAACAAATGGAAAGTGTTAGCATTCTTCATTCCAGAAAAGATCAAAGGCCAAATTAAAAGAACCAGAGAAGCTTATCAAGAGACCACCTGAGGCCAGATTAAAGGAACCAGAGAAGCTCATCAAGAGATTAGCTGAGCCCAGATTAAAAGAGTGAAGGCCCTGCACACACCCTAATCTTATCAGCAACCCTGTCCTTGAACCATTTCTATAAAACTCCTCACCAAATTTTCCCAGGTGGGGACACACAGTTTTTGAGGGGCATGAGCCCACTGTGTCCCTCTTTGCCTAGCAAAGCAATAAAGCTATTACTTTCTACTTCACCCAAAACTCTGTCTCTGAGATTCGATTCGGCACAAGTGCACAGAGGCTGAGTTTTTGGCTTCAAATTCACTCTTCATACAACATTGGGTATGAGTGGATTTTCCAGGAGGTGGTGAGAATTGCACTAATCCATCTACCCGTACTCAACCAGTCTCAAGAAACAATTCTGCAAGATTGGCTGGCTGAATCTGGGTGGAGTTGTTGGTTCTAAGCCAGAGTAAATTTATTGGCTTACCTGGGGATGAATCTGAAACTTGGACTCATTAACATGATGCCTAGATGAAATAAACTAGTAAGCCATAGACATTGTAACAATTTATTTGATTGCCTGAAGCCATATACTTCAAAAGGAAATTAAAAACAGAAATGTTCTCTTCTTTATGGTATATAAGATAAAACAACCTCTTAGTTATTTTTTCCATTTTTTTTCCCCTGGAGCCATCAAATTTCCAATGTTGCTAAATACACTGAGCTCCCAAAATTCACAATATATTGCCTTCTAGTGGCTCTAATTCCTTTGAAATGCCTCTTAAAAAGTTCCATAGTTTGTTGTGAGATTAGCCTTAAAGATTAGGAGGAGGTTGCCACAAATTTTGAGCTCTCCTAAGTAATATGATTTCCTACAGAAACCTCACAAACTGTTCTCTCAAATCAATGAATTTACTCTCCAAATCAAAGCACTTGATTAGATAACAATGTGATACTCCTTTAAAAAGTCCTGACAGATTCTTATAGATAAGAAAAAACCAAAGGTGTGAGCAATGATGTACCTACGGGAATAGACTACTCAGAAGGAAATGCAGCCACCTGAAGCCTGTGTGTTTCACACTTCCTGAATGCAGAGGCCGTCTCTTGCTGAGACTCTGATATCTGCAGAACCTTTGCATTTGACTTTGCAGAAGTAGACCATTTATTTACATCAAATAGAGGCCAAATAAGTCTGATTTCTGTGAAAGACACTGTTTTAGGAGCGAGGGAAACAACAGAAAGAATGTCATTTATCAAATATAATGGAGGCGTTATCCAAATGACACAGCCATACTTTCAGGATTAGAGACAGAAGTGAGAAGAACTGAATCCATTTTTTCTTTTCGTTTCTACTTAGTACTATGCCAGTGAACCATACAACTTAAAAGAGGGGGGGGTTTTCATCATAAAAGTAACAATTGTTCTGTGTACAAATATGGAAATATAGAAGCTTATAAAGAAGACAGTTAAAATCATGCATAATTACACTATCAAGAGAATTATAATCACTCATATTTGTACAAATAATATTTCAGTATATCCTCGTCCCTTTCTTTCTGTGTATTTTTTATATGGCAGAATATATTTACAATTGCAGAATATATTTGGATTGCAACCTTTGCGGTGAGATTTTTTGATGTCATTAGTCTTTTATGATATCCCTTTATTGGACATACAACAGTCTAGATGGATATACCATCATTTACTCAAGTAGTTCCAGGGCTATTGTGTTGCACAATTCCACAGGGAATTTGCACTGTATTTGTGCATTTGCATTTCATTTTTAATTATATTTTGAATTTATATTTGCATTGTATCATGCACATGAAGCACCATTATATGGTCAAACACTTGTGCAATGAGGCAACTCAACCATGACCTATCCCCTATTATTGAACTTCTAAATTGCGTACAATTTTTTCTATTATAATTATTCCATAATAATCATTCTTATACATATACAATAGTTTAATCTTAAAAGAGTTTTTAAAAATTTTCTTCCAGAATTTTTATCCTATACTCACAAACATGCTTATAAAAGTGCATTTATGCCATTCTTATTTACCATCTTTTTTTGTTGTCTTTTTTCAGCTTGGTCTCTTGCAACCGATTTTTATTCCTTATTCAATCTCCTACCTTAAGATACCAGTGCTTATGATTTTGTTGCCTTGCCACTTATATGTATTAGGATATTTTTAGCAACAATTAACAAAGGACCCAACTCACAATAACTTTGAGAATATACTAAAATATTATTTCCCCCAGGAAACAATAACAGAGAAGATTTAAGATTGTCTGAATCTGAGGCCAGTCACAGAGAGCACTCCACTACCGTAAAATGAAAGGCCAACATCCAAGTGCAAGGCCTTCAAGAGGCAGTTTCTGAAACCAAATACTGCAAAGACATCAACACAGGGGAAGTGATTAACTTGAGCAAGGAACCCATGAAAGGAATACAAATTGAAATGGATTTTCACACTTACCCAGCTACATTGGTAGGAGGCTTTATCTTCTTTCTTGGTACTACATATAATCATGAGCTTTATTTGTTATCTTTTTTTATTGAGAAGCAAACTGAAATAGCACCTAGCAAAGCTACATTTACTAAAAATAAAAAGCTGGTATGTCATTGTTTCTTTTTCAAGGGAGCTGTTTTATTTCATGTATATAACTTCTTTTCATCTATATTTCAAATACCAAAAAGAGACTGATAAGTTTTCCAAAACTAAAGATAAAAACACGATTACCAAACATTTATTCATCCATTGTAATTCATATTCTTTTGATGGTGATTGCTCTTGCAAAGAAAAGAGAAACACAGTAAAACATAATAATAAATTTTGAAGGAATTATGAGAGTCTAAAGGCAAGAATTTAAAAATGGTTCTTCTCCAGGATAGAGTCTAAGTGGGTTCCAGGTGGCTGACATTCAGGCTACACCTGACCCAATGAAGGCAGCAGTAATTTTGAAGTCAGAAAAGTTGGATTCTTATACTAAATTACATATGGACTTTTATAAAGGCCATGCCATGCTTTTAAGACTCTTTGCAGAGAGATCCAGCATGCACACACCTACAACAAAAATGACCTCTGAAAATAGCCAGCATTCAGTGTTTATCTAAGGATGCTAATGAGTCCCTTGTTTGTCTTATGACACCTGACTACACGGTTTGGTAGAGCCTGGGATGCAAAAGCTAAAGTACAAGTAATACTGTTTGAATTAGCAAAGACTTATTCAACATCTTGCATTTGAATGGGTCATAAATATTAAAGGTGGGAGCACGCACACATGTACACATACTGTACTGGGAAAAGCAAGCCTTTGGAGGATGGAGCACTTTGCAGGCACATGGAAGTGAGTGGGTAAGTAAAGGACATCAGTTTAGAAAGAACGCACCCACGTGCAAACTTTACAATCTACACGATTTTGCCATGGATCAGTTCTACTCAGAGAATAATCATGGGAATATCAACTTGTTTGCAAAAAATAAAATATTCAAATTAAAATTTTTTCAACAATAGGAATTTATTTTCTCACTTTAAAAAGTAATCAGTAAGTACAGTTCAAGACGTAGCCACTTCAGGGATTCAATGATGTTATCAAGGATCTCTTCTCTATAATTTCCATTCTTCTTTTTTCAGGGTGTTGCCAATGTTTCCCCTCATAGTTCCAAAATGGCTGCAGCAATTTCACAGACTCTTACTGTTTTCACCAATTTAGTAGATTTTATTGAATGAATGTTTCTCCATTTGCTTTATCCTCTTAGGACAATTTCCAGAAACTTAAAAAAATTGTTGTTTTTTTTTAAATTTTCACCAGTTAAATTGTCATTTTGCTGGGAATAGAGTCCATCTAGACCCTTACTCTGTTATTCTGGAAGTCCCACCTTTCAAGGTTTCTTGAGACTAGGCTTCAAAATGGTGCACCATCACTTCTGTTATATTTTGTTGCCAAAACTAGGTCACAAGATCAACCTAAACTTAGGAAGTGAGGAAATAGGCTCCACCTCTAGCTAAGGAGAACCACAAAGTTCTATTGCGAAGGATCTAGATACAAGGAAGTTTAGATAGCTGAGACCACAGTCAGTTCACGATCAGGAGGAACACCTTTCTGAGACTTCCCCAGAAGATTTTTCCCGTGGCTCACTGGACAGGATTAAAGGATTAAATCACATGTCCACACCCTAGCTGCATGAAAGACTGGATAGCCAGAGTCTGACCTTTTCAGGTCCATAAAGACAAACAGACTTTTCCACTGTTAAGGGGAAGGGAGAAAAAGGTTGTTTGGTAGGCAACCTACATGTCTTCCAAAATGTACAATCTTTTACCTCAATTTGAGAAGGCAGTTCTCAGTACTTAGTCAAGAACAGAAGGACCACCCAATGTCAAATATAATAAAAATAAAATATTCAAAAAACAGGAATAAATATTGAGTCTGTGATATATACTTTGGAAGGTTTGTGATAGATAAGATGCTGGGTTTTAAGACAAGAAAATTTCATGTAAAAATGTATATCAAACTATTAGAAGATAAGGAAAAAGCAGGAGAAAATTACTTCATTTGAATATGATACTTTCAACAAATTACTATCCAGTTAGAATAACTGGACTTGCTATATGATATCAAAAATAACAACTGACATCTCTCCATCATTTGCAGTATTTTTTTAAGCCCCTTCTATGTGCTAGACAATTTGCTAAGTGTATTCCATATGAAATTTCATTTTGTCTTCATAATAAACATATGAAGTGGATTATTATTTTCCTCCGTTTTCAAAAAGAAAAGAAATTTATCTTCATATAAGTTGATAAATTGGGATTTAAGTTAGCCCAGCTAATAAATGACAAAAATCCATATTCAAACCTATACCAATCAGTTTTCACAGTGTGAAATCTTTCTGCCATGTTATGGTCTCATTACCAAACATATGTGGCTTTAGAAGGGAAAAGAAAAAGAAGGAAAGCTTGGGAAAGTAGTAATTATAACATCACTGAGATGATATCATTTCAGAAGTTTTGCTCTGTCAGCTTTCTATAACTAAAGGATCTTCATAAGACATGGTGACCATGTGAACAATGACAACATTTGTGCCAAAAGTACGGTTTGTAATACATGCTTTTCACTCAATACATCAAGGACACCTTATCATTGCATTCAGTATTAAAAAACTTTTTTTCTTAATTGCTCAGTGTTCTACCATATGGATATAATTTATTTTAAAGTGTATCTACAATTAAAATTTGTAATTATTACATGTTCACCAAAATCTATTTCTTCTGTTGTCTAAGAACAAAGCTGGAGTACATTTCCCAGCCTCCCATACTGTTGGGTAACCATAGACTGTGTCTAGCCAATGAAAAGGAAGCAGAAGTGATCTATGCCACTTGCATACTCAGCATAAAGCATCTTCCATGTGACTTCCATATTCTTGTGATCACATAGGTCAGCCAAAGGCAGAGGATCTCCTTCAGAGGAGGAAGGCGTCAGGAATCACAAGGTGGAAGGGGTTTGAGTCTTTGAATAATTATATGGATGTGCACTCACTAAGGACATCCATTTTGGAATTTGTATGAACACGAAATATGCTTTTCTGTATGTCCAGTCATAAAATTTTTGGATTTCTTTTACAGCAGCTGGTGTTACTGTTACTTAATCTAAATAATATATGAACAATGCTGCAGAAGACCACTTTGTAGCTAACTCTTTGTGCAAACGTTGATTATTTACTTAGAATATATTCTTAGAAGTAGAATTTCTGGGTCCACAAAAACGTGTATCAAATTGCCTTCCAGAAAGCATTTAAAATACTTAGCAGCAAATCAATGAGAATTTCTTAAATAATTCATTTTACAACTCAACAATGTTTTCTAACACAGGCAGATAACTTCTGTAAAGAATTTACTAGGATCTTGTACTGGCTCTTCTACTTATGTTGTAAACTAAATCTGTGTAACATACCTATCCTTCCATTTATTTCAAGGATCAAATGTCATAGAATAGTATATATTTTAAATGTTATAAAATATAAGACAATACAAATGCAAATTTGACATGAATCTAATTTCATACGTGAAATTAATCGTTGTAGTGTCAATTTTTTCCTGCCTTGAAAACATCATCCACTGAAACCTTGTCCATATGATCTTTAATTAGATTTTCACTTTGCTGTACTATCACAGTAGCATTAGTTACTTAACAGTACAGATATTTCCTTCTTGTAATTTTTATTGGCTCAAAGTGAACTCAAGCTTTAGTTCAAACAAAGGTGAGAGAGTGAAATTTAAATGAGGTGGTGATAGAATATGTACTAGAAGAGAAAAAGAGATAGATGTATCAGCTGTTTGTTTTGTTTTCCTTTGAAAACTGCTGTGTCTCTGCTCCTGATTTGACGCTTGGAGGCTAGAAACTTTCCAGCTGTGTTGAACAGAACCTCTGTCTCCCCTTGGGAGCAGCAGCAAGCCATGGTAGACCACAGGAACCAATGAAAATACCTCATGCTATTTACAATGGATCACATTTCACCATTTCCGACAGATGGAACCTTTGGAGAAGAATATTAATGACCATTGGGAGATGACACTAGTCATTTAGGGAAACACTCAATAAATAAGCAAGTGATACTTGACACAGAGACTCCCTGGATTTGTAAAATACTTAGAAGCCAAAGGAAGCTTTTCCTGGGGCTTTGATCATTTTTTTAAGGATAATAAAGCTTAATTCTGAACTCCCTGATGTAGTAAAGTAGCCCACTAGTACCATACTACATTTCTTTAAATCTTGAAGAGCTCTGTTACTTTATTTTTTCTTATAAATTCTGGAGTTATATAACTTAGGAGTTATTCAAAAATATATGCTCTGTTTTCACCAATTATAAACCAAATAAGTTAGTATATTACAAAGAATCATGAGAAAGATGCCTTTCTTATAAAGAAGATGCCTAGGATCAAGAAGTTGTGGGTGATATGTTCAATGGAGCCTCCAAAGCCCCTCACAGTTGGTAGCAGCCACTGTGCTAGCCATAGGCCTAGAAGGCACCCCTTGGACAGAGGCACAATCATCTCTTACTCGTCCTAGCTGGAAGGCTCATTCACCAAATTGGTGGACTGAGGAGAAGAGGGGTAACAAACACCTGCAAAGAAAACTAAGTCTATGTTTCCTGAAGTGAATAAGTCCTGTTTTACCTCAATCTTTTTTTCTCCCCAAATCTCATGACTGTCAACCTGAAACACTGAAGAACAAGACTAAAATTATTCTGACTAGAACAAGAAGAGATCACATGTAGCCGTAAGTTTTATTCAAACCCCTTGCCCATGACACTATTACTGCCAAACTCCCTTTAAAATGAGTCACAATATTTCTCAGTACAACTGATGACGGAAGGGATTCCCCTCTGGCCCTTTTGGGAGCCCCATATTTTCTCTGATAAATTATCTATCAAACACTGGATTCTCCTATCAGAGATTAGTCACTAGAGCAAACAGTCAAAATCTTCCTCCAACAGAAGTTTTTCTGGTGTACGAGACTCTTGCAGTCATCTGTAAAGAAGAATAACAAGTACTCTCCAAAGAACTTCCCCAGGATTATCCCTAATAATCCCAAGAGGAAATCTCAGAAATACTGTGCCTGCAACAGACTGAAATATGTCAAAAATGCTAAGGGTACAGGGTATGTTCACTTTGCTGTTTTGTAAACAGAAAACACACACCACACAATGTTAAATGAACATTTCAGACTTTCATTGGGGGGAAATGAGGTATTTTAAAAGAATGTAAAGGCAAATTATTTGGTTCAGAGGGAATTCCATTGAAAGAAATTATTTAAGAACAAATGTTGATGAACTTAAATACAAATCCATGGTTAAATACAATAGTGGAAATCATATGGAATGCTAGATTTTATCATTGTAGTACAATTTCCTTAAAATTAAAACTCTCTAGATAATGCTGGTGACACTGTTACATTCATATCTGGTATTTTAAAGACAGAGGTATATTGAAAGAAATGTTTAATGATCATTGAAATGTTGTTGAAGGAATTAAGCTATGAGTGAAGATTAAGAAAATGTATAATTTGGCAGTATCCTAACTAATCAGGAAATAGAAGAGCAAAAATGCCATTAAAATGAGAAATCACTTAAGGTAGTCCATAGAGGAATATTAACAAGGAATGATGACTGGAAAATATGAAAAGGAAAACTGAAGAATAAACACAAGAAAATTTCCTGAGAGTCAAACCTTGTCAGCCTCTAGGGAGTCAATGGACAAATCCATCAATTAGGTCATATAAAACTACATTGTTCAAATATTAACCAAGCCTTGTATTTCGACTTCTCAAACTTTCACTCTGAGAAACTATGTGTGCTGCCCACAACAGCAGAGTTCTTTAGGTTTTTGGCTTATTTTCTTTATAAACTCCTCCTTCATCAAAAGTCAATGACAACCAGAAGAACTAGTAAAGATGACAGGTAGCCAAAGTGGAAATGAGAAGTACTCAATACTAACTCCCAGTATCAGTGGATATATGAATCTACTTAATTTTAATCAGAAAAGGGTACTGTTGGTTAATAAACGATTTGTAAGTCTTTCCCAAAATACCACTGAAGCTATCATTTCTATGGCATATTCATATCTGTAATTGTCTCAGTTCTCTAGAATATATAGGTTAGTTTCAAATTTTCATAATTAATAGAGGAAATCTGATCTCCAGTTCAGATCACAAGAACTCTTAAATTCTTTACAAGTGAAGTAACATTTCCTTCATGATTAAAAATGTTCACCGCAAATGTGTTTGAGTTAAATGAAGTAAATCAGATTTTCCATATTAATATCATTAGATACCATCTTATTTCAGCACAAATAATATATCAGGTTACAATTTAATATTAATATTACTAAATATGAATGGCTTGATACTAAATAGCTCTGATTGTTCTATGATGACAGCAATCTCTGTCACAGATTTCATAATTTTTATTAAGCAATACCTCAGAAGGCTGGGGCAAAGGTTTTCTTACCCCTGTTAAGACTATGTGTGGATGTTACACAGGACAGATGTCTCCAGTGAGTGCTATTTTTCAATCAAATTTATTCTCCCTTTTGCAGGCCAAACTAGTAGTCCAGATATTTTCCATTAGTATCAATATTTTCAAAGTCTCTGACCAATTTGGCAGTTCTACCAATTAGATGTCTCCATCAGTAGACTTTTCCAAAGTGGTTCAGGTTTCACTTGTATACATTTCATCTGCATGACCAGTTACTTTCATTGCTAATATAATCTAAGCAACTGGAAGAGAAAATGAGGCCAGAATAACATTTCCACACTTTCTTCTTTTTTGTGAACAGCCCCTAATTTCCACGCAAAATGATTATTCTGTATAAATTTTCTCAACTTTTTTTAATGGATCATTCACTACATTTAGGCCACTCTGTGGCTCATTTAAGTCACCCCAAAGTCTTTCCCTTTACTATTGCTGTTCACAGCAAACTTGGAGTCCCCTCTCTACTGCTGATCTCAAGTTGAGTTTTGCTCTTCGTAGCTGTGGTACTGAACTCCCTTCCTGCTTTCCCTGCCTTACTTATTGGGAGTGGAGGAAGCATAGAGATGACTACACACACACACACACACACACACACACACTCACACCCACAGAGCACAGTTTCTCAGGCACAGAGACCCTGAGCTATTTGTCTTTCTGACTGTCCTGTGGATGAGGAAAGAAGGGAGATGCAGAGGAAGGAACATGCTAGGTTCTAGGACCCTAGTCTGCTTCTGCTCTGAGAACAGAGAGCTTACGTTTCTGGGAACAGTCTTTACCTCTACTCCTTTCAACACATAGGATGCCAGAATGACCTCGGCAAGCTCCTGTGTCTATTTGCCAAGATGCCCTGGGAAGAGACTCTATTTGTTCATGGAAAGAGGATAAGAGACCTGAAGCAAAATAAGTCTCACTTCACTGTGGAATCAGAGTGCATAACGTGGAAGCATTATGAATTTGCTTCTCTGGAAGGTGTATTAGGATGCATTTATCTACAAGAAAGAATAAAACTGGTTATCAGGGGTTTAAACAAATGAGAAATTATTTTTATTAGACAATAAATTTGAAGGTAAATTACTGGTAGCATGGATTCAGTGGCTCAGTGATGTGATGACTGTTGTCTGATTCATTTACCCTTTCCCTCATAGTCACAAGATAACTGCCACAGCCATAGGGAACATGTCCTCATTCAAGCAGAAAGAAGGGGGGGACAAGGGGAAACCCCACCAGATGTCTCTCTAGCTCTCATTAGTCACATGGCCACCCTCAGTTCTAAGGGAGGCTGGGAAAGCAAGTATTTTACTTTCCAGTCTCTATAATTGGGGTTGGAAAGGAAGAAAAAGTTGAGATTACGTGCTGGGCAAGCCAGTCAACAACATCTGCCACAGAAGGGATCCCAGGCTCAGACTTATCCATTTATTTTTATTTTTCTTGGAAATATCCAGGAAGCACATCATCCTTCCTGATGCTCAGCAATACCCAACTTCCAATAACATTGTCCACTTATAAATGCTAGTTCTTTCTTGCTTCGTAGAATTTGAGCATGTTGTATGTTTTGGAGGCCTGCAGTTTTATCTTTATGTGCCCTTGCCACCCAGTTTGGTATGATCCAGCTATTATAGAGGTTACATACTCTATACTCAGGCTATATACTCTATACTCAAATTCAAATGCAGGAAACTGAATGAAAAATATATATATATGTTCCTTCTTAAATCATTGTGTTCATTCTTTCATTATATTTTGTTCAACAAACACAATATGACTATCCTAATCACATCCCAAGCTCATTTTTTTTTTTCCTTTTGCAATTTCAGATGACACCTGCAAGCCTGAATGTCCAGGTAAAAACTATTTGTCCTTGGTTTTTCCTCTTGTCTCAATTCTTCCTCTAATTCCGGCTCTACCCACCCAGTCTTTCATTTTTCTCACAGAACCTTTTGCTTTTCTAGTTATTCACCTCTGTCTTAGAGAAAGAGCTTCCTCCCTTGCAAGATGTGTAATCTTTCTCGAGACCACACAATGTGCCTTTTTGTGTGATGATGGGGGACAGATGTGATTTTTCCAATGAGTTCTATTTTGCTTGCTTATTTATGTATTCTTCAGACTTTGGTCTGCACTCTGGAACAAAATAAATCAGGTCACTCATTTCTCCTAATTTATACTGAGGTGGGTTTTCATTAATTTTAAATGATTTGTTAATTACACAAAGTTCTTAAGCCCCTTTATTAAAAATCATAGAATATACTAGGCAGGGTTTTAAAAGCACATTTTTCTTTAAAAATGTTTTTTAAAAGCAAGGCTGCAGTACTATTTAATAATAGATTATTTTGCCCAGGACAGTTTTCATAATATTTATAGAAAATTAACATAAGTAAATGTTCCACAACCCATGCATCAAAAAATTTCTAATTATATTTCTCTTCCTTGAAACAGCTATTTTATGTTAATAGAGAAATATGTGCTCCAGAAGGAAGTCTAAAATTATCTAGCATTAACTCTTATTTTACAGATGAGAATATGGAAGCCACAGAAGGTGAACAACCACCCAACGGTTTACGGTTTGTGAGTGGTAAAGCCAGGATTGTAAACCAGGTTCCTGATGCCCAATTCTGAGCTCTTTCACAATCACCTACATCTCAAGGGTTCACCCCTATGATAAGCAACTACAAATATCATCCCTAGGTCCGGTGGGTCAGGTGGTAAAAGGCTCAAACAGCAGAAATGGCTGCATGGCAGGGCTGTATCAAGAACTAAGTACTGGATGACAGGCAAAGAATGAAAAGAAGGTGTAGAGGTAAGACCAGGAATGTGGACCTGTTAAAGTTGAATGATGGAATACTGGCACTATATTCTCCATATTCACTGAGCCAGATTGAGGGTAGCAGGAAAAAGGGGGCAGATCCAAAAGAATGAGAGAAGGGATTGCTTCCAAAGACAAGTCTCCCTTGGAATCAGGAAATTAGACAAGCATTGCCTGGGAGTTAGTTGTAGTTAGTACATTGTTTCACTCATTAATCAGTTTAAAACATGTTAATCAATTGACTTTCAGGTAATTTTAATAAAAAGTATGGTGAGGTGGAGTAGGGTAAAGGAAAACATTATTCCTACAGCAACTTCAGCTGAAAAACATACTCAGAGGACTTGTACCAGCAGCATAGCTAACGGCCCTTTTAGAAGCATGCTTACTCTGAAAAAAAATCCTTTTTAGACTTAGTCTGCTCCTTGGTGATTCTAAATTCTTATTCATTTGTTTACTCAGTTATCACACTTAGGAACCACCTACTATATGCCAAATAACTTAATCATTGTCAATATTTACAAAGTAAAGAGGCGGCTTTTCTTTCATGTGATGGAGGATTAGAAAACATAAAATCCTTCTTTTAAAGTGTTTGTAAATATTCATTCTGCCAGTTTGAAATAAGTTATTGTGTTTGTGTTCAGAGCAGACAATTCCAATGTCTCATACCATAAAAGCAATTTATCTTATCTTTTTGAATGTTAAATTAGCAAACAAGACACTCCTAGAAGAACTGGCCATGAAAGAATAGGGTGTGTTCAGGGTATACCAGTCCAGAAGGTATGCACTTATTTGAACCATGCATCATGTTATATAAAACCTATTCCCAATTAAGTACAGCACTTAAATAAACTGCAGAGTTAAAATGGTAGCATTAACTAAATAAATTTTTTAAAATGTCAGAGCAATTTCCTCACCATGTTGTATAAAGATATTTTATGTACATTAAATATGGGGGAAGGACTTGGCTTTCTCTTCCATCTCTCCAACCCCAATCCCACTCCTGGTCTTCAGTAAAGTAGATTAAAGAGTAAGCGACTTTGTTAGCATAAAACACATACAAAACACACGAACCACATTAAATATGTGTCTCCATGTATAATAATCATCTCCCTAGTAGCACCAACACCTGAATTACTCCACTCTCCTCTCCTTCTAGGGTCCTAGCTCTATTTTGGAGTAGAATCATATTCTGCAGATCCTGCATATCCCTGAAAGGGACCTGAGGACCACATGATCTTCAGACTGACACGTGGACAAGAAACAGATCATCCTCTTGTAAATATACTGCCTTGTAGCGTAACTGGGAACTGTTATTTTATTTTGCTAATAAGTTTATATTCCATCCTACCAAATGATGGGGAGTTGTATTAGAGAAGAAAGCCATGTTTTAATATACAGTTACATGTATAATTAGCTCACGTACAAATTACCTGAACAATTAAATGTATATGCAATTACAAATGCATTCAGCACACAGCTTGGTTATTGTTTTGCCTTCCAGTGTGCCTTCAGCAAAATTTGTTAATGCCTTAAGCCACAACACGTAAGACCAGAGGAAAGTATGTTTTACACAGGCCCCAATGGATTCTATTGCCCAATCCGTTCCCCATCATCTCCCCAAACCACTTTTATAACCTAATACAAAATAAGCTTGTCTACATTATCATTCACAGGAATTTAATCAGAATGCCACTAGAAAGACCATCATCCCAGGAAGTGAATATCCATTAAAAACAACAACAAAAATCTTCCTCCAAATCAGATGCTGCTAACAAGCCATAGAAAAGACATTGGCAAAGAAAAAATATTCAAAAGGTAAAATATTTCACCCAGTTCCTGGCACATTATAAGTACTGATGCAGAGGAAATACTCCTGTGTTTAAATGAGAGGACTAACCTGAACTGTCCACATTTTATTATCATCATCAACTATTGCCCAAATAGTTCTCCAAAGTGGGGGGATCCAAAGAGGCCTTGTGAAAATTTCCAAAACAAAATCTCAAACTAAAATCCATTAAATCGTTTAAAAATGTTTAAATATGAAAAGAGGAGGATGAAGAATTGAAAAATCTAATAATAATATCTTATTATTTGGAAAGGTTAGAATAACTGTCAAAACATATTTCACTTCACATTAGAAAGATACTAGACATTTCCTATATTTGTTCATTATCACCCCATTTGCAGAGAAGTTAGTCATCTTTTGGCATATTTGCCAGATTAGTCTAATCAATGATTATTAACATATGTTTTAATGTCCAAAACCTAAGAACTGATGCTTTGCCAAAGAAATCAGGGTGTAGACAAAAGAAATGTAAGGAATTCAGCCTCACCTTTTAAAGTTTTCACTAGAAATAATTTCATGAGGAAAACACTTGTTGCCTTAACATAGGAAGTTCATTTTAACTTAAGAGTGTGGGGTAGTAGATGAAGCAATACAAGGATATGGAAACAACATAAATGAAAAAGGAGTGAGTGAGCGAATGTGGAACCAAAGCATAGACAAGAATTAACCACCTTCTCGATCCTCTTCTTTCTCCACTCACCACATCTATTCTTAAAATACAACTTTCCACCTGCATGCCTCCCCTCCGCAAAAAAAAAGTTCCCTTCAGTTTAAAGTAGTGGCTTAGCAGCACAGATAATGGTGTTCCCAATGTCTTTTTCTGAGATTGCTTATTTATTTGCACAGATGTTAGCTAGTCTCTTTATTACTTCTTATATCGAGTCTTCCCTCCATGTTTATTCCTCTGGTTTTACACCAGCGGAGCAGTGTTATTTCTCTAAATAAAGGAAATGTACCAAAGTGTAATTTTATAGTGGTCTCTGCTAATTTCCTTCTTTGCCCCCTACCATGTCAGGAGGCTCAGTTCTAGGTTTCCCACAGGCAGTGGGAACTTTTCAAGGATTCTGGATAGTAACTGACATTTTGTGTGTTATACCTGGTACTATGCTGTGTTTTTTATGTGTTATCTTATTTGGTCCCTAAAATAACTCTGTAAGATATGTACTACTGTTATCCCCATTTTTAAGGTGAGGAAACTAAAACTTGGAGAGATGAATTCACTTGCCAAAGTTGAATCACAGAGTTTGGATTTGAGCTCCAAACCAACTCTAAAACCCATACTCTTAATCAGTTCAATATTCCTGTGTTCTTTTAAGAAAATATGAAAATCTGTCCAAATTGCCTTCTGAAAAATGAAAAGAGAAAACCCAATCAAAATAATAAATATAGCCATACCTCCAAAAGTTTTCCTGTATCCTTTTGTTATCATTCCCTCCTGCCCTACCCCTCCCAGGCCAACGCTGACCTGCTTCCTGTTACTATACATTGGTTTTCATTTCATAGACTTTTCTATGAATTATATCATATATATGTACTCTTTTTTTTGTCTGGATTTTTTCACTCAGCATAATTATTTGAGATTCATCCATGCTTTAACATGTAACAATATTTCCACTATCAAAAACCATTTTTATTGGTTGTGTAGTATTCCATTGCATTGGATATACTATAGTTTGTTTACTCATTACCAGTTGATGAACATTTGAGTTATTTCCAGTTTTTGACTATTACAAGTAAAGCTGCTATCAGTGTCAGTGTACCAGTTTTTGTATAGATACATGCTATCTTTCACTTGGGTATACCTAGGAGTAGAAAGACTGGATCACATGGTAAGTTTGCTTAACTGCCTAAAAAACTGCCAGATAGTTTTCCACAGTGGTTGTAACATTGTATATTTCCAGCAACAGTGTATGAGAGTTGGGTAGAAGAATAACCTTGTTTTTCTAAAATCATAATCATTAAGATCCAATGGGTAGGGGACTTCCATTGTGGTGCAGTGGTTAAGACTATGTGCTCCCAATGCAGGGGGCCCAGGTTCGATCCCTGGTCAGGGAACTAGATCCCACATGCATGCCACAACTAAGAGTTTGCATGCCTCAACTAAGGAGCCCACGAGCTGCCACTAAGGAGCCTGCCTGCCGTGACTAAGACCCAGCGCAACCAAATAAATAAATAAATATTAAAAAAAAAAAAAAAGGAAAGGAAATAAAAAGATCCAATGGGTATAAATTCTAAAAACTACATTAGAACACAGAGATCTCCTTTTTTTTCCCCTGGTGTTGAATTCTACTAAAACTTACATGCTTATGAAACTTAAACTAGTATTCCATTTCAGACTTATCTTCAGAGCTCCATATACAAACATATAATTTACAATCCATCCAGTCACCTACTCTAAAAATCTCAGAGTTGTTCTTGAGTCCATATCCTGCGTTAAACCCCACATATAAATGCCAAGTCCTGCTGTTTTAACACCTTAAAAATATCACCGATCTACCCCATTTTTCCATCCTTAGCTTAGTATCTCATTATCCCTTGTAAGAGCCTTTTCAATGGTTTCCCTGGTTCCAGAATTGGACTTAAAATCCATCCTCTACACATAAAGCTGGGGAAATTTTTAAAATAAAAATATGACCATGTTAGTCCACCTAACTCACACGATAAGGTTAAAGCTACCTTTTCACATATGGCCCTCCATCTTTCCAGTTTATCATTCATCACTTCCTGCCTTCCCTTATTCCTTAGAACTGCTTGTAAATCCCTCACATACCATGCTGTCTTGCCTCTATGCACTAACACATGCAGTCTACTGTCTCTAGAATGGCCTCCTGCCCACTATTCACCTAATTAACTCACCTCTGTTATCATGTCCAGCAGGAAGTCTTCCTCAAGTCCTCAAGTCAGGTGAAGTTCTCCTCATTGGTAGTTCCATATTTCCATTTACTTCTATGACAGCACCATCAGATTGTTTCTAATTATCTGTTTATGATTCCCCCCACCACCCCCAGAATATAAGCTCTTTGGCACAGTGGTGTATCTAACTCATTTTTGCATCCATGGTGCATAGAGCCATGCTTGGCACTTAGCACACCCTCAATAAATCTAGATTAATGAACAGAAATGTCAAGGTCTGAGAGATTTGGAAAAAGAGTACCTGCCATAAAGTTTTGGGATTCTAGGATATATTGGATCATAATTATAACACCAGTAGAGTAGGGACCTGCAAATCTGCTATTAAATGCATTTTGACATAGTATGTGGGTGTTTTAAATTTAAAGTATGCCTAGATTATAAAGACTACCTGCCTGCACTGGATAGGTGTGGTTTTTAGTCATTACCCCTTTGTGTATGTGATATAATTTCACTGAATAGATTTGGTTTTCAAGAGAAGTCAGCACATTGTCACAATAAAGTCATCACATTGCAAGCTTGTGCAGGATTCTTCCACAATCTTGTTGGTAACATCTGGCCCCTCAGGGAATAGAAAGTTGAGGCCTAGATAATAGTTTCTTAAGGACTTCTGAATTGCATTAGAAAATTATGTGATAAATATATCAAGGGGTCCAAAATGAATCTCATAATACTGTACAAAGACAAAAAATACCTTTTGAATAAATTAAATAATTAGTTCATTGTTTTGGATACCTTTGACCAAAACAGGGAAATGCCTCTTCAGAATGGCTCTCATTTTCTGAGGATGCATCTGCATATGAAGCAGGGCAAGGATGTGTGACTCAGAAATTCCATTCACTGGAAGTCAAAGGCACAATTTTTTTCTATCTGGGCTTAAAGCCAATGATACCATAGCCTTAATGGATCCAGTGTAGCTGTGAGTCTTGTGACCTCAGGAGTATAATCATAAAGATAAATTTAGAATAGCATTCCAGGAGATAGCTGACACTCTATTATAAAATGAATAAATATGGATAGGGCATAGAACTGGAAAAATTGCATCACTATATACATGAAATTGCTACAGAAGAGTCTGAAATTTTCACTAACAATTATCCCCCATCTCTCTCTCTCTCTCTCAAACACACACACACACACACAAACAAAAACAAAAAACTGAAGTTATATGCCCTCCTCCTCAGTCTAGCTTGCTGAAAAAAAGATCTTGTGATTCAGGTTCAATTAAATTCAATTAAAGAAATAGTTACTGTACTTATTAAGTATAAGGCAATTCTCTAGGATACAATAGTGAACCACGTCCCATGGTATACAGTATGAAGAATTAATTTAGAACAAGGATAAAATGGAAAGCAATGTTAAATTAATATATTCCTTACATTATATATTACCTGATATTAATACTGCTACATTTTATTTCAATAGCCATTAACTGATACATATTTTGATCCTCAATTTTTTTCTTTTTTAAAATCTTTTGTCTATTTCTTGGAACCTCCTGTTCTTATTTTATTGATATGCTATCTCTTGAGTGCCTCTGAAGATAGTAATGATTTTTTTAAAGTTTTCTGTTTTCTCCATTAATTCCATTTCTTCAATTTGATTTTTCTCAGTTTTTTGGTGGTTCCTGGTGTGTTTGAGAATCCCTTTTTGCTCTCTGTGGTTACAGGCATTTACTATAGGATTTTGCAATCAGTTATCACAGAGGAAGGATGGTCTGTGCTACCAGGCTGAGGGCAGAGCTAGCAATGTATCTTTTAGGTTTTGGGGGCTTCCTGCTGCTCCAAAAACCTCTCTGTCTCCCTCTGTCTCTGTCTCTCTTTGTCTTATATGCTCACATATGCTCATTATCCTTCACTGTGGGGAAAAACATTGCTAAAAAAAAACCCCTCACATTTCAGCAGAAACGCTGGAAAGGAAAATAGATAACTGGCTCAGCTGTGCCAAATACAGTTTTATAAATATGCACTTTAAAAATGCCAGGGTTTAATCTGATTCTGACAGCATTCCTGACATGAATTTCACAAGACCCTTGCTTTCCAGAGTCAATTATTCTGTACACACATACATAACCTGCCATCTTGCTCTGCTGATTATCATTCTATATGTGTGTGTGCATTTTTCTGACACAATGGTCCACAAAATTCTCAGTGTTGTAAAAATAACTTTATTTCCACTAACAATTTTATTATCTATCATGAGCTCCCATATCTACATGATATTAAAAAAAAAAACCTCAATTTGGTCAACTTCCATATTTCTCAATCCTATCCAGGGACTCCTTTTAACCAATTCCAAGTTTTTAAGGTATATGTGCTCCTGTTTTAACCCTAACCCATACTCCTTGGTCAAGAGGTGGTCATTAGAGAACGGCCACTGTGTCATGGTGGGGGGAACAGGGAGTCTTTCTCTCAGTCTCCCTTTTTCTCTATCCTGTGTTGAGAACTTTTCTAGTCATGTAACTTGACTCACAGGGAACTGGACAACGTGTGTGAAGCATATGTTACACTCAGAGGGCAATTGCCCACGGGTGGATCACCTGGCACTCTAGCACTGCCAATCCTTCTTATCTGTCGCTGGGAAAGCACTCACATCTCTGCTTATTGCTTTCCCAGTCCCAAGACCTCTTAGCCAACTTGTCCCTTCTCTCAAATGTAGATACATCATCTCACTGTCCCTACTAGAGCGCCCTGGTAGACAGAGTGTACCACATCCATGACGCTGCTGCCTTCTGAGTTGTTAGATGAGTAGTGGGTCACAAGACCCTTTATCCTCATATTCCTACTTAAAGTTAATTAGATCATTTCCTCCCCACACCACACCCCCCCACACACACACCAGACTCCTACGTCGGGGAGTGACAGACTCATGGCCCCTGCAATACTTCTAACTTATTTCCTAAACTCTCCACTTCCCGTGAAGTTCCTTTGTCTAGTATGAAGGGCAGAAAGACACACCTATTCTCCCTGCTAGTGGAGCTGCATCAAATCGTCTTGGTCTTAAACTGAGATATCTTTTGACTGTAGAAGCTTAAAATATAGCTTAGAATAGGATGTAGAAGCTCTTTGTTCTCATGTGTGGGCTTTTCCTTCTCTGAGCAGCAGGTGCACCCTTCCCTCATTGCCTAATAGGAAGAAGGTGGCATTACAAGAGGGAAAACAAGAAAGTTGACATTAGTTAGTATTTGAACTGTTATCTCACCAGAGATTAATACTTCCTATGCCATCTTGCCATACACTTCTTGTCTTTGCAATGAGACTGAATGGGATTGTCCCAATGGGCTTTTAGCCTGAGTCTGAATCAGGCTGGAATCATAAACTTCAACCTTCATGGTATACTGTAGTTTGTCTTCATGTCAGTCTTTGAGTAGGCCAAGTGTGGTCAGCTCAGGAGAGGCTGAAATAGTCTGTGATGAAACTCATTGATATAATGTTAAATTTTTTCCCTGTTTTTTTCTGGAATGATCTTTCCTTTGTCTCAATATCTTTTTTTTTCAAATTTTATTTATTTGCATTTTTTCCAGATGTATTAGGGACTAACTGACAAACATAACTGCATGTATTTCAAGTGTGCAATGTGATGATTTGATATAAATGAACTGTGAAATGATTACCACGATCAAGATAATTAACAAATCTGTCACCTAACATAGTTAACTCTTATTTTGTGGTGAGATCCTTAGTCCAATTTTTAGAAACACAGGTGCAGTCTAATGCCTGTTAGTGAAAATTGGCAGTGGCAAATTAAAACAATCATGCCTATTGCACTCTGTTTTTCATTGCCTCATGTTCCACTTTGTACTGCAAGACTGCATTCCTCAGGGCTTGGCAGAGAGAGAGAGAAAGAGAGAGAGAGAGAGACCCAAAAGGTCATATCCTAGGTCTCTAACATTCAGGACTAACAAACACAAGGATAAGGATAGCATTTTTTTAATGTTTTGATGGAATATATTCATCCTCTAGGCAAAGAACAAATAATTGTGAAGGGGAAAGAATCAAAACCCTCTTTGTAAGAAAACCATTTACAACAAGGTACTGCTTGAAAATTTGAAAAGAAAGTCCAATCTCACTCCTAAAATTATTAATTAGAAGGAAGATTAATACACTCCATAGTAACTAAAAATGTTTGAACTAATTCTGAAATATCACCTAACAATTTTTTAATATGATGCTTTTTTTAATTCTTTTTTTGATAGGGAAATGACATAAGCTTTTCATACTTTGTGCATGTTTAAAGTAAGAATATTTATAAGCAAAAGTAGCATTACTTCATTGATTCAGAATCAGGAATTACGATCTCAAAGTTTGTTCTTCAATGGAATTTTAAAAAAAATCACTTAAGTGTACCACAGGTTTCTTTTGTGAAATACATTTTTCAAATTAATAGGTCAGAAAACTTTGGAGTAATTCAAAAATTCTTCTAGTAAAATTTTATAATCTGAAGTCCAAGTTAGAGCCTTAATTCCAAACAAATACGCTTTCATTTCTTTTTAACCTGGAATTTTGCAGTCAATAATATGCAGATAGAAATATGAAAAAATTAAATTAAAAGTTTGTTATATTCAACTATCTGAGAGGCATAAGAATTATCTGGGAAGAAAGAGAGAAACACCAAATATTTTAGTATCGATTGCCATCATCATAAATAGTATGTTGGAATGATAGCAAATCACTCTTGCCCTGTTAGTACATATCTATATACAGGGAGAAAAAAAATAACTAGTACACAATCAATTTCTGGCAATGGCAATTCTCATTTTGATACATCTTGGAAAATCACCAAAGCCAAAATAAATATCCAACTGTCCAAAAAGCACATGGATTATTAAAAATAAAACAAAGTCCCTGTGCCATATTTTGGAGCTAATACTGATACCAATTCAGTATCTGGCCTAGAAAAAGTACTCAAAAAATATTTTTAGAAACAATGAAAGAAAATGCTCATTGGTCTATGTATTGGTCAGACTGGTATATCGGTGAATGATAACACTGGGTTCAAAGATCAACACTATCTCATTTCACAAGAGAGATATGCAAAAAAATTACAATGCACTGTATTAAATGGAACAATAATGTCACATCAAGTTTCATGGAAATATAATAAAGGATAAGTAATTCTGCCTAGACAGTTTGCTGAAGTAGCCACAGAATGAGTAATATTTGAGCTAGTTTTTGATGCGTGAGTAGAATGTAGGTAGATGGAGAAGAGCAAGAAAGGATCTCCCAGAAAGAAGGGTCAGCATGTACAAAGCCTTAGCATTAAAAATATCTCTATTTGGGCTTCCCTGGTGGCGCAGTGGTTGAGAGTCTGCCTGCCGAAGCAGGGGACCTGGATTCGTGCCCCGGTCCGGGAAGATCCCACATGCCACGGAGTGGCTTGGCCCGTGAGCCATGGCCGCTGAGCCTGCGCGTCTGGAGCCTGTGCTTCGCAACGGGAGAGGCCACAACAGTGAGAAGCCCACGTACCGCAAAACAAACAAACAAACAAAAAAATCTCTATTGAAAGCACAGTGAGGAGTTCAGTAGGGCAGGTTTAGGGGTGTATGTGTGAGAAAGCAGCACAAAATGTGGCTTGGGAGTCAGGTCCAGGCTAGCTTGTGAAAACATTTTTAAGACACTCTAGGATTTTGAACATTTTCCTATAGTTCTCGGGAAACTACTGAAGTTATTTAAGCAGAAACAAAGTATTTTTGAATTTGAGTTTTATAAAGTTTGCTTTGCTGGTAGAATGTAAAAAGGCTCAGTTACATACAGAGGAGCAAATTAGCCTCTCAGGAAAGAAATGCTGAGAATTCACAAAGAATTCAAATACAGCTAACAAGTACTCAACACTCTCTCCCCAAGTGCTTTGCCCTCAATAAATATAGAATTCACTAAATGAAGGAACAGATGAATGCATGTCTATCAGAGTTTGCTTTGATATCAATTTTAAAAACAGCAATACAGTTTTAGTGAAAGAGAACTAAGGTTGCAATGGGCTGATTAACAGATATTCTACAATATATCTTAACCACTTACTTTTCAGAGAGTTTTTTTTATCATTTTTAGTTGTATATGGGCTCACAAAAATATTAAAATCAAATATAAAGTAGTAAGCTATGCTGCCGATTGTATTGTACTACATAGTAGTATATTATACTGTTTTTATAATTACAAGGTGTTATACAATATAAAATATATTGTATATATAATGTATATAATCTCTAAATATACAATGAGAACTAGATAATTATCAGTTTTATTTTCATACTGTTTTCTTTTTCATAATTAACTAAAAATTCTAATTTCTTAGAAACCTTGATTACTTCATAGTTTATAAAAAGTATTTAGAGATAAATGTTATTTCCCCAGAAGAGTTCCAATAAGACGTGATTTTTAAAGTTTCCCTGAAGAGGTTGTTAGAATTTAGACGTTTATAGCTCAAAGATAGATGGATTGCTAAGCAACTTTGTGGTAAGTCACCATATCTCTGAGGGTCTACATCCTCAATATGAGAGATGAAGTAAGCACTGGGGTTCCCTACCTACCATCCACTCCCCAGTCTGCTGGTAATAACCAACCTCAGCTTGCTTGTTCACATGTCCCATGAGGAACTTGCATGCTTCAGGGAAAGCTGACTCCATCCTGGATCTAGAAGTGAGGCAGACAGCTCCGGCATACACCATCCAAGGGCCATTGGTACTGGAGGCTGTATGACCTAATTTCTCTCTATGAGACTAGAAGAGGTATTTGCAGGGGCTTCTATAGCAGAAACTTTCTCTTCTGGGAAACAACTGGAGACAATATCTCTTCCCTTTTGGATGACGGCACCTAGAACAACCATAGTCAACTCCCTACCAGCTCCTCCATGTAGCTGATGATGAGGCTGACATCTTGAGAAAGGCAGAACCATGAAAATCACAGGGAACCAAACCAGAGCAAGATAGGCTGTTCTAGAGTCTTATATATCTCTGGGGATATTGGTTACATGAGCCAATAAATCCTCTACATAGTTTAAGCCATTGTGAAATGGGTTTTCTGTAACCTACAATGAAAGGATTCCCAGGGGTATAAGTTGTTAACATAGAAATGACTATAAAGACATCACAAAGGAGCAGCTAATGTGGAGACACTGCCTGGGCTGACTCTCAGCTCTATATCCACTAGCTGTGTGACCTTAGGGAATCACGTAGACTTGCTGTGCCTCAGTTTCATCATCTGTAAAATGCAGATAATAATATATACCTCACAATGTTATGAGTTAGTAACCATAAATTAATAAAAATGAGTTAATGTATATGAAGTGTTTAGTATAGTGCCTAATGCACTGTCGATGTCTCAATAAGAGGTAGCCTTTATTAAAGTCATTCTAGTCTTAAAGAATCTGTGGTTCAATTATTTATAATTACGTTATCTAATGTTATCTATGTTATCTACTCCTCAAGCCCTCAACCACTCCCAAATTTTCATGCCTTATCTCTCTCTCTGACCCTTTGCCTTATGACTTACAAAAACCCACTGCACCTACCAGAAACAATAATAGTGATTAAAGGCTCCCCCATAAATTCAAATGCTTAGTTGTTTTAATAATACTAGCTTACGCTTACATATACCTCCTTCCATAATGACACTTGTTAAAACCAATATCAGTCTTGCTATATACCTCTCACTACTCATGCAAGGTCAGGTCCCATGGCTGGGAGTTTCACCAGTCTCTGTCCTGCTTACTCCTAGCTTATTCCCTTCCCTTACCACTAGAGTTGTTGAAGGTCTAACATGTTTTACACATACCCGAGCTTTTCTGAACTATTAGAATCAAGGACAAAGGCTTGTGGCTATCTTACAGATTTTTAAAATTCTTGTAGTATTTCATTTTAGTTATGACCTGCATTCTTCTTAATTTCTCCTATAACTAATAGTATTATAGCAAAATTCTAGTTCACTTTTGTTAAGTATGGACAAGCTTAACAAAACTTACTTAACAAACTTTCCATTTTATAGACACATCATTTATAGAGAAAATAAACATCCAAAGAACTATCTGTAAATAAATGCAGGTTTGGTAACCACAAATAGTGCTACAATACTCTTATTTTAATTGAAGTATAGTTGATTTACAATATTATATTAGTTTCAGGTGTAAGCATAGTGATTCAATATTTTTATAGATTATATTCCATTTAAAGTTATTACAAAATAATGGCTATATTTACCTGTGCTGTATAATATATCCTTGTTGCTTATCTATATTATACATAGTAGTTTGTATTTCTTAATCCTATATCCCTATCTTACAATACTTTTTAGATGCTTGTGAATGATTTTTGTTTTGGCTCTTAAGCCTGAATTGTCCAATATGGAAACCACTAGCAATACATTGTTATATCAATTTTTATTAATTAAAATTAAATAAATTAAAGATTCAGTTCCTCAGTTATCATAGCTACATCGTAGGTGCTCAACAGCTACTAGGCACATGTGACTAGAGTAATAAGCAGCATTATACAGAATGTCTCCATCACCACAGAAAGTTATACTGGACAACCTGGACCTAGATGGCGCTAATAATGGTGAAATATATCTGTAAGAGAGAATAATATGCTAACGACCAGACTAAAGTCTTTTAAGTTGTTAAATCCTGTCTTCCTTGTCTTATGAGTAAAATAAGATAGGTAAATGCTTCATTTTCTTGTTCTTTCTTATCACACAAATAACAAATATTATTGACAAAGTTAAAATACAAAGAAGTAAAAAGAAAAGGAGGTAATTCACAAATCACTCTAAATTGGGTGATGCTTTGATGTAGAAATTCATTTCTAAATAGAGTAATGATTGATTCTTCTACTCTTCTGTTTAAGGCACTTTTTCCCTTGACTTTTTCAGTAGGTAATAAATTGACCTGCAGTGAACCTCACAAAAATCTAGTACAATGTTACATATTAATATGCTCATTTGTTAAGTAATTACAAAAAATTCCTTCAAATTAAAAAAAAAAAAAAAAAAGAGTTTGCAGAAACACAGGTGCTCCATCCAGGGGGGGAAAATGTAACACTTTAATGAGGAGTAACTAATTTCAACTATTAGGAAATGCAGGGAATCCCATCCTTTAACAAAAATATTTTCACATTCCCTTTGAAGAGCAGAGTGGTAAAATGCTGAGGAAATGAGGCCTTCCTGTTTCTGCCACATGTATATAATTATCCAGCTGCATCTCCAAAATAAGTATGGCTGGGAAGTTCTTTCAAAGAGCTCCTTGCAGCTGAATACCAAAGGAAATTTGCATGTTTCTAAAACTATTGTTCCTGTGGTTCATGATGGAATTATGAGGGCTCTCCTGTTTTCGTCTCTAAATAAAAATAAGTAGAGTTAAGTGATTTGAACCTACAGGATCTCGTTGCAGATTTTCCTCTTTTATAAGATGGCTACGGAATAAGCAAAGAACATTTTGATGGGGACAAGTTCACTTCATTTACCAAATGACGAAAGGCCAGGCCACTACAACGTTTTGATGGGGACAAGTTCACTTCATTTACCAAGTGACCAAAGGCCAGGCCACTATAAAAACTTTGTTCTACTTGTATTTCTAACTATAATCAGTTTTTTTTAGTGTTTTATAAAAGCTTATTAAGTACTCTTTATTAATATCTTTCTGAATCTTTTAGAGCTTTTTTCTTCTATTCACATCTAAGAAAAAGTATGTCACAATAATTATGTCATGCTTTCCTTTTCTGGGCAAAATATATTTTACAGATGTTACTCTTTTATTACAAATATTAATCTAAATGAGCTTTAAGTGGTCATTCCTGTCTATTCTGTTTCCAAAGAAGGCTGATGAAGCCTGAGCTGGTGACACCACCAAGACACATTTAATGGTAGCAAGAGGGGCATAGTATTTGAGAGATAAAAAACAGAGCAAGAAAGTGGTTCTATGCTCCAGCTTCAGCACTGTGGTCACCATGCTTCCTCTCTTGGATGGATCGTTTCATTAAGAAAGGGAACTTTTACCCCAACATTAAATTTAAGAGTTCAAAACCACTAGGACATTTTTCATATAATGTTACTGAGAACAAGGAAGGGTAATGGTGGAGGAGCAATCAATAAATAAATAGAATCAATACATGCTAATAAAAAAGATGAAACCTTCTAAATGAAAAGAAATTAATTTAGCCAAGAAATTCTTTTATGTAAAAGAAAGAAGTTTAAAACATAGAAATGTGTATTTGGTAGGAGATATTAAAATGTTAATCATCTTTAAATAGAAAATAAAAGACAAACAAAACATTATACTGTTAAAAGAGTTTAAAATAGGCTGGAAAGTGATATGAGTCAGAATTAGAATGATGCTCTGTGATCTAGAAGCTGGTAATTTGAAAGGAAATTTGGCATCTGAGAGAGGTGAAAAAGGGAAGGGAATATAAATATTTTCCACAAACAGTCCTAGATCAGGAATTTATGTGACTAAGGAACGATATATAACTGAATTTTTTTATGTGAGTTTAAAAAGATGTGACTAATTTCTGTGTAATCCTTTTGTACTATATTTCTGTTCATAAAAGTAAAACAATGTCATCTCCAAGTTTTGATATTCAGAAAGTTTCCCACAGGGAATATAAAATATATATATTCTTTCACTTCCTTTATTCTTCCACAATTAAATCCTAGCTTCACTTCCCACCTATTATGGGACTGTGAGCAAGTTATGTAGCCTCTCTGTCTTGGCTTCCCCACCCGTAAAACGGAGAAACTAACAGCACGTATGACATGAAGTTGTTATAATGGTTCAATGAGATAATGCAGATAAAGTGCTGAGCACAGTGCCTAGAATATAGTTAAGCCATGCAAAGTATCACTGGCTTTAAGTCTACAGAGATATTTCACAGGAACAAGCAGTGATCTACATAGTTGATCAACCCGTGAAAGGAAAAAATAGCAAATGTGACAGAAGAGGGTAAACATCCGTGTCCATTGAGGTATGGCTCTAGTTGGCAATGGATTCTACACCTGTGGATTTCAGATGACCTACTGAACAAATATAATTCCTAGTAAGTATACTTGTCTGCTCACAGAGCAGCACTTTGTTGAACAGTGTTAAACAACAGAACTTTCTCTAATAATGGAAATGTTCTATTCTTCTGTGTCCAATAAAGTAGCCTCCAGCCACATGTGGCTATTGAGTAATTGGAATGTGGGTAGTATAAGTGAGGAACTGGACTCTCATTTTACTTTTTAAAAATTTAAGTAGCCACATGTGCTATGGCTACTGTTTTAGATAGCACACCTATAGAACAATATAAATAAACAGCATACTGAAGTCACATATTTAAAACAAACTTCTTTCATCACTCTGCATTACTCCAAAAATAATAATATTTTTTAGAGGTGAGTTCAAGTACTTTGCATCACTCTTAAATTACAGCATGCTACAACACCCAGCACAGATATAGGTAAATGTTTAAATCAACTAATCCTAAAATGTGGTATAGCTACACTTCTTAGATCTATAGCCGCAGACCATTTGTGAAGGATTTAGTACTTATAAAAGAGATAAATTGAACACATAGAATTTACTATTTACTTGCTGAGATACAATGCTAATTACAGAAATTAACTACTCTAGCTCTATGTATGATAATACAAATTGAGGATTCCCTTTCTGGTAATGGCTGAGGAGCTCCTATTGGGTCAATCCTACTGCAGATAACAACTAAGGAAAAATATCTTAACAGAGCCTTAAGAATCTGTGGGAGAATAGAAAAGATTTCCTGTGTGTGTGTGTGTGTGTGTGTGTGTGTGTGTGTGTGTGTGTTTGTAATCCCAGAAGGGAAGGGAGAAAGATAATGGGGCAGAAAAAATATTTAAAGAAATAATGACAAAATATCCCAAATTTTGTCAAAGATATAAATTTAAAGATTTCAGAAATTCAGCAAATATCAAGCAAGATATATACACAAAAAACTAAAAAATGAAAAAAAACTAATAAAGTATAGTAAAATAGATTTCATAGTACATGTATTATGCCACATACATTCACACACATCACATCATGTATCATTTGGTGATATATATATTGTCACACTGTGTATGTACTGTCACATATGTTGTATTGCAGGGCTCCCCAACCCCTGGGCCGAGGACTGGTAGTGGTCCGCAGCCTGTTAGGAAGCGGGCCGCACAGCAGGAGGTGAGCAGCGGTCAAGCAAGCGAAGCTTCATCTGCATTTACAGCCGCTCCCCATCGCTCTCATTACGCCTGAACCATCCTCCCCACCCCACCCCAGTCCGTGAAAAAACTGTCTTCCACGAAACCGGTTCCTGGTGCCAAAATGGCTGGGGACCGATGTTTTATTGTACTAGCTCTGCCTTCCAAACCAAGCTGTGTGTTTCCCAAGGTAAGGGATTTTATTTGTGTTTCTACTTTAGTTCCTGGTACATGGTACAGGATAAACATGCATGAATTGATGAATAAAGTGTCTTGACAAGTTACAAAGAAATTTAGTGGTAGAACCAGAATTAAATTGAGTTTTTAGTATTTGTCCTGCCTCTACCTCATCTTCTCTCCTTTACCTGGTTAGGGATACAAAAACTTCCCTCTTAGACATTTAGAGATTTGTTTACTATGTCAAGTGAAGGTTAAACAGGTTTTATAAAACTAATGTACATGTTAATTCACTGAAGTCAGCTTTAAGAAAACAGGGATTTAGATATAAATAAGCTATACAAACTTGACCTCCTAAGTGGGGGAAAAGTTAAAGTTGGATCTAATATTTCTGCCTAGTGCAAGTAATCCCCAAAATAAAATCATGTCCATAAAGTGAAACAGGAAAAGTTCCTAATATTGAAAAGCTATCCTTAGAATGTATTTTAGGTCCTCAAAAAACTTAAGGGGTATTTCTGTGTGCTCAGACAGATTAATACTTTCAAATAATTATTGTTACTAAGAATAAAAATAACTAACAATTAATGTGTATGTAGTAAGTGTGGGCATTTTGCTATGTTTTACATGTATTATTTTATTTTAGACTCTTGGCGGCTCTCTAAGGTAAATACTGTTATTATTCCCATTTCACAAGCTTCAAGGGAGTAAATCAAGTGTCTAAGGTCACCCAGTCAGTAAGATGATGAGCCAGGACTGGCACCCACTGCCTGCTCTCCAAGCCAGGCCCCTTCACCACCAAGCTGCACTGCCTCTCTTTTCTTGAAGTCAGCTTTCCAAAAGATCACCTTCAGTCCAGGATAAAGCTGGTACATCAAGACATGCCCCGAAGCTCACAAAGTGGTAATGAAAATATCCAAGAAGATTGTACTATTAGAGGTCAGTAAGAAAACAGGGAGACGTAAATTTGACATACTTAAAAAAATGAATCATGCAGACATTGCCTTTATTGTAGGCAATGTGTTTGAGGCTAGCTGAATTTTGTGAAACAAAATCATTGGGACTTTAAATTGTGTATAGACTGTAGTTACGTTGCTCTCTTGGTTTTAATTTATGAGTATATTTTATTTGGAATCACAATTGTTTTCATAATACAGCAATAACAAATCTGCCACTATGAATAAACAGGAATATATGTTTATGTTGTATAGTAACTTGTTCCAAGGAGTTATTGAAACTCTAATCCAGACTTCACAAAAGGCAGAGGCAAGAGGAAAGCATTTTAGTATCTCATCCTGCAGTGCAGATAAAGATATCTAAACGGGTAGTTGCCTGCCAGATGTATTATAAACTGTAGTTGGAGAAGAATGAAGACTCAAAATATCATGCCAATACTTTAAAAGAAAGGATCTTTGTTTTCAATATATTTGAAGAATGTCAAAGTAAATAGACAATTAAAATTGATGGTCAGTTTTTTAGGCTTCGTTAAATTTTCCAAAGTGTGGATTTGCTTTTCCAATTTGCTTTCTCAGAGTGTTTTGTATTAGAACATTTTTCTTCAAAATTTAAAGGAATAATGAAACATTAGACTGCAGAAGTAAAAAGAAAATATGGATAAAATGTTGTTCCAATAGTATATTACTGGAAATATGAACATCTAGCTAAATTATTGCTGGTACAACACTTCGTTGCATATGTATCAGGAAAAAAATTCAAGTAAAAAAGTAGCTTCTGGTGCAAAATGGTAAACTGAGCTCATTTGTTTATCCTCTTTCCTTCTCTAGATCTTATTAAAAGTAAAGAAATAAAGAAGGCATTAAACGAAAAGAACACAAAAACAGAAAACCAGAGACAAACCATCAGCAAATAAGAGTTTTCAATGAATTTTCAGGAGACAAAAAGTAAAATGAGATGGGATAACTAGTAGAGTTGGCCAGAAAAAAAAAAATCACAGCCCAGAATATGCTGATTTTCAAATCAGCCTTACATCAGAAAGGTGTTAATTATGGGTGCGGAACAGAATACAAATGCTGAAAGGTATAAATAATGTAATTTGGGAGACAGAAATAAGGAAGAGAGTTTAAATCAAGGGTAGGGGCACTAATGTTCTTTTATAAAGTGAGGAGCCTAGAGATACTGTCTGTAATTGGTAGAAAACACAAATAGCCAATAGAAGTCATAAACAGTGCTGTAACAAAAACTGGAAGGTGCTAGTGATGGTGGTGGAGGTGGAGAGGGGATTACCTAGGCTAATTGTCATCTACCAGAAAGTCAATGAATAACGTCTACATGGAAAATTAGGAGACAGTGACATAGTATACACAGTATACATATATATGAAGTTAACTAGGAAAGAAGTTTAAGATGGGAACACTTAAGAGAGAAGAAAACACTTGCCTCTGGAAAACAGAATTCCGTGTAGGAAAAGATGGGGCAGGGGGCTGATTCTTTTAACTATAAATTCTTCTATATGTTATTTTTAAACATGGACATGTATTATGTTTATAAGATTTTTCAATGTATGTAAGAAAAAGTAAAATGCTGTGAATATCTATATGTTCAGCTTATCAATTTAAGCCTGATATGCAAGGTGGAAAAGCAAGGCAAATACATTAAAAATTCAGAATCTTCAAATGCTGCATTAAAGAGTGTAGAAGCTCCTGTTTAGGACTGTTATGACATAATGATGTCTGTTTCTATTCTGGCCAATAAAGCCTGGCAGCTTGTCAACTATTATCCTGTTAAAAGGTCTGGAGTGGAAGAATTAATTAAATGTGTTTTTCATAAAAGATTTGCCAACAAGACCAGAGAGGGGTTCCACTAGCAATTCCATTTCACAGTCTTTGCCTTCTTTGGGCAATATAGACGATGGCAGTGGGCTACCATGTGGCCTCTAACATCTTTTCCTTCTCTCCTCTGGGTACAAATCACTACAGTGTAGGAACACTTTGGATAATTCTGTGATTCAATTATTAGTACTATTCTTAGACATGTTTAGAATTGTAACAGCAAAAATAGCTTGATTTTTCAGAACATGGCAGCTTTACCATATAGCATCTACTAATTTCAGAGAAAATGGTTTTTATAGATCCAAAAAGATAGAAAAGTTCCAATGATGCATGGATTTAATTGGTTAATTATTGCTAATTTGAATTAATGAAGAATATATATACACACACACACACCACCACCATGACCACCACCACCACCGAAGCAAATCTCTGTGCTGTTCAATTTTGTTCCCAAGAGAAATGATAATACCTAAGGCAATGGAGATTGCAATAGCCTGTCAGGATCCTAGGTAAGCACTCTGGGCCTGACAGCTTGTGTCACTGGGTTGATATATTAGGAGACAACATGTGATTCTCTAGTTCTTTTCTTCCCCTGTTTTATGAGTGTGGAAAACATATGTCTCCAATGTAGTTACAATATGGCAGCTTTAGTCCCTGAGTATATGTCTGAAGCAGAGCCCTTACTACCTGTTTTAAATGTACCATGACTGAGAAGTAACCCTTTGATGTGTTAAGCCACTGACATTTTGAGACTTAGCATAATTTAGATTATCCTAAGGTAGATGTTAAAAAGACATCTCAATCTTAATGTAATTAAAACTGAATTTTTTTGATGTTCCTCCTTAAAACTTACTCTACCTGCAGGTTCCCTATGTGAGCTGATGTCAGTTCCATCATTCCTGTTGCTCAGGTCAAATTATTTGAACAACCCTGACCTCTTCACTTCCTCTCACATCCTACATCCAGTCTATTAGGAGATGCTGTTGGCTCTGCCTTGAGAACATATCTACAATTCAAGCACTTCACCCCACTTCCTGTCGTGGCATCTTAGGTGGTTTTCTTTTTTTGAAATTTGTACCAAAGTTTAATAAAATGCTCAATTCTTCAAAACAGCCACAGGCTTTTCAGCTTTGGACACTCAGGTTACACAAAAACCTTGTGGGACTCATTCAACCAGAATCTTCACTAGTACCCTAGGTTGATGTTGGCCTGTTGGCCAACATCACCTCTCTCAGATCCAATAGCCTCCTAATAGTCTCCTTTCATCTACTCTTGCCCTATAATATACTCTCAAGACAGTCGTCAGAATAATCCTTTTAAAATACAATTCAAATCATATCACTCTTCATTAAATCCTCCCAAGTATTCTCATCTCCCCCTAGAATCAAAGCAAAATCCTTACCATGGCCTACAAGACTTTGTATAATCAACCTGTACCCCAGTCCTCCTTATCTCTCTGATTTCTACTACTCTCCCCCTCACTCCATTTTAGTCACACTGGTCTTCTTGTTCTGCCAACTCACCAAACATGCCTTAGGGCCTTTGCCCTAGTGAGTCTCTTAACCTGGAATGTTCCCTGATGGTTGCCTCCTTTATGTCTTTTGAATCTTTTCTCAGATGCCATCTTCTTTTTTTTTTCTTTTTTTTTTTGCGGTACTCGGGCCTCTCACTGTTGTGGCCTCTCCCGTTGCGGAGCACAGGCTCCGAACGCGCAGGCTCAGCGGCCATGGCTCACGGGCCCAGCTGCTCCGCGTCATGTGGGATCTTCCCGGACCGGGGCACGAACCCGTGTCCCCTGCATCGGCAGGCGGACTCTCAACCACTGCGCCACCAGGGAAGCCCTGCCATCTTCTTAATGAAGCTTACTCTGACAATTCTATTTTAAGTTGCAATGAACCCACCCCTTCCACCAGGAACTTCCTGCCTTTACACTCTATTTTTTCTACTGCTTCCCATCTTCTGGCCTGTTATATGATTTATTTATTGTGTTTATTGTGTACACCCTTACTCATTTGTTTCTCTTCTGTTATGTAACATAAATGCCTGGAACAGTATATGTCCCATAATAAAAGCTAAATAAATATTTACTGGATTAACCTAGGGTGGGTGAGGCAGACATGTTTTTACATTTCATAAGTAAAAATACAAACTCAGAGACAATGTAGCAACTTGCCCCAAATCACTCCAGTTAATAAGTGTATCCCCCCCAAAAAAAAGACATAAAAGCACAATTTCCCAGAATCACAGAGGTAAGTGTCTATGTTCTCTAAATTCACTGGATAGTTTAAATCTTGTAGTTTCATCCCAATACTGAGTATGAACCTACCTAATTGGCTTGTTTATACTCTGGATTAATATGCCAGAATGACACTGGCTTTAACAATTAAATTTATCAGAGGATTTTATGTAGATAGAAAACAGTTTCAAGACAAAACTAGTATAGTAGATGCATTAAATAAATTTATGTATCTATTTCTTGTACCATAATACAAATTGCTCATTTGGGGGAAAGCTACAATTGGCTCATGATCTAACTTTCTACTCATCAAAGTTTTCACAAGGGATGGAAATCATAAACAAGTTCATATTAGTGATTAGTGATCTGTGCTCATAAACCACATGTGAAGATCATACATCTGTTAAGATTTTGCTTTTATGATGCCTTTCTTATATCCAAGATTAAAGTAAAAAGCAAAAGAAGATTTTAAATATGTTGGCCATATGCAAAATGTTTTTCAAATTGCTCATTAAAATTTTTCTTCACCCATATGAAAAAACACTTGATTTAATTAACTTCATACAGTTTTTGTTAGGCAAAATTAAAAATAAGGAAAAAATATTGTCTCTAACCAAAATTAAGCCAATAATAGCAAACAATAAAAATAAAAACATACCAAAACCAAATATCTGAAGTCTAAGAGGATAGAAAAACCAAAAGCTGCATTGGCTTTTTTGGCAAGACATGAGCATTACCCCCTAAAAGTTCAGTAAAAACTGCATAAATATAAACAAGTACCAAAGTCTAACTATTACACATGTAAGAAGTTGTTTTGTATACCTTTGCATTTGCATTTCTAATAATGACGTATATTGGATCCATGAAATTCTGGATTTGGTGGCACAGTATAACATTCTAGAGGTTCCAAAGCTGCCTTCCTATAATGTTTATGTTCTATAATAGCTCTGTGTCTGTACTCTTATACTTTTAGTCTTGGCATAAACTTGACTCATACTTATTAAGTCACATTTTTGAGCCAAACTCTTCATGAGACATCATTAAGCCTTTGCCTCAAAAATGTCAACCTTTTGTGGAAACATGTATAGAAAAAAGAAATTAACTGCAGAGCAAGGCAGTGCAAGCTTAAAGGGGGGTTCAGAGCACAAATGAAGAATGGATTATTTCTGACTTCAGGACCAGGGTAAGGAATTAGGAATGAAAATACTTTTGAGCTAAAACGATTGTTTAATTTCAATCATTAGCATTTCATCAAATGCAGCCTAATTTTCGAGGTGAATATAATTAAGAGGAGCTTTCCTTTAGGGTCATGGGACTTTTTGCCTCAAACAAACTGAAATAGATTTAGAGCCAAATAAATGTGAATACCCTGACAAGTTTTTTCTTCAATATGTAATTACTGGCCCATACAATACTGGAAATAAGATGGTTCCCACCATCTTAGCTGTGCTAAACTAGGTGTGAAACTCTCAGTTATGCTACTGTTGGGGAAATGTTGACTAGGGTTACTGCACAGAAGTTGTTTTTCATTTTGCTAAATTACGTAGAATTCATTTTCAGCTCAAGCCCATTTTGGACATTTCTTTAACAGGGGACAGATCTTGAAGAATTTGGAGATTGTACCAAAGAGTTCATGTTTTATTCTAAAGGCAAAAAAAGGACATTAAATAATTTTAAGCAGAAAAGTAAATTTGCTTTTCAGGAAGATCAAACTAGTGGCAGTGTGAAGGACGGGTTGGCAGTGGCAAAAGAGGCCAATTGGAGGCTGGTTTCAGTAATCCAGGAGAGAAATGGTGAGTATCTGGAGGCAATGACAGAGAAGATTCAAAAGAGGAGGTGAACTTGAGGGATTTTCAAGATACAGGATTGGCAAGACTTGGTTATGGATCAAAAATAGAGAATTACAGAGGGGGAGAATCACTTTTTTTGGATAAAATAATGTATGTAAATAAATAAAATGTATGGAGCTGCCAATAACAGAAAATACTGAGAATGAGATGGTAGGGTCTGATGAAAGGGAGGGAAACATTTAAGTTAAACTATTTGTGTAACAACCCATGTGAAAATATCTTGTATCAGATATGAAGGTCATTATGTATAATACAACTAAAGAAATCCTAGATCAAGAGCACAGGGAGCAGGGTGAGATATGGAAAGTGAAGAATTAATTCTTAATGTTAATTTTGAGCAAGTACCTTGAAAGAGATTGTGGATTTTCTGCAACTGGCAATAAGGAAAGATAAAATCAATAAGGAGGCAACATTCCAACATTAAACACTTGGGGTGGGAGGTGCGGGAAGCAGAGAATCCACAGAAGCTATAAATTGTAATAGAAAATGGCAGAATCTGGGACAGATCAGCAATTGTATTGGGCAAAATAAGATAGCGGATGTCACAATAAACAAACTGTGATATCTCAGTCTCAAAATTTTTCAACAAATATGAGCCAACCAGATGCAGCAAAATAACGATATTACATTAAGACCAAGTTAATTTTGTCCGGAAATGCAATGTTGACTCAAAATTCAAAGATCAATTAATGTAAATAACCACACTAACAGAAAAAAGAAAAAAAGTCATATGATTATTCCAATAGATGAAGAAAAAGCATTTGACAAAAATTAAACACCATTCATGATTAAAAACTCTCAGCAAACTATTGGAAAAGAATAAAGCTGAAAGACTTACATAACCTGATCTCAAGACTTAAAGCTACATTACTTGAGACAGTGAAGTATGAGGATATACTATAGAGCAAGGGAACAGAATAGTGTCCAGAGAGAGACCACACGTAGATGAGCAATTATTTTTTAATAAAGTCACCAGATAATTCAATGGGAAAGGAAATTCTTTTCAACAAATGTTGTTAAAATAGTTGCATTTGGGCATGAAAAAATATGAACCTCAGTGCTTATTTCACATAAACAACAATTAACTTGAGATGGATCACAGACTTAAACATAAAAGCTAAAGCTATAAAACTTCTAGGAGAAAATATATGAGAATATATTCAGAATATATTTGGGGTAAACAAATATTTCTTAGGAAGGATACAAAAGACATGAACCATGAAAGTTGATAAACTGGATAAAATTTAAAACTTCTGTTCTCTGAAAGCTATGATTAAGAAAAAGAAATGACAAGCCATAGACTAGAAGAACATATTCACAATACATATATGACAAGGGACTTGTGTCAAGAAACTCAGTTTAAAAAGTGACAAGTGATGAGCAGATATTTTACCAAAATAGGTTATGAATTGTGAATAAGGACATAAAAAATGTTCAAAATAATTAGTCATCAGGAAAATACAAATTAAAACCACAATGAGATACCACTACTCACCCACTAGAATGGCTAAAATTTAAAAGACACAATGCCACGTGTTGGTGAGTGTGTGGAGCAACTGGAACTTTTGTACATTGTTTCTGGAAGTGACAAATGGTACAAATAAGCAGTTTGGCATTTTCATATAAAACTAAACATCTATTTACCATACATCCTTACAATTCATTCCTATGTATTTATATTAGAAAAATGAGGGACTTCCCTGGGAGTCCAGTAGTTAAGACTTCACCTTCCAATGCAGGGGGTGTGGGTTCAATCCCTGATCAGGGATCTAAGATCCCACATGCCTCACAGCCAAAAAGCCAAAACATAAAACAGAAGCAATATTGTAACAAATTCAATAAAGACTTCAAAAAAATGTAAACATATTTTTAAAAAAAGAAAAATGAAAACATATATCCCCAAAATAGGATTTGTACATGAGAGCTCATAGAAATTTTATGCATAACAATCAAATACTGGAAATAACCTGGATTTCCATCAATAAGTGAATGGATAAACAAATTGTGGTATATTCATGCAATGGCATACTTCTGCGGTATGATACAGTTTCCAGGAGCACCTCTGTAAGTTCAGCCTTATTTATTAAATATCTTTCCCACTAGAGTGGGAACAATAAAATATGCTGTGCTTCAAATGGTTTAAAAGGAATTTCCATTTTGGTGCTTACAAATTATTTGACATATTCCCTATTTACTTAAGTCTGACCCCAAAGTTTTACTCCAATACGATAGTCTTCTAAATACTTTGCTAAACAATAAATCAAGGAATCAGATAATGTGGTATATATGACCACACCCTCATGTTGCTATGAATATTTTAAGTATTTTAAATAGCTCTTGATTTTCATTACAGTCAGGAACACTGTGGAGATTTCTAGATTTATGCATTATTTTTACTTATGTAACACAGAAGGTTTTCCTCATGTTCTCTTTTTCAATGCTTAAGAAAACAACCCTATGTGTCCAAAAACTTTAGAAGCAATGTACATTTTAATGAATATTTCTAAAACAGAGAGACACAAATTCACCCAAATATTACTTGTTAACATGTGTCTCTTTTCCCATGCTCTTCAGCTGTCAGCAGCTAGTACTCCTCTCAGCCTCAATTCCCCACCCTCCCCAGTCACCTGATCTCCCTTTCTATCCATTCATTTCTCCCACCAGTCACTCCATCTCCATTCTGGTCTCATTTTCTTTGATAATTTTCTCTATCAGCCTCCCTCATACAGAATCATTTTACTCCCACTCACCCTCAATCCTGAACTTGAGTATCTCACCCTCTACCTAATACTGCACATTAGCTGGATCTTTCACTGACCAATACCTCCGGATTTGGAATTTTTTCCTACTTATAAAGAAGCCAAAAACATTGTTGCAGTATGGAGCTATCATTTCCTTCCTTCCTCCCTCCCTTCAATAAGTAATATAGTATGAAAGAAATAAAATATGTGCTATGTGCCTTCATAGGAGGTGAGACATGCCTATATAAGTCTAAAGAATTCTAAAACAGTTTGTTTACAAAGGACATCTAAAGGAGAAAAAATGGACTAATTAGAGTCTTGTTTCTGCTGTACTATGAAAAATAACTTGTTATTTAAGACATTGTGTTTTACTGGAGAATTTTTTTAAGTATTGACTGAGATTAAGTTTTTGATAGGCAAATCAATTGTACAAGTCAAACACAGCTATTCAATTTAAGTGCATATTTCTTAAAACCATAGAGCAATGCTTATAATCAGGCTTCACAGACTTTGGGTCAAACCAGCAAATAATTCTAGTTCACAACAGGAATGCCCATAGACACCAAATAATAAATTTTCTAAAAGCACTATTTTATATATGTTTATGATATAATTGCCTATAAAAAACTAAAGCAAACAAAACATAATAAACTACAAAATAGATACTAGGAATAGAGGAGATGCTAACTATAGGTTAGAAATATTTTCTTGGAGTAAATGGAGTCTAAGAAAGTACTCAAAGGGAATTGTATTAGTCTGGTAGGACTGCCATAACAAAATACCAGACTGGATGGCTTAAACAGAAATGTACTTTCTCATAGTTCTGAGGGCTAAGAAGTTGAAGATCAAGGTCCTGGCAGGGTTGATTTCTCCTGAAGATTCTCTCCTTGGCTTGCAGATGGCCACCTTCTCATCGTGTCCTCACAGGATCTTTTCTCCATGCATGTGCACTGCTGGTGTGTCTTTCTCTTCTTATAAGAACACCAGTCTTATTGGATTAGGTCCCCACCCTTACTACTTCATTTAACCTTAATCACTTCTTTCAAGGTCCTATCTACAAAAACAGTCACCTTGAGAATTAGGGTTTCAACATACACATTTTGGAGGAATACAGTTTAGTTCACAACACAAATGATGGGCACAAAGATTGAGGTTAAAATGATAGAGGTGAATGTATTTTAAGTATATTAATATATTTTTCTTAGGAAAGACATGCTGTGGTACTCTAACATCATGGTCACTTTTCTTCACCATCTGTATTTGCTGAGAATTAAAAGGACATTCCAGATGAGGGAGTAACATAAGCAAAGGCACAGAGATGGGAACAGGAAAAACAAGCATGAGAAAGTCAAGACGCCCCATCTAGGGAAATACAAGAGCAAAACGGACAGGGACAGAGTAACAAAAAGCAGAGAGAAAGGACTATACTTTAAAATTCAGCATCAGTTAAAAACAGCAATTTCAGCTTAAAATCGAAGCTTTTGCCTCCCACTAGTTTTGTGATTTGGGACAGTAATTTCATCTTCCTTGGCCTTAGATATTGGGAAAAGTAATTTCTAGGTGTTTACTGTTCTAAGATTTCGTTACTTAATTATTCCACTATGTCTATGCTTATGTTCACACATTATTTTATTGTTTTAATCCAGATGTTGCAATAGACACTTAAGTTAGAACATACTACAAAACACAGCACCTGTTTCTAAAATGAGCAAGAATGAGAGTGCCAGGTTAGTTCAAGGTTGTTTTCACTTCCAACCAGAAACAAGCATTAAAAGGATACAAATTAGCGAGCGGATGCAATTCCTTTCTTGCTATAGTTACATATTTTTGTACCATGTTTCTACAGTAAACAAGCTTAAAGCAGGCCTGGCCAAGTCTACCACAGGACTCTAAAATGTTTCCACTATTCAGCAAAATAGAAGTAAATTAATTACATTTCTGTTTCATTGATGACATATTTTTTAACATCTTTATTTCACTATAATTGCTTTACAATGGTGTGTTAGTTTCTGCTTTATAACAAGGTGAAACAGCTATACATACATATATATATATATCTCCTCATATCGCCTCCCTCTTGAGTCTCCCTCCCACCCTCCCTATCCCACCCCTCTAGGTGGTCACAAAGCACCGAGCTGATCTCCCTATGCTATGTGGCTACTTCTCACTAGTTATCTATTTTATATTTGGTAGTGTATATATGTCCACGTCACTCTAACTTTGTCCCAGCTTACTGTTCGCCCTCCCCGTGTCCTCAAGTCCATTCTCTACATCTGCATCTTTATTTCTCTCCTGCCCCTAGCTTCCTCAGAACCTTTTTTTTTGTTAGATTCCATATTTATGTGTTAGCGTACAGTATTTCTTTTACTATTTCTGACTTACTTCACTCTGTATGACAGTCTCTAGGTCCATCCACCTCACTACAAATAGCTCAATTTCGTTTCTTTTTATAGCTGAGTAATATTCCATTGTATATATGTACCACATCTTCTTTATCCATTCATCTGTTGATGGACACTTAGGTTGCTTCCATGTCCTGGCTCTTGTACATAGAGCTGCAATGAACACTGTGCTACATGACTCTTTTTGAATTACGGTTTTCTCAGGGTATGTCCAGTAGTGGGATTTCTGGGTCGTATGGTAGTTCTATTTTTACTTTTTAAAGGAACCTCCATACTGTTCTCCATAGTGGCTGTATCAATTTACATTCCCACCAACAGTGCAGGAGGGTTCCCTTTTCTCCACACCCTCTCCAGCATTTATTGTTTGTAGATTTTTTATGATGCCATTCTGACTGGTGTGAGGTGATACCTCATTGTAGTTCTGATTTGCATTTCTCCAATGATTACTGATGTTGAGCATCCTTTCATGTGTTTGTTGGCAATCTGTATATCTTCTCTGGAGAAATGTCTATTTAGGTCTTCTGCCCAATTTTGGATTGCGTTGTTTGTTGTTTTGATATTGAGCTGCATGAGCTGCTTGTAAATTTTGAAGATTAATCCTTTGTCAGTTGCTTCATTTGCAAATATTTTCTCCCATTCTGACAGTTGTCTTTTCCTCTTGTTTGTGGTTTCCTTTGCTGTGCAAAAGCTTTTAACTTTCATTAGGTCCCATTTGTTTATTTTGGTTTTTATTTCCATTTCTCTAGGAGGCGGGTCAAAAAGGATCTTGCTGTGATTTATGTCATAGACTGTTCTGCCTATGTTTTCCTGTAAGAGTTTTATAGTGTCTGGTGTTACATTTAGGTCTTTAATCCATTTTGAGTTTATTTTTGTGTATGGTGTTAGGGAATGTTCTAATTTCATTCTTTTACATGTAGCCGTCCAATTATCTCAGCAGCACTTATTGAAGAGGTTGGCTTTTCTCCATTGTATATCCTTGCCTCCTTTATCAAAAATAAGGTGACCATATGTACGTGGGTTTAACTCTGGGCTTTCTATCCTGTTCCACTGATCTATATTACGGTTTCTGTGCCAGAACCATACTGTCTTGATTAAGGTAGCTTTGTAGTACAGTCTGAAGTCAGGGAGCCTGATTCCGCCAGCTCCATTTTTCTTTCTCAAGATTGCTTTGGCTATTTGGGGTCTGTTGTGTTTCCATACAAATTGTGCAATTTTTTGTTCTAGTTCTCTGAAAAATGCCAGTGGTAGTTTGATAGGATTTGCACTGAATCTGTAGATTGCTTTGGGTAGTAGAGTCATTTTCACAATGTTGATTCTTCCAATCCAAGAACATAGTATATCTCTCCATCCATTTGTAGCATTTCTAATTTCTTTCATCAGTGTCTTATAGTTTTCTGCATACAGGTCTTTTGTCTCCTTAGGCAGGTTTATTCCTAGGTTTTTTATTCTTTTTGTTGCAATGGTAAATAGGAGTGTTTCCTTAATTTCCCTTCCAGATTCTTCATCATTAGTGTATAGGAATGCAAGAGATTTCTGTGCATTAATTTTGTATCCTGCTACTTTACCAAATTCTTCGATTAGCTCTAGTAGTTTTCTGGTAGCATCTTTAGGATTCTCTATGTACAGTATCATGTCATCTGCAAACAGTGACAGTTTTACTGCTTTTCTGATTTGGATTCCTTTTATTTCTTGTTCTTTTCTGATTGCTGTGGCTAAAACTTCCAAAACTATGTTGAATAATAGTGGTGAGTGTGGGCAACCTTCCCTTGTTCCTGATCTTAGTGGAAATGTTTTCCATTTTTCACCATTGAGAACGATGTTGGCTGTGGGTTTGTCATATGTGACCTTTATTATGTTGAGGTATATTCCCTCTATGCCTATTTTCTGGAGAGTTTTTATCATAAATGGGTGTTCAATTTTGTCAAAAGCTTTTTCTGCATCTATTGAGATGATCATATGGTTTTTCTCCTTCAATTTGTTAATATGGTGTATTGCATTGACTGGTTTGCATATATTGAAGAATCCCTGCATTCCAGGGATAAACCACACTTGATCATGGTGTATGATCCTTTTAATGTGCTGTTGGATTCTGTTTGCTAGTATTTTGTTGAGGGTATTTGCATCTATGTTCCTCAGTGATATTGGCCTGTAGTTTTCTTTTTTGTGACATCTTTGGTTTTTGTGTCAGGGTGATGGTGGTCTCGTAGAATGAGTTTCAGAGAATTTCAGCCTCTGCTATATTTTGGAAGAGTTTCAGAAGGATAGGCGTTAATTCTTCTCTAAATGTTTGACAGAATTGCCTATGAAGCCGTCTGCTCTTGGCCTTTTGTTTGTTGGAAGATTTTTAATCACGGTTTCAATTTCAGTGCTTGTGATTGGTCTGTTTATATCTTCTATTTCTTCCTGGTTCAGTCTCGGAAGGTTGTGCTTTTCTAAGAATTTTCCCATTTCTTCAAGGTTGTCCATTTTAGTGGCATATAGTTGCTTGGAGTAATCTCTCATGATCCTTTGCATTTCTGCAGTGTCAGTTGTTACTTCTCTTTTTTCATTTCTAATTCTATTGATCTGAGTCTTCTCTCTTTTTTTCTTGATGAGTCTGGCTAATGGTTTATCAATTTTGTTTATCTTCTCAAAGAACCAGCTTTTAGTTTTATTGATCTTTACTATTGTTTCCTTCATTTGTTTTTCATTTATTTCTGATCTGATCTTTTTGATTTCTTTCCTTCTGCTAACTTTGGGGGGTTTTTGTTCTTCTTTCTCTAATTGCTTTAGGTGTAAGGTTAGGTTGTTTATTTGAGATATTTCTTGTTTCTTGAGGTAGGATTGTGTTGCTATAACCTTCCCTCTTAGAACTGCTCTTGCTGCATCCCATAGGGTTTGGGTTGTCATGTTTTCATTGTCATTTGTTTCTAGGTATTTTTTTATTTCCTCTTTGATTTCTTCAGTGATCTCTTGGTTATTTAGTAGTGTATTGTTTAGTCTCCATGTGTTTGGATATTTTACAGATTTTTTCCTGTAATTGATACCTAGTCTCATAGCATTGTGGTTGGAAAAGATACTTGATACGGTTGGTTCAGTGGCTTGTGTAGGCTTCCTGGTGGAGAGGGCTGGTGCCTGTGTTCTGGCGGATGAGGCTGGATCTTGTCTTTCTGGTGGGCAGGTCTGCGTCCGGTGGTGCATTTTTGGGGTGTTTGTGACCTTACTGTGATTTTAGACAGCCTCTCTGTTAATGGGTGGTGGTGTGTTCCTGTCTTGCTAGTTGTTTGGCATAGGGTATCCAGCACTGTAGCTTACTGGTCGTTGAGTGGAGTTGTTTCTTAGCGTTGAGATGGAGATCTCTGGGAGAGCATTCACTGCTTGATATTACATGTAGCCGGGAGGTCTCTGGTGGTCCAATGTCCTGAACTCGGTTCTCCCACCTCAGATGCTGAGGCCTGACACCCGGCCAGAGCACCAAGACCCTGTCAGCCACATGGCTGCACACCTATGTAAGTCCTGTGCAACCAGTGCTTTTGGGTTGTTTTTGGTTTTCTCCCAACAATCACTCTTGGAACACCCTGCCAAGTATGACGCTCTGTGCTCTGCTTATGCTCACTCCAGTATGTGGCCTTGGTCCACCTCCAATTTCTGTCCTCACAACTCTCATTTGGGTGCTGAAATCCTGAAACGACTGTGCTTTTCTAGCTTGAGATGAGTTGCATTCCATGATGTGCTGTTCTGGAGGCTAGAAGTCCGAGGTCAGGGTGCCAGCAGTGTCAGTGTCTGGTGAGGCTCCCCCTTTGGGTTGCAGATGGTCTTTCTTCGCAGCACAAGAGTGAGGAGTGAGGGGAGAGAGCTGATGACATATTTTTAATCAACTTTATTGAGTAAGATTTACATATATATATAAGGTACCTATTTTAAGTATACATTTTAATTATTTTTAATAAATGTATATACTACACAACCACTACAGTCAAAATATGATATATGTCTGTCATCTCTGAAAGTTCCTGTGTAACTTCTAAATCAATGAACCCCCTACCCTCACACCTTGTTTCCAGGTAACCATCGATCTGTATTCTGTCACTCTAAATTAGTGTTCTATTTTTTCTATAATTTCATATAAATGGAAACATATAGTATGTACTCTTTGGAATCTGGTTCCTTTCACTCAGTATAGTATTTTTGAGATTCATCTGTGTTGTTGCTTGCACCATTACTCTGTTCCCTTTTATTGATGAGTAACATTCTGTGTTATAAATATACCATCATTTGTTTATCAATCACTTATGGATGGACATCTGGGTTATTTTCATTTTCTGGCTATTATGAAAAAAGTTGCTATGAATATTCATGTGCAAGTCTATGTGAACTTCATTTCTCTTGGGTAAAAACCGAGGAGTGGAATTTCTAAATCACACTGTAAGTGTACACTTAACTTTTAAGAAACTGTCAATCTATTTTCCAAAGTGATTGTTTATTTTATTTTTGTTTAATTTATAGTGATTGTTATTGATTTAAGTGATTAATTTAAGCGCCTGTTTAATTTATATTGCCCAAATCAATATATGATAGTTTCAATGGTTCTACATCTGGGCCAGCACTTGGTATGGGCAGTCTTTGTAAATGTAGACAATCTAGCAGGTGTGTAGTGGTATTTCATAGTGGGGGTTTTTAAAAAATAAATTTATCTATTTATTTATTATTTATTTTTGGCTGCATTGGGTCTTTGTTGCTGCATGCAGCTTTCTCTAGTTGCGGCGAGTGGGGGCTACTCCTCACTGCAGTGTGCAGGCTTCTCACTGCGGTGGCTTCTCTTGTTGTGGAGCTTAGGCTCTAGGTGTACAGGCTTCAGCAGTTGTGGCTCGCAGGCTCTAGAGCTCAGGCTCAGTAGTTGTGGTGCATGGGCTTAGTTCCTCTACAGCATGTGGGATCTTCCCAGACCAGGGCTTGAACAAGTGTCCCCTGCACTGGCAGGCGGATTCCTAACGACTACACCACCAGGGAAGCCCTCATAGTGGTTTTAATTTACATTTCCCTAATGACTAATGCTTTTGAGCATATTTTCGTGTATGTCTTGGTCATATGCATATCTTCTTTTGCTTCTCCCTCCTCTCCTTTGTGCTATTGTTACTATATATTTTACTTCTATGTATGTTATACACTCCAAAATACATTGTATTATTTTTACTTTAAGCAATTAAATACTTTTAAAAATCACTAAAAATTAAGGGGAAAGGTCTTTATATTTAAGCATATATTTAGCATTACCAGTGCTCTCCATTCCTTTTTATTGATCCATATTTCCATTGGTATCATTTCTTCTTCACACAATAAACTTCCTTTAACTTTTATTGTGGTTCAGCTCTGCTGAAAACAATTTTTTTCAGAAAATTGTCCTTATTTGCCCTTATTTGAGGAGCAATGCCTCTGTTTATAGACTTTTAGATTGAAGGCTTTTTTTTTTTTTAGCACTTTAAAAATGTCATTCCAGGACTTCCCTGGTGGCGCAGTGGTTAAGACTCTGCACTCCCAATGCAGGGGGCCCGAGTTTGATCCCTGATCAGGGAACTAGATCCTACACGCATGTCGCAAGTAAGAGTTTGCATGCCACAGCTGGAGCCCATGTGCTGCAACTAGGGAGCTGGCAAGCCACAATTAAGACCCGGCACAACCAAATAAATAAATTAAATTAAATCAATATTCAAAAAATAAAAATAAATAAATAAAAATGTCATTCCACTGCTCTGGCTTATATAATTACAGATGACAAATCTACTGTAATTTCTATCTTTATTTCTCTTATCTAATGTCTTTTTTCTTTAGTTGCCTTTAAAATATTCTTTTCAAGTGTTTCCAGAAACTTGATTATGGTGTACCTTGATGTATCTATGTTAGCATGAGTGTGTTCATCCTGCTTTCGGTCCATTGTGCTTTTAGAACCAGTGGGTTCATAATTTTCATCAAATTTGGAGCCATCATTTCTTTATTTTTATGTATCACATTTTTATTCCTATAAATTCCATTTGCCTCTTTTTTAATAGTTTACATTTCTCTCCTTACTGTGTTCATGTTTTTAACATCTTTGCTAATTCTAATAACACCTTCATTTCGTGCTTTTCCTATTGACTAATTTGTTTCCTGGCTAAAGGTCCCCTTTTCCTTCTTCTTGGCTTGTTTATTAATTTTTTTCTTGGATGCTGGATATTGTGAGTGTTATGTTGTTAAGTGTTTGCATTGCATTCTTCCTGTACAGAGTTAAATAACCAGGGCTCGAACAAGTGTCCCCGGCATTGGCAGGCGGATTCCTAACAACTGCGCCACCAGGGAAGCCCTCATAGTGGTTTTAATTTACATTTCCCTAATGACTAATGCTTTTGAGCATATTTTCGTGTTCCATCACCTCTGAGGTCTATTTATACATTTTGCTAGGGTGGGTCAACAACAGCATCCACTCCAATGTTGGTTCATTCTTACTTCTAAGGCAGGAATCCTGGGGTCTGCATTAAATTTCCCAGATGATAATTAAGAACTCTCCATTCTGGATGGCCAGAGCTCAAATGTCTTCTTGCCCTTTGTGAGCTCTGAATATTTCTTCTTACAGACCCATAGTCATTCCTTCTCCATCTTTGTGGAGCTTTATTCTCTATGTGGGTAGCCTAGTACTCAATGAAAACTAGAGGTGACCCCATGCAGATTTATGGACTTCTTTTCTTATAAATGCCCCCTTTCCAAAACTCTGCCCTGTAACTTCCAGCTGTCTCAGCCTCCCCAGACTCTGATCTTCATCTTCTCAAGTTAGCAAGGCTTCCAGGATCTGTTTGAGATTCCATCCCTGTGTTCCCTCCCTTGGTTTTGACTCCAGGCAGAGAACCAAGAAGATTGTATGGGTCACAGTTGCTTCCTTTCTTACAAAGATCACAATTCTATGCTGTTTATTCTCCGAACATTAGAAACAGTTGCTTCATTAATTTGTTCAGTTTCTGAATCATTTACTGTGGGAGGTTAGAGCTGCTCTTTGACACTTCGATTTTAGCATACCCCTCGTATAGGATTTATTCCCGGGTGGGACTATATGGGTACAGACTCAGACTAGGTGGAGTTTATATGACAACTTCTTTTATAAATTGCTACCTGAAGCAATGTGTTGTAATTACTACTTGAATGTTTCAAAAAACCATTTACTGTCATGTTATAACTGGTTGTAGATAGTCACCTCTGACTAAACATTAAGCTTGGAGATCCAGAGGAGATCTTAAAGATGGTGGAAGAGTAAGATGTGGAGATCACCTTCCTCCCCACACATACATCAGAAATACATCTACATGTGGAACAGCTCCTACAGAACATCTACTGAATGCTGGCAGAAGACCTCAGACTTCCCAAAAGGCAAGAAACTCCCCACATACCTGGGTAGGGCAAAAGAAAAAAGGAAATACAGAGACAAAAGAATAGCGACAGGACCTGCACCACTAGGAGGGAGCTGTGAAGGAGGAAAGGTTTCCACACACTAGGAAGCCCCTTCACTGGCGGAGATGAAGTGGGGGGGAGCTTCGGAGCCATGGAGAAGAACGCAGCAACAGGGGTGCAGAGGGCAAAGTGGAGAGATTCCTGCATAGAGGATTGGTGCCGACCAGCACTCACCAGCCTGAGAGGCTTGTCTGCTCACCCGCCGGGGCGGGTCGGAGCTGGGAGCTGAGACTCAGGCTTCAGAGGTCAGATCCCAGGGAGAGAACTGGGGTTGGCTGCGTGAACACAGCCTGAAGGGGCCTAGTGCGCCACAGCTAGCCGGGAGGGAGTCCAGGAAAAAGTTTGGACTTACCTAAGAAGCAAGAGATCATTGATTCAGAGTGCGTGACGAGAGGGGATTCAGAGCACAGCCTAAACAAGTTCCACAGATGGGCATGAGCTATCAGTGTGGACACCAGAGATGGGCATGAAGTACTAAGGCTGCTGCTGCAGCCACCAAGAATCCTGTGTGCAAGCACAGGTCACTATCCACACCTCCCCTCCAGGGAGCCTGTGCAGCCCCCCACTGCCAGGATCCCGTGACGCAGGGACAACTTCCCCGGAAGAACACACGGCACGCATCAGGCTGTTGCAATGTCATGCTGGCCTCTGCCGCCCAGGCTCACCGCATTCCGTACCCCTCCCTCCCCCCAGCCTGAGTGAGCCAGAGCGCCCTAATCAGCTGCTCCTTTAACCCCGATCTGTCTGGGCAAAGAACAGACACCCTCAGGCGACCTACACGCAGAGACGAGGCCAAATCCAAAGCTGAACCCCAACAGCTGTGCGAACAAAGAAGAGAAAGGGAAATTTCTCCCAGCAGCCTCAGGAGCAGCGGATTAAATCTCCACAAAGAACTTCTCGACAATCAACTTGATGTACCCTGCATCTGTGGAATACCTGAATAGACAACAAATCATCCCAAAATTGAGGCAGTGGACTTCGGGAGCAATGGTAAATATATATTTTTCCTTTTTCTGTTTTTGTGAGTGTGTATGTGTATGCTTCTTTGTGTGATTTTGTCTGTATAGCTTTGCTTTTACCATTTCTCCTAGGATTCTGTCTGTCTGTCTTTTTGTTTGTTGGTTGGTTGGTTTTTTTAGTATAGTTTTTAGCACTTGTTATCATTGGTGGATTCCATTTTTGGTTTGGTTACTCTATTCTTTCTCTCTTCTAATTACTTTTTAATTTTTTATTTTTAATAATTAGTTTTTATTTTAATAACTTTATTTATTTATTTATTTTTCTTTTTTCTTTGTTTTCTTCTGCCTTTTCTTCTGAGCTGTGTGGCTGACACAGTCTTAGTGCTCCAGCCGGGTGTCAGGCCTGTGCCTCTGAGGTGGGAGAGCTGAGTTCAGCACATTGGTCCACCACAGACCTTCCAGCTCCACTTAATATCAAACAGCAAAAGCTCTCCCAGAGATTTCCATCTCAATGCTAAGACCCAGCTCCACTCAACGACCAGCAAGCTACAGTGCTGGACACCCTATGACAAACAACTAGCAAGACAGGAACACAACCCCAACCATTAGCAGAGAGGGTGCCTAAAATCATAATAAGGTCACAGACACCCCAAAACACACAACTAGACGTGGTCCTGCCCACCAGAAAGACAAGATCCGGCCTCATACACCAGAACACAGGCCCCAGCCCCCTCCACCAGGAAGCCTACACAACCCACTGAACCAACCTTAGCCACTGGGGGCAGACACCAAAAACAATGGGAACAATGAACATGCATCCTGAGAAAAGGAGACCCCAAACACAGTAAGTTAAGCAAAATGAGAACACAGAGAAACAAAGAGCAGATGAAGGAGCAAGGTAAAAGCCCACCAAAACAAACAAATGAAGAGGAACTAGGCAGTCTACCTGAAAAAGAATTCAGGGTAATGATAGTAAAGATGATCCAAAATCTCGGAAATAGAATGCAGAGAAACGTTTAACAAGGACCTAGAAAACTAAAGAGCAAAGAAACAATGATGAACAACACAATAAATGAAATTAAAAATTCTCTAGAAGGAATCAATAGCAGAATAACTGAGGAAAAAGAACAGATAAGTGACCTGGAAGATAAAATAGTGGAAAAAACTACTGCAGAGCAGAATAAGAGTAAAGAATGAGAAGAATTGAGGACAGTCTCCTGGGACAACATTAAACGCACCAACATTCAAATTATAGGGGTCCTAGAAGGAGAAGAGAAAAAGGGACTGAGAAAATATTTGAAGAGATTATAGTTGAAAACTTCCCTAATATGGGAAAGGAAATAGTTAATCAAGTCCAGGAAACACAGAGAGTCCCATATAGGATAAATCCAAGGAGAAACATGCCATGACACATATCAATCAAACTATCAAAAATTAAATACAAAGAAAAAATATTAAAAGCAGTAAGAGAAAAACAACAAATAACATACGAGGGAATCCCCATAAGGTTAACAGCTGATCTTTTAGCAGAAACTCCACAAGCCAGAAGGAACTGATGGACATATTTTAAATGATGAAAGGGAAAAACCTACAATCAAGATTACTCTACCCAGCAAGGATCTCATTCAGATTCGACAGAGAAATTAAAACCTTTACAGACAAGCAAAAGTTAAGAGAATTCAGCATCACCAAACCAACTTTACAACAAACGCTAAAGGAACTTCTCTAGGCAGGAAACACAAGACAAGGAAAAGACCTACAATAACAAACCCCAAACAACTAAGAAAATGGTAATAGGAACATACATATTGATAACTACCTTAATGTAAATGGATTAAATGCTCCAACCAAAACACAGAGACTGGCTGAATGGATACCAGAAAAAGACCCTTATATATGCTATCTACAAGAGACCCACTTCAGACCTAGGGACACACACAGACTGAAAGCGAGGGGATGGAAAAAGATATTCCATGCAAATGGAAATCAAAAGAAAGCAGAAGAAAATTCATATCAGACAAAACAGACTTTAAAATAAAGACTATTACAAGAGACAAAGAAGGACACTACATCATGATCAAGGGATCGATCCAAGAAGAAGATATAACAATGGTAAATATTTATGCACCCAACATAGGAGCACCTCAATACATAAGGCAAATGCTAACAGCCATAAAAGGGGAAATAGACAGTAACACAATCATAGTAGGGGACTTTAACACCCCACTTTCACCAATGGACAGATCATCCAAACTGAAAACAAATAAGGAAACACAAGCTTTAAATGATACATTAAACAAGATGGACTTAATTGATATTTATAGGACACTCTGTCCAAAAACAACAGAATACACTTTCTTCTCAAGTGCTCATGGAACATTCTACAGGATAGATCATATCTTGGGTCACAAATCAGGCATTGGTAAATTTAAGAAAATTGAAATCGTATCAGGTATCTTTTCTAACCACAATGCTATGAGACTAGATATCAATTACAGGAAGAGATCTGTAAAAAATACAAACACATGGGGGCTAAACAATACACTAGTAAATAACAAAGACATCACTGAAAAAATCAATGACAAAATTAAAAAATACCTAGAAACAAATGACAATGAAAACACAATGACCCAAAACCTATGGGATGCAGCAAAAGCAGTTTTAAGAGGGAAGGTTATAGCAATACAATCCTAAATTAAGTAACAAGAAACATCTCATATAAACAACCTAACCTTACACCTAAAGCAATTAGAGAGAGAAGAACAAAAAAACACCAAAGTTAGCAGAAGGACAGAAACCATAAAGATCAGATCAGAAATAAATGAAAAAGAAATAAAGGAAACAATAGTAAAGATCAATAAAACTAAAAGCTGGTTCTTTGAGAACATAAACAAAATTGATAAGCCATTAGCCAGACTCAAGAAGAAAAAAAGGGAAAAAACTCAGATCAATAGAATTAACAATGAAAAAGGAGAAGTAACAACTGACACTGCAGAAATACAAAGGATCATGAGAGATTACTCCAAGCAACTATATGCCAGTAAAATGGACAACCTGGAAGAAATGGACAAATTCTTAGAAATGCACAACCTTCTGAGACTGAACCAGGAACAAATAGAAAATATAAACAGACCAATCACAAGCACTGAAGTTTAAACTGGAATTAAAAATCTTCCAACAAAAGCCCAGGACCAGATGGCTTCACAGGCGAATTCTATCAAGCATTTAGAGAAGAGCTAACACCTATCCTTCTGAAACTCTTCCAAAATATTGCAGAGAGAGGAACACTCCCAAACTCATTCTATGAGGCCACCATCACTCTGATACCAAACCAGACAAAGAAATAAAACTACAGGCCAATATCACTGATGAACATAGATGCAAATATCCTCAACAAAATACTAGCAAACAGAATCCAACAGCACATTAAAAGGATCATACACCATGAACAAGTGGGGTTTATCCCAGGAATGCAAGGATTCTTCAATATATGCAAATCAATCAATGCGATACACCATATTAACAAATTGAAGGAGAAAAACCATATGATCATCTCAATAGATGTAGAAAAAAGCTTTTGACAAAATTCAACACCCATTTATGATAAAAACCCCTCCAGAAATTAGGCATAGAGGGAACTTACCTCACCATAATAAAGGCCATATATGACAAACCCACAGCCAACATCGTTCTCAATAGTGAAAAACTGAAAGCATTTCCAGTAAGATCAGGAACAAGACAAGGTTGCCTACTCTCACCACTATTATTCAACACAGTTTTGGAAGTTTAAGCCACAGCAATCAGAAAAGAACAAGAAATAAAAAGAATCCAAATCAGAAAAGAAAAAGTAAAACTGTCACTGTTTGCAGATGACATGATACTATACATAGAGAATCCTAAAGATGCTACCAGAAAACTACTAGAGCAAGTCAATGAATTTGGTAAAGTAGCAGGATACAAAATTAATGCACAGAAATCTCTTGCATTCCTATACACTAATGATGAAAAATCTGAAAGAGAAACTAAGGAAACACTCCCATTTACCATTGCAACAAAAAGAATAAAAAACCTAGGAATAAACCTACCTAAGGAGACAAAAGACCTGTATGTAGAAAACTGTAAGACACTGATGGAAAAAATTAAAGATGATATAAACAGATGGAGAGACATACCATGTTCTTGGATTTGAAGAATCATCATTGTGAAAATGACTATACTACCCAAAGCAATCTACAGATTCAATGCAATCCCTATCAAACTACCACTGGCATTTTTCAGAGAACTAGAACAAAAAATTACACAATTGGTATGGAAACACAAAAGACCCCGAATAGCCAAAGCAATCTTGAGAAAGAAAAACGGAGCTGGAGGATTCAGCCTCAGTGACTTCAGACTATACTACCAAGCTACCTTAATCAAGACAGTATGGTACTGGCACAGAAACAGAAATATAGATCAATGGAACAGGATAGAAAGCCCAGAGTTAAACCCACACACATAGGGTCACCTTATTTTTGATAAAGGGGGCAAGAATATACAATGAGAAAAGACGGCCCTTCAATAAGTGGTGCTGGGAAAACTGGACACCACTTTGTTTCACCAGGGTGTATCTATGCACATATACATACTCAAATTGTGATAGCTCCATTAAAAATGCTAACCTATTTAAAATGATCTCTGATTATTTCTACCACTCCCAAATGGAGGCCACCAATATTTCCATTTGACCAATAGCTATTTTCATTAGCTCTAGTCACCTAGTGGCATCCAATGTCCTTTCTTCTCCCATTTCATTGAGCCTCACGGAATGCACCCACAGATAATGCCCACTAACCCAAAATCTGTGCCATGTGCTGAATCCTGAAGCTCTTAAAGCCATCAATCTTTGGGATATCAGAGCAGGACTGGAATCCACAAAGAGCCTGAAAGAATGAGTACCAAAATAGCTCCAATATATCCAGAATTTTACATCTTTTAAGAAAACAGTTCTTCCACCTTCTAGCTCTTCCCTTCTAATTCCAAGGTCTCAATTCTTGTCCAAAGAGCCAGGCTGGGAACATATACCATGTCATCCCTTCCATCTTTCTACTCACCCCATTTCCTATGACTCCTTCTTCAACCAGACTCAGAGCTTGGGGAAAAACAAAAAGCTACCTGCATCCCAATCTAGACAGTGAAAAAGACACTTTTATAATAGGGCATTAAAACTCATCGAGATTTCAGAGGCCATCAAAATGATGCCTACATATTTTATATTTCATAATGTGTATCCTTTTAACATTGTGGAAATCTCAATTACCATTTTAAGACACGTAGAATAAGCAACTTAGATGCTCAATACGGCATCATTTTTTTGTTTGTTTTTGTTTTTGCGGTACGCGGGCCTCTCACTGTTGTGGCCTCTCCCATTGCGGAGCACAAGCTCCGGACGCGCAGGCTCAGCGGCCATGGCTCATGGGCCCAGCCACCCCACGTCATGTGGGATCTTCCCGGACCGGGGCACGAACCCGTGTCCCCTGCATTGGCAGGTGGACTCTCAACCACTGCGCCACCAAAGCAGCCCAGGTGTCATTTTAATACAACTGATTAAAATGGGTTACATAATGCATGAGTTAGAAGATTTTTAAATGTAGAAAATATGTAAGAGAAAATAACTTTCATAGAACCACATAATAAATTCTACAATGCCAATAATTAAAGTAGATAAATACCAGAATCTACCATGCCATGTAAAATATGAAGAAGACTGCCTAATATCAATTTTGCAAAGCATTTACACTGTTTACAGAAAATTTACAACACATAAAATCTTTTAACTAAAACTTCTCCTATCAATGTTAGCCACAATTTGATAAACAGTAACTCCCAAAAAACTATTGTCATTTATTCACCACTGATTTCAGTAAATCAAGAAAATGGAAATTTATGATAATATATTTTCTCCTAAATGTGAGTAAGCTTAGAACATTGACACTAAAAAACAAAATAATTTAACTGATAAGATCAGGTTACAACCAGATAGGTCATCACACAATTACTCCAGGAGCTGGGAGGACAAGAGCACAACCAGGGAATCCCCTGTTCTTGGGTATGATTAGATAAATTTGCCTTATAAAATCATTTGTCACAACCAGAGTACATAAATGTTACAATCAAAGGTATGTGATTAAACTTGCATATGCAAATAATTTAAAAGGAGGGGATGATAAGTTTCTACGTCAACAAAATATAAAAGATATGTATTAATTTTCTAAGAAATGTAACTAAGTACAAGTGAATGCTAGCAGGAACATTAAAGGACAGAAATAACAAAACACGTCCCTTAACTTTTTAGGACTTTCTTCACCAAGCTTCCACTTAATTCTTTTCTCATACTATTGGGATAGATTTGTGATCTTTCCCCTTTTTAATGCTCTTTGATGACCTTTCTCCAGATTCTAATACAGCACATTCCATCAACCATTTTTTAAATGCACAATCATTCTGACACACTGAAAATAATCTGAAGTTTCAAATTCTATATAATTAAGTATATTCCGCATCTCATTGTTCAATTAACTTCACTCAGCATAAAACACTCATGAGTCTCTTCTACTCACTCCCTACTTCACTTATTTCAACCCCAAAAGACTGGCTCTTCCTTAACCTGTGCTTCCAGATTACCATTCTTCCTTACTAATTGTTTCTTTACCCACTTCTCAGGATCAGCTGGCTAGATTAAACCAGGGTTGCCTCAGCCTCCTGTCAATGTAATTTGGAATACTTCTTCTAATTCCATCCACACAAAAAGCCTGCTGTGGCCCTGAAAAATGCACCACTCAGATCTCTTGCTATGGGGAACATAGTTGATAGATGGCCCTAACTCCTGCTTTCTGAATCCACCCCCCTGTTCCTGCTGACACCACACTTTCCACTGGTTGCCCCCAGCCAATGACTGAGCATGGGGATGCTGAGGCCAGCCCAAGCTTTCTTATAACTCTGCTGCAGTCTGAGACTCTTCCTAAGCAACTCTTCTTCCTTTCCTCTTTCTCTTACACGTGTTCCCCCCAATAAATCTCTTGCACATCTAGTATATAATGCCATTTTGGCATCCGTTCCTAGAGGACTCAATCTGTTACACCTCCAGCTCCATAGCCAGCCCATCTCTCTCAGCCTCTCGCAGTCCAGCAGGCCCAACATTAACCTAGTATGAACTCTCAGAGTTTCTTATTGCCAAGTAGTTATGACACTAGGAATTTTCTCACTTGAGATACCTTCATACTAAAACAGGTATCTAGTAGACACTCAATGAACATTAATTCTATTTGGTTGCCCTCAAAGCTGCACAGATTAACTTGAGGTTCTGAGAAAAAAACTGAAATTTACTCAGGAAACATAAATTAACTACACATTGTATATCTAGCACTGTGCTAGATGTGAAAAATTTGAAGTTCATTAAGGTATGGTTGCTGTCTTCAAGGAACCCCTGGGCTATTTGTAATAAAGGTAACCCTTAGAAAGCACTGTAGAGTTTGCAAAGCAATTTAAGATACTTTTCCTCACTTATGCCTTGCAAATCCCTTTATATGGGGATAAACAAGGATCCCCTCCTATTAGTTTACTTTTTCGTGAGCCTGGACCCCAGAGGGAGCAGGGCAAGTGCCGAACCACAAGAAAGGGTCAAAGGCAGGAAAACCCCATTTTGCCACATGGAGGACTGAGTTGTATGATTGATAAATCCAAGTCAAACTATTAAGAGAGACATATATATATGGACACTGTCAGGAGTTTAAAACTGACTATATTTGGCTTGAAAAGATGAAAATCCTACCCTCAGTTAAAGCTTTGCTCCTCAGCTGCCAAATCAAACATTGCAATATACTTACCAACTTGCAACACTCTTATGTTTAAATGTAACCACTTTTCTGAAATTTTACCTTCTATAGTTTAGACATAACGAGGAAAGTTTTCTTTTAACTTGAAAATATTTTTAAATGCTTTTAATATTTTGACAAAAACCCTAAGAAATTATGAAAATCCGTCTGAGCGGAAAAGATCAAGGGCCTTCTCAGAAGGTCTTGAAAGCAGACTTGGTTCACATCACACTGGAATCATTGAGGAGCATCTTCTGGGATGACTTCCAGCAGCAGAATGTGCTCAGACTGGACAGCTGCTGCTCTGTTTCCTCCCTCACCCTCCCCCAACATCAGATTTTTCGGATAAAATCAGGACCAAAATTAATATAATGGGGAAAGGAAGTTACAAAAACGAAGCCTGTGCGGTTGGAAAGTACCTTACCTTGAACCATAGCAATATTCTTCTCTTTATTCTTTTTTTGCTCAATACCCCATGAAAAAGTTTAGAAAAACTTTGTAAATTTCTAGGTTGACACATAAAATGTCTTTTTCACCACAGTTTAAATAGCTGCAAAGAAAGTAATTTCCAGAATATTATAAATACTAACATTACTGTTTTAAATGTAGCCAATGGGATATATAGGTATCATCAATTTGATACCATCATCTATTTTATTAATAAATAAGCAAATACATGACAAGTTTTTCTTTAATTATAAAAAATTTGTCTTTGTCCTTTTTCTTCTTGAGATGATTATTTCATGTGGCTTCCCCTTCAGCATCTATAGAATATGATTTTAAAGTAATTGTTTTATGCTCAAAACTACTTTTGACCACCTTAGCATACTTCTTTGCTACAAAAATATGTCTATAAATTGAAATTGATTTTTATTGCCTGTGATCTTAAACATCTAAGAATTATAAGTTTCCTTCTGGAATGAGGTATTGCTATAACAATTATTAGTACATCATAATAATAAATAATAATTACTATTAAAGGTAGTAGTAAATAATTGATCAAGACAGTATAAATGTTTCACAAATTTTGGTGAGTAATTACTAAACAAAAAGAAAAATGCATTGGAAATGTTTATCTTAATAAGATGAATTAGGGGTAGTGCTTATGGCTTCTTGATTGAAGAAGACTGCTAACACCAATACTTTGAATTTGTCCCTTCCCCACTCTCTTCTCCAGAGGCTTTTACAGCACTGAGCACAGCAGCGTGATAAGTTCAAGATGGATGAGAGGTCTGCATTTGGTATGACATGGAAAAGGAGCAACTTTGAAAGGGGAAGTGGGAATGGAAAACAACAGATGAGTTATCAAACAAATCAATTTTGTTAGAGTACATATGGAAGTTGAACAAATGAAAACTGATACACTTAAAACCACTTTAACTCACATAGGCCTTGTTAAGCTTCCAAATGCCTCCCAGTAGAATCTGTGAATGTGGTTCTATTTGTCTGACTGATAGAGATGAAGAAAACTCCCCACATCACTCTATGAAACAGCAGCACAGGGCCCCTGTGCAACACCCTCACCTCCACAGGGAATCACCCCCAATCCTCTTATCTTAGGGATGCTACTGTACTTAATTATCAAGCTCTGTTAAGCTATGAATTTAAAAAATTAATTTGGTAAAATCCTAATTACCCAATCCTTGATGAAGTTTACATTTTGTGAATATTGGTTCATTTACATCTTTTTAGCTTTAAGACTTCATTTAAACTAGCCTAGCAAAAATGAGCGATCAGCTGAACTAGTCAATAAACAAATTCTTAGTGGGCGCAAACTACATGCTCAACTTTGTATTAAATCATGAAATGGTCTCAAAATAAACGAGAAGCATGGACCTTATCCTCTGAGAGTTGCAGTCTTCCTGGAGAAAATTATATATTGCCCCTAGAAAAGATGTAACTAATAAGACAATACCCTATAACAATACAATATATAAATATAATACGATTTAATGCAATATAATAAACACACTATAACTTAATTGCCACATGACAAGTCCACGGGGAAGACATAACTATGGAATAGGAATTACATGAAATGAACAAAGAACTTTTACAGTGGAGATAATATACAGGGATTTGCAATATTTAGCCAATATTGCCCCTGAAGGGCATATATATTGGCTAACGTTCTGGACAAAAATGAAATCTATAATTAGCTTTCAGAAAAATGCCAATCAATGAGGGCTATGGTCTAAATGTTTATGTCCCCTGAAAATTCATATGTTGAAATCCTAATGCCCAGTGTAATGGTATTAAGTGAGGCTCTGAGAGGTGCTTAAATGGGAGTGATTTTATGAAAGACCCCAGAGAGCTCCCTAGCACCTTCCACCATGTAAGGACAAAGCAAAATGACAGCTGTCTATGAACCAGGAAGCCCTCAATTAACGTCTGCCAGCACCATGATCCTAGAATTCTCAGCCTTCAGAAATATGAGAAACAAATGTTTGTTGCTTATAAGCCATCCAGTCTATGGTATTTTAGTACAGCATCTCAAGAGGACTAAAGCAGTGAGATACTACTTACCATCCACTAGGATAACTATATTCAAAAAGATAAATAACAAGTGTTGGTAAGAATGTAGAGAAACTGGGCTTCCCTGGTGGCGCAGTGGTTGAGAGTCTGCCTGCCGATGCAGGGGACATGGGTTCGTGCCCCGGTCCGGGAAGATCCCACATGCCGCGGAGCGGCTGGGACCGTGAGCCATGGCCACTGAGCTTGCGCATCCGGAGCCTGTGCTCCGCAACGGGAGAGGCCCCAGCAGTGAGAGGCCCGCGTACCGGGGAAAAAAAAAAAAAAAAGGAATGTAGAGAAACTGGAACACTCCTACACTGCTGGTGGGAATGTAAAATGGTGCAGCCACTTTGGAAAAATTTGGCAGCTCCTCAAAATACTAAATATAGGGTTACAATATGACCCAGCAATTCCACCCCTAGGTATAGATGCAAGATAAATGAAAACATGTTTCTACAAAAACTTGTACCCAAATATTCACAGCAGCATTATTCATTATAACCAAAAAGGAAAAACAATCCAAATGTCTGTCAATTAATTAATAGATAATATTAGTAAAAAGGAATATTATTCAGCAATAAAAAGAAATGAAGTACTGATGTTTAATGCAACATGGATAACCTTGGAAATATTATGCTAAATGAAAGAAGCCAGTCGCAAAAGGCCACATATTGTATAAATTATTTTATATGAAATGCCCAGAATAAGCAAATATACAGAGACAGAAAGTAGATCATGGTTGCCTAGGGCTGGGGAGATGGAGGGATTGGGGGATAATAGCTAATGTGCAAAGAATATCTTTTGGGGTGATGAAAGTGTTCTAAAATTTATTGTGGTGATGGTTTCAAAACGCTGTGTATATACCAAAAACCATTGAATTGTACACTTTAAATTTGTAAATTGTATGGTATGTGAATTATAGCTCAATAAAGCTGTGACTTTTTTTAAAAAAGGAAGCTTCCTTTAAAAAGGAAGTCTAAATTTTTTCCACATGGATTCTATCTTCTTTTTGGACCATTCTCTCAAGTCATACAAAGACATGTACTTATTTCTACTCTTTTAGTCCAGTGTTTTCTGAGGCACTTTAGAACTATTTGGGCTGAACCTGCAGCCATGTGGGTGGCCCCATCCCACCCTGTGCTCAGGGTCAGCCCACTCCCCTTGAAGAAGCATGAGCCACTCCCATTGATTTGGAACATTGTCCATCTGTTTCCCCTTCTTTCTTTTGTTGTTGAATAGCAATGTCCTGACTATTAAGCTCCAAAGGTTTTAGGATTAACTCTAGCTTTCTCATACTATCAGCTGAAGAATGTGGTGGAAAATAATGCTAAAACATAGTCGGGCCCTGATTTATTTTTCATTTGCCTTTGAAATAATTTATGTGCTTTATATCACAGATTGAAATTATTAATTGTATTTTGGATGTAATATCAGCATTCCCAGAGCATAATACTCTCACTGAATAGACGGTTGATGGAAAAATATCTGAGGTGTTTCTAGTATTCAGGGAAAAGCAACTGCAGAACCAAACACTTGTTTTAGAATAACCATAAAATGTGTGATACATATGCAAATAATAAAAAGTTAGTGATTTTTATCCTTTAGCTGCTTCCAGAACTATAATCAACACCTCACTTGTGTCAAAAAATAAAGCAAAGCATATCATACAAGCAAATATACCTTAAATATTTTATTAAATGGTTTCTTTCAAACCAGTGTCTTATCTCAAGCCTGGGGACCATAGTTAATTAATTACCCATCCATGCACCTGAAAAAGGCAGGAAGAGCCAGACATGTTAAAAAAAAAAAAAGTCCTAGACCAAGATGCAAGAGACCTGGGTTTACATCCTGGACCTAACATTTAATAACCATGGCAATTTTGTCAAAACTATGAACATCTCTGAGCCTCTGCTTCTTTGTCTCTAATATGGGTATAATAAAAATTGCCCTGCCTTTACCACAGGACAGTTCTTAGAAACAAATATAAAAGTATTTGGAGAAAAATATAAAAGATACATACAATATTAAGAGTTATACGTTGGATGAGAGAATTGGACCGTATTCAGTATGAGGTCACCTCCTCTCCCTTTGATTACCTTCTTATTTGCAAGCATTGACTCCCTTGGAAGAGTAATATGTATTGAGTATCTTTCCTGGTAATGACAGACTTAAACACTTTCTCTGGCATTTTGGTTCATTCTTACATCATTGCATTTTTCATTGAAGAATCCAAGGATAAAAGAGATTGAGTAAAAAAGCTACATGGATAATGATTTTATAACAGGAATTAAAACTTAACCCTAAATTCATGTTTTTTCTACTACATGATACTTTGGGGTGGGGGGCAGATTCTCCTTTCCTAGATCTCCTTTAAAGCAACCAAATTACAGTGTCCACCATCCATAGACCAGGAAATGGGAAGGCAAGATTACCTGAAGATTGTTATCAAGCTCAGATGGCAACAGGTCCCAATTTGCTCATGACAATCTCTGTCTTTGCTGGTTGTCCTAATATAATTATCAACAGTGCCCCCCTTTCACTCTCAAAAATGTTTTGGTTTGGACCTGAGATGCTAACACTGTCTTTACACCATGAAGGTTAATCAGAATCATCAAGGAATTAGATCAGTACTTCTCAACTGTCATTACTGGACATCAAAATTATAGATTTGTAAATGTGCTACAGATTTAGATATTTTTTTAAAGTTGTATGAAGTTAAGCTAAAAGGGAATATAGATGCTTGAGGAAGATAAAAACCAGGTGAGCAACTAGACTGAAGAGACAACAAAGACAAGAGAAATAAAGAAGTCATGGAAATGTAAATGAAGAATTGCAATACTGGATGTGTCAACATATTTGTAGAAAAATAACTCACTTACTCATAAGATATTTTAAAAGACTGTTTGTAAAAGCAAGGTACTCCCCTAACACTTGATATTATCCCTTCCCAGGAAGCAAGTACAGTGAATAAGAATTCATTTCCCACTCCCCAAAGGGACATTTTAGCTAGGTTGATTATTTTGGCCCCTGTATGGTTTCCAGTGACCCACCCCTCAGAAAGAGTATCAGTCTCAAACCAGTACTTGGTTTGCTTCTCATCTACCTCCTGATTTTAAAATAACCACAGGGATATGTCACTTTTTACTCTTGATGTTGCCAATCTTAATATTTTCTTCTTTCTTGCTGAATTATCTAATTCTTACAATGCTTTTGCTATTTAAATTCAAAGTTGTAGGTACACATGGTGATGATGTGGAGCAACTAGAACTCTCATTTACTGCTGGTGGGAGTATAAATTAGTATAATCACTTTATAAAATTCGATGTATCTACTATAATTGAACATACATTACCCTTTAACTCAGTGAATCTTCTCCTAGATATAAACCCAGCAGAAACGTGTCCATATCTGCACCAAAAGACGTATTCAGAAATGTTCATAGCAGCATTATTCATAGCAGCCCTTAATAGCAAACAACCCAAATATCCATCAACGTTAGAATGGATAAATAAATTGTGGTTTAGTCATATAATGAAACACTATACAGCAATGAAATGAGAGGAAATGAAAATGAAAAAAACTACTACTCCTCTATATAACAAAGATGCACTATTCACAGTCATGTTTAATGAAATGAACTGGACTCAAAAAAAGTTTTATGTATGATTCTTTTTATGTAAAATTTGAAACAGGCAAGTCTAATGCATCATGTTAAAGTTCAGTTACTTCGGGAAGGAAATGAAGTTGGTGAGAGACATGGCAACAGAGACTTCTGAGGTCTGGTAGTGTTCTATTTCTTGATCTGTGTGAGGTCATAAGGTATGTTTTCCTTGTGACAACTCATTGAGCTGCATATTTATGATTTGGTATATATATATATATATTGCTGTATATATATTAAGCTGTGTATATATTATACTTTGTAACAAGAATATTCATTAAATTATGCATTTTTTCACAATAAGTCTAATTAACATCTATCATCACACATAGTTACACATTTTTTTCTTGTGATGAGAGCTTTTAAGATCTACTCTCTTAGCAACTTTCAAATATACATTATTATTGACTATAGTCACCATGCTGTACATTACATCTCCAGAACTTATTTATTACTGCAAGTTTATACCTTTTGCCCCCCTTTACCCATTTCATCCACTCCCCACCCTCTTTGGCAACCACCAATCTTTTCTCTGTATCTACAAGTTCTATTTCTTCTTTTTAGATTGCACACATAAGTGAGATCATACAGTATTTGTCTTTCTCTAACTTATTTTAATTAACGTAATGTCCTCAAGGTTCATCCATGTTTTGCCAATGGCAGGATTTTCTTCTTTTTATGGCTGAATAATATTCCACTGAATATATTTGCCACAGTTTTTTAATCCATTCATCTGTTGATGGGCACTTAGATTGTTTCCATGTCATGGCTATTGTAAATAATGCTGCAGTGAACATGGGGGTGCTGATATCTTTTTGATTTAGTGTTTTTGTTTCCTTCAGATAAATAACCCGAAATGGAACTGCTGGATCATGTAGTAGTTCTACATTAAAAGATCCTTTGGCTGTTATGTGGAGAAAGCAATTTCTGGGAGAAGAGTGGATGCAGAATCAAACATGGAGCCTGTTGAGATGGTTCAGTTAAGACATGAACTTAGACCAGGGAAGGGAAGGGAAAATGGAAGAAAGTGAAAGCACTGGTTTTGAAGATTGAACTAACAGACTTGATGGGAAAGGAAGCAGTGAAGAAAATGAAGAAAATAAAGCTGACTCATAATTTTTGAGTTTGACCAACTGTGTGATGAGAATGACCAGAGGGTTGGATATGGGGGTGGACATCAACATCTAGTTTTTTGGAATATAAAGTGTGAAATGTCAAAGTTGTCAGAAGGATATATGAATTTGAAGCTTGGAAACAGCAACAGCTAGAGCTATAAATTTAGAAATCATCTCTATTTATAGCCATTAAATTGGAATGCTTCATAACTTGATTCTCAACCCTGCTTTTTTCAAAATTTTATCAGTGACTCTGTAAAAAGGTATAAGCAAAATCATGGTTTAACAGTAATTTAAGACACTGAAAACAGTCAAAAATAAGAAAATAACTCAAAGCATGACACTATTTAATAGGAATAATATAGTCATCCTCTTAGATTCAAATCATTAATTACTTCATACTAGCAGTGTGACCTAACCAAAATACAAATGAGTATGAAAGACTTAGAGATTTCAATATCCAATAGGATTAATTTGAATCAGCACTAGGAGAGAGTAGCCAAAAACATCAAAACAGTCTAGTGGCCAATATGAAGAAGGTAATATAGTATTCTTGCTCTACCCTGCACTGCTCAGACCCCAGACCAAGTGTTATACTTTAAGTGTGGTTTTTGAGATACGGAGCAGGTCCAGAGAATAAGAAAATTATAAGAAGCATTTGGTAACAGTGACACGTGAAGAACAACTAAGGAAATAAATCTGTTTAGCTAGAAAAGAGATTCAGTAGGGACAGGGGTTGGTGTTCAGAAACTACTTTCAAGAGCTGACATTTCACACTTTTTTTAATCTGTAGAAGTCAGAAGATGATAGAGAGATAAAGAAAAAGAAAGAAAGAGATAGAAAGAAGGAAGAGGAAGGAAGGAAGGGAGGAAGGGAGGGAGAGAGGGAGAATTTTAGGTAGATAGATGACCCTGGCACATATGATGAAGAATGTTATAACAACCATATTTGGGTTGCTTTATAAATTCCCCATTGCTAACTATTCCAACAGAGCCTGTGTGCCACTTATGAAGATTCATTGATGGGTGATCATTAGTCTAGAACCTCTAAAGTTCTTCCCAACCCTGAGATATTGTTAGTAAGACTGTGACTGGGGAAAATAACACTTTGAAAAGGAAGGGAGCAAGAAAGAGAGAGGAAGGAGAGGAAGAAAGGGGAGAAAAAGGAAAACAGTTCTGTCATGGAAGCTCTTTCTCTGGCAGGAAAAAACAAACCAACAAGAAAACACTGAAGAAACTTAGGGGAAAATAAGATCCATGGCAGGAATGTAGACTTCTAAAGTAGGTTTTAATAGCCCAAAACATCTCCCTACACCTAAAAGAAATTTAACTGCATTTTAATCTTTTCCTAAAGGACAGTCCAACTCTTATAGATTATCAGCATCCTATAGCTAAAAATAACTTAAGCCTAAACAGTTTTTATTTGTCACCTCTTGCTTCTTCTATTATGCTATCTTTTTAATAAAAAAGACTTGCAATACATACATGGTGAAATTGGATAGGCTTTTCCAAGACAGTAAAATAATAACTCTTATTTTTTGGCTCAAACATTTAGCTATTTGTGCTCTACTCCTTCAGAAAATACTTTGCTTTCATAGTAAGAGTCTTCAGAACCAAGTAATTTGAGTAGCATGCCCTTTACAGCAACATTCTGCAAATTCTACTATTTCCAAATAAAGTAGTGTGCAGTTTTTCAGGACCACAGTGTTTTACTATCTAAGTTTATTTTCAGTGACTTGTTTATCCAAGAGCTTCCAATGACCATAATATTATTTAAAAAGGGAAAAAAAGCTTATTTGTTAGTAAAATGTGTAATTATGTGAATATATATAGACTGATAATAAGTGAGAAGCAAGATTTTTATATTCACTTACTATTATTAAGGGGAAAATAGTCACTCTACCTATCTGGTAAATAATTGTTATCATATCCCAAAAGTGAGATGGTGACATAAATACAGATGTTATAGGAAACTGTGTATATTTCAATGAAGTTTGTTGTTTCTCTTGAGGTTAGCATGATGAGAATGTTCTGAATGCTTCAAAGAATTCCTTTTTTTTTTTTAAGAAAATGCAAACATCTACTAAAGTTGCTTTTGAAATAATACATTTATTCATTTAGTAATTATTTAACTAGAGAAGAATTACCTTATTCAGACATACAAGAATGTCAATAGTCCTACTGGTAATGAATTTAATAAAGTAACTTTAAAATCTATATTTGGATCCAATCCTCTCCCTATTCTAACAAGGAACCTGGAAGTTAATAAGCAGTTGGCAGGCAGTGAGGGTCTAACTAGGCTTCAGTGGCCCAGAAAGAATGGATACAGACACCTGAACTGACTAATTTATTTCATGTCTTTATGTAGTGTAGAAATGTGCCTTACAGTTTCATGTAACCACGGAACAAAAATAGACATTCTTTTAGTAAACTCTCTGGAAACAAAATTCTTCCCAGATATTTATTGATAGGAAAATATAATCTAAAAATTCTTCTGCCCAGCCCCTTGGCAGTCGCCCAGTCTTCCATCTGCTCCATGCAATTGGATTCCCTTTGCATTTTTGCTTTTTTTTTTTCCCGTTGCGGAGCACAGGCTCCGGACGCGCAGGCTCAGCGGCCATGGCTCATGTGGGATCTTCCCGGACTGGGGCACGAACCCGTGTCCCCTGCATCGGCAGGCGGACTCTCAACCACTGAGCCACCAGGGAAGCCCTCCCTTTGCTCTTGACTCCCAGATGACTCTCGCAAGAATTAAAGTTCACCTAACAGACACCAAAGCAGTAATTTACAAGAACCAGGTAGAAGGTATTCTGTGTTTTTGTCTTTATTCTTCTATTGGAAATATGCAATAATACTAAAATTTATTAAAAACAAAAACAAACAAAACAAGCAGACAAAAAACTTCCCATACTTTTTTCTTTTGACTAATGTAAATTAACTGTGTCATTTTTAAAAGTTGGCATTTACTCTAAATGAAAAGTAGAATAACATTTGCAAAAACAAGAATTACTAGAGAAAACAAAGGCTTCAAATTGAACTAAAATATTTTTTTGTCCAAAATAAAACCCCAAATTAAGAAAACAACCTCTTGATCTTTTGTTTTGATAACTAGTAATCTTATTGTGCACATTTCAGTTGGTATTTGAAAAACATTTAACTATGCAGCTTTGCAGAAATATGTTCCCATTTGAACGTAGAGGAAGTTGTACTTAGTAAGAGTTTAATTTGAAAGTTAGTGCTCACCAACACTTAGTGCCTACTTCATGTTCTGGAAAGATAAAATACCAAAGTCCTGGGGAGATGTCTTATTTATACATACAGTATTCCAGAAATCAATGGGATGCTCAAAAGATTAAACAGGAACATCCTTTATTTATGGAAGACAGGATAAAAAAAATCCAAAATTAATTGTCATGCATTGTTTTGAATGAGAATAGAATGACGATCCTCTCAGTTCTAGTCATGAATATAGACTTTGCAGGAGTGTACCTTCTTCCTCGTCTAATTTCTAATAGCTAAGTATTCCCAAACAAAAGTTAATTCTGGAAATTCTTGTGTATGAAAAGAGGTTATGGCCAGAGGTGGTACTATTTGAAACAGCCAGAAGATTAAGCTGGCACCAATTACAAACTAGCTACTGTGCGTTAATACTAAACTCAGAATTTGCTGGTTCACTCAGAATTTGCTGGTAAAGGTTAATTTTACCCAAAATGTGAACAGAGACAAGTGATAGGTAAGAAAAAAAATGAAAAAGCTTTTATTAAATACCATACAACTCTCTGGCACCAGTCCACAAAAGTTAATTATTGAATAACTTTAATAACAGACATTTTTTATCTGTTCCCTTAAACTTTTTTGTGGGGGCCCTGGGGAGGGGATAATTGGAGGGTAGCGGTGAAGGGGGGAGAAGATGAAAAGATACATGAATGAAGATGGAGTACGGGACAGGAAGTCATGGAAGGAAGTTTATGCAAAGCCCACTATCCACAAAGAGAATGACTCATGCAAGATACTGCAGGTCTTTCCAAGTTTCTCAGGCTTTGCCTTGCTGCCAGCAAACAAGTCTGGGAAGGGATGCTTAAAGGACTTGGTAAGCAACCAGCTAGCTGTTCCACCAACAAATCCATGAACTTCTCAGTTAAGGTCACCTAAAGCTTGCAAAAGCTATTCAGGTGCTGAAGAGTGTCAAAACTTACTAAGTTTTACAGCCTTAAGATGGAATCAAGAAGTCCCCAAATCTCACTTTTCCAGCTATAATCATTCAAACAGCCCTGGCCTTTGTAAGGAAAATGTAGGAGGCTGCAAGGTAGATAGGGCAGAGCAGTTGTTTCTTTTTGGTCTCTTAATGAGGTATATGTACATCCCTCAAATAATACCAGTGTTATATTGAAAATCTGCAATTTAACTGATGATAATAAGTTCTGAAATTTTTACAGGACAAACAAGTATCCTTAAGGTTAATTTTAAAAATCCCTGGAGTTTCTGACAAATTGGTATTACAATTCTGAGCTTTAAGCATGGGTTTGTAAATAGACAGCTGGAGCTTAATTATTCCCATTCACATGAAGAACTGTTTCAGCAGTATCTTATCCAATGTTCTCACCCCAGGAAAGGAGGGAAAAGGTGGTTTTGGCCTCCAGGGGACATTTGGCAATGTCTGGAAATATTTTTGGTTTTCACGACTGGTGAGTACTACTGGCCTCTAGAGGGTAGAGGTCAGGGATGCTGCTAAACGTCCTGCAATGCACAGGACAGTCCCCACAACACAGAATCGTCTGGTCCAAAATATGAATAGTGTTGAAGCTGAGAAACCCTGCCTAATCCAAATGCTTTAAATATGATCAAACCATAATAGTGAAATCAAGAAGTCATTATTTTCATTAATAACCAGTTTTCACAAAGGTCGTTTGAACAGAACCTGCCTAAAGTTGTATGTAAGCATACAGAGGGAATATATATATATATACATATGTGATCTGGAAAAAATTAAAAAACTGAAGAGAAAAATAGATATTTTTATTCATAAAAGTATTCACATACAATTTTCAAGGAACCAGAAATATAACCTTCTTTCTTAGGCACTATGCTGAGAAAGGTGAAGAACAAAATGGTTATAAACTATCCTACTCAAAAATACTAATACATTATCAAGTGGTTATTCTTCAAATATATTAATAACCATTGGAAAATCAGCCCTCTTGTACCAGTGCAGAAAATAAATGCACCGGTATGGGATTTGTTATGAAATTTTTTAGTTCCTTGGGTTATAGGGCAATTTTAAAAAATTAAAGAGAGCTTACTGGAGAGCTATTCTGTGGTATGGAAGATCCTAGAGAGTGCTCAGCCATTTAGCTCCCACCCACCTCCTCTCTTCCCCCTTTTCTGGTAGATCTCCCACTTAGAGGAAGCAGGATACTACTTGCTGTGGTAATCACTCTGGTTTAAACTCCTTGAGGACAATAGTAGCTAAGATTTTCTAAGCATTTACTAATAAGATAAGCAAAATCATTGTTACAGCTCATCTCAAAAAATTTTATGTATTAGAATGGTGAGGTGGACAAGAATTTCATCAAAATAAGAACCTTCACTGCAGCACTATTTACAATAGCCAAGATAAGGAAGCAACCTAAATGTCCATTGATAGTTGTATAGATAAAGATGTGGTATATATATACAATGGAATATTACTTCACCATAAAAAAGAATGAAATAATGCCATTTGCAGCAACATGGATGGACCTAGAGATTAATACTAAGTGAAGTAAGCCAGACAAAGACAAATATTGTATGATATCACTTACATGTGGAATCTGGAAAAAAAAAGATACAAATGAACTTAAATAAATACAAAACAGAAATAGACCCACAGACATAGAAAACAAACTTATGGTTACCAAAGGAGAAGGGGTGGGGGAGAGAGAAATTTGTAAACAAATGGACAAATGAATTGTTCTCTTTTAAGCTCCACATTAAATACAACAAATCTAGATGGGTCTGGATGAGTTTCTTTTAACTTAGGTTTTAGAGACACTTTTTCATCGATACCTACCATTTTACAAATGAATCTATAAGCTATCCCATTAAAACCAAGTTAATTTTACCTTCCTTTTGGCCTCCTCTCCCTGCCACCTGAAAAAATGAGTCAATTACTTGTGATAACTATTGCAAATGTCTTACTAATCCCACTAGAAATGTAAATGTGGCAAGAGGACAGAGAAGGATAAGGAAAGAAGCCCTAATGCCAGATTTTCAGCCACTGCTTACGCCCACTCTAGCACTATGGGAATGACTTTCTTCTTTGGATGAAACATCTGGAAATCTTAAACTTCAAACTTGAATTTTAAGTTTGAGGAAAATAAGTTTGTACAAAATGTTATTTAGCCGTAAACTCTCTCTTCTTTTCCATCTCCTGGTTAATTGATATAACGGATTTCCTTAAGGATTAATGTTTTCTATTCACTTTGATAAACAGTTGTTGGGCAACAACTCTAGAAAAGTCCCAACTCTCAGAGTCAAGTGTGCCTTGGTGAATAGAGGAAGTAGAGAAATATAGAAAAAGCAATAAGCAGAATGTCTAAGTCATCACTTTGGAATTAATTGAACATAGATAAAATTGGGAAAGAAAATAAGAAATAAGGGAATGGGCAAGCAGAACCACTTCTGGGAGAGAAGGGGCAAAGTTTGCATAACATTCAACTATGTTAACACTCTACAGCGTTACAACACTGCCATCCATACGCAGTAGTAGCAGTACGTAAACTTTTTATTTAATTATTAGACTATTGAGTTTTGGCTCCAAAGTATTTTTCCAATTCGGATCCTGCTGTTTTTTCGTATATTTTCAAAAATAGTCTTTTTCTTTCAGAAGAAGTAATTCTTCAAATCTAGTTCACACAAGGGGATTTGATATGTTCAGTGAGTTCCTGTATTCAGCAATACCTACTGGGTGCCTACTCTGCCTTAGGCTCTGAGCAAGCTGCAGGCACCCCCTCAAGTCTAGGACTCATTATTTTGCTTTCAGCAAATTTTCACTAGGTGCTTTTCCTCCCCCATGTGTAAGTCCACCAGACCTTAAACCCTTTATGAACATGCAAGCTCCTCCCTTCTGAAAGCGTTTGTGTGAGTAGTTCACAGGCTGGTTCATCTACTGCAGTGTGGCTTTATGAAAGGGGTTTGTTTACATGGTTCCTACAAGGTAGTTGCAGATGTGACTGCATCTTAGAGATACCTGAAATCTTTCAACAGGATCTGATCCAAATGAAAAGTAAGTTATAATTTAGAGAGAGAGTGGAAAAAAAAAAAAATCAGACCTCCCCTTATGGTCTGAAGATGCAAACCCATAGGGGTTAGGAGGCTCATGTACCAAGTTTCATATTCTCATGGTGCCTCCAGCTGACTCACATACTCTGGGTACTGGGATAGCTGAAGAGCTGATGCGCTTGCGGGGTCCCCTGGCACTTGCAAGGTTGCCTGGCATTCAGGTGTGTTATGGCTTCTTATCTCACAGTACAGCAGTAACAACGTTGATTGGAAGCGTACTGTGTGTAGGGACCACGTAAGAGGTTTACTTGAATTAATTCATTTAATTCTCACGGGACAACACTGTGAAGCAGGCACCACTGCTCCCATTTTACAAGGAGGCAGCTCCTTATAAGGAGGCTTCCAAGAGGCTCGGTACCTCGCTCCGGAGCACACAAGGTAAACGGTAGTGCCTACAGGTGAAGACAGGCCTTCATATTCGATACCTCCACGCTCTTAACCACCAAGCTGCCTCGCTGCAGTGTGTCCGTTATCCCTGGGTCAACCTGCCGGCTCTTACGCATCCAGTTCTAGGTGTCGTGCAATGTGACCCAAGAAGCCTTCCTGCCCCTTGAGGGCCGAATTCGGGTCCTCATCCCCGAGACACGCTTCGCCCACCTGGGCAGGGCCGGGATCTGCCTGGTTGGACATCCCCCTGATCCCTCTCCTGGCCTGGGCCGGACTGGAACCCGACCAGGGACGGGCGGCGGAGTGCGCGGGGAGGGAGCCATCTCGCGGGCTGCGTTCGGCCCCCGCCCCCTGGCCGGGCCGAGGGGCGGGACTCCGGCCGCGCGGGCCCGGGAGCAGAAGCCGGCAGCGGGAAGCTACCGCCGTCCGGGCCGCTCTGGGAGAGGCGAGGCGAAGCGAGGCGGGGCGGGGCCGACCGCCACGGGAAGGGGAAGCCGCGCGGGCCGGGAGCCGCGCTGCGCCAGCCGGGCTGCAGCTGCCGCACACCAAGCGCTGAGATGGGGCTGGAGACCGAGAAGGCGGATGTCCAGCTCTTCATGGACGAGGACTCCTACAGCCGCCACAGCAGCATAGATTACGCCGACCCCGAGAAGTTCGTGGATCCGGGCAGCGACCGAGATCCCCACCGGCTCAACTCGCATCTCAAGGTGAAGCCTGGGGCGGGCCCTACCCTGGACCTGAGGCTGACCCAAGCCCCCGCCAAGGCCTGGGAGTGGGGGTGCCCCCTCTAACTTGCTCCGACCCCAACTCCCACCCTCGCCACTGAGTCAGCGCCGCAGGGTACGGGATCCGGATTCCCTCTGTGGGGCCGCCTGAGTAGCCAGGAATTCTTAGCCAAATTCCTGTCCGCCCACCATGACCCTAAGAGAAGGTGGGGCACCGCAGCCAAGTCTTTCTTTCTTGCTTCTCCCACCCCGAGCTCTCCCGTATCCTGGAGAGGCAGGTTGGGCGACAGTTCAGGATCCCTGAGTCTTGTCTCCGCAGGTGGGATTCGAGGATGTGATTGCAGAGCCCGTGTCTACACACTCTTTTGACAAAGTGTGGATCTGCAGCCACGCTCTCTTTGAAATCAGCAAATACGTGATCTACAAGTTCCTGACGGTGTTCCTGGCCATCCCCTTGGCTTTCGCTGCGGGAATTCTCTTTGCCATCCTCAGCTGTCTGCACATCTGGTGAGAAGGGGCACACTGGGGTGGACCGGCTTTCTGAAACGTAGGAATGTTCTTTGCCCCCTGCCCCCTGCCCTCCCCTTCTCCCAGGCCGGCTTGCAGGCGAAAGAAGGTACATCATCTCTGAACGCAGTAGCAGAACTGGGAGGCGTTGAAGGGTAGTGTGCTTTCTTTAGAATTGTAGGTTGGGTTAGGAGTTTAAACAGAAGAAGGAAGGTCCCTCTGTCCACGGGTGTGATCTTCCTTCGAATGCTAAAGCCCAGCTGACTGTGGAGGTGGAGATCTGGAAGCCATGCTTCCAGCCACAGGCTTTTCTCTCATAGGGCCCTGTTTTGACTTGTGCCCATGGTTCGGGGCAGGGCTCTTATTTCTTTCACCACCTTTTATTCAGTCACCACCTGTGCTTGGGGTAAAACAAAAGAGATCTCTGAGCAGAATGCCAGTGACAGTATCATTGCAGAGGGATGTCAGACCTGGTTAAGCAGTGCTATGGAGAGGCGGCTCCAATCCTGTCACTGGCAAATGGCAAGGATGAGAACAGACGAGAGGCAAGATGTGTGCAGTTAAGGTGAAGGGGCCCCCAGCACAAACGAATGAAACTCAAACTGCAGGATAATGAAATGAGAAGGCTTCCAAGTTACTTTCTCACCTATGAGGCACCAACAGGAGTGGCATCTAGTAAAAGGGGAAATAAATATAGAAACCTATTGGACATTTTGGGACATTTTGAGTAACTTTATTCACACACAAAATGCATCATAAAGCTATAGAGAACATTTCTAAGCATTAAAAAATTTAAAAGGAGATGTCATATTTTACCAAGAAGTTTTGTTATTGTTGTTTTTAAAAATGTCCACTTTATTCTGAGAGGAAGAACATTCAGATTATCCCCTGTATGGCAACAATTGCCAAGCTTGTCTTTTAGGGCAGTCCTGCAGAAATATATAACCCCACATGTCTCCATGTCTTTCATAATCACTTTATATGGTATTGCCACACCCTAATACATGTTGTGTTCATTGTTAGAAGTTATGAAATTGTTCTCCATTCCCCTTTACCATCTGAATCAATTTCTTTAGTCAGTTAGCTAGCTAGTTAGTTCAACCAAGAAAATTTATTGAGTGCTTAGGTTGTGCTGGGCACTGGACCCAGAATGAATAAGATGCAAGATCTGCCTTCAGCTTACTCACAGCACATCAGGACAACTGGCTAGGTACAGAGGTGGCTGCTGAGGAAAACCCAGCTAGATCTGTGGAGGAGGGAAGCACAGGGAAGGCTTTTAAAAAGAAAAGGGTCTACAAAGGCTTTTAAAGGATAAATTGAAGTTCACCCAATAAGTAAAGGATAAACAACAAACATCAATTTAATTTGATCACTAAAAACTGTAAACAATTAAACTATATTGAAAGTGCCAAAAAACTGCCAGAGGAATGAAAATCTTTGCCTGTTTACATGAGCAGATCAACAAAGGATGTATATAGTTAAGCTTATATTTTGACATTAGCACATGAATTTTTTTTAAAGATGCCCAAGTCAGTGCATAAAATTTTGGATTCCTAATTGAATAAAACCAGTCATCTAAACTCTATGTCCATTTTCTCACTTTCCAAAATGTGAAAAACTGAGTGACCACATAACATATTGTGAAATGTTGGCTATGAAGCTATTTGGAAACATAGAGTGCCAGTCAACAAAGCTAGGCTTTCCTAAAGCACTTGTGGAATAACTGACAACAAAAAGGTTTCCATTTACTAAATGGCGGAGAGATATAAGTAAAACTACAATTAACCAAATGATGCTTCTCTCCACCTGGCTCTCCTGAGAATGGGAGATGTTTTTTGTGTAGTGCTTCCAGAGGTGAATCATCAAGCCACTTCTTTTTCAGCCACAGAAAATGTATTATTTAACTATAGCTTATTTTTCAAATTACATTCATGTGGGACATTAATATTTAACTGTCATACATTTGTCATCAGGCAGCTGTGATTGCAAGTAGAGGAGTAACTTAAAACAAAAATGTTTAAAAGTTAGTTTATACCTTGATAAAATAGATTTATCATTAATGGATCACATTCCAGTGACACAATAAGACCAGATCAAGGAGAGGCCTTATAGAAGAGCAAACCCATTTGAGTAAACTTTTTTTCTTGGTGATCAAAGCTATGAAAATATGCAGTAATAAGTTCTTTGAACCACACTGCATGGTCACAATGGATCTGACTTTAGATTATTTAAACAAACAAACAACAAAAACAAAACACTCAGAACTCAGTCTGGTGATGCTGGATCCTAGGCCAGAAGTACAGGTCACTAGGGACCGGTGAATTGGTTTGAGTCCATACCATAAACTGAGGTATATGCCATTTGGCAACCACAGGTTATTGGTCATAAGTGGATCATACCAAAGAAATGTGGCTTGGACCCCTCTACCTTTTATTTTTGCTGGGATGCAATTCAAATAAATGGTCCAACTGATGGAAATTCAGTAGTAGCAGTCTCATTTTCCAGAAGACTTTTTAATACAGCAAATTGCTGTGACAAGGCAGTCTTATGGCACTATAGCTAATACAAAGCTAAACAAAAGTCCCAGTTCTAATGGATTTATTATCCAATGGATAAATATATAATCTTGCTAAAATAAATAAATAAGATTTATGTAAGCAATATTTGGTTGGTCACATAGAGCCCCAACCAAGTTTTGGGTCCCTCCAAATTGCCTGGAGTTTCAGAAAGGAAACTAACTGGGATGTTGAGAACACAATTTAAGTTTGTTGTCAGTGGATCACTGGATCCTCTGATCCAGAGTGAGAGAACAACAACTTGAAGAAAATAAAATTAAAATGAGTTCACCACATCCTATGAACTGAGTCCTCAAATGTGGGCAATTGCACTTTGCTGCACTTTTGTCCTGTGTTTAATTCCCTCTTAGGACAGGGAGATCTAAAGAGTTAGGGGAAAGAAAATTTCTCAGCCTAAGAAAGAATGGAAAGTGCATTATATTCTGAGGGAAGTGAATTTGGCTAGGAAGCTTTCCAAACTAAACTTAAGTCAAATTGAGATTATTTTGTCATAATTGTTTCATTATATATTCTGACTTCAAAATAGTTCTATTTATTATTCATTATAATGACAGCATCATGTGGACCTGTCAGGGATGCATAGTAAGTGTTAATCCTGATAGCTGGTCTATAAGATTTCCTATACTTACTTTAATTTGTAGTGATTTGCCCAAGGCCACATATCAAGTGAGAAACATAATGGGATAAGAAGTTAAAAGTTGCTATCATTCAGGTTTCTGTTCAACTATGTAATTCTGAAACACCTAGTAATTAATTTTCTTTAAAAAATTGCTTCAAGTCTTTAGCACTTGGAACAAAACACAAGATAAATATAATCTATGCAGGCAGTCAATATGAATAATTCAGTATTCTAAAAATATCTCAATCACTCAAATGCCTGATCTTCTCTTTACTTTGGGCTAAATACAACAGACCTTTATTTAAGCCACATTTTAATAGCAAACCAAGAAAATCAACCTTACTTCTTTGTGCCCACCCGAGTAATAATAAAAATTCTATTGAAGCCCTCCAACAATGCCTGAGAGTTCACAAACACTTTTGTGCCCAAAAAGCATTACTATGACAAAGAACATTATTCAGAGGACTACAGAAAAAATTAACCAGCCTGAGGAATATGAAAATATGTGGTTATCTTAAGAAAAGGCATAAAGAAAAAATAAATTTAGGATACTCTAGTTTTTCTTGTCTAAGACTTCTGACATAATTGAAGGGCTCTTTTAACTGTACTACACAACCCTTTTCAGTGTGTGTAATTACTGTGGAAAATTAATAATATAAAGCATATGAGAATACTAAATTCACTTCAGCTCAAACATTTACTAAGGGTAAAGGATGTCCTAACTTAAAAAGCTTACATTCTAATAGGAAAGACAGAAATATAAGCGGTAAGCATCCATTATGATATCTTTTGGTAAATTTGAGGATTAAGAAGTTTGTTGCAGTACTTTAGACGCACAAAAAAGGGGTATCCAACCCAGCCTGGTCCAATGGGGAGGAAGTGGGATGAGACAACAGGAAAAGCTACCAGGAAGTAGGACCTCAGAGACATATGAAGATTTAGGCAGTTTAATGTTTAGGGGCAGAGATCAGGTAAATAAATTTACTATTTTGTTTATCTTTTGCTTTACTATTTTAGATTGCCTGCTACCAATAGAAAGAATATTGGTGTTTATCATGTACATTCTTGTTTATTTTTTTTAAGCAACATATTTTCTGTGCATCTTATCATGATGTGGGTCACTGTTCATTTGTTTCAAATGCTTAATCCTGCTTAGGTGAACTGGGCCATTGTTATATCTTTTCATGCATATGCAATAGTCAGTGGCCTTATTTGGTAACACTAATAATCTTTACACATCTCTCTTCCTCCGTTCCAGGATTATAATGCCTTTTGTAAAGACCTGCCTAATGGTCCTGCCTTCAGTGCAGACAATATGGAAGAGCGTGACAGATGTTGTCATTGCCCCATTGTGTAGGAGCGTAGGACGCAGCTTCTCTTCTGTCAGCCTGCAACTGAGCCATGACTGAATACTTGGACCCCAGGTCCAGAGATTTGGATACTGTAATACTTCTTTGTTGTTATAACATAAAGGCACTACTGTTCTGTTAATTCCCCAAATGTTCAAATTAAGAAAGCTATTAAGATGGGCAACCACATGTAGAAATGTTTATTTTCAGATCTTTTCAAATAATGCTTTTCTATATTAAAAGCCAAGGATTTCATATCTAACTTTATAACCAGAATTACTCAGTAGGTTGGCAACACTTAATTTTGAAGGCAGACAGTTCTTGCTTTAGTATGTAAGTATACATTTTGTAATGATGAATCTATAATGATCAAGGGACATTTCTCTCAAACACTACAATAGTTTTGTGTACAGCTGCTCATAAAAATATGGAATTTCTTATTTTTCTTTTACTTTGGAAGTAATACTTTTTAAATTACCTTTGCAGGTAAAGTCATGGGGATACTTAGAGATAAGATAATACAAAGATTCTAGAAATTACAGTAACAAAAGCATACAGTGATGATAGGGGCTCTCAAATATGATAAAACAAGTGTGAAAATAGATTCATGAAAATATGTTCCTTTAAATAGGGCATAGTTAACCTACAGGCATATTTAACAAGATGTTGCAATTTACTGTATATTTTGTACTTATTGTAAATGTTTCTCTAATCAGATTGCTTTAAAGAACTCATTATGTTTGTTATCTTGCTGAGCTAATATATAGGAGGAGTAAATGTGTCTTCCACAAGGAACTTCACTGGTGAGATTGCACTGTCTTGATTACATAAGCATATGCATCTTCTTTGGTAATAGAATGGAAAAGAGAGATATACAAGGCTTTTCTTTCTAACTTTTCCAAGCAAAATCCTGAAGTGTTTTATGGCTGATGTTTATCTGGCTGTGATCTTAATACAAACCCAACTGATATTTCATCTAGGAGATGCTTTCTGTCTTGTAATTAGAAATTAAACCTGTATTCTGCATTCCTATTAATGTTTCGCTTTACCTTCAAGTAATATTGCTGCTATTTAATAACATTTTAAAATAAAGGCTATTTCTGACACTTAAGTACAATTTCAGCTACAGTAATTCACGTAGTAATTTCAGGAGAGTTGTCAATTTACTGGGTCCATGCTACTGAGCTATGTATATATAAATTAAAAACTAACAGCTGCAAACTTTCAAGATGTTATCTAATATGAGTCTTGTTACACAGTATAAAATTATTCTTATTATTTTTGAACTGTAGAGTCCTATTTCAGTGTTATGAGTCACTGTTGTTTTAAAAATCTCTATTGCAAAATGATAGGCATGTACAAAAGATGTCTCTGATGTGAGTGGTTAACTATAATTTGCATATCTTAAAAGTGTATAAATGCTCAAATTTCAGAATTACTATTAGAACTCGGATTAACATTCCTTTGAATATCTTCATAGAGGACAACTCCTCATTCAATGAAGATTAATTTTACTTTCCCAAATTCTAAGGCTGGTGAATATACAGGATGATTGTACTGGAATACTATTGGGGACCAAAGCAAATGAATGATCAGATTATGAAACTCATATCCTTTTGAAGGTAGCTACAAAAGAGATTTTTCAAAGTTGCCTTAGGCCATTCATCCTTAGAAAACACTCTCATGATCATTAACTTCAAGCATTACTACTCATTTGACTATATAGATGTTACTATATAGTTAGTTAAAAAGGTCAATAAGTCTCATGACTTTATACCTTGTATTTAAGATGTTTTTAAAAAATATTTGGATATGTTGATTGGGCAAATGTATTTGATTAATAAAATATCTATTTAAATAAATCATGAGCTTCTATCTTCTAGTTATTGGCAAGTTTTAAAGCCAAAATATATACACAGTCATATAACAAAACCCTATTAACTTGCAAAACGTAGAATATATGATTTCCTTATTTCTGAATAACATTGATCATTTTCAAAATAACTTTTTATTGAGATTTGCCATTAACTATTTTATTTCAAAGATTGAAATTTTGTACCAAGTGAATCCAGGTTTCATGTGCAAATATGTTGGTTCTTTTATTTGGGGGTGGGGAAGAGGTGGGTGATGATGGGACTTTCCCAGTATCCATAATAAACTTTTTAAAAACTCATAAAATGTGTTTATTGCTTTTACTACATGTCAAACTCATCAATAAAGAACATTTTAAAACTAATTTTTCCTTATTTAAAATACTCATAATATATAAAAATACATGAGTTATTGCTTATTCAGGAATGTATTTGTGAAAAATTACAAGATTGGTAATTTAACTTTTTTGTTTTCCCAGCATTTAAGAGGTTCCCTATAAACATTTCTATCACTTGATGAATATGATAGAATAGCATGTTCTTAAACCAACCATACTTCATATTCTTCATGAAATAAAGTATCTTGCTAATGCTAAATAAACTCATATTTCTGTTTTCAATTTTTTAAATAAGAAAATAAAACAATATAAATCACATGTTCTTGGATACCAGTACCATGAAGCCAGACCAGAGTCCAAAATTATTTTTGGAAAGTCAATATGTGAAAAGTAGTTGCTGATATTGGCACAGATTTTCTTGTTGTGAGTTAATCTGGAAAAATGACCAATCTCCAATAATAAAACATGCGTTTAGCTTTTTAAAGTGCTCTTTAAAGTTGTGAAGAACTTAAAAGTCCCTCTTTTCAATAGTTGTCTACATCCCATGAATTTATTTAAATACCTTTCTTGGGAAGCTGTTGGAGTTTAGTGAAAAGAGCCCTGCCCTCCAGGTCAGGCATCTGGATTCCTGTCTCAGTACTGCCATTACTGAGGTGTGTCACCTCCTGCAAATGGTTTAATCTCAAGGTCTCAGTTTTCTTATCTTTAATGAGAGGATTAGACTCAAGGATCTCTTAGGAGCGTCCCATCTCATTGTTTCCTGTGACTTCTGTAGAATGAAGACTTGGCTATGTATATGCATGTATATGCAATCTTGCTGTTCAGTCCAGGAATTTTTTTAAAGGCATTTTTTAAAATCATGAATTTTCTATCAATTAAAGGACTGGCATGCATAAACACAGGAATTAATGCATTCACTTTTCACAGTTCTGTTGATTATGAGACTGTATGTGGCTTTGATTCTTCATGACAGGGATTCCTAGATTTACAACAATTCTAAGTCTTTATTATTGTGACAGTTTCCCCCCAATAATATGTTACTCTGTATTTTAAATTAATTACAATTTATTTTATTTATAGATTTTTCTACCCAAATCACCGCTATACCACCATAATCACGGCCGTCTTCACCTTTTGCCTGCCTAGTCGCCACAGCCTCTTAACTGGTCTCACTCCCAGCTTCAATATGATCTTTTCCGATCCATCTTCCCCTTCAAAAAAGAAGTGATCTCATGAAGACTCCATGTCATTCCCCTGCTTAAACTATCAATTATATGCCATTGCCCTTAGAATAAAATACAAACTCTTGAGCAGTGTTCACAAGGCCTTCCCTATCAACCCACTGTTGTCTTCAGCAACTCTCTTCTGCAGCCCTCACTGAAGTGCCCAGCCCTCTCCTGTCCACGGCAGCATCACTCTTCCCCTCATGGCCTGTCTAACCCTTCCTGTTTCCAGAACTCCGCCACATTAAGTGCTTCTTCTATGTCTTCATACAAAATCTTGTACAAACCCCTATTATCACTTACCACATGGTAAAACTAACCCTGTTAAATAACCCCACTAGACTGCTGGTTAGGTCTTTGAGAACCAAAAATATGACTTCATCTTTGTTTCCTGGGGTTCTAAAATGGTGCCAACCACTTAGTGAGGTCAATCAATATTTTCTAAATGAACAACTACATGAATAAATAATTGAAGAAGATTTGGGATGATTGCAGAGCTGGAGTGGGAATCACATTTTGACATCATAATTTTCTTCATTTGCATGAGGGGTTTGAAAAGTACTGATCCTAATAAGATTTTCCCACTCATGAATCATTAAGTTGGGAAAATGAAAATGTATGTAAAGCATATCAAGTATATTTCATCTTTTGGGGTAATGCCTATCTTTACTCTCAATTTTCTTGCCTGAAATTTATTTTCACAGCTTCAGGGGTAGGAAATGCTAGTACTTAAAACTGGTTTGGAAACATTCTCTCTGGCATTTTAGAATGTTGCTATTTCTTTTACTATCCTATTTCCCATTTTGAAATTTATACTAAAACATTGTTTTTATCGAGTTTTACATTTTAGAAAACACAGTCCCATACACTGTCTCATTTGAATCCAGGACAAATTAAATAGCATAGTGGAGAAATCACGTAAATAATGGCTCAGTTTCTTTAGCTTGCAATTTCATCATTTTTGAATGTTTACTTAAGATAACAAGAGCTTAAAGAATTTTTACAAGATTACATATTACTTTCAGATTAAAAAAAAAGTAGGTAGTGTTGCAATGAAAATGTTGCACCACTAATGCAACTTATCATAAATCAGGATTTGGTATATTTCCTTCCTTCACGGTATATGTGTATGTAGGGAGGACAAGAGAAGGAATTGAAGGAGAGGGAGCAGAAGATAAGGATATACTGGATATCTAGGTTATATTTTTTAGGAATAAAAATAATTTCGGCTTCCATACCTAATCTTCCCAATTTCTTCTCCCTGTTTACCGCCAAATGAGCAAAAGAAGGCACGCTGTTGTATTTTAAAACCATTTTTGCACCCACTCTTCAGCTTCTTTCTTCGGACTATATCTGAACTGCTACCACTGGAGCCTTTACACCTTGATGCTTGTTTAAATGAATGATACCTTTGGGTGAGGTAACATTTCAGTCTATTAGTAGACATCCATTACTTCACTGTGAATGGATGATCTGAGAAGGGGATGCTGAAAACTATATAAGGGGCCCTAGCATGAGGGCCTTGAGTGGAGCGCCACCTGAGAGCATCTTACACTGATTAAAAGACACGCCACCAAAGTGAAAGTCAAGACAGAAAAGGGAGAACAGGAGGCTCCAATGACACAATCTTTACCCTTCACAGTTTTGGTTTTGGACACCTCTGTTCAAACCCCTAGCGAAGAGGTCAATAGAAACTGAAGAGGGTGGAAGGAGTCGAAGTCAGCTAAGACCATAAAGGAAAGTTCCTTATGTCTTGTTAAATAAAAGGGCCTTGGGAGGGGGCATGAGGGCTCTTCTAGAACCCTGTGCCCTAAAGACAATGGCAGAAGAGCAAAAGTTAAAATGAAAACTGTACTACAACTTGTGACCATCTGTCTCTCTTCCACCTCACCTCTCTGTGCTGTTGACTGTTGCCGTGTATCTGTGGCAAAGAAAGAAGACCATGCAGCAGTCAGAGAAATCAGAGGACACCACTTCAACAATTATCCAAAAATAGGACAGACACCTATCTGCCTGCACTTGGACGTGTCAGGTCATTCAGCTTGGCTGCACAGCTGGAGAAGTTGTTTTGCCATTATAGGAAAAGGTAGGGGTGGAGAATGATGAAAGAAAGGAAGAGACATGACTCAGAGTGGGAAAGAGCACATAACCAAGGGCAAATATTTCTCCCAGACATAAATGGATCAGGAAGAGATAGGAGCTACAGGTCATCTTTGGAGCATTCTTTTCTCTCCCTGCCTCTGAGTAGCTTGTCATCGAGCACCTGCCAGTAACAAAAGGGGAGAGAAGGGCAGGAGGCAGGATCTGCCTCTCTAACTGAATGGCACACCAGTTCCAGCCAAGTGCTGGTTCAGCTAACTGGGACAGTGAAACAAGGGAGTCATTTGGAAAGTTGCAGGGATAAACACAGCATTTCCCAGGGAGGCAGGTGGCAAAGATAACATGTTTCTTTTACTGAGGAGGACACCAGTTGGAATCCTTCATGCATTACAACAGTGGGAGAATCCTGATCTCTGGTACAAATAATAACATTTCCATTTGTTAAGCATTTATTATTTGCTGGGCATTTATTTAATCTGCACAATAACTCTATGATGTGGGTTCTATTATTGTTTTTCAGATGAGAAAACTGATGTCCTTAAGTTGAAGAATTTTCCCAAGATCACATGGGAGTCAAGATCTGAGCCAAGAGAGTCTGACACCAGAGTTCAGGCTCTTAATCACTACAGAGATTATCGGCTATTTCTAGGATGTGGGTATGGCTATTCTAATGACTAATTCTGCCTTCCAACCAAAATCTTCTTTTTCATTCATTGTTCAGTCATGTCACCTTTCCTGCTATGAGAAGCACCTTTTTTCTTCCCTTTCTCCCATAAATGGAGTCAGTACAAAGTCCTCAGTGGTGGGAGCTCCCTACAACCTGGTATCTGGGCTCCCTGTACCTTCCTCACTCTGCCCCCTTCTGATCCCTGAGCCCTCCCCTAGCCCTATTCTCTACTTTCCTGAGCACACCATTTCCTTCCCTGTATGATCTGTGCCCTAGGCCCTAACACTCCAGCTAATGTCAGAAAAATATCTTTCAGGGACTTCCCTGGCAGTCCAGTGGTTAAGACTTCGCCTTCCAATGCAGGGGGTGCGGGTTCTATCCCTGGTCAGGGAGCTAAAATTTCACATGCCCCAGGGCCAAAAAAACAAGACATAAAACAGAAGCAATATTGTAACAAATTCAAATAAAGACTTTAAAAATGATCCACATCAAAAAAAAAAAACTTAAAAAAAATTTTTTAAAAAGAAAATTATCTTTCACATGCAATTATTCCCATGTTTTGTAAATTTCATAAACTTGTACTACCTTTAACAAAAACTTTCTTATTATGTATCAGAAACACAATGATGATCTTTCTCCTCAATACTAAACACCTAGACATGTAAAATCTTAATAATTACAGTAATAATTTCTCGTTAGGCTAAGCATATACCTTTCGAGATAGGGGCCATATTTCATATCTTCATTTTATGGAAATTTCTTATCAGTTTGTACAGCTTTTAGTATGTTATCCAATCCTACTGTCATTTATTTTACCTTGAAAATTCTAGGGAAAACCATATATAATTTTATTTTCCTCCAATAGGATAATTTGCTCACGAGAAATTTTAAAAACAGAAAAACCAGATTGGCGTATACAATCATATTAATGGCTTGGTTGTATATTGTCATACTGCTTTTCAATAGGCTTGTACAATTTACAATTGCAATAGCAGTGTATATGTCTCCACACATTATCAGCATTCATGTGTATATATGTATATCAGTAAAAGTTACATATATATGTAATTTTTACTAAGATATTAGGTGGTATTATAGAACAACATTATAGTATTCCATTTTGCACACATAAAATTTTAACAAACATTTTTCTACAGCGATAACTAGTATTGTGATCCCCACACTCATTTTCCCCTAATTTTTGATTCACTTTAATATAGTAATGCTGTCTGTGCTTTGCAATAACAGTTATGATGAACACCTATCATAGGGCATGGTGTTTATATTTCCCACTATTGGCAATGGCTAGCAGAGATCCACCCACTCTTCTTCTCTTCCTTCCCTCTTTCTCCTCCTCTCTGCTCTCATCCAGTCCAATGAACTGAATATTTTAGATGGCTTTGAAGGGTGAAGGCTTACAACGTTTTGCTATGAGACAAAGAAAAACTCAGTGGATCACACATGATCTTGATTTCTTTAGAACTCTGTCTTAAATGATCTAACAAAGTTTAATATTCTTTCTGATTGAAACTTTGCAAATAGTGCACCAAAATAAAGAAATCACCAAATGAACATGTCTGCAAAAACAAACATTTTTTACATACATATTTTCTCACAAAGCAGTTGTGGTAAACTAGTCAATATCATAATAGGGAGCCATATGGAAAATGAGAAGTCATCACACTGGAATATATAAAAAGCATAAGATACAAGCAAGCCTTCCTTCCCAGTTTAGATATGACTGTGTTGAGGCAGTCACAGAAATAGCACACATTATTTAGGGTTAGGTAATATAAACTAAATGAAATCTCCACAGAGTATCTAGCATATTCGATCAATTTCATGGTAGCCTCCGTGTGCAGGGGCCATGAAGAGGGCGGAAGGGGTGAGGGAGGGCCATGATCAAAGCATTGGAAATAAAACATCAAAAAAACTTTTTTATCGTATAGAAAAAACAAGTGAGCAATCAACTGAATTATTTATGTACATTTTATTTAGACAAGAGGAAGATCTTATGATGATTATAAATTTGAAAATAGACCCCGGAAAAAGAGCCAGAGTTGTTGATATTATTTATTCTAAAGGTGAATAAAGGGCCACATAAAAGATGAAAAATATTGTACAAAGAACGATTTTATTAAAGCTATTTTTTTTCTGAGAGAGAGAAAGACTAAGTGGGGTCATCTTAAGTGATAATTTTATTAGAGTAGGCACACGCAAAAAGAATTGTGATCCTAAATATATTGAACAAGAGGAAATGGCAAAAAAGATCATAAACTACTTTTCATGTTAGAACTTTTGGAATGATGAGACAGATCAGATGCAGGCAGTCTCTATGCTGCATGATGAACTAGGGATTCACGTAAAGATTTCCATGATTTCATGATTCTTAGAGTTGAAGAAATATTCAGAATTGGAAAGGAAAATCCTCCCAGTCTTAAAATCTTCAATGAAGCTGGCCCAGCATGACACGCTTCTAGCACAGGGTGGGTTTGGGCTACTTTGAAGCCCTCGCTAAGGCCAGTGCTGCCTCAGCTCTTGCCACAGCCAACACGTTTTGGGTGTGGCTAATGGGAGAATTTAATACAGCTCAACTCCTTTCGTAGCAAACAAACAAACAAAAAAAGAAACCAACAACAACAACAACAAAAACCCATCCTGGCTGCTGTCCAGTTTGTAATTCTTGATTTCACATCCCAAGAAGACTTCAGTTTATAGAAATGGAAAGAACTGCCAGTTCCCTGTAAAGCAACTTGGACAACTTAGCCTGTAGGGTTTCCCCTTAAATGATGCTTCCTTCAATTTCCTTCAAATATTTCTTTAATAGTATGTTACTTCCTTTTCGGAGTTGGGATTCCCTGTAAGTCATCCAGGCTGCCTTACTACTGCTCTTCCTATGATGATGTACAAGCTCTGTTATGTATGTATTTGTGGAGGTTTTTCTTCATCCGTGGTTCTTATATATGAGGATTTTTTGTTTTGTTTTGTTTTTTAGTTTATTTGCTGACATAACTTCTGCCTTTTTTTTCATTTTCCCAAGACTGAATGATTATTTAATAAAAAGCATTCCACACTGTATAGAAACCAACACTCTCTCCCATTAATTCTGTGTATATGGGACTACAGAAATGTCACTGTCCCTGTCCCACATCTTCAAATTGACATTCTCAGGTCACAACAATAAGTCTTCCTAATGGGGACCTTCTGGAAAAACAAGCTATTTCCTCGGTTCATATTTCCCTCTTTTTGTAGCAGGCACCAGCCATCTATCCAAGAAGTATATATTGGGGAGTAAGGAGGGCATCCATCAGCAAGCCCACAGCTGTTGACAGCCATAAGATTAGAGACAAGCACAAAGGGATAGGTCAACACACTGGCAAAAAAATCCTGTGACAGTTAGGGAATAACTCATTTCATTCATAGGGGAAACCCCACCGTTTGGTGCAAGGACATTGATGAGGTAGGCCACTGAGTTACAGAGCCACAAAGAAATGATGTCACTTAGGAGGCGAGGAATAACACCCACAAAAATCCTAGTATGTCCTCTTCCTGACAGATAGTTACTATGGAGTCACAAAGTCCATGGTACTTGGATTCTCTGCCAATGAATTGTACCATAGATCTCAGGGTGCTCACGTGAAAGGGATGAGTGATGAGAGTAGCAGCAGAAGAAGCCATCATCTCTCCAGTTGTCTCCTTGATAACTCGGTCAAAGATGAAACTTCTTTCTGTACATTTCCAAATCATGACTCCTCAACCTTGTCACACTACTGGTAATGTTGTAAAACTTTACCATGGACCACAGTTCCAAGGACCCCTGAACACAGTCTTGGAGTTAAGCCTGTGCACAACCCACACTTTCCATGGATGTTTGCAATGTGCTGAGCCTAACAAAAAAGACCAGGAAGCTGACATACTTGCCGTCCCAAAATATTTCGTCCAACTGTTGGAGGAAGAGGCTCATATCCCACCTTCACATACAAGAGTGGCTGGGACAGGATGGTAGCATCCGCCATGATGGCACCCACTGAGGGACATACAGACTGAGCCACCAAGCAACGGAGCCGGTCTGGGATCATGTGCCAGGGCCACGGGGTTCACTGGCCCACCCTCGTGTGTGCACACTCACTCCCTGCCCAGCTTCTGCCTAACACCTCCCTAACACCTTCAGAGAATAAGCATTTTCAAGTTTCCCCTAGAATGCTGCTTTTCAAAGTTTAATGTGCATTCGAATAACCTGGTGATCTTGTTAAAATGCAGATTCTGATTCAATAAATCTGGGATTGGACCTGAGATTCTGGTTTATAACAAGCTCCCAGCTGATGCTGCTGGTGAGGCTGCAGGTCCCTTTGGGTAGCAAGGCCCTAGTAATTAGCTTGAGTAAGACATGGAGAGAGATGAAGATGAAGTAGCTAAAGACAGAGAAAAGAAGAAACTGAAAGAGAGATTATTTGACCCTCTGAAAGATTCTAGGGCTTACCTGGTGGCACAGTGGTTAAGAATCTGCCTGCCAATTCAGGGGACGCTGGTTCGAGCCCTGTCCGGGAAGATCCCACATGCCCCAGAGCCACAGCTACTGAAGCCCCTGGGCCTAGAGCCCGTGCTCCTCAGCAAGAGAAGCCACCGCAATGAGAAGCCCGTGCACGGTAACGAAGACCCAACACAATCATAAAAGAAAAAAGAAAAGAAAGATTCTACAGTCTGTCCCATAACTATAATCCCCCATACTAGGTTTAAAACACATTCACATTCCCTCTGAAGTAAGTTGAACTGATTGACAGCAAAGCCAGCAGTGCCGAATTAAACACATCCTCCAGTATGTACAAAAGCCGATGTTACCAAAATTTTCCCTGGAATTGGTTAAAAAAAAAAAAACCTTCAATATACTCAGCATATAATTATAAGAAAGTAAAGTTCTCTATAAAGACCAGACCACTTAATAAATGGTCAATATGAACTGATATATACTTTTTGAAGAGTGAAATATTTTATGATTAAGCATTGTTGCCTCAAAGGGAGTGGTTGTAGACATAAATTTCCCCCAGGTAAAAGCAACTCCTGGTAAATAGTTTATTTACTAGGGAAAGGGCCAAAAGGAAAGAGAGTTTCCTTTGTTAAATAATGGAGCTCTGACAAAGCCAGATGGGTTGGTTACAAAACAAAGGGCTTTTGTAAAGGACTCCTCCCAAATATTTACATTAACTTAAGAAAAATATGAAAGTTTTACAGTGTATATCTCCTTATAATTTCATGGTAGTATTCAGGGACTACTACCATTTTTATTCTTTATCACTTCATTAAAATAGAATTTTTAAATTAATTATTTGTTAAAATAAAATATGTGATGTTCTAAATTTAGATCTACTTGTAGGCTGTTCAAACACTCTACTAGTATACTATAAAATGCCATTTATCTCAGATATATATTATATTACATTTTGTTGTCCTATTAGGTTTGCTGAGTGTTAGTCACACTTTGAATAAGATTTATGGAGTTTCCATATTTATAAAGGGTGATCAGAATTTTGTTTCACTTGAATAGGAGGAAATGTAGTCATCGTCCACATATCTAAAATTCTACTTCTCTCAACTAGATGTAATGTAGCAATCTGGCTCACCACTTGACACCAATTTTTCTGAAAAATTGCTATGCCCGAGCCTCATATTAAACATTTTCAATCTTGGATTAGTTAGGACTGTAATTAGCATTACTTTTATTATTTATATAAATCTACCTAGGTAAAAAACAAAATGAGCCAAATATTGATATTTTTACCTCTCTTTTCACGTTTTCTGAACATATTATTCCTTGATCATATCAGTGTTTGGACTAAGACTTCCTCTCTTTAATAAATGTTGGAGCAATTATTTTGGTAGGGCTACTATCCAGTTATTAAAATAGTCAAGGTAGGTAGAGCACTGCTGTCATGATGAAATGATGAACTGAACCTGGAATTTTAGCACAAATAAGAAAGAACTCAATGTGATTTGTGTTTGCTTACATTTAGCATTTTCTCAATATTTAGATTTACTTGTATGCTGACAAATCAGATTGTATTATGATTTTGTTTTTAATGTAATTTATGGGGGAAAACTCAAGGAAAAATTTACATATAAAAGAAAAAGGAAGTCTGTAAATTTTGAATACCTACTCTTAGAGACAAAATTTCGCTGCATTTTCAAGGAAAAATCACAAGTTTCATCATATTGAGTTCTAAATCCGGAACAATAATAATGACGATGACAATAAGATGGCCTAATTTTTGAAAGTAAGGTAGATTGTCAGCTGCTTTGAAAATCATATTCTGCTTAAAGCCAAGAGAACTTATTTTGTGACCTGCTGGGCCCCTTGATCTGAGGCCCTCTGTCAAGCATTGTATTTGAGAAGCCTCATATAGAAAATTTGCATTTACTGTAAGATTAAGAGATTTAGTTATTGTTGTTACCAACTGTTTAATACAAAGATTTTTAAAACATATGTAAAGCTTTCTGAGAATGAAATAAAAGATAGCAAAGGGTATATCGCAGAAATTAGATTAAAACTTGAAAAATTGAAACCAGTCGCTGAAGACCACACACAGGTGATGTAGATTTGGGCTTCTCACATCTTGCTGCATTCACACCCTCACCTTGGCCTCATCTTGGTGGGATTCACTTGTCAGTCCCTTGACTTTGGGCTGAGTCATATGACTTGCCTTGGCCAACAGAACAGGACAGAAGTGTCAGTATGTCATTTCCAAGTGTAGGCTTCTAGAAGTCTTGCACATTTTATCTTGTCTCTTGTGCCTCTGCTGCTCCTTGGAGCATGAGAAGAACCTGCCCTAACTAGCTTGCTGGTCCAAGGAGGGTGAGGGACATATGGAGCAGAGCCAGCACAGGCCTGCTGTGGGAAGCAGAGCTGCCCCAGCCATCCCAGCCTAGACCAGCCGAGCCCCAGCCAAGCCAACCCATGAATCTGTGAAAATAAATGGTTGTTCTTTAGAACCACTGAGCTTTGTAGTACTTTATTTGTGCTGAATTATTGTAGCAATAATTGATACACCCTAAAATTCAATTTTAAAATATGTGTTAGATATATGATGACAAAGAAAGAACCAGTTCACTGCATCTTTTGCTTTTAATTAGCTGTTGTGAATTCAGACATAGTCATCTGTACTGATTTAGTACTTACAACTATATTTTCACCAATTTTACTTAGGACACAGACAAGAATTGTACTTCTCTACACAAGATTTCCTACTCAAAACTTTTCCCAAGAATTAAACTTATTTCAATAATACTGAATAACCAGTCAGATTGATTTGGTCTTGAATAACAAAGATTTGACAGGAAAATTATATAGTAAACTGATACAGTAAAAGCTAAAGGCTAAAGATATTATTCCACCATCAATATTTTGAGCTAATTAGAAGGATATAAGCCCTAATATAAGGCTATCAATGAAATATAAATGTTGGCAGAAGTTCTAAAGTTACATATTTGGAATTTGAATTTGAGGGTTTGTTATAATTCAGAAAGACCAGATAGATCTTATATGTCACCAGCAAAATCTTACCAGGATTATGTTTTCTTCCAGTTTATTGAGATATAATCAATACACAGCACTACATAAGTTTAAGGTATATAGCATGATGATACATACATCATGAAATGATTATCCCAATAAGTTCAGTGAACATTCATCATTTACTATATATATAAAATTAAAGAAATAGGAAAAAAAGGTTTTTCCTTGTGATGAGAACTCAAGATTTACTCTTTTAACAATTTTCATATATAACATACAGCAGCGTTAATTATGTTTATCACTCACACATTACATCTCTATTACTCTTATAACTGGAAGTTTGTACCTTTTGACTAGCTTCATCTAATTCCCCCTCCAAGGGAAAGAGGAAAACTAGTGAATGATGACACTTTTGAAATGTTTACGGATGTTCTTTTCTGGATGCCCATGGAGCCTTCCCCTACCTCACCTCCCACCATACCTAGGGAAGGATTATTACAACGAAAAAGCAGAGATAAGGCTTCTCTTGATTCCAAAAGCCTTGGTCCTGGGGGAATTCAGGGCATTAAAGAAATTGAGTGATATATGAGCAAGGCTTCCTGCTCAAGGGAGACAAAATTAGGAAAATAAACAAAGTAATTTTTGACACATGTGTATCCCTAGCATGAACCCAGATAAAAGAGGATCTGAGAGCAGAGGTACTTGTGCCTCCTGCTTCTGAGTAGGGCCTGTAGAGATAGCAACCCTCTAGAGTTCCTCTGCACGGTGGTAGGGCATTTATTCTGTTCTCTACGCCACATTTACCATAGGAGGCTCCATGATGCTGCATCAGGCCTGCCCACCCAGATTCATCAGACTTGCACAGAGCCCCAAGAAAAGGATAGAAGTAGCAAAAGGTGTCTCTAGCCCTAAGGGTCATATTGAATCAGCACGAGGACATTATAGCAGCATCCTGAATGGACCAATGACAGACAGGATATGTACCTATCAGCAGATCCAAGATGTACAACTAAGGAAGAGACTCTCCTCCACAGACCCACCCTGAGACTCCTTGGCAATAAGCCCCTGGAACTTAGATGCAATACAACCTTAACAAAATGGAAGAAACTAGGACTTGATTGAGGTGAAGGTTCTGCCACCTGAAGGAATGGGGTTTGTAAAAGAAATTTAAGTTCAGTTATTAATAAAAGAGAAAGTTATACCTCACAGGAGACCAGAATAATATCTATGTTTTCCACTTTAAAAATCTGAAGCAAACCAGGCAAAACAAAAGTATTTGATCAGGCTTATGGTGAGTGTTCATTACACTATTTGGTATATCTTAGATGGTTGAACTATTTTACAATAAAAATACTATAAAAGAAAATACACTTATTTCAATCCTGAATCTGTGGACTGAAATTTGTCTCCTTAACCCTAGCATCTGTTTTGATTTAGGCAGTATCCTCAGTGGTTTAAATGCATCACCTCATTGAATGTTCACAGCACCCCTCTTGGGTAGACGTCAATTATATTTTTCATTTTACAAATAAAGAAAGTAAAACTAATTTAAAGAAACAGTATAAAAAGGATACTTTTTCAGCCATCTTGATCAGATTTTTAAGATGTAGAAATAGTTGTCCTTTTTTTTTTAAGAAAATAAATAGAAAAAAATCATTTAAGAGAGTCAAAATGTAAAGACCAATGAATTCCTCAAACTGAGGAAGATTCCAGTGAGGCCTTCAAACCAGAACAGGGATAGGAAGGGACTGGGTGATGAGGCAAAGTCTTCTTCTAGAACGTCATTTCTTTCCACGTATAAAATGGAAGGTATGGAAGAAGGTATGGCAGGTATGGGAAGAAGGCCTGAATGGGATCTGGGTTATGGGGGTGAATAGGGGAAGGTATGAGAGGTGGTGATGGTGAAAACAGGGTAAATACTCAGCTGAAACACAGATTGTAAAAATATTGCCATTTATGTACTTGCGTATAAATAGTCACTGCTCTAAAATGTACTCCCTCCCCTCCTGTCCTTCTCCCAAGGGCCCCCAACTCCCAATAAGCCAGCAGCTAGCTGGCAGGACACTAAGGCACAGCTCCAGAGCTGTGACTCAAGCCTAGAATGACTGCTTGGTGGCTCTGCCATACTAGTTATTAAATTGTTTTTATATCACACCTAGTGATAATTCTTATTATAATCTAAGCTACACTCACTTTTTTGAACTCATCAACAAAGGCACATTTGGGCAGTATCAAGCTTCTGAGTGTTGAGAAATCTTGGAAAGATGACTGCTTTTTTAAACCTTCATATCATTATAAGTGGTCAAACCTTAGACTCCTAATCCTGGAGTGGGAATGAGATGAAGTCAGCTGAGAGTATGAAGAGGACCTAGGGTGGAAGGGATGGGAAGAGGAAGCTGTGCTCAGGGGTTAGGGAGCCTAGAGAAAGAGATGAGAGAACACGAAAGGCAACAAACGTCACAGTATTGCCACAGCCGTCCTCATTACACTACTTAAGAATCCCACACCCCGCAAGTTGTTAACAGGTGCTATAGTTATTTATGAATTTTAAAATGTTTCATTGCCCCACAAAACTCCTTAAGAACATCATTTTCATGTATTTAAACTTCAGTTTCCTTATTTCGAAGACGGCTGGTTTGATGACCTGGGTCCTTTCAGCTCTCTATATAGTAACATATAATGCATGAGCTGACCTTTAAGGCTGCTTCCTAAAAAAAAAAAAAAATGTAGAGGGCAAATGAGTTGCCATTTACCCTTTTTTTTTTTTTTTTTTTTAGTAAATGATTTGGAGAAGTTATTAACTTGCCTCTAAGCCTAAAGTTATATCTGTGGGTATCAAAAAATATATATATCTTTTTACATCATCTATTCATTTCAAATCTCTGCTAACAGTGTTCTACTTCATCTTTTCTTTGTATCTCATGAAGTTGGATGGAGCCAATTATCCCAATCAGCTATTATAACCAGAATATGATCTGTTTCTCTTTGGTGCCAGCTTCTTGTTGGGGCAGGTTAATGAAGAGTTTGTGGTTTTTCTTCTCATTAGGAATTCATTTTGGCATTGACAACGCTTCACTGATCATTATGATTCCATGTGCTGTGCTGACTTTGGGGTGGACTTCCCCAGGGAGGCTGCTTTCCCTCCTTTGAGTGTTAGTTAAGCATTCACTCACAGGCCTCCCCACAAAGTCCATTCCTTGCTGGAATGCAGGACATGCTCTCTCCCTGTTCCTGTTGACTTTTTTCACAGTCAAGATTACTCACTGCAGCTGAAGACTGAATAACAAAAGATGGGAAACAGCTTCCACATTTTTCCATAGAACAAAACTCAACTGCTTTGCAGCCAACATTTTTATGAAGGAGGAGTTAGAGGAATAGCAATCTTTTCGCAATCATTAGAGGTAGACTAGGCACTACACAACACACTGAGCCTGACACCTCCCTTTTCTAGAATATCATGTTTGTTAACATGTAATCTGTTCAAAGCATTTAGAAATGCAATTTGGCAGAAGTAAAATTAAGAAAACCCAACTTTGGGAAGATCTTTAGTATTCTAATGATGACTAGTCAGCATAATTAAAGTCATGCCAACATTTGTGACATTTTCTCTGCCATCTAGTTGAAATTGATCTTTTCTCCAAAAACTGTATTGCCTTTCTGCTATCAACAATAACGAAAACCTGTGCTTTGTCATTCTCTTTTATATGTTTATGTCTTCTCTCCACCTTGATAATCAACTCTAGGAGTTCCATCCTCTAATTCCCTTTCTCCTCCTCCTTTTGTGTCCATTCCCATTTTCCCTCTTCTAGACTGCCAGTATTTTTAATGTATCCTGTGCCCTTTCAGGTATAGTCCCAGCTTTTTCATTTCAAATCATAATTTGACTTTCGATCACATGTGGAACGTAATGCAAAATGTCCTTTCCGTTTTAGGATAGTGAATCTCCTTATTATTGCCCCAAAGTAAAATGACTGATTATTGCTCAATTCATCTTGTGCCACTTTATAATAAGGTAAAGAAAACCCCGATTTAGGAACAGATAAAATATTTTCATTGCTAACAACTTTTTAAAAAATTCTAATCAATTACTAGAAAAACTAAGCCTCCTCTAACTCACAGCCAAGCACTTAAAAAACAAAAAAAGAATCTTCTCTGGTAAACTTGAAACTCCAATTAAATATTTGTACAATTGTAAATATTTTATGTATTTTGTAAATATGGCATCACCTGTTTCCTTTGTTCCGGGGGAAAAAAGTAATAAATTAATAGAAGAGTTAAACATTTTTATTTCTTATTTCAAAGCATTTGAGAGACATTTCAGAAGCGGTTGGTAAACGTTAAATTCTGCATGCCTGCTTCTCCAAGTTTCCATCCACACAGACTAGATGTAAACCAGTGTCACCAAAAGCACACCACACATGCACCCACACAGATTCCTTCCTTGTGTTTAGATGTGAAATGCACCTAAAGGTTCCGGGTCATTTTTCATCCCTTCCTCTGTGAAACAGGGAGATAGTTGTGTCTTAAGCAGCGATGGAACGTGGGCGATGAGAAGAAAAGGCTTAGAACTGGGCAGAATTCTTTCAGAAGCTCGGTTGCCCATACTGGGCATCTCTGCGGGCAATCGACTTCCTCCACTCCCCACCCCTGCTGGGATGATGCACTGCGAAAACATTAGCTCCCCTGCCCGGACGCCTCTCAGTGGCTTATAGTTGGAAAAATGTTGCCCCAGGTTTAAAATATCTGCCCAAGCAGCCCAGACGGTGAAAACGCTTTCTCATTGCTCTTTATTCCTTGCGAGCGCTCCCCGCCCTCTGCTGCCAAAACCTGGGGGATGTGCCTAGACCCGGCGCAGCACACATCCCGGCCAACCGCGAGCAGAACAAACCCTTGGCGGAGAGCCAGGAGGCTCCCTCCCAGCCACCGCCCCCCCCACCCCCGCCAGAGCCTCCCCACCCCCCCACCCCCATACAATACAAGATCTTCCTTTCTCAGTTCCCTTAAATCACAGCCCAGGGAAATCTCCTCAGAGCCTTCATCCAGCCACGGGCCAGAATGTCGGGGGGCAAATACGTAGACTCAGAGGTAGGCTCGGGTGGGTGTGCTCCGGGATCGCGGCGCGCAAGAAGTGCTGCTTCTGCTATCTCCCACTCCAAATATTCCGACTGTTTTGCTTGCCTCAGCCCTCTCTCGACGTCGGAGCACTCCTCTCCCCTGGCATTGCTGAGGAATGGGTCTGGACGGGGAGGTGAAGAGGAGGCAGGAATGTTTTATGTTTTCCTGTTAGGAAGGGGGTCAAGGGAGCCCCTAAGCTAGAGGATCGCGGAAAAGGGGGTCGTCGGGGTCCTCAAGTTGGGTCTGCCAGACCGAGGGCGCGTTTCTGAATGGCTCAGGGGCACTGCCTTATTGTGGGACCCCCACGGTCCGGCCCCAGTCTGCTGGGAGGCAGAGAGCCAGAGCAGAGGGTGGGAGCTCATTCACTCGCAGTCTTGGGGACAGTCCCCCCGACTCCCCGCCAGGCGCCTGAACCGGCTGGCCGGGGCGACAGCGCGCGTCTTGTTTGCACTTTCCAAAGCTCTTGGGCCACCTCAAGAACTTTTCCTGCATCTCGGCGCCTGGCAGGGGTCTCTGGGGAGGAGCGGACCTCCCCTCCCCCTAACTACCACTCCCCCCCCCCCCGCCCTTCCAACCACCTCCCGGCGCTCGGTCTCCGCCTGGGTGTCGAGACCTCGTTTTCCCAAACTCAGCCGCCGTTCAGCGACCGGCCGGCAGCCTGGGAGTGACCTCAGGGTGGGTCGGGGGGTTGTGCAGGTTAGATACCGTTCTAGAGAGCTTAGGAGGGTCTGACACTTGGCTCGACCCAAAGATGGGGGATGCGGGATTGTGAGCACCAGGGGAGTGGTGGGAGCTGCGCAGGAACAGAGACTGCAAAGGGAGGGTGGGGGACGCGGACAGGTGCGGAGGATGTTCCATGGGTCGGGGGGTTCCAGCTGGGTCTTAAGGACGAAGCTAGAAGGGATTATGGAGAGAAGGGAAATGGAGGCCAGGGACGGGAACAGGTGAAGAGCTCGGGTAGAGGGTGGCGTGGCGGAGAGAGGGGCTGGAGAAAAGTCGGAAGTCTGGTCCTCTCCCCTGCGGGGGTCTCCGCGGGGTGCCGCGGGCAGGGCGTGCACAGGGCTGAGGCCGGGGCGGACCGCACGGCGGGGTCTGCCCTGACCCCTGGCGGTGGCGGGAGGGGGAGGCAGGAGCTCCCTGCCTGGTACCGAGGGGTGTGGTGTCCTCTCTTCGATCCTCTTAAAAAGCTTGCGGCTCCAAGGAGTTTACTGTGCGCGGAGCCACCGCTTCCGAAGCGGTTAGTTCGATTTTGAGCCTCGAGGTTTGCCGCGCTACTAGGCTGACTTTTCTGATCGCCGGTTTTTCTTTTTGAAATTTTCTTCTACGGCCGGTGCCACCCTCCCCCTCCTGGCCGTCCGCCCTCCGCAGGGACATCTCTACACTGTTCCCATCCGGGAACAGGGCAACATCTACAAGCCCAACAACAAGGCCATGGCAGAAGAGACGAACGAGAAGCAAGTGTACGACGCGCACACCAAGGAGATCGACCTGGTCAACCGCGACCCCAAGCATCTCAACGACGACGTGGTCAAGGTAAGGTGAGGCGGCCAGCAAGGAAGGGATGTGCCCCGAGAAGACACTGAGAGGGCCGGGACAGCTCTCCTCTGGCCAGCTGCCTGTGCATCTTTCCCTGTCTTTGCCACACACTCACCATTTTCTGGGCTTGATGTGCGGGGACTCCCGCGGTTGTCAGAAATGTCACATCTCCCCTCCCCACTCCTGCCGGCTAGTTCAGCTGGAATTTAGCTAACTTGAGTTTTGTAGGAGTTCATTTAACTGCACTCTTCTCCTGGCAAATGAACCTCTGGATCTCAGCAAGAGACAGCCCCGCACTCCTTGAGAGGGTGAGATGTTTGCGCTGCAGGTCACCCTTTTTCCGTTTTCAGGTTGAAAGTCTAAGTGAAGGGTGGCTCTCCACTGTATATAGAATTAAGCAGTGAGATCATTTGGTAAGGTCTTGTGCCAAAGGTGACAACTGGAATACTAAGTGAGCAGGTTCCCTCAGCTAAAATTAAGATAACTTGAAGTGATTTTCTTAAAAATAACAAAGTAGGTAGAAATACTTCTGACTAAAGATGAAATATATATATATGTGCGTGTGTATATATATGTATATATATACACATATATATACAGAATAGAATCAAATATTTAATATTTATATGAAAGGTATTTAACTGGAAAAACATGGCGCTTGTTGTACACAGCTATGCATATTTACACAACCAAAATAATCTGTGCCTTTTGATTTCTCCTATAGACCTCTAGTTAGGTGTGGAAAGTTGCTTCTTTAGTGACTGCTTGGGTAAGCCTTCCCTGAGCTAATGGGATGTTCAGGTTGGAGTTTCTTTTCATACTTTAAGGATGTGCTTGGTGAGATTAAAAATAGGTTAACTGAATGGGTATTGGCTAAACTTAGATCTGACTGGATGGTCACTTTTTGATTATGATTATGTTACTCAACTTTGACCCTTTGAACAAATCTCATCAGAGGAATTTGTTGCTTAAACCCATCTTGATTGGGAAATCATAGGCCTAAGCCATCCTTGGCAGAGGGTTTTCTTTCATGAAGGGGGATGACCAAGGAAATTCCTGGCCTGGAAGATTAAAGTGTGAAGACCCCCAGAGCAGCCAATGGGGTGGATGAGCAGTTTCCGCCCACCCAGCCTCCTATCCAGGATGGGAGGGGCCATAGTTCAGAGACTGTTCACATTTATGAATAATATATTTCAAAAAGGGGAACAATTTAATCTGCAACTGGAAGGAAAATGTAACTGTCAGAATTGACTCTCTTGGCTTGCTGGTGGAGGAAAAAGGAAAATTGGAGCCTTAGCAGGCTTTTCTACTAACCAGATTATGGAATATTTAAAAGCAGCAGCAATAACAAAAATAGCTTATAAACTGGAAATTAGAATTGCTAAAACTTATTTACTAAAAACATTGCCTTAAAGGAGGAAAGGGCATTTTTGCTTGTTTCCCTTCTCATGTAGCTTTGGACAAGAAGGAAAAGTGCCAGGAAAAGATGCAGATTTCAGAAGGGCCTAGCTTCATTAGAGCCTCCCTGTTGTTCCACTGCAGCGTTGAGTGGGATTCCTGAAGCAAGTGAACCTCCCAGGATGAGTCAGAGAAGCCAGCAGTGTAGATGTGGGTCTCCACACATAGCATGACTAAGTTGAGAAAGAAAGGCCCCCGTGGGAAAAGAGACTTCAACACAAATGGAAAAAAGGCATAACAGACTTAGAGGAAATAGTTCACAAAATAGCATTTCAGAGAGCAAGTGTGGGGATCCTCATATTAAAGAAATTAAAAGGAAGAGTTAGAACAAGCTTCTGCTGGCCTAGAGAAAGCAAACTCCACCCACTTGCTCATAGAACTGTGAGCAAAACAAGACAATCAGACAGAAAAAATCTACCTCGAGAAGAATTTGGTCGGCTCACTTACTCAGATGTATTGCTTAAAGAGGCCTTCAGAGAATGCCCTGCAAAGAGAGATGCAAAGAGTACATCTGCCAGTAGGGCCAGAAAAGGGGGCCTACACCCAGTGGAGACTCCTATTTTATAATTTTTTTTTCTTTGAATCCAAGCACAAATCTAATGATAGAAACAGTGATGATCCTCTCCATGTTACCGAGACAGTAAATAATAAATTTCTCTAAATTTTACTTTTGATTACACAGACTTCTTAAAATAATAAAGACACCCAAAGCTTCACGCTTAATGCATGGTAGCTTAAAACTTCACATGATAATAAAGAAACAGTGGCCAACTGAATCTACTGTTAGAGTTACCAAATCAGGTAAGAAAAGGTCTGTTCTAAAAGCAAGCAGCTCTGTAAAAGCTGCCAATTCTGTCCGATTCTATAGTCACTAACCACTTTTGGCTATTTCAATTTAAATTCCAAGTAATTAACATTAAATACAATTTAAAATACAGTCTTCGGTCACACTAGCTACATTTTGAGTTCTCAGCACTTAAGGCTAGTAGCTACCGTAGTGGACAGCACAGATTTAGAACACTTCCACCTTCATGGAAATTACTATTGGACAGCAGAGGACTAGAGTGTTCATTCTCTCTATATTAAAAATGTCCCCATATCAAGTTTAGAAACTTGTAGATGGAGATGAAATGAAACACTGATGTACAGTGTGAGGAGCAGCAGAGTGTATCTGCACAGTATCCTTTTAGTCCAATAAACAGCTATTTAGGGTAGGGAAGAAAACTCAGAAGATGGATGTGTTGTGAATTTATACTTCAAGAAGGTAGAGTATTATCACCTATTCCACTAGTGATAATGACATAAATTAGACTGAACAATTTAGTTCCAATAAAGTTGGTTTCTTATTTCACTAAAGGTTTGCTACACCATATTATGAGATGTCTGTATAGACATTTATCGAAAAAAAAGAGTAAGTTATGAACGCTTTTTAAAATTTCTTCTAATTAAAATGGTCATACCTTCAGACTGTCCATTCTCCCTCTAAGATTTCTATGTTTTCTTATGCTCACATTTCATTCATATGTTTATTATGTACTATTTTGATTTTCTAATAAAGAAAATGACTTCAAATTTATGATTCTGATATCACATTAGCCATCAATCAATTTGTTAAACTCATCACATGCTAGACTAGACACTGTGCTACGTACTACAAAGTGTAATTCCTAAAATAAGTCCTAGAAATCACAAAGATTAGAGTTAGTGAAGACAAGATGCATACAGATTAAAAATACACACACACATACACACATACACACACACACACACACACAATATCACAACAGTAAGTCACTTCCAAATGCTATCTAATTGGTCCTTTTTTTATTTGCCAGGAAACATATAACTAGATTTTTAAGTTTCATTAATCCATGTTACTTATTCTCTCTCACATATGGGTTTGAATTTTCACTTTCTTTTTCAACTGGCATGCGTTTTTATGCAGTCTCTATCATAAGGTTTCTCACTATCATTTTGGAAATATACCAAATATATACTATAATAAATCAAAAGTAAGTAGTATTGAATATTGCATAATAAAAAGTTTATTTAAAAGTGAATCATTAATTATCTTGATCTTGGTAATCATTTACAATATGGATGTATATCAAGTCATCATGTTGTACACTTTAAATATTATATTTGTCAATTATTCCTCAATAAAGTTTTTTTGAAAGTGAATGGTACTGATATTAAGTGTTAGGGAGACCCTACTTGGATAGGGCATTAGGGTGAGAGAAGGATGCATTATAGATAGTTTAATGGAGAAGGGCATGAAGGAGGTGCAATGTGAGTTGGGTCATAATCGACAGATGGAATGCAAATAGCTGAGAAAAGTACAGGAGGTAATTCTAAACGACAAGGCATGGAGATGGGAATGTCACACACAGGGCATAAGTCTGGAAGGTTTAACAGCCCATTTTGACTGAAATTAGAGTTAATGTGGCATAGTGGTAGGTCATAGAGATGAAACGACTGATCGTGGCCAGATGATAGAATCCTGAATCCAGTACTCCTGATAAGTTTGAACTTTATCATGTCAGCAGTGGGAAGCCAAGAAGACTTCAAGCTTGGAATGACATGATGAAGGTGGGTTCTTTGGAAGATGACTGGTTAAGGTACAGGATGTAATAAAAGATAGCCAGTCTGGATGAGGAGCAAACAGTTACGATGTAATTGCATCATGGTCTGGACATGAAATGAGAAGAACAATATGCGGTGGCACTGGGAATAAAACCATATAGGTGCAAAATGACAGAATTTTAAAATTGGAAGAGAATGTAATGGTTACCAGGTTAACCTCCAATTCCCAATTCCTTTTTTTAACATTAAGAGAAACTTAAGGGTTAAAAAAGTTTAAATTTCTATCCACGTTTTCACATGGTTAGTGTCCAAAACAGATATTTTGAAATATAACATAAGGCATGAATAGATAAGATTATGTGATTTTCATGGATTATTGTCATGAGAGGAGAAATGAGCTGAGATGATTCTGAGCCTAGCTCTGAGACAAATCAGTACATCTGAGAGGAGATCTTTGTTAAAAATAAAAATACGCATTTGTATCTTTCTTTTCTAAAATTTGAATTAATGATTCTTAAATATACACAGATACAAAATTTTCTTTAGCAGTCAAGAAAAGGGATGTGCAGGGTAATCAGTTTGGGTTTCAAAATAACAGCCTAATGCCGCCATGATCCCTTTCAACTATAAAGCATTCTAGAGCAATTAGTAATTAATATCAATATAACAGATATTTTAAATTTCATGTTTGCTTGATATAATCAAAGCATAAGATTTAAAAGGTCAGACTGGCCCAAAACACTCAGCACCATGTTAACAGTCTCTTCTGTTGGAATTGGTTTTGCTTATTTGTTTGTTTAGGAGATAGCCTCACAAGATGGTGACTAATACTCTGCCACACATGAGGATATGCATGGAGTTCAGAATCCCCAGCTTGTAAAAGAGCACTATGGTCATGTGTGCTGGGAAATTATTCTCACATCACTGAGCAAATAACAATATTAAAATGGGGGACATTATTCATTCATAACCACCTGAAACACTTTCAAATTCAGTCAACAGTGACATACATTTTAAATGCTTATTAAAAGAAAGTATTTTTTCTTTCTCCACCTCCAAATTGTGGTCCAAAAAAACTGAAGAATTAGCTCAACTTTGGTTCTAACTGAATAAAATTTCATATTATTTATTAAAATTTAAGATAAGATACACCAAATATTCTTGAATTATGAAAAAGTTCATGATGTGGGTTATTCTTCCAATCGACAGCAGTGCTGGCTACCTTTTAAAGGGGTTTGAAGTAAGAGCAGCTGCAAACTATTGCATCTGGAAAGTCCAATAACTTCAAAAACCACCTGCTTATGCGTCCTGCCCACTCAAGTTCATAAAATAACAGACACTTTCATATTCTAAATTAAACTGCTTTTTAGTTTGCCCTACTTTTAACCATAAGTTTTTGTTCTCTATGATGAAATATCCAGAGTGAGCTGATCCCTAGAAGAATAGGGCTGTGTGCACTGGGCTATGGGCTCCTGGGCCCTTTCATGATCCTCCTGGCCAGATTTGCAGCGGGAAAAGGGTAGGGCTGCTATTTTCATACAAAGATGGTTTAGGCCAAGAAACACACACTCGTCTTCCACTCTCTGGACCCTATGTATACTATCTAAGTTACTATACACTAAGGCCCTGGAGAAAAAGATTTGCATGCTATACTTCTGTTAAAAGAAGTTTTCTAAAAAGGTAGCCCTTAGCCCCTAGAAATATGCTTAACCACAGGTGCTCAGAGGCACCTGGACAGAGTAGAAAGAGTACTGTGCCAAGAAAAGAAATTTTTGTGACTTTTGTTAACTTTCTTTTTTAAAACTTGAATGTTAACGATTCTTAAATATATAGACACAAAATTCTGTTTCTTTAAAAATCAAGAAAAGGCATGCACATAGTAATCAGATCAGTTTTGGTTTCAACCTAAGGGCCAAACTAGAAAGTGTCTAGTCCCATTAGTGTGGGACACCAAGGAAGGATGGGGAAGGATGTCAGGGCAACAGATTTCTCTTCCTCAGCAGTCCCTGAGAGTGGAGCTCATAAGCAAAAAGCAAACTTGTTTAACTAATCAAAGCTAATAAACACCAGCCTTAAAAGTATTTTGAGCAAGCTATTTTACGTTTCTATGCTTCAATTTCTCTAACTATAAAGAAAAGAATGAGAGTCATTCTCATATAATAGCGTTCCCCTCCCAAACCCATTCACCTTTCAATAAATGATTACTATATATCTATTATGTGCCATGCACTACAATATGGAACAAAGATAGATATGAGCACTGCCCACAAAGAGTTTATGACTATCTTCCTTGTCTCTCTTCATTGCAGTTTCCTTTGAAAACTTTTGCTGAAATTCCTTTACCAAATTCTACTGTATGGTAAAATCTTAAAATCTTTAGGGCATAGTTTAAAACATGCCTCATCTATAATGCCTCGAATTGTTCCTAGGCCAGTAAGTAAGGCTAGGGGAAAATAAGGAACATATATTTATAATATATATATATATATAAAAAATATGTAATATATATATATATTTTTAGAGTCCAATGTACCACTTTTATTTAGGAAAACACCAAAGGAACATATATTTTTTAAACAATTTGCCCCTGTTTGGGTCCTATAAAAATTATAATTAACTTATAGAAAATATTTCAGTTCTTCTCTAATATTCTCCCTTCCCATATTGTTGCTTGACTTTTAATCATCCTATTGAAAATTTAAAATTTTCAACCATTTTAAAACCTCATATCCTCTTTACAAACCCAAGAGGGCTCTCATATTCAGCTGGGCATCAGAATCATCACAGGAATTTTAAAAAATACAGATGCCTAGGCCCACTACATAGTTACTAAACTAGAGTATCTAGGGATGGGGCCTAACCTAGGGCCTCTAAGCTCCCTAGATTGTGAAGTCAGGTTTAGAAATTATTGTACCCAAGGCTGGCTTAAAGATATACACTTGAATGGTTCTACCCTAAGAGAACAGTTCAGTCACACTATGTAATTCTAGATGTTCCTCCTGCCAGAAGAACACTTGAAGGTTAGGCCAGTTTAAACTCTGCCAAGGAGTTCTGAAATACCATAGAGGGTTCCCAAGTCAGCCTTGCTCAGTGGTCCTCCATCCCTTGAGGCCACTTGGGCTTACAGCCAACTGCAAGCTTAGAGCCTCAGAGTGACCTAGGGGTGGGGTGGCCATATGTTCTAGGTTGTCCCATGCAGGCAAGTTAATAATGGTCAATAGCTATCCTGAATAACTATTAATTATTTTTAATTATTAATTATAATTAATTATTAATAATGCCCCTTTCATTCTCAGAATTGTCCCAGTTTGGAAGAAAAATTATATGGTCATGAATGAATTGGCAATGACCTGTCACTGATTCCTGTACCTGAAATACATTGGAAGTCCCTACTTGCACTATTTTTTTAGCAAAATGGGCAAAATTTCCATTTAAGAATGTCATGCTTTTCTTTCCTCTCCAGTCTCCAGTGTCACCTCTCTCCTATCCTTCATTGGCCACCAAGCTGTACTATAACTTGGAGGAATTGCTCTTAAGTGCCAATCTACTCTACCCTCAGACCTTAGTTTCTTTCCCTGCAACACAGGGTTAATGAAACTGACATCCTTCCATCACATACTTTGTCAACTACTCAATCAAAGATTAAAATGTTTAAAATAGTTTTAATTTTTTTCAGTTAGTCCAGGAAACATAAAATGGCATGCTTTCACATGAGCCATTGTTTAGAGTGGGGAAGTGCTTTTAATTTTGTCTTAAAGGAAATCTGCATGATCCATGTACTGAGCAACTACCAAGGGAATTTAATTGGTAGAACAGATTTACACCTGCACAGAATACATATTTCCTGCCTCTCCTATGCTGATGTTTTAGATATAAAATACATTTTGTTTTCTTTATTAAACCTTGAGAAGATGTCTCTTTTTGGTCATTATTTCATAGCAGGGGAAGTACATATTCCTAAAGACACAACTGAGCTTCCCTTTAGCCACTGTTAGTTATTTAGGTAATTAAGAAGCAGGCATTTTTAATTTTGAGAAGGCTTAAATAAGTTTTGATGGTGTATGTATGTGCTTAATATATTATTTCATAGCAATTTAAAAGTGAAAATTTTAAAAGGTGCATTCAGTATTTAAACCTTTCTTGAGCCCAGCAAGGACATTATAATACAAATGGACATTGATAGATTCTATGTAAAAAGATAAAATGCATCCTGAGATTACACCGGGTCATCTCACTGATGTAGGCATCAAACACAATTACGGTTTCTCATTTATAATGAAGAACTGAGAAAGATTCTGATTTCTGAACCCAAGTAGTGAGAAAGTAGGAAACTGGGAGGAAAAGAAGCAAAGACAAAGAAAGGACAACAAGGCCCCTTCTCCCTGCCCTGCCACCCACCCTGTGCTGGACTGGGCTTTGCACGTGCCAACTCCAGGAGCCCCCCACATCCATTGCTTTGCACGGTGCTGTCATGTCTGATGACACGATCAGGTTCAGGCATTGATTGAGTATTAACTCTCAGTTCCCGCCCTGAAGAGTTTATCAGGAAAGCAAATATATAAACAAATCTGAGTGAGGTCACTGTAACTTAGGGATGCGCTATAGTTGGACACAAAGCAGAGAGTTCTCAACAATCTCCAAGGCTGAGCACCAGGCATGTGTGGCAGGAAAGGGATGCCAGCAGAGGGAGCAGCAGGAGCAAAGGTACAGAGACCTGAGGACACCTAACATGTTCTGGGCACCAGTGGCAGGTCAGTGTAGCCAGAGCAAGGGACACAAGCAGGAGCCAGATCCGCATGACCTTCTGTGCCCAGCCAAAGCACCTGTCCCTGTGTAGGCCACAGCAACCCACAGAGGTGTTTTTAGGCCAGGAAGTGACCTGATGAGATATGACATCTGCTAACAGAAAGGGCTAACTTCAGTGCAACGGGGCAAACCAAGGGATGCCAAATGTGCAGGTAGGAGTGAAACAGGACATGGAAGGCTTCCTCCAGCACTTTCTACAGGCTAGCTTGCTGGCACAGATTATTTTACTTACTCCTCCAACAGCCCTTTGAGGAGATGCTATCATTTTCAGTTATATTCATCTGGCAGATAAGGAGATTCAGACCTGACAATTTGCTCAGGATTTCATAGGTAGGAAATGGTACACTCAGAATTTGAACCCAGACAGTTAGACCCCAGGACCAGGGTTCTTAACCACTGTGCTCCAGTGCCTCTCTGTAATAGATCATGATCCAAGCAGACAGTGGTGTCTCCATAGTGAGGAAAGACATGACTGTGTTCTCAGAGTGGCTGAGCAGCATTTGGCAGGGGGATTCCAGACATGGTCTGTTTGGGGAGTGACAGGCCTATAGTTCTAAGGTCAGACTTTAGATCCTGGTAGGTGAGTTGGGAAAGGAGGAGGAAGGACCAACGTAAAGACCAAGATAAAACCCCACACACCTCAAGAAATATGCAAGCTGGGTGAGCTCCCAACAAGGCAGGGAGGGTCAAATCCCAAAGACAGAAGTGGGGTACAAAGTGGGGATGTGTCCCAGTGATTAGAAGTGGAACACACACTCAGGACCAGACAAGCTGCAACGCTGGCTTGTGTTGAATTACCTGAGTCTTTAAAGCATGCTGACTGCCCAGGTTGGCCACAGCTCCTGGGCTGCAGCTGACCCTGCCTGGATGTGCAGGGAGGGCTAGGTGTGAGAAAATGAAGCAGGTCCTGACAGGCACTTTGCATTTAATAGCTTCATTTAAGGTTCTCAATTTTTCTGTCCAGTTTCTACAGATATTCGTGCCATTACAACAATACATTGTAAAAATAGGAAACAATTGAGAAAAATCCTAGTTTTATGCTAGTGGGAGAAATGCCTATTTAATCCTGAAAGTAGTTTCTATGAGACTTCCTCCCTAATAACTACATATTTGTTCTCAAAAACAAATACCAGAAGTAAGGAACAGTGCATTTTTACAACGTACCATTAATCTCTCAGAAGAACAATTAAAATGTTCCATCAATCATGGCTCACTGTTTTTTTTCTATGTTAGTAATAATAATATATAGCTGGAAGTGGGCATACCAAAACGTGTCAAGGAAATGCAACTGCATTCATTGGATTTCATTGCCAGTTATTTTGGTTAGGTCAACAGAGCCCTCTTTCTCACTTGTTCTTAAGTGTCAGGCTTTTTAGTAGGGAGAGAAATTGTTTGTCTAAAATGGTTAATAACCACGAGTTCACCAAAGTATTTTGGGTAAGCCTATTATTCTAGTTATAAAGGTAGGAATGAGAGTCATTCTCAGATGGGTGCTCCCTAGAAAGGCCATTCAGCAAATATTTAGGAAGCACTTACTCTGCAGTATGCGTGGAACCTGCCATGCATCCTTGTGCACCAGAGCCTGCCTGACAGAACCACAGCCATCCACCAAGGCTCACCTCAGATATCTGGGCGTCTGTCAGCCTTCCCTGACTGCCCTCATCAGAACTGGTCATCTCTTTTCTTGGTTCCCACCACACTCTGTTTTTGTTTCTATTTTAGCGTGTATCAAAGCCCTTTAAGCATTCTGCTTCTCTATCACCATGCCTCTCTCCCCTCTTCTCTTCCCACATCATATGCAAGTCCTTCAGGACAGAACAGTGGCCCCTGGTGGCCCCAGGACTGTGGCTGCCCAGTGCCCACCCAGGGCCCCACACGGAGTCTGCTGTCAGAAAATGGATGCCAACATCAACAAAAAATCTACAAACAACAAATGCTGGAGAGGGTGTGGAGAAAAGGGAACCCTCTTGCACTGTTGGTGGGAATGTAAATTGATATAGCCACTATGGAGAACAGTATGGAGGTTCCTTAAAAAACTAAAAATAGAATTACCATATGATCCAGCAATCTAACTACTGGGCATATACTCAGAGAAAACCATAATTCAAAAAGAGTCATGTACCACAATGTTCGCTGCAGCTCTATTTACAATAGCCAGGACATGGAAGCAACCTAAGTGCCCATCGACAGATGAATTGATAAAGAAGTATATATACTTCTTTATTATGATAAAGAAGTATATGTATGATATACTCCATATATACAATGGAGTATTGCTCAGCCATAAAAATAAACGAAATTGAGTTATTTGTAGTGAGGTGGATGGACCTAGAGTCTGTCATACAGAGCAAAGTAAGTCAGAAAGAGAAAAACAAATACTGTATGCTAACACATATATATGGAATCTAAAAAAAAAAAAATGGCCATGAAGAACCTAGGGGCAAGATGGGAATAAAGACGCAGACCTACTAGAGAATGGACTTGAGGACACGGGGAGGGGGAAGGGTAAGCTGGGACAAAGTGAGAGAGTGGTAGTGTATATATGGACATATATACACTACCAAATGTAAAATAGATAGCTAGTGGGAAGCAGTCGCATAGCACAGGGAGATCAGCTCGGTGCTTTGTGACCAGCTAGGAGGGTGGGATAGGGAGGGTGGGAGGGAGGGAGACGCAAGAAGGAGGAGATATGGGGATATATGTATATGTATAACTGATTCACTTTGTTATAAAGCAGAAACTAACACACCATTGTAAAGCAATTATACTCCCATAAAAATGTTAAAAAAACAAAACAAAACAAAACTTCATGTCTAGAGGAAAAGTGGACATGCAAAAAGACCAATTAAAGAAAAATATGCATGTACTTTAGTAAAAAAAAAAAAAGAAAGAAAGAAAGAAAATGGATGCCAAATTGAATCTGCTGAAAAGAATCTGAAATTTCTTTTTTAAGTAATTGAATGTCTTCAGTGAGCTAAAAGACAGTAGAATTATGTCATTGAGTGTATTCCTTTGCTCCTTTTCTCTGCAGCTGCCACATTTAAAGCCTTATAAGGAAACACATATCCAAATAATTAAGAAAGAAATCCAAAAACATTCACTCTGTTTACTAAGGTAAAGAGACAACCTGCTCTAATATGTATATAAATTTATTATTTAGAATTTTTTAATTTCCAGTTTGAAGAGGACATAGATACATCTCTCCTGAGCCTTCCAATAAGCAGGCTGAGGCACCTGGATGACTTCCCAGGGCCTGCAGAATAAGGCTCATCTCCTAAGTATCTCACAGGCAGGGCAGGAGATTCCTAGAATGCCAAAAGATGCCATTGCTGCTGCTTGGCACTGCCCCCTGGGGCCAGAAGTATGAAGGCTGAGAGTTGGGTCTCAGGCCACATGAGAGCTCCCCTGCCAAGAGAGGGGTAGAAGGACTCCCTGTCAGACTCCCCATATACCTCTGGACAAATGCAAACATCAGAGAAATGACTAGGTCCGGAGACAGTTCTGAAGAAAAATCTAAAACCTTTCTCAAAGCCTAAAGGAGACAACAGCTTTGAGCAACCCAAGCCTCTTCTTCCTTCTCTTTCGCTTTATTACTTCTAGATATTAAGTACACAGAGATCTGAGATTTTACTAGCTGGGATGTGGTATCCACTATTTCAAAAGCACAGAAGTTTCTTTGTACCTCATAGGTGGTCTGTCAGAGATCTCAGATCTCTTCTCAGAAGAAAAAAAACAAAAAACAAGCAAAACACTTAAATGTTTCTAGAAGGGGGTCAGACATCATTTGTTTCATTATTGATGTCTGGGCCAAGTGAAATGAATGTTAGCTCCTTTTCCAGATATGCTTCTTTCTATCATTTCCCGTGATAGGAGGTTGATTTACTATAATAAGGATAAGAGTAAGATGTGTCAATTTGACCCCAAATAGTTTTCTCATCAATAAGCTAAGTATAGGAAATCAGGGTCATTATTCGGTTAAGCATAGGTAGGACTAGAAAGTTGCCATTAAAAAAGGGTGATGATGTGTAATGTGAATTTTAGGTGTGACTGATATCTAATATACAGCCAAGACCACAGTCGTAGCACATTTAATGCTTTATCGATGACTGGAATGAACAAGTTAAAGAGGACTCTCAACTTACAAATGACACCAATTACAATGACCTTATTAACATATATAAAAAATAACATCAAAGTGATTTTTGGCAAATTACAAACAGCCCATAAAAATAAGATAAAAACCAATACAAAGTAAGATAATGTTAAAAGACTAGGAATAAAACGTATAGCTATTAAGTGGGAAACAAATAGGTAAATATATGAAAAATAAGAAAATATCAGGAGAGGGTTGTCATTTCTGTGGGAGCTTGTGATGTGGAAAATCAAGATGGTTGGTAAACACAACGGATATGGAAACCCTTTGTAATAATTCCACAGCCCCTAAGGGACCAAGATCTCCTGGGTGAGAATCACTATTGTAAACACACCCTTAAATGAATCCATCATGCTCCATACCCCTTAAGCAATAGGGGACCAAAACTAAGTCTATCAATTGTGTCTGAACATTAAACATCTCAATAATTTAATGATATTTTAAAGGAAGCACAATGAATGGAATCAAAAGGAGAATGTAATCCAAAAAAACAAAAATGTCACAGACAAGATTCTCTACTTTATTTGCTATTGGTCAGACTTATTAAATATAGGATCTGTTTTGATCTTATGAGGAGGTAGAGATGCTGGAAAGATCCTAGGGAAGAGCAAAAGGAAGGAGATAAGAGATGAAGAGAAACACCCAGGTAGGGCTGGGGAGGGACTGTTTTGTCTGGCAGTTTGTTAGAAGAGTTGAGTGAACATAAAATGACAACTGCCTTTAGTTACTGCTAGGTTCTTATGAGACTTAACAAGGAAAATACTGCTCAGACACAATCACCATTCAGGACAAGGAAAAAGGAGGAAGCGGTTAGTTGAAAAAAAAAGAAAAGTTAGGTTACATGGGAGAAGAAATTCCAAGTAATAAGAGCAGTTAATCCCAGGAATGTGTCACAAGAGATTGTTCTGTAAGAGTAGTGTGTTAAATTACTTACTTGTCTATGTAGCTTCTCAAATCCTTCTACCTCTACAGCTACAATTTGGTGTATAAGAATACTGACACAGTCTCATAATTAAGCACAAGCATATGTATGAACACTTTCCTCTATTCCTGCAGGATACCTGGTTTGTTTGGGGGCAAAGAGGAATTGATGTGGCATTGTGTTAACAGTGGTTGAGAATGCAAGTAGTAAACATCTGAAAGTAGAATACTACAAAATGCATGCATTGTATGTACCAAAAGGTCAGTATGAAACATTATCTTTATGGCAAGCCTGCCCATCCACTCCCTCCTACACACTGCATAGTCACACAATTTTGCAGCTTGTATAAATCCCTATTGTGATTTAAACTCATGAGAGAGTGTGGCTTCTGCAAAGGGTGGCTGTTTTGTGACTTTAGACCAGTGGTCCTTTACCCTAGCTACAAATCATCTGGAGAACAATTAAAAATACTGTTGTACACGCTCCATCCCTAGAAATTCTGACTGAATTGGTCTAGGATGGGGCCCAGGCCTATGTATTCTTTTCTCTTTGGAAAGCTCCCCAGGTGATGCTAATGTACAGCTGGAATTGAGTCTGGTTTCGACTCGCAGAATTTCTTAATAATAAAACTGTGTATCATGACAAAATTTTCAGGACTGTAAGGGCTACAGTGGGGAAATTATTACTTCTCTAGGTCCTCATCCTGCAGTCCTTAGAATTTTTATTAGAATATGATATTTATCACTCAAATTCCTATTACAAAAAAAAGTGCTTTCTGGAACTCTGCTATAGCAACTACATAAGATAGACTTTGTATGTGGGATAAATCTCATGTCACTTATGTAATTCAGTCCTGGTGTTTTTCCCTTTCCTTTGCTCATTCTTTCTATTCTCCCCAAGAGGAAGATCAGCAGGTTAGAGTGTCAGAACATCATCCCCATCCCTCTTTTTCACTTGGGTTCATGGTTCAGGCATACTAGGAATGGAGCTGACAACATGCACTGGTTTTTCTCCTAATGGTGCAGAGGCCACAGGAAGCTTCACTGGACCTAGGGATGGCAGGTGTCCCACACTTCTCCAGGGCCTGGCACAGAGAAGAGAGAAGTCACTGAGAAGTGCTTTACTGATGCCAATCACTCCTCAGAGCAGATGGGGAAACTGAGCCTCAGATGAAACCTGAATTCCAGATCTCTCTTGGACACTGACCTCAAGTGTTACCTTGGGCCTCGGAAAAGTCACTTGGACCCTTTGGACAGCAGTTTATTCATCTAACAATCAATCAGTTGAACTAGAAGATCGCTAAGTCACTTTTATTTCTAAAATTCTGTGATTCCAGTTAACCAGTATTCATAAAAGTGTGGAACGCTGTAAACGTGCATAAAAGTCCATGCAGAGATAACGGTGGAGGACCCCCTCATCAATACTATTTTTATTACCTTCTTCCTAGATTTTACCAATTGTCATTCTTACTCTTAATATTAAGGCTGTGGGACTTAACTAAATCATCTTTGAAATACTGAGCTATCAACAGATGGCATGCTGAATGCAAATACACTGCGAATAAATATTTGGTCCTGAAGAAGATCAAGAGCTGGAGTTCATTTCCCCTTCTCATTTGGGCTCAGAACTCTGCAGTCTTTCCTTTTACTGCCCTTGCCTCCAAACTGGCTGTTTGTGTTCAAAGATGGATCAGAAAATCAGTTCCAAAGTTGGTTACAAACTTTCAGTAATTTTTGTTTTTTTATTTTTTGTAACCAGCCAATTTCTCTTAGTTCACATAACAAAGAAGCGCATAATTATTTGCAACTTTAGTTAGAGCAATGGTCTTAAAAAGGTCTAGCTAAATAGAAAATGCTCAGACTTTCTGAGTGCCAACAGTTATCAAATTTACCTAGTTCATATATGGCCACATTTCTGAAGTTCTTTTAACAGCCCACCTGTGAGCAATAGGATCAGATGACTAAGAACTACAGGACGGAAGCACTATTACTTTGAATCATATTTTCCCATTACCCAGCTATAAAGAGTCTGTTTCTCTCTGACCCATATAAAGTTCAGAATTTAGGACCCTAGGTGATTTTAATCCCATCATTTAGCACCCCAGCTGTATGAATCTGAAAGTAAAAATGAAGTTGTTTGAATTCCAGACCCCCTGAACATTCTCAGGGAGCTCATCAGCTCCCTAAGCTAAGCTATCGGTTTAAATCTAAACCTAAATCTGTAGGTATGAACCCAAATTTCATGATAAACAAAAACCGAATAGATCTGTCTTCCCTGTCATTACTCACCTTTTGATCATTCTTTTACCAAAATTACTATGACTGGGTTAGAATAATAGAATGCAATCAATAAATGCAATCACTAGCCTCTGGCCAGATAATAACACATTCAGAACTTTCTTTCCTAAAGGAGATTTTATCGTGTTTGTGCTCTTGTAAATAGGAGAAAGAGAGAACTATAACTTAATAAATGGAAGCATTCACTAATTTATTCAACAAATATTAATTTAGTATCTACTAGATTCCAGGGAGCTTACAGTCTAGTAGCAGAAATAATCTCACACACATACAAAATCAAACCATTAAATAAGTGTGGGGTGTGGGGTAGGCGGGATGAAAAAAATTGTCTGGTCTAAATTCAAGAGGTTAGTGATTTGGGGAGGGGCAAGAAAGTGACTTCCTCTATTACCCTAAAAGTAAGCTTGAGCAGCCAGAGGCCATGTCTATTTTATTGGCACTGTCCCCTTTTCAGTGACACCCGTAGCCAGCTCATAGACCCTATCCTGGCTCTGTTTGCTTGGTTCATTTATTCCATCCTCAAAAAGTAGGTATTTCATAACTACTGAATGAAGGAATGAATGAACTCACAAGGCCACAGTACTGTAAACCAAAAGTGCCTGCAATAAATATGCATGCATTCTAGGCTATAAATGTTTCTAAAGTTCAGGTTCTGTCTCAGCAAATTGTATTCTGATTTTCTAGAGCACCAGTTTGCAACCAGGGATATTTTTTGCTCCCCCTCCCAGGGGACACTTGGCAATGTCTGGAGACATTTTTAGTTGTCAAAATTTAGGAGGTGCTACTGGCATCTGGTAGGTAGACGACAGAGATGTTGAGAATCACCCTACAGTTCCCAGGACAGCACCCTCACCCTAACAACAAGGAATTATCTGGCCCAAAATGCCAACAAGTGCCCAGATGGAGTAACCCTGTGGTAGAGCTTGGTAGCTGTGTCTTGGGAGCCACATGATGGGCAGTGATTATCCTTGCTTAGACCTTACAAGGACCCTAGTGTAAATCCTTTTCCTCACTAGCCAAGCAATGTTCAAACCTACAGAGATTTATTTCATTAATTTTCTATTTGTTTAATAAACAGACTTAAAGCACTGGAGGGAAAAATATTCAAGCAGTGAGGTATGACGAAAACTATTAGTAACACTAGGTTGACTTAAGTGAATGGTAGGAAACAACCTCTGCCATCAGGAAGTGAGTTGTAGAAACTGAAAAAAAGTTAAGAGTGTTTAAAAAGCTCTGGTTCAAACAAATGTCTATGTGAACCAATGGGTAGCTTGAAAACAGTGAAGACATTTCCGTCTCTTACGTCTTTGATAGAATGGAAAGAGCTTTTATTTTCTTTAGTGCAGTGATCATTCATATTTTTCCCATGACATGCCCAGAAGTTTAAAGAATAACAAACTCCCAAGTGTAAACACAGAATATTGTGAGAAAGTGAGCCCTCTGGATGAATCCTTATCATTGCATGTTTGGATAAAATAAGATTTCCATGCATTAAACAATACAGGACTTTCTATTTGAGAAGTAAGCTTCCAACACTTTGAAGGGCTGCAGTTATTTCTCCTCAAGGATGACAAACATAAGCGCCCCCAAGGTATGGCTCCTCCCTGTTCAAGTTCAATGCTCTAGTCTCAGTGCTCCTATCACTGGCCCTTGCTTGGCCTATTTTTACACTGTGAACTGTTCCATGTCACTTGTTTGGTAACACTCAACATCAACAAGTGCCACCAAATCAATACCAGAAGCCTGAAGATTAAAAAAAAAAAAGAATCAAAAGATATGTAGCCTGCTTTGTACCAAGCCACTTGAAACTAGGTGCTTTTTGTAATAATGAAAATGTGAGGCCATGTGGACAGGAGAGATAGTTCCAGATTCCTGAAGAAGGCTCACGGCCAATTGGTCTCAGGTACACCAAATGTGGTTTTAGGTTCCTGACTGGGATCGCCAGAAGAAAGAGTGCACAGCATACTCAAGGAGGTATGAAAATGCTCTGGAATCCCCAAATCATCTCATCATCAAGGACAGTTTTTAGCAATTTCAAAAGGATGTATATTCGTTTCCAAGGGATACCTTAAAAAGTATCACAAACTAGGTGGCTTAAAGCAATAGAAATTTACAGTCTCATGGTTCTGGAGTCTGGATGTCCACAATCAAAAGGTCAGCAGGGCCATGCTCCCTCTGAAACCTGCAGGGGAATCCATCCTTGTCTCTCCCTAGCTTCTGGTTTTCTGGCAATCTTTGACATTCCTTGGGTTACAGCTGCATAACTCAAATCAATCATATGGCCTTCTCCTTGTGTCTTCAAATTACCGTCTACTTATAAGGATACCAGCCATCTCAGATGGGGAGCCCACTTCTACACCAGTGTGACCTCATCCTAATTATATCTACAAGACCCTGTCTCCAAATAAGGTCACATTCTGAGGTACTGGGGATTAGGACTTCATCATATCTTTTTGAGAGGAACACAATTCAATGCATAACAGGATGTAAACTAGGAGTGTATATTTTTGTTATCAGAGCAGGGAAATTTAACTTAAATTTTCAAAGTGTAATACAAACCCAAGGATCATTTATTCTCCCTCCTAAGAAGAGCAAAAGATGGAAAAACCTGGTGGTTGCCTTCAGGTGAAAGGCAAAAGGAAAGGAAGAATAAGGCAAAAAGGAATTAATCTAAAGCAAAGAGAGTCTTGTCTGCTTGGTGTTGCTGCCACTTTCAGACACATCCAGTCACTCAGTCAGCTGGAGCATCTTCTCCCCCAGGGCATGTATGCCTCATGTTTACAATAAACTCCAGAAGGCTAACGCACATGCAAGAGATGAGCTAATCCTTCTTATTTGCTTAATGGCAGAATGGAAAATAAGCACCCACCTGCACAAAATGGTTCCAGGAATGCCAAGAGGTTCTCCTGTTCCAAGATAGCTCCTCCATCCTCCCAACACTGCTACCGAAATCCCTGACACTTCCCCACTTCTCCTGGTTTGGGTGCCTGGGCCAGAAGCTCCTGATGTAGTATTGACCATTGCCCCTGGCACTGTCCCAAATATCTTGCATAAGTTAAGTCATTTAATACACAGAATAATCTTATGAAGTATATACCATTATACCCACAATTTACAGATAAGAAACTAAGGCACAGGGAGATTTAGTAGCTTAGCAAAGCTGAGATTCAAAGCAGCCCTCATGCTATCAAGCAGGGTACCATATTGCCTTTCAACAGTAGAGAGCAACACAGTAACTAACTTAATATCATGCCCACTCAGGTCTGAGTGTTAGATTTTTCAGATGCTCTCACCTAGCAAAGAGCTAAGACAGCCTAAGACAGTTTTTTTTTTTTCTTTCTCAAAGTTTCTTACCTATAACCACTTGCATCAAAATGAGGGAGGAGGTACAGACACCAGGACCCTACTCTCAGACACAACCGATTCAGAATCTCAGTGCCCAGAAATCTGCATTTTAACAAAGAAATGAGTGGACTAATGTTTGAGAACCACTGGCCCTACAGGAATGGAATAGGGAAAGGTACAATGTTATGGTAAACCAGAAAAAGCCACAGAGAGGTGACAAGGCAATGGGGACCCTCGTAACCAATGGTCAATGACTCAGGGGGTCCTGACCAGAGAAGAGCTTGGTTGCTGGAGAGTGAGGGTAATGCTGAGCATGGAGGTTTGACAGCAGAAGGAGGCCAGCCACATCCTCTGGCTTGGATTCACATGCCCTGTCTTGGTAGAAATGGTTATACTGAGTCAGGGCAGCATTTTCTGTTAGTTTGGATGGGAAGCATGGTTGCAGGCAAGGGAGAGCAACCAGAGCACGTGGATTCAGAAATTCCTACGTGACTCTGATTGAGCAGGGCTTCATAAGCAGAATAAGGACTGGTGTGGGGTTAAAGAGAGTTGTGTGATGGAGGATCCAAGAGACCTAAGTCCTGCGTTTGGTTCAGTCACTGATTACAACCTCCCTGAGACTCAGGTTCCTGGTCTGTAAAATGGGGGAAATAACACCTGCCTTGAAGGTCCTCACATACAGGATGTGATGAACCAATTAAGGCATATAGTACTCTATAATGTATGTCATTGCTTTTCCAAAACCTCTGTACAACTCTCCTGCCTCAGAATATATCCGCCACACTCATGCCCTAAGTCCATTAATGACACAATAAAGGACAGTTGGAGATGATGCTCTGCCTTGCTCTGTGCATCCCCCTATACCCCTGCCAGGAAAAAGAACATAGTCACCTAAATTCATTCTAAAGTACAAATTACAATGTAGGCCTCCTGCACTGGGGAAACACACACACACACACACACACACACACACACAGGAAAACATGAGGAAAAGTGGAGACTAGAGACACCAAAGAACAAATTCACTCTCCTCACTCTATCTCTCCCCCACTGGTGTGCTCTACTGATCCCCCGAAGAGCTGGGCTGCTACTTCTGCTTCTACCCCTGCTTCCCCTCCTCAACATACTCCAGTGCGTGCCCCCTGTTTTGGGGCCAGATCTACACAACTGTAGTTATTCAGATCATTGAGGCAAAACCCAACAAAGCAACAACATGCTTTAATCAATATTTTCTAAATCATTCTTCCTTAAAGCTGAAGACTTCTGAGTTTGAATTGCCCCCTCCTCTGTAGGCTTTCCATGCCGTTCAAGTAACTTAAATGATAACCAACCCTACACTTCATTTTGATCAGATTGTGGTATTATAGAGCTATGGTGAAAAGAGCATCTCTTTTAATAAAATGGGATACCAAAAATATCGATAAATAAAAGTGCACTTGTGAAATTGGAAAAGAATTCATAGTAGATAATATGATAGTTAATGTATGCCTACATTCTTTCAGTGGACATTTATAGCTCCTTTAAAATATTATACATATTGAAGGAATATTTGCTAATTAATGTGTGCATAGTACTACTAGGAATTGTGGAGGATACCAAGATGGGTACAACAGATACAGACCTACCCTAGGTCCTGGTTTGGTCCATTCATTTATTAGTTAAGTGACCTTTCCTTATTGGGGAAATAAAAGACTATTTTCCTTTCTTGTTATGAAGATAACCTAGAATTTCACAAGTTTGTGAAGAGAAGCAGATGAGTGAAATAGGACACTATATGTATAAAATATCATTATTCTGAGGTCTCTGTAATGTCTGAGAAGCAACAACAGGGAGGTCAATCCAAAGAGAGACACTCAAGGGTCCCAGCTGGAGGCCCAGGCCAGGGACTGCAGGTCCCCTCTGCACCCCTCTTTCTACACCCAGCCCTCTTCTCTCACTCAGAGGTAGGTATATACCCACCTTTCTGTCCTCTTTCAGCTTGAAACCCTGGTTAGTAATGCAGCCCTCTCCCTTCAGGCAATCCTGTGCTCTCCCACAAGGTGAAGTTGCCTAGCACCTGCTACCCCAAAGCAGCCCAAGAACACTTCAATGTTCCCACCCCAGGTTTACATTTTTCCTAGGACCGTGTGTGGATCCTCTGGAAATCCAAGCAATCATAAGCATTAAGGATACAGTCCAGGCCTCCTCTTTTCAATCGGGGCTGCAAGAACACTGCAGCTTTTTTCCTACAGTGGTGCTAGTTCAGCCCAGTAAACAAATGGGTATTTTGCCTTTGCCCCTGAGAAAACACATAGGCATTAGAGCAAAGTTCCTGTGTTCTGGTAACATTTAATTGTGCTGGTTCTCAGCCCTCTCTACACCCACACACTCATGGACAACATTTATTCCACTGACTTCAAAGGCTGTTCAACATGTTGGAAATATGTGAGAGAACACTGAGGGGAGTTTGAAATTAGTCTCAACCCTCCTTCTGTATGTGTGGGTTTGGTTCATGTGTTAGGATTTTAGAAGTACGTATTTGATTTTTAAAACATGCATTTGTTTATACTGGGTTTAGAGTCATGAAAAATAAATCAGGATTTCTATTGCCAGTTTTTGTGTTTTTCATAATAAATAGTAGTCATTCATCCTTGTCCAATAATAAATATTTATAGGTTTAAATTAGGAATAGCTTTTCAAGAGAATTTCCATTCATTCATTATCCATCAACTTCCAGATGCCAGCCAGCACATGAGGAGTTTCCAGAAAGAAGCAGGAAGCAGACTAGGGCTTCCAGGCATGGAGGGGAAAGAGTATCGGCAACAAAAAGAAGTTGTCACTAAATCCAAATGGATGTGTCATTCGCTAGGAATCATTTGCATAAGATTCCCCAGGCCCCAACCCAGAGGGTGTGATATGAGTCTGAAATGGGCCTGAGCATCTGCATTTTAACAAGCATCCTCCCTCCAGTTGATTCTTTTGCAACACTACCCCTGTGCTGGTGCATTCAAGACATTATATTCAGAAGTCAAGATTCAGTGATGCGTCTTCTAGGTGGAGCTGGCTCTTAGTCCTTGGTGCATATCTGGGTAGAAAGCCAAGCACTTTATGGATATGCGCTGATAGCACTATCAATTGCCTAAAACTTTTCTAATATTCAGTTTGATATGAATTGTAGAACGTTGAAAATGCTGCATTTCCTTCTCATATAATTCTAGACTTTGCTCCAGGACCAAATTCTAGGATATTTATGTACATTCATTATATACATTTTTCTATAAGCTTAAAAATTATCTAACAGAAAAAAGAGCAATGTAATAGAAAATAAAACATGATCATCAAAATAAAGATGGTTTGTTTTAGTCATCTCTAGCCACATAACCAATGACCCCCAAATTTAGTAGCTTAGAACAACAAATATTTACCATCTAACAGTGTCAGAAATCCAAGTGTGACTTAGCTGAGTAGTTCTGGTTCAGGGCCTCTCACAGGCTGCAGTCCAGGGGACAGGGCTGGAGTCATCTCAAAGCCCGACTAGGAGAAGACCCATTTCCAAGCTCACTCGCATGGCCAATGGTAGGATTCAGTTCCTCCCAGGCTGCTGGATTGAGGACTCAGTTTTTCAGTGGTTGTTGGCTAGAGTTCTCCCTCAGTTAACTTCCACACAGACCTCTCCATAGGGCCGCTCACAACATGGCAGCTGGCTTCCAGCAGAGCAAGCAAGCAAGAGAGCAAGAAAGGAAGCAAGATGATGCCATGGTCTTTTGTAACCTAATCTTGGAAGTGACCACCCCATCACTTTTGCCACATTTTACTATTTAGAAGCAAATCAATAAATCCAGCCCACACTAAAGGGGAGGGTGTTACACAAAGCATGAATACTAAGAAGTGGGGGAGGGGAGATCACTGGGAGTCATCTTAGATGCTATCACAGAATACATGAATTTGCTTTTTCATAGTCAATTTATCATCCTACTTACACTTTGCTAAAACTAAATGTTAATGTAAAACAAACTCTTCTGATACAGGTCAAGGAGTACATTCTGGGGGTAGAGTCTAGTAGTGTTGAAAAGATATTTTGAGGTTATTAATTGAACTCAGGTTTCTATATGAGGAGCTGTACACCTACTATGCCAACCAATAGGAAAGAGTGTTAGTTACTATATCACTTAAGAATGCTCTCTGCTATAGGTAATAGAAAATCTGAAGAGCTGTGGCTTAAAAATAAGAGCATAAGGAGAAGTCTAGAGGCAGACAGCTACTGGCATTGTTTCAGTAGTTTGGTAATAGCAAAAGCAGCATCTTCTATTCTCTTGGTCTTTTAATTATACATGTCACCTCATGGTCACAAGATGACTTCTCTACACTAAGGCAATACATCATTTTCTAAGTAGGATGAAAGGGGCAAAGGGCCACACCATATACCTCTGTTTCTTTTCATAAGGAAGATAAAGCTTTCCTGGAAGTCTTGCCCAGCAGACTTCTACTTAGATCTCATTGGCCAGAATTGGGTCACATGTCTACTCTAAACTGACCATTCACCAAGGAGACTAAGATTACCCTGGCAAGTCTATAACCAACTATAACTTAACTCTGAGATAAAAGAATTATTTCCAAGACCTGAATAAACGAAGATTCACTTGGCAGAGAAGTGGGACTGTGGATTTAGAGCAGGCAACACACATCTTCTGTAAACATCTTGTTTGTTATTATTTATGTGCTCCATATATCCAATACAATCACAATTTTGTGATTTTTTTCACAATTTTGACAAAAGTCTAAAAAGATATTTTCCCACAGAAACAGACAAGGCAAGCATCATTGCTTGTTAAATCTCAAATATACTTAAAGTTTCCTTCTTGAAAATTCCTTATTCATAAATAAAATGTCCAAATTTTGAGACAAAAAATGACCCCATGGTTTTTTAATCCTGTGTACATATAAAATGTTTTTTAAATATTTCCACTGCATACATTTAACAAGATGAAATCTTCTGAGGCTTACTGTATTAGCCAGCTATTATTAAAACACAATGAGACAGATTGCTTTTCTTGAACATCTGCTGATAGATTTTTAACTTATGTTTCCAAAATTATAGCATCATAAGTCAATGTTGCACAAAAGTATTTAATGTCATTTATAAAAATCTAGTTATATAAACTGTTGACTCCTTATAAAGCATCTATTAAGACACAGAAATATCACTGAAGCATATTTATGCCTTTGATCTTGCAGTCTGCATAATGATTCGGGCCAGAGGCGCAACCTGTTCCATAGATTACAGAACAGAAAATCAGTTCTTGGAGAAGCTGTTCAACCTCATCTGAGGCATCCCATTCTAAGAAACTAAATGGCACCTGCTTGTCTTGGTTTTTGTGTTTGTTTAAAAGCAAATCTCTAACTGCTGTTCTGCTCCAAATCTAGGTGAGCAGATAAAGTTCTGCTCTGAGCAAGACCTGCCCTCCTATAGAGGGATAAGAGGAGCATGTCCCTGAGGGAACGGGACGCCAGAGTGACAGCTTTGATAAGGGATAAATCAAACCAATGATGCATGTGAACGATGAGCACACTGGGGATTGTCAGAAACAGGCATCATCATTCATTCAGTGATGTTCAAATTCACATACAAGCCTAGCTGCCTTTTACATTGACTACAGAATGTAGCATCCAGATGATTGAGGATGTATGGTGACAGCAGACAGCTGTGGAAGAGCCCAGGAGAGTTTCTAAGTCTGAATTCCAATCCTGAGCCTGCCATTAAGTGGGAAAGTATTCTTGATCCAGTCATCTGACAGCTTTGCCATCGATTTCTCTATCTCAAATGGGACTCCTTTCTTTAAGGATTCCTTCAGCTTTAAATACCTATGAATCTGCTAAAGCAACTATGCTTTGACTGATGGAATTGTGAACTACCTTTAGATGGAATGACTGATTACTAACAGAACTTTGTTGGGTTCAGTGCATTATGAATACATATCAAAATGTACAATGAGGATATTTTTCAAAATATTCCCTCCAGTTTTCTTCACCCTAGATAAATGTACAGAAATGTCTGTATTAGTGTTGAGAAAAGGACACTTCTCCTAACCTCACACAGAGATACATTTCAAGTCTATGTCTTAGAAGACAGTGAGAGACTTACAGGAGACCTAGAGATATGAATGGGGTAGGCAGAGAAGGGACCTGGGGAGAGAGATGTAAGTTCCTAGGGAAATTATGTGGAGGGCAGGGCTGGACCTAGGCCTGGGAATCAGGAAGTTACAGTTTTAATTTCAGCCTTTCCACTGATTCACTTGGGACCTTGAGAATGTCTGGCCCATTTAAATCGTGCCTCAGTTTCCTTATCTGCCATTTAGAGAGAGTCCTTGGCTAGAGCCCAGGACTGTGAGAACATAATGTTCAGGGCCATGGAAATTCAATCAGTACCAAAAATGCAAAACATCGTAGTTACTAGATGTCCTAACTTAAAATGGAAACATTAACAAGAGTAATTCCTTTAATAATCAAAATGTGAATGTTTTAGAAAGCATATCTATATGGGTGAAAATTAAGCGAATAAGCCTACTGGAAGAGCTTATAGTCCTAGGGATACATAAGCAAAAAAAGGTCAAACTTGGGGTGGGACAAGTTCCAGTTTTGCCACTTATCATCCTTGTGTCCTTGGGTAATTTCTTAACCTCCCACAGTAGCCTCATATGTAAAATGAGAATAAGAGCACGCATCTCAGAGGGTTGTGTTAAAGATGATTACAGATGGAAGTTAGCTCTTTTGAAGCATTGATGAGGTTTGAATTCACAGCCACCATATACTTTGCAGCTGATAGTTTCTCTTATTGCAATTAAAAAGCTTAGTCACCCAGAGCAAGTACTTTTTTAATGCCGTTTATTAAGCATTTACTGTATTGCAATGCTCTATCCCCATGCTAAGCACTTTGCATAAATTTTCTCATGTTCTCCTCACAAAAACCTATTACTACTACTGCTGCAGAAATGGAGGTGGAGAGAAACGAAACATTATTTCTGGCTTCATTGTGTTTCCTTAACCTGCCTTTTTTTTCTCAGCTGCATCTAATTGGTTCTACTTTTAATATTATTTTAAGCCACTTAAAGTTTTTAAGACTAAAGCAGCAACTAACTGAATATATTTATATAACATGTTAGTTTTGTCATGTTGCTGTCCACCCCTGGAGACCTGCTCTAAATTTACTTGGCTATTTGAGGATAAATAAATCATGCTCACTGCAGTTTCTGGAAAGCATTAAAAAACACTAAACTTGCTTTGAAATAATCAAAGCAAGTTAAAATAAAGCTTAAGAATTTCCAAAATATTCATTGAAAAAAGCATTTATATTTATGTTTAGAAAAATTAACTTATCATTGAGAAATCTTACACACATGCATATGTTCATAGATCTTCACTAAGGACCAGTTGTGAATATATGTGTATGACCTCATCATAACACGCTCCTCAGAGACCACACTGTGGGAATTCTTACAGTTACCAAAGGGTTAAATTCAGTAAACTCTTTTTTGTTAATGTACCATTTAATTATGAAATACTATAATCGTCTTAGAGAAAATTTGAAAAATATTTTTTTAAGCAATGTGGTATTGAAGAAAGAGTCGGTATCTTTCAAACAAGATTAGAAATTCAAATCCACCTCTTATTTACCTGGACAACTTATTAAACCTTACATTTTTCTATGAAATGGGAATAATAAATTACAGAGTTGCTGTAAGTTAAATGAGAACAGTGTTTGATCATGATAGCCAATCAACAAATGTTAGCAACTATCCATTCCCTTGGAAAAGAATCTCTAGGCAGACGTGCTTAAATTCTGTTCTGTAAAGAGATAGGAATCCTCTGTTCCCATAAAGTGCTTACCAGCCTTCTTTGGTAATAGACTATTTTCTAAGAAAAAGCAATGGACCCTTTTCTATTGTACACTCAAAATGTATGCACCCACTTCAGGGCATTCGTGGACCAACACTGCCCATCCTTTGACTCAGATTAAGAACACCTGCTCTAGCACATTCATTCTGACTTCACCAAATCCTCTTACAAAATAAGGTCATCTTTAAAAAATAAAATTCTTTGGGTACCTTTCAGTTGAATGAAGGAAAACAGCAGGGCTTTATTTTTAATAGCTCTAGGAAAATGCATTATCTGAGCAAAACCCCACAGTAGACAAGTAAACTGCACAGAAACTTCATTAAAGGACTGATCTGACTTGCCACATATTTAGAACAGCCTTTGAAGACACACAAGTAAATGTTTACTTCTGAATCTAGATCTAAATGAAGAAAGAAAACATTAGAACAACAATAAATTTACTTAGCTTCATTTAGATAATTGTGGACATACCATTTTTATATATTACATATTCTTAGGACATTGGACAACAGATCAAGAAACAGAATGTTCTAGAGAATAAACCTTAACTATTGGTAAGTATTATGTACTTTTTACGAAAGAGGTTTTGTTGTGTTGAATCAAAAGTGGCTCCTTGGCACTGAGAGGCTCCATGGAGTCACCCAAGTCCTAATTCCCTAATCCTGAGATTAGCTGGATTGCTGCTAGCAGTCATCAACTTGTTTGGATTTCAAACTACATTAGATCCCTTCATATTGCTGCCACCACCAAGCAGTTAAGCTGGCTCTGTCCTATTCTTTTGGTGGTAATTTTTTTACCCTATGTTTCAGTTTAGTCTATATAATCCTTCCAGAGGGATAAAAGCTCCTGGGAATTAATTGCTTAAGTGAACACGTACTGTGGGAGAGAACGCTATTTGGGAAAGGGGCCAAGTTTGCATTCTGTCCCCACCATTGCTTTGTGTTTGACTTCAGGAAGTCACCTTCACCTCTCTAAACCTAAGTATCTTCTTTTGTAAAATGACAACCTACCTTCCCAGATTGGTTTGAAATCCCAGATCACATGGAGACAATGCATGTAGAAGCACTTGGTAACTGTTAAGTGCTATGTGACTGCAAACTCATTTGATTACTTCCTAGTGGCCACCAAAAGGGACTAGTACAGGTGTGGACCACTGATGTTTGCATCTGTCCTTATTCAAAACCTTACTGTTTGCTCAATTCAAAAATTAAGTTCTCTCAACATTTTCTTAGCTGCCTTCCTAATTTTCTTCTTGCTTTTAATGTCACCTCTGCTCTCTCTAGCAGGAAAACCTGAAGCTCAAAGCTCAAAGCTCACCTTAGGCTTTTCTCTCTCCCTATCCTTGAAGTAATTAAGTCCTGTGGATTCTTCCTTTAACATCCTGAAATTCATTATTTATTCTTTTCTTTTTTCTTTTTCATGGCCTATTCCAGTTTTGGCCCTACCATCTCAAACTTGAGATACAGTAAGAATCTCTCTGCCTTGAGTCTCTTCCTTTTTTCTCAGGCTGGACACTGATATCAAATTCATGTTGATAAATGACTGCATTGATTGTGGCTGTATTCCTCCTCTCCAACATCTTCAATAGACCCCCACTGTATATAAAATAAAATTGAATCTGGCCTCAACCCATCTTTCCAGCCGTGGCCACACAGGTCTATCTGCCTGTGACACTCACTGTATCATCCTTCCTTGTTCCTGGGGCCTTGCTCACTGCATTTTCAAGATCACTTCTTCCTTCCTTTCCAAATCATACCCCATTTTCCAATCCCTGCTCAGGTCCCACCACCCCATGAAGACTTCTTGAATCCTCAGAGCTCACAATGATCTAATTTCCTGAAGATATTCTACCAGTTGAATGTTTGAAGAGTTGATAATCAGTTATGAACTAACTACCCTTTAACATTGTGTGTGTAGTTGTCTTGGAGTCAATTAACTTAGGTCATGTCATTTACATTTTATTGAGTGCCATGTATACTTATCCATGTTGCTGGGTTTTACTTGAAGGCAGGAATTTTATCATATCCATTTAGTTTCCCTCAGAGCAGCAGTTTTCAACCTTTCACACAGCAAAGAAGCACCTGGAGGACATGTTAGAAAATCTCCTTGATGCCACTCCTAGGGATTTTTGTGGGGCCCAAATCTCTGAATTTCCTACAAATTCCAAGCGAGGCTTATGCTGCTGGGTGCCTTTTAGCATCTTACACAGAACCTGTACATAAAAGCTAATATATATTTATGCATACTCAGAAATGTTTTTTTTTTCTTTTCTTCTTCTATTTCATGCTCATGTTCTGTCACTTCTTCCTTTTAGATTGATTTTGAAGATGTGATTGCAGAACCAGAAGGGACACACAGTTTCGATGGCATCTGGAAGGCCAGCTTCACCACCTTCACTGTGACGAAGTACTGGTTTTACCGTTTGCTGTCTGCCCTCTTTGGCATCCCAATGGCACTCATCTGGGGCATTTATTTTGCCATTCTCTCTTTTCTGCACATCTGGGCAGTTGTACCGTGCATTAAGAGTTTCTTGATTGAGATTCAGTGCATCAGCCGTGTCTATTCCATCTACGTCCACGCCTTCTGTGACCCGCTATTTGAGTCTATTGGCAAAATATTCAGCAATATCCACATCAACACGCAGAAAGAAATATAAATGACATTTCAAGGATAGAAGTATATCCGATTCTTTTTTTCCCTTTTAATTTTCTTGGTGCCAATTTCAAGTTGTTAGCAACAATATATGAATGAATTTTCTTGGTTCAGAGCAAAGAAATCACTCAGTTTTCATAACTATTATTTGTCTCTTCTGAGCTATGTCTTCTATTTTTGGGGTGGTATGAATTTTTAAAACCCACTTAAAATATTTTCCTTACATTTGGATCATTGTTTTATTGGCTGAGATATGAGCCTATCGTTGAAAGATAATTTGTGAGAAATATGAAGAACTGAGGAGGAGAAAAAAAAAAACTAACAACCTCAACTGCCTGTTCTAAAATGTTGATCATTTTATGGTAAGGGAAGAATTCCAGGCTATTGCCATTGAGTGTACAGGTATGTGGGCAGTTTTCAACCAACTCTTCCCTCTGAACTGTTAGTGAATTGCTGCCATTCACTTTAATGATCCAGTGGAATCTAGTGATCTTTATCAAGTTAGAAAATATAATCTGCACATGATCCGACTAATGCCTTACTCTCCTGAAATTTTAACCTGTGCCTGAATATTTGTTATATAGATGGTGACACCTAAGTGCCTTCCTGTTCTTCAGGTTTTCCTTTTCAAATAGGGTCCACCTCATCAACTTTCATTATGTCAGCAGCCTCCCTGAAGACCAAAATTAGAAAAATCCATTACCTAGTTCTTCACACTTGTTTCTGACTCTGAGATACAGAATCAGATGAAGTTCATGTCTGCACTTGATGACACACATCTTTACCCATATCGAGTATGGTCCACATCAGCCCCATTAAACGAATTAAGGTGGATAAATGGGGCCAAGCCCTCTCTGGGCTGGCAGGAGTAGAAGCCAACTTTCCCCGCCTCTCACCAGCTGAATGAGGTCAGCATGTCTATTCAGCTTCGTTTATTTTCAAGAATAATCACGCTTTCCTGACTCCAAACTAATCCATCACTGGGGTGGTTTAGTGGCTGAACATTGTGTTCCCTTTTCAGCTGATCAGTGGGCCTCTGGGGAAGGGCTCATAAAATGGAGGCCATTGTGTGAGACTGTCAGAGTTGTTGCAAATGTGACCTCTTCAAAGTAAAGCACTTGCAACTGTCTGTAATGCTGTGACACATGGCCCCTCCCCCTGCCAGGAGCTTTGGACCTAATCCAAGCATCACTTTGCTCAGAGAGAAGATGGGGGAGGAGGCAGTAATAAAAGATTGAGGTAATTTTGCTGGAATAAATTCAAATTCTTCTGAACTCAAACTGAGGAATTTTACCTGTAAACCTGAGTCATACAGAAAGCTGCCTGGTACATCAAAAAGCTTTTTATTCCTCCTGCTCATATTAAGAGTCCTCCCAGGGGGACTTTATTTTTAACCTTCAGTTATGCTTTTATTTTTATTTCCATACAACTGTTGGAATTCTGCTTGTTTTTTTTGTTGGTTTGTTTGTTTGTTTTTTGGCCTCTTCCAGTTTTCCTGACACTTTAATTGCCAACCTGTTACCTACTTAGGTTTTTTGCATTTAAAACAGACACTGGCATGGACATAGTTTTACTTTTAAATTGTGTACATAACTGAAAATGTACTATACTGAAATATTTTTAAGTGCAAAGATATTTTTATCTTTATATGAGGAAAATCACTTGGAAAATTGCTTTGTGATTCAATCTGTAAACTGTGTATCCCAAGACATGTCTGTTCTATATAGATGCTTAGTCCCTTGTACAAATCAAGTGCTGGTCCAAAAGATAGCTGAAATTTTATATGCTTACTGATATTTTACACTTTTTTATCCTGCATGTCCTGTAAAGTTATAAGTCTGCACAATAAAAATGTTTAACAGTTTGTCAGCTTTATTATTTTTCCTCAAAACAGCTCTGTATGTGTTGATTTCTGTGGTGTGTGTGTGTGTGTGTGTGTAATGAGCATATTCATGGTGTGTGTACATATTTGTAGTATGTTTTGGGGGGTGGTGGTCTTCCAGTTTTCAAGACCACATTTTCCACATTTAGTTGGGCTCTTTCTTCTAAGGCCATCAACATTCATGAGTTACTTCAGGTGAAAGTTATAATTAATAAGAAATATTTGTTTAGCAGTTTACTCAATGTTTTGTTTTATGTCATCTAATTTGAGCTCCCAACAACTTTATGTGATAGATATTAACTTTCTCCATTGATAAATGATACATTCAGGGAGGGGGCTTTGCTTTGAATTTTTGCCATTTCTTAACTGGAATTTTTTAAGATGCACATTTCAGAAATAATTTATTTTGGCCTTGGCTAAGTTTACATTAAGAGCTTCTGTATTAGTCACGGTGCTCCACAGAAACAGAACCAATAGGAAATACATATATGAAATATACATATATGAATATATTAGGAAACTACATATAGAGAAAGAGAGAGAGAGATTAAGGAGTAAGAAACTGGTCCATACAAGTTAAGGAAGCTAAAAAGTCTCAAGGTCTTCAGGGTAAGTCAACAAGCTGAAGACCCAGGAGAACTGATGGTGTAGTTCCAGTCCAAAAGTTGGCAGGCTGAGACCCAGGAAAAGCTGATGTTTCACTTTGAGTTCAAAGGCAGGACAAAACCAATGTTCCAGTACAAAAGAATTCAAGCAGTAGGAATTCTCTCATACTCAGGAAAGGATCAGTCTTTTTGTTCTATTCAGTCCTTCAACTAATTGGATGAGGCCCACCCACATAAGAGAGGGCAATCTGCTTTACTCAGTCTACCAATTTATTTTTTTTATGTTTTTTTTCCTTATTAGTCATCCATTTTATACACATCAGTGTATACATGTCAATCCCAATCTCCCAATTCATCACACCACAACCCCCACCTCCTGCCACTTTCCCCTCTTGGTGTCCATATGATTTTTCTCTACTTCTGAGTCTCAATTTCTGCTCGGCAAACCAGTTCATCTGTACCATTTTCTAGGTTCCACATATATGCATTAATATACGATATTTGTTTTTCTCTTTCTGACTTATTTCACTCTGTATGACAGTGTCTAGATCCATCCACATATCTACAAATGACCCAATTTTGTTCCTTTTTATGGCTGAGTAATACTCCATTGTATATATGTACCAATCTTCTTTATCCATTCGTCTGTCGATGGGCATTTAGGTTGCTTCCATGACCTGGCTATTGTAAATAGTGCTGCAATGAACATTGGGGTGCATGTGTCTTTTGAAATTATGGCTTTCTCTGGGTATGTGCCCAGTAGTGGGATTGCTGGGTCATATGGTAATTCTATTTTTAGCTCTTTAAGGAACCTCCATACTGTTCTCCATAGTGGCTGTATCAATCTACATTCCCACCAAGAGTGCAAGAGGGTTCCCTTTTCTCCACACCCTCTCCAGCATTTGTTGTTTGCAGATTTTCTGATGATGTCCATTCTAACTGGTGCGAGGTGATACCTCATTGTAGTTTTGATTTGCATGTCTCTAATAATTAGTGGTGTTAAGCAGCTTTTCATGTGCTTCTTGGCCATCTGTATGTCTTCTTTGGAGAAATGTCTATTTAGGTCTTCTGCCGATTTTTGGATTGGGTTGTTTGTTTGTTTTTTAATATTCAGCTGCATGACCTGTTTATATATTTTGGAAATTAATCCTTTGTCCGATGATTCACTTGCAAATATTTTCCCCCATTCTGAGGGTTGTCTTTTCGTCTGGTTTATGGTTTACTTTGCTATGCAAAAGCTTTTAAGTTTCATTACGTCCCATTTGTCTACTTTTGTTTTTATTTCCATGACTCTAGGAGGTGGATCAAAGGATATCTTGCTGTGATTTATGTCAGAGTGTTCTTCCTATGTTTTCCTCTAAGAGTTCTACAGAGCCCAGTCTTACATTTAGGTCTCTAATCCATTTGGAGTTTTTTGTGTGTATGGTGTTAGGGAGTGTTCTAATTTCATTCTTTTACATGTAGCTGTCCAGTTTTCCCAGCAACACTTATTGAAGAGACTGTCTTTTCTCCATTGTATATCCTTGCCTCCTTTGTCACAGATTAGTTGACCATAGGTGCATGGGTTTATCTCTGGGCTTTCTATCCTGTTCCATTGATCTATATTTATGTTTTGGGGCCAGTACCATATTGTCTTGATTACTGTAGCTTTTTAATATAGTCTGAAGTCAGGGAGTCTGATTCCTCCAGCTCCGTTTTCTACCCTCAAGACTGCTTTGGCTATTCGGGGTCTTTTGTGTATCCATACAAATTTTAAGACTTTTTGTTCTAGTTCTGTACAAAACGCCATTGGTAATTTGACAGGGATTGCATTGAATCTGTAGATTGCTTTGTGTAGTATAGTCGTTTTCACAATATTGATTCTTCCAGTCCAACAACATGGTATATCTCTCCATCTGTTGGTATCATCTTTAATTTCTTTCATCAGTGTCTTATAGTTTTCTGCATACAGGTCTTTTGTCTCCCTAGGTAGGTTTATTCCTAGGTATTTTATTCTTTTTGTTGCAGTGGTAAGTGGGAATGTTTCCTTAACTTCTCTTTCAGATTTTTCATCATTAGTGTACAGAAATGCAAGAGATTTCTGTGCATTAATTTTGTATCCTGCAACTTTACCAAATTAATTGATTAGCTTTAGTAGTTTTCTGGTGGCATCTTTAGGATTCTCTATGGATAGTATCATGTCATCTGCAAACAGTGACAGTTTTACTTCTTTCCCAATTTGTGTTCCTTTTATTTCTTTTTCTTCTCTGATTGCCATGGCTAAAACTTCCAAAACTATGTTGAATAATAGTGGTCAGAGTGGACATCCTTGTCTTGTTCCTGATCTTAGAGGTAATGCTTTCAATTTTTCACCATTGAGAATGATGTTTGCTGTGGGTTTGTCATATATGGCCTTTATTATGTTGAAGTAGGTTCCCTGTATGTCCACTTCCTGGAGAGTTTTTATCATAAATGGGTGTTGAATTCTGTCAAAAGCTTTTTCTGCATCTATTGAGATGATCATATGGTTTTTATTCTTCAATTTGTTAATATGGTGTATCACATTGATTGATTTGCGTATATTGAAGAAACCTTGCATCTCTGGGATAAATCCCACTTGATCATGGTGTATAATCCTTTTAATGTGTTGTTGGATTCTGTTTGCTAGTATTTTGTTGAGGATTTTTGCATCTATATTCATCAGTGATACTGGTCTGTAATTTTCTTTTTTTGTAGTATCTTTGTCTGTTTTGGTATCAGGGTGATGGTGGCCTTACAGAATGAGTTTGGGAGTGTTCCTTCTTCTGCAATTTTTTGGAAGAGTCTGAGAAGGATGGGTGTTAGCTCTTCTCTAAATGCTTGATAGAATTCACCTGTGAAGCCATCTGGTCCTGGACTTTCCTTTGTTGGAAGATTTTTAATCACAGTTTCAATTTCATTACTTGTGATTGGTCTGTTCATATTTTCTATTTCTTCCTGGTTCAGTCTTGGAAGGTTACACCTTTCTAAGAATTTATCCATTTCTTCCAGGTTGTCCATTTTATTGGCATAGAGTTGCTTGTAGTAGTCTCTCAGGATGCTTTGTATTTCTGTAGTGTCTGTTGTAACTTCTCCTTTTTCATTTCTAATTTTATTGATTTGAGTCCTCTCCCTCATTTTCTTGATGATTCTGGCTAATGGTTTATCAATTTTGTTTATCTTCTCAAAGAACCAGCTTTTAGTTTTATTGATCTTTGCTACTGTTTTCTTTGTTTCTATTTCATTTAGCTCTGCTCTGACCTTTATGATTTCTTTCCTTCTGCTAACTTTGGGTTTTGTTTGTTCTTCTTTCTCTAGTTCCTTTAGGTGTAAGGTTAGATTGTTTTTTGAGAATTTTCTTGTTTCTTGAGGTAGGCTTGTATAGCTATAAACTTCCCTCTTAGAAATGCTTTTGATGCATCCCATAGGTTTTGGATTGTCGTGTTTTCATTGTTATTTGTCTGTAGGTATTTTTTGATTTCCTCTTTGATTTCTTCAGTGATCTCTTGGTTATTTAGTAATATATTGTTTAGCCTCCGTGTGTTTGTGTTTTTTACATTTTTTTCGCTGTAATTCATTTCTAATCTCATAGCATTGTGGTCAGAAAAGATGCTTGATATGATTTCAATTTTCTTAAATTTACTGAGGATTGATTTGTGATCCAAGATGTGATCTATCCTGGAGAATGTTCCGTGCACTCTTGAGAAGAAAATGTAATCTGCTGTTTTTGGATGGAATGTCCTATAAATATCAATTAAATCTATCTGGTCTATTATGTCATTTAAAGCTTGTGTTTCCTTATTAATTTTCTGTTTGGATGATCTGTCCATTGGTGTAATTGAGGTGTTAAAGTCCCCCACTATTATTGTTTTACTGTCGATTTCCTCTTTTAGTGCTGTTAGCAGTTGCCTTATGTATTGAGGTGCTCCTATGTTGGGTGCATATATATTTATCATTGTTATATCTTCTTCTTGGATTGATCCCTTGATCATTATGCAGTGTCCTTCCTTGTCTCTTGTAACATTATTTTAAAGTCTATTTTACCTGATATGAGTATTGCTACTCCAGCTTTCTTTTGATTTCCATTTGCATGGAATATCTTTTTCCGTCCCCTCACTTTCAGTCTGTCTGTGTCCCTAGGTCTGAAGTGGGTCTCTTGTAGACAGCATATATATGGGTCTTGTTTTTGTATCCATTCAGCAAGCCTGTGTCTTTTGGTTGGAGCATTAATCCATTCACGTTTAAGGTAATTATCGATATGTATGTTCCTATGACCATTTTCTTAATTGTTTTGGGTTTGTTTTTGTAGGTCGTTTTCTTCTCTTGTGTTTCCCACTTAGAGAAGTTCCTTTAGCATTTGCTGTAGAGCTGGTTTGGTGGTGTTGAATTCTCTTAGCTTTTGCTTGTCTGTAAAGCTTTTGAGTTATCCATTGAATCTGAATGAGATCCTTGCTTGGTAGAGTAATCTTGGTTGTAGGTTCTTCCCTTTCATCACTTTAAGTATATCATGCCACTCCCTCTGGCTTGTAGAGTTTCTGCTAAGAAATCAGCTGTTAGCCTTATGGGAGTTCCCTTGTATGTTATTTGTTGTTTTTCCGTTGTTGCTCTCAATAATCTTCCTTCATCTTTAATTTTTGCCAAGTTGATTACTATGTATCTCAGCGTGTTTCTCCTTGGGTTTATCCTGTATGGGACTCTCTGTGCTTCCTGGACTTGGGTGGCTATTTCCTTTCCCATGTTAGAGAGGTTTTCGATTATAATCACTTCAAATATTTTCTCAGGTCCTTTCTCTCTCTCTTCTCCTTCTGGGACCCCTATAATGCGAATATTGTTGCATTTAATGTCTTCCCAGAGGTTTCTAAGGCTGTCTTCATTTATTTTCATTCTTTTTTCTTTATTCTGTTCCACAGCAGTGAATTCCACCATTCTGTCTTCCAGGTCACTTACCCGTTCTTCTGCCTCAGTTATTCTGCTATTGATTCCTTCTAGTGTAGTTTTCATTTCAGTTATTGTATTGTTCATCTCTGTTTGTTTGTTCTTTAATTCTTCTGGATCTTTGTTAAACGTTTCTTGCATCTTCTCAATCTTTGCCTCCATTCTTTTTCCAAGGTCCTGGATCATCTTCACTATCATTATTCTGAATTCTTTTTCTGGAAGATTGCCTATCTCCATTTCATTTAGTTGTTTTTCTGGGGTTTTATCTTGTTCCTTCATCTGGTACATAGCCCTCTGCCTTTTCATCTTGTATTTCTGTGAATGTGGGTTTTGTTCCACAGGCTGCAGGATTGTAGTTCTTCTTGCTTCTGCTGTCTGCCCTCCCAGTCTACCAATTTAAATGTTAATCTCATCCGAGAACATCCTCATGGCAACACCCAAAATAATGTTTGACCAAATATCTGGGTACTCCAGTCAAGCTGACACATAAAATTAACCATCACAGCTTCCAAAAAAAATTTTTGCAAAGGGATCTTCTCCTAATTTCTCTCCCCCTGAAACTCCTTTCATGTTGTTAACAGAGTCCCTCCCTTTGCTGGGCTCTCAAGCAAGCACTGAGGCTGATTATTTAATAACCCAGGCTGGCATTTGTGTTTACCCACTAAATCCATTTCTCGTACGCAGTGTGGAGACATGCTTTTGACCGTGGCAGCATGTCAGATCTTGGCCAAAGTTATGCCAAAGTTATTCAAGAAGAATCAGTGTAGTGACTTTAAAGAAAAGCTTTTGTACAGCAAAGGAAACCATTGACAAAACAAAAAGACAGCATACTGAATGGGAGAAAATGTTTGCAAATGATATGACTGATAAGGGGTTAATATCCAAAATATATAAACAGCTCATACAACTCAACATAAAAAAAATAAACAGCTTGATTGAAAAATGGGCAGAAGATCTGAATAGACATTTTTCCAAAGAGGAAATGCCGATGCCAACATGCTCATGAAAAGGTGCTCAATATCACCAATCATTAGCATTAGGTAATGCAAATCAAAACCATAACGAGATATTACATCACATCTGTCAGAATGGCTATCATCAAAAAGAACACAAATAACAAATGTTGGAGAGGATATGGAGAAAAGGGAACCCTCCTACACTGTTGGTGGGAATGTAAATTGGTACAACCACCGTAGAAAACAGTATGGAGCTTTCTCAAAAAACTAAAAATAGAACTACCATATGATCCAGCAATTCCACTCCTGGGTATATATCCTAAAAAACCAAAAACACTAACTTGAAAAGTAACACAAACCCCAATCTTCATAGCAGCATTATTTCCAATTACCAAGATATGGAAGCAACCTAAATGTCCACCAAAAGATAAATGGATAAAGAAGATGTGGTATATATATACAATGGAATATTAGTCAGCCATATTGACATGTACACATTGCTCTATTTAAAATATATAGACAACCAACAAGGACCTACTGTATGGCACAGGGAACTCTGCTCAATATTCTGTAACAACTTAAATGGGAAAATAATTTGATAAAGAATAGATACTTGTCTATGTATAACTGAATCACTTTGCTGTACACCTGAAACTAACACATTGTTAATCAACTATACTCCAATATAAAATAAAAAATTTTTAAATAAATAAATTCACTGCTGTGTCCAAAAAAAAGAATGAAATAATGCCATTTGCAGCAACATGGATGGACCTAAAGATTATCATACTAAGTGAAGTCATACAGAGAAAGACAAATATCATATGATATCACTTATATGTCATTGAGCAATTTTTTCTTAGGATGGTTTCTCTTTTATCATTAACTCATAGGATTCTGTCAGTTCCACCTCCAGTGCTTTTAAACTCTTGCCTCATCTCCCCTGTCACTACCTCCGTGTAAGCAACCATCATTTAAATCCTAAACTATCCTAGCTAGTTTTTCTGTTTCCACTCTTGCCCCCTAATCTAACTCACTTGGTCATTTTCCTACACAGCAACACAAACTGTCACACATATGTACAAACACACACAGCTTAAAACACTCCAGTAGCTTCTTATTGTATTCATTATAAAATCCAATCCCTTTACCAAGGCCCACAGAGTCTTACATGACCCAGACCCTACCTGTCTCTTCCATCTTAGCTCATACCACCACCACCTTACCACCTGTCCTCCAGACACACTGATCTTTCATTCCCAAGAACATTTTAAGTCCCATCTCGTCACAGGACTTTGCACAGCTGTTCAATCAGACTGGACTGCTCTTATACCTTCCTCTCTACTTTACTACCTCCTTCTCATCCTTTAAGTCTCAGCCTCAATATCACTCCTCAGAGAGGTCTTCCATGTCTTCCCTATCTGAAGCAAGTCCTCCCTTGTTAGTCTCTATCTTAGCCTCTTGCCTATTTCCTTCACTGCACATAATATTGAGAAATTATTTTATTTTTCAGTTTATAATTTTTTGTCTTTACCTCCCTTAGGATACAAACTGCATGAAGCAGAGATTTTTACCATAATAGACATTCAATTAGTATTTGTTAGATGGATAGATTGCTGGATAGATGGATGGAAAATATGAAGGCATGAAGTGCCAAGTTTCTGCTTTACTGCTAATAGTGTCATGAAGAAGGTCACCTAACCTATTGTGAAATAAATTATAGCATTACCAACAACATACTTGCCATTTGTTTTTCTTCCCCAACTTCATTCTTTTCTCCATGATTTTGTTCCCCCATTGAAACTTTCTCTATTGTACCCATTTGAACACTCTGATATGTTAAAACATGAGTTTCCCCTATGAAAATTTTAGCAAGGACTACCATGGATATTTGATATATACATTTTTTCTTACTTGAATAATGGCAAACACATGTTGATACAGTTATTAAGGAAAAAGATGATTTTCCAGCAGCTGTTGACTTCATCAACTCCACTATGTGATGAGTCACTCAAACTTCTACAGAGCTAGAAAGTTACAAGTAAGGAAGAGGAATTTTATTATTGTAATGAGAGAGGAGTGGGAAGAGTTAGATAGGGGAAAATGAATAAAATCAACTGGAGTGACAGATTTGATGCTATAGAAAGTTGAGTAATTTATACGTCAAAGGGAAAAAACTATAATCTACCTAGTATTTTAACAGAACAAGTGAAAAACATGTGGAAACTGGCATAAAGGGTGGGGTACTTGCAGCAGGAAGAAGGCAGTCATTAAAAAAAGGTAACAGCTGTCAGTCTGAGCCACTCTATGAATGGGCAACAAAGAAACCTACTCCTCTACTTCATTTGTATTAATATCATGCTAACTATTAATGAGATAATAACTATCCCAGGCATTAGTCAAAGTCATTTTTGAGAGGATATTTTTTAAGCTCTTCATCACATTGCACGAACACTTGGAAAAGGTGAGATTTAGTTACCTGCCAACTCTAAAACAAATTTCTATCAACTGTATAACACAAGTAAGCACTCTGTGAAATACATAGCACAATGTTCACATTGATGGATATAATTTGGCTTGACAGTGACTTTGCATTTTCACTGTGATTTTGTCCTTTTCTTCATTGCCTTTCCTATTGCCCTCAAAATAAAAATAGGTTTCATTTACTGAGCACATACCTTAGGCGGAGCAGTATGCTAAGCATTTTACAAACATTCCTAACAACAACCCTATGGCTTATGTGACCTTATCTAAGTCAACTGGATGCCACTGCTCTGTTTTCGAGATCAGAAAACAGAAGCTCAGAGGGGTTAAACAGATTACTCAAGGTTTCCCAGAAAGTTTAACACCCATGACTATTAGCTCCAAAGCTCTTCTTTATGGAGAAACTCACTATGTTCTTGGGAGAAATTGCAAAAGTGAAGTACTATTGGGCAGTATTAAAATAGTGTCATCAAGGGGGAAAAAAGACAGTAAATGGTTAAAAGCCATGCAGATAATATATTCCCTAGTCCAAGGTTCTGTTCACATAGTTGTTCGTTTTCTTCCTTTCGCAGGAAGCAACTATTTGGTACAGTAGAAAATAGAAAAACAAGCAAGACAAAATGGGTAGGACAAAGGCCTTTGTCTTCAAGGAAGCTCAGTGAAGCACCAATGAAAGTGACTCTTAGAATTAATGTTTTGTTATTTTTCTCTGAGAAAATAGCTTTTTGTAAAATAAAAATTACTGACAATAAATTTTATGGTTTAGTATAGTGGCCTTAAAACTGTGGAATATAGAACTATAGAAGTCAGAAGTACTGATAGATCCCCTAAGAGAAAAGAGGTGGGCTAGGGGTAGAGATGAGAGGAACAGTATCTACCACTTTCCCTCAAACAAACAAGGTCCATTTTAATTTCTTTTCATATTAATTTTCAACATAATATTTTATTTGATTAAATAGTTCCATCACTAAGAAAATTTGAAAACCACTGCCTTGATGAAATAAATACATCTTTTATAGTAACTTAGATCTTAAATGAAAGACTAGTGCTTGCTTTTGTGATTATTACTCAAATATGTCCTAATAATATTTTTTTGAAAATCCAAGCTAAACTGAGATGACCAAGCTCAGAAAATATCTATCAAAACCATGAAAAAAATATACAATAGCCTTGTAAACTCTCATACTCCAGATCTAACAGAAATGAGTAATAATTTTTGAGTGGGATGAATAGGAAAAAACTAGGAGCGTCATTTATATTCCTGAGGAGGAAACAAATTTAACAGTGAGGTTTTGGCATTAGGACAAATATCTGGGATGACATCAGATATTGCTCAGGCAACTTACAAATAAAATATCAGCCTTCAGTATCTACATTGGACTAAAACAACTTCTTTAGTTCTTATTTCACCTTCAACCTTAAACAACAATGAATGTAAATAATAAGAAATACTGTAGCAGAAAAAACTTTGAAGTTAGAAGCAGGGAACTGTAATCAAATCCTCAACCAGGGCTTCCCTGGTGGCACAGTGGTTGAGAGTCCGCCTGCTGATGCAGGGGACGCGGGTTCATGTCCCGGTCCGGGAGGAGCCCACATGCCGCGGAGCGGCTGGGCCCGTGGGCCACGGCCACTGGACCTGCGCCTCCGGAGCCTGTGCTCCAGGGCAGGAGAGGCCGTGGCAGTGGGAGGCCCGCGTACCACAAAAAAAAAAGAAAAATCCTCAACCAACTTCAAAACCAACTATGTGACCTTGGATAAGTCACATAACTATGTTCTCCTAAATCAGCAGTCATAATGCCTCCTGTCTCATGAGACTGTGGTTCAAATTAAAAAGTAAAAATGCCTAAAACAGAGCCAGACCTCATGGGAAATAGAAAGTTTTAAACAACCCTTCACTCCATCACCCTATCTCATTCTTTCCAGTGTCTCAGGGTACCTTACCTGCTTTTCTTAACACATCCAATTGGAAGAATCAACATTGTGAAAACGACTATACTACCCAAAGCAATCTACAGATTCAATGCAATCCCTGTCAAATTACCAATGGCATTTTTCACAGAACTAGAACAAAAAATTTTACAATTTGTATGGAAGCACAAAAGACCCCGAATAGCCAAAGCGGTCTTGAGAAAGAAAAATGGAGCTGGAGGAATCAGGCTCCCTGACTTCAGACTATACTGCAAAGCTGCAGTAATCAAGACAGTATGGTACTGGCACAAAAACAGAAATATAGATCAACGGAATAGGATAGAAGGCGTAGAGATAAACCCACACACAGATGTTCACCTTATCTTTGACAAAGGAGGCAAGAATATACAATGGAGAAAAGACAGCCTCTTCAATAAGTGGTGTTGGGAAAAACAGACAGCTACATGTAAAAGAATGTAATTAGAACACCTCTTAACACCATACACAAAAATAAACTCCAGGGCTTCCCTGGTGGCGCAGTGGTTGAGAGTCCGCCTGCCAATGCAGGGGACATGGGTTCGTGCCCTGGTCCGGGAAGATCCCACATGCCGCAGAGCGGCTGGGCCCATGAGCCATGGCCACTAAGCCTGCGCATCCGGAGCCTGTGCTCTGCAACGGGAGAGGCCACAACAGTGAGAGGCCCACATACCGCAAAAAAAAATAATAAATTAAATAAATAAATTCAAAATGGATTAGAGACCTAAATGTAAGGCCAGACACTATCAAACTCTTAGAGGAAAACATAGGCAGAACATTCTATTACATAAATCCCAGCAAGATCCTTTTGGACCCACCTCCTAGAGAAATGGAAATACAATAAAGAATAAACAAATGGGACCTAATGAAACTTAAAAGCTTTTACACAGCAAAGGAAACCATAAACAAGACAAAAAGACAACCCTCAGAATGGGAGAAAATATTTGCAAATGAAGCAATGGACAAAGGATTAATCTCCAAAATTTACAAGCAGCTCATGCAGCTCAATATTGAGAAAACAAACAACCCAATCCAAAGATGGGCAGAAGACCTAAACAGACATTTCTCCAAAGTAGACATACAGATTGCCAACAAACACATGAAAAGATGCTCAACATCACTAATCATTAGAGAAATGCAAATCTAAACCACAATGAGGTTTCACCTCACACTGGTCAGAATGGTCATCATCAAAAAATCTAGAAACAATAAATGCTGGAGAGGATGTGGAGAAAAGGGAACCCTCCTGCACTGCTGGTGGGAATATAAATTAATACAGCCACTATGGAGAACAGTATGGAGGTTACTTAAAAAACTAACAGTAGAACTACCATATGACCCAGCAATCCCACTACTGGGCATATACCCTGAGAAAACCATAATTCAAAAAGAGACATGTACCACAATGTTCATTGCAGCACTATTTACAATAGCCAGGACATAGAAGCAACCTAAATGTCCATCGACAGATGAATCGATAAAGAAGATGTGGCACATATATACAATGGAGTATTACTCAGCCATAAAAAGGAACAAAATTGAGTTATTTGTAATGAGGTGGATGGACCTGGAGTCTGTCATATAGAGTGAAGTAAGTTAGAAAGAGAAAAACAAGTACCGTATGCTAACATACATATATGGAATCTAAAAAAACAGTACTGATGATCCTAGTGGCAGGGCAGGAATAAAGACACAGATGTAGAGAACAGACTTGAGGACATGGTGGGGGAAGAGGAAGCTGGGACGAAGTAAGAGAGTAGCACTGACATATATACACTACCAAATGTAAAATGGATGGCTAGTGGGAAGCTGCTGCATAGCACAGGGAAATCAGCCCGATGCTTTATGATGACCTGGAGGGGTGGGATAGGGAGGGTGGGAGGGAGGCTCAAGAGGGAGGAGATATGGGGATATATGTATACATATAGCTGATTCACTTTGTTGTACAGCAGAAACTAACACAACATTGTAAATCCATTATATCCCAATAAAGATATATATATAGATATAGATATAGATATAGATAAACACACATCTTAGCCATTCTCTTGCCTGTCTTCATAAACCATATTTCTTCTTGTGCTTATCAATATGGACTGAGTTAAAATGTCCAAAATCTACCCGACGTTTTATTTCAAGGACCTATCATTGTCCGACTTCCATTTCTTGTCTCTATATTCATACTAGAGGATGGACATCTGACTGGCTCAGCCTAGATCATAGACTGGCTTCTCCTACATTTGTTGTCCATTCTAATCCTATCAGTGACAGCTATGGCAGCAGAGTCACCTGGTTTGAAAGGTTATCCATTCAAGGGGTTATGGAAGGAAGGGAAGCTAATTAGAAATAGGGATATGGCCAGCAAACCAGCAAACATGTCTCTTACAGTCTAAATATCCATAAAACTCTAATCTTCCAAACTCTTCCACATCTGTGCCCTCCATATTCCCATGAGGGAATGGAGGTGTCCCGTAACCTCATTTTACATATGGAAAGAATAAAACAACACGGACAAAAGACTTACCTAGGGTCACTTAATGAGTGACTGGTGGAGCAAGATATAAATCCAGGTTTTCTGAGAGCTTAGGCAGCCTGGTCTCTCTTTAACAATTAAGATTGCAAAGATTTCTAAATACAGCAAGGGCAACAAATGCTGAATCAGTATCAATTGTAAAGACAGAAACGCAGGCACAACTAGAAGAAGGAACTACCCCAGCTCACTAAATGGAATAAATCAGCTTGAAATGGACTTGTGTCTCAACAATGCTGTGCTTTCACTCCTGGGCAACTTCCTTCTGTAGAGTCATATTAATGCCAGTCAGGAAAGAACCTAAGGGTTAAATCCTTGGCACTAACCCTAGAGGGCAATGGAGAACTTTTCCCCCCATAATTCAGCCAGTGAATAGGAGTCTCTTTCATAAAAGTCTCAGAAAACACAGTTAATATTCAGCCACTACCCTCAAATTAAATGAGGATTTATCTTACTCTAAAGGACAACTATTTCATTATTTGTACAAATTTAAATGATACATGATAAAAGGAGAAGAGACACAAAACAGCCGCTCTCGGAAATTTCAATAAAAGATCACTGCTGGCCACTCTTAGTACATTGGGACCATGTTAAACATAAATGTCTTCTGCACCTGACCCACGGTGGGTAGAGGAGGAGATGGGAGGAAGGTTCTCCCAGCTTTAAGCAGCAGAGTGCAAAGAGAAGCATCATTGGGATGAGGTCTAATAGCCTGCCTTATGAATAATGTCACCAAGCGAATTTGGGAGTTGTCATGGTTCCCACCCTATGGTCCAGGCTCATTTGTAAAATAGAGCAAAGGGAGTCCAGTGCTTTGAGAATGTCAATGCAAAATTATAATAATTGCTTATTACATAATATAGTTATTAAAGTGTTTTCTGTGTTGTTCAGGAAACAAGGCATGTTCATGGATAGAGAAGATGAAAAAAAATGGGCATAATTGTGTTTTCCTCTTGTAACTTTCCCAGGCAGAGACAGTTGCTCTGCCCTGGAGGCCTTGAGACATTTCATTCATATCTCCACTGAACTGTAAGCTACTGGGGGGCAGAGACCAATTTTTAGCCATCAGTATGGCCACAGAGGTCAGCATAAGGGCTGACAATAAATATCTGCTAAACTGAACTGAACCTCTGTTATAGAACTTACCATGATATATTCTGTTGTGCTACAGGCATACAGTAATTATGTTTTTAAAAGGGAGGGGCCCAGTCTGATCCCTTTACATCTCTGTCACTGTGGAGCAGTGCTATACAATAGAACTTTCTTCAAGTATAGAAATGCTCTATTTCCAGTATAATAAATGGAAAGCACTTGAAGGAACTTTCTTCCTCTAAAAATCTGTATCTGCACTGTCCAATAGAAACCACCAGCCATATGTAGCTATTGAGCATTTGAAATGTGGTTGTGTGACTAGGAACTGAATTTTTAAATTGTATTTAATTTAAATTCAAGTCACCACTTGTGGTTCATGGTTACTATGTTGGACAGAGCAGCACTGGAGTCTAAAGTGATGCATGGCACATAGTAGTTACTATTCAAATGTTTCTGAATGAATGAATGACTACCTAATCCTTCCTAAAACCACATCCCTCCAAACAGCTGTCAGCTGCAGAGTACTGGAAGCATTCAATACCTAATCATTAACTTGGCTGAGTTGGGATTAAATATGTGATCTAAAGGAAGAGTGAATTTGATCATTCTCTGGATATTGTGAGGAAAGCCTTTTGTGGCTAATTTGAAAGATACACTTAAAAGTAACTGATTTGCTTAAGAATAAGTCATCTACAAACCATATTTTCAATCCCAGTCTTACAGCTTAGGGCAGAGTGGTCAAGTAGAAAAACAATCTACTTGGGTTCTAATCCCACTGAATTGCCTACTGCCTGATATACTTTGGAGCTCAGTTAGCATAAAAAACACTTGACTTTTTTTATCTGCAAAATGAGGGAATCTTATCTGCCTTGCCTACTTCCCAGGATGTGGTGAACAGCAAATAAGATCACATGTGTGACAACATATAATGCTATATATACAATGCTATAATGTGACAATATATAATGTTAAACAAAGGTTTAAAAGTTACTTATTTTTAAGTAATATCTAAAAATAATGATTATCATAGTAATGGTGCTTGTGCTATTAGCAAATGATTGGATATGTACTTTCTTGCACAGGAAAAACATATATGTGCCCTCCAAAAAGGTCAAATTACTTTCTTCCACTTTAAATTGAATTCTGTTTTTTCTCCGCCATTTCCTATCTCATAAGGTCACACCCTGCTTACTGGGTGGCTTCAAGTGACAATTCTGAAGCTATTCCTCTCACCCATCTCTCAACATTGTTGGATGTGGCTGTTGGCACAACAGGGTTATGTTACAGGATCTGTGTTTGTAGAAAAAAAAAATGTATTGGCATATTATTTTCCCAGCCACTCCCCCAAGGAGGAGATTTCACATTGTGTTTCTAAAGGTCCCCCTGAAGAATGATTATATGGGCTCCTCTCAGAAGTGAAAGGAATGGAAAAAGCAAGACTGGAAGGCAATTTGGACAGTATCCTTCAAGATTAGGGAGACAGCAGCTGTGTGTAGACTCCACAAGCACTGGGAGTCCCTCTCCCGATGTCTTGCAGTGCCTCGATATGTGACAGGACCTCAGAAGGGATCTTAAAGTTCCTAAAGAGGCAGGACCCTGGGCACCTAGCTCCTGGCCTTGGCAATGACCTCAGTCCCCCAGGAGAACCCCCAGCCGTGAGGAATGGTACAAATCTGAGTCTTTTATTTTTTTTATTTTTATTTATCTTTTTTTTTTTTGGAAGAGTTTGAGAAGGATATGGAATGGTACAAATCTGAAGACTGACTACTACGTCAGCTGTGATCTTTGGAGACCAAATACAAGAGACCCTCAGGGCATTCGCATGGCAACAAAAAGGACCTTATCATGACAAGGTTTGACGTTTCTACCAGTCAGGCTAAACGGGAGCTTGGAGCATTTTAAATTTATTTAGGAAAAGGAAAGAAATGTAATATTACTCATATCCTGTGTTTTGAAGAAAAATCATGCTGCTATCAACTTTATTACTGTGTCTCAAAGCAGGACTTCCTTCTACTCCACATTTTTTATAGAGGCCATAGTGAGGTGGCTTTTTGACCCACCCTTCATCAAAGCCTCTATTTCCATAGAACTGTGAGGGCTGAACTGGAAACAAGCCCAGTTACACTCACTAGGCTGTGTTCAAAAACCACTGTTTCTCTTCAACCCTCAAACAATTTTCTTAGATCAAGAGAGTGTACCTAAGGAATTGACAAGCAAATTTGGTTGCTCATGAGTTTTAGGTTATTCTGGCAGATATCAGTCACCTCCAGTAGCTATGGGTGAGAATTGTAATTATCCTCCCCCACAATCCATTACCAAGTGATATATTATACTGAAAACACATTTCAGATCAAAGAAGCCACCTGTTCAAATACTCATTACAATAAGGCCCCCAAACAACTAGATAACCTGACATGAGCAGTGAAGTCCCAGGAAACACTATCTATGTATAAAATGGTCACTCAAGGCAGACGCATCAGTGTCCTAGTGAAGAATTCAGCTAAATTTCTGGTCAGAAGTCAAGCCACAGGATCCTGTGTTAAGCTGTTGAACAAAACCTGAATGAAGACCTGTCCAAGAAGGCCCCTATGAGGCTCTCTCTAGATTCTTACTCCCTGATGTTCATACAAAGGCAGCAATGCATGTACAACATTTCCAGCTAATCCACATAACTCGATCACCACTCTTTCACCAATGAAAAACCATTCTAGTATCCCTTACACAAACTAGCAAACCTTCTTGTATTTATTGGAGATAAAGTTTTAATAGGATTGCAGGTTATGGTTTTTCAATGCTAGTTGACTACCCCCGGAGTGTAAATTCCTTAGTCCAGTATTTCAGAAGTTAACTATCCACCACTATCCACTCTAAACATACACACACATATCCCTCTGTTAGTGCTAAAGAATTATAAAGTAACTCGGAGACTACAATAGTACTGCTCTCCCTTCTGAAGAGTTCTCTCCTGGATGGCTAAGAGGTTTGAACTCTTGCTTCTTCCCAGTCATAGGGCTTAACCTTAGAGTTCAGAGCTCCCCTTCCCTGTCTTTCCTCTAAGTCTCCTATACAAATAAGTCTCTGGTGAATCACAGGGCTGGCTATTGATAACCACATATATGTGAGAGGAGGATGAGTACACAGCTTGTGTATGCCCTGCTCCTGGTTTTCCCAGCCAAAACACTGCACCCATTCTTAAAAGCAAGTGCAAGTCCCGTAGTGCTGTTCCGAACTTTCAAGAGCCTCCCAGTTTCCAGTTTTCTCTTTGTTCCATTTAACCTCACAGTGCTTGTTCTCGCTGGAATGGGGGATACCTGCAAAAATCCCCACATGGAGAATCCTGGTAGCTGCAATATATTGATTTTTTTTCTTTCTTCCAGGAACAGAGGATGTTAATAAATGGTGGATTCTATCAACAAAGGTCACTGCACAGCTATCCTGAGGGACAATGAATAACAGTTTTGCAAATCCTCTTCTTGAACTTTCTTCCTTTGAGAATCCTGTTATGCCAGTATCTGTTTTGAAAGGTGTCTCCTTCAGCTAGTGTTTCTCAAACTGTGAGTGCTGATCTATCACAGAATTGTAAAACTGATTTAATGGTTAATGGCTTTCATTCTTAAATGAAAATAGAACAGAACAGACTGGGACAGGATGGGATGGTATAGGAAGGCATGAGATGGAATGGGATGGCATGGGATGGGATAAGATAGGGTAGAATAGAAATAACAGAGTAGATCACACATAGCAAGGGTAATAGAATGACTTCAGTAAGACTTGTTTCACTTTTATGCGTGTGGGTATGTGTGTGTAGTGAGTTGCAATATAGAGCGTATTTCTTACTGAGGATAATACCAAAAAAATCTTTTAAGCCACTATCATAATTTATATGGAGATAAATTTTCTTTGGGTCCCAAATAAAATAAAAGATAGTTCTAATGGGAAACTGCCATGTACCTACTAAAATTAGCTAGAGAAGAAAGTTGGGAGTAAATACCACCATGATCCCAAAATATCTGCCTGGGAAAACATTATTTTTAAAGCATCAGAATAACCCCCTCATGAAGCCCAGGCTATTTTCTGGAATAGTAGAGTTTTAGTTTGCTTTCTCCCGGAAGCAGACACTGAGACAAGAATTCACTTGCATGGTTTATTTGAGAAGAGCAGGGAACATCAGTTGGGAGCTAGGAAAGTGATACAGAGAAATGAAGACAGCTATGAGTCAGTTACCACGGTCAGCTTATGTACCTGGGAAACTCAGGTAAATTGTACAGTACACACCAGAGAATTATCCCACCCAAGGAGCAAGACAGCAGGCATTTATATCCAATTTCCAATTCAGCTGAAGCCTGCTGCTGGGGCTGAGGGGTGGAAGTGGCAGGTGTTAATTCCTTGGCACTTCTAGCCTGCCCTGCTGCTGGGCAGAGTGAGGCAGAGAAGTTTCCACTCCTCCCACCAAAAAAAAAACAACCCTTGTACCTTGAAATGCAGATACTGGGACCCTGCCACCATGAAGGGAGGGGGATTTGCTGAAGTTCCATGGTCACTTGGATTCACTGAGCTAAGATGGACAGATCCAAGGCATCTCCATATCCTAGGCAGGGAATGTCTCACCTGTGAGAGGTATTACTCATAGGTGTGGAACAATTCCACAGGACTACCAAGGGGACTGGTAATTCCATACTTTCTCATCACTCATTCAGCTGCAGATTCACAAGGTAGTTCCTGGCTCTGTCAAGTTGTCTGGCCAGATAAATAAATAAATAATTACCAAGATGGGTTTAGATCTGTAGTGAAATAAACCTTGGAGACTCAACCACAATGTCAACTAGATTCAAAGAAAGAGGAAAAGGGAGTATGTAATTCTGTATTCCTCAACTCCAACCAACTGAAGAAATTCAGCACCTTTGCCCTAGTAAGCTCCAGGGTTAATTCCATGGACTCTGATAAAGCATTAGAGACTCCTCTCCATCAGGTGGCGTAGTTTGTGCATGAGACTGGCTAGTTTGTGCAAGAAACTTTTTTCCCTTTCCTCCTGGACCCACAGCTAGACCAAATTTCCCAGCCTTTCTTGCAGTGGCCATGTGACTCAGATCTGGCACTGAAATCTAGGAAGAAATTATGTGCTCTCTTTCCAGGTCTGAGCCATAAAAAACTCCCATATGTTCCTCCATCTTTTGGCTGGATGTCTAGACTAAGGGCATCTATGAAAACCACGTGTTGAAACGACAGAGCATCTCTCAGCTTGGCTCCTCCAAAGACTGCGGGGAGGAAAGCGCCATACCCTACCCTACCCCACTCTCCAGCACTAATGGGCTTTTACAGGAATTAAAGCTGAGCTACTAAAATTTCAGGGTTTATCTGTTACAGCAGCTGCACCTACATTAAACAACACAGCCCCCCATGACAGAGGCTAGGCTCACAGCCAAGTTGGTTACCCCAGCTGTCTGCAGCCTGCTCCCCTCTTCCTCGCAGTTGTGGAGGTCCCAGCTTTCTTGACTGCCAAAGGAGGTAGTTTTAGATATATGGGGTGTGTAAGATGGCTGGGAGACACTGTCAAGGAGTTGTTTCACAAGGGAAAAAACTTGCACTTTTCCATGTTTTGTAACCAGAATTTTCCATGGTCATGCGGTGAGTCAGAGGCAAAGCAAGGATTTGTATTCTCCCTCTGCTAGGGCATCTCCCTTCCTCCAGGATGGGGTCTAGGCTCTGTGCTGAGAGATTTGGGGAATCAATCACAAGAAGGGTCATGAAATTAGGATTCTACCTTCCAGCGTAGACCACCAAGCAGACTTTAAGCCCACCAGCCTCAGACAAGTGAGGAAGTTTAAAATCAGCTGTACAATCCCTTTTTGGTCTAAATATAGCACTGTTCACTCCCTCTCCCAAGTGACTTTACCCCATTAGTATCTGCATGTTTTTAGAAATGCATATTCTCATTGTTTAATCTGTAAATTACATAGTCCAGACTCACTTATACAAAGAAGCAAATTGAAAAGTTCCACCCTATGGTGTCACCACACTTAGCTGCTAAGTGCTGCCATCCAAATGAACAGCAAATTAGTTTAAGAACTGTGAAGAAAACGTGTGCTAGCAGGGTGTCTTGAGGCTCCGGACTCTGTGCCTGGTCACCAGAACTAGCTTGTTTCCTCCAAAGAAGAATTCATGCAGCTCACGCAGTTTTGTGTGTCCTCAGGGAATTTAGGAATATTTCATCAGCCTTACCCTGAGGAGAAAGATTCCTCAGAGCAGTGCAAAAGGCACAGGGCAAAGAAAGGGGGAGGAGGCTCATGACACGTAGCAGGCCTCCGTTTACAGAGAAACGATGGGCCTGGGAGTGCTTTGCTTGGCCTATATTTAGTTTGTCCAGTGACATCTTTGCACCTCAACGCCATCTCTCACGCTAGCAAAGGCCTGTGAGACCGAACGTTTTTCTCATTGTAGCAAGGCTGTGACTCACTAGTTTTAAAAAATATATGAGAACAATAAGACCCAAGGGGACAAGAGAATTCCGAAAAAATAATAATAATAAAAGAAACAGTTGAGCATTCCTTTATAGGCTGAATAAAAAAATGACAGTCCTAGAAGTTTTCCAGGAGGCCTCTAATAAGCTCTTTTTTCACTAGAGCATAAACCCAAATTGCACCAAACACTAGTTTATAATTTCCAATGATTTCTGAAAAACATAAGCCTATTTTAATAATGAGTATTTGCAAAACAAAAAATAGTACTGACCAGACCAGCATTATGTCTCACTGCCAATAGCCTTTGAGAGGCTGACTACAAATTGCAGAGGTGCCACATTCAAGCCAAGCGGTGGCCTGTTTTGGTTTGGTCTTGACCCCCAAAAGAGGTTAGAGACAAACTGAATATTTTTCAACCCAATCTCTTCTAAATCTGTGAATAACTTAGTGCAGGGGTTGGCAAACTTTTTCTGGGCCAGATAGTAAATATTTTTAGGCTTTGCAGGACATATGGTCTTTGTCACAACTAGTCAACTTTGCCATTCCACACATTGGCTGTGTTCCAATAAAACTCTATTTTAATGGGGAAAAAATAGGCGGCAGGCTGAATTTGGCCTGTGGCCACAGTTTGCTGATCCCTGACTTAGTGGTCAGAGCCAGTGTTGTTGAGGCCACACTCACAAATACTACCCAGGGCTTCACCCTGTCCTATGGCCAGGGATGTTCCCCCCACGCACACTCCAGCAGGCTGTTTCAAAAACCTGTCCTGTCCAAGAAAGCCAAGCAAGAGAAAGTGAACCTATCCCTGTGTTTCTACCAGCACCACAGTATATCACTTCAAACTTTAACTTTGTAGGAAACAGAAAGTTACTGGAAATCTGAAATAACCGCTATTTTTTAAGTTTGAATCTGAAGACAGAATGAAGTTTCTGGCAACTCCTGCATCCACCAACAGGAACTGGACTCTTAGCCAACTTCTATGAAGTTGGGCCTTTGTAAGACCCGGCTTTTGTGATTATAGATGGACCATGCTCTGGGGCCATTATACAGGATTTGGTTTCCAGGAAGCACTCACACCCAGAGGTGTGTAAGCAGTATTAGTGGAACGGGAAGCATGGTAGATTCAATTAGTTCTTGCCTAAAAAATATTAATGGATGGTTGAGTGGTCTACCCAAAGTGTGGCCATTTCTGTTTTCATAGTACCTGGCTGAAGTTCTTTAGGAAAATAACAAAAGGAATTACCTACCTGATAACAGAATGCAGGCTTATAAATAACTCATTTAGGCATGTATAACTAATACATTTTTCCCAAGGAAATGGTAAATTCTTACCATCCCAAGTAAAATCTCAAAATCTAGGTCTTCGTTCTGTCTCTTTTCATAGGGCAAAAAGCATGGAGTTGGATGAGAAAAGAGGAGTGTCTTTTTTCTCTTTAAGTCAGTCTAACTTTTATAAGACAGGAATTATGAAAGAGACCAGGGCCTGATTTTGATCCAGCCCAGTTGTGAAGGTCAGGTACAGAGTCGGGGGCATCCAGCCTGTGTATAAGTAAATATGACATCAGGGGAAGAGGTCAAGAGGCAATAAATACCCCAGCATTTGTCCTGATCACCGATGTCTAAGCCTGTTTGATTCACCTATCACCAGTAGCCAACAGAAGGAAGCAATAGCATGTGACTGTGTTCATGGTAATCAGCTGAGAACCTTTTCTCATGACTCCATCCTTGCTCTCAATCCAACTTCCCCAGCTCTGCCCACCTTCTGAACATTGACTTTAAGAAGGTGGAATCAAGTAGCTATTTAAAAATCAGGCTTTAGTGCAGTGGTTCTAAACTCTGGAATCGTATTAAGGCTACCTGGGGAGTTTGTAAAAATCCCAATACTGAGTTCTCATCCCAGACCAATTAAATGAGGACTTCTAGGTGTGAAACCGGGTATCAGTCTGTTTTAAAGCTCCCTGGGAGACCGGTTAAAAATCAGATGCCCTGAGTTAGAAGTCCAGCAAAACCCATTACCTATTCTAAGTCTCAGTTTTCTCATCTATAAAATGTGATAATCACAGTGTCTATATATATACTGTATGTGTATTATAAGGCTGTCAGGATTAAATTAGTTAATTCACGTCTAAACCTCAGCATAGTTCTTAAATGTTAGCTCTTAGCACCAAATATCTTCTTATTGGCTTCCCAGTTTTGAACTTCAGTACCTTCCAAATACTTAAGCTTTTCCTCATCCTCTGTGTCCTTCCGTATCAAGTTGCTTTAGGTATGGCTCTGGGCACTGCCTCTAACTCTAGGCTGTGCAGCTGGCACTCTGGCCAGGCTCACCCCTGCCTCCACTAAGGGCTATTGGACAGGCATTGGAGGGTCCAACAGTGAAGAACACACCGATAGACTGAGGACAGTTACACGTAGGATGCTCAACTGTCCCAGCTTGCTCAGGACTGAGGAGTTTCCCAGGGTATGGGAATTGCATTGCTAAAACCGAGACAGTCCGAGGCTACCCTGGATGGTTGGTCAGCCTATTTGGAGCATCTGGGAAATCAATGCAGGCAAGAGTTATCTTTAAGGAAATCAATTAGCAGGAAGTCAGGGTCTCAAGGTTAGGCTCCACTCCTGGACAAGGATGAAGTTTGAGAAGAGAAGGGACTGTAAGAACAAGGCAGACCGCAGCCCTAGAGACGTTAAGCCAGTGCTTTTTAAGGAAAGCAAGAACCCAGTTAACAAAACTGGTATTCAAGAAGGTAATGTTATAAGGTCAAGACCCAACTAGAGAATAGGTGGCATGAGTATTGTGCTAAAATTCTTAAATCCCTAAGATTTCAACAGGGCTGAACTATCTCAGCCCCAAGGAAAAGGTAGATACAGATGCTGGCTGAAGCACTCTGCCTTGCACCATCCTCTTTTTTTTATTTTTAACATTCTTAAAATTATGGTAAAATACACATAATATAAAAATTACTTTCTTCACCAGTTTTAAGTGTACAGTTCAGTAATGTTAAGCATATTCACATTGCCATGCTACCAATCTCTAGAAACTTTCATCTTGAAAACTGGAATTATGTACCCATTAAGCAACAACTCCTCATTTCCCCCTCCCCCAGCCCCTGTCAAGCACCGTGCTACTTTCTGTTTCTATGAGTTTGACTACTCTACGTATCTCATTTAAGTGGAGTCATACAGTATTTGTCTTTTTGTGACTGGCTTATTTCACTTAGTATAACGTCCTCAAGGTTCATCCATGTTGTAGCATGTGTCAGAATTTCCTTCCTTTTTAAGGCTGAATAATAGTCTATGGTGTGTACACACCACATGTTGTTTATCCATTCATGTGTCAACGGACATTTGAATCACTTCCATTTTGGCTATTGTGAATAATGCTACTATGAACACGGGTATACAAATATCTCTTCGAAACTCTGCTTTCAATTCTTTTGGATAAATACTCAGACATAGAATTGCCTTGATCTCTTCTTAAGCTCTCAACCTGACCTCCATGCCTCCTTATAGAATCTCTGTGTCTTTTCTCAGGGTGATGAGAGCTTGCTACCCTTCCCATGGAAGAGTTCTCCCCTGCTACCACTACCAAAGCTGTAGTTGCTGTCTCTGCTGTACCTTCAAACTCTTGGGATTAGAATGTTAATTTTTTCTGCATGATCATCCATTCATTCATTTATTGAAGAAATATTGACTGTGACGCTGACACATGAAGACTGAGAAGATGACGGCCAGTGCAAAGTGGAGGGGAGAAGAGCATTCAAAGTCAAGTAAACGTCATGTGTGAAGACTTACACTTGATTTCACCTCCTCTCACCTTCCCTGATTTTCTGCTACATGCTCTTCTACATCAGTCCACTCAGCCCTTGGCTTCACACAGAGTCAGTGATGCCACCCGGTACTTCCCAAATCCTCTGGCCAGGAAAGGTTTCTCCTTGACCCTCCTCTGACCCTTGCTCTGACTCACCAGCAGCAGCCATCTCATCACCTCCAGCAGCCTCATACTTGCTTATTTCTGACAAACTCACAATAGATGCTCTGAATGCACTGACTCCTGGAAACAGTGATTCTTCCTCTCTGCTCTCCAGAGGACTGGGATAGGTTCTTTACCTTGCCCAAGTCTTTTGAGGTAGACAAGAACAGCCCCCAAGGCAAAGGCCCTCTTGGAAACTCCTGTCCCTTGGGAGAAAACATTCCATTATAATTTTCTCTCTCTCTTTTCAAATTTCCCTTTTGATAAATCATATTGGAACCCTATATTAGCCAATTTTCAGTACTGAACATTAATAACTCTTCCTACAATTACCCGTGAATTGTGTCTTCAACACATAGGGGAAACTTTCTAGAAGAACAAAGTATCATACTGTATGTTGCTGGTCACATTTAGAAGGACAGATCTTGGTCTGGAATCTCATCCTCTAGTCTGCTCCTTTCTAAAAAAATCAAGAAAACTCACAGAAAATTGGCTTATTGACTTTATCATTTCAGTGTTTGTGGACACTTTAATAATTTCTCCTGTTTTTTCGTGCCAAAATTGTTTTCAAGCAAAATGAAACAAAAAAGCAAATATATGTTCCATTTATAATGGTTCTCGAAGGCCAAAAATGAATCAGGAGGTAGCTTAAAGTTGACTTTCAACCTCATTGTGTGAAACTTCAACAGAATTTCCAAAATGCAGATTTTTAAAAAGCTGCAGTTAAGGGTTTAAGATGATGTTCTGTGAATTCTAGTGCATAGACTGCCATCTACTGTGCATTTATGATAGAAAGCTAGCTAAACTGCTCTAGGACCAGGGAATTTAATAACTTAAGCAGGATCTGTAAAAGAAAAATATGTCACAAATATTATTAACTTTTATAATAAAGATAAGTATCTAAATGACTGAATGGAATAAATTAGTAGAATATTCAGTCACAGCAATATTCCATCTGGAAATACTTGTTACTAAGGAGTTTTCATCTGCCACTTTGATGAATATAGAATAGCTGTGTTCAAGCTAATGAAATGATTTTCAAAATGTGGTTACTTGATATGGCAGAGAGAAGAGATAACTCATATCATGCTTCCTGTGGCAAAGTAAAAGTAGATATGTGGAGCTTTTCTTTTTCTCTAAAATGATTGCAGAATAGGACATTCTGTCTAATCACACATTCTGAAAACATACGTTATAAGTGTGTACACACTTAATAAATTTACAGAAGCTTATCATTTTCAAAGAAATTGAACTCAAATCACATGCACAATGCTGAATTTTTCATAAGTAAAGTTCAACCTTCATTTCAGAAGGCAGTCCAGGGTTTTGTAGTGCCTTGAAATCAGTATTGAAAACATTATTTTTCATAATATTGTAAAAAATACACTTAGTTGAGCTTTGACCTGTTGTTACTCAGGATAGATAAGTGCTATCCTTTGATTGGATGGCGGAAAAATAGAAGAGTTTTGCATTTTTAAATGTTCAAAGTACATACATATGGGAGAGGCAAGGTGGGTTTTTTTGCAAAGTAACTTTATAGTAAGGCAGAAATTTGGGGTATAGCAGGCTTAGGTATGGAAAAGATAAAACTCATTATAGATATTACAACCAACTTTTATAAGTCACATGTCATTTTTCTACTTATTTTGGACCAGATCCTCCTATGCATATGTTCCTTGTTAGAGAGGTCCTTTCAATGACAATATATTAAGTTGCTCCCAGTCATCTTAAATCTTAGAAAAATGTGTGTGTGTGTGTGTGTGTGTATGAATGTATACGTATATGTGTTTGTGAATATGTATGTGTAATGTATATGTCTATGTGTATGGGTATGTGTGTGTGTGTTGCTGGAGTTGTTTATCTGGCAATAGCGGTTAAATTAAAGTATCTTCTATGATGCCAATAATAGAAATCAAGACATTATACACTAATGAAAGAGTTAGTTGAGTGGGCTTAATTTTAACTGCAAGAGCACAAAAGAAAGTATACCTAATGATAAATAATTTGGAATGAATAAAATGGGATGAAGTTTCTATTCAAAATCCTTGAGTGTTTTCAGAGTAGATTTTAAGAAAGCTAAAATTTAAGTTAAATAACATTTTTAAAAACTGTCAAGTATTTATTTCTTTGTAGACACCATAATAAGAAGAAAAGCATATATTTCGATAGCTCATGGGACTCCTAAGCTTTTTTTTTTTTAACCTGAACTCTCAAATGCAGAAAATTACTTTAGATAAATAACTGTAGGGGTTAGGCATTGAAATTCACACTTACTAAGCGTTACAAAGTGTTCTCTATTTTTGCATCTTTTAATCCTTGTTTGTGAACCAAAAAAAAAAATCTTTGCTTTACCTTAATTCAATTAAACCAGACCTACATAACTGAAACCATGAGGGAAGATACAATTATGGAATCAATCCTAAAGCACTTGTATGGTTAATTCTGGCAAGAAAAAAAAGGGGGGGATGGTGAATGTGAAATATAGTAACAAGAGTAAGTATATTGGTGAATACCACCCCAAATTCATCAAGAAGTTCCCATATTTCCTACACTCTATAAATCTGTATTGTCAAAGATGTCAGTCACTAGCTATGTGTGACTATTTAAATTTAAGTTACAGTAAATAAAATTAAAATTTAGTTCTTCAGTCTCACTAGCTACATTTCAAGTGCCAAGTATTGAGCAAAGCAGATATAGAACATTCTCATCATCACAGAAGCTCTATTAGACAGTGTTAATATAAATCATTAAAATCCTATTTTACTTCTTTGTTAAAACTTGTAACATCAGTTTTTTTTAAGCAAAAGAATAACAATACTCCTCCAACTAACAACTGTTTTATTTGCCAGCTTATTGGGTGAACATATACCAAGCTTCAAAATGGAGTTGGCATACATATCCAATGCTTTAAAAAGATATCTCACAGGGTACTAGAGTTTGAAAGGGCCTATAGATAAATAAGATATTTCATCATTCTCATTTTACCAATGAGGGCATTCAGACAGACTTGAAGAGGAAAATAGTTTGCACAAGAACACAGGAGCTAGCCAGCTCCACATCTAGAGCCCAGCCTTCTGACTTCAAATCCTATTCTGCAATTTGAATACCAAAGAGTAAGTTGTATCTGTCCTGAGACTATATCATAACCTGAATAAATCTCACAAGGTATATAAAGAAATTAAATGAAATTTTTAAAATGGAAACTCTTAATACACTTTATGTGAAATACTTAGCAGTACTCAAAACTAACACTAGGTGTCACATCATTAGATTTGAAAAGTTAAACCTGATAAACACAGAGTTATTACAGGTTTGATAAAAAATTATCTGTCTTCCAAAGCTCATTAAAAATTATATTGTATGGTAAAGTAGCTTTGTTTGACTTGGTTGTCCCTGCGGATTGGAGCAATATAATCAGTTGGTCTCTACTTCTGTGTTCTAAGAAGAGAATAATATTTACTAAATTGATTTTTGTTAATTATTTGGGAAAATCTTTAATTGTTCTTCTCTGCATTTGAGAAGAAACCAAAATATTCAATGCTTCTTCACTGTAAAGAGACTTAAGGTGGCATCTTACTTCACCTTATGTTGTGTGCTGAATATCTGAAAGGTGGCATAGCTCCAGTGCAAATATAGAAAGTCTCTCCTTTAGATAATTTATGGAAAAAGACACAAATGTAAGTCAAGAAATAGAGATCTAGCCCCAGCTGGCAGAAGACCATATAGCAGGTTGAAGACCAAGGACACTAGGGAAGGATTTAGGCAGAGGAAGGAGACAGTCCATGGCAAAGCAGATTAGGACAGGGGCTTAACATGAGGAGCATGTGGCAGAAAAGGTTGTGAGTTCAAAGCCAGCTCAGGGACTGAAGGGCAGAGAGAAGAGGGAAGCTTGGCAAGAGAAGGAAACAGGAAGGAGTGTAGGTAGAGATAAGGGCTACAATCTAGCCAGCCACGACTCTGCTCCTCCCTCTGAAGATGAGAACTTAGTATAAGGGAAATCAGGGTACAAAGTCAAGGAAAGAGGCAATAGAAGATCTTGAAAGGAAAATGAACCCATGAACCCACTGTTAATTCTGGGGAAAATGGGAAGGGTGAGATTAAAGAAATCAGAGTTCAGAGCACCAGAGAAATTCAGATGAAAATATTCAAACCAAAATATGGGCAGATGATATCACTTTAGCATTTGAGAACAGGAATTCCACAATCAGCGATAAAGTTGATTTGAGACTTGATAAGTTTTACAGCAGATCATGCCATGCGTGCTCCTATTTTCTGATGTATGGACACTCTGGAAACATCAGGGTCACCTCAAGCATATCGCTCTAGATGCCTAGACTTATGTTCCAGTTGCCTAACAGCCTATGATCCTATGATCATAATGATCCTCCTAGGGACATTTTCAGGTACTGTAGGAAGCAAGCCATGCAGTTAGAAAAAGAAAAGTGGACAGGGGCTTCCCTGGTGCCGCAGTGGTAGAGAGTCCGCCTGCCGATGCAGGGGATACCGGTTCGAACCCTGGTGTGGAAAGATCCCACATGCCACGGAGCAACTAGGCCCGTGAGCCACAACTACTGAGCCTGTGCGTCTGGAGCCTGTGCTCCGCAACAAGAGAGGCCGCGATAGTGAGAGGCCCATGCACCGTGATGAAGAGTGGCCCCCGCTTGCCACAACTAGAGAAAGCCCTTGCACAGAAACGAAAACCCAACACAGCAAAAATAAATTAATTAATTAATAAACTCCTACCCCCAACACCTTCTTTAAAAAAAAAAAAGTTGACAAAGTTTGCCCTTGGGGAGTTATCCTTTTAATGCCCTCTCACCGTTTTTTAGGAGCCCATGCAAAAGTCTGTGGATCATTTAAAACTGCCTTTCCATATACCCTCCTCCACACATTACAATATTCCACCAAATCTTATTCCCTCGAGGCATCAAGTTTCTAGCTAACGAAGAAAGAAAAAGGTAATATGCTAAAGGAAAGTTTAAGTAGTCACATAAACTTATGACTACACATTGGGCTAGCCCTGCACTACAAGAGAAAACCCACAATTACGTTAAGAACACTTACAAAGTTAGGAAACTCACTATTTCCTATGTGCATTTCTTCTTGTATTTATAGGAATCAGATTTCCAATGTTCTCAAACTGATACCTTTGGCTCTGCATTTTAAAGACAATCTTATAAAACTGAAGGAAACCCTGCTGTTTTATGTCTGTATTCCTAGATCTAGGAAAATTAAAATAATGGTTAAAAGAATACAGTCATAGAGTAAAAAGGATCATTTTTCTGGAAGTTTTTAAATTCCGTGGAGTTATAGGGTGCCACAGGGGAGCCTTAGAGCCTTTTATTGGGGAAGGACATGCCCTGGCAAGAGGGAAAGCTAAGTGGGTATGGCTTATGGCCCCATTCCGCTAGCTTCATTCGTTGTATATCTGTTTCATACACTGGAGTTCACATAAAAATATATTTTTAATGGTTCTACTGGTAAATGTTTAACAACCAGCTTTCTAGAGAGTAGAAAAAACCCTGATTTGTAGTGTTTTCCACTTCCCATGCTGTAAGTACTCCCAGTACGGCCAATTACAAGCTGCCAACATGAAGTCTTTGAACACAAACTTGGGAGGAAACGCACACAGTCAACTCTCACAAGCTGGTGCGAGCCGGTTCCAGCACACTTCTACAGAGTTCACTACTGACTGGACCAGAATTGGAACTCAGAACCATCACAGTAAAATACAATCCCATTACACGTTCCAAACTACCAATAATCTTTGGCTAAAATTACCCAGATCAATGTTGAAATCTCATATACAAAAATTTGGGTTTGGACCTTCTTCGTCACAGTGATTCAAATGTTTCACAAGTAAACAAATGTTCAATTAGGCAAGTAAGTGTTAGAATCATATATTCAGGATTTCCAACTTCAATAGGAGTTTAGAGATATTAGTCCAATCATGCTTCCTATGCCTAAATCCCTACTGTAATTGATTTTTTCAGCTTCTGAGTAAATCCCCCCGATAACAGAAAATTTACCAACTCTCAGATCACCCATTAGCTCTTTAGTTATGAAACACCTTTTCTTAAAGTAAACTAAATATTTATCACCTTGACACTCTATCCATTTTTCATCATCAACCACATGGAGCCAAGCAGAACAAGTCAAATTAAACATTCACATTAACAGACTGGTGTCTGGAACACTAATATGCCCATGAGTCTTCTCTTCCCAGTCCAAGGAACCCCTGGTTTCCTTTATTTCAAGCCCTATCGCCACCTTAATCCTTCTCTTCTGAGCATGCTTCAACGTGCTTGTCTCTCTGCTTCTCCAGGTTTGTAATGTGTGTCACGGTCATCCTGTGACCAATTCCGAGCAAATCAGGACCAAACCCTCTGTTTACCTACTTTCTACGTGGCTGCCGCATTGTCATCCTTTGACACAAAAGAGTTTCCCACACATGACATTGCTAAGACATGCCTGTCTGAATCCCCTTATAATCAGGTTCTTGAACCCAAGCACAGATTTTTACATTTATCACCATCTCCTTTAATCCTGTGAAACTTGGCTCATCACTCCTCTCAGTACCTTTTTGGTTCCTGATTCTCTTATCCAATGTGTCCCTATTTATTTTCCTGAGATCCAGGCAAAGGACAAAATTGCATGGTACCACCTGGAACTTCTCTTCCAGGTGATAACGATCTATTAATCAATGTCATTTGGGTATTATTATTCCAATTCCCCTTTGGAGAGTTAAAATCTACAGATTAATTAAGTCCTCATTGTTGGGGGGGGGGTCCTAAATAACCTTCAGTTGATCACTATTACTAACACATAAGAGATCCAGAACATCCCGAAAATGGGACTGACCTCAAAGCATGTGTCCCTTGTATCAACAGGACACTCTTCTTTCAGTCATAGTGTCAGAAAAAGAAGACTGGGGAGAGTGGACAGGTTTCCTGCTGCCTGCTCTCTCTCTCTCTCTCTCTCTCTCTCTCTGTGTGTGTGTGTGTGTATTGTTCTTTTCAGAACTTGAGCTCTGAATAAGTACCGAGATAATAGGCCTAAATAATGAAATCATCTATTCACAATGCAAGGCAGTGTATGTCATGCTAATGTCATTCTCACACCTTTCATTCACCACAACCTTTCATTTGAATACTTAGAAGACTCTTCATTGAGATCAATACCAAAATAAAAGACCGAGTAACTGCCTGGATAAGTCAGCAATCTGTACTATCTCAGGGTAGTTCCATTTGTACAGGAGCTAGAAAAAATGCAGAAGATGAATGCCCATTAGTATCAATAACATGCTACATAACAAATCTAGTCCAATGGTAGGATAGCTATGGAAAGCTCTAAAACTACTCAAGGGTTTCAAATAGAGAACTCAAAAGTCTGAGTGAATTTTATATCATTATGAGACACTAGCATCTGGAGTGGAGTTGCTCTCAGTTCAAGGAAACCCTTGAGTGCAGGGGTTGGGGCCAGGTAAACTCTGAGGCTAATCTGAGCCCTTAGGTTTAAGTACTATGATCATAGGGAGCCCTTCAGCTCCTGGTCACCCAATAAATACTGACTGTGGCATATGCCGAGAACTTGCATGCTCCTTGTGGGATACCTAATTGTTTTAGCATCCCTAAAGATAATAATACATTGCCATCCAAGTGAAAACAAAAACAAAACCCTCAAGCTTAATCCTGTGGTCTCTCTAGTTCCTCTAAGGTGGAAGTTGAGTGATAAACATAAAGGCAGAGTAGGGGGCTTCCCTGGTGGCACAGTGGTTGAGAGTCCGCCTGCCGATGCAGGGGACACAGGTTTGTGCCCCGGTCCGGGAAGATCCCACATGCCACGGAGCGGCTGGGCCCGTGAGCCGTGGCCGCTGAGCCTGCGCGTCCAGAGCCTGTGCTCCTCAATGGGAGAGGCCACAACAGTGAGAGGCCCATGTATCGCAAAAATGAAAAAAAAAAAAGGCAGAGTAGGCCTCAAATGGACACATTCCAAAATTTACAGGAGGTGACCTTGTTCCTGGATAAAGGAAGGAAGTGAGTATGGCCCGTTATGTTCAGTCAGGGAGATTTGGGGAAATTCAGTCTAGGAAACGTGGACAGTCCCAAAGAAATCCTTGTCAAGGATAGTGCCACTCAGGAACAGTAGAGAGGAATGCATTTGAAATTCCCCTGGAAGTTGGAACTATAAAATGGCCATGGATTTTTGTTGAGTGTGTAGTAAAGGGGAGATACGAAAAAGATTTAGAAAAGGGGTGGAAGTATCATTTTATTCAGTTTTTATAATTTTACCTTAATTTTACTAAACTTGTAAAATAATTATTTTTGAATCATTTTTCTAATGACAAAACCAAGCCTCAGAAAGGTAAAAGATGGGCCCAAGATCACAGCTAACAAATAAAAAGTCAGAATTCAAAAATCAGATTTGTCTGACCCCCAAACCAATGCTTTCCTCCCATAAGACAGAAGAGAGAGATGAGAGGAGAATGGGAAGGAAACAATGTTGAGTTCCTAATGGAGACCAACTACTGAGCTAGGCACCTTACATATATATTTATTTTTATTATGTAGTCTTCACAACAACAGATTCAGTTGTTTTTTTGTTTTTTTTTTTAATAAATTTATTTATTTATTGGCTACGTTGGGTCTTCGTTTCTGTGTGCCGGCTTTCTCTAGTTGTGGCGCGCGGGGGCTACTCTTTGTTATCGTGCACGGGCTTCTCATTGCGGTGGCTTCTCTTTGTTGTGGAACACAGGCTCTAGGCACGCGAGCTGCAGTAGTTGTGGCGCATGGGCTTAGTTGCTCCATGGCATGTGGGATCTTCCGGGACAAGGGCTGGAACCCGTGTCCCCTGCACTGGCAGGCGGATTCTTAACCGCTGCACCACCAGGGAAGCCCCTCAGTTGGTATTTTTGTTATGCTTTACATTTGTAACTGTGGTTTCCTGTGTAAATTTGACACAGGTCTGACAGCACATTAATCCCCTCCTGTCCCTTTTCACCCACCCTCACACTCTCTTCTCTGATATGCTCAAGGTTTCTGGTCAGTATCTAAAATATTCAAAGGTCCAGACCTATTGATATCTCTGGAGCTACAACTCAGAAGAGCCATATTAAGGCTGGGGAATCTCATAATTGACACCAGAAGCACATTGCTCCAGAGTAAACCAGGGCTCCTGGTGCTGCCTCAAAAATGAGAGGCCATTGAACAGAGTGGGCAGACCACGGGCTTCTCCTCCACCGCTAGAGGGCATTGTTCCTGTTTTGTCCATGGTTGTACTTCTACCACCACCATGCTCCACATCCCTGAGCTCTGTCAAGGAAGAGCAGAAGGTATCTGTCCTCCTCTCTCCTAGTACAAAGTACAGTCACTGAGACTCCAAGCCAAAGCAGCTCAGGCTCAACCTTGCAGCCCTTTCAAGTGGTTCACAGAGAAATCTTACTAAAGCAAGCTCCCCTTCGATTCCCTGAACCAGTGATCATGACCTGCCCAGTGGTTCTCTCTTTCTATACGCATCATTATTTTATTTTGGGAGTCATATCACCTATCCCCATCCCTAGGCCTTGCTCTAGGAAACCCTGGTCCACTGTGATAGATTTGCTAATTTGAATCATAGAAAAATTGGAATTTGTGGGGAGGGGTGTGGACAGTAAGTAATCTTGGCCCTTTCTCTCCCTGGAGTCTTCTGGGCTCCTTATGCAAAATTACAAAATTACCTACTCTATTCCAAAATAGTTATTATTCATCTCACAGAGAAAGAAAAATGTTTGCCTCCCATGTTGCCAGACTCTCCCAACACGGATGAAAAAATTGAAGTTATAACAAAGAAGAGGGGAAGGAGAAAGGAGAAAACATACCCAAGTTCTTTCAGCTAGACAGTGAAATAGAGATTCAAACCCATGTCTCATTCCACAATAACATGTGCCTCAAAGAAAACAATTTTCTGAGATTCAAAATGTGGACCGTTCATTCTTGTGGTTCTTCCTCTGGGAATGCAGCCACCATGCTGTGAGAAGCTCAAGCCAATGGAGAGGCCACTGGTAGGTACTGTACTAGCCTCTTGGACCTTGGATTACAGGGGTCTTCCAGCCCCCAGCCATTCCAGTCACTCTCGGCTGTTTGAGTCTTCCCAGCTGAGGTCCCAGACATCAAAGGACAAAGACTCCATCCCTGCTTGTGTCCTCAATTCCTGACCAGAGAATCAGTGAGCACAATAAGATGGTTGCTGCTTCACCCCCTTCACCCCCAGAAGCTTGGTGTGATTTGTTATGCAGCAAAAGATAACGGGAAATTAATCAGGAGGGCTAAGAGATCAAAGGCTCTAAAAAAGTAAGGTTTTGGATCATCCTAGACAAACAGCAACAAAATGCTGAAAAGTGTATTCTGTCACATAAGTCATCCAAGTGTAAGTCTCTCCATTATAAATATTGGCTGAGGGACTCAATATACACATTGCTAGGTATTGTTAACTGAGTATTGTTCATGCTGGGCTGGGAAAATCTTTACTGGCAACGGTGGAACATTTGGATGTGGAATTCTCTGCCATGGAAAACATAAAAACCATTCTTTAGTGAAAAACACTGATCATCTGGAAGAAGCTTTATCAGTATCTTACTGATGTTTTTCACTTTCTTTTGAGGCAAAAACAGTTTTCTCCTAGGTCTAGGTTACATTCATGACTTTTACTAAAGAGCCTCCTTTGTACAGATATCACTGAACAAGAGATGAGAAACTGTCCAAACTGTGGAAAAGATTAGAAAAATCTATGAAGTGTAAGACAAAGACCCATAAATATGGAATTGACTTTCATATTTCTTGTTCCCTTAACATATATGGAGTGTCATATATCATATGTGTTGTATATGTGTATGAATTTATGGGTATGAAACAAAACAAACAAAACGAACTTCTACTATCAAATCTCTTGGTTCTGTGCAACTAAAACATAAGGATAAAATTTTTGATAGCCCTATTTTCATCATTTCCCTATCACAGTAGCAAGCAGTTAAAGTCAAGCAGGACATATAACTTTATATATGTATTTATAGACTTGTAACCATATACATTTATTTACAGACTGTCTTAGTTCATTCAGGATGCTATAACAATACCATTGACTGGGTAGTTTAGAATGGAAATTTGTTTCTGACAGTTCTGAAGGCTGGGAAGTCCAAGATCAAGGCACTGGCAGATATGACGTCTGGTGAGAATCCACTTCCTCGTTCATATATGGCCATCTTTTTATTCTGTACTCACATGGTGGAAGGAGAGAGGGAGCTCTATGGTGTCTCTTTTATAAGTGCACTAATCCCATTCCTGAGGGGATTAGTGTCCTATCAGACTCCCCAGTGGCCCCACCTTCAAATACCCTCATATGGGGGATAAGGTTTCTTCACATGAATTTGGGGGGTACACAAACATTCAGTCTACAGCATAGACTGTCTACTATCCATAGTCAAACATTTATCCATGTATTTATTTATTGAGAAAATATATATTGAACACCAACTATGTGTCAGGCAGTACTGGAGATAACAATGGTGAAGAAAAGAGACAAGATCTCTCCCCTCATTAAGCTTGCATTCTGGAGGAGAGAGTTAAATGATAAACAAGTGAATAAATAACAAGATACATGGCTTTTGAGAATTCAAGGAAAAAATAGATTACATACAAAAACTTTTGGAACACTAGGTCACACAGCAAAGAAACAGAGTAGGTGTTTGTTCTTCAGCTGTCCAGAATATCACCTCCCTTCCCCTGAACAACTTGGTCTCCGTTTAAGTGAAACCTCTTGATGAAGGAACAGCCAGCTCCCACAATGGAAACCAGTGGTCAAGAGCCTCCCTCTCCTCACTCTGCTGTAGCGGGAAGGTGGGCATATGACTGATATGTGGCCAATCAGGACTTTGATCCTTGACTGACAGATTCCTCACAGATCTCACCCATGGCAGGCTAACCAGGCCACATCTGCAAAGAGGATTTTGCCATTTGTGATGGTTAATTTTATATGTCAACTTAGCTAGGCTATGGTAGGCAGATACTGGGTCAAACATTATTCTATTTGTTTCTGTGAAGGTATTTTTTAGATGAGATTAATATTTAAATTAATAGACTCTGAATAAAGTACATTATTCTCCATAATGTGGGTGTGCCTCACCTAATCAGCGGAAGGCCTACTGACCTCCCATTGAGAAAAAGGGAATTCTGCCAGGAGACCGCCTTTGGACTCAAGTTGCAACATCAGTATTTTCCTAAGCCTGTTGGCCTACCCTGCAGATTTTGGACTTGCCAGCCTCCATAGTTATGTGAGTCAATCCCCTAAAATAAATCTCTCGACTTATTTTATATCTATCTATGTCTATATAGATATAGATATAGATAGATATATATAGATATATAAAATTCTCTGGAAAACCCTGATTAATACACCATGGTCTTTCCAACCCAGACCTCCAAATTCCCCTGCTTCTTCCTCTTCCAAGCCTGGCCCTTTACTGCTGTGTTGGCATGTGTGCCCCTCAAATTTTGATAAAATAATAGTCCTAATTAAAGAAAAAAAAAGCCATGGATCAATCACACAGAGTAGCATCACAAAAACACAACTTAAAATTTATATCTAGCCATTTCAAAATATACATCAGTCCAGTGAACTTCCTCCTCCTCATGATGGACAGAGGAGCCTGCAACCATGAACCTTGGCTGATACAGGAAAATTGTAGCTTTTGAAACTTGTGGTCTCTCCAATACCTTCTGCTTAACATCTTTTGCCTTTTCTCCCCTGAAAAAGTCTCCTCATACCGGTAAATCACATCCCTACTCAGAACATTTTTGGCATCCTCACATTAATTCTGGGTTACGATTAAAGGTTTCCTTGTCTTCCCAGCTAGGTCTTTTCAGAGCAGAGATCATGCTTTATATTCCTCATTCCACCCACAGCAACCCTTCAGGATCTTGCCTGTTATGCCTGCTCAGCAATGGTCTCTCGAGGTGGTGGAAGTGTAATGCCTGAATGAAAGACCAGCTTTCAGTTTGAAAATTATGTTACCTGTGGTCGTAGTGATTAATTTGATTTAGAGTGCATCTTTGTCCCAATGAATTCCAAACATTTGAGCACATTATTTCATGCATGCAAGATAACTTTTTGGCAAATTATTTACAAATAGACATCCAATAAAGACAAAACACTGTGGTGATTTTTCCAGGGACAGAATCAGTTAGCTAAAGGTAATCTGAGAAAAAGGCTACAATGGTCCTTATTTTCAGTAAGCCGTGTTTTTAAGATTGCTAGTCTGTGTGATTGATCTATAGCTTTTTCTTTAATTGAGACTACATTTTGTCAATATTTGAGGTGAAGATAAAAAAGAAACCAGGATATCTGCCCACATATCCCTTACTGACAGGGAAAGGATAAAGAGAGGGGAAAGAGAACAGAAAGTGGGAGGGGCATTAGAGCTATTCATATCCATTCGGAAGGTCAGGAGACAGAATCAAAGCAGCCAAAAGGAGACTGGCTGCATCATCTCTCTCGCTCCAACTCCACGTATTGCTGTGCATTAAAGAAATCAGGCAAAGGATTGAGGCAAGTGGTAAAGGTTTATGGGCTGAACACAGCTGCGATATTTAGCACACTAATAATGAAGACCTCTTTATCAATTCCTCTTAAGTAGAGCTATAGTTTTAAAGCATTCTTATTCAGGCAAAAATGTTTTCCAAGGCAGCTCCCACTTTTCAGTGTTTTTTTATGAGCTTGAAGTTAAGTTCAAGAATCACAAAATAAGAGGTTGCAGATATAAGTCCTACTCTTACTGGAGTTTGTATTTTTTGTAGTTTTAGAAGTTGGTAAGGGGAAGTAGCAACAAAAGAGGAAACATCTAAGAGACTTCAAATTCTTAAGCGTAAACTGCGATCTGCTACTGGCACCCAATCCAAATTTTAATTAGTAAATTATTAATTATATGGCCAGAAAGATAAAAGGATCAAGTTGATGAAAACTGCTAGGGCAGAACCTAAGTAATAATGGTTATGAAGGTTTTATGTAGCCACCAAAAAAGGAAAATTCAGCCCCCACTGTTTTAAACTCTCTTCTTTGAATTTATTACAGAGACCATTAACTGCCAAGCTCAGATGCAAAAGGCAATGAGACAATAAAGGTAAAATTTAAGGCAGCTGAAAGGGAACTTAGCTTCCAGTATAACTTTCCCATTAAATTACTATCATCACAGACTCATTTACACCACAGTCCAAGTTACTGGCTTTTAGTATGAGATTCTAATAGGCAATACAGGAAAATTCTTGTTCCACTACAGAGCTCCAAACATGGTGATTACACTACTTCAATGCCTCGTACACGCCAAGAGCAGCCATAAAACCCCATCATGAATAGCTCTCTGCATGTGGTGTGGTATTTAAGTGTTATACAATGTGAGTTTCTGTAACTGCTTAAACCATGGGCTAAATGAGACCCTCAAATGAAATCCAGCTCTTAAAAGTGTCACTTCCAATTCTTATCCAGGAAGTGTGGCTTATACCTGGGCTTCAGGTATGTAAGAGCCACTGGGGCTTTGCACAACTCACTTTACCTCTTGAGCTTCAGTGTTCTCATGTGCAAAATAAAGAGAGTAGTGATAATAATAACAAAAAAGATAATAATAATAGCCAACACTTATATAGCCATCATCTGCCAGGCACTGTTCTGAGCAATTCACATGTATAACTCAACACTCAGAACAACTCTGTGAGGCAGGTACTGGTATCAACAGCCCTCCCACTACCACCACTCACCCCAGCACCTCCCCATCACCCCCTCCCACCGTGGCCTTAAGTCTCAGGCCAACTTAACCTCACCTCTTATAAATACATGAAGCTGATCTCAAGTGGCGCCAGCTAAGGGATTAGGCCTTAAAATCTAAGAGAGGAAACAGCACCAGGACTCTACAAACAGGATGTATGTCTGTGGTATAGTAAAAAATATATAATTTGGTCTTTGCCCCTGGTTTCTAGCACAGAACTCCTAAAACCCTTGGAATTTCCTGAGTGATAGGAGTGTCTTGTTTTTCATAGCCAACCCCTTTCTACTATACCTGAGCTGGTAAGGAGGTGACTCATAGTGGGCCCTTAGATAGCTTCAGAATGAGAGCTGCTCACCAGAAAGTCCATGTACATGATTAGAGGGTTGGAACTTTCAGCCCCACCCCTCAACCCCTGGGAAAGAGACAATGGCTGGAGATAGAGTTCAATCACCATGGTCAATGATTTAATCAATCACATTTACACAATGAACCTTTAATAAAAACTCTTGAACAATGAGATTTGAGATGCTTCCTGGTTGATGAACACATTGAGGTACTGGGAGGGTGACATGCCCATAGGGGTGCAGAAGTTCTGGACCACCCATCTCGATACCTAGCTCTGTATATCTCTTCCATTTGACTGTTCCTGAGTTGTATCTTTGAAAATAAAACTGTAATTGTAAGTATAGAACTTTCCTGAATCCTATGAGTAGTTCTAGCATATTACTGAACCTGAGGAGCAGTCATAGGAACCTCTGAATTTGTAGTTGACCAGGCAGAAGTGTAGGTAGCCTGGGGACTCCATTTATAGCTGGTGTCTGAAGTGAGGGCACTCTCGCGGGACTGTGCTAATAACTCCTCGTAGTTAGTGTCAGAATTGAATTGAATTCTGGGACACCCAGCTGGTGTCAAAGAAGTATAAGAATTTCTCCAATCTTGCTTGCCGAGGTCATCTGACCCTTCTTTGAATGAGAAGATATGTCATTTGTTATTAAAGTCATATTTGAAATTTTCCACAAGGAATCTGCATCTTCCGAAAACATTTATTTAAAGCCTCTTTCCTCAGGAGAGAATAGATACATATATATTTCGGGGGGGTATAAAAGATTTTACGTAGTTATGAAAATTATTATAATATTTCTTTTTTTTTTTTTGGCTGTGCACAGGCTTTCTCTAGTTGCGGCGAAGGGGGACTACTCTTCATTGCAGCGCGCGGGCTTCTCATTGTGGTGGCTTCTCTTGTTACCGAGCATGGGCTCTAGGCACGCAGGCCTCAGTAGTTGTGGCACGCGGGCTCAGCAGCTGTGGTGCACAGGCTTAGTTGCTCCGCGGCATGTGGGATCCTCCCAGACCAGGGATTGAGCCTGTGTCCCCTGAATTGGCAGGTGGATTCTTAACCACTGTGCTACCAGGGAAGTCCCAATATTTATTTTTAAAGTGTTCTCTTTACCAACTATTGTCCTATCACCCACTGAAATATGTAGCACTCTAAATATCTATAAAAAATAAAGAATACTTGGCCTTAAGTCACTACTTCTGTAGTCTAAAATACTTTGGCAAAAGTGGGAAACAGACGAAGGAATGGAGAAAAAAAGAAAGAGACAGAGGAAAGGTGGGAGAGAGGTGGGGAAGGAGAGGGAGGAGAAAGTCTGCCTTCCCCTTACACTGACCCACATAGGAGCAGGCTTCCCCATTGATTTGCAGTCATCCCTTTTGTCAGGTATTAATGTGATCTAATGAAACATCAACCTCTATTTTGATCTGCTGCTACTGCAGCACCCTCAATTTATTAGGCACTTGCTTGCATTTCAAAATACTATGCTTTGAAGGATGATTGGCCTCCTCTGATCAAAGCAAATTTCATTAGCTGAAATAGCTTGACTTATAGCTGGCCTATAACACAGAATTGGAAAAAATTTTAATGTCTGTATAAAAATACCTACCAAAGGCCTTTCGATAATGTTTATTTTTCTTCAAAAGACAAAAGGAAGACTGGGTAGCTAAATAATTTCTTATCTAATTGAAAACCCTGGTGCCTAGAAACCATTTGGAAAATTTTCATATAAACCAAAATAAAAAACCCTTGAAATGCTACCACATAAACTGCAAAATCTTACTTAACAGAACTGAAAATTATTTATAAAAACAAGTAGACTACATAGTTAATTCTTTTTAAGCTCACAATTGATAGGATTTAAATACAGCCAATTCTTGGTGATTTTGTAATTGATAAACCAAATCAGAGATTTTTTTAAAGGACCTTGTTTTTCCAGAATCTTCTTTCCTTGGCTGAATTTTGGGCATTTTACTGCTTTTAGTCACAACCACTGAGTTTGAATAAGGAGTGCAAGATCTAGCTCAAATTTCCTACTCAGTATTTATTTAATCACTTAGTAACTTGATTGGAAAAGTCCAAACCATGGACTAACATGGGTTTCTAGATTCTCTGTCTTTATTTTATATTATTTCACTATTCTTCTGTTACTGTTTGTTAAGAAAAGAATGTTGGGGTTATTAGTAATAACTTTACAATGAAAAATCTTAGATATTTTCCTACTTAGGCAAAATGAAAAAAAGTGATGTTCAAATAGTCAATCAGGGTAAGTTAAAAAGAAACAAGTGCATCAATGCAAATGCTAGTTCACCTAAAATATTTTAGTACTTGCATTTTTCTGTAATTTTGTCTTAGTTCTGTACCTTATTTTTTGTTAATTATTTATTGAAGTTGTATAATTATGTGAACCTGATGAATACACAGAAATTATTAACTTTCATCAAATTCTGGCACATGAGAATGAGCAGCTATCCCTTGAAACGAGAAAGCAGCGACTTTATGAAATATCACAATAAAGTTCGCATCATCAAAGGTCCAAAAGATAAACATTCTTACAGAGCCATTATGTGCCACAAGTTAAAATTATATATGTGTTAGAACATAAATATCTGAAATCTAGTAGATCATGTCATTCTTTTACAGCTCTCCCCTGGAGGAAATGCAAGAGGTCAGGTTCAGAGCACCCAGTTCTGTTATGTACACCTTAAAAGTTCATCCTGAAATGGATGGGAAAATTAGTAAACAAACAATCTTTGGGTGTGGCAAGTAAAATTCTAAGTTATTTTTCACGTCCTGGACTACTGACACAGTCTCATATGGGAAATATACTGCATCCTTTGTCTTGTTAAGGAAAGGGGAAAACAAACTCTAGCAATGAAACTAGACAGTATAAGTGGTAAGTAAACTTGGGGCATCTCAGAACCCTATGTTTAATGAAGTTTATCATTTAAAGACTTTTCTTAGTCAAACTGTGGAGAGGAAAATAATATAAATGAAACTTTAAAAAAGAGGTATTTAGAGAACAGAATATTCATTGAACATCTGCCTGATCCTTTAAATTTATGAGCACGCTTCTATTTCTTTAGCTTGGAGAGATGCTGATTCCATTTCCAGAATATCCAAATCTAGAATATCTCTAATAGAGTACAAAAGAAGCATGGTACAAAGAGGTTTTTTACTTTAAAACTCATGTATATTTGCCTTTCACATATATTAGTCAGGATATTTTACTGGGACTTTACATAACCAAATAGCTAAGCATATTCAGAAAACTAGTCTCCACAAGAGTGAGGAATTTTCTAGTTTCTTCATTCTGATTCCAGCTATTACAAAACTCCTCTCTATAGCCTGGCCAGTTCTGTACTTTATTTTACCTATGTAAACACAACATCCACTATAACTTTTTTTTAAGTTTTTCTCATTTTTAATAACTTTTGCTATGTGCACTGTAAATTATCAATAATTGGGAAAGTTAGATGACAATTGCATTCAAGTCATTTAATATAATTGTATAAAGAACAAATTTGAGAATTTATAACTGGGTAAATTCATTTAAAGATTTCCCACTGTTCTCATTAATTAAATAACTCAAATTTTAGACCATTAAGAACTCTGAGACAGAAATAGAAATTCTGCCCAGGAACTGCAGCATCAGCTCCTGCCTGAGAATTTCCAGCCTGCCTTTCCTGACAGCCAGCCCTACTGATTTAGGATTTGCCTAATCAGCCCCTAAAATTTCATTAGATCAATACCTTGCAATAAACCTCCTTATATAATATTTTCTACTGGTTCTGCTTCTCTGCTTGAAGCCCGACTGATACACTCCCCAACACTCCTGCCATCTGACTCCCCAGCCCTCCCCATTCAACATTCCCCACCTTATCCCCACCTCCACTTTTCTGAATATACTTCTTATATCCCATCCTCCCATCTTCCCTGGCACCATAAAGGCAGGCACATCATAGAAAGAGAGAAATCCACTACTAATAAGGAAATAAACCAGAGGCATTTTAAATTCTTCTACCTGTTTCCTCCCCCACTAGAGATTTCATTATAAAAAGTTTCAAACTACAGAATATTTGAAAATGTTTATGGTAGCCACCTATACCAACTAGATTCTACCATTAACATTTTATTATACTTACTTCATCTGTTATCTATCCATCCATGTATCCCTCTTCTCACCCATCAATCCATCTTATTTTCTGATGCCTTCCAAAGTAAGTGACAGACATGAATACTCTTTTCCCTAAGTGTTTCAGCATGTACACCATCAATTATAATTGAATATTTGTTTATAACGTTTTTAAAGAAAATTTAATATAAACCAAATGTCCAAATCTTAAATGTACCATTCAATGAGGCTATTTGTTGCTGTTGTTAAAGATTTTATTTTTTTAGAGCAGGTTTAGGTTCACAGCAAAATGGAGAGGTAGGTACAGGGAGTTCTCATCTACCACAACCGCTACCCCCACACATGCATAGCCTCCATCATTATCAACCTTCCCCACCAGAGTGGTACATTCATCACAACTGAGCCTACATTGACACATAATCACCCAAAGTCCACAGTTTACATTAGGATTTATTCTTGGTGTTCTATATTCTGTAGGTTTAGACAAATGTATAATCACGTATATCTATCATTATGGTATTACACAGAGTATTTTCATTGCCCTAAAAATCCTGTGTGGTCCACCTATTTATCCCTCCTCCCTCCCCAACCCCTGGCAACCACTGATCTTTTTACTATTTACATAGTTTTGCCGTCCTTTCAATGAGTTTTGACATATGTATCCAACTATGTGACCTGAACTTTATCAATAAGGCATTTATATGACCCTAGATTTCCCCTATGTTCCTTCCCAGTAAACCCTTGTCTCACCTCACTAGAAGCAACCACCGATATTTCTTTTCCTCCAGAGATTAGTTTCGCTTGTTCAAAAAACTCATAAAAACAGAATCATCAGAGAAGGCACTCTCTTTGTGTCTGGCTTCTTTCGTTCACCGTAATGTTTTTGAGATACATCCATGTGGTTGCGCGTATCAGTTGTTTATTCTGTTTTGCCATTGAGAAGCAATCATTGTATGGATATACCACAGTATGTTTGTACATTCTCCTATTGGTAGATATCTGGTTTGTTTTTGGTTATTATAAATAAAGTTGCTATGGACATTCTTGTATTAAAAATAAATTAGATAAATAAATAAATAGAAATCTAAGACTGTATTACAAGTTCTATTTCTCACATGAACAAATATTTATTGGACAACTACTGTGTACAAAGCACTGTTCTAGGTACTGATGTCAAGGAACTCGAATACAATAGTAGAATAAAACATGTATTTAAATTATTACTGTTAAAGAGTAAAAATACTACAAGAATATTGTGAAATTGAAGTTATCTAGAGAGGCTTCAGTAAGAAGAGTATCAGTGGGTAAGTCTACAGAGTGTGTTTGGACTACACTTCAGAGGTTTTTAACAGGGTGGAGTGCTCTGTATTGACTTCAGCAAATACTGAAAGGAAATAACTGAAAGATTTTGAGCAAGGATGTGATGATCAAAACTACGTTTTAGCTAGATTCTTCCAGAGGTTATGGCATATTGAAGAGAGGATAGCTTAGAATTAAGGTATCAGTTAGAAGGCCATTATATCCAGGTGAGGTAGTGGAGGACCTGCCCAAAGGTGGAGACAGTGAGAATGAAGGAGAGAACACGTTTGTTACAAATGGACCTATAGAACGTGGCCACCACTAACTTTTTTAATGCACCCTCTAATTATATCGTAATTCAACACATATACACATGCATAAATGAGACAAAGTTTTCACAGAAACACATCCCTTACTACGTTTAATGCACACTAATATTTTCTATTTTTTATTCTCTTTCTTTTCTTTATTTAAAAGCTGAGAATAAACCACTAAACTGATTTCATAATCTGTTAGGTCAAGACCTGTGGTTTAAAAAAACACTAGACTGGGGCTTCCCTGGTGGCGCAGTGGTTGAGAGTCCGCCTGCCGATGCAGGGGACATGGGTTCGTGCCCCGGTCTGGGTAGATCCCACATGCCGCGGAGCGGCTGGGCCTGTGAGCCATGGCCGCTGAGCCTGCGCATCCGGAGCCTGTGCTCCGCAACGGGAAAGGCCACAGCAGTGAGAGGCCCGCGTACTGTCAAAAAAAAAAAAACAAAAAAAAACACTAGACTGGATAATGGTAACAAAGAAGATGACTCAGATTAAAACCCAGGCAATTGGAAGAATGGTGGTTTCATGCATTTGAAAATATTTTATTGAGAAGTCTCAATTTGTTGGGGAATAAACTTACAACAACTTAATTTTTTCCAATAACTGCCTTCAGCTATGGTCTGTCACTCACCTTTCATTCTCACTGAATTTATCCCCACCCGACTTCATAACTTTTCTTATTATTTAATGGACTTCAGGAGTACAACATTGGAAAAAGCATAATACTTGTTTCATTAAATACTATCATGATTCATGGCCCTCTATTTATTTGTTATGCATTTTTTTAATAAATGTATTTATTCATTCCTGGTTGCGCTGGGTCCCCGTTGCTGTGCGAGGGCTTTCTCCAGCTGCAGAGAGCGGGGGCCACTCCTCGCCACGTGCGCGGGCCCCTCACTGCAGTGGCTGCTCCTGCTGCGGAGCACGGGCTCCAGGCGCAGCGGCCCCAGCAGTTGTGGTGTGCAGGCTCTAGAGCACAGGCTCAGTAGTTGTGGCACACAGGCCCAGCTGCTCCGCGGCACGTGGGATCCTCCCGGACCAGGGCCCGAACCCATGTCCCCTGCATTGGCAGGAAGACTCCCAACCACTGTGCCACCAGGGAAGTCCCTGTTATGCATTTATTAATAATGTAATCAATACCCATAAATCAACCACCCAATTGGAGAATTAAAAGTGACAAAACTTACATCTATGTTCACCTCCCCATTCTACCTCTTGCCTCCTCTTATCTGATATGACTATTATCCCAAATTATGTCTATCATTCCTCTGATTAAAAAAATAATGTATTGCAAATGCTAGTTTAGTAATCAAGCTATACACAATCTTCTAGGTCTGGCTTTTTTTTTTTTTTTACTCAACATTATATTATTACTATTCATGACCATTTTTGGATATAGCTATAATTAATTCATTTTCACTGCCGTATAATATTCTCTTGTGTGAACAACTGCCATTCATTTACCCTTTTTTTGCCATAAACATTTTCGTAATCCAGAGTTTTGTTTGTTTGTTTTTGCTACTACAGAGTGCTGCTACAAACATTTTTGTACCTGTGTCCTGGTGCACATATTCATGAGTTTATCTTGGATAAATATATAGGAATAGAATTACTGGGTCATAGGGTGTGCATATCTTCAACATCATGAGATAATTCCAAATCAGTTTATCAATTCACTTCCCTCTAGCAAGATATTAGAAAGACTGCTGCTTCATATTCTCTCCAATAATCGGTATCTGATTTTTTTCCCCAACACTTTCTATTCTACTTCTTTAAATTCAGTCCTGGTAATTTAGACACCTCAATATCAGATGGATTTAGAGCTCTCTTTTGAACACCCTTTCTCTCCATGCCATCTTAGACCTGCAGCTCCAGAAGCTTGGGGTGGAGGTTAGGGTGTTTGTTTCAACGTCTGTTTCACACACGTCTCCCACCCCTCATCTCCTGTGCTTCTCCTCTGGTCTTAGGGTAGGGAGGAGGGACAGTGGAGGCAGAAGTCTCCTTACTTTATGGCTCCAGACCAAATTTCACACTATTCTTTTGCTTCTAGGACAAAGATGGAGAAAGAGGTTGGAGAGAGATGTAGGCAGGTGAAAGGCTGGGGAGTTGGAGAGGGCTGGGCACACAACAGATTCAGCTGAAACCATTCGTCAAGCCCTGAGGGAAAGTGCCTGACTCCTACAATAGTATGCTCTTTGCATTTAGAATGAGGACTACTTAGAATCTTCTGTTTCCAGCTTTGAACTTTAATCACAATTTTGAAATAAGTTCCACTCAGCACCTATTACCATCCCATTATACAGAAAAAGAAGCAAGTTGAAGAGAGAGAAGATTCACCTTCAGAATATTCTGAAGACATCCAGTGAGATATGTAGTGTTGCTAGTAAGACATCCAGGTAGGGTTTCCTAGTAAGCAATTGGTAACAGAGTCCTGGACCTCAGAAGAACGATAGGGACTAGACAGAAGAACGTGGAAATTAGCCACATTGCTAAAGTCATTAAAAGGTAGTTATTATTATAATCCATTTTACTAATGAAAAAAACTGAAGCTCAGGAGTATAAATAACTTACCCGAGATCTCATAGTTAGCCTGAGGCAGAAAGGAAATCTGTCTCTGAAAATTTGTGACTGCAAAATCTATGCTCCTCTGACTACATGACAACATCACATGAGGGATAGCACAAATAAGGGAAGGAGGAACCTACGACAATCATTATTTCTCTTGGAAATCATGGAAATAAGATCACAAATGAGATTTCTATAAGTTAAATTAGTTACCCTTTATAGAATCTGCTTCTAATAACTCAGAAGATAGAACGATTCCCATATATGTGAAGATATGACTGTACTGAAAGACCATTCATAAGAAACAATTAAGGTGTAGGGATATGTACAAGGTGTAAGGGGGGCATAAAGTGGGACATGTTATGATGGGAATCAGCTAATGAAGCAGAGATGAAAAAGAGCCACAGAGACATATAGTGGCTGTGCTCATCCAAGCTCCAAGCACTACCCATAGGAAGAAGGAACACTGGCCCATGAACACATGCTTTCCCCAGACCAAGAATATACATTCCCATTGTGAAGATCAATTACAAAACCTGCATCTCATTTTCCTGCCCCAGGCTCACTATGCAACCTGTTGATGGTAGCTTGGCTTCCTCACACTTTGCCTTAAAGAGAGAACACATTGACCGGAAGAAAAGAGTATCCAGCACCCCATGTTCTTCCATATCTCACTGCAGTTTGACTTAATCAAGTTAATAAGCATCACTTTCTGGTGACATTTTCCATGGGGGTAAGGTTTGCTAAGTCAATTTTGGAAGCTGAAACCAGAGTTCTCATCCCACAAGACTCTGGGCAATGGTCACTCCACCATGGTAAAGATTTAGTAAGGCTCCATGACCATCCAGTGCCCTCCACCCACTACTTACCTTCACTCTGGACTTCTTGGTCAAGTAAGGAACCACTGCAGATGGCCAAAATAATTTTACAAAGGAAGAATAAGGAAAGAGCCATAGGACAGAGAAATTAATGGATAAATGAGCAGAGGGTGGGTGTCCCTCTGTGGAAAATACTACTGAGGCAGTAGGACCTGAGCATGGAGAAAAGACTTTAACTACTTTCTGTATATCATATGTTTTGATGACTAAAAGATATATATAAAAAGCTAATGGACAGCAATGAAAGAATTGCTTCTGAATGAGGATGTTAAATGAGGATTATTTAAATGTAGTAGGTAATTTAGAAAATATTATTGATAATCTTTAAAAGAAAGAATAAAAAGGAGTAAAATTAAGTGCTTTGACTTTTTAAAAGTATAAGCTATTAATTCATTCAATTATACACAGTCTGGGCTTGCACATTTAAGAACACCAACATGAAACTAGCTCTATAAAATGAAGAGAAACCGAGATGCTCTCCTGAATGTTTGTCTTTGTGGAGATCTTTCATGTGAAGACATGATATTCCTGATAAAACTGCACATATTGATCACATATAGGAATGGCTAGCGGGAAAAAACTTTCTTATTTTTGAATTACTGATTTCAGAGTCACAAAACACAGCCTTCCCCAAAATAACTGTTTTTCAAAAAACCTGCCCTTCTCATTGGCAGCTCTAAATTTTTCAAAATAATAGCATCTCGGGCTTCCCTGGTGGCACAGTGGTTGAGAGTCTGCCTGCCGATGCAGGGGACACAGGTTCGTGCCCCGGTCCAGGAGGATCCCACATGACGCGGAGCAGCTGGGCCCGTGAGCCATGGCCGCTAAGCCTGCACGTCCGGAGCCTGTGCTCCGCAATGGGAGAGGCCACAATAGCGAGAGGCCCGCGTACCGAAAAAAAAAACAAAACAAAACAAAACAAAACAAAATAATAGCATCTCGAATGCAACTAAAAACATAAGCCAGAAGACCCCTGATAAATGATGATCTGTCTGACGTAACAGATGCCACCGTCCCTTCCATGTCCAATGACTCGTGTTCAAATTATATGTGAGGTTTGGATGGGAGAATTAAATTTTCAGCCCTGATTTCCCTTCCCACTACTTGTGATTCTCTCAGATAATCTTTATTTAGAGTGAGGATGGGAATATGAAAAAGGATTACCTAACCGTCCCAGTTAAATAAGAAAACCGTTGTAAGACTATATTTCATTTGCCTAAACATGTGCCTTAGATTATCACACTGCCCAGGCTTCGGCTTCACTGCTAGTTAGTAACAAATGAACTGGGAAAAGCTATGTTCCTTTCTCCCAGCTGAGGTTGCAGGTGTGCAGGCTGCTCAGGAAGGGCAACCAGGGAGCAGAATAGCAAGAGCTATTCTTCATGAACCCAGTGTTTCCTTTGTGCCCAGACGTGTTTGTTAGGAGTCTCCTCTATGATCCCAGGGTACACTAAGGGGAAACAAAACAATTAAATGATGAAGGTAGTGTCAAAGATTTGAACTTATTAACAATCAGAGAGAACTCTATTCTGGACCCAGTAAACACTACACAGACAGTTCATTTAAGCCAGATACATATGTATATCAAAAAGAAATCTCTGCGATGTCATGTTCCCTGGTGTCTGAGACCTACACAATAGACAAGTCAAATGTTTGGCAACCTCAGCAGTGTTTCTTTAATTTGATTTGGATGCTGTACTCTCAATATTGACTTCTGAGCTTTATCTAGACTTTCTTTTATTGGCATGGCCTTCCCAAGGTGCTGGTTGTCTAGGTGATGAATGCTGCACACCATAATAAAATAAAGTACTTTTGAAATAAATGGTAATTAATGCATTTGTTTTGTAAATTTAACCTTTACCCTGATGGAGCAGGAAAAGGGGCACCTTCCTTGTCAATAGTCAAAACGAGGTTTGGTGTTAATTCACCCATGTGTTTGTTCATCTTCAGTGGGCTGCAATTAGTCCACATTATGAAAATACTTTTAGTAAGCTCAATTTAAAAAAGGAAAAGAATGCTACTTCATCTCTTGCCAGTTGGTATGTGATGTGTGTAAACCATTTCTTTACAATTCTTTTCATAACTTACCAAATTCACATTCCAAGAATTTCCTGGAAGTATACATGCAGTTAGATTTAGATGATTATGCCTTTTTCAGTTTCAGCCCAGGTTTCGGTCTTGCCCCAACCTGAGACTGACATACCAGTCCCCAATTATCAGCAATTCCATCGAGTTAGCATAAAGGGTTCTCTCAGTTATAACTCAGTGATTCAGTGACAAGCAGAAGCTTGAGAGAGGTGGGAGTGTACAGCAATGCAATGGCTAACCCTTTTAGTGAAAATAATGAAACTGAAGAGAAACGAAAGCCATCTATAAAAGAATGAAAGTAATACCAGGATGTAGTGGCTCATTAGGCTAGCACAGTAGATTTTCACATTTAGGAAAAAAGAGTTGAAGACCTAGAAATAAATGAAAGGAAATTGTTTTCAAGGTCTGTGCTATTATTCACTTATAAGGGTACATGCACACATACTATACACACACACACACACACACTCACTCACACATTCACACCTATGTACACACCAGAGAACGTTTCTTGGGTGTGCTGTGCCCAAGAAAGGAAAGGGTAGGAGCAGCAGCAGCAGGTCCATTGGCAGAACTACACAACGAAAGACAAATACACACAGCGTGCAGTATCTGTGTTTGGCTCAAGTTTGTGCAATTAGTACTGCCATTTACAGCAAACTCCTCGTACCAGCACTTTAAAAGTAAATGACAACAAGATTGAAACTGTTTAATCAGAATGCAAAATTGAACCATGGTAGGTTCCAAAGCTGATTAACTAGCTCACTTTTTCCCCCTCCTGCTAATTGCTAAGTACATTTGCTGGTTCCTGGCATTGATTTGCTGGATTCTAATTCAGGCTATGAGTTTAAAATATTAATCCACAAACTTCTCATTTTCTTTATTGGTCAATACAACTCATGACAAATTGTACTCCATAAATTCTTCATCTTAATGCTTCCACTTTGATTTTTTTTCTGATTCTTCCATCTATTTCATATATTTGTCCTCATCCCTCCCCCCCCCACCACATACTACATTTTTATTCTTTCTTCTGGTAAATTTCCTTAGACAAGTACAACATCAGTCAGAAAAATGAGAATATGAGTAACAGAGATTAATAGATACCACTTAGAGCCTAAGGGCTCAGTACAGTGAGTGTTCTGTGCTACAGAATGGAAGCATATTAGAAACCTCAGAGAGACTGGTACCCAAAGGTAGATGTGGGCCGATTCCTTCCTTTCTATGAATGTTTCCAAATACCTTATTTAGGAAGAATTGAGTCTTACATTAATCACTATGTTTTCCTTCGGTGTTTGAGACCAATCTAATTTTACAAAGATGCCCCTTTGCCTGTTTTTTGGGGAGAATGATACTGGTGCTGTAAAGAGGGTAGTTGACCCCAGCAAACATAATGCCTGATCCTTCAGTCTGTTCTTTACAGATAGGGAATAAACTAAACTCTCCACTGTATCATGGGTTACGATATGATCTTCTTCAGCAGATAATGGCATGAAAACTTCTGCATTTCACAGTCCCTTTTGAGAAGAGTTATTGTTCCTCAAAGGATCTACCAATTTAATTGCAATTCCATTTATACTACTTCAGAAAAAAATAAAATACACCTTTGCCAAACAAAAGGCAAAACCATTACATGAAGTTGTACTTCCTTATTTCTAAAACAAATACTTCACACAGAGAACATAAACCAACTAAAATAAAAATTTCTCGAAAAAATTTATCAACTTCTTAAAAGATATACTTGATGCTATATGATAATGCAGATTTTTTTAAATGCTACCATTTTATTTACAACAATATAATTATTCATACCACTTACAATTCAGAGAAACTCTGAGGAGTTTTGAGAAATAAAGAGAAAAGGGAACAATATTTTTTAGGATCACCTGTATGCAACATGCTTTACATATATCATTTCAGACATATTTAGATACAAACAGAACAACCATGTAGGGTCCATAGGATTATCTGACAGGCAAAAAATTGAGACTCAGAGAGACGAAGTAAGTTGACCAAAATCACACAGACAGTAAGTCACATATTCAAGGAATATCTGCCCTGAACAGCCATCATAACCTTTCCACCATAATACATCAGTCTCCAAAGTTCTCTTTCTTTCCTCTTTTATTCCAAAAGCAAATTTCTTGTATCACAATGACTAGGAAACTATTCAGGAATATATCACTTAACTTAGTAAAGGTGTTCTTACGTATAAACCAAATTAATTTTTAAGTGACCCAAGAGTGGTTTCTTTCTGCTATAAATTCTTTGGCAAATAATTTTAATAGTGTTTTGTTTAAATTCTCTTATATTTAAGGCACATGTACTAATCTGGACTTCAGTATAACGAATTCAAGCAGAGCACATAATAATTATGAGCAATTCTTCATATGTAAACATAAATGACACTGGTGACCAGCCATAAATAGGTAATATTATTATTCAAGGTGTTTTTCTAAAAGTGGTGATGGATTTGCACTGATTCATTCTTTCTCCTTTCTTTTGCTGGTTCCCTTAGACCCATGTGTATGTACTCGTATTTGCTAGAAAGTCTAAGATTGAGAGCATGAAAATACTGCAAAGTGAACTAGCCCACAAGGGAATTAAACCTATGACCTTGGCCTCATTAGTATCATGCTCAAATCAACCGAGTTAACCAGCTGTATTTTCTTAAGTCCAAGCACATATTTATTTGGTAAATATGGGAGTTCACACTTCTTCAAGCCCTTTGGGGACCATTAAGTGGACTTCAGCATTCACTCATTCAACAGATACTAACTGAATACTTAAACTGAGCAATTTGTCCTTAGCAGTCTGAGAGCTATCAAGCAGTGCAAGACGTGATTCCTGGTCACCAGGAATTAAGTTAGTAGATTAAGGGAAGGAGACATATGCACAAGTAGAGTCTTATGTAATAGTTCAGAGCCTGGGTGTGGAGACAGAGAAACATGACCTTGAAACCTAGCCCTGTAGGACATCTGTCACATAACAGATTCTCTAAGTCTCCACATCCCTACATGTGAAACAGAAAAAATATTATCACAGGTAGTCCTGAGAACTAGGTGAGAGCCCATTCTCAAAGCCCTCCACACAGTTGATAGCATATAAACACCCAATGGATTGTAGCTACTATGTTAAAGACTAGAAAGATGAGAACCAAAATTTTCTAATCTCCTAAAATTACTCAATTTGTCCAGAACTAAAGCTCCTCCCAACCAAAACTACCCATATTTTTCTTCTCCATTTCTTATGGTGACTAATAGTATCACCATTCCTTGAACCAATCTCTGTAAACTCTTGTGTCTTTTCCACACCCCCCTCGACCAGATTCCAGCATCTCAATACTACTTCTTGTCACTTGCAGAACTCCTTTAGTTCTCCTCTGAGCCACCTCCTCAGCTACTCCCCAATTAAAGCTCTTGGTTCCTGGGCTGCGGTAGTCCCTTGCCTACTTTGGCAGCCTCCTGATATGGTATATTTCTTTCCGTTTTGTCATTCATCCAATCAGTCCTCCATGCATCTGTCCCCAGCAATCTTACTAAGCACAGTGCTAGTCAAGTCCTGATTTAACTTTCATTGGCTTTCCAATGCCTACCGAGTATACATTAAATGGTCAACAGCCATATAAATATCCCTCTTTTTCTGCCTCCTTTTCCTGTAGTACCCTCAATATTTGCCATTAGACATATCACACAGAGGTCAAACTTCACAACCTCCCCCTGCCCATCCTGCACCTCTCCACCTCAGTACCTTCACTTGTACCATTCCCTGCCTCCTGAAACTCTGCCTATCCTGCAAAGCCCAATTTAAATACATCCTCAAAATCAAGCCTCTCATGATACTCTCAGCATGCAACAAGCTCCCCCTCCCTCATAGTCGAATTACACTTCATTTGTAGTTTCATACAGCATTCACTGAAGTACATCTTGTATTGGAGTTATTTGTATATTTTGCATATTTTCCTCCATTTCTAAAGTAAGTTCTCTGAAAACAGTCATAGCATCTTACACATCTCTCCATCTCACAAAATTCTAGAGTATGGACTAGTTCAACATGCATGACCCTTACTCCTTTATCTATTTTTAGCACTAACACTGTAAATGATAAGGTTGACACAAGATCTCTTAGCTCCTAAATCTTAGGAGACATTTCAGTTCTTATTTTTACTTTTTTTTAACTGGCAGGATTTGGCACTATTCACCCCTCCTTTCTTTCTTTAAATCTCTCTTCTGCTGGCTTCCATAACCCCACTCCCTCCTAATTGTACTCCCTATAAACTTCCTTCTTCCAGTTTCTTTCATAGGGGTCTCTCCCTCACCTACCCCTAAAATATTGGTATTCTCATGTTTCAGTGATCAGTCGTATTTCTTTTACATTCAACATGCAATCTTACTGTTACACAAAATTTGACCTGAATCCATCCAATTCTTCCCCCCAAACTCCTATTCCTTCCTTACTGAAAAGCTTCAACATAAACTCAATCACTCAAACCAAAAACCTATACGTCAACTTTGAGGTTCCCCCAACCTCATGCCAGATACCAATCTCTTGCCTTCAAGTTCTAAATCCATCCTTCATTTCCCTGTTTGTGATGTTGAAGCTGGATCCTGTGAAAACTTCTTCTTTGCAAGCTGGCCCAAAGGTAAGCTTTGTCAGTGGAGGGAAATGGAAGGACATTGCAGAAGGAAGGGGTTTCCCTTCCTGGCTCATTTTCTTTTCTCTTTTTGCTCCTTTGCTACCTGTCGAGTGTGAGGGACACACAGTGGTGCTCACCCCCAGAGAGTTTCAGCAGCCTCAATGTGGACAGTTTTCTAGTGATTTCCACTGGTGCCATAACCAGCGTCCCAGCGAAGTCAGTCATGAAGTGGCTCCCCAGCAACACTCCTCCAGACAGCTTCCCAACAAGTTCTACCAGCACCGAAGCCAGCTTTATGGCAAGCTTTATCAGAGCAAATGTTTTTCTGCTTGCCAGCCTCAGGCTGCTGTACTGCAGCAGACTTCTTCATCATCAGTGGGCTACAGAACCCCTCTCTGCTGAGACCTGAATCTCAGCCTTGAGGAATGGAAGTGTTTCCAAATTTGTTCCTTCCTCGGGTGCTCTGCCTTATCTCCAAGGGCAGTGGCTGCTCCTTATATCTGCTATTCCTGTATTCTTTAGAGTTTTCTATACCCCTTAGTAGTTAATCCCTTGTTATAAGTTAATAATTCTTTATATTAAACTTTCCCTGTTCAAATCATTGTGTAGTTTCTGTCTCCTGACTGGAGCCTGATTAACACACCTCCCCATCTCAATTCCACCTCCTGAGCCTCTCTCAGATCTTGATTTCTCGCCAGTCCCAGAGTCCCTGTCTGCATTTAGACGCCTGTCATTCTTAGTTTACCTTTTGGCACAAGTCCCCTCCTTCCAGTTTAGATGCTTTTGAGTACTTCTTCTGACACCAGAGAAATCGTTCTATAATGTGCAGTGGGTGTGAATTTTGACCCCAATTTAAGTGCAGATAAAATATCAAATTATTTTCCCTAAAACCTGATTAAATCTAACTCTGAGCAGAAAATCTTAATCGTAGTTGTTACTGAGTTTCTCCTAATCTCCCCAACCCTTCACTCCAGGACTGTGTGAGGATCCCAAGAGTTTTATGTAGATTAAAATATGATCCCTTGATGACAGGTGGCACAGCTAGTTCTCCCAAAGCATAGGAATCTTTGCTGAAGCTGGTAGACCCATTACCATGAGTTCAACTTTCTAAGGGCACCCCACCCTATTCCCCTCCTAAACCGTACAGCTTCCTAGGTCATTATAAAAGAATGGAGCACAGGTATAAATGGGCGCTAAAGACCTCTATCCCTTCCCAGGTTGGTGGACCACTTGCCTCCCTACTTCGCCCACCCCCTTAACAAGGTGAGGTGTCATCCCAGTAAGATTTATTTCTTCTGGCAGTCCTACTTTAGGATGCTAAGACCCAAAACTCCCTAAGGACAAGAAATACAAAATCCTGGCCACCTTCTAGAAATAGAAAAGGAGAAAGAAATACATGGAGAACAAAACATAACTTAGTATCTCACAGAGAGTTAGAATCTTTTTAGAAAAAATCTTCAGCCCTTTATGTTTCTGGCCAAGACATCCTGAGTATATGCTGTATCCTCTTAAACTCCTTTTACCTTTTCCACAAATCCTCTGAAACTTTCAATAAAAGGTTTAGGTTTCAGAGACAGAGTTTCTTAGACTTTTGGTACTTTATTTCTCACTACAACTCTAAGGCAATGAGGACAGGAACAGCAGTCTGAATTTGGCAGGTTGAGGCAGGCAAACAGTAGAGAAACGGGAAAATGCAGGGACAAAATAAAATATCAGCTAGTCTCTCATATTATCCCATCAAATATTCAATAAACTATCCTTCTAAAAATGCAAATTTAACTAACTTATCCTCCCCAGCTGATCACCCTTCATTATTTCTCAATTATCCCTAGGACAAAATTCAGTCTTCCTGCATTTGGGCAAGGTCCTTCCCAATGTGGCTCTTGATGACTTCTCCAGAATACCTAGGTAATGGCAGTTTCCTGCCAGCACTTTCCTCCTTCTTACCTTGTACTTTTACTAAGTGTTCCATCTTAGAAATGCCTGGATTTGCCTTTCAAAACTCAGTTCAGGTGACATCTCCACCAAGAAACCTGTAGGCATTTCCCCCACTAAATCAGTACCTGCACTGTTTTTATTATGATGTGGGTTTTTTTACGTTTCTGTTCACTTTTCCTTTCTGCTTTTCCGTCTAGATATGAGTTACTTGAAGGACAGACACACTACCTCTCATCTCTGTATCCTAGAGCTAAGAACAAAGATTGTTCTTGAATGTTTCCATGTTTGTTTAAATCATTTTACAAACTGTTTTGTGTTGCTTCAAAGAAATCTGATGACAAGCGTGCTCTGAAAGATGCACTGTTCCATGAGGTACCAGAACTGAGTTGTCAGGTATTCTTTCATCTATCTGAGGACACATTAAACTCATCTTTAATTTCAGCTATAAAGAAGGGCCATTTAATTACTTCATCTTTTCAATGCTACTTATAACACCTGCTGTGATGTAGTCTTTGGAAACTTCTAAATATGGAAAAGCATAGAACTTCTCATTCTCCACACTTTTGGAAATCAGGTATGTGTTATGGAATATGATACTTTAAAAGAGTATGTCCTTCTGATGACCAATAGGTGAACGTGCTGATGATCTGCATTCTTAGGCTTCCAGAATTTGAATTATTGAGATTTCAGAAGGGGGAAGATATTTTTCCCTTAAAAATATCTTAATTTAATGTTAATATTTTTATGCTGTTTGTGTATTTTGGCAGTCTCAAGAAATGCCATCTGGATTAACAAAATGAGGTATATTCTTAAGGGCTGAAAAATAGCTCACAATTCAAAATGGTAGTGTGGAAAATGTAAGTTACTTCAAAAAACAACTAAAGACTATTAAGTTAATAGTCTTTATGTGGCAAAAATATGGTAAAGGATTCAATATAATTTGTTGAATGCTTGGTTATCCAAAAGTGAGGTTATCCAAGTGCATTCCATTTTGCATACAACCCAACTTTCTTTCGTGATTATTATGTAAACTGTTTTCACATTTTTGCAAATTAGTAAACTGCTTTCACATTTCTGCCTGGTTCAAAACTTGCCTCTGCTATTTTCTAGCTATGCAGTCTTAACCACTCTGTCCCTCAGTTTTCTCATCTGTAAAATGGAGACAATAATATTATCTACCTCAAATGATTGTGGTGATAATGTAATAAATAATTGCACTCAAAAAATATTTACTGATTGCCTTCTATGAACCAGGTGCCATTCACAGTGAATAAAAGAGGCAAAAATCTCAGTCTTCATAGAGCTTATATTGTAGCTAAAATTCACAAGGCTTAGAACAGTGCCTTCCACATGAAGCATGTAGAGAGAGTTATCACTATTATTAGTAGTAGTACTATTAATACTGTGACCAGAAAGTAAGTATGGGTTCACTGGTAAGTAAACATAGTCCTTAAGCAATTGTCCAGGATCTCAAGTCACGTCTCTGTAGCCTGTCACACCCAAGGCTTCTGGATGAAGGTTGCAAAACATTGCCCAGCCAACCCATTTCCTGAGTTGAAGGGAAGGGGAAAGGAGGGAGAGGGCAGAGTTTCATCTACTTCAAGATGCTTAATATTAGCACTAGCAATTGAGTATCATGCTATGTACTTTTCCCCTGCACAAAAGCCTAGGAAAGAAAGGATAAAAACATGAAAAACTCAACTCAGGCCACAGAGACTGACCCAATCCTGAGTGATTCTACTTTTGCCAACAGCACTTCTGGGGACATTCTAAAGAAGTTGCAACACATGGTATGTGAACCTGAAAGGCAGCGTTAGGAGGGGTGTGGAAGCTTTGGGAATAAACCTGCCCTAATCCTCCATTTCCTCCACAGCTTTGTACCAATTTGGACTTCACATACAGTACCTTTTCACACAGAATGACTGATACAGGTAGCCTGCAATTTGCTTGCTCCTCTGTCTTAGCTTTATGCTGCTTTTCCCAATATTCTCCTTCCCTTCATAGCTTTTATCCATCTCTTCCTCCTCCCCAGTGCTTGCTTACAGACTCCCCCCTACACCCTTAATTATTTAATAGATCATAATTTTGGAGAAAATTATTAGATTCTTCTAATCCCTTTTTGAAGATAGGCACCAATAAGAAAAGCATAAGCAATGGTGATCTTTTCAGATTGAACTTTACCACATCAGCAAGATTTAGACAAAATTTACTGGGTTCTCATCCCCACCCTGCACACTATCATGGAGGACTCTTACTGCTTCCAAGCTCCTTATCACATGAGGCCAGACGAACATGGCTGCTAACCACTCACTATGCCTACACAATCCATCCAGACCTTGGTTGACAGCTTAAAGAAGTGGGAAGTCTCCCAAGTAAGGCCAGATGTCCCTCAAATGTGCAATTCAACTGACACCCTCCCCCAGAGTGATTCCAGAGGGATCTGAGGGTCCCTGTGCCTCACATTCCTGCAAACCATAGTCACCCTCCAAGAAAAAAGCTTCTCCAATCATTTGTCTGCCCCAGGACACAACCCCCAACATACTCTTTGCTTCCTCTCCACTGACCCGACATTCTGCTGCTCTTCTCCTCCCACATCTTCCATGGGTCCCCTAAACCTCATTTACCCCTAGAACTCCTTTCAGTGGTTAACAAAGTCCACCAGCCTCCTCACTAAACATTCCTTCCACCTCCTGGCCTGCCAGAGAGAACAGTGCTTTCCCTATACCCTCTCAAGCTGAGTTGGTAGGTGGGGTCAGTGTCCTTGGGAACCTTCTAACTTCTTTGAGGCTCATGGCATTTTGCTACCTATCCTGGTTCCTATTATGTACCAGCTTGCAGTCACTTTCCCTTTTTCACCAAAATCTTGGACGTCCTGTCTCCATCCACACTTGGAATCAAAATTTTGGGAAAAATCAATGCCCATAAGTGCCCCCTGGCCAGCAATTCAACCACCCAACACTTGGATCCAGTCATCAGCCAGAGCAGATCCAACTTTTTAAATTACAAATGTGGTCATACAATAATCTGAACTTCCCCAAACACAGCACTTACTACACTATTGACCAATTAGATTGTAAGCTTTGTGAGGGCAAGGATTTTTATCTGACTTATTTACTGCTAACTTCCTAACCTCTATCACAGTGCCTGACACAGAGTAAATTTCAAATAAATACTTGTTAAATGAATAAACAATGACCTGTGTTTGCCCCAGTAGACAAAAATGGTTTCTCACATGCAACATAGTTTAAGAAATTCATGAAATTCATGGGACTTGAGCTAATTTTCATTCAGTAATGTGGCAGAAGTGGGTGCCAAGCCACCCATATACATATTAGCTGTTTTCGCAACAGCTAGTAACTAGAGGACCATTTGCTGGGCTAGTGAGTATTTTATCCCCAAGGGAGTTTCCAATAAAGCTTTCCTGGTGATGTTTATGGCCATTTGTTATTTTTTTTATCTTCATGTAAATTATTCTGATTGCTAAATAAATTGCTTTCTTGTGGACTAAGACAAGACTAATCTTGCTGAAAATGATCTTGCTGAAGACCACTGGGCTGCATGCTAGGTATCCCCTGGACTCAAACCTAACCATACCTCACTTGTAAGATGGCCAACAGGCACATGAAGATACCCAACATTGCAAATCATCAGAGAAATTCAAATCAAAACCACAATGAGATATCATCTCACACCAATCAAAATGGCTATCATCATCAAAAAGTCTATAAATAAGAAATGTTGACTAGGATGTGGAGAAAAGAGAACACTGTTAGTAGGAATGGAAATTGGTGTAGCCACTATGAAAAACAGTATGAAGGGTCCTCAAAACACTGAAAATAGAACTACCACATGATCTAGCAATTCCACTCCTGGGTATATATCCAAAGAAAATGAAAACACTAATTTGAAAAGATATATGCATGTTCATAGCAGCATTATTCACAACATCCAAGATATGGAACCAACCTAAGGGCCCATCAACAGATGAACGGATAAAGAAGAAGTGGTGTGTGTGTGTATATATATATATACACACACACACACACACACACACACAATGGAATATTATTCAGCCATAAAAAAGAATAAAATTTTGCCATTTGCAACAATGTGGATAGACCTACAGGGTATTATGCTTAGTGAAATAAGTCAAACTGAGAAAGACAAATACTCTATGTTATCACTTATATGTGGACTCTAAAAAATGTAACAAACAAATGAATATAACAAAACAGAAACAGACTCACAGATATAGAGAACAAACTAGTGGTTACCAGTGAAGAGAAGGAAGGGGGTTGGGGCAAGATGGGAGTAGGGCATCAAGAGATACAAGCTACTACGTATAAAATAAATAAGCTACAAGAATATATTGTACAGAACAGGGAAATATGGCCATTATTTTGTAATAACTTTAAATGGAGTATAATCTATAAAAATATTGAACTACTACACTTACACCTGAAACTAATATAATATTGTAAACCAATTATACTTCAACAACAACAAAAAAAAGACAAGCAGGAGCGTCAACTATTTACCAAAATAGATGAATTTAGCAAGTATTCTTTGGGTTTGATCTGCTGAGCTGTTTTGATACCACAAAGGGGAAATAAAAAGTTAATAATATCACCAAACTCCTTACACTCCTTGAGACTAATTTATTATTTGACTTTGTAGTTTCATTAGCAGAATATTTTCATTAATTAGGATATTTTTTTCAATTGCAATTTAATTTGTGTGATTTTTTTCAAGTTGTAATTACAGTCCAGGGCATTGATAAAAGGACATGTGAACTTGTGATTACAGAAGTAAATTGAGATCCAGGATTCCTGGGATTCCAGTGCTAACTTCACAAAAGTAGGTAAATATTTGGGAAAAGTTTCTCTCATCCAGAAAAAGCATGAGCCTCCTTCTAGGCCTTTCTATGTAGTCTTCAGTAACACCACAGAGATCCCCTAAAATTAATTCTTACCCACAATGCGTAAATACACAGTAACACTTCAGTTACCCACTGGGCCCAAGAAATTGGTATTCTAAACAAGCAGCTTTTTGAAAATAACCTATTTTTATTATAGAACAGATCCAGGCAAGAATAAATCTGTGCAAGGACTTATTTAACAGTGATCAGAACAATTCTCTTTCATGCTTAGAGTGATATTAGTGCATTCCCCAGTTAGGGGTCTTGAGAAATACAGAACTTTACCAACCACAGACTTTTGAATTTCACTGTAAAAATAATCTCAATGAATTTTTGTAAAAATGCAGAGGGATTTTAAGCCAAATAAAATGAAATTATAACAACAGCTACCATTTATTGAGCACTAGGTAGGTGTCAAGCTCTGTGCTCAGCTCCTTACATGCATAAGCTTTCCCTAATGCAGAAAACTTCAGAAGTCCATGAAAAATGACAGGAATCAAAAAGAAAATTTGATTACAAAATACAAGCATGGAGTGCTGGCTCTGAAAAATAGTGGGCATATGGGAGGTATTATTAAGGTAATAGGCTTTAAAGACACCATCATAAAAATGTAAATGCAGGAGTTAAATCAATTTTTCCCTTTGGATCAAAACTGCAGTCTCTGTAGACTGAGAGCGCAGAACCCTTGAGAAGCTCTTGGGAAATGTCAGGGCAGGCTTATTAACTTCACCCCCAACTCTCTCCTCTAACAGAGACTTCTTGGCATGGTTGGTAGACTTCCCAGCCTGCTTTGGAGTAGTGGGTAAATCTGGAATGACTGAAATGTTATTATAGGAAGTACTATGGTTATTATCAAACAGATGCTAACAAAGTGAAATAATAAAAATGAAATGTAAATCACAAGTGATTTTTGAAGATTCCAACAGGAAAATAAACACAGCTCTAAAAAAATATTTATTCAGTAAAAAACTTAAAAACTTGAATGTGAAGAAATTCTATGATTATGCACCCACCAAATCAGTACAACCAACCTATATAATATCAACTGTGAAATAACTGTAACAATAATTTTAAAAGGATAAACAAAAAATGTTTACTTTCATCACAATAAAGGCCAAGGTACATTCAAATGGATCTATGTATGATGTGAAAACTGGAAACAAGACACATTTCACTGTTTGGAGTACTAAAAGGAAATATGAGTAATTAAGGAAAAATTAAAGTAGAGCACACCTCGTAATTACTACAACTAACTGGAGTGATAAAGTATGAACAGTGATTAGGAAAAGAGTCACAGCTACAAAAGAGATTACCTGAAGTTATATGTTGTGATGATGAAAAATACAAGTAAAAGAGGTTAATTCCAAGTGTGAATTAGTTCAGGTGCTCTTTCAACTATTTCTACTTAAGTGATCTGAACCAGGCCTGACTTGGCAGTTGGAGTTTATTTCTAAACATGATTTAGCTGGGTACACATTAACTTCCTTAGCAGAACAGCGTGAGCATCAGCCCGATGAGTATCTATGCAATCCTGTTTAGGTTTTCCAGAAGAAAGCTTTTATAAGAATAGTAAAAAGTACACAAAAATTTATGAAAACTGTTTGGCACTGATTTTTCTCTAAAATTTCTCTAGGAACAAAGGCTGTCCTTTGTCAATGACAGAAAGAGAAGGGGAGTTAGCCTCTGCTCACCTTAGAGTTTGTCTCTTTCGGACATGCAGAACAGAGATCTCTCTTAGGATAGCAATTATAAGCCTAAGACCTTAGGACAGGGGTCAGCAAACTTTTCCTGGAAAGGGCCAGGTAGTAAATACTTTAGCCTTTGTGAGACAAGAAGCAAAATCAAGGATAATATGTGGATACTTAAACAATAAGAGAGAAAACACATTCCACATATTTTTTATTGGCAAAATTCAAAATATAGTGATAATAATTAAGTACATTTTTTTCAAATACAGCTCTATTAATGAGAAAAATGAAATTATTTTGGGGGGAATAACAATTCATTGAATTGAGGTTCAAAGTTAGAGTCCCCTATCATCAAATCAATTACAAATATTCATTTGTAAAAACCATTCTTACCTTATAGTTGTACAAAATCAGATGGCCAGATTTGGCCTGCACACCATAGCTTGCTGACTAAAAGACTTCTACTAGTGCCACCGAAGAGTTAAAAAGCAGAAGAAAGCAAAAACCAGTAACAATAAAAATTGTAATGTGCTTCTTCAATTTACATTTCATTTTACTTGAACTTCTCCTTGATTGGCCAAAGGCATCTATTTGCCTTGGGGGTAGATTAGAACTATTTAGCAGAAATGAAAAGAGAAGAAAGAATCTATGCTTAGATACTGACTCCCAAAATAAACATTTTCAGTTCTTAGTAAGATCAGAACATTAAAGCCAAGCATAGCTGAGAGAGTGAAACTTTTTAAAAATTACTTAAATTCCTACTTACATACCAAGAGACTGGTTTGACTGACTGATACCTTTAGTTTCACTAAGCCAAAAGAAGAAAGTTCAGGATATATCTTAAGGGAAGTATTCCCTACATGACATCTTAGCTATGGCTACCTTAGTGCTGAATAACAAACCACCTCAAGTCTCAGTGGCTTCCAACTATAAGAACTCACTCTCATCTTCTTGATACCTAGAAGGCAACTATGGTTCAGCTGATCTAGCCTGGGCTTAGCTGGGTGACTGTACTTCAGGCTGAGGTCCAGCTGGGCTGTGCTCCAGGTTGTAAGTCCATTCAAGTTTGCTCATGTCTACTCATTCTAGGGCTCAGGCTAATGAGGCAGCAGCTAGCCATGCCATGTTCTTCTCATAGTGGATCAGCAGAATGCAAGAGGCCAGCCACATTGCACAGCATATTTAAAGCTTCTGCCCATGTCATGTCTACTAATATTCCAAAGTTAAGGGAAGTATACTCTGCCCCCATTGGGAAAGGAAGAGAGTGAAATTTGCTGCACAATAATTCAAACTATCACCACAGGAGAGAAGAAAAACCCTGAGCTAAGAGTCCTATGATGTGTGCAAAGATGAAGGAGAAAGTGAATGGAAACAAGTAAGCATACACATTTGACCTGACATCCCCATTATATTGATCAGGAAAGCATTTGGCTGCATGTAACAGAAAATCCTATTACGGTGGTTTAAATGGTTTATTTTTCTTGTAACAAGAATCCTTGAAGTGGGAAGCTGAGGGCTGATGTAGCTGCCTAGGTCATCAAGTATCTAGAATCCTTTTATCTTTCTGCTTTCACATCCTTATTCTGTAGCTTTCTCTCTCTCTCTTTTTTCTCTTCTCTCTCTCATCTTCCCTTCCTGTCTGTTGTCTGTCTGCCTCTGTCTCTCTCTCTCTCTCTCTCTCTCTAATGATCTTAAGAAACTTCAGTATGCCCATATTCCACACAGGGTTAAAGGTGAAGAAGTAAAAAACCTACTCCTCTTGTGGCCTTGTTTTCTTTTTTAAGGAAAGGAAATCCTTCCAGCTTCTGCTTCATCTTTTTTGCCAGAACTGTGTCCCATGGCCACCTCTAACCAGATAACTAGGAAAACTGAGTATTTAGTTTTCCAACACTCGTAGCCCAGGAAGGCAAGACAAAAGGAGGTTGGAATTGGAGGCCAAGGGAACTAATCCATAATCTACACCATAACTTCTCTATCCTAAAATCTTGGTAGAAAGGGGTTTGCTGTAACAAAGCCCAGAAAGGAATGAAAGAACATGGGAACACTGTGGCAAGTATGCCACTTACCTGGGTGCAGCCTAGAGGGGGGCCTACAAGCCTGGAAAAGAGGCCTGGCATTGACCTAGAGCAACATCCAACCTGGCTTAGAAGTGTTGGTGAAGGAAGGTGTATAGGGAGATTTGCACGAGGTATGGGTCTTGGTTTCTGCCTGTGCATGATCTGGGATCCAGAAGCTTCTTCCACCCCTGTGAAAGAAGTTGGGATACTGAGAGGGACACTAGAGGAATAAAGGTTCGAGAGCAGGGCACTCTGGGAAGAAATGTTTAGTGTTCAATCTCCTTCCCTAAGATTAAAAATTATTGAAATAGGCTGTGACAGACCAACATGGTTTCAATCAAGACCCAAAGACAGGAAAAGGTAACAGATAACTAAAATAAAGTTACTTGGGAGGCAGAGTAAAGCTCAGTCCAATATTCTGGCTGATGGGAGTCAGATGGGAATGATGGTTATGGGTTTATGATGGAACTAAGGGCAGACTGCCCAGCCCTGCCCTCCTGGATCAGGCCTGTGGACCAAAGAAGTGGCTCTGTGAATGAACTGAAGGGGCTGGGGACGGGGAGAGAAAGCAGGGAAAGGTGGGAATTTTCCCTCAGCACGTTGGAGGATCACAATGCCCTAGGAAAGATCGGAACTGGTAACAATAGCAATGAAACCTACAAGAGGTATCACTGCAGTCTATCGCCACAGACAAGATTGTGGCTGTGGATCTCATCTCATTAGCTTTGACCCCAGCTGTCTGGCCTAGTGGTTCAGTTGCCCCTGCTTTACAGCCTGATTCTAGAGAGGGAACAGCATCCTTCATCACAAGCGGTGATGCCTGGAACTAACCCAAACACAATTATGAAGCCAGGGAGTTTCTAGGGTTTATATCAGGAGGATATTCTCTCTCTACGCAAGTTGGGAACTCAAAGTAGAACTACCTTATCTTGAAAGCCAACAGAGAGTAGGGCCTCCGCAACTGGAGGAAAAGAAGAAGGCTTTATGGCTTTGTTATTCTCTTTCTCCTCTGATGAATAGAAAAAATAACTCATCACATCTTCTTGTTTATATAAATGACAGCATAAATCTCAATTTTGTTTCTGAGGAGCATGAGTTAACAATATTTTAATTATTGTGATAACAGCTAACCTTGGTCTGTAGCCCTTAAAATCTTTTGGATAGTAATGATGAAGAACAGGGTGCGGTGGAGGTTAGTTTATGGAAAATTAACTTTCTATTAATTGACTTCAGCAATTTTTTTGGCATCTCAATTTTACATTTTCCAGTGGAATAACTGGAAATAATCTTTAAGAATGTACAGGAAAAAAGACTTCCTACAATTATCTTTCCAATAAATGTGAGAAGTTGCCACCCTGCAACAACACAGTCAACCCTCTTTATGATGATGCTATTAGGGAACAAGGAGAAGGAGAAAGAAAGTGAGAGTGAAAGAGAGAATTAAAATGAGAAAAAGAGAAGAGAAGAGGAGAAAGGAATAGACTCCATAGCCTACCTCTAATACTCTGAAAACAAGGAAGAGGAAGGCAGTATAGCAGAAGTACATTACCTAGGTTCAAATCTCAGATCCCCCTATTTTATTAGCTGTGTGACATTGGGCATTATTTGAGTCCGCTAAACCTCAGTCTCTTTTATCTGTATAATGAAAACAATAGTTCCTACTTCATATGGTTATAATGATGATTAGAAGGCCTAGTGGATATAAAGCATTTTCCAGAGTGGCTGTCAATAGTACTTGGTAAACCCTTTATTATTATTTTAGGAAATAAATTAATCAGTCCATTGCTACTCATTACCCAATGGATATCAATCACATCTGAATAAATCTATAAAATGGGTTCTTCCTTAAAGGGATTTACTCTCTTTTATAATTGTTTGTAGTTGATTTTTCTACCCATCCCTTATACAAAGCTTACTATCCTGTTTTTTTCATAAATTCCTCTTTTATATGATTCCTCACTTACCAGCTCCCCACTCCCACCTCTCTTAGACAGAGCTGGCTCTGCCACAAAGCAGTTGCCCAGAGTGCCCACTCTGACTGCTCCTCTCCAGCCCTCAGGCTCAGCATGGCCACTTTCACGAACTCTTCCAAGATGCAGAATCCAGTCATCTAGTAGGTCAATTAACCAAGCAGAGTCACAGGCTTGACTGCTATGACGTGTTCCTCCCCTGAGTCATTCAGTAGCCACAAGACTACAATGCGTGCACTTAGGAACTCTTGAACTGGGCTTATCAGCAAGCCTCTTCCTTCCCCTCCAGCCATTTCAGAACTCCATGCTTAAAAATTTCTCCTCAGGCAAAGAAAAGCTGTCCCATACTTGGAAGAAACTTGCTACCTGAGGGGGCTCCTCTCAGTAAAGATCCAAAAGAGACTATGACCCTATTGATGTTCACCTCTAATCGTAACACTTTAGAACTAAACAGGGTACAGTCCTCTCATTTTATACAAGAGGAATCTGCAACCCATAGAGGCTGATGGCTTGGTCACACAGCTAGGTCATGGTGCATCTGGGAGGGACCTGATTCCTGCCTGGTCCAGGATTTTTCCATTTGATCCTACTATTCTCTTCCTTTTTGATCCAGGGACAAAGAGAGAGTGTTGGATTATGTCACACATGTCCCTTTAAATAATACAATCTAAGCAACTACCATATTATAGGGACCATTCACAAAAAGAGGGAATACCCTCCTCTTTGAGATATGCATATGGTGAAATCAGCAAATGTCTTACATTTAAGTTGACTGCCTAGAAAGTGAATCTACATCTTTATGAATACGTCCAAAATTATGATGGGAGCAATGCTCACCAAAAGCATGACTTTTATGTATAAAATTTACTTTTAGGATCTTGAATAAGGGCATGGAAAAATCTAAGATACTGTCAACTCTTATCCACCGTGTGTGTGTGTGTGTGTGTGTGTGTGTGTGTGTGTGTGTATCCTGACAGGTTTTTTGTGATCTGACAGGTCACAAAATTGTGATCTGACAGGTCACAATTTTCAATTGGTGAAGTTTCCTGCAAACAAGGAAAGGGCTGGCCCTGTTGTGAGTTTGCCCTAATGACTGCCCCTTCCTTTCCATCTGCCATTGGTCAAGCTGGAACTCCAACTGGGATGAGATCCAGTACCAAGGACTCTGCAGTCAATGTTGTTCCGGATGAGCACAGATTCATCGGGACACTGAGCTTATCTAGACTTTGGTTAAATATAAGGGTTTAATATAAAGGAAGAATACATCATGTGGGATATGGTCAAAATCCATTTAAACTCTAATCCATTTAAACTCAGCATACACGTTCTAAACTCTAATCTGTAGACATAATTTGACTGATTAGTCTTCAATTTCACTACTGAGTAGATGACAGCACACAGAGTTACTATGAGACTTGGGGTAGAAAATCTTTAATTCATTCCCCACATATACACTAAAATTAGATGCAGCTTAGAATAAAGAAACATATATACAAAGAGACCATAAAATACAGGTTACAAAAAGGTGGAGGAAAAGGAAAAAGACACAGATAATTTTATCAGAAACCCAGGATGAGGCAGTTGCCTCACCTGAACACCAAATTTATCCTGGGCATCCTGACCAAAATAATATTGGTGAAACTAAGCTCCTTATTTTTATATCCTACTCCCACATAGACAACACTCTGATTATCTCATATAATTCTCTTTGGTTCATATACTTTGAACACAAAGGAATCATATATGTAAAGGGATTTCTGAGTTGCCTGACTATAAGCCAAAACTGTCTAAACTAATATAAGGAAAATACATTATAGATAAATTGAAGATCCACCATCACTTATCCAAAACAATTGGGGCCAGAATTCAGAATTATTCAGGATTTGAAAATGTAATAAATTATATGGAGGCTGTGTTATATATCATATCCAGAGTCTGGGGCAGTGCACTATAATCAAACATATGACTATTTATGAAATGAAATGCATGAGGAGTCACACTCTCTGGTATATATGAAGTCTATATAATCTCACATTAGTTCACACCAGGTTTCACCACCCATGAAGTTTGTCACAAATTTATGAAAAAACTTTTAATTTTCAGAGCTTTTTGGATTTGGGAATGGTGAATAAGAGGTTGCGCATACACACTCACATATGCACACACACAAACACATATGTACAGACATAAAGAACTACACATGAGAAGTACGACTACCGAAAGCTTTACCTTTTTTCTTAATATCTGTTTGAACTGGAGCAAATCATATTACTCTGGACTATTTTTACAGCCACAAAAATAGGAGTAAGTGTGGAATTAACCAAAGGATAAACTGTGACTAAATGTTGTAAACATTCTTTGAAGCACTCTCGGTGAATGAGCATAGCCAGGAGGTTAGGAGATCTGAGTACCATCACAGCTCTGCTGTTGACTTTTGATGTGACCCCAGGAAAGTCACTTCATTTCCCTAGTCCTCAGATTTCTCTCTTGTAAAATGAGGCGAATGGAAATGTTGATCCCTAAGGCACTTTCCAGTTCTTCAATCTGTGCTTCTAAGGTTTTTCATTTTGCCCATTTAGCTCATTTCATTTTGCTAATACTCACTTTTAAAAATTAAAATCCAATAATAATGTTTTAAATCATCCATTGGTCTAATATGTCTATTTTTACACAATTGTATATGTTAATCAAACTTTAGTCATTGAATTAAAAGTTTTGGGCCAATAATTTCCCTTACCGGTTCTAAATACTGTTACGTTGTTTTACATACAAGCAATATGGGATAACTAAACATGATAATAAAAACAGAACACTCCAGAAAGCTGACATTTGCAAACCCCTCTGTATTATTTTAGATGCCTTAGTGTCCTTAAAATAAGAACAGAAAGTGCCACAAGATTATTTCTCAACTCTGGAAATATTTGTCAGTAATTTTGCCAAAGTATTAGTCAGAAATGCTAATTGAAAACTCCAGATGGCAGTATCACAGTTACCTTGCTTTGCTAATTTTCCTCTTTGAAATCTTGTCCTCCTAAGAAAACATGTTGAAATCTCTTTGAAACATTATCTTGGATATGGAAATTAGCTTCTCAAGGGTCTTAAAGGGCAAGCTCATACTTATGGCCTCTGTACTATGTCTTTTTTGTAGTCACTGTTTTAATCTGTAAAATGTAAATTTTGGAATAGCCCAATGGTAAGAAACAGTGAGTTGAGTTTCTGTAAAAAAAAATATTTACCAGCTTTGAATCTTACTAAACTTCTGGCACTCAGGAGGACAATCATTATGTTATCCAATGTCCCCCTGGAGCCAATCCACATTCAAAGTTTCCAACGACCTTGAATAGGACTTTGTACCCATGTCAGCTGCTTGGTTATAAAGAATAAAATAAGAATCTAGGTCAGTGTTGCTTGTGCTGACAGCATTACAGTTTTTAAACTGTTGTCATGTGAATTCCTCCATGACTTCTATTCTTGCTAATGTATATTTTCCCCCTTAGCTGCAAAATATCTCTATTATTGTGTGTGTGCATACATACACATACACACATTCAGTAACCTCTCCATCCTCTGTCCTCAAGACTGGTAACTTATATCACTACAGTTACTTAGTTTATTATTAAAATGCTAAAGAACATAAATATCTTAATATATTTTATTTTACAGGTTAGGGCCAAGTCCTCCAAATCCTAGCTTGACTTTCCACTTCTAATATGTATACTTCCTGCCTTACGCTAGTCTCAATATGTTTAGAATGGAAGTTGGGAAGAAAGTATAAGGATTGGAACATTTTATCTTTTCACCCCTTTTAACTCTCGTCCCAAGCTCTGTCCTACACTCTTATGGTGTCTTGAACAAAGGCCTGAAGTTAATATATTAGTATATTTTAGTATATATTTATGACACAATCGATGCATAGTATATCCAAATACATACTATTGTAGGAATCCAACTGTAGTTTTTCTTCTTTTCCACTTAGTTAAGGAATATGTTCCCTATTATATGTAGTTAAGGAATATGTTCCCTATTATATGTTAAGAAATATTTTTATGGTTCCTTTTATATTTGTGTACATTGCAACTCATTTCCTAATACAGTATATTTTTTAAAAATAGCTATCACTATTTCTACTCATTGTTCTATTTTTTTAAGTGACAGTCTCACTTTATTAATTTCTTTTAAAGTTCAGTGAGCAGTTTCTGTACAACTTGTCTGCCTTTTCTTTAAGAGTATAGCCTTGAAAATACAAACAAAATTATGTATACTTAGGATGACTATAAAATACATGAAGAAACATTTTGCTAAGTTCAGAGATTTAAATGGGAGGATGAAAAGAAGGCAACCTATTTCTCCCAGCTCTACTCTCGCCTACAATATACCATTTACACAGCCCTCACCTATATCACCACCCCCAGCTGCCTCCCAATGCTTGTTGATTCTGCCTACTGGTATATTTGCCAGCAGGGGATAGAAGAGAATCAGGGATTGGCTATTAAGGAGAGATAGAAAAAAGGTTAAACATAAAAGGAGATAGATGAGGAAAGTACGGGTGTAAGCTATGGGGCTCTTGAACTCTTGATACTAACTAGAAACTAATGTACAGACTTTAAGCAGACCAAGAAGTAGGAGAATTTTTAGTATCTGTGTTCCCTAACCAACAATAGCCTTCCCTTCCTGTCCAAACTTAAACACCTACCCAATTTCTTAATATAAATTTTCCTTCAAAAATGAATAAACAAATAAGCAATTATGCATAACATCTAACCTAGACTGTTTCTATGAGTTAGGCTAATACATCTGATCATGATCAACTGTGATTGTAGATTTTGGTGGAAGTAATGGTGTATTGCTAATAATTTACAGTCTCCCAGTGTACACTCAGAATAATAGTAATAACAGCTAACACCTATGGTATACTTCTATGTGCCATACACTTTCATGTATTCTAAACACTTTCCATGTATTACATTAACTTAATAGTCACAACAACAATCCCTGTTTTAAAGACAAAGAAACAGAGACACTGAAAGGTTAAATAACTTGTCCAAAGTCACCCAGCTCATAAGTAGCAAACCCAAGGTCACACACATACAAGAAAAATTTTCGCTAACTTGAGAAACTTGAGAGACTGAAAACAGATAATTGTGCAAATTAATAAATAAATAAAAATAAGTAAAAAATAAATAACAGTACATTTCATTAAACAAAAATTGGTTTCATATCCCATATTTAATTAATTCAGTGAAATTTCTGGGAGGAGTGGGTTTAGATTAATCAAACAAGAAAAAACCTTTAACCACATAGAAAATAGTCATGAAGCAACCATTTTGTGCCAAGAATTATCCTATGGAGTGAAATGTTTTTATTATTTCCTTAAACTTAGACAATATGTAAGCTGAATATTCCCATGCTCCAGCAAAAGATGCAAAAAAATATGTGTATGTGAGCATTACATATAAAACTGAAGCTGTATTATATAATACTAATACTGAAAATATTTATTGGGAATGCACATTAATTCTCAAGTGCCCCATGTCAGCAGTATATTAAAATTACAGCCCTTCATGGCTTTATATTGATAATTTAAACTACACATGTTATTTAACTCTAATCTTACCACCACCTCAGATGTTATGTTTGTAAACTTATACCTCCTGGTTCATTTTATAGGATGCAATTAAGTGGATAGCTGCAAATGGGTGTGACACAGTGATATATTTCAGCATGGTAGTCCAATTTAAGGCTATTGATATGTTTGTTCAAAAGACTAAAGCCTGAGTGTTATACTAGACATTTAATGAGGTACAATAAAATCAAATTTCAGAAAGTACAATGGTCTATAGGCCTATCATAAATGCTCTGCCTTGCTGAGTTTTTTTTTGTTTTTTTTTTTATTTTTTGCAGTACGTGGGCCTCTCACTGTTGTGGCCTCTCCCGTTGCAGAGCGCAGGCTCAGCCACCATGGCTTACGGGCCCAGCAGCTCCACGGCATGTGGGATCTTCCCGGACCAGGGCACGAACCTGCGTCTCCTGCATCGGCAGGCGGACTCTCAACCACTGCACCACCAGGGAAGCCCCTGCCTTGCTGTTATTTTGAAGACCTAAAATAACTTGGAGAAAACTTCATGGCTTTAATTCTTTCTACAAAATCAAACAAAATAACTATACTAAACCTAAGCACAATATTAGAGTTTAAACACTTAAATAGAAATAATGGAATGAAAGTTTAAATTTTTTAAATAAACCTTTTAGAAACATTTCAAGGAAGTTAGGAAAATAATAATGTAAATACACAGGACCAAAGTGAATTCTACCAAACACTAAAGAGTCCTTTAGTGTCATAGGCATTACTTTAGAGTCATATGCATTACCCTCCCCCTCCGAAAAATTCATTTTGGTGTCAAATAATTTGGGGAAATGCAAAGTTTCTTTACAGGTTTCTTCTCCATAACTCATCTTGATAATTTTCCTGTGTTAACTGCCTTGTGAATCTCTAAGAAGGGAATATGGCATAGAGCATTTCCTCAAATGTTTGACTCTAAAGCCCCTTTTTTCACAGAACGTCTCAGAGGACTCGAGTTACACAGAAATCATTTGGGGATTTTTAATTCAGAAACAAAGGACACTTGCCACAAATATATTTGTTAGCCTCCAGTGGAAAGATGTTCCTGATTCCAGGCTCTCCTTTCTTATAAGATTCCCACTTGACCCTCATCTCCCTTAAGGTGGCAGCAGTGTCATCCATCATTGATTCCCCAGCCTAGCACATTGTTTGCTACATATTAAGGATTCAGTAAGTATTTGTTAAACATTTCTATTCAAGATATTGTCATTACACTGCTATCTTATTATGCTTTTCCCTTTTTCTTCCAGTTCAGCTCCCTGAAGTTGATACACTGATTGACCATTTAAGTCTTGGCCTTTCTAGTTCCTGATTCAGTGTTTCTAGAGCCAAGATATGATTAGAAGCCCAAACATAGCTTCTGGGCACCCACAATCTCCTTGATGGATAAGCTGGGTGCCAGGAGCCCGAGTTATGTGAATAAAAGGGCTTCAGTTATACCCTCTCAATCCCCTTCTAGACTGGCACAGCCCACAGATCTGGTCCTCTTCCTTTGATTGTTTTCTCTTATTTCTTTTTCATAAAATATTTCAAATATAAAGAAAATTGAAGAGAACAATATTTTTTAAAAGTACCCAATTCAAGGCTTAACAAAATATTAACATTGTGTCATATTGAATAAAACATTACAGATATAGCTGAAGGCTCATCTGTATCCCTCTTAATCTCATTCCTATTCTTCCATTCTGAAAGGTGACTACTATCCTAACAAAGTCAGTGTGAATTCAGTTTAATGTCTTTACTACATATTGTGCAACCATAGCAACACTTAAATATTCTTCTGTGTATTATTAATATACATAAATGATACAACTTATATGTACCATTTTTCAACTTGCTTTTTTCATTCAACATTGTGCTTTCAAGATTTAACCACGTAAATTTAAACATGTAAATTTCATTCATTCATTTTAACTTCTATATAGAATTCCACTGCATGCGTATGCCTTAATTTTTTACTCATTCTCCTATTGATAAACATTAGGTTTTGTTGAATTGCATTTTTTAGGGGAGTTGTAGTGTCCCACCCTTTTCCTCCAGACAGTGCATTTACCCCCAGCTGCTTACTCTAAGGGTTGACTGCTGACAGCTCACAGCTACCCCTTTATCCAGAAATCCCTCTTGGCTGACAGGAGCTACCTTGCCCTGGAGATGACAACACCTCACCCCATACACACACGCCAGGCATGGTGTACAAAACCCCCTTACCTCAAGGGAGGTACTCTTTGATATGATTTATGTCCCAGAGCCCTTCATGGATCTGACCAAAACTAGACTTTTTCACCTAAGACCACAATCTGGCTGGCATTTCTCCACACTGCCCCTGCTTTCCTCACTCCCTCATAGTAAGCACACCCACAATAAATGGCATATATCTTCAGGGCTGTCTCAGGCTCTGCTCCTGAGGAACCTGATCTCAGACAGGGTCCCTATCACAAACACTATTATAAAATTCTGTGGCAGTCCTCGTGGGTCTCCACGTGCAGATGTGTTAGGGGGTTGTTTGGGTATATACCAAAATTGCTGCCTAGTAGGATAGGCTTAACTTCAATTCAATTAGATGTCCCCAAATTGCTTTAGAAAGTAAGATCAATTTATACAACTACTCCTACATCTGAGAGTTCCAATTTCCCCCACAGTATCTCCAGCACTTGCTGATGTCAGGTATTTTAAATTTTGCTACCAGGTTGGTAGTGAAATGATTCATCTATCCCACTCCCTTATTCTGGGTTATTTCCTTTTTATTTTGTTATTTAACAAACATTTAGATAGCACTTACGAAAAGCCTTATAAATGTCTGAAGCACTTTACTAATATTAATTCATTTAATCCTCATAAGAAGCCCATGAGGTAGGTACTACCATCATTATTCCCATTTTTACACATGAGGAAACTGAGTCACAGGGGTCACAGGGAGGTAAGTAACTTGCTTAAGTTTGCACGTATAGAGAGTGGCAAAACTCCTATTTGAACCAAAGCAGTCTGTCTAAAAAATCCCTGTGCTTAATCACTATACTAATGCTATCTATTAACTACATCCTTTAGTTGTTCTTTCCGTATTGATCTCTGCCCAGTAAGTCTCTTAAACTTTGATTCTCTGAAAAAAATAAATAAAAATTAAAATAAAACCCTATATAACAACTGTGGTCTGCTAAATCATGCCTACACCCCAAAGTGTCCACACCCTAATACCCAGAACCTGTGAATGTTACCTTTTATGGAAAAAGGGACTTTGCAGATGTAAGTTAAGGTTCTCGAGATGGGAAGATTGTCCTGGATTGCTCAGGTGCACTCTAAATGTGATCACAAGTACTCCTATAAGAGGAAGGTAGAAAGAGATTTGACAACAGAAGTAGATGTGACAACAGAACAAAAGAGTGGAGTGACGCAAGAAAGGAGGAGCCAAGGAATGCAGTCTGCCTCCAGAAGCTAGAAAGTCAAGGAAACAAATTCCGCCCTAGAGCATCCAGTAAAAGCAACCCTGCCAACCCTTTGGTTTTAGCCCTATATGACACACTTTGGACATCCAAAACTGTAAGAGAATACATCTGTATTGTTTTAAGCCACTAAGTTTGTGTTAATTTGTTACATCAGTAATAGGACAATAACACAATAATCCATCCCCAAACTCAAGAACGTAAAAAGCAGTGATTTATCTTCATGAATCTGTGGGTCAGCTTATCTCCTCCACGGTCATTTTGGGGTGGCTCTGCTCTTCATGTCTCTCATTCTCCTCCTTGGACCAGTGGGTGGCTCAGGCATGTTCTTCTCCAGGGCAATAGCATTACCACAGAAAAAACTCACAATTGAGGCCTGAAACTGGTACACTGTTGTTTTCACTTTATTCTACTGGCTACAGCAAGTTGCACAGCAGAGCTCAGAATCAAGCAGTAAAGAAATACACTCCACCCCTTTTTTACTTCAACATTTAAAAATGCATTTCATTGTTTCTTGAATCTAGTTTTTCAGTGAGAAAACCGCTTTCAGTCTAAATGTCATTTCTTTTAAGGTTTTTTTTTTTTTCTATTTCTCCCTGATAGCTTCTAAGAGTTTGTTTGTTCTTGAGGAGACTAGATTTGGATTTTTTTTCATTTATCTCATTCAGATGTTAGTATTCTATCAAACTGAGGACTCCTGTCTTGCTTGAGGTCTAGAAAATTTTCAATCATACAACTTCATTCTTATTATCCCAATATTATGCTTCTGAAATCCCTATGCGGGGCCTCCCCCATCTCTCTTCATCATTTTTTTTATATCTCTTTATCTTCCTGTGCTATATTCTAATTGATTTTTTCAGAATAGCTCCTAAATCACTTATCCTCTCTTTGGCTGGGCCTAATCTGCTGCTTAACATTTGAGTTTTCATTTCACTTATTATGTGTGTTTTATACCCATGCCTTTTATTTTTCTATAGCACTTTGTTTATTTTTTTATTCTTTCTTTTTTAATCTCTTTTAGCTTTTTTAGTGTGCCTATTATGTTTCAGATCATTCTATAATCTCTAGTTCTTGGAGTGCAAATTCTCCTGGTTATTGCAGCTGTTCTCTCTCCCTCATGGCGTTTTGTTTTCTAATATATTTTTTAACTCCCATGTGCTCTGCTTTGTAGGATGATCCTTTAAGAGCTGTTCCACTCCTGTTTCTTCCAGAGACCTGGGAGGTTCATGAGTTCTAGTGTCAATACTGATGTTAATTTCCCTATTTGGAATTCCTGCACCCTGAGAGTATTATAAATTCAGGACTCACACCTGTTTGTGCTGACTTAAGTTTCCAATTCCTTGCAGATTTTTTTACCCAACCCATCTCAGGCATGTCCCAGAGGGTGGAGTTTCTGTAGTCCATTTCATACAAGGAGCAGCCCTTTAAGACTCCCATTGATGCAGGAGACTGACCCAGTGTCTGTCTCACTGGGCCCCCATCTCCTGTCTCTGAACTGAACTCTAGTTCCAACTTTCAAATCTGTCTGGTTGGGAAATCCCTGTGAGCCTCTATGGCTTTATTCTTCTCCTAGCAAACCTGACTTTACGTTCCTTCCTCATTTCTGGCACCAGGGATTTTTATTTTCTTTCTTTCAAGCTTGTTTGATATTTAAAATATACATTTTTTCCAGTATCTCCATAACTAGGAGCAGGAGGAAAAGATGTTCACTGTCATCTCCTTTCACTACTTACAGCTACATCTGGTGATCCTTGATTTTCTACTGTATAGTCACATCTGGTGATCCTATTTACTTTCCCAGTCCCCCTTTAGCACTGGGACCCTTTTCTAAATCCAGCTCATATGTATGGGCCCTAATGTCTCCTAGCTTTCCTTCCCCATGTTGTATCTTCCACTCACAAGCACCACTATAAAAAAGTCTTTCAGAACCAATCAACCACTGTCCACCTGGTTAACTTTCCTAGTGGTAGCAATCCCACCATATTTGAACTCCTATTTCCAAAGTAAAGCCAGAGTTTACAACAGTGCTTGGATGCTAAACAGACTACCCTCACTCAAGGCCCATCTCTACATCCAGGTCATTTCCTCCTATCCATTCCCCAACTGGGAGTTACACCCTGTTGAGTGAATCACTGCCAGTGTATGGACTAGGCCTCTGCAGTCTAGCCCTGTACTCACCAAAATCCCATCAAGAATACAGTAAAATCCTATTTGAACAAACATCTATCTATCTATCTATCCATCAACTATCAGGGGTTTTAAGCCCCTGATTAAACAATTCCAGTCCCAAACCATTACTAGAACTCTATTTTGATGAAAAGGAAAAAGAAGTACATCTTAAGAAAGGAAGTTTATATGAAGGATTTAGTCAAATAATAAATTCCCTGGTTATGTGCTGAAATTATATATATATTCATCCCAATCTCTGACAAGACAATGATTACTGACATTCAGAAAGATCAATATCAGACACTGGAAATTCACAGTGGCCAAGGAGATTAATACACTTTTTGTACTTCCCATGACAGTAAAGATTGTGAATACATTTCTAAAAGATTTTCAGTAAGAATTAAAAGTGAAACACTTCATCTTAAATTAAAAATTAAAAAGTAATTAAACAAAATAGCATATTACCCAAATATTTTCATCAATTGAGGCATTTTTGTACAACATTTCTACTAAGGTACAGTATCATTTAATGAAATTTTTTAGTTTCCTGAAATTGTTTCCTATAGATGTTTTTAAATTAGATTATAGATTTCATTCACCCTGTGAAAACCTGCAGAAAATACTGGTTTTTGACATGGTTAAAAAAAAATCAATAATGCCATTCAAAGTTGACTTTTTAAGAATATTTTGACCTACATCAGGATAAGTACTATAGAAAAATCTTTGGAAATTGTAAAAAAGAAAAAAGAGTATAAATAAATCCTAATATTCTTCTTGAATGTTATCATTTTTCAAAAAGAAATCTTCACTACAGAATAATTAACACACTTGAATAACCTATCCATTAGCTTTTTTCCCTAGAATTCCTTAAAAACATTTGCTTATTCAAGTGTTCTTCAGGTCATTTCAGTTGTGGGAATTTTTTTTAAAGAAAAGTCCCTAAATAACTTTCTAATAAAGAAGCCCCTTATGTATGCTATGCCATGTTTTCTATTGGATTATTTTTAAAAAGTTATACCAAAAATGTTTAGCAACATTTTCTGGGGAAAAAATTTCCATGATTAGAACCAAAAGACTTTCAGTAGTAAATATAAACCATCTATTTCTTACAGCTGATCTGTGTAATATTAAATATTTCTATATACACTTTAAGGTAGCTGATGATATGATTTGCTACATGATATAACTGAACCATGAAATGAGCTCTATGTTAAAAATAGGGGTCTATGTTACTCTTAAAGATATGGAAAAGGAAATATTCTCTTAATACAGGTAAAGAATGAGGCATCTGTTATAATATCCCTAACTTCATTTTCATGTTCAGTCTCTCTGGATTAGAAAGCATCTGATATAACTCATTCTTACTGTAGAATAGACCAAACTATATTTGCAGACCGCTGATATTTATGGATCAGAAAGAATGCTACAAAAGGTATCTAGATGAGGTTTGTTTTTAACTGGGACATTTCTAATACCAACATAGGATTGGATTTGCTGATAAAGCCCTAGAGGTCAGTTTATTGTGGTAGCTTATATTAATAATACATAGGGCTTGTTTGTGATTAAATTTCCAAGAGTTTAAGTTGCTTGCAGCAGTGGTAGGGTCCCTCAGACATTTCAGGCCTCTGTTAACCAAGACTTCATGATTCTTCCCTTAAACTGAACATAGATATCCTCATTATTTTTCCTATTCTAATGAATGCTCCCACTATATAAAAAGACTTTTCTTTAGCTAGACCTTACATTTTACAACATGACTTTCTGTTAAAACCAAATTAGTTTTTAAGGGGCTTTGTCCTTTTTCTTGTCTAAATATGATCAATATTTGAATAGACAGTACTAAATAATTTTAACAATTTCACTGATATTGCCTCACTTAAATTTTTCAGTGTTTTCTGAACTTCCAAATCAAATGCATATTAATTTTGGAGTAGTGATAAAAGAGTGAGTTTTTCAAAAGGAAAACTCCATAAAGATTCTCTTGTCATTTGTGCATAGACAACTTATAAAAATTATCAGAGGGCCTTTGACATAGTGACACAGCTCAGGCTTTGGAGACTGACAGACCTGGTGTCAAATCTGTACTTACTAACTCTACAACGTGTATAGCTCTCAGAGCATCACTTTCCTCATCTGTCACATGGGTAGAATAATTAGCAACGTTTACAATTAAAGGAGACAAGATAAGAATATACAAGGAAAGTTCTTCTCTCCCTTAGAATCTAAGGATGTCCATGCTTTTTGCTTCTGACAAGAAATAATAATTCATACTATAGATGATCAGTCTGTCTTCTAAAACAGTAGCATGCTTCCCATTTATTCTGGCAAGTTACTTCCTATTAGTAGGAGTCGCCAGGAGCAGATGGAGGACAGTTTATAATATAAACCAAGAAGAAAGCAGATCATTATCAGTCTTACCTTAAATTATTTCATGTCAGAACTAAATGCTGAGCAATTACCATGTTGTGTCCCCAGAGAGGTGTCTGCACCTCAAAGAACAAGCCGGAAATAAAAAGCCAAGGGCTCCAGAAAAGATGAAAGGAAGGCTAAGACAAAGCATGGTCTGTGCATACTCTGCATTGCTCTCCCTTTGACAGGATCTACTCTAAGTTACTGAAATTTTTCCAGAAGGTAAAGAAACTCTTTTTCTTTAAAATTCTCACAATTCCTTGTGTAGGGAATTGCTGTACTTCATAAGATTTCAAGCCTCAGACCCTGGGTCACTAATTCTCTGGAACTCTAGAAAGACTCTATAAAAGGTTGGCCTGTCTAAAGATCTTGTCTCAATTTCCAAGTGTCCTAATGGGATGCCTTTATTGCTACCCTGACTTTTATCAGGTGCATCACCTCAGCCTGTGGCTTTGTTTATTCCTGAATTCTAATCCTGGACTGCTTCCTGGACCTTGACTACTGATCTCATGTCAGAGCATCTGTTATAGTCTCACCCAAGTTTCTATGATTTCTTAATTCTGATCATTCCCATAAACTTCACTCATAATGTTGTCTTAACTAACCCAATCCAGACTTCCAACCCTGCCTTACCAATCTATGGTCATTCCCAGCTCCAATGTGATAACTTGTCCTCAACAAAAACAACAATAATAATGCTGCCCCAGAGCTGCCTTCCTTCTTGGAATTTCTATTGAGAATTTTAGATATTTCAGCAATACTTTTCAAATACAATTCATCAACCAAAGTTGTTAGAAAACTAAGTTATACAAATTGTCCAAAGAATTCCAACTCTAGAACTTCGAAAGCACTATCGGACAATCCTTGATAAAATCCTATGGGTCAGTGGTTCTTAGAGAATGGTGTATGGTCCACTGGTGAGTGAGCAATGAGGATTCTCCTCATGAGCCAAGAAAGGACAAAAATCTTTCCTTAGTCTCTTACAGGGGAATGATACGCACCTCTATAGGTTTTTATTTGTATATAGGACAAAGGACCAATTTCCAAAGACCATAGTCTTAGCCAGGTTCCTTGGAAAGCAGAGACAGAAGTTAAAGCACATGTGCAACTACTTTATTACAGAGTGCAGTTCAGCAAAGCAGGAGACTTACGGCAAGAAAATTAGTGAAACCAGCTTCAGTTCCTACATCGATTGCTGGTCTCATAAGGCCATAATTGGTATTCATCATCTTATCTCCCCCCCTTCACCATCCACTCTAGATTCACTCATTCTTGGCCAGCTTTGGATGGTCTGGAATTCTTGCCTAGTGAGTGGCCCAGAACTAACTACAGGGTGTTAGCTCCCGCTCATTTCTAGGTCACACATATGTGGGCACCAAGCAGACCCCATAGTGTCTTCTTCCTCACCATCAGCAAGGAAGTCCCAGAGCAGAAGATGAGTAGTGCATGGAAAGGCGTAAGGAGAGGTGTTTTAAGGAGAGCTGTACTCTCTTGAAATCAGCTGAAACCCTTACCAAGATGCAGTGAGTGGAATGAGAGACCAAAGACTCCTGGAGACAACTGACGTCAAAGGGATCTAAAACAGTACAGGAGTGTCTAGTGCAGACTACCACATGAGTTAGCCAATGTTAAATTTTTAAATTTTTCATTCTTAATCTAAAGGGAGTATGTTCACTGAGTTATTTTTCCCTCAGAAAGTAGAAGTGAGGAAGGTAAGTGGTCCACAGACCCTTTTGCCTTAAGTAGTGGCGGGGGGGGGGGCGTGTCAAAAATACTGCACACTATTGCCTTAAATGACCTTTAAGCTGCTTATTTAGTTATTAACAATCAACTTACTTTTTATCTTTATTTTTTTTAAAGGATTTGAAATGGCTTATAAGAAAAGGAAGACCAATATGATAGACATATAATGGCCCAAGCAAATGAGGGAAATACAAATATGCTAATCCTATGCTTAACATTATTGCAATGATAGAGCTGCGAATTTGGCTTGGAGTTGTATGGTTCAGAAAGCATGATAAGTTATATAGCTCTTGTTATCAGAAAGGAAGAAGCATGCTTTAGGAGAAGCAGATTTTTTTCTGGCACTGAAATCTAAAAGAACTTTCTGCTGTGGTGCTTTATAGAGGGGAAATTGCATGATGCAATGGACAATGCCCTCAGCAACATTTTTATTGCAAATCCAGAAGTTGGCTTCATTTTATAATGAGGTAGGGAGACTTATTATTTCAACAAATGGCACTATAATTTCTTTAAGGGAGAAAACAACTTTTGCTGAGAATAACTGTTGGGGTAGAAGGGTGCAGTGTGGGCTGTGAAGGCCTCAGAGGAATAGGAAAATAGTTCTGTCTAATAGAGGAAAAGGAATTTGGAGGTCTTTAGGACAACTTGGAAATGAGTGGGTGAACTCACCTCAGAGCTGAGGTGGGAAAGGAAATAAGGGAGAGCAAAAGCTACTGAACAGGTGGAAGGTTCTGTGAACAAGTGATCCCTCGTCACCTACCACCACCCCCAGTCCTCAGTAAAGTTGCTTTGGGTATTTCAATACACATTGAAAGCAAAGAGTGTTAAGTTTCAGTCAAGATGGCAGTGGGGCAAGACAGTGACAGAATGTGAAGAATCCAGAAGCCAAGAATAAAAGGAAATCAGGCAATTGTAAGCTAACTGGTATTAATGAGAACTGAAGAGCAAAAAACAATGCTGATTGAGGGCAGGTTCACTGGATTTCAATACCAGATCTACAAGTGTTCACTTTAACATCTCCTTATAAAAGCCAAAAGCCTAGCAGTGCCAGCATGATAGACCATCCCTCCTCTGAATGCAGATGACATATTCATTGTAAAAGTGGCAGGTAATTGTCATCCAGCATCCATTTCCCCTCTTCTTTTAAGTGGTAGGACTTCCTCATTTTAGCTGGAAAAATGGGGTCCCACCTAGAGCCATTTCTAACAGACCATTCAGCTGGTTGCAACTTGTTAAAAAATGGCCAGTAAGATGTAACTGGAAAGGATGTGGACAATTTCTAGATCAGATTCTTTAGGGAGGCTACTTGCCCATTGCATCTAACTTCTCCCATTCCTGAAGTCTACAATATGGACATGGTGGTAGTGAGCCGTCTTTTACCATGTGGATAATGACAACACTCTAGCCTAGAGATGGCCTAGCAATGACATAGAAGGAACCTGAATTTCCTGGTGAACTAGAGCTGCCTATCCTCCCTCCCCTGACCACCTACCTCTCAGACTTTTACATGAGAGAAAAATTAACTATCATGTTTAAGCCGCTGTTATTTGGTCTCTGTTTAAGCAGCCAAATCCATATCCAAATGTAAATATAAATGAATTTCTAGTAGTCAAATACTTCGAATATATGTTCATCTATTGATACTACTCTACTCTTTGGGTATAGCTCTTAAAATTAATGTAGTATAAAATATCTTCAAACTTAGCCAAAATTGTACCTCATCAGTTATAAAAATGGTTCCGTCGTTGACATACTGCAAGCACTTCATCAAATTTATTTTTGCTATAACCAAGTATATTACTAGTAGATGGAATGTTCTGCTGAGTAGACTATGTTGCCCATAATAAAGGAGGATTAAATATGCTGCAAATAAGAAGTAAGAAGCATGTCATAATGTAATGCTGGCACAAAGAGCCCACGCTTATTAAACATGCCAAAACTCTCCCTCATAAGTATAAGCAAGAAGGCAGCCAAAGCAGTAACAGCTCCATTCATAAAGAAACACAGTGAACAGAGGCAAGTCTGTGAATGCTTTTACAGATCCTGTGGTATACGATTATTCACTAGCAGTCATTATATTATAATTACTGCTGACTTTTTTAGATTAATAATTCTACTAGAAACTGGATGTGACCTTATGCAACAGAAACTCAATTGCTGTGGCCTAACTACATACAAGATTATTTACATCATGTTTAAAGAAATCTAGAGTAGACTGTAAGGTCTACTTTCTCTTAGTAAGGAAGAAGCAGAGAGTAGGCACAGGGTAGGCAACCATCTGTGTCTGCCACATATCGTCACTAAAATTTCTGCTATTCTCTGGATATCATGTGCTCAAAAAGATTAGAACCACTGGAATACAAGATTCCAAACATTTCTGAGCACTCACCAATCCATTCTATTACTTCTTTTCACAATGTTTTGTCACTTTTTTATAGGAAGAGTGAATGCAACTGCTCGTTATCTTAATTATTTTTCTTTCTGTTGTTGTGTCTTCATTATTAATTAAAAATGTTTTAATACTAGAGTAGATCAAAGATGTTCACAATTTTTTTTGACAATCGTCAGTTCAAATTCATGAGGTTTGTGCCACTTTTCTTGAATCTGAGTGGGCTCTGTGACTGCTTGACCAATAGAACATGGCAGAAACACTGCTGTGCCAGTTTTCAGGACCAAGCCTTAAGAGGCTGGTATCTTCCTCTTCCTGTCTTTTCAAATACATACTCTTGGAAATTAGTCACCATGTTGGGAGGAAGTTCAAACAGCACTGTGGAGAGGCCAACAGAGAAATGAATCAAGGCCACTAGTGTATAGCCCTGCTGACCTCCAGCTCAGAGCTGGCACCAACTTGCCAGGCATTTCAGTGGAGCCATTTTAAAAGTAGATCCTTTACCTTCAGTTGAGCTGTCCTAACTGATGCTTCATGGAGCAGAAATGAGCTGTCCCCTCTGAACACTGCCCAAATTTCAGATTTGTGAGCAAAATAACTGTTACATTTTTAAGCCATTTAGTTTTGGGTGGTTTGTTACACAGCAATAGGTTACATTCAGTGAAAGAAATTAATGATGCCTTAATGAAATGTAAATATAAATGAATTTTTAGTAGTCAATTATTGTGAATATAAATATCATGAACATGCCGCCTATCTTTATTTAGTACAATAAGACAAACTGTATTTATTACTAGTATTTGACTTTGTAGTTTATCATGCTATATGCACAGAGCCAGTGACACAAATATTTGGTAAAAAAAATCTAGAAGGGTATATATGTTCCATATGAAAGCAAAAAGTATTTAAGAAGCAAATGAAAACTATACCTGAAAAGCATTTGATACAATAGTATCACCTTCCTGAACTCTGAATAACTTTTGAACTCTGAAGGAATTTAGAATAAAGATCACCTATTTTTTCTAACAATGTACAGCTAGCTCTGTTGGGTTTTACCATTTAGAAGAATCAGTTACTGCCACTAAACCACCCAGCTGATAAACAAAAGAATGAGACAGAGCAGGATAGAGTGCAATGGTCAGTCAGGATGGTTTATCTGTCTAATGTATCAGAATTGTATAATTTTAGTTTAAATATTTTCTTTCAGTTTTACTACGTGTATAATGTTCAGGGCTTTCAGAGGATGAAGTCATTTCAAAGTAGAGCTCCCTAGCCTGTTTGGAGGCACAACTAAAGACATTTTTCTTTATCCATTTCAGGATGAGGAGTCACAGCCCCAAATTAAAACTTTTTAATGTACCCAGCACACAAATAAAAATTACAGTTGATTTTTCAATGAGACCTGATCCATGAGTGGGCAATTTGGTGTGAGATCTGAAAATTGAATCACTTTTTTGTCCTCTTGCTTTCTGTAAAGATAGGCATAAGTTAGGACATAATAGGTGGTTTATAACCAAGACTCAAGCTAATAATGTCTTAAACACGTTCACAAATAGGCATTATACGGCTGCTTTGGCAGCTCTCTTCTGCAAGTTGCTCAGGGACCCAAGTTCCTTTTGTCTTGTTATTCCTCCATCTTTAGGCTGTTTTCTTCACCCCCATGTCCAAGGTGGCTTGTCACCACATCTACATTCCAAGCAATAGGATGAAAGAAGGGCATGCCCTCCCTTTCAGGATGCAACCTAAAGTTTCACAGATCACTTCTGCTCACTTTCTATTGGCTGGAACTTAGTTATTACAGGCCACATCCAGCTATAAGAAAGGTGGACAATATGTAGACTTCATTCGGGATGTCCACGTGCCCAGAAAAAAAATTCGGTATTCTATTGTTATGAGAGAGAAATGGAGATTACACGTTGGGGAACAACTAGTATGCTTACCACAGGAGCACTCACTTGGGAGCAAGAATGAATCTTCCGGCTAACATTTTACTATATATGAGATCAGTGATTTGAATTTTCTGCCTGAATGAACTCCAGACAAATGCTTTACCTAAACCTCTCTGACCAAAATTTCATAAAGAATTCTTAATTATGAAATGAGATGATGCATCTTTAAGTCATCTTTATGTACCAGTCATGAAATACTATAATAAAGAAACCAGAAGTCATTGATTCAGACGTGGCTAATAGATATTCAGGGCACTTTCATCTTGGCTAAGCAACAGTTTCTATTTTATTTGTTTATCATTTAAATTTTATTTATTTATACAGTAGGTTCTTATTAGTTATCTATTTTATATATATTAGTGTATATATATCAATCCCAATCTCCCAATTCATCCCACCACCACCACCTCCACCCGCCCCCTGCCACTTTCCCCCTTTGGTGTTCATACATTTGTTCTCTACATCTGTAAGCAACAGTTTCTAGAGTGCTCTACATGTTTGCTTTTTATATAATTTTAATGCACATAATATCTTTCAGCAGACAATCTCAAGAAGCTTTTATAAACATTAATTAACTGAACTTCACAACACTCTTGAGAACTGAGAATTAATACATCCATTTACATGGCAGGAAGCCAGATGAACATTACGATCAAGCAATATGGAGCTTATGTGGTTTCAGCCTCGTAATGACATCAAATGGGCAGTACTATAAACTTAATGTTAATCTGAAAATTGAGTATTTAGCTACTTCTAGGCTGGCAAGTGATTATTACCCTATATTCAATTCAAGCAAAGTCACATTACTAAAACAAACACAAAAAGAAACACTTTATTTTGAAAATGCTCCTTCAATTTAAATGACTGATATCTAATTTTCTATCTATAAATCTAAATATAAAAATAAAATTGGAAAGATTCTCATCAGATAGACTTTTAGCACCAAGCTTGATGCCATTTGTTTCTAGATTAAATTTGAAAAGAACAGCTGTTAAAAAAAGTTATTCATTTCACGTGTCAGGAAAGGAGAGCACATATCAGATTTCTCTGAATAAAATAACCAAATTATATATGAATGTATGTTATGTGTACTTCCTCAACCTATCTTAGAGTTATAGTGATGAATAAATAATAAAAATATGGTAAAATACTGTGAATACACTATCCAAAGAGCTAACTTCTCAGTATGACATGAAACATCTTGACAATACTTAAAATCCCAAAACTGTTATTCATTGGAGAAATTAATTATATGCATTTTGTATGTTTGAAGGAATTTTCCAAATACATAAGGAAATACAACCGTGGTCCTTTAAAGAGGCAGATAAGGTTAGTTCAGTCACTAAATAAAAGCTTTAACATTACACTTACTTCTTGTAATCTGATCTATGTCTGAAAAAAAATGAGGTCTAAGCCTCACTTTAATGGAAGTTAAAATATAGAAATAAAGGCAAGAGTGTTATTTATTTTTATAGGACTGGACAAGTATCCAACACAAGATTTACTGATGACAAACAGCATGAAGACTAATGATATATGAACCAATGGCTTTTAGCTCAGACTTTCGTCAGTGATCTTTCCAAAATGCTCCTTAAATAGATTTTTTTAAACCCTTAGAATAAAGGCAATCCAAAGTTTAGATATAGGACAATATCCTGAAAGATCTTTTGAAGCTGCTCATTTTCCAAATCACAAGAAACTTAAAACAAATTTTTGGAAAATTTCTCCTAGGACATTTATCCTGGCTAGGCTAGAGGGAACTGGGATTCCATTCCACCTGGCTCACCCTTTCCTGTGGACTGACGCGCTCAAAACATTAGAGTTTTAAGCCAGCTAACTAACGAAAGCCATGTCAAAGCTAATAGTTTAAACTTATGGGTTATTTTATTTGGTTGCAGGGGTGTGGGGGGTACTTTTCCAAAGGAATATCAAATTTAACTTTAATGATTTACCCAAGGAAAAGAATTCTCATCATCAAAACCTGATAAACATGGAAAGTCTCTGCTAATAATAAAGGTGGAATAGAAAAGATGATAGTAATTTATGATAGAATGGGAAATAGCTTTATCCAGGGATATAACACTTTTTAAGGATACATATACATGTTTTCCAATACACATTAGAAAGTTTTTGTTGGTTTGTTTTTTAATAAAACTATAGACTTTTGTCTACATATGAGTAATATGAAATTCATTTTAACAACAGTTATTGAGAGTCTTCTACTGAGTATAGTAGAAGATATGGAGAAGAGCAAGACATGGGTTCTGCACTCAAGAAGCTTACAATGAAAAAGGAAGATAAGGAGGTATATTTCCAGGGAGAATAAAATAAGTATCGTTAGAAAAGTACAATCAATGTGCTATGCACTTTAGAGGCTTTCCGGGTGGCGCAGTGGTTGAGAGTCCGCCTGCCGATGCAGGGGACATGGGTTCGTGCCCTGGTCCGGGAAGATACCACATGCCGCGGAGCGGCTGGGCCCGCGAGCCATGGCCGCTGAGCCTGTGCGTCCGGAGCCTATGCTCTGCAACGGGAGAGGCCACAACAGTGAGAGGCCCGCATATCGCAAAAAAAAAAAAATGTGCTATGAACTTTAAAGGAGAAAAAAACTGAGTTTCTTGGAAGAATCAGGAAAGGTTGCTTAAGCAAGAAAATACTTTATATGGGCCTTGATGGATGGGTAAGATATTGGTGCTTGGAGTCTTAGGGTGGACAGTAGTGATTGAAGGATTCCAGGTAACAAAAACAAAGCCAGGACATATGAAAGTCTAAAACATACTGAGTAGTATAAAGTAGAATGCAGAGAGCCAAGTAATAGAATATAAATTTGGAAAGAGAGGTCAGAGTAAATACTGTTCTTCTTTTCAGCTTGCAATATGTACATTAAAAGTGTTTGGTACAGGGACTTTCCTGGCGGTCCAGTGGTTAAGACTCCATGCTTCCAGTGCAGGGGGCAAGAGTTAGATCCCTGGCCAGGGAACTAAGATCCCACATGTCTCATGGCACAGCCAGAAAAAAAAGTGTGGGTACGAACTCCTGAGACTGGATTTGATTTTAAGAACTTCTTCCATACACTCTTTATTACAAAGAGTACTCATTCAATGCTTGTGATAGTGAGCTATGCCATATAATTGTACATTAAATGCTCCAAATGTTTTATTAATTGTGCACTTAAAATGATCATAGCTAAATTAAAACCTCATTTATATTCTTCAAATGAGAACTACATTGGCTGAGTAGCATCTGTGATCTTTTTCTCTTTGAATGTAATGAATATAGAAGAACTTTAGAATCTAAAAATGTGACAAAGTGAGAGAGTGGCATGGACATATATACACTACCAAACATAAAATAGATAGCTAGTGGGAAGCAGCCGCATAGCACAGGGAGATCAGCTTGGTGCTTTGTGACCACCTAGAGGGGTGGGATAGGGAGGGTGGGAGGGAGGGAGACGCAAGAGGGAAGAGATATGGGAACATATGTATATGTATAACTGATTCACTTTGTTATAAAGCAGAAACTAACACACCATCGTAAAGCAATTATACTCCAATAAAGGTGTTAAATAAATAAATAAAATAAAAAATAAATAAATTTAAAAAATAAAAATGAACCTTAGAGGTGTGAGTCTCTTCTAACCAACCCTTCTCCTGAGATGCTGAATGAGCATCAGTATTAAACAACTTAAGTTTAACTTCCTCTCTGTGCCCCTTCTTTTAATAGAATTATTAATTAGTATTGAGATAACCCAATGCAAGTTCAGCATTTAAAGCCAAATGTGATAAAGAAGATTACACATAACCAATTGCTTGTTTCTGGGAAATGAAAACGCACAGGTTGTGACACATCCAAAGTGACCCAGCAAGTTACCCTAGCAAATTTTCAGAGTTAAAGACGAAACAGATAATATTCAGTACAAGAGAGAAAACTTAATGTATTTACCAAAAAAATTTTTTTCTTTCTACTTCTCTTGTCAAAGATCATTTACTAAATTAAGACCTCGACTTATTTAAAATAATTAATATAAATATGTTTGAGACTGTTTTCCTCACTTACTTTTCTTTGTCCACACTGACCTCTTTGTTAATCCTCAAAGATGCCAAGATGCGGGGCATGGTATCTATTTCATATATACATATATATTTTGTATACATATGAAAAAAATTATATGATAAATCCCACAGGTTTAACATCTCAATTCTGGAGTCCCAGAAGAGAGAGCAGAGAAAATGAATAGGAGGAGAAAAAAATCAGGTAAAAAATTATCAAACTTTCAAGAACAAGAATGAAGCTAGAAGATAATGGACACTTGTCTTTCAACCTAGACTTCTATATCCAGACAAGCTATCAATCAAGCAATAGGGTAAAATAAAAACATATCTAGACTTGCAAGGTCTCAAAAAATTCTCGTCACATGCATCCTCTTTCTTCCCCTTTAATTTTTTTTAATTGAGGTAAAATTTGTATTAACATAAGTTTCAAGAGCACATTATAACTCAACATCTATATACACTACAAAGTGATCACCACCAAAGGTCTAGTTACCATACATCACCATATAATTGACTTGCTTCACCCATTTCACCCACCCCTCAACCCTCTGTCCCTCTGGTAACCACCTATCTGGGTTTACCAATCACATGCCACCATACCACATGCACCAATCACATGCACCCTTTTTCAGGAGGGTACAGGAGGAAGTGTTGCACCAAAAATGAAAGAGTAAACCAAGAAAGAGGAAAACAGAGGACCTAGGAAACAGGTGAGAGGTAATGGAAATGCCAGTCATCCCACTGCTGCCCTCTTGGCTCGTGCCTAGGATGTGGCCTTGCTTCATCCCTTAGTCCTGACACAAAGAACTGCCTCTTAATTTTTACCTTTGTCTTTCCCCTTTCAACCTTAATTCAGATACTCTGGCTACATTACCATGGCCATCACAGGTAAATAAGTAAATCTTTTATTTGAGCTATCTGACCTGCAGCACCTTATGCTGTGCCCAATTCCTCATGAGGACTTCTGTTTAAGTTACTTCACCCCCGAGACCAAGTACCAGACAAGCCCCATGGGACTTGAATCATATAACCATGAAAGACTTTTCAGCAATTGTGTATTAGCACCTTTTCAGAAGGATTGTGCTGTCCTTAAAAAGCCAAGCCCTCGCTACATGTTTTTGAATGTTGCCAAAATTAGGGATTCTTCCTAGGTCAGGTTTCATTTCACTTCTTTTCATTATAATGAGAAAGTAATTTCAGGACCGCAAGAGACAAACACAGATTGATGGAGTCTTGCCTGCCTGAGCAGTACAGGAACCCTAGCAGTCATGGCTCACTTAGCCTTCAGGTGGCAAGAGGGCTTCTCCCCACCCCACAGCCAGGGGTCATGGGCATGATCACAAGTACATCAAAGGGACAGGTGTACTCTGAGTCCTGGGTGACATCCAGGCACAACTCTCCTTCCCCAGGCCCACAAGACTGTACCCTCTAGTCACACACTCTACCTCATTTGTGATAAGTTTAATGGACACATCCAATTCCCAACATTTTTGCCTCCTCAGCACTAAGTAGTGGATACCTTGTGAGTATCTGATAGAAAACAGCTAGCAAGCATGTTATCTGGACAAAAATTGTCCAAGAATTTGCACATATTGCATGACTCCCCCTTTGTGCAGTACGTATACTAACTACGTCCTTTGGGGAGGAGACACCCATCTCAGTGTGACTTCCTTAAGAAAAATCAACATTGGCACCATTTGCTAATCCCATTTGTTTCCCAAGAGAAGGGAAAGATTATTAATTAACAAATCCTATTTGTTTCCCAAGAGAAGGGAAAGGCATGGGTCAAGGGTCATGAGACCCATAAAGCAGGTTGCATATGAAGGCTCTGCCCCCAGAGCACAGTCTCCAATGCCTGCCATGCCTGCAGAGTAGCATGCAGAGGACATAGTCCAATTTCCAGAATTGCTTATGCATTTTTAAAACTTTGTAAATACAGAGATACCAAGGATTTTAGGCAAATGGATTAAAAGGGTGTTATTTCTGGTGTCTTGCCTAACCAAGCAAATGCAAAGCCAGGTTATATTGTATTTGCAGCAAGACAGTCCCTTATGAATGTACAGCAGTCTAAGAGATGTAAAACCTCCTACCTTCCCCTGGCCCCACTGACAGCTTTTCTCATTTTCTTTGCATTACTGCTTTCTGATCCATAAAGGAGAATATAGAAAAAAATCACATAAATTAATATATCATGCGGTTATGCTGTCAACAAAAAAGATGAGTTGTAATACAGTGTGAGATATGCTAAATTAGGAGTATGAAGTGCCCCTGGAAAACAGATGAAGCAACCTGTCAGCCTGCCCAGGGTGTGGGACAAGATGGAGTGGGAGAGGGCCAGTCAAGGAAGCCTTCCAACATTAGGTTTGGACCTTGAAGGATGAGTCAAAGTTTGCCGTGCAAATAAAAGAAGGAAGGCCATTCCCACCAGAGGAATAAATAATGCCAATACCACTGCCTTTGCTGACAAGGCTGTTGACACTGCCTCCTTCGCCAGTCTCTTCTTGCAATAGAAGATACCCATGTTCTCCTTTGCTGGCTTCGGAGAAAGGCAAAAAAAGCAGGGGGAAAAAAAAAAGTACTCACCAGGGCACACACCTTTCTAGATCAATTCTCATTTCCCATAACTGACAACAAAGTCAATACCTCTTCGTTATCATCCTTGGAGTTAAACTCCACCCTCTTCCCAGGGCAGGAGTGGTCTAAGAAGAGCAACCCAAATGCTTATTCCAGAGTTTTGGACAGCCCCTTCCTCTCATTCCCATTCTTGAGCTGCTCATGATGGGATCCTCATTGAGCCAATAGCATCAGGACCTCTGTTCCACAGCTGTTCTTCCAACAAGAACCTACATGCCACACACTTCACCCCACGAATGGCTCCACTTGCCAGCAGGAAGAAAACCTCTTTTCCTGCCACAGTCTGCCTTGGTCCTCCCTCCCTGTCTCCAAGGCACCTGAGATCTTCATGCCTGGCTCTCTTTGGTCCAGACAGTTCTAGAGCACTAGATTGTATTAAAATGTTCACATACAAATAATAATGATGATGATTTCTTTTAAAAGCAAAAGAACAAAATGCTGAATTTTCTTGAAATTCCTCTTAGTTATCCTGACAATTTCTCCTATTTAGACACAGTAAGATCATCATTCTGCACCAGTGATCACTATCGAGAAGTCAGGAAAAAAACAAACTCTCAAAATCAAAACAACTTCAAACGATAAGTTTCAGGTATTAAATGTAGTGCTTTTTACAAGGAGTTCTGTTGCAAAATACACTTTGGCTGCAGCTTTAAAAAGATTCACTATGAGTGATACGGAAGAAGGAATTTATAACAGGAATTAGTACTTACACGACTGTGGGAAGAGCTGGGAAGATAAAGATCCAAAAAATGTAGTTGAAGGAGCAGAAAAAAAGTCACGAACGTGTCAGAACTTGCAGGGAGCCAGTACGTCCTGCTCTTGGGATGAGACCACGAAGGCTAAGGAAGGTTGCTGGCCCTTCATAGCTGCCACCTCTCTGAGTTGTCAGCCAAGCATCCAGTGGAGACCTGAGGTCACTTTTGATGGGCAAGGCCAGTATCAGGAAGGCAGGAAGAGCAAGAACAAACTGGCACCCAGCAGCACCCCTGGGTCTGACAATAACCTTCAGAATATAATGACCGCTGCTTCTCTTCCGCATCCCAGAACTCACACAGTTTTTACCTTTAGGCCAACTCCAATCTGGAATTACATGGAGAAGGAGAGTCTGAGAAACGTAGTTCCCAGAATAACCAAGTAGACAATAGAACAATCTGGCACATTGGTATTTTGACTTAACTACCAGACCTCCAACAACTCATTGTGCAGGGACATACAAACACTCAAACTCAACAAGTCCAAAATGAAAGTGTCATCATGTCCCAGACTTTCATTAAATAACAAAAAATAAACAAATAAAAAGCAACCTTTCTGAATATCGGTCAATTTCTATTATTTCTACGTGGTCCTGTGTGTCCCACACCCAAGGCATCTATCAAACCTTCCTCTCTGTCCTGCACCCAAGAGTCTCTGCCTGACATCAAACTTACATCATTGCTCCCCTGCATTAAAGAAATAGTTTTCCCTCTTGCCACCCTGCCTTCAACTCACCCTGCTCCAAACCCTCCATTAAGCCAGAGTGACCTGTCTAAAACGTAAAATTCTAATTATTTTACTTAAAATATTTTAGTGGCTCCTTATCACCTACCATACAGATTTTCTTTCTTGGTGTGGTATATAAGACACCTCATATTCTGATCCTCACCTATTTATTTAGCCTCGTTTCCTGCCCTTGTCCCAAACACACTGTGCTCCCAACTATTCTGAACTACTTGCAGAATGCTGAATATATAATTATTTTAAGCCTGTGTGCCTGCTCCCTCTGCTAAGGATTCACTTCCTCACCTCCATCACCCTGTAAATACAGTCACCTGGCAAACTCCTGCTCATCCTTTCACATGTGGCTCAAATGTGGCCTCCCTTGCAGCGTCTTCCATGTTTCCTCACCTCCCCCTGATCCCCACAGTTAGTCCATAACACTCTCCTAACAGTATTTAGCACTTGCCACATTGTATCAGGTCTGCTAATTTACATGCCGGTTTTCTGTGCTAGACTATGAGCCCCTCGGTGTTAAGGACCACATCTCATTCATCTTTGTAGCCCCAGACACTAACACTTCCCTGGCACATGGCAGGGGCTCAATAAACATTTGGTTAGAAATTTAGTTGATGGATTACAAAACCTGACATGTTTAAATATTTTATTCCATATTTATAACTGCTTGCATACAAATTATGATTCCCATAAAATATAGGTTTATATTTATAAAGAACTAATTAATTTGGAAGTAATCCAGTATATGCGGATGGCCAAATATTGAAATTCAGTCTAAATCTTGAAACAGCCCTAAATCATATGACCTCACTGACCAGATTAATAAGATCTCAATTTCTAAATCTCAATTTCACTGGTGCTGTTTAAACAGCCTCTTGACCTGCCATCAGAATATAGAACAACAAAGGAAACATCTGGTTTTTCTTAACTTTGGGGTGACAAATCCATTTGTTAACAGTAGCAGTGGGAGAGCCAACAGTACTTGATAACAGCTCTAACATGGGGAGCTTGGGCCAAAACAGATGGCCCAGACACTTCAGGGAAAGCTTTAAAAGATGTCTTTTCTAATTCAGGTTACACACTCCTTGAAAGTTCCTTCAACGCAAGCAGAATGTTTGCAGACGATTTTATTAGTTCTGACTGTTCTGTCTAGAGGTTAGCTTGCAATTGCCTTTTGGGGGCAGTTTGGTTGGATTTTGTTTTTCAAAGTAAGTAAAGGCATGAATGTTTATAATAGACCAAAAAACTGCAAGGTTGAAGCAGTTTGCATCACCACTGACTTTCTGAACATGACCTCTGACTGGTCATCATTTGTGCTCTCATTTTTTTAATTCTTTGTTGGCAAACCAAGGTTAATCCAGAGTTAGTGCCTTTCCTTCCATGTACATACACTAATAGTAATTATGCTTAGACTCTGAGGTTGTTAAACAAAAGGTAAAAATCTGGCCAATGCAAAAGTGTTGGAACCATCTTTGTTATACATCAGAATACATTAGTTATGTGTAATAGTTACAGTGACTCTAATTAAACCTTTCAAACATTCTATCATTTTTCAATGTCACTAAAACCTAGATATTCCTGCTTAAACTGCTAAATATTGTAGCCTTTTCTAAATCACCAAAGTTACTTTTGGATTCACTAAATATGTTATCCCTGAGTCATTAAATCAGTCAGTCATTGGAATAGAAAAAAGAATTTTATCATATTTGAACAAGGCAGTAGTTAATAAGAACCACACACTGGAGTACTTTCTTTCTAATATAATGTCCCCTTATATATAATACAATTAGTAAATTGTTTGCTATATTCGCTCCAAACTTACTGGCTTCAGTAAAATTTTAGTTGATACTTAATTTTTTTAAGTCATTTTCATCAGACTTTGGAACTGTTTTTATAGCTGAAGAAACTGATCCACAAGGGTTAAGCACCAAAGCCCTCATCAAGTTAATGGTAAAGCCTAGAACTGCAGTAATTACACAAACACACATACACATTTGTAAAGGGCTATTCATAAAGAAAAGTTGATCAATGAAGGAAACACTTTTTTTAGTGCATTATTTCACAGGATGGGTTAATCCATTTGTATTAGTGCCAAACCATTTAGATTAACAGATGAAATGGATAAGATAGTTGGGAAATAATGCTGTACTATGCTGTATAAAAATGAAAGATTTTTTTCCTGTTTTCTTTCCCCAAATGCTTTTACCAATTTACCACAAGGTAAAAAACAGAAAAGAAGAGGAGAGGAGAGGATAAGAAGGGCGAGGAGAGAAAAAGAGAAAGAAAAAAAAATTAATACAGTTTCAGGGAGGAAAGTATTGATAGAAAGAATTATGAGGGCAGACTTCTGGGACTTTCTGCAAGTTTTGGTCTTTAGTTCTCATCTTCTGAAAAGACAAGAGACTTTCCAAAAGGCCCTCTCTTAGGACTCCTGGCTCTCTGTCATCTGGTGCTTCCCTTTCTCTCTCACATTCCCCAGGTCCCCAAAGGAGAGCTCAGGAGTTGTGAAAACAGAGACATTGGAGAGAGGGTATTCCTGTTCCTTTTCACAGTGGGAGGTCTTGGTCCTACGCACCCATAGTCCACCACGTAGGCCATCCAGACTGCCTAGGACCCATGCTCCAACCTGTGTAGTGTTTTATAGACCAACAATGTAGGTGGTGTCAGCACCTTTATTCTGCATGGCAACATCCAGTCCCCAAGGGTCAAGCAGAGGGGTGGCCGTGTCTTAGGTTGTGGCTGACTTTGTGGACGGAAAAGAAGGGAAAATTAAAGGAAGCCTTAAGTTATCCTGCCCCACGTTAAGAACTGCATCATTCACCACAGGACCATGGACAGTTTATAATGGCTACAAGGGGAAGTGCAGAGTTCTAGAAAGAGACAGACTTAGGCCTGTTGTGTGACCCTGGATAAGTTACATGATCTCTCTGAGCTTCATTTCCCTGAACATAAACTGGGAAGGATAATACCCATGCTGGAGTTTTTTGTTATGAGGACCTAAGTAGAACTCAAAGACATGACTGATACATAGCAGACATTTAATAAATGAGAGCGAAGTATGTTATACCTTTCCCTGATTTGGGGAAAGAGGCAATAAGCCAGATATGAAAATGAACCAAATCACTAACAAAATTGCAGCACCCTGTTGGAGATGGTAATTTATTTTCAATTTCTCTGCCTCTAGTCTCCTAGACCTTCCGATTAAAATCGTGATACTTGTAACTTCAAGAGCCTAGCAGTCTTGTACTTGTCCTCAATATTGAATATGCTTACTTATATTTTTAGATAACTTAACATTGCATGTTTTATTTTTAGAGAGCCCAGCCACAAACAAAAGACCAATATAAATCAACATAGAAGTAGTTCATACTGAAAGTGCCCTCTTCTAACCCTTTGTAGCTGGTATATCCATTCTTTAAGGCAAGGTTTCCCAAAATACGTTACCTATTGAACTAATTTTATAGAAAATTGCTACTGAAGATGTTAAGAGGAAAAAAAGCATGTTTTTTTTCGTTTTTTTTTTGTTCTGTTGTTGTTTTTCCATGTGAATTTCCAGAATCTTCAATATTCTAACTTGCATGATGTATCTCTAAAAAGGTAAGAGGAGTCCTATATCCCCAAACTGTATTTGCCAACAGAGGTGACCTGAGGAACTATCACCTGAACTCTTCTTGTCATTTTGGAGACACATTTTCCATAGGCATAATAATAGGGGCATTGGGGCCGGGGAAGGGAGGAGAGCAAAGAGAATCCAAGAATAAATAAGAGAGGGGACACAAATCCTAATGCCCAAGAAAGTGACCTCAAGATCAGAGGTAGGCTGGATGCATTACAAGAGAAGATGGGAGGACAATGGCAAACCACTGGGAAGACAACAGCAAACTGCAGAACATATCCTCTGTCTACACAACTCAAACTTTTAAAAAGCATTCTATGGGCCTGTGCATGTCTGTGGGCCCTGCCTTCCACAGGTTGCCAGCAAGAAGCTGCTGTTCTAAGAAGGTTGCTTTCATTTTTGTTTCAAAAAGAGTACCATGTGAATGAACTTAAAGAGTGCCATCAAAGATCCGAATTGTTATCTGTTGAAGGGAGAGCAGAAAGGATGTGGCATGTTTAGAGCAGGTTTAGAGCAGCTGTTCCTCTCCCTCTTGACCATGGCTACCATTAGGCCTACCTCAGGGTTAAGAGATGGGATCCTCTTTATAGTTTAGCACTATGTGTTATTCACAAATACATGGAAAATAATAACTCATGCCTTTGAGCACTTATATTTTACCAGACACTATTTCATGTGCTTCACTTATAGCTTCTCATTTCATCCTCACAATAACACTATTATTTTCCCCATTTTACAGATATGGCACAGAGACTTTAAGCCACTGACCTACAGTTACATAGCTAGCAAGCAGCAGAACTGGGATTGAAATCCAGGCTGTCTGGTTCTAAAACCCACACTCTTAACTACTGTGCTAGACTTAGTCTTGGAGATGTCTTGCTTCCCATTTGAGAGGTACATCAGCTTTGAAGGCTGCTGGCCCCAGGTGACAGAAACCCTGCCTAACAGTGTCTGGAATGAGTATTTTTTCCACAAAACAAGAAATCTGGAAGCAGGTGTCTACTGGCATTGGTGCTACAGCTCAGCAGTGTCAGAGCCAACTTCTCTCCTCATGGTCACAAGCTAGCTAGCTCTCTGCCGGATATCATACATAAAATCAAGAAAGCAAGAAGTGGGAAGGAGTGGCACAAGTTTATTACATCCCTTTAATCAGAAAACAGACTTCAGCTTAATCTCACTGCCAGAGTGCCATTACATGGCCATGTCTGACTGCAAAGGAGTCTGGGAAAGCAAGCATTTCTCCTTTCCAGCCCTAAGAGTGGAGGGAAGCAAGGGAATATCTAGTTAGGAACAGGTGCTGGCCTAGCCAGCCAAGAGCGTCAGCCACAAGGGTTTGGTTTCTTTCAGAAAATACCAACAGAACTTCATCATACAGTGTGTCACCCATGCCATGGACCCAAGGAAAGTTAAACAGCAACAATTAGAGTTTGCCACAAAACCGAAATGGAATTGTAGAATTCCTATTGCTTTTTTAAAGTATCTGCTTCTATCCAAAACCAAACATGTGAAATTATACTTCTAACCCTTTTCCTGAAAGGGAAACCTATCTAGTAGTGTGTAAAAACTATTTGATTTTCACACACTCAGATACTTTTTAGTTACGTTATTCTTAGTTACGTTATTTTTATTAAATGTTTTCTCCTTATTTATGGTTAATAAATCAAAAAGACAATTTTTAATCCAGTTTCAAAACTGGATTGAAATTTGTCAGTAACTAGAAAGTAGGAAACTTCAGGGCTGAAAATACAGAATAGGTTATGTGGATTTATAAGCTATTTTATTTTCCAGTTTGCATTGGCTTTGCTGGGTCTACCACTTTAATTGTAATTTTTTTCTTTTATATTTTTATCTTAGCACACAAACTCAGAAAACCTGTTACAGCAACTACATAATGCAATCTAAAAATCCAGTTAACATATTGCTATGGAAACCAGGAAACAGAAAAAATAGAAACAACACTCTAATTCATTTGGACAGCTATGGCTAGGTGTGTGTGTGTGTGTGTGTGTGTGTGTGTGTGTGTATGTGTGTGTGTGTGTATGTGTGTGTGTGTCTAAATTCATTAGTTTATTCACCTTTTATTTAAAGTTGGTCCTGAACCCAAATATATAACTGATCTGTCCATAAATAGGACCAGTGCCCTTCAACCAGTAAATTTGCATTTTAATGTGAAGTAGTCCTTGTTAAATTGTGTCAGGTGATATGAGGAAGTCTTCAGTAGGACTGGGTTGTTTATGCAAACTTGCCAGCCTGTAGCCTCTTGGCAGTGTGAAGAACACCTGGCTGGGATTTGATAGCTGGGTTCTAATCACTCCTCTTTTACTAACCAGTTGTGTAACCCTCTTAGGAACTCTTAGGCACTCAGTTTCCTCATCTGCAAATGGATCCATGCAGGGCTCTAGTATTGTGTAACGAGAGCTTTCTTTTTCCACAAAAGTGGGGACTTATGAGGTAATCACTTTTGAGGTTTGATAGTGCTCTGTGTAGTTCATGGCAGATAAGAAGCTCTCAGGAAAACGGTAACTATCCTAACTATACTTTCTGTTTTTCATTCTGTGGTCATTCCCGAATCCACATAGTAAATGTTGTTTCGCCCCTTGACTCTCACTAACAGCCGCCATTATCTGACCAGCCCTTGAGAGAGTAGGAAAGGAGAGCTGCTAAGTCCTCACAGGAGAGGCTGTTCCTGTGAGCTTGTTACCTGCGTTTTATTTCCTCTTGAAGGTTAATGCCAATTTTTATACTCAGACACGTGAGATATTAAAAGCTACCCTAACACACATTAATCCACCAAACCCCCAACCTTTTTTAATATCATAAGATTTCAACATTCAAGAATTAAACTTTTGTGCAGTTGTGCTTCCTCACTGCTGTTTGTTATTGAATCAGCCTGTTTCCTGCTATGAACGGGGGAGGGGGGGAAAAGTTAAAAGAGCAAGTTTCCTCAGGGTTAAACTCCTATGTTGTTTCTCCTTCCAGAAATCTCAGTTATTACAGTCGGGGATAATCGCTGCATAATTAAATCATTGGGACAATTCGTCCATCCACTCCTACCTCCATCCCTGACAATGAATTCCTTGTTTGTGTGGTGCCCAAATCTCCGCGTCCCCGCGTCAGCGCCCGGCTGCTAACCGAGACGAGACGCGGGAGAGGGTCCTCACAGCAGAGCCTCGCGCTTTTCGCGCCGGCAGCGCGCCGGGGTGGGGGGGGAGGGGCGCCGTGTGCGCGCCTAGTACTCTCGGTGCGCCAGGGCCGCTGGCTGCACGGGCACCAGGAGGGGGAGACTCGGTCCCGCTTATCTCCCGCTGTGCTAAGTTCAAACTGCCCGAGCTGGTGTGGAGGAGAGTGCGCGCGGCCAGGGCGAGAAAACTTCTACTCCACCTAGAAAGTTTCACCTTGTGGGCGGGGGAGGGGCGGAGGAAACGCGACCCCCGCGGGGCCCGGCGCGGCGCGCGGGCGGCAGGAAGGGCGGGGGCCGATTTCCCCCTCAGGGTGTTGTTGCCAGTCCCCACCTCAGCGGCCCTTGGACCCGTGGACGAGGTGGACGGACAACGCACGAGACAGACGGACACGTGCAGGGGCGGGCGGACGAGAGCACGAGTCGGGTCTCCTGGCCGTTCCTCCCGGCTGGACGCGCCCGGGCCGCCGCGGGCCGCGCGCGCCGATGCCCGGCTGAGTCACGGCCCGGGCAGCGCGCGGGTGGGAAGGGGCGGAGGGAACGCGGGTGGGAAGGGGCGGAGGGAGCGCGGCCGGCGGGAGGACGGGGCGTTCGGCTGGGCCCGGCCACAGGTGACCTGGAGGCTCTCGCCGCCCCCGGCGCCCACAGCGCTTTGTGACCAGATGCGAAGCCCAGCGGAGGGCGCGAGCCAGATGCGGGGCGACAGCTGACTTGCTGAGAAGAGGCAGGGAGGCGCGGAACGCGCGGGTGGTCCCTACGCGGTTGATCCCTGCCCGGTTGACGTCTCCTCCGCCGGCTCCTGGGCGCCGCAAGGTAAAAACTACAGCCCCTTTCGTATCCTGCACCCCGTCTTTCGCCCCTGCCCTTCTGCTCTTTGTTCCCCTAAGGGACCTGACTGCTGTTCCAGAGGGCAAGACCCGGGAGGTGGGCGAGAGTTTAGGGGCTTCAGAAACTAAAGAGCTGTGGCCCCAGGGGCGAGGTCGAAACTAGAATGGGGCTTTTCGTTTTAGGGGGTTGCTTCTGACAGCCACCTGTGTGACTCAGGAGAGGGGTGCAGGGGTGTATGACTGTTATGGCCCAGCAAGTTTCAAGGCTGTGATCTGACTCAAAAGTGATCCGGTTACCCTGACGGAGGGTGATGTGGCCAGCAAGCTTCGAGCCAGCAGTTTCCTTGTTCCCATCCTTGCTTTATATCTGTATTACGTGGGGCCCCTTCCAAGGGGCAGGTGTTTCTGTGAGGGTCTGAATTCTTAATTTCTGGCAAATACACAGGGCTTGTTGTGACCTATCGTTTTCAATCTTACCTTCTCTCTCTGCTGGGGCTCTGTGGAGGACATCTGTCTTATTAGGTGAAATAGATTATAACCAGAGGTCGGGCAATCTGGCTACGACTGTTACTGACCCAATAATTAAAGCACGAACGAAAGGATTTTCACAGACTATCTACAATGCAGAATTTACTCCAAAGTACGGTTTCCCATTTCATACCTTTTATGTTTTAAAAGAGCCATTTACTAATTCGGCAGTTGGAGAGAGTTCCTGTGGCTCATGCATGAATAGTTCTGCCCAGTGTGTTTTACCTTATCACAGTTTTATGTGCAAAGGAGTCCTGGGGCAGAATGAAATATTGTCAACTCTCTTAGGCAAAATAATCAGGATACTTTAATTGCCAAGTTAAGACGGTCCGTGAATATGAGAGCATTGTAAAAACTGACGTTGGAGAGAATATAGACTATCTGGACCCTCTCCTGAATTTTAAGAACACTGTTCACATTTTGTAGAGTTGGGTGGAGGTTTATTTTGTCATTTCCATCAGGCAGACACATGCACATTGCCATGCAAATGGATTCAGAAAAACATTTTCCTTTACAGCTAAACTATTATAGCTGACTAATGAATTTTTTCTGCATGAAGATGATCTGAAAATGATGTACATCATGTTTCTCTGTGCCTCTAGGACATAAATTGTGCTTTTATGTAAACTGTAAGTGGTGCTTGGATTATTTACAGGTACATAGTTTTTCTTTCTAGCTCCAAGCTTATTGGGCTTTGTTTTAACATGTAAACTTCCATAATGGAACAGAAAGTGAGGTGCTTTGGTTCCAATTGTAGACTGCAAGTCTGTGGTGTATTCAGTGTTCATTCTTTTTGAGTTGCTGAATAATACAAGTAAAATTTACGTCACTCATAAGAAATTTTTGTAGTACCAAAAATGTGGCTGATTGCCTATAAAATTTACTGGTGTTTTAAAAGTTCTGTTCAGGTTTCAAACTTAACAGTGCATAAACCTGTAGTTACTAACCTAAATATATTTTGATTTTAACATAATGGAATTTATGGCATTTAGAAGATGATCTGTTGACTACTGGTTTTTCAAAGATTTCTTTATTCTTAATACATCACAGTAGAGGTTTACATTAGATGTACTTTCCATGACTTCAGAATTAGTGGTTGAGGTTTATCTGAATGATGAAGATGTATAAGATTAACCATAGCCAGTTAGTATGAAAGTTCATAACTAATATTTTCATAACTTTTAAACCTATGATAAAAGAAAAATGACACTTTTCTAAGCAGCAGAAAAACCCTTATCTTATAAATTCCTTTTAAGACTATGACCCACTATAATCTTGAAATTCTTTAAAATTTGTTCCAAGGAGAATTAGACTAAGAAATACATTTCAAAAATCAATTTCCTTAGCTGTTGGTTAAAAAAGAAAATAAATAGTCCAAAATAACATTAGTCTGATTTTCCTTTTGCACATCTATATGATAGCCTCAAATAAACTTTTTCTCAAATGTGGTCATCTCAAAACAAAGTGAATAATTCAAAAGGGCTAACATTCTCTCAGGACACACACCTTTGTCTAAGTGGCTGCACTAGTGCCTATAGTGACACACCCATGTTGAGTAACAGTTCCCTACAAATTCAGAGCACCTCCCATCTCTCTGCCCCCTCCCCCCTCATCTCTTCCCCTTGGTTTGGTCAGAGCTGCTTCCAAGCTTTCTGTGCCCCCATTTCTTCCCTCTAATATCATGTTTTCTTCACTGTCATTAGTCTCACCAGAATCATCTACGCTTTCCTTTCCCATCATCCCCAATATTTTTCTTGAGCTGCTATGTTCATGGGATACTGAATTTCCTAATTGTGCTACCTTAAGGGGAGAAAATATGCAGAAACTCAAGTGCCAGGGAGTTTACCTCACTGGTGTATGTTGAAACTGGTGTCTTTGACTCTGAGCCCTCAGGGCAGAGTTTCTTCATGGGCTTTGCTCAGTGCAAAACAAATAGTCACCTCTTAGTAATAAATGATAGATATAGTAACTAATGTCAATTCAGGATCACTTTGATTCCCTGTTCTTAACAGAGTTGCTGCCAGGCCCACAGTTGCTTCAGCAAAAATAGCTAAGAACTGTAGGTTAAACATCATATGTGTCTGGTACTAGAGGAACATTTTTAGAAAGGAAGAAGTGAAATATCTGCCTTTGAAGAATTAGATACTCAGATAAATAAATCTTGTGCAAAATGGAATCAAGGTCCGTAATTGTTACAAAAGAGTGACAGCCTTGGAAACCATCCCATTTGCTATTAAATAATAGAAATTTTTTTTAAATCAAAAGATTGGAACTTAACTCTTAAAATTTTGAAGCTGCTTCTGAGTATATCATCTTTCTGATACTGCAGCAACCTTACAGAATAGGCAAGGCTGGTTTCCCTATCTTAACCTCCCCATGTTATAGACAGGGAACCTGTGCATGAGCCTAGCCCCCATGCTGTCTCAACAGCACCACAGCCTCTGCCCAGCCATCAAGGAAGTTTAACTCTTTGAAGCATTTTGCACTGAGGCGTACATTGGGATCCTTAGGTTAGTGATAAATGATGACTGTAACATTTCTAGTCTCTGGAGTTTTTCTCACCTTCTGTTTCTCCAGTTCTCTTTTTCTCCCTTTCTCTTTTTGTAGTAAAGCATACCAAGAAAAAGCTCCATTCATATGCGTGGGGCATTCTCCTATTATCAGATTAAGAGCTGTGAGTAATTTTGTAATCTACCCTTCTATCAGAAAGCGCATTCTCAGATATCTCTTCAGCTGTGTTTAACAGTTTAGTATATTCCCCTTGGGATTTGTTTCAATAAAAACATCCAGTAAAATCTGACTACTTTGCTTTTCAAAGGACAAAATGAAGAATGTGTTTTTATAAGCTGTAAAATATAATTGAGAGAAAAATCACTCGTGTGGCATTTGTAACAGGAGGTGTGAGCACAGTGAAATTAAAAAAAAAAGTGAACTGGCTAATTGCATACCCAAGTATACATGTTTCTCCTGTGATTGTATAAATTTGTGCAAGTATGTTTATACAGGTTACTCCTGTTGTTTTAAATTTCTATGATAAATTATGTAGGTATAAGGCAAATAGAAATTATATAAAAGTTTATGAGCCATATAGATTATATAATGGTCCATAGGATTTGAAATGTATTTATTCTAATATAACAAAGGATTATTAGGAAATCTGGCCCAAGCAATTATGAAAAATGGTCAGAGAATCATAGGTTCTAGTGAAAGCCAGGTTCCTGTACTCTAAGAATGTGACTAAGTATCTAGGCATTCAGGATAATTTGTTATGCACCTATTAGGCATGATTCTAGACTCTGGCAATGCAGCAGAGAATAAAACAGACAAAAGTCTCTGGCCTTATGATGCTCTGTTCTATAATGAGGAAGGCAAACAGTAAATAAAAACACATAAATAAGATGTATGTGAAGTAATGAGAGCTATAAGGAAGCATAAAGTGGAAAGAGGAGTAGGGACTGTCAAGGCTAAGAGGGAATAATGGGCTGGTGACTGAAAAATTCAGTAGTGGGGTCAGAGAAGGCCTTAATTCAAAGGTAGCCTTTGAGCTAGAACCTGAAGGAGATGAAAGAATAAGGCAGAGCTTCTCCTTCGCATTCCTTAGGAGTGTCATTCTCATATTTTATCTCTGGAATTGTGCAATGCACAGCCTGCACAACTGTACGTGGAGTCCCTGGTCTTTTATGGGAAGTACCTGGACAGTGCCTGCCGTACTTCATTACAGTCTCTAAGGTGAAGATGAAGGAGAGGCCCACATCCCTTGGTTTGAGGGCAATGAAAGAAAAGAACCATGGTATTTTCTTGCATTTACCTGGTCCCATCCCCACACCCCATCCTTGATCAGGGAAATTGCTCCATTCAGACAACTTTCCTTCTTATTTTCTACACAATGACCCTGACCCAGTGGAATTTGTTGAGACTAATACCCATAGCTTTGTCACAGATCCCTTTCATAGTATAAATCTGGAGACAGCAGAGGAGGCAATTGCTGATGGTTTACAGCTTCTGTCTGCTGTGTACTTCTTTCTTGCCTTCTCTCTCTCTCCTTCCTTTTCCCTTTCCAGTGTTAAACCACTGTGTTGGATTTTCGTCTTCTTTTCTTTCTTCCCCCTATGCCTTGTCTATATCCTGTATGAAGATTTGCAAACAGGTAACCTAAATGAGTAAAACTAACCAAAAACTGGGACCAAAAACCTGCTCAGAAAAAGTCCTACCTAAGGGGGAGCAGCCACTGCTTGGCATCATCAGAGTTGCCGTGAGGCTCAGTGAGTGGCACGGGCCCATGTGGTGGTGTCTTTCAGCTTTTCAGAAGCTAGAAATCTCTCAATTTTAACATGTTGACTCAGCATCTTTAAAATTGTTTGAGCTAGAGAGACAAAATGTTTGCAGGCCAGATTTACAGTCTTGGCCACAACTATACCTGCCAAGTGGTCCCCTGTTTCACCCGCAGGTGCTGTTTAATTCAGCAGCATGCACAGCCAAAAAGCCCCAGGACTGCTTCTGAAAAGTATTTTATCTTTTAGAGTTCTCAGCCTTTTTTCCTGACTGGAAAATTAGCGACTAAAAAAAAAAAGATATTTTCTAATTCATCATCTTTCGGCACATACTTATTTTCCTAAATCCATCAACCCACATACTTTCTATCAAACTATGTATATTTCTAAACTATAAGAGTAATGTAGTCATTTCATTCTTAAACTGCAGCAATAATTTCCTGAAATCTAAATTCATCATAACTTTATATGTAGATTTCCTATTTCATTTCCAGGTTCTCATTCAGAATAAACTCTCTGTTTAGAATGCTGGTGCTTTCTCTGTTTTGTTTTGATTTTTAAGACCTGCCTGGACTTCACCAGTTGTTATTCCTCCACCACTGAAATTCAAAACGTGCACTGTGTTGGTTTTGAGTACCCTTTAAAAGGCATTAGATCAGTGTTGCAGTCTATTTTTCCAAAGGAATAAAAGCTCACAGGTTGTGCACTAACTTGTTTCCTTTAATCCTAAAAACTCGGTGAAATACCCAGGCTAGCGGCCTTCCGGAAAGCCATTGTGTTAGAACGGAAGATCATGTACTGTATTTCTTCCTACTATTTTAAATGCAAATATAATAATATGTCATGAAACAGTGCACATATTAAGATCAGTGGCCTTTTCCTGTTTTCAAATTATCTCTTGTTCTCTGATAGCTGGAAATCTGAACCTAGCACCTAGAATCTCAGGTCCAATTTTAAAGTTGTATGTAAAAAAAAAACATAATTGACTTGGAGGAATTAAAATGTACTCCAGTTGTTCGATAAGACCATGGATTGTTTCTGGTTTTTAATATTTTATTGAAAATATCAAAAAGAGCATTCAGAGCTAGAGACCTTTGAAGTAATGTAGTCTTCACAAATGAGAGAGGTGGAGTAAATTTGTTGAGCAGAAGGCAGGTTGTCTCCTTTGAGGCCTAATCCTGTGGAAAAGTAAAACCCAGCCAAGTTTTAGGTCCATAAGACAGCTCAAACTATCTTTAAAAATAAATTTTGGCTTTTTGGGGACTAATGTGTGTTTAGACCAACATTTTACCTCTTAAAATTTAAACCTAGGGGTCTTTTAAAGGAAATTTAATCCATGTGTTTTTGATTCACTAAATCCTAAATCATTACCCATAAACTGTATGTCTCTCTAAGCTCTTTGATGTCTAAGAAATCTTTGAAACCATGTAAGGCCCCTTTTGTTCCAGAAAAATAGGAAGTTGGTTTTTGTTAAGGGTTAGTAAACAGCATCTTCAAAAATCTGAGTTAGGTCTAAAATCCTGCAACCATAACAAAATGGATGTTTGAATGAGTACTAATGCATTTTTCTGATGCAATGTGAAAAATGTAAGTACTTTTAAGGACCTTGCTCACTATTGGTATTCCATTGTAATCCTTATTAACCCCAAGGAAATTATTTTGGAACAACTCCTCTTTCTATTATAATATAAAGTCCAAATGTTTATCATTTTATCCTGGCACACAGTAGGTACTCAGTAAATATTTTGTTAAATGTTAAATGAATGACTTCTTCTTCTGCCCAGAACCTTCCAGCTAATGTCAGTCTTTTTATTCAGTATCAGTATCCATCTGTCATGTCTTGGAATGAGATCTATTCTGAGTCAGTGACCTGGTTCAACAAATTTTAAAAATAAGCCATCTAACTAAATATATGACATTTATTGAAATTCATTCTGTACCATGACACAACAGCCTTGCAAAGAGTGCTGAAAATAGGAAGGAATTTCTAGGCTAATTTGATTAAATATTCAGTTGTTACCATATGCTTTCTGAAAATTGATTTTTTTCCCCTTTTACTGTTCCTGCCATCCTTCCTCCCACCTTGACATGCTTACTGATTGAAAGCTTCGCACAGAAAAGGGCAGGTCATTTGTATCTATAAGCAAGAGCAGCAAGTTCAAACAGGCTTGGAAAACATAATGATATAATCATAAGTTGCCATAATATAGGAGGGGAGAGAGGGGTACTCAACAATAATAGTGGTGTTGGGTTTTGTTCCAAATTACATAGATGACACATCTTTGAACTCTATTGTGTGGGGGAAAAAAACACCTTCTTACTGTAGTTAGATTTCCTGTTTGTGAGTGTGTATTTTGTGGTAACTAGACTTCCCATATAGACTTGAAATAAATATGTAGCTTTAAGTGCAATTGAAATCCACATGATTAGAGTACTGAAGGCTATGGAGACAGCAACTCCTCTCTAAAAGAAAGAAAGTAGTATTTAGAAGGCATAGAAGGCATGGTCATTGACATTTTCCTTGATATCATGTTGTGAATTTCTAACAACTCATCACATTTTGTCCCCAGAAAACCTTTCCTGATCAAAAGTATGTTGTTTCTTTATGACACTGAGGTGCCAGAATTTTTCAATTTTTTATATGTTGGTGGGAACAAAGAGGAAAATTGTGCTATTATGGTCTTGAAATGGAGGTTTTCTTAGGTGAATCTGAAAGTTTGCTGCTGCATACATATATTATCGTTAAAACTTGTTTTGAAATTTAATTGTAGATAGCACTGTATAAGGAGTAACTTATTTATGTAGTTTTCACATGCTTAATTTCAATTTCAGTGGTTGACCAAACCATCAGTAATAATTATATATCCATGTGTTTGTACACATTTACATTTAGAGAATTTTTTAAACTCTAATTAAAAGGTCTCACAGCTTGATAAATGAGCAGTCAAATGCCTCTGTACATTTGGAAAATGTACAGAGTATTCCAATGTATTTGTACATTTGGAAAAATGTAATTCAATTTAAGACATTTTTCTGATAACTCTCATGCTACAAGTATAGGAAGTAGATAATGAAGGAGAAGACCTGCAGGTTTTGCCAGGGTAATGGGTCAGCAAGGTTAAAGGAATGGAGAAGTGGGTGGATACGCTTAAGGGTCATGGATTTGGGTGCATTGCAAGTCATGAATAGAGTGTCCCATTAGGAATCAGGCTGCCACCTTCCAAATAGGAAAAAGGCTGGTCAAAACTGAGTGGGGAATCAAGGGAAGCTCACAGGAGAATGGTAGGCACATGATAAGCAAAGTCGAAGCCTCCTCCAACTCTGTCACAGGTGGTTTGATTCTGGGAGAAACTAGGCTATCATCTACCCATTTCTAAATCAGCCCTCTTAGTCTATCCTACCCTTAGCTACCAGTAAGAATAGCAGGAATATGTAGCAGAAAAAGAGGGACTTCTATTCTGAGTGTCAGAGGCATGTCCTATGCACTCTTTTAGCTACTCAAAAACACTGTAAATGAAATTCTGTGTTCTCAGAAGGAATCACAGTATTAAAAGAAAACCCCAGGGCTTCCCTGGTGGCGCAGTGGTTGAGAGTCCGCCTGCCGATGCAGGGGACGTGGGTTCGTGCCCCTGTCCGGGAGGATCCCACATGCCGCGGAGCGGCTGGGCCCGTGGGCCGTGGCCGCTGGGACTGCGCGTCCGGAGCCTGGGCTCCGCAGCGGGAGAGACCACAGCAGTGAGAGGCCCGCGTACCGCAAAAAAGAAAAGCCCAGCTTACAAATGTTTTATACCATTTTCATGACTAAAATTTTCTGGCATATCAGGGCATTATAATCCATTTGTTACTGTTGGGATCAAAAGTTATGGCCCTTAAAACAATATCAATAATTATTTTCCATTGGGATATCATCTGCAGTGTATGTATATTAGCTTTTCTTGGGGGTACTATCTTGAGACCATTTCTTTGGGTCTTGATTGTACAGAGTTCATGCTTTAGTGTGCGTAAGAATTGTACTTCTCATGTTCTAAACTTATACAGTAGTCTAAAGAGTTAAGGAAAGCTTATATCAGGGCCTGCCTTCACTTCCTGTCTTTTTGCTACTCTGAGAGTCTTAGGTGAGCAGCTGTCATCTGATTCTGGCCTCACATTCAGGCAGAATCCCTCCAGCTCCTGCTGAAGGGCACACTGTCCAAAGTGAGCTCGTGGCCTGACCACTCTCTAGTTAAGATAAAGACAGCAGACAAATAGAATCATTCAGGGCCTGTGTGAAACTTTGGACCTAAAATATTACCCTAGCTGTTTTTTTTTAACTGAGAGTAAAAGTGTACAGTAAAATATTTTAAGTTCTATTGAATTATATAAAGAAGCAATCAAAGCAAAGGTTGTTGACAGAAGAAGGCTTTCTCCTAACAGAAATGAATATGCATTTTGGACTTTTTAAAATTCACTTTCTGTCATGTCAAAATTAAGATACTTCTAAATGTATTTCAGTCTCACTAACACACATTTGGATTGTTCATTGAAATTTGTACGTCAAGGTCCAATGACTTTAAACATTCTTATAGTCTTCAAATAGCTTACCAAAAAGGTGTTCTTTAAATCACCAGAAAAGTGCAGATAAATCCCCAGACAGTTTCATTAATGACAATGAAAGGTGACAGCTCTTGAATCTATGTCATAACTTGATTAATTGCTTTCCAAATGTTATTAAAGATTCTAAATGAATAACAAGACTTGTATTTAGGATCAAGTCTCCCTCACAATACCTAAATGGGTTTTAATTTTCAGACTTAGATAATTATTATATCTGATTCATTTCTTTAACATCTTTAGACTGTTGGTCTTACTGAAAAGAGAACAGAGTATCTGTTTCAATATGTTTTTCTTTTCCCTGTTTTTCTGTTTTCTTTTCAGTATGTTTTTCTATTCCTTACAGATTTCAGTAATAATGGTTTTGAAATAAAAATAGTCAAATGCTGGCATTTCCTCTTAATAAACCTTCATAGATCTGATGAATTAATAAACATTACAAAGAATTCACTACAGAGGTTATGATTATGGGACCATTTAATCCCCAAATCTGCCATGCTGACTGTTTAGATACTCAATGAAAATGAGCATTGTGCATTAGGATAAGTATTATCTCAAGAGAACTTTATTCTTGTTTTGGTCATTGCCCATTTTGGCCAATTCATAGCACCTGCTTCTCTTACCAGCAAATCTGTTTACTTGTCTCTAGTCTCATTTTTACCCTTTCCCACCACAATGATTACAAACTTCCACTATTCCCTCAAGCTCTTGAATCTCATTGGCTCCCCTTCTTCTCAGTATAGTATCTTCCCTCATAGTTTAGAGAGCAAACAGAAGCCTGAATAGTTTCTATGTCACCCGTTATTACTTCTTTGCTTCTCTGTCAATTGATGAAATGGTCTTTTCAGCCTATGGTTTTGATCCCATTCTTCCCCACATCTTCCAACACCTTGCTCCATCTGTCCCACCTTCCCTACCAATCCCTCTCATCTTTAAAATCTCCATCGCCTTTTTTCATTCAGCCCTTACTCAACTTGCTGCTTCTAGAAAGAAACACACACCCTGAGAAGATCCTTAATATACAGTTACCTTAAGTATTCACTCCTATTTCTGCCTTATCCTTTAAATAAAGAATTCTTGAAAATCACTATCTCATTTTTTCTACTATCATTCATTCTTTAACTTATTCAACTCAAGCAGTCCCTTCCCCACTCCCAAGAAAATATCCTCACTCTAATCACTGGAAACCTCATTGCCAAATCTGACAGATACTTCTGTTATCCCACTTGACCCCTCTATGCAATTTGACGCTATACATCTTGCTTTTCCTTTCTTGAAATTTCTCAAGCTTCTGAAATACCACTCAAACCTTTCCTTCAGCCTTTAGATATAAAGTTTAGATTCTGGTCTTTAGGGTTCCATCTGAATCCCTCCTTTCTCTTACTGAACATGCCCATGGGTGATCTCATTTACCTCCATGACTTCAAATACACCAATGGACCAATGGTTCACCAATTGCTATCTCTAACTCCCTCTTCTCTCTAAACCACTGTGCCCATGTTGTTAGTCACCTTAAAGACACTGCCACTTGAATGACCAACAGACACTCAGTTATTAACTGAACTATTATTTTTGCCCAAAACTCTTCTCTGCCTACTTTCCTTACTTTTGTTTATTACACCCAAGGTAGACATTTTTTAGCCATCTTTGATTTCTCAGTCTCCTCAATGGTCAGTATTGATGTTGCATCATTGTCACATAAATTTCTAATCTAGTCCTCTCTTTCTGTTATATCCATATTGCCAGAGTTTTTATTCAGGATCATTCTTTCATGTATTAATTCATTCCATTATCTATTCTTCAACAAATTCTTACCAAGTGCCATGTAATGGCAGTATGCCAGGGGCTAAAGATGGAGCTTATAGTCTAGTGGGAAGTATGAATAAGTAAATTACAACACAACATTATAAAGTCTAGATAAGGCGGAGGCAGGTTTGATGTATGAGCACATGGGAGAGTTCCTAAACCCTTCCTAGAGGGCAAGAGAAGCATTGGAGAAGGCTTCCTAGAAGAAATGTTCCCTAAGATGAGACTTGAAGAGAGAGTAAGAGTTAACCAGGTGAAGGTGAGGGCAGAGGTGTTCCATGAAGAGGGATCTATGTGCTGAAACCCAGAGTGGAAGAACACATGGCTTGCTTCAACAACTCAAAGAAGGACAGGGTGGCTGGAGCCTAGATTTCTAGGGAGGAGATGGCAAGTGGCAAGGCTGGAGAATTAGGCAGAAGCCAAATCATGCATGGCTTTTAAGCTGTGCTAAGGAGTTGAACTGTTTTTAAACATAAAAATAACGTAATCAGATTGTCTTTTTAAAAAGATATCTCTATTACGTTGGGGAATGGATGATCAGGGACAAGAATGGAGAGGGAAGACCAGGTAGGAAGCTGTTGTAATAATCCAGGTAAGAAGTGATACTGCCCTGGGGATGGATGCAGGTGGACATATTTAAAAGACCTGTAGGTGGGAGTCAAGCATGATGTCTTGGAAATGTGGGAAATGTTTGGCACCAAGATAGGATATGGAATGGGAGAACAAGTTTCATGGGAGTAGACGGAGGTGCCAGACGGTATACCCAACTGCTCCTTCTTGGTCACCCTGCCCTCCCCAGCCTGGTGGCATCAGTGAGCCCTAGCATGCGGTTCTCCTCTCTTCATTCCCTACACTCCTTTCCTTGGTGGTTTCATCCAGCCTCATGGCTTTCATACCATTGATATGCAGACAACTTCCTAATTTAAACTCCAGGACTCAAATATCCAACTGCAAACTAAACATCTCCATTTAGATGTCTAAAAAGTATGTCAAACATGAACAAAACTACTGATCTTCACACATCTCTGCCAAACTTGCTCCACCCTCCAGTTCCTTTGTAACTGGCAGAACCATTCTCCCTGTTACAAAAGCCAAAATCCTTGGCATATTCTTGACTCCTTTTTTTCCTTACACACCTCATCTCCAAATCCATCTGCAAATCCTTTTAGCTGCGTTCAAAATATAACCAGAATTCAGCCACCTCTCATCACTTTTTCCTTCCTCTTGGCCTAGGCCACTGCCATCGTTTACCTACACTATTAACAGCAGCCTCCCAACTCCCAAACAGCCTCACTTCTCCATTTTAGCCCTATCCCAGCCCCCTGCCACCAGCAACCTCCCACACCCACTCAAGGTGATTCCATTCAAATATAATCATTCCCTTGCTCAACACTCTGCAGTGGCTTCATATTTCACTCCAATAAAGGCCAAGGTCTCACAGTGGCCTACAAGGCCCTGCCTGATCCGATTCTTTGTCTTCTCTGATCTCATCTTCTAATCACCGAGGTCCAGGCTTACTGGCCCCATTGCTGTGCTTCAGACACACCAGGCAGAGCTGTATTTAGAGGGCTAAGTCCTCCCTTCCTCTAACTCTTTACTTAAAAGGCAACTTCCAGTTTTTCTTTTTCTTTTTTTTAACTTCTTTATTGGAGTATAATTGCTTTGCAAGGTTGTTTCGGTGTCTGCTTTATAACAAAGTGAATCAGTTTTACATATACATATGTCCCCATGTCTGTTCCCTCTTGCGTCTCCCTCCCTCCCACCCTTCATATCCCACCCCTCTAGGTGGTCACAAAGCACCGAGCTGATCTCCCTGTGCTATGCGGCTGCTTCCCACTAGCTATCTATTTTACATTTGGTAATATATATAAGTCCATGCCACTCTCTCACTTCGTCTCAGCTTACCCTTCCCCTCCCTGTATCCTCAAGTCTATTCTCTAGTAGGTCTGCGTCTTTATGCCCGTCTTGCCCCTAGGTTCTTTATGACCGTTTTTTTTAGCTTCCATATATATGTGTTAGCATACGGTATTTGTTTTTCTCTTTCTGACCTACTTCACTCTGTATGACAGACTGTAGGTCCACCCACCTCACTACAAATAACTCAATTTCGTTTCTTTTTATGACTGAGTAATATTTCATTGTATATATCTGCCACATCTTCTTTATCCATTCCTCTGTTGATGGACACTTATGTTGCTTCCATGTCCTGGCTATTGTAAATAGAGCTGCAATGAACATTTTGGTACATGACTCTTTTTGAATTATGGTTTTCTCAGGGTATATGCCCAGTAGTGGGATTGCTGGTCGTATGGTAGTTCTATTTTTAAGGAACCTCCATACTGTTCTCCATATGGCTGTATCAATTTACATTCCGAACAACAGTGCAAGAGGGTTTCCTTTTCTCCACACCCTCTCCAGCATTTATTGTTTGTAGATTTTTTGATGATGGCCATTCTGACCGGTATAAGATGATATCTAATTGTAGTTTTGATTTGCATTTCTCTAATGATTAATGATGTTGAGTATTCTTTCCTGTGTTTGTTGCCAATCTGTATATCTTTGGAGAAATGTCTATTTAGGTCTTCTGCCCATTTTTGGATTGGGTTGTTTGTTGTTTTGATATTGAGCTACATGAGCTGCTTGTACATTTTGGAGATTAATCCTTTGTCAGTTGCTTCATTTGCAAATATTTTCTCCCATTCTGAGGGTTGTCTTTTCATCTTGTTTATGGTTTCATTTGCTATGCAAAAGCTTTTATGTTTCATTAGGTCCCATTTGTTTACTTTTCTTTTTATTTCCATTTCTCTAGGAGGTGGAGCAAAAAGGATCTTGCTGTGATGTATGTCATAGAGTGTTCTGCCTCTGTTTTCCTCTAAGAGTTTGATAGTGTCTGGCCTTACATTTAGGTCTCTAATCCATTTTGAGTTTATTTTTGTGTATGGTGTTAGGGAGTATTCTAATTTCATTCTTTTACATGTAGCTGTCCAGTTTTCCCAGCACCACTTATTGAAGAGGCTGTCTTTTCTCCACTGCATATTCTTGCCTCCTTTGTCAAAGATGAGGTGACCATATGTGCATGGGTTTATCTCTAGGCTTTTTATACTGTTCCATTGATCTATATTTCTGTTTTTGTGCCAGTACCATACTGTCTTGATTACTGTAGCTTTGTAGTATAGTCTGAAGTCAGGGAGCCTGATTCCTCCAGCTTCGTTTTTCTTTCTCAAGATTGCTTTGGCTATTCGGGGTCTTTTGTGTTTCCATACAAATTTTGAAATTTTTTGTTCTAGTTCTGTGAGAAATGCCAGTGGTAGTTTGATAGGGATTGCATTGAATCTATAGATTCATTTTCACAATGTTGATTCTTCCAATCCAAGAACATGGAATATCTCTCTATCTATTTGTATCATCTTTAATTTCTTTCATCAGTGTCTTATAATTTTCAGCATACAGGTCTCTTGTCTCCTTAGGTATGTTTATTCCTAGATATTGTATTCTTTTTGTTGCAGTGGTAAATGGGAGTGTTTTCTTAGTTTCTCTTTCAGATTTTTCATCATTAGTGTATAGGAATGCAAGAGATTTCTGTGCATTAATGTTGTATCCTGCTACTTTACCAAATGCATTGATTAGCTCTAGTAGTTTTCTGGTAGCATCTTTAGGATTCTCTATGTATAGTATCATGTCATCTGCAAACAGTGACAGGTTTACTTCTTCTTTTCCAATTTGGATTCCTTTTATTTCATTTTCTTCTCTGATTGCTGTGGCTAAAACTTCCAAAATTATGGTGAATAATAGTGGAGAGAGTGGGCAACGTTGTCTTGTTCCTGATCTTAGTGGAAATGGTTTCAGTTTTTCACCATTGAGGACAATGTTGGCTGTGGGTTTGCCATATATGGCCTTTATTATGTTGCGGAAAGTTCCTTCTCTGCCTACTTTCTGCAGGGTTTTTATCATAAATGGATGTTGAATTTTGTCCAAAGCTTTCTCTGCATCTATTGAGATGATCATATGTTTTTTCTCCTTCAATTTGTTAATATGGTGTATCACATTGACTGATTTGCCTACATTGAAGAATCCTTGCATTCCTGGGATAAAACCCACTTGATCATGGTGTATGATCCTTTTAATGTGCTGTTGGATTCTGTTTGCTAGTATTTTGTTGAGGATTTTTGCATCTATGTTCATCAGTGATACTGGCCTGTAGTTTTCTTTCTTTGTGACATCTTTGTCTGGTTTTGGTATCAGGGTGATGGTGGCCTCGTAGAATGAGTTTGGGAGTGTTTCTCCCTCTGCTATATCTTGGAAGAGTTTGAGAAGATAGGTGTTAGCTCTTCTCTAAATGTTTGATAGGGTTTGGCTGTGAAGCCATCTGGTCCTGGGCTTCTAATTTGTTGGAAGATTTTTAATCACAGTTTCAATTTCAGTGCTTTTGATTGGTCTGTTCATATTTTCTATTTCTTCCTGGTTCAGTCTCAGATGGTTGTGAATTTCTAAGAATTTGTGCATTTCTTCCAGGTTGTCCATTTTATTGGCATAGAGTTGCTTGTAGTAATCTCTCATGATCCTTTGTATTTCGGCAGTGTCAGTTGTTACTTATCCTTTTTCATTTCTAATTCTGTTGATTTGAGTCTTCTCCCTTTTTTTCCTGATGAGTCTGGCTAATGGTTTATCAATTTTGTTTTTCTTCTCAAAGAACCAGCTTTTAGTTTTATTGATCTTTGCTATCGTTTTCTTCATTTCTTTTTCATTTATTTCTGACCTGATCTTTATGATTTCTTTCCTTCTGTTAACTTTGGGGTTTTTTGTTCTTCTTTCTATAATTGCTTTTGGTGTAAGGTTAGGTTGTTTATTTGAGATGTTTCTTGTTTCTTAAGGTAGGATTGTATTGCTATAAACTTCCCTCTTAGAACTGCTTTTGCTGCATCCCATAGGTTTTGGGTCATCCTGTTTTCCTTGTCATTTTCTCTAGGTATTTTTTGATTTCTTCAGTGATCTCTTGGTTATTAAGTAGTGTATTGTTTAGCCTCCATGTGTTTGTATTTTTTACAGATTTTTTCCTGTAATTGATATCTAGTCTCATAGCGTTGTGGTTGGAAAAGATACTTGATACGATTTCAATTTTCTTAAATTTACCAGGGCTTGATTTGTGACCCAGGATATGATCTATCCTGGAGAATGTTCCATGAGCACTTGAGAAGAATGTGTATTCTTTTGTTTTTGGATGGAATGTGCTATAAATATCAATTAAGTCCATCTTGTTTATTGTATCATTTAAAACTTGTGTTTCCTTATTTATTTTCATTTTGGATGATCTGTCCATTGGTGAAAGTAGGGTGTTAAAGTCCCCTACTATACTTGTGTTACTGTCGATTTCTCCTTTTATGGCTGTTAGTATTTGCCTTGTGTATTGTGGTGCTCCTATGTTGGGTGCATAAATATTTACAATTGTTATATCTTCTTCTTGGATTGATCCCTTGATCATTATGTAATGTCCTTCTTTGTCTCTTGTAATAGTCTCTGTTTTAAAGTCTATTTTGTCTGACATAAGAATTGCTACTCCAGCTTTCTTTTGATTTCCATTTGCATGGAATATCTTTTTCCATCCCTTCACTTTCAGTCTGTATGTGTCCCTAGGTCTGAAGTGGGTCTCTTGTAGACAGCATATATATGGGTCTTGTTTATGTATCCATTCAGCCAGTCTATGTCTTTTGTTTGGACCATTTAATCCATTTACATTTAAGGTAATTATCGATATGTATATTCTTATTACCATTTTATTAATTGTTTTGGGTTTGTTATTGTAGGTCTTTTCCTTCTGTTGTGTTTTCTGCCTAGAGAGGTTCCTTTAGCATTTGTTGTAAAGCTGGTTTGGTGGTGTTGAATTCTCTTAGCTTTTGCTTGTCTGTAAAGGTTTTAATTTCTCCATCAAATCTGAATGAGATCCTTTCTGGGTAGAGTAATCTTGGCTGTAGGTTTTTCTCCTTCATCACTTTAAATATGTACTGCCACTCCCTTCTGGCTTGCAGAATTTCTGCTGAAAGATCAGCTGTTAACTTTATGGGGATTCCCTTGTGTGTTATTTGTTTTTGCCTTGCTGCTTTTAATATTTTTTCTTTGTATTTAATTTTTGATAGTTTGGTTAATATGTGTCTTGGTGTGTTTCTCCTTGGATGTATGCTGTATGGGACTCTCTGTGCTTCCTGGACTTGATTAACTATCATTTCCTTTCCCATATTAGGGATGTTTTCAACTATAATCTCTTCCAATATTTTGTCAGTCCCTTTCTTTTTCTCTTTTTCTTCTGGGACCCCTATAATTCGAATGCTGGTGCATTTAATGTTGTCCCAGAGGTCTCTGAGACTGTCCTGAATTCTTTTCATTCTTTTTTCTTTATTCTGCTCTGCACTAGTTATTTCCATTATTTTATCTTCCAGGTCACTTATCCATTCTTCTGCCTCAGTTATTCTGCTATTGATCCCTTCTAGAGAATTTTTAATTTCATTTATTTTGTTGTTCATCACTGTTTGTTTGCTATTTAGTTCTTCTAGGTCCTTGTTAAACGTTTCTTGTATTTTCTCCATTCTATTTCCAAGATTTTGGATCATCTTTACTATCATTATTCTGAATTCTTTTACAGGTAGACTGCCTAGTTCCTCTTCATTTGTTAGGTCTGGTGGGTTTTTATCTTGCTCCTTCATCTGCTGTGTTTCTCTGTCTTCTCATTTTGCTTAACTTACTGTGTTTGGGGTCTCCTTTTTGCAGCCTGCAGGTTCGTAGTTCGTGTTGTTTTTGGTGTCTGTCCCCAGTGGCTAAGGTTGGTTCAGTGGGTTGTGTAGGCTTCCTGGTGGAGGGGACTAGTGCCTGTGTTGTGGTGGATGAGGCTGGATCTTGTCTTTCTGGTGGGCAGGTCCACATCTGCTGGTGTGTTTTGGGGTATCTGTGGCCTTATGATTTTATGCTGCCTCTCTGCTAATGGATGAGGTTGTGTTCCTGTCTTGCTAATTGTTTGGCACAGGGTGTCCAGCACTGTAGCTTGCTGGTCGTTGAGTGGAGCTGGGTGTTGGTGTTGAGATGGAGATCTCTGGGAGAGCTTTTGCTGTTTGATATTACTTGGAGCTGGGAGGTCTCTTGTGGACCAGTGTCCTGAACTTGGCTCTCCCACCTCAGAGGCACAGCCCTGACGCCTGGCTGGAGCGCCAAGAGCCTGTCATCCACACGGCTCAGAATAAAAGGGAGGAAAAAAAAGAAAGAAACAAAGTAGAATATAAAGTAAAATAAAATAATGTTATTAAAATAAAAAGTATTAAAAAAATGTTTTAAGTAATAAAAAAAAAGAAAGAGGAGAGCAACCAAACCAACAAAGAAATCCACCAATGATAACAAGTGCCAAAAACTATACTAAAAACAAACAAACAAAAAAAGCAGACAGACAGAACCCTAGGGCAAATGTTAAAAGCAAAGCTATACAGACAAAATCACACACAGAAGCATACACATACTCACAAAAAGAGGAAAAGGAAAAAAAACAAAACAAAACAAAACAAAAAAAAAATATATATATATATCGTTGCTCCCAAAGTCCACCACCTCAATTTGGGATGACTCGTTGTCTATTCAGGTATTCCACAGATGCAGGGTACATCAACTTGTTTGTGGAGATTTAATCCGCTGCTCCTGAGGCTACTGGGAGAAATTTCCCTTTCTCTTCTTTGTTCGCACAGCTCCTGGGGTTCAGCTTTGGATTTGGACCCGCCCTCTGCATGTAGGTCACCTGAGGGTATCTGTTCTTCCCTCAGACAGGACGGGGTTAAAGGAGCAGCTGATTCTGGGTCTCTGGCTCACTCAAGCCAGGGGGAGGGAGGGGTACGGATGCGGGGCGAGCCTGCGGTGGCAGAGGCAGAGGTGACATTGCACCAGCCTGAGGCGCACCGTGCGTTCTCCCGGGGAAGTTGTCCCTGGATCACGGGACCCTGGCAGTGGCGGGCTGCACAGGCTCCCGGGAGGGGAGGTGTGACCTGTGCTTGCACACAGGTTTCTTGGTGGCGGCGGCAGCAGCCTTAGTGTCTCATGCCCTTCTCTGGGGTCTGCGCTGATAGCCGCGGCTCGCGCCCTTGTCTGGAGCTCCTTAACGCGGTGCTCTTAATCCCCTCTCCTCGTGCACCAGGAGACAAAGAGGCAAGAAAAAGTCTCTTGCCTCTTCGGCAGGTCCAGACTTTATCCCGGACTCCCTCCCGGCTAGCCGTGGCGCACTAGCCCCCTTAAGGATGTGTTCATGCAGCCTCCCCCAGTCCTCTCCCTGAGATCTGACCTCCGAAGCCCGAGCCTCAGCTCCCAGCCCCCGCCCACCCCGGCGGGTGAGCAGACAAGCCTCTCGGACTGGTGAGTGCTGGTCGGCACTGACCCTCTGTGCGGGAATCTCTCCGCTTTGCCCTCCGCACTCCTGTTGCTGCGCTCTCCTCCGTGGCGCCGAAGTCCCCCTCAGCCACCCGCAGTCTCTGCCCGCCCGCGAAGGGGCTTCCTAGTGTGTGGAAACCTTTCCTCCTTCCCAGCTCCCTCCCAGAGGTTCAGGTCCCATCCCTATTCTTTTGTATCTGTTTATTCTTTTTCTTTTGCCCTACCCAGGTACGTGGGGAGTTTCTTGCCTTTTGGGAGGTCTGAGGTCTTCTGCCAGCGTTCAGTAGGTGTTCTGTAGGAGTTGTTCCACATGTAGATGTATTTCTGATGTTTTTGTGGGGAGGAAGGTGATCTCCATGTCTTACTCTTCCACCATCTTGAAGCTCCTCCCCCTTCCCAGTTTTTCAAAGTTACAGACCTCTTCTACCACCTCCCCTCCAGGCACTCTTGATCCCCCAATGCTGCTTTTTTTTTTTTTTTTTTTTTTGCCTGTAACACTCATCACCTTCTTTTTTTTCACATTCTGAAACTTCTTTATTTGTTGAGGACAGTTAACAAATAGAATAAATACTTTTCACATGGAGCCCTGCATTTTTTCCAACATTTATTTATCAACTTCTAATATATTACAGGATTGACTTAATTGTTTTATGTATTTGTTGTCTGGAGCACCTGCTACAGAGTAAGTTCCACAACAGCAGGAATGTTTGTTTTGTTTACTGGTGTAGCCCCAAGCACCTTGCACATATTAGCTCCTCAATAAATATTTGTCAAATTTAGTCTTGAATAGCTGTTGAACATACAAAATTGATGCTTGAGAGATGGATTTCTGGACTCTCTGGAGCTAAAGAGGTGAGGATGCAGATCTGGGAGTCTTCACTCTATTGTAAGTCTTCATCCTCTAGTGCCTGGAAGATTCAGTGACCTTCCGTTATGTCTTCTGGCCTGTAGCTCCTTTCCCCTCCAGTCCACTCACCACACTGTCACCAAAGTTGTCTAATATATAGTTATAAGTATTCTGGTTTCCGTGTCCTGATTAAAACCTCCCAGGGACTCTCCACTACTGAAAGAGTACAGGCCCCTCAATAGGATGCATAAGACTTTCTGTGATATGCCGCAGCCTAACCTTCCGGCTTCATCCACACCCAGCCCAGCCCACATAGCCTCTGTGCCTGTTACAGCTTCCTGACCAGCCCTGCATATTCTCCCCAAGGTGCCTGCATGTATGGTCTCTCAGTCCAGAGTGTCTGTCCCGTCTCCACTGTGCCTGAGCAACTCCAGCTTATCCTGCAAGTAATATCTTCACTCTAGGATACTACTTGGCCCTGCCTCTGTCTGCTGTAGTTAGCTCTCCTTCCCTGTATTCCTCCAGAGATGTGCACCCATCTGGAGTTCACAACTAGAGGGCAATGTGCCAGGAGGCTGGGACTGCCAACCAGTGGGCAGCACCTATATGGTTAAAAAGTTTTTTAATGCCTTGCTCTCTTTTCTCTCTTTCTCTCCCTCAAACACACACACACACACACACACACACACCCTGGATTATTTTTCCTTGAATTGATCCATTATATAAATGCAATCCTGAGCACAGTTGTTTTTAAGTTGTCCTAACCTTTTAGTTTATCGATTTTTCAAGGATCCAGAGTTTTAGATATTGGATTCTGTACTTATTTTTCTGTACTGTTCTGTTTTTATGAGGATAGCTTTGCTTGGTGTTCTTTATTCATTTTAAATTATTTAAGATTTTTGTAGAAAGTTTTATTTGGTTCTTTTTTTCTCTGATTACATATTGATCTCAATGTCGTGATATTTATGTGCTTTTAATTTTTCTCTCAACACTGTTAGAATTGCATTATGTTCACCCAAGGAATCCACATCTATACAAAATATGGCCAGTTTTGTTATTTTTTCCATTCATACTATTTTCATGATTTCTAAAAGTTTTTTTTTTTCTACTTTGCTTGAAAAGAAAACATCATATACTGACAAAATTCACCTTGAAAAGGGTCCCTAGTTCACTTCACTGCCAGAGAGTCTACTAGTTAACTTTGATTTCCAAGAAAAGTTCTCAGATGTGAGCAAAATAAAATTCAGCCACACCCTAAGAGCTAGGTGCAAATAGTGTTAGAGGAGAATGCCCCCCTTGCTTGACCACTCCATATTTCAGGGTCACAGCCTGCCCTTTGGCATCCTCATGTGTCTCCTCTTTTTCTCTCTTTCCCTGGATGCTGATTTCTCTTTCTTTACGTGACAGCGGCCATGACACGAATGGGGTCCACTAACCACCAGCATTCCTCTGCAGCCATTTGATTTCTGCTTTGGGTAACACCAGAGGAGATTGATCAGTTATATAAACTCAATCCTGAGCACAGTTCTTCCCATTTGGAATGCACCGTGCCTTATGCCGAGGACATTTTCAAACACTGAGGGAGGGAAATGTCGGATTTATTAATGAGTGATGTACTGGCTTCCTCTCTGTGTCTCCCTTTTGTGGTTCACATTCTGACCATTCAGTCAGGTTTATCCTGTTCAAACCCTGTATTTGAATGCAACTGGAAGAGGTTGCTATGCTTTTTTTCATTTTTATTTTAATTTGTGTAGTTAGAAAAATGTTTCTCAAATGTGATTTGTGGATTCATGTTATTCAGGGTTCCTGGATTAATTGAACAAAATCTGGTAGCACTTCTACACGATCTGAATTATAAAATTACATCTATCCATTAGGCTGAAAAATATTTTAAAATAGTTTTATAGGATTTCAAGAATCTTAGCACTTTCTTAACATTGAAAGTTCAATCTTCACATTTTCAAGGGCAGTGAAACATTCTTATCTGACCTACGGCTTATTAATGGAACAAAAGCCTGTCCATCAATCAAGACTGACAGTTCAATGTATTTTCTGAACAGGACTTCTTACAATATGCACAATGATAAAACAAATGTCCATTTATTCTTATTTCCCAGAAGTTGAATACTTTCAGCCATTCTTAAAAGGACAAAGATATTTACTAACAGATTATGACTGTGTGAGGGATAATGTTGAGAATATAATGGAATTCTGTTGTTTTTATCTTTACTGTTACCATATCAGAGTTGGACAATTATCTTGATCATGTTTGACAACTAGAAAATGCATGTTGGCTTTTTCTTGTGCTATGATTCAGTCATTTTCAACTTTTAAAATGTTTATTGGAAGAAGGGATACAATACTAGATAAGAATCTGAATAAGAGCACTATTTAGGTATCTATCAAAGAAGCAACATTTGTATAATAATCAAGAGTAATTGTTTAGAGGAGCTGCTAAAACAATATTTATAACACATGAAAATTATTTTTGTACCATGTTTAACTTGTTTTCTCCTATAGTGACCTATATATGAATTTTAATAAGCTTTTTATTATAAATAAAGTATACATATTAATATAGGAATACTTTTTCTGTTTCAGAAATTAATGTCAGTGATAGGTTGCCGTATACACTATAACTTTTCTCTACAAGCACACAAATGTTTTCCTTGATTTTTAGTAGAAAAAAAAATCTTCCTTTTACATAGTTGTACCTTCACATGATATTTAAAACCATCTGTTAGGAACAGGTTACCCTGATAATCACTTTGAAAACAGCATGTTTTAGACACACAGCATCAAAACAGCAACAACAACAACAACAAAAACATATGCAGTTTTGCAACATACATGTGCTACAAAAACCTTAAAAATACAGTTCTACTCCAACAGATAAATAGGTTTGGCCAAAATATTTTCAATCTAAGTTCTGTTAGTAAAAAGGGTGATTATTCCCTTATTTTTCTCCATTTGCTTACAACTCATAATGTCATATAATATACATTCATTGGACATATTTATACTAAAAAAATTACTCATTGTTTATCTGAAATTCAAATTTAACTAAGCATCCTATATATTCATTTCCTAAACCTCAGTGGGGGCATGGGTTTGCTCTTCTTTAAAGAGGTAAAGTAATGGTTCCTTATGTGTTGTTCTTCGTTAGTGTGGAAGGCCCTTACCATGTCTTGGAGGACAATTTTTTTTTTAACTTTATTTTTTTTAACATCTTTATTGGAGTATAATTGCTTTACAATGGTGTATTAGTTTCTGCTTTATAACAAAGTGAATCAGCTATACATACACATATATCCCCATATCTCTTGGAGGATAATTTAAGAAGGACTTCAGGAACTTGAAACAGCTTTAGAGGAAAACCACAAGATGGCCAAAGCGTGGAAAAATAAGAAATAACACTATTTAAACTGTAGATGAGAGGGCCAAGGTGATGAAATAGCAAGTATTTGGAGTGGGCTCACATAGTGGACTGTGCCAAGTTCCTCATTTTTGATGAAGGTACGCAGAAACTGGCTAAGACACAACTTAGGAGGGTAAGCATAATAGCTACATTTATTGGATGCCAGTGTATGCTGCATAATTGAATGCCAGTGTCTCATAATTCATCTCTAACCCTCCTGGCCAACCCACAGATGTGTACCATTATTATCCCCATGTTTTAGATGAAGAAACTGACACTCAGAGTCAGAAGGTATGTAAATGGTAAAGCCCAGATTCACATCACATCAGAGTGTGATGACACCAAGGCCCATACTCTCTCCACTACACCCACCTGTTCTCCAGAAGGCTTATGAGTTATTGGGAACAATGTTGTTAAGCAAACTAGTCTGTAAATATTAGGCATAAGATTAACTCATGGGAATTTTGAATCATTTAAATGTGGTCATATAAATGAGCAGTTGTGTGGGCTGAAAAACCCTGAAGACTTCTTCTGTCCTTTTGACTTACTGTTAGAAATCATTGTCAAGGTAGTGTCTGGCTACAGTAGAAGGGATTTTTGACATGTATTGTTTTACCTTTCTAAAGTCAGCTTAGGTTTTTTTGTGTTTTTTGCGGTACGCGGGCCTCTCACTGTTGTGGCCTCTCCCGTTGCGGAGCACAGGCTCCGGACACGCAGGCTCAGCGGCCATGGCTCACGGGCCCAGCCGCTCCGCAGCATGTGGGATCTTCCCAGACCAGGGCACGAACCCGTGTCCCCTGCATCGGCAGGCGGACTCTCAACCACTGTGCCACCAGGGAAGCCCAGCTTAGGTTTTTTGATGATAATAACACTAAGTGTTAAAGCTTTAGGCCTAGGAATCAAATGTTGAACAAGGCATGTTTTAAAATTTGCTTTCTCGACAGCCCAGTAGATCTGTCACTTTTCAATTTAGGCTACATATTTAGATTTTTAGCATTTATCTTGCTATCTTCAAATCCACAGACTGTATACTTTTTGAGGGTAGAAACTCTCAGTATTTAGACAAGGGCATGGTATGCAATGGGAGCTCACAAATATTTGATTAATATTATGTGATATAATATGACTTCATAAGCAGTGAGTGTTTATAAATACAGTATTTTAAATGTCATCAGGAATCTCCTATTGGGATCTTCTTTCCTTGGCTTTGTTTTTATGGGCCTACTTTTCAAATTAATGGAAATAATATGAATGTAGAAAGGGCTAAGAATTTTCCTTAGTATTTCACTCTGGCAAGTCCTCCTGGAGAATTTAGCCATGACTGTTTTTATGACTGCAGTTTCCTTAATACGGGGCCTCGGCCATTTTCCATCATCATAAATCCCTTATACACTTATAAGCAGGATTGAAATGTTTTCTAGTTTTTATATTTTGACTCTTCACTTAGATACATTATTTCTATCTTGAGATTATGTTAAGTAAATATTGTAGAAGAATTTGAAACTATAGAGCAGAAAAAAGCTAGTGTAGCACCTCAGAAATTTTAACTAGTAGATATATCTCCAAATGCAAAGTGAAATATTTAAAGAAATTATTCAAGTAAATAAACTGTCTTTGCCAATTACTTGAATGTTTTATATAAAGTTGCTTTTTTGCACTTGACTTTGTGTTTGAATTCACAAGTTTGTAGAATCTTCGAGTGGACGTTGTTTAGTCAGGACTTTCAGGCACAAGGAATAAAAGAATCACAATAAGGGGCTTCCCTAGTGGAGCAGTGGTTAAGCATCCACCTGCCAATGCAGGGGACACAGGTTCGAGCCCTGGCCCGGGAAGATCCCACATGCTGCAGAGCAGCTAAGCCCGTGCACCACAACTACTGAGCCTGCGCTCTAGACCCCGTGAGCCACAACTACTGAGCCCACGTGCTGCAACTACTGAAGCCCTCAGTCCTAGAGCCCGTGCTCCACAACAAAGAGAAGCCACCGCAATGAGAGGCCTGCGCACCACAACGAAGAGTAGCCCCCCCGCTCGCCGCAACTAGAGAAAGCCCGCGTGCAGCAACAAAGACCCAAAGCAGCCAAAAATAAATTAATTAACTAATTTTAAAAAATCACAATGAAACTGCTGATGGAAAAAAGAAAGAGAAAGAAAGGAGGAAAGGAAAAATGTACTGGTTCTCATTAGCTGAAGACATGGTGGATGCAGATGCTTACACAGTAGCATTAGTGGCCTTTCTTCATGTCCAGGATCCCCTGCCTCTTGGGTCAGTTTCATGCTCAGGCAGGCTTTCTCCACACAGTGACAAAGATGGTCATCAGACAGTACAAGTTAATATCATTCTCAGTGCTAGTGATTTTTGAGGGAGAGAGGTCCCCTCCCAGTATCTATATTAAACCCCAAAAGACCCTGGTTCGCCTTGATTTAGTCACATGCTCACCCCTGTCCAAGCTCTGGGTCAAAGGAATAGAATTCACTAAAAGGCCAGCCTGGTTTGCAAGCTCACTTTGTGGGGAAGAGATAAGCCAGGTGGTTGACAGCCCCATTAGATAGGGGAGAGTTTTCAAAAGAGTTGCCAGTAGTAGAGCAGGGGCTGGGCAGGTAAATGCAGAAAAAGTTTTCAAAATATTGTGCCTTTAGAACAAAAATCTTTTCCAGGAAATGCAAATAATTTGAAACAGCTCAAATAAGCATCATACTTAAAAAAATTAGAAATACACTTGTAAGAACTAGCTTGCATGTTTATCATATTTTAGATAATATTTTATCCTCTTTGAATCTCAGTTTTGTCATGAAAGCATGGGAGTTTCCCCTGACAGGTTACCCTGAAAACATGGGAGTAATGCTTACCTTCTAAGAAAACGTTCACATTAGAAGAGGTGATGTAGTTGATGGCATCTTGTAAGCTATAAAGTACTACCTATATATATATAGTTATAAAATATTATGATTTCTAAGAAAAATCAGTTCCTAAGGAAAGCAGAGTTACCTGTGTCAAAGTTTTGGAAGTCCCTCTCTTTTAAAAACCTATTCCATGACACCTGTTGTGTTTTTTCATGAGCCATCAGTACTTGCTTACAACACAGGTATATGCTTTGAGACAGGTTTTTGTTGATGAGGGCAATGATGGTGACAGTAGTAGTGGTGATAGGCACAGGTAGTTACTCAATAACTCTTAGAGAACTAACTGTATTTCTAGATTTCTAGGGCATGAAAAGCCCAATGTAAGCTAGTTAAATGAGAAAACTAGAGGTAGATAGATGGCAGACAGAGTTGAGTATGTGGTCTTACCATTAGGTTAAGCTGGTATTTGTAGCTAATAGAGCAGCCCTCTTTAAAGGAAATACCCCTAAATACCAATAGCTTAATGACCAAGGTGCCACTGAGATAATCACTCCCAGGAAATGTTTTGCCAGTGAGTTTATGTTAACTATCAACTGAAAAGAAATACGGAAATGTTTTATGAGTGATTCAGTTTCACCTGCTATATGCATGACATTTTAAGAGAATGAATTAGTCAGTCTGTTTGAATCATCTTTACGTGTTCCTTCTAGTAAGGAACTCAAAGTTGGTTAAATGGCCAGTGCTGTTTCAGAAAGAAAGAAAAAACAAACAGTAAAAAGACATTTTATATTGAAAGCCTGATCCAAGCACATCACAGGAATAAATGTATCAAGGCAAAAATACATAAAAGATGAAAGTAGTTCTGGAGTCACTCCCAATATAAATATTAAAATTGCTCACACAGCCTGATCTGGCAGATGATATAGATAGAGAAGAGAGAGCAATATATGCCAGTTTAATGGCATTGGAGTAAAACGTAGAAAAACAATCTCAGAGTTGAAAATTATTGGAGTTGGAAAATACTTCAGCGTTCATTGGTTCAACCCAGGGGTATGCTTGTAAGTATTTAATAACCATCCCTCCAGGGGGGAAATAAGCCCTGATTTTTAGTGTTTGCCAACTTCTATGGGGTAAATACTCCCACCAAGGCTGATTTCAAGCAACCAAGATGAGGTCACTGAACACGAGTTGGGAAGAGATGCGTACACTAAGCCATCATTAGCTGGTTCCAGGGGCCTCCAGCACACAACTTGTTCAACACTGTAATTTTACAAATAAGAAAGCAGCTAAGGCCAAAGGAGTTGGGTGACTGGCTTTGGGTCATACAACCATTTAGCTGTACTGCCACAACCAAAACTCAGGTTTCCACCCCACTCGCCCGCCATGCTGAGCTTCAGTATTGGGAATGCATTGTGAGGAAAGGACTATGACTGATTGATTAGTAAACTTGCCTGACTCCCTTAGCCTGGATAAGTTCCCCTTGAGGGGCTCCCATAGACATTTCCACGTTGAGTTTAAACTGTAGTCCGTTTGTCTGCCTCTTCATCTCACAATTAGAAAGTTTTTTATTTATTTTCATATCTTCTGCACAGTATCTCAAACACAGTACATGCTCAAAAACTATTTGTTGAGGGCATGAACAAGCAATAATAGAGAATATTTATTGTGCCAAGCACTGCTCCTAGTGGTTTATGTTCATTAACTCATTGAATCCTCAGAGTAACCATCATAAGTGAGACAGGTACTATAATCACTCCGATATTTCAAATGAGAAAATAAATGCTCAGAAAAATTTACCGAAGGTCACACAGACAGTGAATGGATTCAAACCCTGCAGTCTGTCTCCAGAGCCTGTGCACTTGATCACTCAGCTGTCACTCAGTTAACTGGCAGTGTCATCAGTGTGCATAGCTCAGCAACAGATATTTCCCAAAGTGTTCCTCCATTCCTCGTGAGGGACACAAACATTTCCTGGAGAAGATCTAATCTGACCAACACACACCATTGTTAACGGGGAAGGGCCTCAGTTAATTGGAATGATTAATAAAACAGGATGTTTAAGTTTTCTCGTTATCTGAGGATTAAATAGAACCCATATTTTAATTAAAAATTCTGTTGTTGACAGTGGGCCCTAGTCCTATATTTTTGCTTTAATAAAAAAATTTTTTTAATTAACATTTTTTTGATTTCTCAACCTGAAAAATGGCGTCACCATTTGCTATCAAGAGAATATGAAGAAAGTATAGGAGACTGGGTTACTAACTCCAGGGTTATTCTGCAGGGTTTTTTCCTTAAATAGAAAAAATTTTTCTCCTTCCCTACTGGTTTTCTTATAATTTGCCATCTCATCAAATGAGATAACAGTTTGTACATTTTCTTGGATTCTAGTTGATTGAGGTTTAGTACCATGAAAGACATGTACGAACCTTCAGATAGGAAACTTATTTTTTAAACATAATACCTCAGATTTTTTTTTTTTTTAAGATCATGTTGAAGGTTCCCTCAAAAAGCCTAGAAGAAAAAAGTCATTCTCACTCCACACTGCATTCATGGGCATCAACTAAGATGCAAATTGGTTGTAATGCTTTTTTTTCTTTTGACAATGATAGTTTGTTTATTTTCTTCCCGTATTATTTTTCCTAGAGAAAATACAGTGATAAATTATGTACTAGGCTAATGTCCCCAATTTCAGAAGATACACTGATAGCATTTTGAGAAGTGCATTTAATTTTTCTGCATAATGTATTCTAGAAGGTTTAGACACATATTTGTAGTTTGTAGTTTGTATTTGTCTTGTAATAGAACAACTTGTCCCAAATCCTTTTCTTCTACTCCTTGTTATTCCCCCTACCAGTGCCAAAACTTTTCTAGTATACTTTAAAATAGTGAGACTTACATTCAAAAACAGCAAGTTTATGCATATATATATACATATATATGCACATATGTAACAATCATATAGTTATACATGTTTAAGTGTGTATACACACACACATGTATACACTATGTAACAAACAAAGTGCTTTCAAGGATAAGATCTCTTTTTGATACTTAAAGCAGTCATGTGAGGCTATTGGACCCTGGGAATCAGAGGTGAATGAATTGCCTAAAGTCATACAGCTAGAGAGGGAAAGGGCCAGAACCAGAGCTCTGTCTAACTTCTGCTCCAGTGCACTCTCCCTCTTAGCTCAGGAAGCTGCTCCAGTGTTAGTGAAGCATTCAACATCCTGGACAGATTCCTGTCAGTCAGACATGGGATTGAATCTGGTTCTGTGTGACTTTTGGCAAGTTTGCTCATCTAGAAATGGAGAATAATAATACTTCCTACTTCACAGGGTGTTTACAAAGAGTATATCAGAGGGTTTAGCAGAATGCCTGGCACGTGGTAAACACTCGTATACAAGTTATTGTTATTTTTATTATATGGTTTATACCTTACTGAAGCTCTGCTTTGCCCTCCGGTCCAACTATAATTTTGTAGCCTATATCCTCAATCAGATGTCTTCATTTGGATCCTTAAAATCATTGTGTCCTTGACCTTCTTTCTTGGGTTTCTTCCATATCTCATGAATGTGAAGAGGAAGTCATATACATTGTGTCTTCAGGAAGCCCTCAGAGCTACTATACAATCCTTTCTTTCTTGCTGACCTCAGTTTGCATACCCTGCTGTAGATATTCTAAACCTCCTCCTTTACCCTGAAGTCCCTGGTCACTCCTCTGTAACCATCAATTTCAGCAGATGGTCATATACCCTAATTTATTTTTTAGAACATTGAGATCGTATTCCCTGAACTCCTTAAATGTCCCTATATCTTTATGTGACTTCTCATCTTCTGCTGTCTCAGAAAGAGTGACTTCTCTTATGTTTCAGGGCTCTTGGAAATGCCTCTTTTTGATCCCTTGGAATGTTGATTGAACAATTTTTATCTCCCTCATTTGCTCTTTTTGTTTTCCCCGCTTCTCTAGGCCCATCTACTTGCATTTTTCCTGATTGTATCATATGCTCTCTCCTGCCACTTTATCTTTGCACAAACTGCTCTTCCACTAGGAATTTCCATTCCTCATCCTCCTTCAAGACTCAGCTCTAGCCTCATTTCCAGTCTGGTTGGCTGCCCTTACTACACATTCCCATAATTTCTGTCAACCCGTTGCCTCCACCAAGTGACTGTGAGCTTCCTGGGAAAGGTACCGTGTTTCTGGGTTCCAAGACCTACCACAGTGCCTGGCCTTTAGTAGATACCCAACAAACGTTAGTAGAAGAAAAAGAGACCTACAAATAAGTGTACGTCTTTCCTGCAACTTAAAGTCCTCTCAACCCTGATATTGCCTTCTGCTTGTCCTTCCTTTGACAAACATTCTACTTCCTCATCACATGTACCCTTGCAATTTAGTGGTCTGATACCACTGTTGAATCTGCTGAACCTACTCTTGTAAAGGTCAAGAAGGAGCTTTTGTGTGGATTACATCCACCTTCCTGAGGCCCTCGCCTGCCTTCTGTGACACAGTGCAATTTTGGCTCTCATGACGCCTCCCTGAACTAACTTACCTTCTTTGCTTCTTTCACTAGTTTCTCTAATGTGCGTATTCTCCGAGATCTGGTTCGTTTGTCTTCTCTTCCTTCACCTTTTCCCTCCATGAACATACTCTTTCTTGGTTTTAACCATCCCCTCTGTGCAGATAACATGCAAAGTTTATTTCTATTCCAACTAGAATCCCAATTGCCCCACTAAGATCAAGTCCTGAAGTTTCATTCTTTCTAATGCACAGATGGCAGATACTTGGCACTTATGCTTATACTTGCCTCTGTCTCATCTAAGATGGATATTACCTCACCCAAGACCAATCGTGCCACTTTCCCAGTAAGAGCAGGGTTCTCCTCAAAATCCTTCTCATTATTCTTCTCTATTGCTTGGCACATATGCTGTCTGCTTGGAATCTTCATTCTTCACTTCAGATAACCTGCTTGCTGGAAACAATGTAAAACCTACTAGTCATTCCTGTAGTAGAATGTTTTCACTCATTTCAATAACACATCAAACTCAACATATTCAAAACCAGCTTATCATATTCCTTGATCTTTAGCCTAACTTCCTCCTACTGACCACCCTAGTTTGTAACTTGTTCCACTTTTTCCCAGATGACGCCGCTTATCTTTACCTTCTCTTTGTGTTCCACCAGTTTAGGTGTCCAATCTTATTTATTCAAATATGTCTCTCATTCATCCCTTCCTTTCTATTCTTGGGGCCACCATCTTGCTTCTGGCCCTTACTACCTGGTTATGGGCTATAATGCCTGTCATCTGGTCTTCTCATTGCCAGGTTCTCCCTGCTCTAAGCCACATTTCCTCCAGATCAATCTTCCTAGAGTAAAACCTTGCTCATATGACTCTCCAGCTCAAAACCCTTCAATGACTTTCTACTACCTCTTAAATAATGCCTGTAATTCCTATCAGTTTGGTAGGGTAAAATTATCTTTGATTTTGGAGTCAGTAAATTTGGTTTTAATCTCTGGCTACTACTCTTATCTGTTCTGTGACTTTGAACTTATTGTTTAATTTTTATTCACTCATTTATTCAACATATATTTATTGAACACCTACTCTGTTCTAGGTTCTATATCAAGTCCTTGAGATAGAGTGATGAATCGAATAGGCATTGTCTTTGTCTTCTGGACCTGAAATATATTGGACTTGTCCATATTTCTCATGATCATAGTAATCCTAAGTACAGGCCATGCCTTCCTCTCTTGATGCTTTTAGCATTTGGTTTTTGCTATGCAGGAAATTATAATACCATGTATTATAGTAATTTGCATATATGTATTATCTCTCAACCCCATTGTAAGTTCACAGAAGGGTAAGTGCCATGTCCCATTTCCCATAGTGTAAGCACAGAGCCGTGCACAGTGAATTCTGTTGTGTTTTTGTGGACCTAGAGTTAGTCTTTGGCATAGTTACAATGCCCAGTATGTTTTTAGAGGCTCCCTTTGTCCTGTCAGAATTATGCATTTTTTCAAAAGGGGGAAAGAAGTAATAACTTTTTGGTTTCTATTTCTCTAAGGCCTTTATTTTCTAACCTTGCCTATAGCTGTTATAAGTAGAACTCACAATGTTTATAACTTGTGCACCTTAACTTTTTAAAACCTGAATAACAAATCCACTTATGCTTCCTAGTAGAAATACTTTCCTTGTGCATACAATGGAATGTTAAAATAATGTTCTTTTAACTAAATAACTTTTGACTTGGTAACGAACAATATGTTGTTTTTCCCTGAGAAATAATTCTAGGACTTTAGTCCTAAAGATTATATTTTATTTTATACATTTTTAGCTTTCTGTTTTTACATTCCCAGTGATCTTACATTAAGTTAAGCATTTGTCTATCCAAAACAATAGGTCAGTTATAGCCAAATTATAACCATACCTTTCCTCTGCACACAAAATCCTATAAACAGCATGTGATCATATTGCTTCTAGAATTTATGATTGTTTTGCACCAAAAGGAAGCTAAATTTAGCCCAGTAATTCTACATGCTCCCAAGGAAACAATGCCTGCTGTGACTTGTAGAATAAATGAATCTGAACCACAATTCCTTTACTTGACTAACTGAGAAAGTTTAAATATCAACCTAGTCATTAACCACAGATATTAAACCACATTAAACAACCAGCAAAAGGTTAAGAAAGAAGTTTGCTATTTTTCTGACTTCGCTGCTGAATGAATCTAACCTAGTTGCTGTTACAGAACAGAACATTGTTTGCATCTCATAATGGTTCTCTAAAATTACTTGTTCATGGCTTGAGTTCTAAAATTAGACTATGTAGAGTCATGTCCAACTGCACAATGCATCTTTATGTGAAACCAGCTAGAGTTTTTTGTTTTCACTCAATGTAAAAATTCCAGTTAGGAAGATTTGTTTCTAATAGTTTAACTGGTATAGTTCTTTCAGTTTCTTCTTTGTTTCTAACAACAGCTAAACTGCTCTTGCCTTGAACATGTTTTGGCAGATAAACTTCTCACCATGAAGGCCCCTGCTGTGCTTGCACCTGGCATCCTTGTGCTTCTGTTTACCTTGGTGCAGAAGAGCAATGGGGAGTGTAAAGAGGCACTAGTAAAGTCCAAGATGAATGTGAACATGCAGTATCAGCTTCCTAACTTCACAGCAGAAACACCCATTCAGAATGTCGTTTCCCACAAGCATCACATTTACCTCGGTGCCATTAACTACCTTTACGTTTTAAATGACAAAGACCTTCAGAAGGTTGCTGAGTACAAGACTGGGCCTGTGCTAGAACACCCAGATTGTTTCCCATGTCAGAATTGCAGCCACAAAGCCAATTTATCAGGTGGTGTTTGGAAAGATAACATCAACATGGCTCTGCTTGTTGACACATACTATGATGACCAACTCATTAGCTGCGGCAGTGTCCACAGAGGGACCTGCCAGCGACACGTCCTTCCACCTGACAATACTGCTAACATACAGTCGGAGGTTCATTGCATGTACTCTCCACAGGCAGATGAAGAGCCCAGCCAATGTCCTGACTGTGTGGTGAGTGCCCTGGGAACCAAAGTCCTGCTGTCTGAAAAGGATCGATTCATCAACTTCTTCGTGGGCAATACCATAAATTCTTCTTACCTTCCAGATCATTCATTGCATTCGATATCTGTGAGAAGGCTAAAGGAAACGCAAGATGGTTTTAAGTTTTTGACAGACCAATCCTATATTGATGTTCTACCTGAGTTCCGAGATTCCTACCCCATTAAGTATGTCCACGCCTTTGAAAGCAACCATTTTATTTACTTTTTGACGGTCCAGCGGGAAACTCTAGATGCTCAGACTTTTCACACAAGAATAATCAGGTTCTGTTCCGTAGACTCTGGTTTGCATTCGTACATGGAAATGCCTCTGGAGTGTATTCTCACAGAAAAGAGAAGAAAGAGATCCACAAGGGAGGAAGTGTTTAATATTCTCCAAGCTGCGTATGTCAGTAAGCCTGGGACCCAGCTCGCTAAGCAAATAGGTGCCAACCTAAATGATGATATTCTCTACGGGGTGTTTGCACAAAGCAAACCAGATTCCGTCGAACCAATGAATCGCTCTGCTGTCTGTGCGTTCCCTGTCAAATATGTCAATGAGTTCTTCAACAAGATCGTCAACAAAAACAATGTGAGATGTCTCCAGCATTTTTATGGCCCCAACCACGACCACTGCTTCAATAGGGTAAGTCATACAGGTTCCCTACTTACAAATTATGAGGTACAAGTCATAATAGGTTATCAGTCTAGAAGAGAATATAAAGGGCTTTCTGGTGCTTGGTAAATGGTCTTTATCCAAATATTTGCAAATTCTCTCCAAGAAAATTTAGAAATTGAATCTTCATTTAAAGGTAGAATCATAGCTTGAGAAAAAGTTAATGTGATAACTAAAAGAAAATATAAAATACTTTTACAATTTGGGTTTACAGGTTTGCCAGTATTTTTCAGATTATTAACCTTGTTTCTCATATCAGTAGTTCTGGTCAGATGTACGTAAAGTTTAACACAACAGCAATTCCTGTAAAACACAATTATTGAGATGCCATGCAGTCTTTACAACGTTTAGAATAAGATGCTTAATTTTTAGGTTTTGAAGGCTTTTTTTTTTTTTTTTAATGAGATCCCATTTGCTCACTGATGTATGAGTGAACAGTCTCTATTCTTGGCATTATTTAAAGAAACGTCACTAAAAACAAACAAAACTCTTCTAAAATGTTGATAAATTAAACATTTTTAAATGCACTAATATACCTCTCTGAATAAATTAGAAAACTACAGAGGAAATTTTTGCTCTCAAATCCATACTTTGGATCTTGACTTTAATACATAAACTTCGTGCTTGAATGGACAGGTGTCTACCAAGTTCTAATTTGTTGCTTTTTACCTGGTTGGCATTTGATATTTATAGATATAAATATTCTTGATTGATGATTGTTTGTACTTACATGAAATGATATTTTCCCTGTGATCGTTAGGGAAATTCTTTATTGCTTCGATTTAGATATAGTAAAGGCTACCAGCTATACCCAGAGGATTTATCCTGCTAGTCCTCAGATCATTTGGTGCTAGAGGAAGAGCATCAAACTGGGAGTCCACTGTGGCCTTGGGCTTTCTTGGTGGGGACCCAGATTTGAACATACAGACCTGGTTATGCCTCCTAACATAATGACCACTAGTGATCATAACTGGATGAACAAATTCTATAGCTTTTCTAAAGACAATTTGACTTTGAAAATGTACATCTCACTTACTCTAGCAGTTTTCAGTCTAAGTGGTAAAGGTTATAATTGCAAGCAGGAAGAACATTAAACATGTCCTTGATAAAAGAAAGTATATAATTTGCAGATGGATAACAAGGGCATAATAATTCAGAAACGTTTGTTTCACTTTTGCTGAAATGTCTAGGATACGTCTCCAGATGGAAACTCTTAAGTAATTTATTTATAAAGTTAGAAAAGTGCTTCTGAGAAAATGAATCCATCTTTTAGTGAACTAAAGACATAACTTTCTTCTCTCTCAAAAGTCTATGAATATACATAATATACATACATATATATCCCAACTAAGACTTATTTCTCCCTGGATACATTTAATATATGTTGCAAAATCTGTAAGAAGCAATGGGATTGCTCATGAGGCTGTCCCTTTTCCTCACTGGAAAAGACAAAGAATGGAAGGAAACAAAAAGACTTTCAGAAACCTGGGAATTAGGACATAAAAGTGTAATACTAATAGCATTTCAGAGAAAACATTTTTCCTGCATCCAATGAATTGCTTCAGAAACAAGTTTAAAAAAGAGTCTACTGGGAATTCCTTCAGAGCCTCTAAAGCACACGACTTTGCTATTTAAATCTTGTTCTGTTAAAAATTAAAGAGACTTTACCTTACAAGGGTATACTGATATCTTATCTCATTGTTTTATTTTGTACATTTCAGCCCCCAGATGTAAAAGTATTTATCAATTCTAGAAATTCTCAAAACACAGCTGAACTTTATCCTACCCCTTTGACTTTTTTAGTGTTCCAAAGGGAACAAAAAGGCAGGGTTACCCAATGAAATTCAGGGCAGGTTTATCACCCAGGAAAAATGCCCAAAATGCACCAACCCCACCTGAAACTGTTATCACTCCCATCACAAAAATTCTTGTGGGAAACAAGGTGGAACTGGCCAACATAGTCTTCTTACAAGGGAAGGCAACTTTTACACTAGCCAAATTCCACAGAGACAGATACCTTCCAATCTCTTCTATTTATTTGCCTGCTTATCTTCTCTGGTTACTAAAGGTCAGAATTCTTCCAAGAATGAAACTACCCACGTTATCAGTTTTCATATACCCGCCACAGAAAGACCTCAGATTGTTCCAATAGTCAGCATACAGTCATTTCCCAGCTTCATCTTAAAATGAAGGCACTAGAGCTGTTACTCACACAACAACAAAATGATTTACGAGATCAAAAAAGTTTGGAGGGTCTTCCCTGGTGGCGCAGTGGTTGAGAGTCCGCCTGCCGATGCAGGGGACACGGGTTCGTGCCCCCATCCGGGAAGGTCCCACATGCCGTGGAACAGCTAGGCCCGTGAGCCATGTCCGCTGAGCCTGCACGTCTGGAGCCTGTGCTCCGCAACAGGAGAGGCCACAACAGTGAGAGGCCCGCGTACCGCAAAAGAAAAAAAAAGTGTGGAAATACTCTAAGCAATACAACTCCATTTTGTCTTGGCAAAGATATCAGGTGACCCTTCTGACAATTTCTTGGAACTAAGTTTTTATTTTGGCCTAACGTTTAGTGAATAGATACATATATTGTAGTTTTGTTATTAACAAAACTAATCAGTCAGATCTTTATGGAGGGACCATTGTGTGCTCTGTGGACAAAGTTAAGAAAACTGCAACAGTAACCTTCCGAGGACTTAGAGAGCACATTCGCAGCAGCAGGGGTTTTCTGGCCCTCCGTGAGCTTCCACCCTACGCAAAATGTGTCTCTATCACAGGATCAGACAGAGGACCAAGAAAGGGTCTTTTAGATTCTGTGGGTCCAACAGGTGTATCAGACCTGACTTGCTTAGATCACATATTAGATCACATATTATGTTGCTTTTTCCACTCTCACATTTTATGAAAGTATCTGTGCAAACTCTTCATGTACATCTTCTTATATTGATGACATCACTAAAACCGTCTTTTGAGTCATCTGATAGTTTCCAAAGCAGATCATCTTCACCTCTTAGTTATTTGTGCTTCAGAACTCATTAATTCCACATATGATGCTGTTTTTGGAAACTTATCCCAAGCCACAGATATCCATTCATGTAATACAGTGTTGATTATTAGTTGTTCTTCTTGATCTTTGTGGTGTAACCATTTTCTATGTTGCTTTTGAAAGTGATTCCTAAAGGGTTTGTTCACGGTGATTTCCAACATTTAGGATTATGAGATTCTACACCCACAAATAATTAAATCTTCAGTCTTAAATATCTTTACCGCCTTTTTGTACCCATTCATCATTTGACCTCTATAAGCATCCTAAATTAATCGTGATTGAAGTTGTTTTAGGCTAATGTGTGTTCCCTAAACAGCACATTATTATTCAAAATAGAGTAACTGAAAAAATGCCACATAATCTGGAGACTTTGTAAATCCCCAAATTTGGGCATAAGAAAACCTCACCTTCTACTTGGGGATAAACTATTAAAAACTTATTTTAAGCACATTAACTGGATCTCCAACAGTATCATATAAGGGATTTAGTAACATGACAATTATTCCAGGAAAAAACTAGAATCAGTACACATTAGCCCAGTTTCTTCCAAATAAGAATGGATATTGAATAAGGGAATTTTTTGTCCTCAAATCAACAAAGATCCTGTTCCCTAAATTATAGTATATTTACTAAGAGAAGTGGAGTTATACATTTTGGAAAGATTTTTAATCAAAGTTGAAATACAAAAGGGGCCTTGAAATATCTCTCATCTACCCAGGAAATATAGTTATGACATTATACTTTTTCTTGCAATCCCATTACCAAAGTTTTTTTCTACATATAAGCATTTGAAAGAATAGAAATAGACTGGTAGCAAATATTTTTACCAATATCTTGGTCATCTTATGACCAGTGATTGATCAGTTGCAGGGGAAAAGCATGTAATTTGGTGCCAGACTCACCAGGTTGGAACTCATGGTCTCCTGCGTACCAGCTGTGTAACTTCTGCCACGTTACTTAATTCTTAGAGCCTCAATCTCATTCGTAACATGCAGATAACAATACCTACTTCTCAGCCTTTTTGTAAAAATGTGGGATAATAAATAAGTACCTGGCACAATAAGGTGACCATAAATTTATCTCTTTGGTAGGCAGCATAGCCTAATGGAACAAGACTGAAATTAAAGAGATCTGGGTTCAGACTTGTACCCCATGATTTTCTATCTGCCTGACCATGAGGGCATTATTTAAACTCACTGAACCCGTTTTCCTCCATGCAGGACTATGGTGTGGACAAGTACAATAATGTTTAAAAGGCTCTAACTTTGTCCTTGGCACATAATAATTAACAGCTATTATTGTATTGTTATTTGTGTAAAGAAAGTCAAACTCAAATTATTGGATTGTTTCCTGGAAGAGACACATTCTGGTTCTATTGCTCATGAGGGTCTTTTACTTCCCCCACTAACTGTTATGAGGGACCTACCTCCATAATGCTTAATTTGTGTAAGTCCTCCTTAACACTTAATAGTTCCAAAAGAAAAAAAGGGGAGATATGGGAGTGGTGGTGGTTTGGAGGGTGAAGAGAAAGTCAGCTAAATCAGAATTGTGCTATATAGTCAAGCTAAAAGGTGTAAGGTGCTCCTTTACCTGACTTTCAATTCTAACTACCTATGGCACTATAAGATACTATGCTAATGTAATTTATCTTATGCATTCAAGAATTTGCAGATAATGCAGTTTTAGAAAAAGTTAACCTCACAGGTTGTTTGTACTAAGCTTCCTTGTTTTTAAACATCATTTATACTCTAATTCAAAGAGTAGCCAACTGCTTCCCAAAATAAAGGAAACTTAAAGTAGTAATTTTCCATCTCCGTTTTAAAGAGTGCCAAAGTTAAAGGGTCACCACTCAGAACCATCAAAGGAAGAAAGTAAAATGATTAGAACAATTTTGAATGAAAACAAAATCAAAACAAGATGCAAACAAGGGATAATAGGAATAGGCATAAAAATAAACATACAGTGATGTTTCTTTATTACTATTATAAAGATGATAGATGAGTAAAATTGGGTTACATTCAAGTTGTAATGGAAGAAAATAATTGCAGCCTTCCATCAGGAAACCACAAGGACCATTATTGATCTGTCATCCTCAGGGCATGTCTCATAATATTTGATAAAATGAACAAAGATTTATAACTCTTTATAGGCCATATATCTATAATCTCCCACACCACACCATTTGAACTGGGAATGTGGAGTCAACGTTACAAATAACATCCATGTAATTATACTGGTTTGGCATGTCTTATTTAAACAGTCTAGCACTCTCAAGAGAACGTATTTTGTATTAGGGATGAAAAATGCGAAGTCAGATTTCAGGGTTTTTTACTTCCTGTGCTTCGAAATGAGAGAATGTTATCCTATATGAAAAATGTTGAGGATTCTTCATTCTAAACACCAAATATCTTGGCCATATGCCAACTGTAATAGCTACCAAAGCAAAATCTTTCAAGAAAGAAAATCCTTGAGGTCTAAAGATTCAATATACTTAAAAAAAATTAAGTAGAAATTCATTAATTTTACACTTGATTCCTTTCCTTCTGTAAACTCTTCTTTATTGTCTCCCAGGCTCAGGGAGTCGCTGCTCCCTAACTTATTTACTTGAATTCTTCATGCTGTCCATCCCATGAAAAGTGCCATATTGCATTAGTTTATTAAAAGGAATTTTAAATTATTTTCTTTCCAGAATTTATAACACTTTCTGAGATCACAGGGCACACCCTGGGGGTATTAGAAAACATGTTACAGAGCGAGCCATTAAAGCCGTTTGCTTTTTTCTCGTCCTCCTGCTAACCCTTCTTTAAACCATTTTATAGTTTATTCACAGGTACAGCCCAGGAAAGAATGAAAAAGCAAAGACATGACGTTTTAATAAACTAAGCAAAGAAACACAGTTAATGCTGAAACTATCACCAAAAATGTAAATAAGTTTAACGTGTGGATTATATTATCATATATGATAAGACATGCTAATATGTAAATTAATTCATTTTTCTTAATATCCTTTGAAGCAAGTGGTGTGATCTGTGTTTTATTTAAATAGTTGATTTCTACATGGAGACTCATTTGGTAAAGTTAATGGAGCAAACAATAAGGAGTTCGGGCAAAAAAATAAATCTCAAAGTGGGTCTTTGAAATGCTGAAGTGTTAATAAAACTTTGAAGCCACAGCTCTGATACATACTTTCATTGCCATACTACTACGTGATTAGAGACTTCTGAAAGCATATGGGATCTTGCATTTTTTTTTTTTTTTTGCGGTACGTGGGCCTCTCACTGTTGTGGCCTCTCCCGTTGCGGAGCACAGGCTCCGGACGCACAGGCTCAGCAGCCATGGATCACGGGCCCAGCCGCGTCGCGGCATGTGGGATCTTCCCGGACCAGGGCACGAACCCGTGTCCCCTGCATCGGTAGGCGGACTCTTAACCACTGCGCCACCAGGGAAGCCCGGGATCTTGCGTTTTGATAAGAATATTAAGCTCCTTGAGTAATAATGGAGTTTTTATTGCAAATAATGTATCAAATTTTGGGTGTTACACCCTTACTTCAGACTTCTATCTCATTGATGGCATCCCACCCTGCATTATTATCTCCTCACTCTAATAAGAAAAATGAGGAGCTGCCAGAATTTGGATAGAAAACCCACCAGGAACTTCTGTCGTTGCTTATTCATAGATTGGCACAGATACTGAATCAGTGGGCACCCGGCATCCAGGATGACTCAGTGCCCAGATATGTGCTGTAAGTCACATCTCCAGCATCCAGGGAGGACTGTAAAGGGCTCATTTATCAGGGAAATGAAACCAATGGCTCAGCTACTCTTGAAGTCATTAAAACTCTTTTATTTTTTTTAATATAATAGTGAATGTGGTAAGTGATTCTAGGATCCTGGTTACATTCCAGTCTGATAATTATATATTTTTTCTAACTAAAATGGTCCGGGCAGGTTTATTTGCATATGAATGACTTGCTGAGTAAAATCCTTGGAAAAGAGGTTTCCTGCACTTCACCCTAGACCTAGGCTAAGGTGGGGCAGATGAAGTGTGTCTATCTTCTATACTTCAAAAATATTCTCTAGTTTTTCAACAAGAGGACAGAAAAATATCTTAAAAATGCATGCTAATATAGGGCAAAGGCTTCTTTTAACTATTCCTGATGTTCACTCATAGGGGAAGGTGTTTTATGAACAGTATATAACTATAAAACAAAAAATAACAATTCTGAATTAGGCTAAAGTCTGACTTCAGTTGTTTGATTTGGGTAAATCAACAAAATGTTCATCAACCGAAGGACATTAAAATGGTGATATTTCAAATGGTGCTCTAGGTAAAAGGCATGAATTAAGGTCAGTTTTGATTTGTGAAGCATTCTTTTCTAGAGCTGATTTTTTGAAAACTAAACTTGCTTAGTTGTCTTCTAAAAATATATGGCTTATTCATGATTTGCTAGAATTTGAATCCATGTACCAGAAAATATAAATCTGTAGGATACTAAATTTTCTGATGACATTTTAAATTTAAAATCTGATTAACACTTGCATCTAGCAACCAGTCTACTAACTAAACTATAGGTGAAGTGCTACTCAGGAAATGGGAAAAATGCAAAGATTAAATTGGTCTGTTAGCTCTGAGTGAATCAATAGTATTTAGTGCTAATGCACTAAGCAGATTACAAGCACTAATGCAGTAGCAGTCAATAGCAAAAACGAATATCTCTAAAAATTATCTTGACAATAAAACGTGCAATAGTTTCCATTTAATTTAAGCTAATTACATTACATGCTTGTTCTTGCATCTTATTAGTTTAAGCCAAGTGCTAGAATCCTAACCATTTTATTTAGCGCATAAAATGGCCAGAAACTTGTAATCATCATTTTCAGCAAGAGACAGAGGAAAGGATTTATTCAGACAACTAAGATTCAACAAGAAATTCAACAGGAATTTACTGAATGTCTAACCTACTGGTATTACAATGGTGAGTAAGATAGGCCTGGTTCTTGTCTTTATGAAGCACACCTACTGGGGAGGAGATGACAATCAGTCATACCAGCAAACAAATACATCATAATAATTCATGAAATATAATGCGAGGGAAATAAACATCTGTGAATGCAAATGAGGAGGAAGATCTAAATTTGGTAGTGTAGTCACAAAAGGCCACCCTGAGGAGGTGAAAGTTAACTTTTTCATGAAGCTAAAAGTTAACTTACATAAAGCTCAAAAAATCAATTATGGGGCTTCCCTGGTGGCGCAGTGGTTGAGAGTCCGCCTGCCGATGCAGGGGACACGGGTTCGTGCCCTGGTCCGGGAAGATCCCACATGCCTCGGAGCGGCTAGGCCCGTGAGCCATGGCCGCTGAGCCTGCGCGTCCGGAGCCTGTGCTCCGCAACGGGAGAGGCCACAGCGGTGAGAGGCCCGCGTACCAGACAAAAAAAAAAAAAAAAAGCAATTATGTCTTCACTACATGGTCAAGTACATAGCCAGTATTTAACAAACTAATTTTTATCTATATCATAAGCTCGAGGTCTTAACTATTTGCTGTGGCATTTAAGCAACTTTTTAAAGTGGGTTCTGACCGTGAGTGCATATTACTTTAAACTTAGAGAAATGTATCACAGGAAGTAAAACTGTGCTGGAGAATTTAACTTTTTTAAACACTTTATCTTTTTTAGAAAAGTTGTCAATGTTTCCGAACTTTGTCTTTTCTTTGATTTCTAAATAGTCACTTTTCGTTAAGTAATTCTTAGTGTGAAGAAGATAATGTGTGAATTTCTAGAAGCTAAGGACATAATTTAGGTAGCTCTCACTTTCACTGCCTCTCATAGCCTATCACTTTAATCACCTTCTTTGAAAGCAGAATTTTCTTATATCAATCAAAGTTGTTTCTTTCTTCTCTCCCTCTTCAGTCTTCTGTGGCCAACACTTGGGACCCTACTCATCAGAAAAACCTGTGTTTCTTAGGGATGGAAGGGATTGTCCTGTTACCAGTAAGTCCTATGACCAAAAAAAAAAGTCATATAATTATGAAAACACACAAAATAAGGTCTTTTGAAACTGTCAAAGTTATAAAAGTTGATAGAATTCAAAGAAATGTGATGCTGAGTCTCATTGTCTTTCAACATCTGTGGACTGTCCTCTACACAACTACATCCGTTTTAGACCATTTCCTTCTCATGAGAATCATGTGGCCTAGAGGGCCAAGTGAGAGACAAGTGCTCCCAGGACTCACGAGGATGTCATGAGCACCTACTGAATGTACAGGGGCATGCGCTCTGGTTAGTACCGCCTTTATGCTGTTTTAATGCATCTCTAGCTGCAGACACATTTTGCCTTTCTCTTTTGTTACACTCATGTTTATCTATATATATTTAATCCTGCAAATATCTAAATAGGTTTAAGGTCTTAGGCACTTCGTCATGCTTTTTTGTACCTAAGCATGTGCTTTGCAGATCATAGACATTAGTGTTGATTTTGACAAAAAATTTTGTCTTCCAAAAAATATGTATATATATTTACACAGTAAACAGAGACCGTCTGATTTGCTGCAATGTTTGGATAAAAGTCCTTGATAAAATCTGCAAATATATTTTTGTGACTGGATCACAGAAAGCATTGTTTTTGTCATCTCCACAAGCCACGAAGATTTATTTGAAATGCAGGTACAAAAAATATGTATGAAGAGTAGAAAGAAATTCTCACCTTTTTCTCTGTTCACTTTGTTCACATTTGTTTGGCCCAGAATGAAGTAGAGTTTGCCAAGGGAAAAGATGAGGGAATAGGAGGCATTTAATCTTCAGGGCTTATTCCTGTGCCTAAAGTCAGAGAGGTCACTGGCTTGCCCCTTCCTGAAGGCTGTAATTACAGGCAGAGGACTGTTTATTTTCCAGTAAAGTGACCAGAATCTTGAATATAAGAGATTGTTTATAAGAGTACAGCGTTAGCAGGAGTTATACAAAACCTCAGAAATAATAGGAAGGTGAAATTATTTTTCTTCATAGTCACTAATATGAGAAGGTCCAAGACTCTGGAAATGTTCTACAGTGCAATAACAGAGGCAAATATGAGGTCAAGTTAGGTGATCCTGGTACTTAAGGAACTGAATTAAATTAATAAAGAAGAAAATAAACTGATGATTCACTAAATATAAACTTATTTGTAGCTTCAACATCATGGTAAACAAGAATCAGTCAATATATTAGTAAGAGTAATTGAGAAGTATTTCTAATTTGAAAAACACCAGTTACATTGTGTTTATCTAGAGCTGATGTGGAAAAAAATGGTCAGTGTTTCATACTCTCAACTAAACTCACTCTCATTTCAGAAGAGTCATAGGCAAACTATTGATTCCAAGTAGAATTGGGCAGACAAAGCACAAGATCAGTTCTGTTACTGGTCCAGTAGTAGGGATACTAGTCAGTGTTTGCAAAATGATGAGTAATATGTAAGTGGTGTTTTAACAATAGTAGGTATTAATTGTAATTAACAGGGAAAGCGGCGGGGGGTGGGGGGATGAATTGGGAGATTGGGATTGACATATATACACTAACATGTATAAAATAGATAACTAATAAGAACCTGTTGTATAAAAAAATAAAATAAAATTCAAAAAAGAAAAAAAAGAAAACCACTGTGCTTGACCAAGCAGCATCTCAAAAAAAAAAAAAAAAAAAGCAAAAAACATTGAAAGGTCAAAGTACAGGGTTTTGACATGTACAAAGAGGACTAAAATATGTGCCTGCTTTAAAAAATGATAGAGCAGGGCTTCCCTGGTGGCGCAGTGGTTGAGAGTCCGCCTGCCGATGCAGGAGACACAGGTTCGTGCCCCGGTGTGGGAAGATCCCACATGCCACGGAGCGGCTGGGCCCGTGAGCCATGGCCGCTGAGCCTGCGTGTCCGGAGCCTGTGCTCCGCAACGGGAGAGGCCACAACAGTGAGGGGCCCACGTACCGCAAAAAAAAAAAAAAAAAAAATAGAGCAAATTTTGACGATTATGGTATTTTCTATCTAGATACTTTTTTAGAATCAAATGCTTACGAAAACATAAGCAGCAATTTCAGACTTTTAGGCAAACAGTGCTTTTTATGATCCTGGGTATGTGATATGATGGTGCAATAATTGCCCCCATGCCTCCTCTCCTATCTCCTTTTGTTTTTAGTGGATTCTGCACAGGAAAACATATTCACCTCAGTGTTGAAAATTTGAAGTTCACCTTTTGTGCACAGTTATAGATCCTAGAAAAGTATACACCAGGACTTTACCACACCTAACAAAAAGTTCTTTATTTTTTAAAAAAAATCCAAATTATTACAGGACCTAGGGTAACCATGGTGTAAACTATATGATATTGAGTATCTTATGACCCTGGTGATAACAATCCAATTGAATGAAGATCAACTCATGAAAAAAGGATTATTAAAGATTTGAAAAGTAAACACCTAAATTTTCATAAGTAAGTATTAATTTAGTATTTGTGTGAGCTTTAGCTATTAAAGCTTTCCCTGCAGTCTCTGGGCTCTCAGAACCAGCTGTTATAGCTCCCAGTACATTATTTAATACTCTGTATTCTGGGTATTCAAGAACTAGTTAAGAAACAGTCAAATTTTCTACTTTCTCTGCCAGTATATAATAAAGTCTCTGTTCCAGTGAATGGCTGGACAATTATTTTAATAAAAATGTGGACGTAGCTTCATTTTACATTTTTTGCTACTAGCAAGGCTTTCTAAATTCCAGGTAAATCACAAGTCAAACTGAACTATTGTTTGTTTTGTTTGTTTAATGCTCTGTTTCCTTCTAACCTTATTCTTGTCTATCAACCTCAACTCAGTTCCCCAGTGGCTCAGGAAACTCTCAATTGGGATTAGGTAATAGTTTTCACAACCTCTCCCATTCATTAACCCATGTGGACATTCTCAGTCTGTGCACTAGCCTTATTTAAGACCTTCTTAAGTACCATAACCAGCTGCTGGTCTTTGGGTGCACCTAACAACACCTATTTAATCCAGAAATAATATTTCCAAAGAAATCATTTTACCTATCTCAACATTCTTCATTAACACAACCTAATTAAGTCTGCTTCTTCTATGACTTCTCCAGAAGAAAACCTGATCTCATTCATAGTAAATATGAACTTTAAAAATCTTTACTTCTTCTCGCCTTCTGCATATACACAAAGCAGAAAACAGAAAATTGTATATTATCATCCCTTACAGGCTTTTTGTTTTATTAGTGTGTTGAAAACAATACCAATAAGATAAAGCTAGATCTCCCTGACTCCATCCTCGTCCCCAAGCAATCTATTTGTTTCCAGACTGCTGCTGGAGTAGTACTTCTTGAAAGCCAACCCGTGTATGTAACTGCATCCCTTAAAATAATTTGAGGGTTCCCCAATGGTTTGAGTAAAATCCACACCCTCTAGTATGATATTCAAAGGGTTTCTTAGCTTGGCCCTGGCTACTGCCTGGTGCTCCCCACACTCAGTGGTGTTCTGGCAAATGTTTAACTCTGGGGTCAGGGGGAGTAGAAGCCCCTGATTTGTAATGTTTACTGGTTTAGGTGGTGTAAATACCCCCCCAAGCCAATTTCAAGCAAAGGAGGTAAAGTCACTGAATAAGAGTTAAGAAGAAATGTTCACAGTTGGCTCTGTAAGGGGGTACAAGATGGATCAAGCATACCACTGCCACCCTACCCTACTCTCAACTTTCTTTTTTTGTCTCATTCTTACTCTTTCTTTTTTTTCTTTTTTCTACTCTCTTAGCAAATTTCAATTTTACAATACAGTGTTATCAACTATAGTTACCATGTTATATATTAGATCCTCAGACCTTATTTATCTTTTAATTGAAAGTTTGTAGCGATGAATGGATAAAGAAGATGTGGCACATATATACAATAGAATATTACTCAGCCATGAAAAGAAACAAAATTGAGTTATTTGTAGTGAGATGGATCGTCCTAGAGTCTGTCATACAGAGTGAAATAAGTCAGAAAGAGAAAAACAAATACCCTATGTTAACACATATATATATGGAATCTAAAAAAAAAAAAATGGTACTGATGAACCTAGTTGCAGAGCAGGAATAAAGACGTAGACATAGAGAATGGACTTGAGGACATGGGGTGGGAGGGGGAAGCTGGGGCGAAGTGAGAGTAGCATCGACATATATACACTACCAGATGTAAAACAGATAGCTAGTGGGAAGCAACAGCATAGCACAGGGAGATCAGCTCGGTGCTTTGCGATGACCTAGAGGGGTGGGATAGGGAGGGCAGGAGGGAGGCTCAAGAGGGAGGGAATATGGGGACATATGTATGCATATGCCTGATTCACTTTGGTGTACAACAGAAACTAACACAGTATTGTGAAGCAATTGTACTCCGATAAAGATCTATTAAAAAAAAAAGTTTGTACCCTTTTACCAGTCTTTCCCTATTCCCCCACCAACCCATCCCCTGGCAACCACTTTTCTACTCTGTTTCTATGAATCCAACTTTTTTTTTTTATTCCACGTATAAGTGATATCACACAGCATTTGTTTTTCTTTGACTTATTCCACTTAGCATAGTACCCTCCAGGTTCATCCACATTGTCACAAATGACAGGATTTCCTTCTTTTGTTAAGACTGAATAATATTCCATTGTATATATATGCATATATACCGCATCTTCTTGATCTGTTCATCCATTGATGGACATTTAGGTTTTTTCCGTGTCTTGGCTTTTGTGAATAGTTAGCAATGAACATGGAAGTACAAATATCTCTTACAGATAATGGTATTGTTTCCTTTGGATAGATACTCAGAAGTGGGATTGCTGGCTCATACGGTAGTTCTGTTTTTAATTTCTTGAGGAACCTTCATAGTGTTTACTGGCAGTACCAGTTTCCATTCCCACCAAAGGTGTACAAGGGTTCCCTTTTCTTCACATTCTAACAAGTATTTTTTATCTCTTGGCTTTTTGATAATAGCCATCCTAATGTGTATGAGGTGATATCTCATTGTGGTTTTAATTTGCATTTCCCTGATGATTAATTTTTCATGTTCCTGTTGGCCATTTGTGTCTTTTTTTGAAAAATGTCTATTCAGGTTCCTTGCCCATCTTTTAATTGTGTTTTGTTTTGCTATTGAGTTGTATGAGCTCCTTGTATATTTTGGACATTAACCCCTTATTGGATATGTGTCAACCTATCATACTTGCAGTTCCCAGAATCCATCAGTCTCTCTCACAGCCCTGCCTTAACACATATTATTTCACCTACCTCAAATTCCCTTTAACACTCATTTTGTCAGGTTAACATTTTCTCCCTATTTTTTTGCAACCCATTAAGGCATTTTCTTCCCCAGAAACTCCTCTCTAGCTTTCCCCTAACTCCTCATTCGGCATAAGCTGCCTTTCCTGTGTACTCCAGTTAGCACCCTTTGTTTATTTCTATCATATTCTTTACCATACTTCATAGTATTGATAATATGTTCACTGGTCCTTCATTAGCCCCTTGAAGATGTGGCCTATAGCTTTTATCTCCATACCTCTGGTACCTAACAAAATAGCTTGAACAAAATATATATTTATCAAAAGAGCAATTAGTTATGACAAATCCTCATATTTCAAATAATATAATAAAATGCTGATTAGTAAAAATAATCTTAGATAAAACAGTTTTTCTTTCTCTCCCCCAGATCCCTGAAAACTAATTTATAGAATTGGGGACTTTCCAAGAGTTAAAGAGCACTGAAGAAATTCTGGAAAGTTCTATTCACCATAACCTATGCCCCCTTCCTTACACACACACACACACACACACACACACACACGTTAATACTTACACACACTCTCCTCCATCCACCAGTTTGGGAGGAAGATGAATCAAAGAACAAAACGGAGAAGAAAAGGACAGTGAATAGACAGAAATTCCAGAGCTTCGTACTTAATCAAAATTGGGAAAACACAATTAAAGCCATTAAAAAGAGAAAGACAGAGTAACCTCTGTGCTCCTTAAGGCTTTCTCAAGCCTTTCAACAGAGCTTCCCCTTTGAGTGGGTGACACGGTCTGTAAGAGGGACTTAGGCAATGCCTTCTAGTGGTCATTGCTCAAGCAGTGGTACCAGTAGAAGCGCCCTCCCATGAAGTTTGCTTTTGGAATCCATAGATTTTCACTACTGACCACCAGTCTATGATTTCAAGTTGAAATGTATGGGCTAAGGAAAAGAAGTTGAGCATGAAAGTCTTTTTCAATACCACCCTTACTGTGGCCACAGAATTAGACTCCACAGTGGCACCACTTCATGGGCACTAAGTACATGCTTGGTACAGAGAGAAACTTTCTTGAGCTTGGACTTGATGTAGCTGCAGTAAAATTAGAAGAGAGTTTGGTAAGGGCCTCAGGGGCCTTGGCCAGTGAGAAGGGTGGCCCACAGATTGAGGTTCCTGATAAACAGTTCTGGGCAAGAACAAGTGGAGAAGAGGAGTGAAGAGTCTCACTGCACAATGATAAGATGGAAAGAAGGGATAAGAGGTGATGACAGCGATGGCAGGCTAGAATACAGTCATGGGTTTAAACAACATATTGGGGCACAATTGAAGGACTCTGGTTTCATCCATCTTTCACCTCTCCTGGCCTTCCACTAAGACATTCATCAGCCTGTTTCTACTGAGTGTGACACTGTTAGACACATAAATAGACCATGGCACTTACACTCTACAGGAGGAACTGCTTCTGTTTTATTGATTAGTGCAGGGTAACTGGTGTTCTGTCTTTTGAGTATCTCTTACATTTCTATGAGTAAGTACATTAAATTTTTTCTGTTAACTGAATAAAGAAAAGCAGAAAACCTCTGTACACTCAGCATTAAAATCTGCCTCACTGAGAACAACTTTCTCTATGAATCACTCTGTCACTCCTGAATGTGATTGAAGGGCAATGTGAAAGCTGCTAACCAAAACCACATGGACTTGGTCTGTTTTAGATCTGATTCACCTTAGGAAATGATGATAAAGAAGCAAACGTTTTAACATTCAGAATTCCAAAGCCCCTATCATTGTAGAATTCTGAGAATTTGAATCCTAAGGATATCTCATGAGGAGAATGGATATATATATTTCACTTATTTATACATGCATTTGTACACATGTGTATGTAAGTCCATACACACATACACATAAAATATATTCTGCTCCAAGTTTTTCTCTCTTCCCATGTATCAAGACCAGGCTCAACTTTAGCCTCTGCCATGAGCCTTCCCCAGCTGTTTAAGCCCACTCTGATCTCATCCTTATCTAATCTTATAGCATGTACTACCTGTACCAGTGTTTTCAGAACTTATCTATCAACAGTGTTCTTTATACGTACTTTGCATTATTAGCTATTTCGTGTGTCTACCTCTTGTCTCCCTATGTGCACAGTGCCTTCAAGGGATATTGAGGGAAAAGCCTGGATTATAGGTAGAAGCATTTGCTAGGGTTTGCAAATTATGACCTATTTTTGTACACCCAGCAAGTTAAGAATGGTTTTTACTTTTTTTTTTTTTCTTTGCGGTACGCAGGCCTCTCACTGCTGTGGCCTCTCCCGCTGCGGAGCACAGGCTCCGGATGCGCAGGCTCAGCAGCCATGGCTCACGGGCCCAGCCACTCTGCGGCATGTGGGATCCTCCCGGACCGAGGCATGAACCCGGTTCCCTGCATCGGCAGGCGGACTCTCAACCACTGCGCCGCCAGGGAAGCCCCTACATTTTTAAAAGGTTTAAAAAACACACAGACTAAACTAAAATATGCTACAGGGACCCAATGGCACTCAAAAGCTAGGATTTTTGCTCCCTAACCCTTTACAAAAAAAGGGTGCCAATCCCTGCTTTAGAGAATAATGAAAAATAATAGTGGACAGATAAAAAGTCTGACCTTACTATCTATAAATAATTCTATTAAATGGGTGTGAGTGTTTCCATTTTAGATTATTTTCTTAATCTAAATAATAAGAATTTTGGACTTTGTCCTTCTAGGTATTATGAAGACCCATTAGACCAACCAACAAAAAATAATAATAACAATATTTAAGTTATTAAGCACAAGGGCATAGACTTAGGCCTTTTCTGTTTGCTTCTGTATTCTTCCAGTTATCCAGAACAGTATTGTGGTATGGCATTATATTACTTTCCTAGAGCTGCCACAACAAATGACCACAAACTTGGCGGCTTAAAACAACAGAAATTTCTTCTCACGTAGTCCTGGAGGCCAAAAGTCCAAAATCAAGATGTCCGTCAAGGTCGTGCTCCCTCTAAAAGTTCTAGGGAAGAATCCTTCCTTGCCTCTTACAGTTCTGGTGGTTCGAGGCATTCCTTAGGTTGTAGCAGCATAACTGAAATCTCTGCCTTCATCTTCACGTGGGCATCTTCCCTGTGTATTTCTCTGTGTCCTCTCCTTTTCTTGGGAAGACACCAGACATTGGACTTAGGGCTCACACTAAATACAGGACAATTTCATCTCAAGATTCTTAACTAATTACTTGGAAAGAGCCTATTTCCAAATAAGGTCACATTTTGAGGTTCCAGGTGGATATATGACTTTGCGGGGGAACTCTATTCACCCTACTACAGGCTTGGTAAATATTTTCGAATGACTAAATGAAGGAAGAAAGTGACCATTTAATATTCTGCTGGCACTGGATTCATTTCATTTGAACCTGGAAACAATTCTATTAGATAGGTGTGTGTTTTTCCGTTTTACAAGTGAACTGAGGCTTGGAGATCTAAGTATCCACTCTAAGTTCACACAGACAATAAGGGCAGGGTCATCCCTGAACGCATGCTCTTCTCCACTAGGCTTGTGAGATTACCAATGACTAAGAAGTGGACTTGAGGAAGGAGATTATGGAATCAAGGAAATCAGACTGTCGGAGGCTAAGTATGAGATTTCCTTTAATTCAGTAGAAAAATTTTTGAGTTGGTAAGTGGATATAAACAATAAAGGAAAAGAAGAAGAGTTAAAGATGGCTGAGACCTGAGGCTTAGGGAGAGGGTGGCTATTGATGCCATATAGAAATAGGAAGCTAGATGCTGGACAGCAGAAACTGACACAGCAGTGTAAAGCAACTATACTCCCATTAAAAAAAAAAAAAAAAAAAAAGGAAGCTAGAAAGGGAGTCAGTTTGGAAAGAAAAGCGATGAGTTTCAATGTCATCAATGGTACATTCAAACTTGGCCTGAAGGCAATTGCAGAGACTGGGCTGGTCCTCAGAACAGAGAATGCGCTTGGGTGTGTGAAGTTAGGTCATCACGAGGCAGCATACATCACCTCGTGAATCACCAGTGTTGAGCCAGCAGCTGGCTGGCCAGATGCCTGGTTATGCTACGTTCATGACTGTCTGAGGCTCTACACACAGCCCGAGAGGATGCCCTTTTTTCCTTCCTAGAGACAATCAACCTTTCTTTAACTGATCCCCCGTTTTGCTCCTCTGCTAGAACTCCAACTGAGGTTTCAGGTTGTTGAAGCCATGAGGCGAGATCACTTCATCAAGGGGAATTCATGGCAGCAAAAATACTGAGGAAGCATCTTTCTTTTAAATCATGACTAAGGCCAACATCAAGCATCCTCTTCATAGCACAAAACAATGTAGTCACATTCTTAGGGTTTGACCATAGCATCCTAATAGTCTGGCCTTGCATTAAAGACCCCAAAGGGAAGGGCCTGCTCTGCCAGAGAGATTCTGCATTTTACAAAGAGTCCAGGCTTCAGTGTTAATATCTTAGACACCTGAGTACAGACTGAGAGAAGTTGAACGAAGCATAAGCAGACCCCTAAGTTCAAAGCTTTGTGTCTCTGCCTGCGGTCAGTTCCACACCACCTGCCTCCAAGTCCCATATAACAAAGAGAAGAGAGCACATGAATGAAATTTAGGGAAATAAGCAAAGTGGAGTTCCTGAAATTAAAGCAGTTGAGTTTTTAGCCAACTATATATCAAGCCTTAGGCAAAGAGGGACTTTCTATTTTGAAATATGTATCCCCCTGAAAACCATTATTACATGTCCAAAGAATTTGTACAAAGTATAATTATGAATAAAGGTAATATTAAATTGCTTCTGTTAATTTAGTCATGGGCAAGTAGGGAAGAGAGCTGGTATGAGTGAACTGTCAAAGATCTCACAAGATAGTACATTTAAAAAGTCTATCTGCAAGACTGGTTTAAATTATCTATAGATGAGCTAAATTTGTCCTATAGATCAATTAGAAGAATCACTATTTTAAATATATCACATCCTTAATTATACTGAATTAAATGTAATTGCATATTCACTGCATGCATCATAATTTTAATTAGGGGAAACATTTTGAATCAAATACATTGAGGTATATAGCACTTCAGTTTTCTTTTCATTAAAAAAAAAAAGTATACATCTGAGTCAGGTTAAAAAAATATGTTCAGTGCTCGGGAAAAGGTGAAGAAAAACTAAACTATTGTTTCAAGGCTTATGAATTGTAGAGTAATTCCTATTATTTAGCCCTATGACAGTATATAAGCTTTTAGGTTAAGGAAGCAAGTCTTTAACAAGTTTAAAGAAAAACAGAACAGAATGTTTACCATTGGTTCTCAGAGTTGATGTCACATAATTATTTTAGAAGAGGATAAACCTTGCAAAGCTAAATGCTTTTCAAAACTTCTTATAGAATAGGCAGATGTATCTGGAATCTGTGTTTTGAAGCAGCCTCTGGTGGCTGGGGGACAGTGATCATTCATGGCATCTTAAACATAGTGAGCAATCATTTGTTCCAATAGTGGGCTGGTGGCAGTCTGGTGATTCCAAGCCCGGGGGGACTTTGGAAAGTCACCCATGGAGCCACAGCATGGTAGAGCTGGAAGAGAACTTTGAAATCAGTTCTCTCAACCTCTCCCTTTACAGACAAAAAGTAGGTAGCCTAATGTAGTAGTGAAGACCCTAGGGCCAGATGACCTAGGTCATCAACTCAGCAGTCTTGTCCTGCCACTGCTGGTTGTGTGACCTTTCAGTGCCTCAGTTTCCTCCTAGGATTGTTAAGAGGATTCAGTGAGTGAATATTTGGAAAGTGCTTAGAACCATGTCTGACACATTGTACACACTATGAACAAATGTTCGTTAAATAAGTAAAGTAAAACTCAGACCCAGAGAGATCACGTGATTTGCCTGAGTTCATGGGACTCATCAAATCCTAGCTGCGGTAGAACCAGTCCTATCGAGTAGGCATGCTAGTTTTTCTTCCCTCCCTGTCCTTAGACTATCCCTAGAGTGTGCGTTTGCCTCAGAAATACTTTAGGAGCCTGTAAGTAAGTAGCACGATGCAGTATAAGGAAGACACGGTTTGAAATCAACACCTTGGATTCAAGCTCTGATAGTTACTGACAACTCTCTGAACCTCAATTTCCTCACCTGTAGAAATATGATAATCATAACAAACCCAACTCACAGACTTGTTGAGAGGATCAGATGAGATAATGTACTTTGAAAACCATGATCCACCATGCAGATGTTATTTAACACCATTATTGTGAGCTCCTGTGAGCTGAGAAAAGCCTGCTTAGGACATCAAGAAGTTGGGGTGGACTCCAGCTTCAAGATGGCAGAAGAGTAAGACGTGGAGATCACCTTCCTCCCCACAAATACATCAAAAATACATCTACATGTGGAACAACTCCTACAGAACACCTACTGAACGCTGGCAGAAGACCTCAGACCTCCCAAAAGGCAAGAAACTCCCCACATAACTGGGTAGGGTAAAAGAAAATACAGAGACAAAAGAATAGCGACGGGACCTGCACCAGTGGGAGGTAACTGTGAAGGAAGAAAGGTTTCCACACACTAGGAGGCCCCTTGGCGGGCAGAGACGGCGAGTGGCAGAGTGGGGAAGCTTCGGGGCCACCGAGGAGAGCGCAGCAACAGGGGTGTGGAGGGCAAAGCAGAGAGATTCCCGCACAGAGGATTGCTGCCAACCAGCACTCACCAGCCCAAGAGGCTTGTCTGCTCACCCACCGGGACGGGTGGGGCCTGGGAGCTGAGGCTCGGGCTTTGGTCGGATCCCAGGGAAAAGACTGGGGTTGGCTGCCTGAACACAGCCTGAGGGGGGTCTAGTGCACCACAGCTAGCTGGGAGGGAGTCTGGGAAAAAGTCTGGAGCTGCCGAAGAGGCAAGAGACTTTGTCTTGCCTCTCTGTTTCATGGTGCACGAGGAGAGGGGATTCAGAGCACCGTGTTAGGGAGCTCCAGAGACAGGCGTGAGCCGCGCCTATCAGCACAGACCCCAGAGACGGGCATGAGACGCAAAGGCTGCTGCTGCCGCCACCAAGAAGCCTGTGTGCAAGCACAGGTCACTATACACACCTCCCCTCTTGGGAGCCTGTGCAGCCCACCACTGCCAGGGTCCTGAGATCCAGGGACAACTTCCCCAGGAGAACACACGGCGGCCTCAGGCTGGTACAATGTCATGCTGGCCTCTGCTGCTGCAGGCTCGCCCCACATCCGTACCCCTCCCTCCCCCCAGCCTGAGTGAGCCAGAGCCCCTGAATCAGCTGCTCCTTTAACCCCGTCCTGTCTGAGCGGGAACAGACGCCCTCAGGTGACCTACACGCAGAGGGGGCGCCAAATCCAAAGCTGAACCCCGGGAGCTGTGCAAACAAAGAAGAGAAAGGGAAATCTCTCCCAGCAGCCTCAGGAGCAGCGGATTAAATCTCCACAATCAAATTGATGTACCCTGCATCTGTGGAATACCTGAATAGACAATGAATCATCCCAAATTGAGGAGGTGGACTTTGGGAGCAACGATATATATTTTTTTTTCCCTTTTTCTCTTTTTGTGAGTGTGTATGTATATGCTTCTGTGTGTGATTTTCTCTGTATAGCTTTCTTTTACCATTTGTCCTATGGTTCTGTCAGTCTTTTTTTTTTTTTTTTTTTTTAGTTTAGTTTTGTTTTCTTAGTATACTTTTTAGTACTTGTTATCATCGGTGCACTTGTTTGTTGGTTTGGTTGCTCTCTTCTTTCTTTCTTTTTTTTTTTTTTTACTTAAAAAATTGTTTAATAGTCATTTTTTGTTTTAATAACTATTTTATTTCCTTTTATCTTCTACTTTGTTTCTTCCTTTTTTTTTCCCCTTTTATTCTGAGCCGTGTGGATGACAGGCTCTTGCTACTCCAGCCAGGCATCAGAGCTGTGCCTCTGAGGTGGGAGAGCCAAGTTCAGGACACTGGTCCACAAGAGACCTCCCAGCTCCAAGTAAAATCAAACAGCGAAAGCTCTCTCAGATATCTCCATCTCAATGCTAAGACACAACTACACTCAACGACCAGCAAGCTACAGTGCTGGACACCCTGTGCCAAACAATTAGCAAGACAGGAACACAATGCTATGCATTGGCAGAGAGGCTGCCTAAAATCATAATAAGGCCACAGACACCCCAAAAAACACCAGCAGGTGTGGACCTGCCCACCAGAAAGACAAGATCCAGCCTCATCCACCAGAACACAGGCACTAGTCCCCTCCACCAGGAAGCCTACACAACCCACTGAACCAAGCTTAGCCACTGGGGACAGACACCAAAAACAACACAAAATACGAACCTGCAGGCTGCAAAAAGGAGACCCCAAACATAGTAAGTTAAGCAAAATGAGAAGACAGAGAAACACACAGCAGATGAAGGAGCAAGGCAAAAACACACCAGGCATAACAAATGAAGAGGAACTAGGTAGTCTACCTGTAAAAGAATTCAGAATAATGATAGTAAACATGATCCAAAATCCTGGAAATAGAATGAAGAAAATACAAGAAACATTTAACAAGGACCTAGAAGAACTAAAGAGCAAACAAACAGTGATGAACAACACAATAAATGAAATTAAAAATTCTCTAGAGGGATCCATAGCAGAAAAACTGTGGCAGAAGAACGGATAAGTGACCGGGAAGATAAAATAGTGGAAATAACTACTGCAGAGCAGAATAAAGAAAAAAGAATGAAAAGAATTGAGGACAGTCTCAGAGACCTCTGGGACAACATTAAACACAACAACATTCAAATTATAAGGGTCCCAGAAGAAGAAGAGAAAAAGAAAAAGGATGAGAAAATATTTGAAGAGATTATAGTTAAAAACTTCCCTAATATGGGAAAGGAAATAGTTAATCAAGTCCAGGAAGCACAGAGAGTCCCATACAGGATACATCCAAGGAGAAACACACCAAGACACATATTAACCAAACTATCAAAAATTAAATACAAAGAAAAAATATTAAAAGCAGCAAGGGAAAAACGACAAATAACGCACAAGGGAATCCCCATAAGGTTAACAGCTGATCTTTTAGCAGAAACTCTGCAAGCCAGAAGGGAGTGGCAGGACATATTTAAATTGATGAAGGAGAAAAACCTACAACCAAGATTACTCTACCCAGCAAGGATCTCATTCAGATTAGACAGAGAAATTAAAACCTTTACCGACAAGCAAAAGCTAAGAGAATTCAACACCAACAAACCAGCTTTACAACAAATGCTAAAGGAACTTCTCTAGGCAGGAAACACAAGAGAAGGGAAAGACCTACAATAACAAACCTAAAACAATTAAGAAAATGGGAATAGGAACATACATATTGATAATTACCTTAAGTGTAAATGGATTAAATTCTCCAACCAAAAGACATAGACTGGCTGAATGGATACAAAAACAAGACCCATATATATGCTGTCTACAAGAGACCCACTTCAGACCTAGGGACACATACAGACTGAAAGTAAGAGGATGGAAAAACATATTCCATGCAAATGGAAATCAAAAGAAAGCTGGAGTAGCAATTCTTATGTCAGACAAAATAGACTTTAAAACAGAGACTATTACAAGAGACAAAGAAGGACACTACATAATAATCAAGGAATCAATCCAAGAGGAAGATATAACGATTGTAAATATTTAAGCACCCAACATAGGAGCACCTCAATACATAAGGCAAATACTAACAGCCATAAAATGGGAAATCGACAGTAACACAATCATAGTAGGGGACTTTAACACGCCACTTTCACCAATGGACAGATCATCCAAACTGAAAATAAATAAGGAAACACAAGTTTTAAATGATACAATAAACAAGATGGACTTAATTGATATTTATAGCACATTCCATCCAAAAACAACAGAATACACATTCTTCTCAAGTGCTCATGGAACATTCTCCAGGATAGATCATATCTTGGGTCACAAATCAAGCCTTGGTAAATTTAAGAAAATTGAAATCGTATCAAGTATCTTTTCCGACCACAACGCTATGAGACTAGATATCAATTACAGGAAAAAATCTGTAAAAAATACAAACACATGGAGACTAAACAATACACTATTTAATAACCAAGAGATCACTGAAGAAATCAAAGAGGAAGTAAAAAAAATACCTAGAAACAAATGACAATGAAAACACGATACCCAAAACAGCAAAAGCAGTTCTAAGAGGGCAGTTTATAGCAATACAATCCTACCTTAAGAAACACCTCAAATAACCACCTTATACCTAAAGCAATTAGAGAACGAAGAACCCCAAAGTTAGCAGAAGGAAAGAAATCATAAATATCAGAAATAAATGAAAAATAAATGAAGGAAACAATATCAAAGATCAATAAAACTAAAAGCTGGTTCTTTGACAAGATAAACAAAATTGATAAACCATTAGCCAGATTCATCAAGAAAAAAAGGGAGAAGACAAATCAATAGAAATAGAAATAAAAAGGAGAAGTAACAACTGACACTGCCGAAATACAAAGGATCATGAGAGATTACTACAAGCAACTCTATGCCAGTAAAATGGACAACATGGAAGAAATGGACGAATTCTTAGAAATGCACAACCTTCCGAGACTGAACCAGGAAGAAATAGAAAATATGAACAGACCAATCAAAAGCACTGAAATTGAAACTGTGATTAAAAATCTTCCAACAAACAAGAGCCCAGGACCAGATGGCTTCACAGGGGAATTCTATCAAACATTTAGGGAAGAGCTAACGCCTATCCTTCTCAAACTCTTCCAAAATATAGCAGAGGGAGAAACACTCCCAAACTCATTCTACGAGGCCACCATCACCCTGATACCAAAACCAGACAAAGATGTCACAAAGAAAGAAAACTACAGGCCAATATCACTGATGAACATAGCTGCAAAAATCCTCAACAAAATACTAGCAAAGAGAATCCAACAGCACATTAAAAGGATCATACACCATGATCAAGTGGGGTTTATCCCAGGAATGCAAGGATTCTTCATTATACGCAAATCAATCAATGTGATACACCATATTAACTATTTGAAGGAGAAAAACCATATGATCATCTCAATAGATGCAGAGAAAGCTTTGGACAAAATTCAACACCCATTTATGATAAAAACCCTGCAGAAAGTAGGCATAGAGGGAACTTTCCTCAACATAATAAAGGCCATATATGACAAACCCACAGCCAACATCATCCTCAATAGTGAAAAACTGAAACCATTTCCACTAAGATCAGGAACAAGACAAGGTTGCCCACTCTCACCACTGTTATTCACCATAGTTTTGGAGGTTTTAGCCACAGCAACCACAGAAGAAAAGGAAATAAAAGGAATCCAAATCAGAAAAGAAGAAGTAAAGCTGTCACTGTTTGCAGATGACATGATACTATACATAGGGAATCCTAAAGGTGCTACCAGAAAACTGCCAGAGCTAATCAATGAATTTGGTAAAGTAGCAGGATACAACGTTAATGCACAGAAATCTCTTGCATTCCTATACACTAATGATGAAAAATCTGAAAGTGAAATTAAGAAAACATTCCCATTTACCATTGCAACAAAAAGAATCAAATAACTAGGAATAAACCTACCTAAGGAGACAAAAGATCTATATGCAGAAAATTATAAGACACTGATGAAAGAAATTAAAGATGATACAAATAAATGGAGAGATATACCATGTTCTTGGATTGGAAGAATCAGCATTGTGAAAATGACTATACTACCCAAAGCAAACTACAGAGTCAATGGAATCCCTATCAAACTACCACTGGCATTTTTCACAGAACTAGAACAAAAGAATTCACAATTTTTATGGGAACACGAAAGACCCTGAATAGCCAAAGCAATCTTGAGAAAGAAAAACGGAGCTGGTGAAATAAGTCTTCCTGACTTCAGACTATCCTACAAAGCTGCAGTAATCAAGACAGTATGGTACTGGCACAGAAACAGAAATATAGATCAATGGAACAGGATAGAAATCCCAGAGGTAAACTCACATACATATCTTTGATAAAGGAGGCAAGAATGTAGAGTGGAGAAAAGACAGCCTCTTCAATAAGTGGTGCTGGGAAAACTGGACAGCTACATATAAAAGAATGAAATTAGAACACTCCCTAACACCACGCACAAAAATAAACTCAAAATGGATTAAAGACCTAAATGTAAGGCCAGACACTATAAAACTCTTAGAGGAAGACATAGGCAGAATACTCTGTGACATAAATCACAGCAAGATCCTTTTTGCTCCACCTCCTAGAGAAATGGAAATAAAAACAAAAATAAACAAATGGGACCTAATGAAACTTAAAAGCTTTTGCACAGCAAAGGAAACCATAGACAAGGCGAAAAGACAACCCTCAGAATGGGAGAAAATATTTGCAAATGAAGCAACTGACAAAGGATTAATCTCCAAAATGTACAAGCAGCTCATGCAGCTCAATATCAAAACAACAAACAACCCAATCCAAAAATGGGCAGAAGACCTAAATAGACATTTCTCCAAAGAAGATATACAGATTGCCAACAAACACATGAAAGAATGCTCAACATCATTAATCATTAGAGAAATGCAAATCAAAACTTCAACGAGGTATCATCTCTCACCGGTCAGAATGGCCATCATCAAAAAATCTACAAACAATAAATGCTGGAGAGGGTGTGGAGAAAAGGGAACCCTCTTGCACTGTTGATGGTTATGTAAATTGATACAGCCACTATGGAGAACAGTTTGGAGATTCCTTAAAAAACTAAAAATAGAACTACCATATGACCCAGCAATCCCACTACTGGGCATATACCCTGAGAAAACCATAATTCAAAAAGAGTCATGTACCAAAATGTTCATTGCAGCTCTGTTTACAATAGCCAGGACATGGAAGCAACCTAAGTGTCCATCAACAGATGAACAGATAAAGAAAATGTGGCACATATATACAATGGAATATTACTCAGCCATAAAAAGAAACGAAATTGAGTTACTTGTAGTGAGGTGGATGGATCTAGAGTCTGTCATACAGAGTGAAGTAAGTCAGAAAGAGAAAAACAAATACCGTATGCTAACACATATATATGGAATCTAAAAAAAAAAAAAAATTGTCATGAGGAACCTAGGGAATAAAGACACAGACCTACTAGAGAATGGACTTGAGGGTACGGGGAGGGGGAAGGGTAAGCTGGGACAAAGTGAGAGAGTGGCATGGATATATATACATTACCAAACGTAAAATAGCTAGTGGGAAGCAGCCGCATAGCACCGGGAGATCAGCTCCGTGCTTTGTGACCACCTAGAGGGGTGGGAGGGAGGGAGACGCAAGAGGGAAGAGATATGGGAACATATGCATATGTATAACTGATTCACTTTGTTATAAAGCAGAAACTAATACACCATTTTAACACAATTATACTCCAATAAAGATGTTAAAGAAAAAAAAAGTTGGGGTGGAGAGAGTAGTTAATCGGCTCTCTTCACTTTCTTACCTCCCATTTATTCACTATTTTCTTTAAAATTTATTTTTATAATGATATAGGAATATATACAAAAGAATAATGTACTATATACATGTATGTATTGTGAGTGTGTATGCAAAATAAAACAGATACTGATTCTCTACCACGAAGCTGAAAAAAGAGAATATTACCAATGCCTTTGAAGGCCTCATGTGTCGCACCCAGTCTTATCCCTACCCTCCTGCCCCAGAAAAGTGGATAAACGGCAATTGTGAATTGTTTGTTCATCTTTCCCTTGCCTTTACTTGTGCTACACATGTGTATAACCTAAACAACGTATTGTACTGGATGATTTTATTTCTTATTTCTTTTTCCCTCTTGACTCAAGTATCTTGAGCTCTATGGTATCTTCCTGTGCCCTTGTACTATCCACTATTCTTATTCTTTGTCACTATTTCCCCTCCCCCATCCAATAAAACACATTACTTTTTTTTTTTTTTAGCTGAGTTGGGTCTTAGTTGCCGCATAGGCTTTCTCTAGTTGCAGCAAGCGGGGGCTACTCTTTGTTAAGGTGCGCAGACTTCTCATTGCAGTGGCTTCTCTTGTTGCAGAGCACAGACTCTAGGCGCAGAGGCTTCAGTGGTTGTGGCACACAGGCTCAGTAGTTGTGGCTCGCGGGCTCTAGAGCACAGGCTCAGTATTTGTGGTGCACCGGCTTTGTTGCTCCGCGATATGTGGGATCTTCCCGGACCAGGAATCGAACCGTGTTCCTTTCATTGGCAGGCGGATTCTTAACCCCTGCACCACCAGGGAAGTCCCAAAACACATTACTTCTGTCATTCAAAAGACATCGTAAAGAGAGACTTTAGGAGAGAGCCAGGCTTCAGGTTTACATGAGCAGGGAGTGGGTGTCAGTGGCCAGCGGGAGGGGGCCATCAGCTGCCAAAGTAAATGCAAGAATCCAAAAATGGGAAGGGTCTTGTGTCAGGATAGTCACTCTGAGATTCCCATGGTGTCCTAGATGTCCTAGATGATGTTAATCAAGGCAGGTTAGGATGTCATACTAAGGAGACTGGACTTTTCCTGCGGCCTTTGGGAAGCAATTAAAATTTTGAAGAAGGAAGTAACTGCTTCAAGGCAGATGAGATGGGAGACAGGAAGGCCGGTGAGGAACACCCGTCCTGGGGCAGGCGTGCAGGGGTGGCTGGAGAGCTGCACAGGAGAAACACTGCAGACAGAGTTGAGCGAGACCTAGCAACTGCTTGGATGTGAGAGATGCTGGAGAAAGAGGAGTTGGTGATGGCTGAAATTTCGAGTGACCGGGATGGAATAATGTTCGTTAACCAAAGTAGGTGACAAAGAGGTAAATTTGATTTGAGAGCCATGCTAACTAGAGCAGCCCAAAATGCTAGTGGTCATCTCTGTGCCATGGTCCAGAAAATAATGATTAATTCCAGCCTTTCTCTCAGAAAAGGAATCAGGGGTGGGCAAATCTATCAATACATTTCCTTCTTTGAAGCGTTGTGGGTTTACGTGTTAAATGATAACTTTCGTTAAGTGATTCCAACTCTCTTAGAGTTACAACTTCCCTAGCTTTCAGTTTCTCATACATAAAGTGAGGGACTGGAGTAAGATGGTCTCTAAGGCCCTTTCCATTTTTCTAATTGTACAACTCTCGGAACTTTGCCCAGAATAGTAAACAGTAGCAAAAGCAATTCATGAGCTTGAGAGTCAGAGAGAGTTAAATTCGAATGCCTGTTCCAGTGTGAACCTGTGGCCGCCACCTTTGGCTGCCCTGCGTCTCCTCCTGAAACTCAGTGTGATAAAACCTCACAGGGCTGCTGTGAGTCTGCTTGTACGTGAAAATGCCCAACTCAGTGCCTGGCACAGTGTAGGTGCAGGGTAAAGATTGATTTCCTCCCTCCCTTCCTTCCTTCCTTTCTTCTTCCTCCCTTTGTTACCAAAGAGAGAGCATTAGTCTGGCTCCTCAACTGGTGCTGGGGGAAAACCTTCTCTGTAGGCTCTTCTGCAGTGCCCCAAAGGAGCTGTTGTACCAGAGAACTGCTTTTCACCAGCTATGTTCACTTTTACCCCAAAACACGAGACCTTTGGCTTTAAGAGAAGCACGAGTGGCAAGGAGACCCCCGGCAGTGGGTCTGTAGTTGTTCTTCCAGCTGGACGCAGCCCCACTCCAACATCACACCAGGAACTGTGTGTAAAGTGGTGAGAAGTCACCCCATCCTTCCTGCACAAATGAGCAACAAACACATTCACTCGTTACCTGTAAGGGACATGGTGAATCAGATGGAGTATTTACAAGATACCTTACCTTTGCAATGCTGAGAGTTTAAACCAAGGCTCCCTCTAATAGTTAAAGGTCTAACTATTCAAGCATAACGACAGCCCGCAGCTCTGTAAGCCAGTTCCTGCCACCCTGACCCAGGCGTCGAGTTTATCACGATTCTCAGCAGGAAGAGACAAGGAATAGTCCCCCTCTCCTGCAGTGAACACTGGAATGTTACGTTTTCCTCGAAGTTAGTGCTCCTCTCCTGCAGATCTCAGCTGAGGAGAAAATGAAAAAGAAAAAGGTTGGGGTCCCCTGGCTTCTGAAATTTGAATGCCACTTGACCCTGACATAATGTTTGGTTTTCGGCTCCATTGCACAATTTTTTAAGATCAAGGAGTTCTGTACATCCTATTCCAACATTGTTCAGTGTTTCTATACTTCGGAATTTGTTTGTGGGGGGGGGTGGGGGACAGGAGTCCCTCTCAGTCCTTGAGGAAGTACCATTTAGAGGCCTTACTGTTTCCTGAAGGAGAAGCCTTGAAGTGTGGAATATAAATATTGCATTAACTCTGATGCAGAGTTCTACACTTCTTAAGCCTTACATGTGAGAAAACAGACACATAGAAGCTAAAGTTCTGGTCCTGTTTCTCTCCCTTCATTTAGAAAAGATCAGTGAGGTCCTGCAGGTTTGCAGACACTCAGATGCATCTAAACCTCTGTTCTCCAGCTCGCCCTATTCAGCAAGGCAGACCACAAAGCAAGCTGGGTAGGCAAATGAGCTTTATGCCTGGTTACTTTGCAGATTGGAGTATAATTGCATTAATTTTTCAGCAGGCAGTTGTTAAATACCTACAGTGTGCTAGGCAGTGTACACAGTGGGGATAAAAGATAAATGAGACAGTTCCTGGACTCTTGTTGATAGTAGGCTGCTACTAGTTTACAACCTAAGACTCTACTCCACAATTTGCCAATTGTTTTATATGCTGATGAATCCATCATATCTCTACCAGCACCGAACCCCAAGCCAAGTCTGAGGCTTTAAAGTTCCCAGAATGCCACCTAGACATTGGAAAAAAGGGAGAACAAGAAATGAACAAAATCACAGAAGCTGACTCTGAAGAGCAGCCACCTCTATAACGGAGTACTTCAGAAGGGCTTTGATTTAAAAATGTCCTCTGCTCCTTTAAGAAGCTTCCCTAGTTCTAGCACTCTCTGCAAAATGGATGATTGATCACCAATGGAAACTTAATTACCAATTAATTGGTAACTATTGAACTGACAGTACATCTCAGTTATCTGCTACTCCTCAGAGCAATCTATAGCACTTTAGTGAAGAAAAGTTTCCAATTAAATAGTAAAATAGCACTCACAAATATATCAAAAAATGTCTAGAACTAGAACATCTTATTAGAAGTCATAGGTTTAGCATCTCTGAGACTCTCTGTTTGCTAACGTATCACCATTTAAAATAAAAAAGTAGTTGTTGCTATATAAAACAGGATGTTAGGTGATATTTAACCATAAAAGTTAATACATGTAAGAACTTTGCATTCTATGTGACAGAAGTTTGACATTAAGGAGTAAGGTTATTTTACATAAGGGTAACTAAATTTTTTATTTCAGTTTGTTCTTAAGCACTAAGTTGGTTTGAAATATGCTCTAACAACTTTCTGATTATTACAAATATAGTAGGACAATAATAGAAAATCTCTAATCTTCAAATCATTTTCCTGGACTTGTAGCTACATACAAAGATGTGTAAAACTGAGCTGTTTCTCTCTTTCTTCAAGTTAGACTTTGTCTTCTTTATACACCTTCTTGCCCCCCATTATCTTCCCCAAAGTTACCAATTTGCAATTATCTTGTCAGGACAGTCGGGGTCAGTCACTCCATTTGTCCCTTATAAACTCATAAACTATCCCTATTCCTGAAAAAAAAAATAGCTTTAGTAATATTGGTTCATATCTTCACACTCATTCCCCATCTACCCATAATTGATTTACTTACTTGTTCATTTATTCAGTTAGTATTTATTAAACATCTACTATGTGTGATATTTCATCTACTACTAGCAATACAGTGGTAAACAAGCAGGGTCCCTAAAGACAGGGAGCCACTTGGGAGAAGTCTCACATCACTCTTATATCACACAAGCGAATAGTAGTTGCAGCTATAATGAGTGCTATTTCACATAGTGAATGGTATTATGACAGTCTGTAATAGAAGCATTTGACCTAGATATTGGGGTCAGGGCAGGCCTTCTGAGGAACCGATGACAAGCTGAGATCTGAAGGAGGCATTGGAGGTGGAAGGAGCATTCCAGGCAGAGGGAACAGCATGTGCAGAGGCCCTGTCATGGAGGACACATAGCTATTTAGAGAACTAAGAGAAGGCCAGCTCACTAGAGCATAGAGAGCAAGGAAGAACACAGCGCAGGGTGAGTCTGGAGAATTTGAGCAGGAACCAGATGATGCAGGATCCAATGGGGCATGTTAAAAGTTTTGTCCTTGATCCGAAGAGCAATGGGGAAATGTTCAGTGTTTTAAGCAGAGTGACATGATGAGATTTGTGGTTTAAAAAGAAAATTTGGCTGCAGTGTGGAGAATGGACCTAGAAAGAGATTAGATGAGATTGGACGGGGTAGGTCCAGTTAAGAAGCCATTGTCATAGTTCAGGAAAGGATGGAGGTGCCTTCGATGAAGGTTGCTGTGGTAGAGATAGAGAAAACTGTAGAGACCCAGGAGATATTTAGAAAGTGCAATTGATGGGAATTGGTGATGGACTGTGTATGGGGAGGAATGACGGATGACACTTAGATTTCTGACTTGTGCACCTGGAGAAATGGTGCAGCCATTTGCTGGGGTGCATTATATCACAAGGTCAGGCATGGGGGAAGATTGTGGTTTCTACTTTGGTCATGTTGAGCCTGAGGTCTTTGAGACATCTGAGTTCAGATTTCATAGGCAGTTTGATAAATGCACAGTCAGCTCAGAGGAGCAAGTTAGCCTGGAGGTACAAATGTGAGTGTCAACTAAATAGAGTAAAACTGAGATATCCTGGGTGGGGAGTATGAAGAGTGAGTGAGCAGAGGAGCAGCCCTAGGATGGAGTCTTGAGAAACTCTAACATTGACAGGCAAGCATGGATGGTCCTGCAAAGGAGACAAATGTTACAATCTGAGAAGTAGTAGAAGGAAGATCAGCAGACTGAGGTGTCAAGGTGAAGGGAGGGATCCATAGTACTTAAATTGTCATATATTAGTGAACAATATTCTTTAAATCCTTTCACTTAAAGTTAAAGCTAAAAGATAAATACCTGATTTAGTGGTAATTGCCTTTTAGTTAGCTGGTTAACAAAGCATTTGATGCACAACTTTTACATTTTTTGAGCCTTTTACCATAATGAGGACAAATACTCTGTGTTCTCTGTGCTGGGTTCTATTATAAGAGATTTCTGTAAACTAGCTCATTTAATCTTTACAACAGCTCTGTAAGGTAAGTACATTTCTGTAATTCTCTCAGTTTTACAAATGGAGGAACTATAACAGAGGTAACATGAATTTCACAAACACAGGGAGGTTATAGAAATTACATACAACGAGTAACCATTAAGGACCAGGGTTTGATGCAGGCACCTAGGTCTGGAGTCTGTGCTCTGCCGCTTCCCCGTGAATTATCCCCACCACCCCACTGCGCACAAATGCACAAAGGAACACGTTTTAAAATATAATGTCCTAGTGTGATTCTGACATTTATGATTATTTCAGTTGATATTCATCTCATTGGACTTGCCTGCTAGAAGCATTACCTTCATGTCCAGGCCTGAAACATTCATAGTTTTGTTTTTCTTTTACTAGCACCAGCTAAGTTCCATTTTTATGTACGTACATATCAAACCATGATACAAACTGTGAGGGAAAGATTTGCCCCTAGTTTTACAGTCTGTATATACACAGCAGCACCTACTGGTACTAGAGTCATTTAGGTCACTAGAATTGTTTCTGCCTCTCTGGGACTATTTGTCTATTTGCAAACTGTCTATTATCTTTGCTATTCCCTCCAAGCTCTAAAAAGACACACCAAAAAGTTTCTTAATAGCTTGCTCACATCTGGACTCACATTAATTCTATGACCATATTTTATTCCAGACACTTTTGAGAAATTCATCAGGCTGCGAAGTGCGCAGTGATGAATACCGAACGGAGTTTACCACAGCTTTGCAGCGCGTTGACTTATTCATGGGCCAGTTCAACCAAGTCCTCTTAACATCTATATCCACCTTTATTAAAGGAGACCTCACCATCGCTAATCTTGGAACGTCAGAGGGTCGATTCATGCAGGTACATACTTTCTGAGAGTGGCTGTGTCTGTTTTATCTGGTGTTATGCAGTTAATTTCCTTCTCTTTTTACAGTAAGGTGTTTGCAAATACTGTAAGTGAAAATCACAGTGGAAGCTAGAAGCATAGACTGAAAGCAAAACAATGAAGCTTGGTCCACTTTTTATGAAGTGTATGGCCTATTTTCCGTTGTTAAATTCTTAAAGCTTTCAGTTTAAATGTGGTTGCTTTAATTTTCTTGCCTGGAATGGTTTGGGGTTTTTTTTTCCATTCATGATTTCTATCACATGATTGGAAAATAAAATGAAACAATTAAAGCGCTTCCAGGCGATGTTTTCCTATTTCAAGGGAAGCTACGGATCAAAAGAGAGCTATTGTGTGAACCGTGCGTCTCCATGAGAAGAAACATTCACATCATTGAGAAATATTGGCAGGAGTTAGGACGGGACGTTATCATCAAAATCCCATTGTAACTCCAGTTCTCCTGATTCTGCAAAATGATGGGGTCAGACACAAAAAAGTGCAAACACTGGGAAAAAAAGATCCGGATTTTGTTAAGAAATGCCTTTAATGGAGAGCAACAGTATTTCCATACAATAAAAGTTCACATTTCAGACTTGCAGTTATCGTGTCCCCTAGATACAAGAACACTAGCACTTTGCAGAAATTAAAATGCTCTCGTGTTGGGTCTGTTTTGCTGCTTTAATAGTTATTGGTAGTGCTTTCAACATGAGTTCATTAGTAGATTCTTGGTTAATGCACAGTGACGATGGTATCTATTGGAAATGTTGACTTTCCACAAAGACTAGAAATTTCTTTTAAAGAAGGATGTTTATTTCATAGTCATCTGACATCATTAACAGCCCAGTCCGGCAATGACTTTTAGTAAACGAATTGAGGACGATGATGTTTTCCTATGACTTGCCCATCTGTACATTCTCTATCTGTATTCTTTAGCAAATATATTTTTTAAAAGTTCCCACTGTCTTAGAGCAGTCTGGGTACTGATCAGATGTTTTTCTTGTACTAATGGGCATGGTGGAATTTTTTCAAAATCATGAGACGTGTAAATACAGCTTTCCCACCTCAAAATGAATCATATATTGTAGATCCTGTTATCTAAATAATCCCACACTTGGTCTCCCCTCCTCCTATTGCTTCACAATTAACTACACTTTTGCTCCCACTCCCCCAGCCCAGTGTTCTTACTCACCCACTTCAGAACATTCAGTGCTGTCCTTAACTCCTCAAAATGTGAAGGAGAGATGCCCAGTCTCCTCCCACACAGACAAGCACTCTAACATATTTGAAATATGATCGTATCTATTGTCCTTGTAAAATGTCTTTGTTATGTGGTGTTTATATGTGTTTTTAGTTTACGTTGATGTTATTCTGTAGAATTCCAAGAAAAATCTAAAGGAGGATGACTGAATTCCTCTATTGAATTTCTGTTGTGTTCACTATGTTGATTTGCTTCCCTTTATCTTTTTTCTCCTTTTCTTTTTTTCTTAATTGTCTAATACCTCACCAATCCAGTTCCATATTAATAAACTTTCTACAGTCACTTTAGGTCTGACACTTTTTCACATCATAAGGTTCCTGGCCTATTTCCAGATTCTAAAGAATTCCATTTTTAGATAGATTGCTTTAATAGCTAAGTAAGTTCTACTGTGTGACAGATTTCACAACCCAAGTGATATGTTATATACATCAGTCTCATTATAATAGAAATGCTTTAACATTTCTATTAAAAATGTAACAAATGTTTTATTCTTGTCTCCCAGCATTTTCATAAAAGAAGCCATAGTACACCTTTGCATCCATAACACCAAAGATGAAAATAAGTATATGAGTAGATATTTATTTTATGAAAAGCACTGATATCCTTGATTTTTTTTTTAAACCAGGTGGCTCTTAATTCATCAAATATGTATCAAGAAGGTACTAACTTTGCTTTACTAGGCAAGTAAGTGCAGCAAAGGAAGCAGTGACACAGAACCTGCCTCTGAGGAACTAAAATTTCAGTAGGGGAAATAAAAACATGTATCTGACACGAAGAGTAGAGAAAACAAAGACATAAAAAACACAGGGCTACTGAAACCCACAAAGAGAGGATCTATTTCTCTGACACTTGCCCAGAAGAATTCCATTTAGTAAAATTTTATGTAAATAAACCTAAACCATTTAAAGGATAAAAGAGTCAACATCACTGAAATCCAGTTTGTTTACAGCAAATAATGTGGAGGCGGAGTCAGGAGTGCAGCAAAAATTTGGGGACCAACCAGCTTAATCTGTCCAAGCAGTAACCTGCCAAGTTCTGTAAATGTTTTGACTGCACTGAAGTGCCGAATCTGTGGCCAAGCCTAAGTTTCTACAACCCATGTTTTAATAATACTATGAAGTTTCTGTTACAATATAGAAGGGACATAATTTTCCCAAAGACAGCTGCCATACATGAAAAGGAATAGAAAAATGATTTTACTTCCTTCCTACCCTGAAGCCTAAAGGCAAAGTTGCTTTGCAAATGTTTTCTCCCAAGAGTTTGCAGCTGTTTCTGCCTTTCCTATTGTGCTTATGTTCAACTCTGACTAGGAATACAAGCTTCAGCCCCAGCTGTCGGGTGCAAAGTGAATCAGGTATTTCACAGTGGTTATTTGATTAGAAAGAATTATATTGTTTAGCTAACAATATTATACGTATGGAAGAGAGGACATTTTTGACATGTTTTTAACATTTAAACGTGTAACTTACACAGGTGCAGCTATGTCTAAATATACTAATGTGTACATACATTCAGGTCTATCTGTAGAGCTATGTCAGTGTAGATATAGATTTCAAAAACAGTTTTTATTTGTGTGATCACTCTGGGATGCTCTGAAGTAAAATAATATGATAAGCAATGTTTGAGATAGTATAAGTAAACAGTAAGAACACGCCTTCTTACGAATTTTGGAGGCAGAGCGGATGTAGAAAAGAACAAGGCTGGGGAACATGAGCACAGTGTGCAGGGCTACACGGGAGAGGGAAGCAGGATACTCATGAAGATCACAGGACTAATCACAGGGATTGCCCACATCTCCCCTTCTGAGCTCCTCATCTAATCTACATCCAAAAACAACGCTTGCTTGATTTTTTTTTACAGCACTTATATAAGGCCTTTAATCTCTAGATGCAAGTATCGTTAGTAAAATATTTGTGCATGACTGTCAGGCCAGGGAGAGCAAGTGGATGGGGGTGGGGTGGGAGTGGAGAGGCACTTTCAAGACTTGTTGCAAGTTCAGCTCCACATTCACTGGGCAGCTACCTTGTCTATATACAGTGGCCACTGCCTGAGCACTGTCACAGATTTCATTAGGTTCTTTGGCATTATCCTTGCTCTTCTCCCATCACCCTTTCCCCTCTCCCCAATTCCTTGATGCTGTTACCACCCATAACCCCTTTTCTCTTGTGCCTCTTAACTGGACTAGTTGGTCTTAAGCAAGAAACTTCAAGAGGTAGGGACCACCTAAAAAGACATCGTTAGCTCATGATCATTACTTATGACCATCACTTAAAGGATTATGTTAGTAATCAGTGAACTTGACAATAATTACTCACTTCTAGTAAGAAGAATCGATTCATCTATTGACCTCCTGTCTCTAAATTTCTTCAGTTCCTGTGCTGCCATCATGGCATGTCAGTGCTTTGTGCTCGAAGCCTGCAGCATACATTTCATTTGGGATTACTGCTATTTTAGACTATGTAGACACAGATCATCAACTCATCAATGCTGTGAGCAGCCTGCAGAGACACAGCCAAACAAAGCTTGAACTTGAACATTCCTCTTCAGCGATTGCTAACTTACCCGTCTCCTTTATAAAATGCTCAGATAAAAATATCATCTGCCTTTTTTTAAGGTGTACATCATTGATTTAGTTACATCTCTAAAGAACAGTAGCTTTGCTATATTTCTTTAGAGGAAAATATACTTCATGGGTTCTGAAATTTCTTTTGGGAGAAAAAGAACCTGTTGTAAATAATAATTTCAGAGTTATGTCCATAACAAAAAAATAAGCCCAGCTCGTATATAGTCTCCTAAAATGAATTAATGCATGGTCTTGAAATATATATATCATATAAACTCTTATAGCATAGAAACTTAAAACACCATACATATTTGAAACCATGGGAAAGTGCTAATAACCTTTTGTTTGTTTTGGGTTTTTTGGTAGCAGGGAATAACTGGAATTTCTTGTTTGGGTGCTTATTTGAAAAAATGGAGAGACATTTTAAAACAAAATATATTTATCAGTAGTTTTTTCAAAATTCAGACAGATATACTCTATATATAGATTGGCGAATCCCACAATCATTGTATTTGGAATACTGATTTGAAAGTATTGGATTTTTTTTAATTTTTACAAATTCACTAGCTTATTTGGTTTTTAGATGCTTGAAATTTTTTACAAAGTTCTCAGTTTGGTATTGACTCATTTTGACTCACTTTGACTCATTTCAAAAAGTTGAAACACACATACACATCGGTATTATAATCATTAAAAAAATTGTTTTACTTTTTGTACATACTCTGGCCTTTATAGTGTCAGGTTGGTATAGAAACTCTTGTGCCCACTTACCAAAAAAAGAGTGAAAGAACAGAGCAAAGTTTCATTTAATTCAACTTTTTCCACCTGGTACTTTGTTTTACTACTTCTAATTTTGAGTTGTCAGCACCAATCAGCAATTTCCACTTCTTATGTTTCATTTTTTTAATTCCAGAAAATTAGATGTTTACCTTGGTTGAAACAAAACTCTTTATATCTGATTTCTTTCTAAACAAATACCGATTTCTCTCACATACTTAAGATATAAACCTATAGCTGGTGTTTTAGTCAGTTCAGGCTGTTGTAGCAAATTACCATAGACTAGGTGGCTTAAAAAAACAAACATTTATTTCTCACAGTTCTGGAGGCTGAGAATTACAAGATCAAGGTGCCGGCAGATCTGGAGTCTAATGAGGGCCTGCTTCCGGGTCCACAGATTGCCATCTTCTCACTGTGTCCTCACGTGGTGGAAAGAGGGCACAAGAACTCTCTGGGGTCCCATTTATAGGGCACTTACCTCATTCATGAGAGCTTCACCCTCATGACCTAAGCAGCATCCAAAGGCCTCATCTCTTCACACCATCACACTGAGGATTAGGATTTCAACATATGAACTTGCGGGGGTGGGGGGGGGACACAAATATTCAGTACATTGCAAAAGGCATCAGAAACCATACCTTGAAAATGCAAACCAAACTCTTGAAGGTTATCTAAATGTCTGAAGCATTAAAAAAAAACCCATCCCTTCATCAAGGCTTAAGTAGGCTTATTATTTCAGTCTATTAATATGTTTAAGCAATAGATATGCCTTTTGGACCTACTATGTGCCAGATCTGTACTAGAAACTAGAGAGAAAGCAGACTCATTTCCTGGATCTGTAAGTTCACATCCAGTTATAACCCAGTTTGTTTATTAATGGTGTCATCTCCTTCACTTACATTTTTTTTTTCTCTCTCTCAATTCACTGGGGAACGTGCTGCATCTCCCACTCTGCTTCTCCTAGTGAGAATCCATTTTTGTTTCTTCTACCCCTCCCCCACCTCCAGCCTCTCTAGATCTCTGTTTTACAAAAGTCCAGTCTGACCATGAGGTATGTTCTTCAGAGAACTTGCTTGGGAGGCTGAGCAGGTGATGCCCAAGTGTCAGTCTCAGGCAGGAGGAATGGATGGAAGGCTGTGAACCTTCAGAAGTAAACTTGTCTTTTACTTAATTTAAGGAAACATTTTGCAGATAAATACAAACCAAAACCACAATGAAGTACCACTTCACACCTACTAGGATGGCTATAATCAAGAAAACAGAAAATAACAAATGTCAGTAAGGATGTGAAGAAATTGAAACACTCATACATTGCTGGTGGGAATGTAGAATTATGCATCCCATATGGAAAATGGTCTGGCAGTTCCTCAAAAGGTTAAACATAGAGTTACCGTTAAGACCCAACAATTCCACTCCTAGGTATATATCCAACAGAAGTGAAAATATATATTCTCACCAAAAGTTAGACTTGGATGTTCCTAGCAGCATTATTCACAGTAGCCAAAAAGTAGAAACAACCCCAATGTCCATCAACTGATAAATGGATAAATAAAATATAGTATATTCATACAAAGGAATATTATTTGGCAATAAAAAGGAATGACGTACTGATACATACTCCAACATGGATGAACCTTGAAAACATTAAGTGAAAGAAGCCAGTTACAAAAGACCACATATTGTAGGATTCCATTTACATGAAATGTCCAGAATAGGAAAATCTGGGGAGATAGAAAGTAGATTAGTGGTTGCCAGGAACTGGAGGGTATGACGGGCTAGGGTGGATGATGGCTAAGGGGTGTGGGGTTTCTGAGGTAATGAAAATATTCCAAAATTAGTTGTGAAGATGGTTGCACAAATCTGTGAATATGCTAAAAACCACTGAATTGTCTACTTTAAAAAAATGAGGAGAAAAACCACGTATCTCACGTTATGTGAGAAATAATATCTCATGTTAAATTGTATTCATCCTTCCTAAAGAAAATTAAATTCTAAAACAGTTTAATCAAAAGTAGAACTCTGGGGCTTCCCTGGTGGCGCAGTGGTTGAGTGTCCACCTGCCGATGCAGGGGACACAGGTTGGTGCCCCGGTCTGGGAAGATCCCACATGCCACGGAGCAGCTGGGCCCGTGAGCCAGGGCCGCTGAGCCTGCGCTTCCGGAGCCTGTGCTCCGCAACGGGAGAGGCTACAACAGTGAGAGGCCCGTGTAATGCAAAAAAAAAAAAAAAAAAAATAGAACTCTGTCTGTGGGGTGAAGAGGTCTGGCCTTTATGTATTTATAGATATATTACATAGAATTACTTTGTTCAGGGTCATGAATTTAGGGCCCTAGCCACAAGGTTTTATTTTATTTTTACATATATTTCTTCCCCTGTCCTCCCCCAGGTAATTTGAGATCATAGCCACCACAGTCAAGTAAATTCAGATTCCTCCCTACTCCTTCACCCTAGTCTTGTATTTTCAAGAACATTAAAGAAAATGGTTTTGAGAACTAAACACTAAAGATTAGTTGTCAGCACAGTAGAAACTCAAAAGATAGTTGCCAGTCTTCTATTTCTTGCTCATTGTCCTAAGACTGCCAGGTGATTTATCATAAGAATTAAATTTAAATGCTGGATTCTGTTCTGTCCTTAGAAATATCTCCATGACAACCAAAAGGAGCTCCTAACTTCTTGCAAAGATTGCTTCAGGAGTATTTTGAGAGTTAAAGTGGTTACCCACTCATTTAGAATTCTGGCAATAAGAGAAAGTGAGGAATTAATGATAGAAACAATAGCAATAGGTATCCCTCCAGAGAAAGGGCTAATGATCAACTAAAAATGTATCTGCATCTGTGATATGACCTCTGCTTGAAACTCCAAGCAGTCGTCTCACTTTTCCACACAGCCTTCCTGTCTTCTCTGGTTCATTCCTTTTTCTATAACAAGCCACACTTATCCTAGCTCATGATCAAAAGTTGAGCTTGCCAGCTGTACTAATAACATTTCCTCTGTGCCATCAAAAACTATTTAGATGTGGAGTCTTTCTCCTTAGGCACACTTAACTTGTACAGCCAAGATTACTGAAACAAGGAGTATTTGGCAAGGCAAATATATTGTGAAATTTGTTTTAATGCTTTGACTCCTAAGTGGCTCTTGGGAGCTCAGAGTTGAAGTTTTTTATTGGTATTTACTCTGGTGCTCCAAGAGTAGATCAGTTGAGTGTTTAAAAAGAGGTCAAGCAAACAGATTCTGGCATGAGATAAAGCTCCTTGGAAACCTGACTCTTGTACTTTCTAGCTGAGATTCTCTGTCATCTTTTCTTTATGGAAAACAATAGTACCTACCCTGTAGGATTATTGTGAAGAGTAAATAAAATTCCCATTTAAAGCACTTAGCAGAATGCCTGGCTCAGTTACCATCATATATGGTGTTCTTCAGACAAAAAGTCTTAACTGGTAATGCACCAAATCAATCTATCCAAGTTCCAGAGGTGCAAAGAGCTTCTTTATGAAAAGAGTAATGTTAATCCTTTCTGGGAAATGAATATTTGGATGGGCTTAAGATAGTTGATAAAGTCAAAGATGATGACCTATTAATTAAGAAGGGATTTCTTATTATAGATAGGGGAAATGGTATTAAAGAGAGCAAGAAGATAGGAGACAAAACTTAGTAGGAGGTGACTGTTATGTAGCAGGTCTGAATAGAATGGAAGGTATAAGAGAGACAGAAACAAAACGCAAATAGGCAGGTTCAGAGGGATGAATGATCTCCAGTGAAGTAGAAAGCACAGAATGAGGCAGAGAACAGAGTCAGGTTATTAAGAAAGGCTGGTGTATTGTTTTGGTTTTTACTTGTGTGTGAGAAAATGAAAATTTTTTTCACCTTTTCAGTTTGAAGTGATTGACAACAATCAGGGAAATATGAAAAAATTGGGGGGCAGGGAGGCATGAGGGGTAGGAAAAACAAGAGGTGGTGAGCACCAGAAGTATGTCAAGATAGAAAAATTGGTTACCTGAAATCTGGATAATTTGGGATAGAAGTTTGGTGTTCTGATAGTCTGCTTGTAACCAGCACTGGTAATTGAGGTAGGACTGGTAATTGAACTTCTTTTTACTTCCCTTACAAACGTCATAAATAACTATTTGGCCCTAAATTTAGGAATAACAGTAGTTTCCATCCTTTCCCATTCTGACCAAATGACCTTCGATCCATCACTTAACTTCTGTGCAAATATAGCCACCCTGCTTAATGGAGTTATTTTGAAAGTGTTGAGTGTTTGGGATAGAACAAATGTTAGAAAAAAAATGTCATGATGTTTAATTTTTATAGCTCTGTGTGAGCGTGGTTGGTTTCTCTATCAACAGTCCACTCTCTGGGAGCAAATTAGGGACTCTTCCCAAATTGTTTCAGGCAACTTGACTCCTTTATTATACTGAAGAAAAAATTTACTACTGGTTCCCCAAAACATTTGTATGTTGTGTGTTTGTTAGAGTACTACGCAGTTCATTCCCATTTTATGGATAAGAAAGCTGAGGTAGAAGGAGTAGTTATTTATTATTTAATCCTAATCTCACAGCTGCCCACGTTTGTCCCATGATTTCAAACACATGGCAAATAAACGCACTTTCAGTGAAATGTAAAACGGTATTTGGATGTCAGGCAATTTCACAAAGTCAATTCCAAGCCCAGAGCTATGCTCAGCCTCCTGTACCCTCCTGTAGATACAACCTTATGCCCTATTTAAGAATGAGAGTCCCTCTGAGTGCTCCTAAACTCTCTGTAGTCTGAGTGTTCATCTCAGATAGTCATCTGATTTTATACCTGGACTTCATTATTACTGGGTTCTAGCAGCTGGGCAGTTGGAAATTATATAGCTGAGAACCATCCCAGATTAGAAATACCTAACAGCAAGAATCACACCAATCATCAAACCTCATTTCCAAGGCATTGTTAAAACCATCAGGTCTTATTGTAACACCAGGCCAAGAAGCAGAACTTTAGTTATAATCAAAGTAAAAAAGTATGATGGGACAATGGTCTGTAAGAAATGACAGCACACCATTTCTAAGTTAGCTGAGGGCCTGTTTTGACCTCAAAAGATCTATACATATGGCTTAAGAGTAGCAAAGCTGGAACCAAATCCAGGTCTCCAGATTTCCCATTCACTACCCTTTCCATTACATCAAGGGAAGCTGCTCAGTGGGGTGGGTCAGGAGAATACATTAAAAAATAATCCAGAATCCTTGTAGCGTAAGGGTGGTCTTCTGTGCTAGGGAGAGTTTTGGCTCTTCCAGTTCCCAATACAATCGTGAGGATTTGTCTGCATGTGCTGGCTGATTGACTGGAAGATCTCCTTCCCTAGAAATCATTAAAAGATAACAGGCAAAACTCTGTCTTGGGGGTGCAGATGAATTGTCTTCAAGGCAGGAGATTAGAAGATATCATATTGATTTACAGTGAGATAAACTGTTGGGCCTATAGTTCAAACACCCATGAGCTCGTCTAATCTGGTATTACCATTATCGTCCACATTTTCCCCTGACAGTATATTTAAACTGAGCTTGTTGGACTAAGGGTGCTTTCTGGTTTGTTTCTCAGGTTGTGGTTTCTCGATCAGGATCATTAACCCCACACGTGAATTTTCTCCTGGATTCCCACCCTGTGTCTCCAGAAGCAATTGTGGAGCACCCGCTAAACCAAAATGGCTATACACTCGTTGTCACTGGGAAGAAGGTAAGCCCTGTTCCCCAGGGAGGTTCCATGAATGTGGTTCCTCCTCAGTGGATATTTACAGCCAGTGTCACCTGGTCCTTTTTAACTTCTCTCTTCGTCTGGATTCGGCTCTCTTCTATCAAGTTCTTTCCTGAGTATTCCAGAGATCTTCTGAAATCAAGTTAAATTTTTACTCAGGGAAGATTGGACCTATGTTAGGTCCTCTTCATGATGTGAACTTCTCTTTTTGTCCTCTATTTCTCAATGAGAAAAACAAACACGCAGAATGAGAATTACAGCCCTAAGGGCAGAACTCTAGTGCAGGCAGATAAACCCTGAAGTGTACCTTGGAATCTGACACTGGCCAGTAATCCCTTTTCTCTGAGAGGAGGTGCATTTTGATGCCAGAATGATATGTAAACTTACTTAGAATTTCCCGGGGGTTCAAGTGTGTTTTCCAGCAGCTTAATTTATACTCTTGAGGGATAAATTGGGAGATTGGGATTGACATATACACACTACTATATATAAAATAGAAAATAAAGACCTACTATATAGCATGGGAACTCTACTCAATACTCTGTAATGACCTATATGGGAAAAGAATCAAACAAAGGGTGGATATATTTGTATGTATAACTGATTCACTTTGCTGTACAGCAGAAACTAACACAACATTGTAAGTCAACTATACGCCAATAAAAATTTTTAAATAAAATAATAAAAATAAAATCATCTCAGACAGAGCAAAATGTCCCAATAAATAGGACCTCTAATATTGCATGGTAATGCTTGTGTTCACTGGACAGTAATGGTAACTTTTATCACATATGCACCAACAGTGGAAGGAAGGAAGAAATTTGTTTTTTTTATTTTAATCACGTAAGCATTATTACATGATTAGCACACATAGGTGCTATCCCTGTCAGACTCTGTAAAATTATATTTATATGTATCTTCGATGTATTTAGTTTTTATTAACAAGCAAACAAAAAAACCCTCTGGAAGCTCTTTCCATCACTTGTCTTCACAGATCACCAAGATCCCGCTGAATGGCTTGGGCTGTGAACATTTCCAGTCCTGCAGTCAGTGCCTCTCCGCCCCTTCCTTTGTGCAGTGTGGCTGGTGCCATGATAAATGTGTGCGATTGGAGGAATGCCCTGGTGGAACATGGACTCAAGAGACCTGTCTGCCTACAATCTACAAGGTAGAAGTTTCTGTCAGCTGTCATGTGTGTTTTTTGGAAATCATAAATCCCATTGATGGAAAAATTCAAAAATTAATGTATTCATTTAACTGTGAGCCATCAGCCCAAGCACCATCTCCCTCCACATTTTTCTTTTTCTTTTTCTTTTTGGCAGCAACACGTGGCACGTGGGATATTAGTTCCCTGACCACGGAGTAAACCCACGCCCCCTGCATTGGAAGCACAGAGTCTTAACCACTGGACCACCAGGGAAATCCTACCCCCCAGGTTTTTCCTTTAGAGTGGTGTTTGGGCACATGCCCCTAGGCCCTGCACTTGAAGTGCTTGCTTCACACTGTCCTTGGGCAGTTGCTCTCCCTTAGTGCTATGTGAATAAAAGAGTGGTGGCTAGAGAGCAATACTGCTCTCCATTTCCTCACACTGGGACCTGTTCCCTTCTGGCCTGCGCATTCTCTGATTCCTCACCAGCTGCTTTATCTACCAGGTGCCCATGCATGAGCCTTCATCACACACGGGGATCCACTCATGGCATAATCCAGAACCCTAACCTGGACCGTGCAAGCTAGAGATCCCAGCCATGCTGGAGCAGGCAAAACAGGAGGTTTCGTTCTGTCTGACACATAGATGATGGCTGTCTCATCACTGATGAGTCTAGAGGCTACCTCTCAGGGCAAGGTGGGAAGCAAGTGGATGGTGGACAAATGGGTGACTGTGTGCCTTCTCTCAAAGTTCCTGGAAGAGAAGTAAAAGCACAGCTGATGACTACACTAACCCCTATACTCTGTAAGCCAATTCATTATTTAATCCATTCCAAAAACATTTATTGAGTGCATACCACACAGCTGGCACTCTTCTAGACAATGGGGAGATACAGTCCCAGACAAGACAGAAGTGCCTCCTGCTCTTAGAGAACTGAGCTTCTAGAAGTGGACTTCAGCCATGACGTTGTAGCCACACTCTCTAACTCTCTGTTGCCTTATTTACTTAAGCATGTGTTTGGCACTATGAAAATCTCCATGGCAATTTTTAAAAATTTTTTTCTTGATCCAGACACATTTTGCTTGAAGCTACTTCCCTGGTGAGGACCCAGTGTATATTTTCTCTGCCTGCATGTGGAACAGTTGGACTTAGTAACTAAGTAGTTCCTGTGAAAGATTCAAGTTAAAGGTCTTGGTCGGTCGCCTGGTTCAAGCCCAAGTAAACAAAGTGTACGAGTCAGAACAGGAACCACCCCCAAGAGCATGGCTGTTTTCATTTAGCTACGGTTTGGGGAAAGATTTGTACCAGGTGACTGGGTTTTAAACCAAATCATTTTATGTTAGGTGTTACACAGTTATTAAGACTTAGCTTGATCAGCTCAAGAATAAACTAGGAGATATTAAGAAAACAAATTTAAATCTATACTGTATTATTTATGCACTTTTTGTGTGTTTAATATGCTTTTAAAACCACATGCAGTTTTATACTTTTTAAAACACGTAGCCGTGGCAATTTGAGACACCAGACCTCTGAATCCAGCTATCCCATGAAAGAGATATGGGGAGTGTGTGTGTGTGTGTGTGTGTGTGTGTGCAACTAAATCACAATTTCATTTCAAAAACAGCCAAGCTGATGTTTTAAATAAAGAGCATGTTAAGAACTTGTACAAATGAAACATTTAACTTTGACCCATGTACCTCCTTTTATTAGTAATGAAAGCTATATTAAAATGGTTAAAAACAGTAAATATTTTAGAATTTTCTAGAACCAGAGAATCTCCCATAATGTTTGAATCCCCCCCCCAACCCCACACCTTCCCTAACTCCAGCACTCTAGCTGGAAATTTTTAAAAGGTTGGACTGCATCCTGCGCGATTCACTGAGGCTTGGGTGCTACAGTTAGAAAAAACGTAATGCAGCTGAGTCCATAAATCCCTTTCGGTTCATAGTTGTTAGGAAGATTTCATGCTGCACTAGAGCATGACATTTAGCATTCTTACTGCAAAAAAATAAGACAGATTATTCATCTTTTTCTTATCTGTCTTAAACGCTGCAGGCACAAAACCCAGCTAATGTGTAGAGTTTCACTTTCCAATAAATGTTAAGTCAACCTGCTTTTCAAGGTACATGATGTTCAGTGGCTGAAATTCTTTGCAGTTCCACATATGAAATATTTCAGGATTGCAAGCCCATTATTTTGTTTCAAACATGTTATCTGATCTTGTACTTAGAGAGCAATGAAAAATGCTTCAGAAAAGGAAGAGCACTTTCCAATATATTCTGAATTTATTAGGATAAAACTGTCATTCTTGTAGGATTAGAGTTCAGTCCCAGTGAGACAATAAAACAGTTTATTAATTGATCAGAAGGCTCAGATAAGAAGCAACAGCGATATCTAATGAGGGACCTGAGATATCTTATCTCACGCCTGCAATATACTGCCACCAATATATTTGTGACATTTACTGAAGAGACAAATTTTAATTTTCCAAAGTTTTTGGTGGTAGTGGTGTTGTTTTAACTTTCTCATGTATATCCTAATGGGTTTTGAAAATATGATCATTTAAATCATTTTCACCTGTGAAAGGACAGTAGCTACTTTTGTGGCTTGCTCTACCATATCCAGACACAGCCTCTGTGGCTTTATGCCGGACACTCATTTCCTTCTCACAGAGTTTCTCTACCCTCAGGATAACTCAGAGTTTGCCAGCCCATTGTTGGTTCTGTCCAAGGGTGTGTAGTCCAAGACTGCATCCTTCCTTTTCCCCTGGAAGAGTGAACATTACCCCATAAGCTAAGTCAGAAAAGCTCAGATGCCCCCCTCTAATATTTCAGCCGAGAGAGGAAAGCTAAGTAGAGCTGGCTTTTCAAATCCTGATGATCTAGCAGAGGTTTTATAGTATCTCTTTCTGTTGCCAGCACACCAACCAAACAACTCTCCGTGTCTTTTCTGAAATCATCACCCAATCGCTTTGCCTTATATATAGAAAGTGATGATGAATGTGGAGTGACAGACTTCAATTTTTACATCGAAAGGGGGGAATCCAGGCGGGGGGATCAGGCCAACATCAGCCTTGGGCTCTTTTCAGTGGGCAAGACTCCTCATTAAAAGAGGAAACAGCAGCTGTGTGACTGCCTCAGGCTGAAGAGAGTCCTGGAGGGTTAGATGTCTTTTTTTCCTCCTCCTGGATTTCTAACATAATAATAAACAGATATTTTTTTTCTAGCAGTTCTCATTTGGCTAGACAGGGGCGAAGTAAGTTTTCATGAAAGGCACAACTGTGTAATGGATTTCATGGGTAAAATAGCTATTGTAAGGGCATTAAGCTAAGACTTTTGAAGGGGTTTGGCAACAAGGGTATGACTTTGGTTTGTGGTCATTTACTTGGGAGGGAAGGGAATGTTTGCAAATTTGTATTTTGCTAAAAGCTCTTCTAAATTGTATAAGAATCACTTTCACTAACTTGTCTTTAGCAGATACCTTTACTGGCTTTTGAGTTGCCTCTGTAGCGGTGCTGTGTTTTCCCACCATTGTACTTTACAGCACAATTTACAATATGTCCCCCCAAAAGAGCATTTCCTTTCTCAATTGTCACAAAGCTGCTGCTGAGGAGAAGCTTATTTTTAACATAGAAATTTGTTTTGTTTTAATAGCTTTAGCCTAAGAATAGCTTAGTTGTTGTATAGACTTCATAAGAGCCTAATGCTGTCTTATATCACAGTTGCCAAATTTTTATTAATGAATTCAAGTTTTACTTTTTTTGGGGGGGGGCTGTGTTGGGTCTTCGTTGCTGTGCGTGGGCTTTCTCTAGTTGCCGCGAGCGGGGCTACTCTTTGTTGGGGTGTGCGGACTTCTCACTGCAGTGGCTTCTCTTGTTGCGGAGCACGGGCTCTAGGCGTGTGGGCTTCAGTAGTTGTGGCGCATGGGCTCAGTAGTTGTGGCACATGGGCTCAGTAGTTGTGGCTCATGTGCTCTAGAGCGCAGGCTCAGCAGTTGTGCAGCACGGGCTTAGTTGCTCTGCGGCATGTGGGATCTTCCCAGACCAGGGCTCGAACCTGTGTTCCCTGCATTGGCAGGCGGATTCTTTAACCACTGCGCCACCAAGGAGGCCCAGGTTTTACTTTTAATACACCAAAGATGAGCCTGCAATAATAAAAGGAACCTATTACTTATTTAATACTGAGCCTGAGGAAAAAAAGTCAGTCCTAGAAATGAGATGTACGGCGATGCCAAGGGAGATAATTAGAAACATTGCTACAATACAGATCTCATGTGGGGCTCTCTCCAATTCTGTTTTTATCTACTTCTAATAGAAATAATATATTGAATATATTAAATATTACATCATTTAGTTTGTCAACTAACCAGCTGGTATATATCAAATAGTGACCATATTTAAAGAAAAAATAAAAGTGGCAGATTAGTAATAAATGTGAATTAAGTATAAAGGAATGGGTTCACTTATTCATTTGTTGATAGCTGGCCTGCAGTAGATGGTTTATAGTGAGTGAATGAATGAATGGCAGATATGTATTGAATATCATATATGTGGTTGATATTATGATAGCTGATAAATGCAGCTATGAAAACACTGGGTGCAGAAAGAGGTATTTTTACTGTGTGACTTTCTCCTCTGGGTGGGGAATACCATAGCAACATGAATGTAGCACACACCCACCTGGCATACAGACCAAGGCATATATTAGGGCTTGGCTTCTAGGGCCTGTAAAGGAGTTTTGATCAGAGTTCAATCTGAAGGCCCATGAAGGGGTTATAAGCATGTAAAAGTCTGGGCCCAAAGTGTGTCTATGCCCAAGAGGGCCCTTCATCCCCACCCAGGCTGAATCTGCTCTCCTTCCCATCTCTGGATCTCCTGAAAACAGCTTGCTTCATCAGCCTGTCAGATAGTTTTAATGTTTGTTCCAGATTCTCTGAAATTTGTGACCCTTTTTCCTATAGTGAAAATTCATTTTTTTTAGATAATGGGAGAAGGGAAGGATTTCAGACTCTTTGAGTATACATATTTTGTTTGTTTGTTTCTTTGTTTTCCACACCTATGAAAGATAATAATATACTGGGTTTTTTTAAGTTCTATATTGTCCTCATAGGTTTTCCCAACTAGTGCCCCCCTTGAAGGAGGGACAACGCTGACCATATGTGGCTGGGACTTTGGATTCAAGAGGAATAATAAATTTGACTTGAAGAAAACCAAAGTTCTCCTTGGAAATGAGAGCTGCACCTTGACCTTAAGTGAGAGCACGATAAACATGTAAGGACATGAAATCGCTTGGCCAGGGTGTGCTTGGAAAACGGGTTTTGTCTTTGAATGAATCTTGTAAAACTCGCTCCAAATGTCTATCTCTTGAGTTAAAAAGGGTCTTGGCCCATCACTCCCCTTGAGGATTTGTTTTGTTTTTAAAACTGTTTACTCACCAGGATTACGGAAGAAGAAAGGTGACATTACTCAGGTGAAGAAAAGAAGAATCTAGCATCTGGGAGTTTTTCAAGCATTTTTGTAACAACTCTTGAGAAATTGAGTAGATTTGAAAGAATAGCACTGTTTGGGGTCGTTCCATCTTTAAAGTCTTCAAATAAAGAGAGTCTCAAACAGCTTTTTCTATAAAAATCAGAAACCACTCAATATGGACCCTCTCTTCTAAATTCACTTTCTAAACCTCAGAAATGTAATGAAGCAGCTGAATCACACCTTTGAGACTTTTTGTTTATGATGAGTTTAAATTTATATTTACCTGATATTTATTGGCACTGTAATGGAGGGAGTGTATCTCATATAACCATTCCCAAATCTTGGGAAATAGCAATGTTATCCCTATTTTACAAAGATGTTCAGAAAGGTGGAGTGTAGATTAGCAGAGGTAATCCAGAGGGTAAGAGCTGAACAGGCCTTCAAACTCAGCTCTCATGATTCAAGACCTGTTCCTGTTCTACTGTATTCTACATGTAACTTCTATAAGATCTGAATCCCATAATGAACAGAGAACCCAGAAATTTTTAGTTATATAGTAACAACAACCAAACATTTAAAGTTTTATAGTTGAACCTATTCTTTCAAGTGGTTATTTTATACCTAGTAGAATTCCTTTCAGGGTTATACAAAGATCTAAATCTACTCATTTTACAGAGGCCAAAACATCAAATAATGTCACACTTGTTTAGCTTAATGGCAAAACAAATTCATTCTAGAAATCCCCCTTGTAAGTTCTTGCTCATTGCATTGTAAATTAGAGCCTGTAAAAGTGAAACATAATTCATCCTCTTTTGTTTGCAGGGCAGAAATAGAGACACAGATGTAGAGAACAAATGTATGGACACCAAGCAGGGGAAAGTGGCAGGGGAGGTGGTGGTGGTGGGATGAATTGGGAGATTGGGATTGACATGTATACACTAATATGTATAAAATGGATAACTAATAAGAACCTGCTATATAAAAAAATAAAATAAAAAAATTTTTTAAAGTTATTTAATAAAACAAATTATATTTATACTTTTTAGGATTATAATAAGATTACTAATTCAAAAATAATTCTGTGGAAAGCCTATCACAATTTCATCATTTTTTAAGTAACTTAAATAAACATGTGTAACCCAGAAATGTATCTTTTGACATAATTTAAAGAAGAGATTCTGCTGAGTTGTAATCAGCCCATTGTTTCATATGCTGTTGAAGCACCATTTCTCCCTCTTAAGTATGCCAAACATTATGCCTATAATTGTATATTATTATATTATAATGAACTTTTCAATTGGTGAGGTCTGCATTGATGAGGTTTAACATTTCCTGTTTTGTCTGTATGAATAATACAAGACAGTCAGTATAAAGTTTAGCATAATAGTACAGAAACAGAATTATACAATTTTCAATTCTAATGCTTACCTGTAAACTCTGCTTGCTATTTAGAGTAGTCAGCTCACTGTTTAGAGATAATGGCCCATAATATAAAACAGCCAACCCAGAAAATGCTTTTGGATTTATAACATATAAAACTTTGTTTTTTCAGGTTGAAATGCACAGTTGGTCCTGCAATGAATGAACATTTCAATATGTCCATAGTTATTTCAAACAGTCGAGGGACCGTACATTATAGTACATTTTCCTATGTGGTAAGTCTAGGCATTAATTTTCTCATGAACTAGGATATTTAATTATTACTTAATCTACTTAGAGTTATAAAATTAACAAGTTATTTTGTTTTGTTTCTATCTCTCATTCAGGATCCTATAATAAAAAGTATTTCTCCAAGTTATGGTCCTAAAACTGGTGGCACTTTACTTACGTTAACTGGAAAGCACCTAAACAGTGGAAATTCTAGACACATTTCAATTGGTGGAAAAACATGTACTTTAAAAAGGTGTTGTAGTTTATTTTTTGTTGCATCAGTCAAGACGAATTAATATGTATACCTAAAAAATCAAGAAAAGATTGTTCTTCTTTTGTGACGAAAAATCAAAATGTTTATTATTTACTCTCCATCTTACAAAACTTTCTCCTTCCCAAATCCATCTACTCCTTTTTGCTGATTTTTCTACCCTTCCCTTATGGTTTATTAATTCCACTTTTAAGTTTTGTCTCCCCATCCACCTTCTTTATTGTTATGCTTAGTATCCCACCTATGCTATAAGCTGTGAGATTCTGGTAATTGACAATAAATTAAGATAAACATTTCCATCAAGATTTACAATTAGATCAGATCACTTTGGGGAGGTGAAAGCATGAGGGAGATTGGGTTAGGAAGTTATGTTTCTGCTTCTTAGATTTGGGAGAGCTCAGTTTAGTCAAGTGCCAAAAGGATACTTTAAAATTGCTTAAAATCCCAAATATTTCTAAGTCAAGGATGACCTAAGTTTGGGATCCAGTCAATTGTAAATTGACTACAATTTCTAGATTAGAAAGTTTTTTTCTAGACCACATCAGGAAATTCCCATTTAGGAGCCACTGACTGATACCCTTTTGATTTATGTATATAATTCTAATATATGTGTGTCTCTAATAGCAAAGGTCCATTTTCTTAATTTTTTTTGTTCAGTGTTTCAGATAGTATTCTCGAATGTTATACCCCAGCCCAAAGCACTCCAACTGAGTTTCCTATTAAATTGAAAATTGACTTAGCCAACCGAGAGATGAACAGCTTCATTTACCGGGAAGACCCCATTGTCTATGAAATACATCCCACCAAATCTTTTGTTAGGTAAGTAAAAGCTTCTGATGGGTATAAGAAAATAATGAACATGAGGATGACTGGCTGTTGAATAGTCAAAAGGAAGACAGTTTTATCTCTGGATTTGATACTGTTGCATTTTTTTTGAAGGCTACCTTTCCAATTCGGGAGTGAAAACTACATTCAGGCTCTGAGTACAATTTGACCTTATCAGTGCTAGTTCATGCCATTTTATCCTATTCTAAATAGATTTCATTAAAACAGTTTAACTGGACATCATAGTTTTGATATTTATGCACTTATATTATGTACATTTTAATTCTATACTAACCTTAGTGCCTAAAAGTGGAATCACCTTTTTCTCTTCATTCTTCAGTGTATTTTTGCCCTGCCTACTTTACACACAGCTTTTCCCTATACCAGACTCCCTCTGAATCAATATCTCATTGGACCCAATTCAGTCTGCCTTGTTTCTGTTAATTCTATCAGTCTAGCAACAACAGTTAAGTTCATTTTTCCTTTGTATTTTTTTCAGACAGGAAAAAATATTTCTTTTGCTTACTTTGTGAATAAAAAGACAAATGCATTTCTTCAGCTTATGAAATATGAATTTTTAAAACATTTTCAAGTTAAATAAGTTATTGCCAAAGAAAAACTACCACTGAACTTTCATTTGACTTTGGCTGTGGCTATAACTTGCAGTCACTACGTGTGATTTAATTTAATTTCTCTCTTAAAATACTTGATAGAGAAAGAACCTCTCAATATTGCTATTTTTCTATTTTATTTTGCCAGTGGTGGGAGCACAATAACAGGTGTTGGAAAAAACCTGAATTCAGTTAGTATCCTGAGGATGGTAATAAATGTTCACGAAGCAGGAAGGAACTTTACGGTGGTAAGTCCTCTGAGTGATAGTTGTGCTTAGAGCTCAGCATCTCTGCTTCTGCCACCAGCTTTCAGGGTAGCAGAGACATTTCAGTTTTGCCTTTAATGTTTGCTAGTTATCTTCCTTGCAGCACGGGTCAAATAGTATTTTCTATTCAACAACTAAAATTATCTAGTCTCAGGCTAACATTATAAAACACACACACACACACACACATAATATTTAGACACAAATAATGATTATCAACTTGAGGCAGTGTTTTTTAAAGACAGTCAGTACAAGGGCAAACCACGTCATTCCCTGTCTTAGTCAGTTCAGGCTGCTATAACAAAAATACCATAGACTGGGTGGCTTACACAACAAACATTTATTTCTCACAGTTCTGAAGGCTGGTAAGTCCAAGACCAGGGTGCCAGCAGATCTGGCTGTCTGGGGAGGGCCTGCTTCCTGGTTTGCAGATGATTATCTTCTCATTGTATCCCCACATGGAGGTGAAAGAAAGAGGCAGCAAGATCTCTTGTGTCTCTTCTTATGAGGGCACTAACTCCATCATGAGAACTTCACTCTCATGACCAGCTTACCTCCCAAAGGCCCCATCTCCAAATACAGTCACACTGGAGATTAGGCTTCCAACATATGAATTTGGGGAGGATGCAATCATTCAGGCCATTGCATTTCCATATCCCCCCTTTTTTAATATCCCATAGAACATCAACCCTTTTGCTCTAATAAAACCCTTGGGTAAAGCCTCTAATCTTGCCACAGCATCCTTGTCTTCCTAAGTGGTACAGTGTTTTCTTACACATCCCTGCTTCTTACCATTCCTCTTGTGCCTTGGTTAGCATGTTATCAAATAATGAGAAAGAGCATTAGAATATTTATGTCCTAGAGTGTGTATGTTGTTTGGTATTTCTCCACCTTTTTTCTTTTATTTGCAAGGTCAATCAGAATTTAACTGAATTCCTCCTTAAAAGTGATTGACCTATTTTGTGCTCTAACAATTTTGGGACATCACATTAAAATGGTAGTTTTACTTCAGACCTTAGGAAGTTTGGAGTTATTTACAAAGATTTCATATTTTTGTTGTTTTTCTTTGATATAAAATATCCATAATCTAGTTGGACTTGTACACGCAGCTTAGAATGAAAGTTCTAAGTGCCCCCTCTCAAGCAGGGGCTTAACTGGGGAGGCAATAGATTGAATTACAGCACTTCCTTTTAGATTCCCATCCAATATTTTGTGAAGGCTAAGACCACAGTGTGCTTTAATTACAAAAACCAATTTGGGGCTAAAAATGTCAAGCCAAATCACCAAACAATAAGGTCATCTCAAATGAGATTTTTCTTGACCTTCTCAATCAGCCACATTGCATCACCTCTAAAGAGTATTATTAGATTTTTATAATATTCCTGAGAGATTGTACTCCAGGGAGTCACCGTATGAAGTAGAGAGCTTTGAAACCAATCCCTGCACATGGCCACAAACAAAGTTAGAATACCGCCACTATTAATTTAAAGGACATCAGTTCTCCACAGCCAGGCCTAGCAATTTTTCATTAACCTATAAAAATAACAGTAACCCTCTTTGGTGTTGGCATGTGACTTTTTAAAGCAGAAATCTGAGAACTTATTAGTTTATCTAATTCACACCGAGCCTGCGTTATTGAAATAATGACTAAGTTTTCTTCCTTCTTCCTCACCAGCATTATGATGACATGTGGCATCATTCATTCATTTTTAATCAAATAGTTATTAAAACCTCCTAGATGTGCCAAGGAAGATTCAAACAATGGTAGAAGATTTAAATCTTATCTGTTTACATATCTGGAAATGTAAACTTCTCTTATTTTAGCCACAAACATATTAGTACAATAGAACAATGCATTCAAATTGGACAGGAATGAAAATTTCAGTGAGTCTATTTGACTATTGTTTGTGAAAAACCTCTTAAAGAGGTGTGTGTTCCTTCCATGTTCCCTGCTTCTTATAGAATTTGAAGCTGACCATGATGAATTGAACCCATTCATTATTTAACAGAGAAAAACTCTTGGTCAGGTTTGACTTAGATATACTAATCCAGCCACAATAATTTTTAAGCCTAACGATCTCAAATATTTTAAAATAAAAATACTAATCACCTTCTTAACAAAATGCATATTAATTTGTTAATATGCATTATGTCCCAGAAGCCAGCAATTTGTTGTATAGTTTTCAAATTTCTTGTTACGTAGAGAATTACCGTAATAGCAGTAAAATTGTTCATTTCCTTTTTTCAAGATGATAGAATAAATAGCTTTTAGCATTATAATATGGATTTGATACAAAACTAAGTAATATTTTATTCATATTATTATCTATTTATCAGTTTTCTTTATCTGCTTATAGCACACATTTTTTAATGTAGGATAATTTTTTAAATTATTTTTAAAAGAAAATACCAAATATCCAATTTTGTTTGTGCTTTTTATGTATATCCTGAGTGCTTTTTCTATTGTGGGCATAAGTAATTGTTTTATCTCCAACTCTACTTGTCAAAGAAAAGGAAATATGAGGGATGTTGTTGCTTGTTTGTCTTTTCCTTGGGGGAAAAAATGCAACCATTTAACCTTAAATGTGCCACTTTGTGTTGGTGGTTTAGTCTAAGCACAATCAAGAGGAAACCACATTTTCCAAACTTCTATAAATCAGAATTACAAAGGGGAAGATTTGAAATGAGAGATGAAAGGGCATGAAATAATAATAACAGAGCCTTTGTAAAATAGCATAGGAAAAGATTTATCAGTAGAGAATACAAAGTGAGCGAGAAGCCATCCAGTGTGGGAGTTATGTGAATTTTAGGGTCAGTGGCCTAGGATTTATGTTCCCTGCTTTGCCACTCAGAGCTGTGTGACCTGGTCTGATGACATCAGCTTGCAAAGCTCAGTTTCTTCATCTGTAATTATGTGTGTAATCGTAGCACCTACCTCATAGGATTATTGTGAGAATTAAATGAGACCAACCTTGTACTAAAGTGTTTTGCACAGGACCTGGCACTCAGTAATTGATAGCTTAAAACACACTAATAAGATGACCTGTATACACTACCAAATGTAAAATAGATAGCTCGTGGGAAGCTGCTGCATAGCACAGGGAGATCAGCTCGATGCTTTGTGATCACCTAGAGGGATGGGATAGGGAGGGTAGGAGGGAGGCTCAAAAGGGAGGGGATATGGGGATATATGTATACATATAGCTGATTCACTTTGTTATAAAGCAGAAACTAACTCACCATTGTAGAGCAATTATACTCCAATAAAGATGTTAAAAAAAAAAAAAAAAGACCGTGTTGTTTAGAGAATCACATCTGTCATGTTTCCAGAAATGTGTTCTTCAACATTAGGAAGTTAAATGGAGATTTTTTTTCAAAATTGTACATTTTCAATTGATTGTCTGAAACAGTGAAATGTGAAAGTTGCTATTGATGTTGTCAAGCTATGTTCTGTTTACAGTGGATAATTGTGTTTTACTATAGGCATGTCAGCATCGCTCTAATTCGGAGATAATCTGCTGTACAACTCCTTCACTACAACAGCTGAACCTACAACTCCCCCTGAAAACCAAAGCCTTTTTCATGTTAGATGGGATCCATTCCAAATACTTTGATCTCATTTATGTACATAATCCTGTGTTTAAGCCTTTTGAAAATCCAGTGATGATCTCAATAGGCAGTAAAAATGTACTGGAAATTAAGGTAAGAAACGCTTAAAATCATCTCTCAAATCATCAACTTGCACCTAATTGACTTCATAGCTATTTGAATAAAATTGTTGTACTTGGTCATTATCTTCTACTACATCGGCAAATATCTAAGCTCTGAGAAACAAATCTTTTTGACATAAGACTAAAAGGTATGTATAATCACGAACTGCTTTTTAATGAAGCATTTAAAAACTCTTTCTTGTGTATATATTAAAAAGTAGTAAATGTGAGACACAAATCCATTAAAGTTGCCTATGATGTATCATTCTGCCAACGTTATATATTTCCCTGGACACCTAAATGTGCTCATTATAAGATAAAAGGTAAGAGTCATGAAAGTAAACGCATCAATTGTAGTTCTGTACTTCCTTCTAATTTGGAATTTTGTATCGGTGTGGTTATCTCTAAGCTGATTTATAAGTGGAGCTGGATTTCCTCTACCTCAGAAATATATTAGCTTCTAAATATAATTTGATTGGACAATAACAAATCATCTTTTCTAACCCAGCCTGTTGCAAACAAAGAATACTAAAACCCAGAGAGGTTAAGTGGTTTGACAAGTGATCAAATCGTGGCAAAACAAAGACTAGAATACAACTCTTTTATGTTGCTTCAGTACTTTTACTTCAAATAGTACTAAAAGAGGCAAAATGATCAAAACTTTAATTATCTGTAGCCCCAGTCTCTAGAAACAACAAAATATTTATGCTTCAACATGATGTTTTAGGCATGCAGGATTTTCCCCCTGAAAGATAGCCTGAATGCAAATATGAACAAACACAAAGTAATACGATAGTCCTTGTTTAGATGTAATATAAATTCCCAAAGACCATCTCCATCTAAGTAAGAATATGTTTCTACTAAAATTTTTCTGCTTTTTCAACAAGATTTTATCTACAGCCAAACCCATGCACACGTTCGTACTCATACAAGTTTACTAACCTCGCAACTGTGTTTTGTACAATAATTAAGCAAGCCCAGCGTGAAATTAAATGGAAGCCTGCTTCAACGAACAGCATGTTTACCATAGCAGAGTTCTTTCATCTGCTTCTTTAATTAGTTTTAGAAAGGGAGAAAGAGCTTTTATCACTTCTTTTTTTTTCAATAAAATTAATCTAGTGTGACCTTTTGCTTTCAACAATTACTGTGTTTGCCATTTGAAAGATTCCATTTGATTTTTCTTGATGAAAACAAAGGTTTATTTGCAAATATTTTTACACCCAGATAAACTCTATTTTTCTGTTCCTGTATCTATGATGGAAGGATTAGAGAAGAATGGTTCTTTATCTTCCCTTTCAAGCAGTCTTATATGGAGGAGAAAACTCCTTTTTCTGTAAATTACATACCCATTATTCAATGTCCTACAAAATTGTTGGACCAAGAAAAGTATGATTCGACATAATCCTCAGCCTTTCAATGCTGTTCCCAACCTGGCCCAAAAGGCCTCTGGAAACAGACACAAGAGACTTTCTTTTCTTGCCTATATACAGAATGACTCTTTTCTCTAACAAGGGTCTAGCACCTGTCATGTCACAGAGTGGCAATCTGGGGAAAAAAGGAATAGTTTTGGGGGACTATTTTGGTGTCATGATTCAGTCTTCTCCCATATTCCATTTTACGTATGTGTAAGAGGAAATCTAGTGTAAGAGAATCTTTGTGTGACAGCAATTTAACCCTTTATCAGTTTCTAAAGTTGATCACATTAAAACCTCTGCCTCTCTGAGGGCAGAAACAAAGAAACATAAAGCAAGAGAAAAGAAAAGAAAAAGCCTCTTCTGGACAAGCAGTGAACTGTTTTTTATCAAAAGAAAGGGTGTCATTTTATTTCATGTTGTGCTTGTTCAATTACCATTCAAAACATGAATGTGAAGTATGTTTGCGTTCCATCAGTGAAAACACTATGGAGAGAATTGTGTTTAGAGTGAGATTTGCTTCTTGTTGCCAGGAAGAGTTCGTGCTCCTCAAGCAGCCATGCATACAAGAATTCCTTGGCTAAAAAGAGACTGTGATAGTTTCCAGCCCTAGTTGTGAGAATTGGCTTAGTCAATAGTTGGTGTAATGATTACACCATGGCCAAGAGGGTCAGCCAAGTTTGGATCAAGAGAACATAATAGAGATCGGGGATCAGTCATTCCTCAGGACTTATCAGAAACCCCATTAACGTGGGAGGTAGTTTATATCCAAGGCTTAGGCACTAGCTGTGGACAGTGGTCATCAGAAGTAGACATCTCGGGACTTCCCTGGTGGCGCAGTGGTTAAGAACCTGCCTGCCAATGCAGAGGACACGGGTTCGAGCCCTGGTCCGGGAAGATCCCACATTCCACGGAGCAATTAAGCCTGTGCACCACAACTACTGAGGCTGTGCTCTAGAGCCCGCGAGCCACAACTACTGAAGCCCCTGCGCCTAGAGCCCATGCTCCACAACAAGAGAAGCCACCACAATGAGAAGCCCATGCACCCCACAAAGAGTAGCCCCCTCTCACCGCAACTAGAGAAAAGCCTGTGCACAGCAACGAAGACCCAATGCCACCAAAAGTAAAAAATAAACAAATTTATGGAAAAAAAAAGAAGTAGACATCTCTTTAGGAGTACACATTAAGGTACGGTGTTCACGTCAACAACAGCTCACATTTGTGTGGAATTTTAGTTAACACAGTACTTTGACATATGTTGTTTCCTTTGAGACTCATGTGGACTTGTGAGGTTAGGAGGTCAGTGATAATCATCCCCATTTGTAGATAAGTAAACAGATGTTTAGAAAGATTAGGTAATTTGTTTTGGGTCATCTAGGGAGCAAACAGCATAACTAGGGCTCACACTCAAATTTCTTGATTCCAGATTTGGTCTTCTTTCCACTACGTTACAAAGGCTTTCATATTAACTTTCATTTCATGTATACCAAAATACCTTTCATAATAGAGAAATTTTTTATCATACGGTACATGGATAGCTATACAATCCTTTAAGTGAAATAGCTCTAAACTCTAAAAATATCTAAAATTCAATTCTGTTGAAAGGAACCCTGAATTTTTTCCTAATTATCTTATATGACTCTTTGTTCATGATCATATTTTATGGAAACTAGAGAAGCACAGTATTTAATGCTGGAACTAGGACTGCCTGACACTGCCCTGGGGCTTCATCTTATTCTAGAGCATATAGATATACATGGTAATAGAGATGCTTCAGAAGTCCAGTTTGGAGAAGTTGGCTGAAACAGGAAAAGCAGCAGGAAGATCATCTAAGTCAGGGAACAGGGACTCAGGCTACGATACTAGGAGCATAAGAGCAAAGGTTGAGAACTCAGCTAGAGGCCTGTGTCAGTTTCTGGGCATCAGAAGGATCTAGAAGGGAGAGTAGTTCTGAGCTAACTCAGTCTACCTGCTGCCCAGAGCCAGCTAGAGTTTTGTCTTCCTCCCACTTCTGACTAAGATACCTGCAATTGCAGGCCCAAACCCATTCACAACCACCGTGAGGCCAGTTCTGTCTCCAGACAGGGTAGAAATGAAGGGCTATTTTCTTAGAGGTCATTTGGTCCAGTGTCAAGACCTATTCTTATTGATGGTGCTCATAAACTAGTACAGTTGACCCTTGAACAACACAGGTTTGAACTGTGCAGGTCCACTATACGCGGATTTTTTTCAATAAATACATACTATAGTCCTACGTGATCCATGGTTGGTTGAATCTGTGGTTACAGAACCTCAGATACAGAGGGCTGACTGTGAAGTTATACATGGATTTTCAACTACACGGGGGTCAGTGCCCCTAACCCCCCACGTTATTCAGGGGTCAACTGTATTTCCCTGTGCTACACACTTTAATATGCATTCTGTGGGGGAAAAAAACCCATATTCCAGGGCACATAGACAGCACCTGTGGTATCCCAGTGCCCCAAGTAGCCAATGAAGAGACCAGTTTAATTTTGGTTCATCCAGCTTTCCTCAAAAGACCTGGGAACTTTTTTCCCCAAATGCCTGTTAATGTCCTGTGGAGTTAGTTTTGAAGCTTTCTGTCATGGGTCTTTGGCCTAGTTCCCAAGCTGAGGGGGCTCATATCCTCTGGATAAAGTGTAAATGTCCGTCCACCACCACCCCACCTCACTGACTTTCTATTGCCAGCCTCCCTGGACCGTGGCCTGGCTGAGTCCTGCTACCATCCCCTCCATGGCCTTAACTGACTTTCCCAGACTCAACATTGTGGCCCCCTGGAGTCATGAAAACTTGCAAGACCCTGCCTGTTATAATGCTATTTTTCAAATCCTACCCACTTCCACTCATATCGGCTCTGCTCTGTAGCCAGCTCAGACATGGGTTCCCAGGCCTGAGTCCTAGATAGAAACATGTCATACCTGGCCAGAGTTCAGAGGAAATGGACAAGGGACATCCTGATATGACAGAGGAGTAACAATTTTTCACTTTAGAAATATATTCATTTAAACATTATAGTGAGGGGAAGAAACTCTTACTCATCTTTATATTACAGAGTTTTGTCTAACACACAGTAGTAGATGGTAAGTAGATTTGTATTAAATGGAATTGATTTGCTTCACGACCAGGTCCCTTCTTGAACCTTAGTTCTCAATGTGTAAAGCAGGAATGACCATAATACCTACCTCAGGGAAGTGTCTTTGCAGGATAAAATGAGATAATTATAACTCTAAATGGCTCTATGGGTGTAGGGGATTAAAGACCAGAAAGCTCCTTTTATTTTGCTTTATTTAAAAACCTATGCATTACTGTTTTAATGACTGAAGAACTAATCCAATTTTGTAAATATGTTCTACTATTTAATAATAGCTAATATTAAATAATAAAAAGTAAATAATAAAATTCCTAAACATAAACATTTTTTTCCACAGCTCGATAAAGCTATGTTTAAGTGACAAAAACCAGCCTATACCTTTTTTTTTTCCTGATTCGGTCCCCTCTGTTATATAGTAGTGGGCTTCCAGTATCAGTTTTTTGATATCTTGGATTGTAAATTTTTAAAATAATCACTGTACAGGGCTTCCCTGGTGGTGCAGTGGTTAGGAATCCGCCTGTCAAGGCAGGGGACACGGGTTCGAGCCCTGGACCGGGAAGATCCCACATGCCGCGGAGCAACAAAGCCTGTGCGCCACAACTACCGAAGCCTGCGTGCCTAGAGCCCGTGCTCCACAACAAGAGGAGCCAACGCAATGAAAAGCACGTGCACCGCAACTAAGAGTATCCCCCGCTCGTTGCAACTAGAGAAAGCCCTCGTGCAGCAACAAAGACCCGACGCAGCCAAAAATAAATAAGATAAATTTAAAAAAAATAAAATAGTCACTATACATATAAAGCTGATATTAATTTCTTATGTAAGTCACTAATTATTATGCCTTTCTTAGTAGGCACAAATGAAGAGGGGTTTCGTTGTTCAGCTTTGTGACCTGTTTTTGTTTTAGATAAGCTTTTATGCAACATCCTAGGCAGCCCTGAGCCTAAAAGGAGTATTGGAAATGTAAACGCAGTATGTTCATCCCTTCCCCCAGCCTTCATCATTATCTAAGCAAGCAAGACACATTTTAGTCATTCCCTCATAAATCAAGCCCTCCAGCTCTTTAATCTCTTTCCTTTGTCATTCCCTGAATTTCCTCCAGTATGTGAGCCAATGCCTTAGCCCTCCTCAGTCCTAACCAACAAGTTGTCATTTGAAGCCCCAAGGTGACTTATTAGATTTATGTGCTTCTACGTTGACTTGCCCTGTGGGGCTGACCTGGTTCAATGGAGTACACATACTGCCTCTAGAAATATCGTAAGGATAGAGTTTGTCTATATCCATTTTTTTTTAACTCCAAATTCATGTTAGAAAGAAGTATTTTCTTCCAGCTTCTTTTCCGAGAATAATATTTGACCTAGCAATCTATCGAGATCCATATGAGACAATGTATGTAAAACTAGTTTGCCAAGTGTTAAAGGTCATGTAAAACAAAGTGGGAAACAAAGTAGCAGTACTGTATTTGTTACTGGCTGCTCTTTGTCCCTAAGAAAAATGCTAATAAGTTTTGATATCTCTCTCTCCTCAAAATAATAACTTTTTAAAAATTAACCATACTTGGACTTCCCTGGTGGTGCAGTGGCTAAGAATCTGCCTGCCAATGCAGGGGACGCAGGTTCAAGCCCTGGTTCGGGAAGATCCCACATGCCGTGGAGCAACTAAGCCCGTGCGCCACAAGTACGGAGCCTGTGCTCTAGAACCCGCGAGCCACAACTACTGAAAACCATTCGCCTAGAGCCCGTGCTCTGCAACAAGAGAAGCCACCGCAGTGAGAAGCCTGCCCACCGCAACAAAGAGGAGCCCCACTCGCCGCAACTAGAGAAAGCCCACGTGCAGCAACGAAGACCCAACGCCAAAAAATAAATAATAAAAATAAAATAAATAAAATTTTAAAATAATAAATAAATAGTCATACTCATTAAGTCTTCATATGAGAAATTGTGCCACTTCTTTACCAAGGCTAATTATTGGTTTCTTCAACAAAACAGTGATATTTTAAATACCTAATGGTGACTTCAATTAACTAAATATGTCAAATTGAACAATGTTTTTAAAGCCTTCATGTAACTATATAATTGTTCAAAATAATGTAATCATGGGCTTCCCTGGTGGCGCAGTGGTTGAGAGTCCACCTGCCGATGCAAGAGACGCGGGTTCGTGACCCGGTCTGGGAAGATCCCGCCTGCCGCAGAGCGGCTGGGCCCGTGAGCCATGGCCGCTGAGCCTGCGCTCCTCAACGGTAGAGGCCACAACAGTGAGAGGCCCGCGTACCGCAAAAAAAAAAAAAAAAAAAAGTGTCAGAAAATCATGTGCCTTGGTAAACAACATGGCCTGTGTTTGCGGTATATTTATATTCCTTCACAATTGTTTGCATTCCTGCAAAACTGTGAGGTGGTAACAAGCTCCTTTTTCTTTTTCTCTTACAGGGAAACGATATTGACCCTGAAGCAGTTAAAGGTGAAGTGTTAAAAGTTGGAAATAAGAGCTGTGAGAATATACAGTCACATTCTGAAGCCGTTTTATGTACGGTCCCCAATGACCTGCTGAAATTGAACAGCGAACTAAATATAGAGGTGGGATTCCTGCTTTCCTCTCATGATGTAAATAAAGATGCCAGCGTAATTATGTCACTTGCAGGCTTGACATAAATCATTAAAGCTCATTTGTCTGTTGCCTTTAGCTCATCATCTCAGCCTTGCTTCTTAGTTGTTATTTTAGAAATAGTGAGGTTTTTGTTGCACTGTCTCCTTCCCAAGCTTCAAAGGGTAGACCTCAAAAGTCCTTGCTGGACACGCTTCTCTCCATCATGCCACGTTCTTGCTGAAATTTTCTGTAATTCTCAGGAGGGATAAGGACACATTCAATAGGGCCCTTTCCCCACCTCTCACCACTCCAAGAGTCCAGAGCCAACAAACTACTGCCCGCTACAGTGATCTCAAATGCAGAGACCCATAAGTAAAAGAATTTGTATGCACTGGATGAAGTAAAATAAGAATTAAACTATTTTACAGTAACTTCTTTCATGTAAACAGCTCAATCAGATAACTGGGAACTGGAGTGAGTGATTTTTTTTTCATTCTTTTTTTTTAACAGCTTTATTGAGATTAATTCACATACCATACAGTTTATACATTTAAAGTATACAGTTCAGTGGTTTTAGGTATATTACATTATTAATTTTTTAAATTACGGTAAAATACATATAAAATTTGCCATTTTAATCATTTTTTAGTGTACAACTCAGTGGCATTAATTACATTCACAGTGTTGTGCAACCGTCACCACTGTCGAATTCCAAAACTTTTTCATCACCCTAAACAGAACCTCTGGAACCATTCAATAGTACTGTCACAATCCCTCCTCTTCCCCAGCCCCTGGTAACCTCTAATCTACTTTCTGTCTTTATGAATTTGCCTACTCTAGACATTTCGTATAAGTGAAATCATATAATATTTGTCCTTTTGTGCCTGGCTTATTCTACTTAGCAAGTTTTCAAGGTTGATCCATGTTGTAGCACGTGTCAGAACTTCATTCCTTTTTAAGGCTGAATAATATTCCACTGTATAGATACACCACATAAGGCTGAATAATATTCCACTGTATAGATATACCACATTTTGTTTATCCAAGAATGTGTGATTTTTAAAGGGTTCCTGAAGTTTTCCAAAAAGTTATGAAATGGGAATGTATGAAAAAATTTAAAAATCAAAGAAGGCTGGGGCTTCCCTGGTGGCCCAGTGGTTGAGAATCTGCCTGCCAATGCAGGGGACATGGGTTCGAGCCCAGGTCTGGGAAGATCCCACATGCCGCGGAGCAACTGGCCCCGTGAGCCACAACTACTGAGCCTGCGCGTCTGGAGCCTGTGCTCCGCAACGAGAGAGGCCGCAACAGTGAGAGGCCCGCGCACCGCGATGAAGAGTAGCCCCCGCTGGCCACAACAAGAGAAAGCCCTCACACAGAAACGAAGACCCAACACAGCCAAAAATACCTAAAATTAATTAATTAATTAATTAATTAAAAAAAAAAAAAAAAAGAAGGCTGAATCATGAGATCAGAGTTTGGAATTAAAAGGACCAGAAATCCTAAAAATCATACCATGTTAGAGGTGGAAGGAACGTCAAAGACTTCTTCTATGTATCAAAACTGAAATAAAAATATTCTGAGACTTTATTATCCCATCATAATAATAATATGATAACTACTTATGGGGAGTCTCCTGTGTCCTCTACCCTACCCTCCAGGACAGAATTAATGTCCTGTTGTCTCTTTTTCTTACTATATGTTCATACTTCTACAGTACATACCACAGCGTACTATAATCATATATTTTTGTGTTTGTCTCCCTTTCATACTTCGGTTCCTCAAGGTCAGAGACTGATTTTTATCTTTTTACCCCCTAATACCTAGTTATAAGTACAAGCAGCTATGCATAATATAAGTACTTAAGTGATTAGTAGCCCCTAATTATTTGAACACTGAAACAGAATTGAGGAGTGTCTTAATACTCTGAAGGCAGTTATGCTACTTCTAGAACGGTAATAACCAGGTAGTATTTTGAGCCCAGGGAGACTGTGATTCAACTGTGTAGTGTATTTTGTATCTATCATGGCTAAATTCTGACTTTTATTTGTCATTTTTAGTGGAAGCAAGCAATTTCTTCAACCGTCCTTGGAAAAGTGATAGTTCAACCAGATCAGAATTTCACAGGACTGATTGTTGGTGTTGTCTCAATATCAATAATACTCTTATTATTACTTGGGCTTTTCCTGTGGCTGAAAAGGAGAAAGCAAATTAAAGGTGCATTTTTTGGTTATTGTTTGTTTTAAAGGAGTTGCCTTAAGAATACATTCGTTACAGTTTAAAATTGTCATAGATTCATGTGTGCGGTCTTATGCAATCCATAAAACCCACGAGTTCTGGTCACTGGGTCAAAGTCTACTGGGATCCATGATAGCCAAGTCTTTAACGAGCTCTTTCTCTCTTTCTGTTTTAAGATCTGGGCAGTGAATTAGTTCGCTATGATGCAAGAGTACACACTCCTCATTTGGATAGGCTTGTAAGTGCCCGAAGTGTAAGCCCAACTACAGAAATGGTTTCAAATGAATCTGTAGACTACCGAGCTACTTTTCCAGAAGGTATACTTCAGTTTATTGTTCAGAGAAATGCCTATACATATACCTCAGTGTGTTGTGTGGCATTGTTGTTTATTTTTGGTTTTGCCTTTATATTTTTATAAAAATATAAAAGAAGTATTCACCTCTTCTTTGGCCAAAGAAGTATTTAATTTGACACAGAGTTACACGGCTCTTATTTTAAAATGAACTCATTTACATGTTGTATGAGATTTTTAGAGTCTTTAAGTTCTGTTCTCACAAAAATGTTCATTTTAAAATCATTTGAGCAAAGATAAGGTGTTTATCATCTGAGTGCAATGCTAAAAAATTGTGAAGCTCTCTTTAACAACCCAGGAAGAGTTAAGATAGGAAACGTATATTTATTGAAATAGAAGTTGGTACAGCTACATTTTTTTACCCGTTGATCCTCAAACATTTAAATTATACTTTTAGCCCTCCTTTGAAGGATTCTCAATGAACTGTTAGTACTCAGCCTTTTACCCACAGCATCCCAGGACTTGAATATATTTTGAGTCTTATCCAATAAAAACCTTCAATTATGCTATTTAAAAGGGAGGGTTAACATCATCTGTTTTGCAAAACATTAGACCTAATAATTGTCAGATTAGCCAGAGCATTTCACATTGTTTTATTTTAAATCTCCTGGTAAAAGCAAAATGTCTGTATTGTATCTGCTCCATTATCTTCAGAAGTTACAGGACGTGAGTCAAGTACAAGCATTTTCCTGGTTGAATATTTACCAGTGGATAAATAAAATGAGTCACAGACAGTTGAGGATACTGCAAAACTTAGAAGTTGCTCATCAAAACAAGTACAAGAGCAATGAGTCACTTAACATTTTAACTTTTTCAACACTTACTGCCTCTTACTTTTTCAAGTTTATGTTAGTTCTATAGAGATGTTCTATAGACACTGTTAATATTGTCTTTTCGCACATGACTCCCTTTACCTTTAAGAATCCAAGCCCTTAACAACATGGACAAATCAAATCCAGTTTATAGTTTTGAAATTTAGATCTGTTTATTATTTTATATTCACATTTAATGGCTCTAATTTGAGATCTTTAAAATTCACAAGTAATTTTTTTAAAGAAGCATATTTAATCTTCCTTCAGCCTCATTACTCACCAGACCTCTGTCATCATTGCTAAGAAACTTGAGTTTCATCCTCTTTCCTACATTGAACCTACTCCTTGGAGATATGGAAAAATAAAATAGGCAAAAGAAAGTTATCCAGAGAGAATAATGAGGAAATGCACAGCCAGCACCTAATAAAGAGGCACCTACAGAGCTTCTCTCACTGTGTGCGGTGGGGACAACATCCTTATCAGTCTTTCATGCAGACCTAGAATTCTCTGTGTGTCAGACCAGAATCACACACTGATGGTTTAAATTGGTTTGTGTGCATGTTTGAACTTAGCCCAAAGGTCAGTACAATTTCTATGCCAGAGGATTTTTTCCTGTGCCTCATCAAGGATTTCCCTTAATCTCTGCACCTCTGAAAATTTAGAACCCTGATCTCTAGGTGCAAAGGTTTGAGAAGTGAAGGCAAAGGAACTGAGTTTAGAGAGGTTCATCTGCATTTCCATCCCCTAGGAAAGGTTTGGAAACCCTGACTCTGGAATTAAAGGAACAGACACCCAGCTAGGCTCCTTCCTTCCCTCACCCATCCAACATCTCAAGCACTCCCCTGATGTTCTACATCCTTCTTTTAAGGTTGCATCTGTCTCATTTCCAGCTAGTGATTACTATAACTACAGGTGGTCCCAAAGCTTTTCTGGAACCACTGTTGAAATTTACTGCTCTGGCCAAATTGATGTATTAACCAAACTTCCAATGTGGCAGATACTAAACATGTTTAAGTGGGCTTAGGAATACTTAAGGTACCATCAACTTTCTTTTTAATGACCCTCTCTTAAGTTCTGATTTTCCTGCTCCTTTGCAAACAAACAATATTTTCTTTTGGTGCTAATGGGGACCCCCTCATAAGCCTCTGCCCTCTCCCTGTGTTATATACTAATACATTTCAATACCCAGCCTAGTTTGTCTTCAAGTCAGTTGCTGCCAGTATAATGCCCTCTCCTTGACATGTATGCATTCCCATTGGAAAGGGCAAAGCAACTGGTGGCTTTTTTGCCTTATCTGGCATTAAGAAATGTATTCTCAGCCCCATAATTCCCTACCCCTGAAATGGAAAAATTTCACCTAGAAAAAGGGAACCTTGCTTGAGGCTCTTACCGTTTTGGTTATAAAGATCAGGAATGCTGATCTGATCCCTTTCCAAGTGTCCTCAAGTAAGCAATGAGAATGGCACACTAACCCAATTCTAATCTGCTTTCTCTAAAGAGTGATAACACTAGATCTGCTGCCATCACCACAGTATGGAGAACTTACCACGAATGTGAAAAACTTTCAGTTCTGAAATTTTAGCCATTGCATATTTCTAGTCGTTTGGGTGTATGGGTGCATATTTATAGAGAGAGAGATAGATATATAATATTTCACTTTACATATTTTTCATTGACCAGGAATCCACATAGGTTTTGAGCAATACTAATTCATTCCATTAATAAACACTAGTCTCTCAAAAGGCATCTTTTTTCATTTTCTTATAGTTGGGTTGGATTTTTGTGGGAGCCAGGCAGTTGCTTACTATTTTTGCTGCTTTGCATTCTTAAGAATATAGTATATTAAAAAACAAATCTCAAGCTTGGCTTTTTGCTGTACATAGAAAGAGAAATGTCTAAGGAAATGAAGAGGGAAAACAAGCCTTCAAAGTTACTGCTTAATATTCTTACAAGAGAATCAATAAATTTTTTTTAAACACACACACGCATACCTGTATCTTTTCCCAATTTTATTAAACCAGTTCCTTTGTAAGGGTTTTTCCTAGCCTCATTCAATGATACAACCATCATTTCTTTAAATTTAAATTTAAACTTTGGTTTTGTTATTAATTCAATTTGCTGCCCCTGTTGCAGTCCCCACTAAGTGAGGTCTCACTATTGTTTCTAATAATTTTGCTTTATCTTGCAGACCAGTTTCCTAACTCATCTCAGAATGGGTCATGCAGACAAGTGCAGTATCCTCTGACAGACCTATCCCCCATCCTAACTAGTGGGGACTCTGATATATCCAGTCCATTACTGCAAAATACTGTCCACATTGACCTCAGTGCTCTAAATCCAGAGCTGGTCCAGGCAGTTCAGCATGTAGTGATTGGGCCAAGCAGCCTGATTGTGCATTTCAATGAAGTCATAGGAAGAGGTAAGTATTTCCACTCAGCTTTTTGTTAAACACGATTTTCCAGTAAGCATTTTATCTTCTGCCTTTGCAGATTAGGAATTAGACAATGGTGAAAGCAACTGACAGAGCAGTGATAACAAGTGCACTTGATTTCTGTTCTGCAGACATACAGCCCTGCAAATCACATCCATGGGGATTTGTCCCTGTGCATGGAGACAACTTGATAATCTCCCAAACGTATTAGAAATAAATCACATTCCTCCCTCACCTTTTTCATAATGACAACTATAATTTCTTGAAACGTGCCTTTTACTTCCTTCTAAAAATCATTCTGTTAAGTTCCAATATTTTTACTCCTATCTCCTTCCAGTCTTTCTCTACCCTGAGCATAGTGACTAACTCTATGAAGTCCTGGTTTATAGCAGTTTGTATACTGCTGGACAGCATCAGGAGACAGGGAATTTATAGCCTTCCCTTGATCTGAAGCAACATACATCATCTCTACAATGCACTCCAATTTCTTTATACAAAGAGGAATGAATATTTGTAATAAGCCAGCCAGAGCAGCAATAACAGCTAGCGTGTACAGTATTTGAGGAAATATTGAGCAGGAAAAGAAACCAACCGGAAGCCAGGAAATGAACTCCACTCTTCCCTTTTTTTCTAAAAAGCTTTTACCTTTAATACTGAATGGCCTCTGATCCCTCTTTATTCAGTGTACGCTGCAAGAGGTAGCAGAGACATCAGCCAGCATGACGCAGAAGAAGCTGATGGGACAACTTGCCTTTTGTGTTCACGAGGCCTTCCCATTTTCCTGTGAAAGCATCAACACATTCCTCTATCACATACTCCAGATTTTAATCCTTAGCATGCTCCCCTTCCCAAATAGCAGCTTCGCTGTTAACAAACGTGTTTCACATCAGAGTAATATATAGTTCTTTTACCAGCCTGTAAATCCTAGTAATTGTACCAGTTTTAGAGTGTGTGGCTCCACTAATTATGTTCTAATTCTACATATTGTAAAATTAGTATTTTATCATGAAAGGTGCTAAAAATGGCAATTATCTCTCTTATAAAGTAATAATCATGAATGATTCTATAAGTATTAACTATTATTTATTTATATGCTTTCCCCAGTAGAACGTGAGCCCTCAAGAGCATTTATTTAGTCATCTTTGCATTACAAGAGAGTAGACTAATGCCCAACACTCACATGCTAGGCACTCAGGGGGTCTTGGCCAGCTAGACAACTTAATGACTTACACAGCTATCAGACATTTGGCACCTCTGGGGAAAATTACTGCCACTGGACGAAAGGCTACCATTGGGAAAGTGATGTGGCTAAAACCAGAGAACTAGATGAAATGACTCAGAGTGAATTTGCTTCATTTGGGCGATTGCCTTTCAATTTCTGCCAACCTGGATTACAAACTAACTGGTGACTAAAGGGGGAAATCCTTATTCTGTAATGCTAATCTTATTTCTAATGGTGACATTTTTATTTCATTTCAGTTTATTGGAATATAGGGAGCTTATTTTATTGTATTTCTTTATGTGGGTAAAACTTCATTTTTCATATTTAAAAGATGTTATTTGATCCTTAAAACTAATGTTTCTTTTATGAGGCAGATGTTACTCCTGTTTTCAGTGGTTCCACTGTGGTTGAATATTTTATTATGTTAACCTTTAATAACAGTTACATCACCTAAATATTTACCATGTATTAAATAATCATATTGCTTGTATCTTTGGGTGAAATTAATTACGTATACATATTTCACAAACACACACAAATAGTGGTATTGTTAATCAAAAGCACAAGAAACAATGCACTTTTTTTCCATGTAGGAAAAAAAGAGAAATGAAGATCATGAAGAGCTTAATAAATAATATTGCACAATTAAAAGTAATGTGGCACTAACTAAGTTCCCTCTTTCACGTAGGACATTTCGGGTGTGTATATCATGGGACTTTGTTGGACAACGATGATAAGAAAATTCACTGTGCTGTGAAATCCTTGAATAGTAAGTTATATTTTATTTAACAGTGGAGTACACTTTTGTGGTTTGCAAACTAATAAATAGTTCATAATAAAACGTTGATTTACACTTTCCCTTGTGGAAAAATCAGCAACTGCTGGAATTATGGATCTAATCCTGAAAATTCGTTTGATCTAAATTCTTATTGATGGGACTTCCCTGGTGGCGCAGTGGTTAAGAATCTGCCTGCCAATGCAGGGGACACGGGTTCAAGCCCTGGTCCGGGAAGATCCCACATGCCGCGGAGCAACTAAGCCTGTGTGCCACAACTACTGAGACTGTGCTCTAGAGCCTGCAGCCACAACTACTGAAGCCCGCGCACCTAGAGCCCGTGCTCCGCAACAAGAGAAGCCACCGCAATGAGAAGCCCGCGCACCGCAATGAAGAGCAGTCCCCACTGGCCACAACTAGAGAAAGCCCGCATGCAGCAACGAAGACCCAATGCAGCCAAAAATTTAAAATATATATATATATATAAATAAATTTATTTTTAAAAATTCTTATTGAAATGTTTCCTCAGAAATTATCCCTCAGAGCCCTCATAAGTAAGAATGAAGGAGAAATGAGGTTCTTGGATGAGCCTAAGTATCATTTAAATATGTTTGGCTTATAATATTTGTTTTACAAGTGATATTTATGGAAACTATGGGAAGCATGTTGGCACATACAGTAATAATGACTCATTTTACCCAGAGACATTACTATAATTATTTTTTAACCATGACTTCCATCAAAAAGATAAAAAATGAAATAAGAAAACAGGAAAAAAATATGCCAGCAGAAAATTGAAAAATTGTAAATGTGGTAATATCTCGTTTATCCACATTTTTGGTGAATGAGGTATTCCACATAAATGTACTTCCTTAACAAGTGATACTTACCCTCTTTTAGTGCTAGACATATATTTTTTAATATTATCTGCTATTGAGAAAATCTTTTTAAAATGGAATGCATACTCTTTTTAACAAGCAGGGAATGCTGGAGTTACTCAGTTTTCCTGGGTCTCTCCCATGTATGCATGTTATTAAACTTTGCTTAAAAAAAAAGAGAAAAGAAACATGGAATGCTTCCAAACATAAACTAAGACTTTATTAAAGACCCAGAGCCATAATTATGGCATAAATTACTGTCTTGTACAACCCAATATACTCCTCATACTAGAGCTTTCCTGGCTCCACCTTTGCTGACAGGTCTCACATGTCAGGTCAGTGTGCTTGCCTTTTCTACCCCCATTTCTAAATTTCTGCTCATAGTTTGAGGCAGCCTGAAAAAATGTTAACAAGATATATTACAGATTTATATTGGAATTAATAAGCTTTCAATGCACACGTGAAAGGTTTTCTTACAAGATACATTATTGCCAGAAATATTTCAGCTTTTTTAAACATAAATCTCCATGCTGAGCAGTGTTCTGTATGGTTCATTTTTTTGAAAGGCTAACCACAAGGTAATTAGAGGGACAGTTTATATGAAATCTAACTACAAACTGTGATGGATTAAGTATAACTGTCAATAAGTTTGCCTCACTAAAGAGTACCCCTGCCAGTTGTACTCAGAACAGTCCTAATGCGAACAAATCTTTCTCTGTCCCTGGTGTGTGCTGATCTCTGTTTGGTCCAGATGGACTTCCAGGTCTTGGAATGCCTTGCATTTGTAGAAGAATATCATCACTGACACTGATACTAATCAGATTAATAAATTAAAGGTTGTTAACTCTTTATTAGTGCTGACTATTGTCAGGCCCTCGGGATCTCTATCTGGAAATGATTAGAAACTATTATAACAAAATAGTCTACTTAGATACCATAGACAACGTTTGGTCTTCAAATCCTCCTACTCCAGGGATTGGAAAACTATGGCCTGCTGCCTGTTTTCATAAATAAAGTTTATTGAGACTCAGCCACTATTGTCTGTGGCTGCTTTTGCGCTGAATGGCAAGAGTTGAGTATTTGCAACAGAGACCATAAGGCTTACAAAGCCAAAAATATTTACTATCTGGCCCTTTACAGACAAGTTTGCCAACCCCTGCCCTAGACAATCACTACAGAAATGGACTGGCCTGCTTCCGTCTCCTTTTTCTGTAAGAGACAAACTATGGTTCTGCATGAAACAAACAGATTGCTAGACTCTTACAAAAACAGGTACAGGTGGTGACGTAAAGGTTTAGCACAGGGACTTCCCTGGTGGTGCAGTGGTTAAGAATCCACCTGCCAATGCAGGGGACACAGGTTCGAGCCCTGGTCCAGGAAGATCCCACATGCTGTGGAGCAACTAAGCCCGTGCACCACAACTACTGAGCCCACATGCCACAACTACTGAAGCCCGCACACCTAGAGCCCATTCTCCGCAACAAGCAAAGTCATTGCAATGAGAAGGCTGTGCACCGCAATGAAGAGCAGCCCCTCCTCGCCAAAACTAGAGAAAGCCCGTGCGCATCAATGAAGACCCAACGCAGCCAAAAATAAAATTAAAAAACAAAAAAAAGTGCAGCACAGGTGACATCATTCACTCAGAAGTATTGTAAAGAAACACTCTGATGATAAGGCATCAGGGCAAGATGTAGCCCAATGGTTTTACATTCCATTGCTCTCCCTCTCTGAACTTGACAAAGTAATCGTTGTCCCTGTAATGAGGTTAATGTCTCCACTGCTGGCTTTCTCAGGAATCACTGACATAGGAGAAGTTTCCCAATTTCTGACCGAGGGAATCATCATGAAAGATTTTAGTCATCCCAATGTTCTCTCGCTCTTGGGAATCTGCCTTCGAAGTGAGGGGTCTCCACTGGTGGTCCTACCATACATGAAACATGGGGATCTTCGAAATTTCATTAGAAATGAGACTCACGTAAGTATATTACCAAACTTACTAATTCATGAACTAGCTGTAAGCCAACGAGTCTTCCAAAATGTGCCTGTTTTGAACCTTTTTAAAAGCTTTTAGCCAAAGAAGCACATATAAAATGTTTGCACCATTCAAATGGACAGAGGCCAATTCAATTCGCTGGTTCCTCAAAATCTTCTATCCTAGTAGGAAGATAGTGATACTTAGAAGGGTCTCCTGGGGGCATTGATTCTTACCTGCACTGCAACATCCTTGCTGTACCATCTGCTGGATAGGTACTCATCTTTGAGTACCCACTATATGCCAGAAAAAGTACCACACAGGAGACGTAGAGCCAGAATGAGCCTCAGCTTTCAAGGATTTTTAACCTTAGAAGGAAGAAATACATCGAAAATTAATTATAAATGGGCCTCTTACTATTTTTCAAACTTGCCACCCACTCTTCTACCTCAGGACCTTTGCACTTGCTATTCTCTCTGCCTGGGCTACTCTTCCCCAAAATATCCACATATCTCAGTCATCAACTTCAGCTTTTTGCTGTAATGTCATCTTCAAAATGAAGCCTCCCTGACCTGTCTGAAGTTGCAGCTGACCACCACACCCTCATGCCTTCTTTCTTGCTCCTCTCCTCTGCTTTGTTTTTCTTCATCACACTTACCCTCATATCATACACTAGGCCTGAGTTATCCAATACTGTGGCCACAAGCCACACGTGAATGTGGCTAGTCCAAACTGAGATGTGCTGTAAGTATAGAATACATCCCAGGTTTTGAATATTTAGTATAAAAAAAGAAAGTAAAATATCTCATCAATAATTGTTTATACTGATTACATGTTGAAATGATATTTGGGATGTGCTGGGTTGAAAGCTATATTGTGAAAATTAATTTTGCTTGTTTCTTTTTAATTTTTAATGTGACTATTAGAAAAATTTTAATTACATATGTGGCTTGTATTATATTTCTATTGAACAGTGCTCTACTAGGCAATAAATAAATAATATATGTATATACACACACACACACACACACACACACATCCCATTAGAATTCAAGCACATGAGGATAGCTAATTTTGTGTATTTTGTTCACTGCTGTAGCAGTAACACCTAAAATAGTGTTTGGCACATAGACTCTTAGGAGATATTTGTTGAATGAATGAGCTCAGGGTTACAAAAGAGGTTCTTAGATGCTTGCAAATGAGGGTTTTCTAAGTGACATTTATGCTGGTTCCTAAAGGCTGAGCAAACAATGGCCAGACCAGGACCAGGGAGGGAAGAAGGAGTCTCCAGAACTGAAGTCACAGATGGCCCCTGGCTGCTTCTTGGCTCCTGTGATCAGGCCTCTTTGGGAGTTATGGAGTAGCTTTACTCTTGATCAACAGCTTCATAAACATGAGGTCAGGTTCTCGGAGGAAATAAGCTCTAGGACAGTAAAGAAATATTTTGCATTCAGTCAAAAGAATAAAATATTCCCTGGCAGTGAATTTTTGCAAATAAGATGAATTTACCTTACAAAGCACAGAGCTTTGGCCTTACCATACCCACTTTTCCACTCTAACTCTTGCCATTACCCTGATGAGTTCATCTGGTTGGATATGCCATCTTCTCTAGGTATTATTCCCCCAGGGTTAAAGCATGATAGAGATTTCGTATTATACAGTATCATGGCCTTTTATAGTCCAAGGAGTCTATACTTACTACAACCACTAACAGATATGTCTTAGAGAAGCCTAAAACACAGGAAATGGCCTCTCCACATGCTGTATGCATCAAGGAGGGCTGTAGCCCTCCTTTCAGAGTCCCCACTGTCTGCCTCTTAAGTTCACAAACTCCACAGTGGCTGCTGAAGAAGAGATATCCTGTTCCTGATGGCCAGGCACCAGTAGGGCTATCAGCCACAGTGACATCTATGTGATTTCAGATACAGTTCTCATAGGTACTAAAGGCATTACTCTGTCCATCCAATTTTGTGTGTTGAGCTTATGGAGAATGAGATTTCCTGTTCTCTGTGTGGGTCCAGGCCACTGGTGCTTCAGTACCAGTAGGAGGGCTTCTGATGTGATTGATTTCACTACAGTGTGGGCTTTGGAGTCTAACAGATTTAGGTTAAAACCCTAACTCCACAACTTAGCATCTGAGTGGTTTAGGGTGGTTTATTTTTCTGGGAACGTCCTGTATTAACCGTGTATTTCTGATGCTCTGACTTGTAGGGACATTCTGACCCTGGAGAGACTGCCCCTCCCAGGACTAGCAAATTCCCAGAGGTATTAAACAACTCACCTTCAAAGAGCATGCCTTTCATCACCAAACCAACCACTCCAGAGCCCATACCCCAGCCACCTCCTTTAAAGTGCTCTCACACTCTGGGACATTATCCACCTGCCCCAATCACTTCAAGACCAGGTACCAGACTACTAGGGACAGTCCCTATACCCCAGAGCCCACTGAAATTATTCAAACCAGCCAATTCTAAGCCTGCTTCACCCATTCCTTCCCACAGAAACCACAGTACAGACTCTTGCTTGTGTTTTCCCCTTGCTCCCTCTGCCTCCTTAACCAACCCTGGTGCTTCCCTGAGTGGCCTTGTATGACATGGCATGCCTCCTCCTCTTGGGAGTTGTGAGTAACAGCCTTTTCGATGGCAATTTCCCATCTGCTGGCCTTACCACACCTAAATAATAATAAAACCTACATTTTAAGACACCTCCAGTTCCCCATCTGGAAAATGGAGCCCATATCACAGACGTGAGTGTATAAGGATTAGCCAGAGTTTATAAAAACATCTAGCATGGTACTTTGCAAATAACAGATACTTAATAAATTATTGCTGTTATCAACAGGGCACAAGTTATTATTTGAAACAAGGTCATTCTTATAAACATTTCATAATTCTGAGATCCTAGCTAGAACAGTAAATGCTTAGTTTATGCGTTTCCAATTCTCTTTGATTACAGAACCCCACTGTGAAAGATCTTATTGGCTTTGGTCTTCAAGTAGCCAAAGGCATGAAATATCTTGCAAGCAAAAAGTTTGTCCACAGAGACTTGGCTGCAAGAAACTGTATGTAAGTAGAAGAATCTCTGTGCCTGCAGTCCAAATTAAGTGACAAGGAGGAATCTGTTTTCCACTGTTCAAGGCTAGAGAGGATGTTTTCTCTTCTCATGCAAAAGTCCGTTAGTTCCGTTACAGTTTTAAATCGATATGTAAGCACTGGGGATGTAGGCGGGGCTTTCAGGCTTTATCAAACAGAATTTAAAAGGAATTCTCCAGAGGGGGTCTTAAACAGCTGTTGTGTGCTCTTGCTTTTCTTTTTCCTTCCCACCCATAGCCCCCAGTGTTGTGGTTTCACACTGCATTAGTTTTTGGGAGGGAGAATTTGATCTTCAGCATTTTACAGTGAAAAGGAGAGGGCTGGTAACACAAATACCAACATATTGTAACTTCCCAAGAGTGGATTTGAAGTCAGCCTGCAGAAACCCTACCAAAAATGGTATTTGGGAATGAATATACAAAGAACTTTATTTGTGTCTGTCTGCCTGGGCTGTATAATACAACAGTCAACAGTTTGTAGTTGATCTGTGCTTTCCCTTACATGGCACTGATTCATGGCTCATGGTACGTGTGAATGAAAGAACTGTGCTATTAATTTCCCACCTTGGTTTTGGTCAATGTAACAACATAAAAGCCAGCTTAAACAAAAGATACATAGCCTCAGATAGAAGAAATTGATTTTTGTTGAACCTTGCTGTTTTCCTAGATGCTTTACTATGTATCGTTTTTCTCTATTACCTCACTGGCGGAACATAAGAGTTGTACGTACTAGCCTAGCCCACTGAAAATGAAAAAGGAAAATAACAGTCCCCTCTCATATCTCCCCCATAAAACTAAGTATTGCTAATAAGCTGGCAAGTGGAAATTAGTGATTGCTTTGGGTAGTCAGTTGGCATACTCGATTTAGCAACCAAGGAAAGCTGGGAGGGTAGCCAATTTTACTACTTCTCCAGATCTACATGAAAGCAAAAAAGGTTTTCTTATGCCACAGCATTTATAATCTCTTTCCTTGGTCTGTTGAATTTAAAATGTAAATGTCAAGCATTTTTATTCAAGAATTCCATTGTAATTTAGTGTTAGTCAAAACAGGCCAGATGAAGCCCTCCCTTCAGAAGTTATGGATTTCAAATACTGAAGTCCCTTATTCTAATCTTTAGAGATTCAGCATCACTGTAAATTATTCTATTTCAGCCACCAGTAATAATTTTTGTTCTTTCTGTAGGCTGGATGAAAAATTTACTGTCAAAGTTGCTGATTTTGGCCTTGCCAGAGACGTGTATGATAAGGAATACTATAGCGTACACAACAAAACAGGTGCAAAACTGCCGGTGAAGTGGATGGCTTTAGAGAGCCTGCAAACTCAGAAATTTACCACCAAGTCAGATGTGGTAACGTATTGATCACCCCAACCTCCTCTTTTACTTTCATGCCTAACTTTTTTAGTAGTTTTATGGGAACTTAATTTTTTATTAATTAATTAATTAATTTCTATTTTTGGCTGCGTTGGGTCTTCGTTGTTGCACACAGGCTTTCTCTAGTTGCTGTGAGCAGGCGCCGCTCTTCGGTGTGGTGCATGGGCCTCTCATTGCGGTGGCTTCTCTTGTTGCGGAGCATGGGCTCTAGGCATGCGGACTTCAGTAGTTGTGGCATGTGGGCTCAGTAGTTGTGGCGCACAGGCTTAGTTGCTCCGCGGCATGTGGGATCTTCCCGGGCCAGGGCTCGAACATGTGTCCCCTGCATTGGCAGGGGGATTCTTAACCACCGCACCACCAGGGAAGTCCCAGGAAGTTAATTAAAAAAAAAAAAAAAAAAGATACCTTCAGCACCACTAATTTCAGTTTTCTTCAGAAGTAAAAACGGGCTTGACTGTCTAACAGGTACCCATAGTATGTTTCCATAAATTCATTCATTTATTCGGAAACATTTGTCCAGAAGAATAGCACGTTAAGTCCTTGGGAAGCCCAGAGCTGAACCAGGTATGAACCCTGTCCTCCAGGAGCTTTTGCTCAGCAGGAATGGGACGGCATGTCCGTCACTAACTCACACAAAGTAGAATGGGATTAGTCCAGCCACTCATAGCTCAAGGGCAGAAGAAGCTGTAACTGAGGCACATCTAGCAGTGTGGGCCTAGCTAGAAAAGTGCCCTCCTTTATCTGCAATGGTCTTCCTCCTGTCACAGAACAAGCTTCTAAAGGCGTGCACCTGAGCTATGAGGGTAGGCAAGACCATGGGCAGACTCACCTGGGCAGCCAAATCTACCACACTGCCCTTTCACCTGGTGGAGGAGGTGGTGCTTGAAATGGGCCTTAAAGGAGGATGGAATGATGGACAATGAAATTAAAAATGCCAATCCAGGTGAGGCAAAGGGGCAGGAAAGTATACAAATCTGTAAAGTTCTAAGGAAACAGTAAGCAGCAGTGATTCAGCAAAAATAGAAGGCACAAAGGGAACTTATGAGAATAAATTGAGAAAAATATTTTCATAGTAGGTCATAGAGATCCTTGGAAAGCAAACTAGGGAGTCTGGAATTTATTCTCTGGCCATGTGGAAACATTATAGTGAATCAGATTACACTACAGCCTTTCTTCATTCTGTAAGATGTTTTGAGAGGAGTAGATGCAGGAAGACAAAGTGAGAGGTAGAATTTGAAGTAATATAGAAATTGTAAGAACAGAAAAGAGTTGGAAGGAAAGGCATCCAGAGGTAGAATCAACAATATTTAGCAAGAAATTGATGAAAGTCAAAGCTGAGCAAAGTTATATACTGGTGCAATTACAAGTATGTGAAACAGAGGAGCAAAAGCCGGTTTAGGAGGAAAAATACCAATTGAACCTTGAACATATTGAGTTTGACTTGGGAGTAGGACATACAGGCGAAGTGTCTGTCAGGCAGTTGGAAATGTGGATCTGCAGCTTGTACAAACTCTTTAGTTGTCTTAGTCAACTAGGGCTGCCATAACAAAGTATTACAGACTGGGTGGCTTAAACAATGGACATTTATTTTTCGCAGTTCTAGAGGGTAAAAGTGGGAAATCAGGGTGCGAGTGTGGTCAGCTTCCGGTGAGGAAAACACATGGCCACCTTTTCACTGTGCCTCATGCTAGGGAGAGAGCAAGAGTAAGCTCTCTGGTGTTTGTTCTGGTAAGGGCACTAACCCCATCCTCATGACCTCATCTAAACCTAATTATCTCCCAAAGGCTCCACCTCCAAATACCATCACAATGGGAGTTGGAGTTTTAACATATGAATTTGGAAAGGGGGGACACAGTTCAGTCCATAGCAGAGGACAAGGCTGGAAATAGGCTTTTGAAAGTCCAAATACAATTATTCAGAGGAACCTACATACATGAAGTAAGGGAGAAAAGGAGAGAGGTGGGAGACTCAGAGGAAGAGAAAGTTTCAAGAAGTAATGGGATATGGTCAGCAGAGTCCACTGCTACTCAGTGCACAAGAAAGGTCTTGGAAGCTGAATGACCTAAGTGATTTGGTCTAGAGTGTGCTGAGGAGCCTGGGTGGTGGATGGAATATGCTATTTGCCTTTAATAAGTCAAGAGGACTATGATATGTGGAGTTAGAAAAATGTTAATGTCTCAGTCCTTGAGGATAACAACTGAAAACAGGACAAGTGTTAACTGGTGACATCAGCAAACAAGATTGGGAGAAAATAACGTTAATGGAGGACATAGATTTCAAAAGAGAAAGGGTTGGCAGCTCTTAAGGTATAACAGGGGACCGGGATCTGAGTGCAGTGTTAGGAGGCGGGAACTCATCTGCCTCCTCCCTGTGAGTCAGCAAGAAAGAGAGGTGTGGCCTCTATTGGTAAGAGTTTCAAAGGCGTTGTGGTCTTTAAGTGAAAGCAGAGTTTCAGTTCCTGAGGAAGTGGGGGAGTCATTAGAGAATAAGTTGAGGGTGACTGGGAGTCTTTTCAATGAGCAGGTGTATCACAGGACAGGGTGGAGGAATGGGACTTCAGGGTGGATAAGATTGGTAAGAGGATGTGATAGCCCATGCTAGAGCTTAATGCCTGGGATTCTGATCCTAAAAGACTCTGAAAAAGATGAAAAAAGCAGGTGCTAGAGAGGTAGGCTTGAGGACACATTAATGATGGTGGCAAGTGAAGGCATAAGGTAGGGAGAATTAACTCATCCTCAAAGAACATACATTTCATCCAGACTTGACTACTGGTAAGAGCCAGAACCAGCTCTTACAACTCAATACGAAGACAAAATAACCCATTTTTTAAAAATAGGCAAAAGATTACATAGATATTTACAACGGAGATGTATGAAGAGCTAGCTAATAAGCACATGAAAACATATGCCCACACAAAGACTTGCACATGAATGCTCACAGTAGTGTTATTCATAATGTCCAAAAACCAGGAGCGATTTTAATGTCCATCAACTGGCGAATGGGTATATAAAACATGGTATATCTATACAACAGAATAATACTGTTCAGTAACATAGAGGAACCACTGATGCATGCTACATCATGGATAAACCTCAGAAACATTGTATCAAGTGAAAGAAGGCAGACCCAAAATATTACACGTTGAATGATTCCATTTATGTGAAATTTCTAGAAAGAGGCAAAAGATTGAGACAGAAAACAGATCAGCGGTTGCCTGGGGCTGAAGGTGGGAGCGAAGATTGACTACCAGCAGGCATGAGGGAAGTTTCTGGGGTGTTGTAATTGATCTAAAACTGAATTGTGATGATAGCTGCACAACTATATATAATTTACTAAACATCCTCGACTGTACACTTACAATTGGCAAATTTTATGATATATAAATCATACCTCAGCAAAGTTATTAAAACAAAAGAAGCCTGATGAAATTTTGGATGCTCAAGGCAAGAGTTGGGATTCTGAGCTTTTTGACAACCCTGTACACACACTACTATCTCCACAAAAATACATGCACACTGCAGGGAGGTTTAGCACTTCTTATAAAACAGCTGTCACTCAGATACTTGACTAGAAATTTACACAGGCTTCTATAGATACGAAGTGCTATGTCTTTCTCCCTCTTATTGAAAGACACTATGCTGTACTACATAAAGGGTGAACCTGAGTAATCCATACAGTGCTGCTTTGGAAAATGGTTATTGATTGCATGGATAAATTTGCATAAAGTTTCATTTCCAGGACAGCACAATCTTTTGAATGTTGACATGGAACATTTCCAAAAGCATGCAATAAACCATATGTATGTTGAGACCTACAAGCAAAAACTTGCCTGTTTGTAGAAAGGCCTACTGTCTTGCAAATGCCCAGATGGAGTTCAGCTAAAGTCTGAATACTCTTGAAGCCCTTTCCGACAAAATTGGAGTGTCTCTATATGTGCAGTTATTCATACCCAGTATTATACAGTGTCTCACACTTAGTACAAATGCTTCCATTAAAGTCAATACTGACTTCTCAGTTGTTCAACCAACTGGCTTTTTCATCCTGCTTCACCATTCTGCAGTGTTTAATATCGTCAACTACTCCTCCCTTCTTGAAATTTCCTCCTTCTTTGGTTTCGGGGGACACTGTACCATCTTGTTTTCCTCCTGCTTTTAGGCTGTGTTTTCTTTACCTTGACAGCTTCTCTTTCTTCTCTCACAGCCTTACACACAACTCTCCCCCAGGATTTTGGTCCCCAGGTGTCAGCCTCTCTCAACGATTTCAACCATTCCCATCAAGGGTCCCCTCTGAATCTCTCTTCCAAGATATTTTCATTAGCAACACAAATTTACCACGTTCAAAGTCAAATTCTTTCCTGCCAACTGTCAGAGCCTCACTTCTTTATTTCTATTAATGGTATCACCATTGTGCAACATACCAATTCTTCACCCTTTTTATTGTGCAGCTCTTTAAGTTTTAAAGATTGCATACAGTTGTATATTCACCACCACAACAACCAGGATATGAAACAGTTTCATCATCCCTCTTTGTATTCAACCCCCTGCCCTAATGCTAAGACCTGGAAACCACCGGTCTGTTTTCTGTCTCTATAGTTTTAACTTTTCTGGAATGTCATATAAATGGAATCATACAGTAAATATGAGTCTGTCTCCTTCACGTACCATAATGCGTTTGAGAGGTATCAGTAGAATCAATGTATCAGTAGTTATTCCTTTTTTTATTGTGGCAAAAACATAAAATTGACCATCTTAACCATTTTTAAGGTACAGTACAGTAGTGTTAACTATATGCATATTGCTGTGCAACTGATCTCTAGAACTTCATCTTGCAAAACTGAAACTCTGTATCCACTGAACAACTCCACATTTCCCCCTCCCCCCAGCCTCTCTGGCAACCACCATTCTACTTTCTGTTTCTAATAGTTTGACTACTTTAGATACCTCATTATAAGTGAAATCATACAGTATTTGTATTTTTGTAACTGGTTTATTTCACTTAGTATAGCGTCCTCAAGTTTCATCCGTGTTGTAGCATATGACAGGATTTCCTTTTTTAAGGCTAGATAATACTCCATTGTATATATATACCACATTTTCTTCATCCATTTATCTGTCAATGGACATTTAGATTGCTTCTGTCTCTTGGCTACTATGAATAATGTTGCTGTGAACATGGGTGTGCAAATATCTTTTCTAGATACTGATTTAATTTCCTCTGAATATACATACCCAGGAGTAGGCTTGCTGGATCATATGGTAATTTTATTTTTAATTTTTTGAATACTCTTTTCCATAGCAGAATAATTCACTCCTTTTTATTCCTAAGTAGTATTCCATTGTGCAGACGTCCCACATTGTGTTTATCCATTCACTGCTTGAAGGACATTTGAGTTCTTTCCTGTTTTAGGCAATTGCTTATACATAATTATAACTGCTGTAACATTTGCTTAAAGGTTTTTGTGTGAACATAATTTTTATTCCTTTTGAGTAGATATCTAGAAGTAAGATTACTGGGTTGTAAGTTAAGTGTATGTTTAACTTTTTGAGAAGCTGCCAACTGTTCCACAGTGCCAGTATCATTTTATATCCCTAACAATAATATATAAGAGTTCTAGTTGTTCAGCATCCTCACCAGCATTTACCGTTTTCAGTTTGTGGGATTTTAGCCATTCTAATAGATTGTAGTGGCGTCTAATTTTCTTTTTAATCTGTATTTCCCAAATAACTAATGATGTTAAACATCTCTTCATGTGCTTATTTGCCATCCTTATTCCACCTTTTGTGAAACGTCTACTCAAGTCTTTTCCCCATATTTTAAGTTTCAGAATTTATTTTCTGGTTTTTTTTTTTTTAAGATAATATATTTAATCAAACCTTAATTTTTATTTTTTATTTATTTATTTTTTGCGATACGCGGGCCTCTCACTGCTGTGGCCTCTCCCGCCGCGGAGCACAGGCTCCGGATGCGCAGGCCCAGCGGGCATGGCCCACGGGCCCAGCCGCTCCACAGCACGTGGGATCCTCCCGGACAGGGGCACAAACCCGTGTCCCCTGCATCGGCAGGTGGACTCTCAACCACTGCACCACCAGGGAAGCCCTTTCTGGTGTTTTTTAAATTGGGTTGTTTGTTATTTTACTGTTGAGTTGAGAGTTCTTTATATATTCTGGATACAGGTACATGTTATCAGATATGTGTTTTTACCAATATATTTTTCTAGTCTTTGGCTTGCCTTTTCATTTTTTTAATGGTATCTTTCAAAGAGCAGAAGTTTTAAATTTTATTGAAAATGTTATCAATTTACCAGTTGTTAAATTTTATCAATTTATCCATTTTTTTAATCAGTTGTGCTTTTTTATAAATTGTGTTGTATCTCAATTTACCTACTCTCGAATGCTCAAATTTGGCTGTGTCTGTTCCTTGATTGCCTCGGCAGTGTGCCTTTCTATCACTTTTTATAGCTTATAACAATCTCTCACCTCTAATAACTGCTTTGAGCATCACCTTTGATAAAGTGAGGCAGAGATTCTTCAGGTGAGCTCACTGCTGGTGCTCAGATATTCAGAAAGACTTGACCATTCACACAATAAGCAAGAATGGCAGCACTCTCCTGTCTTGAAGCTTAAACTGACTTGTTTCCATCATTCTTTTTTTTTCCTCTTTTTCAATTAATTTTTATTGGAGTATAGTTGCTTTACAATGTTGTGTCCATCTTTCTCAACGCACAGGTATTGTACACCACCCCCTCCCTTTGTCTCTCTCTCCCCTTCCCTCTCCTGGCCCCCATCAGCCTCTCTCTTCTTGGTCAGCATCATTCTCCTCCCTCACTGCCCCTCCCCCCACGAGCCTGGCGGTCCAAGCCGTTATGGGGAGTTTGGAATGCAGACTGTTCATGGAAACTGCCTCCCTCTCACCTCTTCTGTCCCATGATTCCTGCAACATTCCTCTGATACCCAGTTATTGTCCAAGCCCTATCATTCCTTATAAACTTATCCAACTCTTTCCCCTTTTTTGCAAATTTGCCTCCAGGGGTCCTATAGCTTAGGCTGTTGGTTAGGGAAACCTGACCACACACCAGTTATCAGCCTCTCAGAACTTTGGTTTCTTCATCCTTAAAACATCTACAAAACTGATTACATTACAGGGTTGTTGATAAAGATTAAATAAGACAATCTTTTTTTTAAAGGGCATGACACCCACCCATGCCAGGCTCATTCGATACTCTTTCCCACCACTCTAATTCAGGAGTTCAGTCTCATAAGGTTCTGTGTTGCCAGTAAACAGTAGCAGCCCTCACCTACTCCTGTTCAGAAACCTCCTAACTGGTCTCCATGTTGTGGATGGGCTTCCCCTATTTGTCTAAAGCAGAGTGTTTACAGATGCAATCTCCTGGAGCTCGACCCCAGTCACATCTCATCTATTTCAGTTTAACCCACGTTCAACATTCAAAAACATGGTCCCCTTTCAACCTTATCTATCCGTCTTCCCTTCATCTACTCCACACATCAAGGGTGACCTGTTGTCCTTATGGTTCCAAAAAACACACAAGTACTCTTACCCCTGGGCCCACTCCCTCCATCCAGAACACTCTTTCTGCCCTTACAATACACGTATCTATTTAACATATTCTCCCTGTTCCTCAAGACCCGCTATACTGTCACTTTCTTCCTAAAGCCTTTCTCAGTACCCCACTATTATCCCTTTGCCTTTTCACAACATTTGTACCTCTTTTCTATAATTGCTCTGTATCACAGTTATTAGATATTATTGTTCTATGTGACAGTTAACTGCATAATACTCTTAACCCTGTTAAATCAGCCTTGGGGCCTATCCAGTAATTTGAACAGTGACCTACTTGTACATCATCAAGGGTCAGTAGATACTTGTTAAGTTGATTTAAATTCTAATGCAAATTCTGGAACTTGAAGGTTAACACAATGAAGTTGTCAGAAGTGACTCATAAGATATTTAGTCATTGAAAACTTTGACTTTGAAGGGCAAAGTTATCTAGTGTCCACCTGGGAAGGAGTTTGTTTTCTCTATTTGGATCAAGGAAGTCAGTGACCTTAAAGGGTTCTCACACTCGGGCAAAGGGAAAAAGTCATTAATGGAGATTTGTATCGGCAACCACAGTGTCTACCTGGTTTCTTTCTTTCAGAAACACAAGCTTTATTCTCCTTCTTGCTGAGTATTACGAGCTACACTTGCTTCTCAATGTTATGTTTTCCTGCTCTGCATGTCTGATCTGTATTCTCTTTGCCCTCCTAGCTTCTTTTTTCTCAGTGCCTCATTCCTGCCGCCATGTGCTTCTTGGTCTGTGAGTGTCCTGGAAGTGTTGCTAGGGGAGAACTGATTTCCTTGGTCCTCAGTGACCCACACATGCTGACTTACTCTCATTGTGTCATTCTCACCTTGGCACACGTCCAGGGCGAGATAATATGTATGACCTGATCTATTCCAAGGAGAGTGCTCTAAATCAAGAAATTGCCTACTTAGTGAAGTTTAGTAGACCAAGCAAGACCCAAGAGTCAAGAACTCTTAAATGTTCATCCCTGTGTGAATTCAGATTTATTGGGGAATTTTTAGCAAATCAGTCAACCTCTCTGTGGCCTTGTGATCATCCTGTAAAGTACTGTTACAGCTGTTTTATATTAATTTCCTCCTTTAACATTTTCAAAATATATTTTATTGAAATTCATTTTCAGTTGAGAGCCTTGATGCCTAACAGTTTTATTACTTCTGATTTTTAATATGGATTTTTACTTTTACTGACATAGACCTTCTCTTTTAGCATTAACTTTTAGATATGGTTACATTTCTTAAGGAGTATTTACATTCATTTGGGAATCCCACACATTTAAATTTTGGAAGCCTTGTCTTTTCTTTTTTACTAATAATCTAAAATTGTAGTGAAGCTATTATAAAAAAGAAGGATAGAAACGTTTTAATGCTTTGACCCTGTAAGAGAGAACTTGGAAAATGCACTCTACAAACTACTGATGAAATGTTAATCATCATGTGGACTTTGAAAACTTTACATTTACTTGTAATCTAAACTTTATCCAATTCTGGTTTAAACAAATCATAATTATGTAGCTTACTGATTGCCTTTAAGGAAGATTTTGCCCAAAACATCAATAGTATTGAATACACTAAACCAAGATTAGTTATGAAGACCTGCTGATCACCTTTCATATTTGTGTGGTCACCCTTCCCTCACCTGGATTCTCCCTTCCCTTGTTTGACCAGTGGTCCTTTGGCGTGCTCCTCTGGGAACTGATGACAAGAGGAGCACCACCTTATCCTGATGTCAACACCTTTGATATAACAGTATATTTGTTGCAAGGCAGAAGGCTCCTACAACCTGAATACTGCCCAGATCCCTTGTAAGTAAGAATTCCAACAGGATCTTCTGTAGCTCTTATGTTCTTTACTTTTACAGAAATACTTGCCTTCAGAGTCCTTACAGCATTGTTTCCTTTCTGAAACAGGTATGAAGTGATGCTGAAATGCTGGCACCCTAAAGCTGAACTGCGCCCATCCTTTTCTGAACTGGTCTCCAGGATATCAGCGATATTCTCTACTTTCATTGGGGAGCACTATGTCCATGTGAACGCTACATACGTGAATGTCAAATGTGTCGCTCCATATCCTTCTCTGTTGTCATCACAAGATAATGTTGATGGCGAGGGGGATACATGATGGATGGAGGCACCTGTACCACCAGCCCCCTTCTGAGAAGCATTACTGAACTGTCCAAACAACAGTCCACACTTTGTCCAATATTTTTTTCACTGCCTGGCCACTGAAAGGCCACCAGGTATTATTTGCTTTTGCCAAAATTGCACTATTATAGGACCTTATATTGTTATTTAAAATGACTGGATTCTACGGAATTTCTCATCTGACAAAGCATCAGAGCCAGAAGCTTGGTCCCACAGGCCAGTGACCAACAGCAATCCTGCAACTGTGATGATGCTCCTGTCACATTCAGGCCAAAACCTGAATGCTGGTTAAAAATCAGGATCCCACCTTATTTCATATGGGGAACTGAAACAATGCATTTTGAGGGCTTCTTGATCACAGAAAATTCAAAAGAAGTGGTAATGTCCAGGACAGACATGGCAGCCCTGGGACCAGGCCACTCATTTAGAATTAAAGCGTTTCAAATAACTTTTATGTGTTGTATGAACAACACATTTTTTTATTACTGGTGTTGTCATTTGCCCATTAGGTAAACATTCCCTTTTAAATTTTTGTCTACACATTCCTTTTATTGGAGAACTATCCATAGACAGCACGGTCAACATTTCAAAACAGCAGGACATGAAATGTGTTTATAAATTAGTAGGAATATTTACATATGTACATAGACAACGTTAAGGTTTTCATAAAATAGCTTAGTCACAGTGAAATATTTGTCATTTAAAAATCAACTGTTTGAGAATGATGCCTTTCTGATCTGGATGTGGACATTTAGAAGTTTTGTCTGTTTTTTGTTTTTTTTTTAATGATGACTCTGAAAATGAAACAAGTAATTTGTGATGATAAATGTTTTTAAAGGTAACTCAGCATGTTTTTAAAGCAAAATACATCTGACTAAAACTTTATTGGTTCCAATCATGGCTCATAAGTAGAGCCGAGAAAGAATCGATGGACTGGGAATATTAGCCTCTTTCTCAGGTGGCAGCCTTCCACCCCACAAACAATTGGAGACGATAAAATCAGGAGGAGTCCAGTTTTGCATTAGGACATGTTTTGTGTTAAGCAAAACATATTTTAGGGGGGAAAAAAAAAAGGCAATTGAAAGTTCTGGCCATTTCACCTGGATGAACAGTTACTCTGGTCAGGACTTTTGTGATGTTTTGTTCTGTGGGATTTTGTGCTTACTACTGTATAATGCATGTGGCACAGTATACTCTAACTGGTTTTGTCGATGTAAACGTTTAAAGTATTATATTTTTATAAAAAGGTTTATTTTTAATGATGTAAAAAAACTTTTGTTAGGCCACAAAAATACTGCACTGTGAACATTTCAGAAAAGGTATGTTGGACTTGGATTAATAACAGCATGTTTTTAAATGGCTGTAAATAGTGATAAGGAAATGTACTGACTGCCAGTACACCCCACCCTCATTACATCATCAGGACTTGAAGCCAAGGGTTAACACAGCAAGCTATAAAGAGGGTGTGTTATGCTAAAACCCAATAGTAGCGTTGGGCTCTTGTTGCGAGAGAGAGTGATTACAACCAAAAGCTCTTTGACAATGGTGGAACTTATCAGAAGACACAAGGAATTGTACTGCAGTGATACTTCAATTCAAATATTACTGTTTCAGAAGTGTAAAGAGTAATACTGATTCACAGAATATTGTAAATGATGGATGAGGAAGAAAAAATCCACTCTGCAGAAAGAAAGAACTGTCTCCACCGATGTCAAGAGAATGAATACATCGAGAATAGCGCTTATGTAATCAACCCATCAACAAGACTGCACACCTGTATATATGCTTGAGAAAGCTACAATGTGAAAATCATGTTTGCTATTTATAAACGTGTCCTTAGGTTAATGTGTCTGGACAGATTGTGGGAGTTAAGTGATTCTTCGAAGAATTAGATACTTGTCACTGCCTATACCTGCAGTTGAGCTGAATGGTACTTTGTATGTTAATAGTTGTTGTTCTGATAAATCGTACAATTAAAGTGATGTATCATCTTGTATACTGAGTTGGTTTTTGCTAGTCATGCCTGATTACCTACTCCATTTACGTAATGACAGAGGAAGCCTAAGATTGATTTCACCTGACTATACCAACTCATCCATTTATGAGAGTGTTAGTCAAGTTAATGCATAGACATCTAAAAGAATTTGCATCCTTGATTCTCAGGAAGTCTGTCTCTCTAAGGGTGGTTTCCCCTGCGCTGCTGAATTACCTAACATTTCCCTGACAACCTTTCAACTGCTAGAGCACCTGGCCCCTACTTCAGCTTGATCCTCTTCTCCAGCAAGGTTCATCCTTGGACCAGAAGACATGACAATGGAGCTGCAACCCCACAGTTGGCACAGAGATAGCTCGTTGGGTGTTGGAGGAGAGAGACCTTCTTACCCCCTTAAAACTACTCTCTTCATCTACACAGGTTCCCACTCTTCAGGTGCCCCCAGGGACTAGAGCAACTACCTTCAGGTTATATCCATGAATATTCTTGTAATGGTAAAGGGGTTCAAAGGTGAAATTTCAGTCATCTAAGCTTTGGGGCAGTCTGAAATTTTTTTTAAAAAAAAGGTCTGAGTTCAAACTAGTGCCTACAAAGTAGGCACTACTTTGTGGGGGCTGATTCTTTAGTGAAAGAGAATTTAACGCCTGTACCCAGTCAAACTCCCTCCCCTCCAAGAGATGCATTTCCATAGGAAGTTCAATCAGACCCCATGCCCAGAAGGACAAGAACTTGTCATCTTTATATCCCAAGTGTCTGTCACTTTTTTAGCATGTCGTCAAACAGTGCTCTACTGAAACAGGATTTTCTTGTCTTCAATCACTTTAAGCCACCACAGGTACAGAGTTACCTTGGTAGCTCCCATGATGTTTGGTGAATCACTGACATGGGGGGTGGAAGGGAATCTTTCTAGGGAGAGAGGGATAAAAAGATATCCCTTTGCAAAGTTTTGCTTGATGCTCTGTATTTTTAATTACCACAGGATTTTTCACTCCACAATGTAGGCATCAATTATATTTTTGCTCTCTCTGACCTACACAGGAGATTGCATCCTTAAAGAAATATGGTGAAAGGATACAAAACCTGTACAAGCACATTAAATGTTTAATTGCTGACGTCTTGCATTGTTAATTTACCCAATTTAGTTCAGGAAACAAGTTAACATTATGTAAAAGAAATTAATTAGTATTTAATTTAATTCCACTAATATGTAGTGAGCATCTGCATATGTCAGGCATTGTACTAGGTAATGGAGATTTACAAATAAACAGTCTCTCCCCCTCCAAGGAATTTAATTGAAGAGACAAACAGTATTACACAGTTAGTGAATATTAGAACTGTGCATTTTCTTAGATCTGTAAACCATCTAGAAGAGGCTTCACAGTTTATAATTGGAAGTTTGTAGTTTTCGACCCCTTGGCCTATTTCTCTCACCCCCTCATCCCCTTTGGCTACCACCAATCTGTTTTCTGTATCTATGAGCTCTTTTTCTGGGGTTTTATTTGTGGTTTGGTTTTGGGATTTTGGGGGTTTTTTTTAGAGTCCACATATAAGTGAGATCATATGTCTTTTTCTGTCTGACTTATTTTACTTAGCATAATGTCATTGAGGTCCATCCATGTTGTGGCAAATGACAAGATTTCCTTCTTTTTGATGGCTGAATTATATATATACATATAATTTTCTTTATCCGTTCATCCACCAATGGACACTTAGATTGTTTCCATGTCTTGGCTGTTGTAAATAATGCTAAGATGGGAGTGCATATATCTTTTTGAGTTAGAATTTTCATTTTCTCCGCATAAATGTCCAAAAGTGGAATAGCTGGATTGTATGGTAGTTCTAATTTTTAATTTTTTGAGGGACCCCCCATACTGTTTTCCATAGTGTTTGCACCAATTTACATTCCCAGTAGGGAACAAGGGTTCCTTTTTCTCCACATCCTCACCATTATTTGTTACCTCTTGCCTTTGTTTTCCCCTTGTCTTTTTGATAATAGCCATCCTAACAGGTGTGAGCTGACACATCATTGTGGTTTTGATTTGCATTTCTCTAATGATTGGTGATGTTGAGCATCTTTTCATGTACCTGTTGACCATCTATATGTCTTCTTTGGAAAAATGTATATTCAGATCTGCCTACTTTTTAATTGGATTGTTATTTTGATACTGAGTTGTATGAGTTCTTTGTGTATTTTGGATATAACTCATTATCAGATGTATGATTTGCAAGTATTTTCCCCTATTCAGTAGTTGGACTTTCCCTTTTGTTGGTGGTTTCCTTTGCTGTGCAGAAGCTTTTAAGTTTTATATAGTCCCACTTTTTATTTTTGCTTTTGGTGCCTTTGCTTTTGGTGCCAGACTCAAAAAATTATTACCAAGACTTATGTCAAGGAGCTTACTACCTATGTTTTCTTCTAGGAGTTCTACGTTTTCAGGTCTTACATTCAAGTCTTTAATCCATTTTGGGTTGATTTTTGTGAATGGCGTAACATAGTGGTTCAGTTTCATTCTTTTGTATGTGCCTGTCCAGTTTTCCCAGCACCACTGATTGAAAAGACGATCCTTTCTCCATGTATATCCTTGGTGCCTCTGTTGAAAATTAACCAACCATATACGCGTGGGTTTACTTCTGGGATTTCTGTTCTGTTCCATTGATATATGTGACAGGTTTTTGCCAATACCATACTGTTTTGATTACTATAGCTTTGTAAAATAGTTTGAAATCAAGGCGGGTATCACAGTTTAAACATACCAAGTGAAGCTTCTTAGTAAAGCAAATAGATCAAGCTCTGACTTATCTTGAGCAAAATACTGAACCTCTCTCAACCTAAGTTTCTTTGTCTGTCATGTAGGTTAGTCCTACTTACTGCACAAAGTTGTACAAGGACTAAAAAATAGTGTGTATAGTCACCTGGATACCATAGTTGCTCAATAATTGTGATATTATTATTATCTTCAGTAAAAGCCCATGTAAATGTAGCCTGCAGTTGATGAAAGGGAAATGAAGCCTGAAAGGAACCTTACAGATGTTTAAATACAAATTCTTACCCCATCCGTCATGTCATACCAACTTTATACAGTGGAAATAAAGCTGTGATTCTACCTCGTCCTTGAATATTGATACGACAGTACAGGTGGGGGCTGAGAAGCAGGACAAAACAATGACAAGATGGTGGCACCTTTCCTCTTAATGCCAATCACCCAAAGACTACCTCTATCCCTTCTTGTTTCTCCAAACTCTCTATTAGTCCTTTAATCACTTCTCCAATGACTAGTTTCCTTTTTTCTTGTTTAGCCTTCAGACCTAGAATTCACAACAGACATGGAAAAGAACAACCTGTCTAAATTATAGGAAAGTTGCAGGAAGGCACAAGGACAGGAATCCCAATTCTCAGTATTCATGTCTAGAGAGTATTACTGTTCCTTGCTTTGCTCAAATGGGTGGTTAATGATTATTCAAACTCAGGAAAAGTAGACTAAGTACAGTATTGTTATATGGTGTTATATGGAGTGTGTTTGGGAGATAAGGAATACTTCGTTAATATTATAATCCATCTGGATGACTAGACATACGTAGCTGACTACGCAGACACGTAGGATGCACTCTTGTGGTGCTTTAGACAATTTCAGGAGAAAGGTATGCAGACATTATGCCCCAAAGGAAGAAATGCTTATTGCTTTTAATTCCATAAAGTGTTTTTCTTCTTCATACCTGACATTTTTCTTCAGGACTATCTCAATTCCCTATCTATCAAAACTTGGAAATAACTCCAGTCATAAACCAGTGAAATATTTCAGTTGGTGAATTGAAAGTAATAAAATAGAGGCTCGCCCAAACTGTCCTTTGTTGTAAATTACACCAGAGGTCTAGATTACGTCAGCCAAAGGTATTGATCACAATGCTGAGAGGTTTATAACTACTATTGACTTACCATGTGACCCTGGAGCAGAAATCTAGGAAAATTGCAAAAGCATATCTACGATAATGAAAAGCCCATCATTAATAGCACATACTATCCTGTCATCCAACTAGTACTGTGTTGGCATCAAGGCAAATATTTAACTAATGCTGGAAACAGAAGGTACTTCTGTCTTCACCCTTTTCTCCATTGCATGCTTCTGAGCTACTCTGATGAGTGTGTTTTCCTTCTTATCACTAAAAGTATAGGTCTTTTAAAAAAACTGATAGGAATTAATTAGTTCATTATTTCCATATAAAGGTAGCATCAATCATCCAAATAGCTCCTAATCCTTTATTATTTTTTTAACGAAGAGCTAGTTCTCCATATAACTCAATTTAGAATAGGGCTCAAGTCCCACTCTCCTGGGCAGTTAAATCCTACCTGGTTAAGCATTCCACAAAAACTAGTTAGCATTAAGGAAGCAACTCTGAGATGAAAATGGCCATATTTAGGATACATAAATGGAAATTTTTAATTTAAGTAAACTACTAATTTAACATTATTTTGAAGCACTGGTCCCAGATTACAATGATAATTAATTTTTATCCTTTTCTTGAAAAGAAGCCTTTTGTCTTTATGTGTTCACTCTTTCACTGTCACATGGGTACATTTTTTTCCACCACACGAGTTCCAGGCTGGTAGAAACATCCACTAATCCTTAGACCTCTGGACTGGAATGACAAAAATGCATAAAATCTTACCAAGCCAAAAGAGATCAACTTTGAAAATCTTTGGCATCCAAACATGTCAGAACCGTTTTTCACTGACTCCCCAAACCATTTGTGTTCCCCATCATGGTCCATGGGGTCTGTAACATCAGTTCCTGCTTTTATTGGGCAGCCTGGAATTTTTAAGCACCATATTTCGTCTCATTTTCCTTTACCTTTCTTGGTTGTTTATACTTTTCACAGTTGTTTTATGAGTTTTCTTTCTGTCTCTAATTCTAGAAGTGTTGGAAAGTGGTAATGGACAGACTGCTGTCTGCCAACCCAAGCCATCACTTTGATGTTTGCCACTGTTACAGTGACATCTGCTCTTTCCATTATAGTGAAGCAGGGCCTTCCCTTCCACAGAACTGTGACTAAACAACCACCATATTCATCAGTGGCAACAATTCTTGTAAACAAGAAATGCCAAATTCAGAGCCTTTGTGAAATCCTGTCCCACACTTCTGAAGTCAGGCACATGATTACCTTTAGAGATTACTTCAGAAGTACCAATAAAGAAAAATACAGAGAAACCCAAATATCCTATCAGGGTACTTTTGCAAACCTGTTTCTGATTTTTTGTTAGATTATGAAAATTAAATGTAAGGAATTTAAACTAGCTTCAGTGGTAGCCAAAAGATCTATGGAAACACATGGGTAAAGCAAGAAATCACTATCACAAAGATACTATAAAAACATGTTTCAGAAACAAAATACCCACTGTTAAAACTACATAGGTACTTTTTCTGAAAATGAACTTAATTGATAAAACAATAATGTTAATAATAATGATCTCATCCCAAGACATGTCATAGGAATTAATGACTGTCTGGAAGCTAATGGGCTAAGGTAATGCTCTCAGGAATTAGTCTTGCTTGATGAAATGCTGTTAGTTTAGTAAACGAATGCTTATAATGACAAAGGAAAAAAACAGAGCTGCCACCATCGAGCCTGCCTGATTCACAGGGGAAAAAAAAGTTAATGAGTCATGTGCTGCTCTTATTCATTTGTAATATATCCTTTATATTTTTTTTTCATACATCTATCTCCTACTTTTACTCTGAGGATATGTTTACTTAAGGATTGTTATACTGACAGAGATTTAAGCTCTTAATAAAAATGTAACTCCCTCTAGTGCAAGCATATCAAATTTTAAATTATGATTACCTTGAATCATTTTATTTTAACTACTCTGATGTGAAGAAAATGTGGATCCTCCACATGTGGGCTTTAGAATATTGCCTCCAAATTATAGTTGGCTTAGAAGTCATTACTCAACATCTTATTCCAAGGTTATTCTAACAACTGACCTCCTTATTCTGCCCTCTCCATACTGACTCTTATAATCTAAAACCAGCTGCCAAAATTATATATCTGACTATGTCATTTTCCTGCTTGAAAACCTATGCCCATTCCTAGACATTCCCTGCATCAAGTCTTTATGTTGCTATGTCTCGTTTTGTTTTGTTTATTTTTATTACAAAATATATCCTCGTGGAAAAAAAATTTTAGTTGGACAAAAACATACGAAATGGACAGGAAATATCCTCTGACCACTCTCCCACACTCTCCATTCTCACTCCCTAAGTGTAACTGATGTTAACACTTTCACGTATATTCTTCCAGAAATTTCCACCCTGCATTAGTTCTAAAACTAAGCCAGACACTTCAGAACATCCTTCACAAGCCTCCATTTTACTGACCAAACTACTACTCAGTATAATCTCCCCAGTCAAGGAGACTGTCTCTCAACCTCTGTGACTTTGAAATTCCACTGAAATCCCCCTTTTGATTTTAGTAAAGAGGGCTAGACTGGGCTATTTGGACCATGCTCCCCCCACTCCCTAGCTGGCTGATAATCTGGTGTCCCTTCAAACTGATGTTCTCTAAATATTTTCTCAATCTTTATTTAAATAGATTTCAATGATTTTCTCTTAATAAAAATAATTAAAGAACAGATTTACTTATTTATTTCCATTTAACAAAGCAGAATCAACATACTAAAAAAAATCAACAAAACATTACATTTTTCTAAAATTCTAGTTCTCTTTTGCAATATTCAAAACTAGACTACTTGGAAGTTATAAAGGTTTCAGCTTAGGTAATAAAAATAAAACACCCATTCCTGATAAGCAGCATTCTGTGAGGGTTATTTCAGAATTTCAGCTGACAACTTTTAACTGAGTGGAACTGTATTTACACGTGGTAAACATACACCACAGAGATGGGCTGTTTACTGTAGCCGGTTACTTTGCTTCACTCCAACTGTCCTTTTGGCAGGAGCATGCCCAGCCTAATTTTGTCCGTTTCATAAGGGGCCACATGTGGAAACCTGAATCGGCTGACATCGTATTACTGACTTAATCCAGTCATAATTCAGGGCCCAGTGACCTGGCAAGCCCCCACCCCCACCCCCTTATTCTGGATAGAAGTGCTATAGCGTAGAGCTTAGGTGGACACACTTTGGAATCAGACACTCTAGGTTTTTATCATTTCCACCACTTACTAGTGACGTGATTTTGGACTAGTTGTTTAACCCCCCTAAGCCTCAGTTCCACATCTGTAAAATGAAAATACAAACAGTGGCTTCCTCATAAGATTGTGTGAGGATTAAATGAAACGATACATTCAAAACTTTAATGAAGTGGCAGTAATATTTATGGGGACCTTGATTTTTACTATCATCATCATTATTATTATTAATTACCTGCCTTTCCCCACAAAAAGATTCTATGTGGAAGGTGCTAGAATAAAATTACCATCAAACAGGTCCAAAGTTTGGCACAATCTAGAAATATGTGAAGGAAAAAGTTATGAAAACAGACGCTAGTTTTCTTCATCCTTTTTAGTAATACCAGCGTGACACTAGGAACAGGGTCCTAGTCTAGTCCCAGCTGACTTTACTATCTGTGTGACTCCCAATGTCCCTTAATTTTTCAAGTTGCACTTTTCCTGTCTATAAAGAATGAAGATAATTATACCTCACAATGCTGGTTGTTAATATTAAATGATATAATGTTTTATACAAATACATGGTATTATTATGGTTATTAGAGTCATTAAAATATATTTTTAATTTTAAATATATTTTAGAACTCATCTGATTCATAAAATTCCCTCTAACCAACCCTAGTGCTTCATTTGCTCCAGCAGAATGGCTGGAGTTGTTTACAGAAATCTGTACCTAGAATCAAAGAGCTCAGGACTGGAGAAGGTTGCAAATCTGGCCCCAGCCTCCGCTCAAAGGTTCTGGGTGCTAATTGCTTGCTGACCCTTAAACAACTCTACGTCCTCTTCAGAGTTTAAAGTTTGGGGGTGAAATCACTGCCCCTTCTCAAAGATAAACACAAATGCAGATCTGAAGTGGTGTCCTGAGCTAACATGAGACACATTGAGTTTGAGTCTCATCACGGCAGTGTTTTTCCAACATAATAAATTGCTCTTTGTTCAAATCAGAAACTGAATTCACTTTATTTTCCAAAATCGGCTCTGCCAGGTTTCCTTGATTTAATTGTATCTTTTTTGTCTGCTGACAATGGAAAGCAGAAGAAAATAGTCTTGCTAAGGAAATGAAATATGACCAAGAAAAACAGGCATTCTCACACTATATGAGGTGGGTTTTTTTTTTTCGCATTCAATTTTTTATAAGAAAAAAAGGTCTTTACCCTTTGAAATAACAGCATTATTGTGGTGACTGTTAGGTCATATCTACACAGCCCAAAAGAAAATGTTGGAAAGAAAATTAACCAGTTCATAAGGGTATGGACAACATTATTTTTAAAAGGAAATGGTTCTTCATACATAGAAAGAATAATAAATAAATGATAGCAAAGAAAAATGAGAGTTGAGGCAGTTATTTAAATAATTCAAATAAAATATAAAAGTAAAGCACCTGTGATATTTAGGTAAAATCATATAGAGTAAACACAGTTAACCAAATTATTACTGCAGTTCTTCAGTATATTTAGCTAAAATAGTCCTTGCTTTAATAAAATAGTCTTGCTCAGAGAAGAACTTTTTTTTTTTTTAAATAAATTTATTTATTTATTTATTTTTGGCTGTGTTGGGTCTTCGTTGCTGTGCGCAGGCTTTCTCTAGTTGTGGTGAGTGGGGGCTACTCTTCGTTGTGGTGTGTGGGCTTCTCACCGTCGCAGCTTTTCTTGTTGCGGAGCATGGGCTCTAGGCGTGCAGGCTTCAGTAGTTGTGGCACATGGGCCCAGCTGCTCCGTGGCATGTGGGATCTTCCAGGGCCAGGGCTCGAACTCGAGTCTTCTGCATTGGCAGGTGGATTCTTAACCACTGCGCCACCAAGGAAGCCCAGAGAGAAGAACTCTTGAGTCCTGGTTGGCTGATAGGAAGATCTTGTAATGAATAAATAAGGGTTGAAAGCAAGAAAGAGCCAGGTTCCCATCCCAGCTCTGCCATCTACTCACCATTTGCCTGTAAACAAATATGGTTGTCCACTTATTCCATTTTAACATGTTATTGAGAGCCTTCTACGTAACACACACTGTTCTAAGAAGGAAAGATGCAGCAGAGGATATACTAGACAGACTGTTGCCCCCATAGGGCCTTTATCCCAAAGTAGAGAGAAAGAAAGATGATAGAGATAGGTAGATAGATAGATAGACAGATAGGTGATGGATGGATAGATAGATACACAGAGATAGATATACAAAAGTTAATTTCAAATTGTTATAAGTGCTACAAAAGGAACAAATAGGATAATAAAATTAAGATTAAAATGACTATTTGGCACAGGGGGATCAGGAAAGGCCTCTCTAAGAAATCAAAACATGAGCTAAGACCTGAAGATGAAGAGGAGCCCACAGTGTGAACAGCTGGTGCGGAGCAGTCAAGGCAGGGAGGACACCTGTACAGAGTCTGCTTCTGGAGAAGAAGAGGGCTTTGCCTGTTGAAGGCCCCGGAAACCAACCTGCACGGCAGTAATAATGTTGAAGGGGAAGCATGGTATGAGGCAGAGTTAGAAATGTAAGCAAGAACCACTTCGATTTCTATCCTAACAGCAATGGGAAGTTACTGAAGGGTGTTAAGCAAGAGAGGACATGATTTATTTTTAATAGATTAGTCTGGCTGCAGAGTGAAAATAGATTGTAGCAATGCAAGAGAAGCAGGAGCCCATTGAATAACGCCAGGCATGAGATCAGGGCAGGCTTGAAGTTGGATAGAGGGATTGGAAGTAGAGCTAAGTGGATAGATTTGAGATGCATTTTTTTTAATATAAAATTATTTATTTTTGGCTGCGTTGGGACTTCGTTGCTGTGCAGGCTTTCTCTAGTTGCGGAGAGCGGGGGCTACTCTTCGTTGCAGTGCACGGGCTTCTCATTGCGGTGCCTTCTCTTGTTGCGGAGCATGGGCTCTAGATGCACGGGCTTCAGTAGTTGTGGCTCGTGGGCTCTAGAGCACAAGCTCAGTAGTTGTGGCGCACGGGCTTAGTTGCTCCGCGGCATGTGGGATCTTCCTGGACCAGGGCTCGAACCCGTGTCCCCTGCATTGGCAGGCGGATTCTTAACCACTGCTCCACCAGGGAAGTCCGAGATGCATTTTAAAGATAAAATGAATGCACCGTGTTCATGAATTATATGTGGGTAAGGAGGGAAAGGGAATGATCAAAGATGATTCCTGTATTTTTGGCTTAGGCAACTGGAAGGATGGTGTCCCCTCTTACTGAGAGAGAAAGCGGGGAGAGTCACAGGTCAGATCAAGAGTTCTACTTCAGAAAAGTCAGTTTCAGATGCCTTTTAGACAAAAAAGTGGAAATGCCAAGTAGACATTTGAATATGTATGTCTAAAGCCTGGAGAGGCAAAAACATCAACATTTGGTGGTATAAAGCTATGGAACCAGATGAGGTCATCTAGGGATGGAAGCTAGAGAGGGCCAAGGATGGAACCTCAGGGCACTACACTGTTTAGAGGTCAGGGACTTTGAGAAGGAGTTACCTCATCATAAAATGCAAAGTTATCATCTGGAAAGATTAAATAAAAGTATGTATGTTTTGCTACTAGCTGGTAAAGACTCTCAACAATTGTTAATTTCTTCCATTTTTGTTTAACCCTCTCCCTGCACACCCACTCCCACCATCCAGATATAATTAACAAATGATATTCAAGCTTGTCTTCTTTCATTTTGAAATGGAAAATTGTGCATCCTGCATCTACCTGTTCACTTTGAGCACCTCAACTCCTGCTCATACTTAGATGATAAATTTATACGATCATTATCATTCTTAGAGAAAATCCCCGAAAACAAAAAAAGTAATGGTCCACAATTAATCCAGATTCTGTGCATCAGGATTAGGTTCAGAAAACCCCAAAACAATGTGGCTTAAATTAGAAAAGAGTTTCCTTCTTTTACACAAAACAGGTTGGGAGACAGGTAGTGGAGGACTGGGATGGAGGCTGCAAGATGTTGTCAGGGACCCAGGCTCCAGTCTTTCTGCTCTGCCATCCCCGTGCATGGCTTCTATCCTCAAGGTCATCTTTGTGGTGCAAATGGCTTCCTGAGTTTCAGAATCAGCATTCTTTTTTTTAATTGAAATATAGTTGACATACAATGTTGTGTTAATTACTGCTGTACAGCAAAGTGATTCAGTTTTATATATATATATATATACACATTCTTTTTTTATATTCTTTTCCATTATGGTTTATCATAGGATATTGAATATAGTTCTATGTGCTATACAGTAGGACCTTGTTGTTTATCCATTCTATATATAAAAGCTTACATCTGCTAACCCCAGTCTTTCACTCCATCCTTCCCCCACCCCCTACCCCTTGGCAACCACCAGTCTGTTCTCTATGTCCATGTGAATCAGCATTCTTTAAGAACATCCCTAAAAGGCCTGCAAAACTGTTCTACTGCTAAATTCAGCCAGAATGTAGCCTTAGGGCTACAGCTAGATGCAAGGGGTGGCTGGGAAATGTTGTCCTTTATTTTTTCACAGCAATGGCCCAGCTAAAAAACAGAATTCTGTTGAGGAATAAGGAGAGAATGGATGTTGATAGGCAACTAATAGTTTCTTACACAGTGTGTCTACAAGACAAGTATCAACCAGTGTTTTTTACGGAATAAACCATTTAATCATCCTCTTTTAATGATTAATCCAAGAGAAAGACACAGCCATCCACCCTGGGTCCTTTGATCCAGTTTTATTCTATCTAATTTCAGTAAATTCAACATTTATGGACTGTCAGCGTTGTATGAGGCACTTGGTTAAACAGTGTAGGAGATACAAAGATTTCCAAATTCTCATATAATTTACAATTTTATTAGAAAAGAAAAATAAGGACAGAAATCCTAACTGCAATAGATTACTGTAATAGGCATATAAATTAAGAAATCTGAGAGTTCAGGTATAATGCAATTCATTATGCTAGAAGGGGCTAAAGAAGATTTTGTAAAAGAAGATTCATGTGAATTAGGCCCAGATGGATAGACCTGAAAAGGATATTCCAAATGGAGAGAGTCATATCAGCAAAGAAGTCAGCAAAGTACAAGAATGGTTAAGGAAAAAGAGAGATTCATTTGACCATAATAATATTTGGGAAAGACATAATAATATGTCTATTGATAATAGGCCTTGGTGCATGATTGACTGTAAGCCTCCACTGCCTGCAACATAACAATCTTATTCTCTCATGATTCTGGGAAGTGTTTGGAAATTCCAAGGTGGGGTTGGGTGATGGGAGGATACAATCAGGATAAAAGAATGTGGGTGTTGTCCTTTTTGGCTTCCAGCCTCTCATCTCTGGCCATGCCACCCCACTCCTGTCCTGCGAATGAGCCCATCCAGAACCCTCCATGCCCACAGATATGATGCAGTACAGAAGCTGCACTGGGTTGTTACCTCTCTTGGAAGAACATAATACACAGTCAGGCACATAGCACTGGAAAAATATTGTGGCTGAAGACTCACATGGCTCTCCTGGAGCTAGGGTGTATGCTCCAGGAGCACAGAGGACTCAAATCATCAAAGGCCTTTAATATCACCTTAAGGTGTTAGGGAATGGGGAATGACAAAATGCTTTCAAAACAGAGGGGCAACAAAATCAGAACTGTTATTTGGAATAATAACTCCAACAGCATTGATTGGAAAAGGAAATATTTTAAAAGCTCTATTAGGAGACTATTTCAATTTTGTCTAGTTAACTAAAGTGGAAACTACAGCTGCACTGATGGAGAGTGACAATAGGTCAGCACCCCGTGATCACATTGCACTGTTGCTTTATGATGGTGTTTGATGACACAATTGTTTACAACCCTCCACTTTCTTCCCTGCCTTATCATTAGTGTTACTTTAGAATAATGAAGTCTGTTCCATCCATTAACTCCACTAACATTTGATCTCCCCGTGGACTGAGGTGAAGAATTAATTACTCTTCCAACATATTGATTACATGACTATAAATATAAAAACAGAACTACAGAGCAACTACAGGGACCTTTGTTTAAATAGCATGTTTGCTCTTTTTAAAGGAGGGAATTAAGGTTGAAGGAACTTGGTACTGGAGGAAGGCACTAGAAAAGTGACCCTAGAGTGCCATCTAGTGTTTGTAACATTTAAGTGCAGTGTATCAAAGAAAGGTCTGGTTTCAGATACTGTGCGCGACTTCCTGTTAAAAACTAGGCAACGTCTGACTACTAAAAAGCAAATTCTTCCACCGCCTTTATTGCTTGTCATCCAGATATAGTTCTGAATTTTAAACAAAGTACTCATTTTAGAACTGCGGCGGGACGAAGGCTTAAGTTCAACTTCTAGGTAGTGGTGCGTTAACGGAATTGGAGGGCACTGTTTGCAGCTTTGCATCATCCCTCATACAACTCTCTCTTTTTATCATACTGGGAAAAGGTTGGCTCTAAGATAGAGCTAGCTTTTAGCTCTTTCTTTTTATCTCTTTAACTGGGTAGTTTCAGACTTTTTCACCTAATTAAAAGTGAACTCATAATATTTCATGAATTAAAGAATGAGTAGCATGGAAGAGGTTAAGAACTGGTGTTAAAAGTCTCCTGCTGTGGAAATTCACTGTTACTGATGCCGCTCGTATATCAGAGCACTGCCTTCTACAGACATTAAAATTCACTTTGTTTCATGTCCCTAATACTGCCCAGCCCTTGGCAAGCACGAATCTGACATTATATTAGGCAATTCACACTGACCTAGTAACTCAAAGCAATCATCACTGGTAACTTAAAGTGACTACACTCCGAAAGAGTGTAGAGCCTAAGGTCACAGTTGTAAATCTTGCCACAGAAAGGCCAAAGATTATAATCTTTATGCCAAGTGCTGCAGATTCCTTTCTACTGAGCAGAGTCATATTTCAAAGACTTTACTAATTTGAAACCTATAGTCGGTTGTGACAATAGCAGATATGGCTTAAATGACATCAAACACAAATTTTAAAGAACACCGGTAAATCAGCGGAAAAAAGGCAATTACATTTATTATACCTGAGGTTGAGATTTTATAGTTCTAGCTTCACAATATACTGAAATTCAAGTATCATAACTTTTATGAATTGAGAGGCTAACAATTAAATAATTAACTCATGCTTAATTAAGGACAGGTGTGATCCTGTATCACTGTATATTTTTACAATTTGCTATGATTATGTATAAACAGGGGGTATTAATTCATTTGGAGCTTCGTACTATTGAGACCAAGGTCAGAGGTTTGATTTCTAAACAGGATAGACAGCTTCACTGCTGGGTGCCTCTGGGCATCTAATCAATGTTTCCTCAGTGGGCTTCAGAAGAGTGAATGTGTAAGTTGGCCACTGCTAAAGAAAACCATTTTTTTAATTTGTTCTTGTTAGACTTTTTATTACATAAATAATGTATGCTTCCTGTGTGTAAAATAATGTCAGATGTAGTTTTTTAAAAAGTAGCATTCTTGCAGATTCTAGCAATCCTCTCCAGTACTACCCTGTTCCAATAGATACTGTCACTTTCATATCTTCATGCTTCTCATACTTACTGAAAAATATACATATATGTTGATTTTAGAGGTTTTAAACAAAAATAGGATCATTCTATGTACATAATCTGCAACATGATTTATTTTCACTTAGCAATATATCACAGGTATTCCTCTAGTATATAGCTCAGTCTTTTTTATTGCCTAATATTCTTTAGAATGGGTGTTTCTAAATTCACTTAATCATATCCTTCCTCCTGGGCATTCAGGTTGTTTCCAGGTTTTTTGTTTTGTTTTGTTTAGTATTAGAAACGATGCTGCAAAAAATATTCTCATATATAATGTATAATCTAATGTGCCAGCCTTTTATTCTTCTAGGATACAGCCCTAAACACACAGAAAAGTAATAAATAGTTGGGGCATCCTCTAATATTGTGTTAAATATTTGAAGTTGAAAGAGAAGTTTTCTCTTTTGACACCCAGTAAATCCGAGCATGTTTCATTACAAAAAGACATGGCACATTTGCTCCAGATCTGAAAATCTGGAGAAGAAAATTAAAATGAAAAAGAACAACTCTTTATGTTTATATTAGGATCCTCAGCATACCCTCTGCCAAATTACATTCTATGCAGTGATTTCATAAGATGTAACAACATTAACTTCTTATCACTGCTCCGCAATCCAGTCACGAGTTAAGTAAAAATCTAAACAAAACATCTTTGGCTCAGATGCTCCTGAAAAGAGCATTTCAAAAGAAATTTATTTCGACTTGTTTTTCTAAGATGCGGACTAACTTGAATGATAGGAAGACCACTAGAATTGGAGCCAGACAAATAGGGCCAAGGCCTGGCTCAGTTACTTTTTAATAGCCAGTGTTTATTGAGAGCTTACTATGTGCCAGACACTACACAAAATGCTTTGCATGGATTAACAGATATAATCCTCACAATAACCTGATGAGGTACATACTATTATTATCCCTGTTTTATAGATGAGGAAACTTGGGCACAGAGAGTTGTGGAACCTGCCCAGGATTGCATAGCTAATAAATAGTTGAACTAGGAATCAAACAGGCAGGGTTCCTCCAAGAATCCATGCTTTTAATCAGTGTTCTGTAAATGGGTAACCCTGAGCCCTTTCCTTCCTAAGATTCAGATAACTTATCTGGAACATGAGGATAATAAACCTATTCTACCTATTTCCCTAGGTCATTTTGAGGACTGAGATCATTGTATGTAAAAATCTCAGTAAGTTATAAATCATTGCAGTTTTCGGTTTCTTTCCTAGTTTTTAGAAATGAGCAAGATGCATCCTAAGTAAAATTCTAAAGTTGATGTCCCTTTTCAACAGAAGGGTTTATAGTTAGGCAAGATCACCTGGCATTGACCTTGCAAGATTGCTGTACTTTGAAGGTGGGGATGATGTCCTGTAGATAGAAAATATAAGTGTAGCATGTGGAATGCATAGGAGACCCAGAATCAGAGATGCAGGCCCAACACTGGTTTCAGCTCTTAGCAACCCTATGACATATTCTCTTATTCTTCAAACTTCGCATCTGTAAAATCTAGTCCCCATCTCGCAGGTTATGAAAATAACATACCTGCATGTGCTTTGTGAACTACCAAACAATAAGCTGTTGTTTGTATTACTGCCATGTCAGAGAAGAGTAATGTACAGCTCACTCAGGAGAGGGAGAAGGAAAGTGTACCACTGGCAGGGAGCCAACCCCATTTGCTTCTGTGCCTCAAAACCACTGGAGAGCCTGAATTTGATGACCATGGGTTTTGCCACATTTTTTTTCCAACCACAGTTGGCTGGGGCTATTTCCTTACCTTGAGTCCCTGCCAACCACATGGAAATTATTTATTCATCCATCTTTTCATTCAAGTACTAATATATTTGTTGAGCATCTACCATTTGCCTAGCATTGTGCTAATCATGATAAACAATGGGAATACAATGTAATTGAAATGAAGTCCCTGTCCTTATGGAATTTACATTCTAGAGGAGAGATATAAACAAAAGATAAATCAGTAAACAAAAATTAAACCAAATGATAAGAGCACAGCACAAGTGCTAGAAGGAAATTAATAGCAATAAGTGAGAAGATAGAGTAGGAGAGACCCATCTTGGATGGTGTAGTAGAAGTAAAGGTGGGATCCTGAAGATGGACAAAGGAAGACAGATTTAAGGTCTCCCTTAAAGGCAGAACCGGCATAACCTGATGGATCTGATGAGAGGGATAAGGAAAGAGAATTAGAAGATGACTACGAGGTTTCTGCAATAAACAACTGAAAGGACTGTCTCACTATTTACTTGCTCTGTTGTGGGGAATTGGAAGAGGGGTTCTGGAAGTCAAGACTACCATTTGGGATACGTTGATTTTTAAATGCCGGTAAGGCAATCAAATGTCAAGTTGGAAGTGTGAACCCAGAGCACAAGGAAAGTTCTAGGTTGAAGAAAAAAACGTTGGGATGTCTTGACAGTACTTAAAACCATAGGAATCCACATTAAGCTGTTGCATATTAGTTTTCCTTTGGTTGTTGACACTTTAATCAATAACAAGCCTGAAAACTATCAAGAATGGATTTTTAAAATCCCTATTAGTGAAATTTCAGGAGCATTGTAATTTTCAGGAAAAATATTTTGGGCCAGAAATTGAGAGGGATTTCTTAGGTTCTGGAAAGTTATGCCTATGGAGTGATCTGCTACTCTGGTGCGGATATGACGAACTGGAATGAGATAGAACTTGGACCAAGACGGACCTGGGCTTGAACTCCTGCTCTCTCATCACCAAGTTATGTGGCTTTAAGAAGGTTTCTTGTTCTTTTCATCTTATGCTTGATTATCTAAACAATGAAAATTAAAATACCTACCTGGTAGAGTTGTTGTGAAAATTACAGATAATATATGCAAAACATGCCTAGCACAGGATGGTGCTCAGCGAATAGTAGCAACATTAAATTCCTTTACCTTCACTGCACCGTAAAATGTCTTGAAAGACACCACCTCTACTTCCATACCTCATTTCTCTCCTTGACTCCAATCAAGTTTCCCATCCCTACAATTCCACTGGATCTCCTCTTGTCAAATCATCAGTGGTGTTAAATCTGTCCTCAGTTTTGCACCCCTTCTCTGCAGCATTTGACCCAGGTGATCACTTCTCCCTCATTGATTAACTTTCTTCTCTTGGCTTCAGTGACACCATACCATTCTGGTTTCCTGCCTATATATATCATGGAAAGCTCCTTCTCAGTCTCCTTTGCTGGATCCTTTTCCCAGCTCAAACTCAATATCTCAGGTTCAGTCCTAGAAACGTTTTTCTTTTGTGGCCTCACTCTCTCCAAAGTAATGTTATCCAGTCCTATTGTTTTACATGCGTCTATACACTCCCGAATTTCCATCTTCCCCTGAACTCCAAAGTAATACATTCAGCACCTCCTTGACCTCTTCATGTGATAAGCACCTCAAGTTTAACAGATAAAAAATAGAACTCTTGACCTCCCCCGCTCCTCAAGTCTTCTGCCGTCTTAGTAAAATGGCGTTATCATCCATCCAATGGTACTCTACCAAAGTCCTACCTTCCAGCACACACTATCAACTCTATTTCCAAAATATATCCACAAACTGTTTCATCTGTGCTGCCAAACCCCAAGACCCCATCACTGCTTTACTGGACTACTGCTCAAATGGTCTCCAAGATTCCACTACAATCCATTCTTCCATGGCATCCAGAATGAACTTTTGAAAACATAAATCATGTCATGGGACTTCCCTGGCAGCGCAGTGGTTAAGAATCTGCCTGCCAATGCAGGGGACATGGGTTTGAGCCCTGGTCTGGGAAGATCCCACAGGCCACAGAGCAACTAAGCCCACGAGCCACAACGACTGAGCCCACGTGCTACAACTACTGAAGCCCACTCGCCTAGAGCCCATGCTCTGCAACAAGAGAAGCCATGGCAGTGAGAAGCCCACGCACCGCAACGAAGAGTAGCCCCTGCTTGCCACAGCTAGAGAAAGCCCGCATGCAGCAACAAAGACCCAACACAGCCAAAAACAAATAAATAAAATAAATTTATTTTTATAAATAAATCATGTCACATCACTTTCACGTCTAAAATCTTTCAATGGATTTCTGTTGCACTTAGAATGAAGCCTGAGTTGTTTACCATGGTTCATGAAGGCTTACATGATTGAGCCTCAGCTTCCTCTCCAACCCCTCTCATTCCACTCACCCGCTGTAGCACACTACTCTCCCGCCTCACCAGCCTTCCTTCTTTCGTCGAAGCTTGTTTCCCCATCAGCGTCTTGCCCTAGTTTTTTTCTCTGCCTAGAACTCTCTGCCTCAGATTTTTTCATGTCTGGTCCTTTCTCATCATTCTCAGAGAGACCTTCCATGATCACCCAGTCCAAAATAGCACTCACCCCATCAGTCATGCGCTATCACATGACCCTGCTTTATTTTCTTTTATTATTTATAGCCATTTGAAATCATCTTGTTTATCTATATGTTTACTTCTGTATTATATCTGTCTCCCCTCCACTGGATTATAGACTCCAGGAAAGCAATGATAGATCTCCCTTATTCATCTCTATACCCTTAGAACCTAGACAGAGGCTGACATACAACAGACTCCCAAAAATATGTCAAATGAGTGAATGAATGAGTGAACAGTAGTTGTTATTGCTCTACCCATGAACAAAGCTGAGATTCAGGTATTATGGAATATCATCCTCTACTTGATTCAGTTTTTGCTACTTAACCCATTCCTTCTGCTTTACCTAAATGCCTTTTCTTCTCTTTCCCAAGGCCCAACTAGTTGTTAAATTTTGTCTCTTAAACATTTCTTATTTCTATCTTGTCTTCTCCCACACATGTCTACTGCCTAACCTCAGAATCTCATCATTATTTACCTTAACATTATAGTCTCCTAATTGTTCTATCTCCCTCCAGTTTCATCATTCTTAAATCCAATATCCAATTTTTCTAATACACAAATTTCAGATAACAGCCTTCAGAATTTCCACGTTTTCTTACATTCCTTAGTAAGGTCCTCTGCGATTGGGCCCCTGCCTTCTGTGTGCATCACAGTTCACAGATGCTCCTGTGCTCCAACCATTCCAAAATGACTTTCAAATGGCTTCCAAATTCCACCTTTTTGCTCTGGTACAGACTATTCCTCCTTCTGGAAATGCCTTCCACCAGCCTATACACTTCTCATCTGTATGTTAAACTCATAATCTGCCTTTAATACCCAACTCAAGGATCTCCTCTTCTGCAAAATCTTCTCCAGTCTACCAAATCCGCATTGGTCCTTTTGTCCTATGTGGCCTCTTTAACATACAAATACTTTTGTTATTTTACTTTTCAAGCAATATGATAATTATTTATTATCTTGATACAGTATTGTGAAATCCTTGAGGTCTGAAACTATGTTTTATCTTTGCACCTCTAGCACTTGTCCTGGAATGTTATAAAATGTCACTAATAAACAGTTGCTGATAGAGAAAAACGAAGAAGCTAAAAATAAATGCATTCAACAACCCAACAAACATGCATTATAAAAAATAAGTTGTGTTTCCAAATCATCATTTAAAGAGCATCAATAAAAGATGTCATACACTATTACTCTTCAGTATTTACCAGAAAGGAATGATGGAAAAATAGAAATTATATATTCTGAAAACCCGCTTAATAATTTTGATCGAAGCTCCAAGACTTGGAAATCACACAGTTTTGAGAACTGTTTGTCAGCACAGTGCCTCTCCCCTCCGTTTGCCACTTTGAAAATGGCCAGCTAACAAAATCTTTTATTTTGCATGCATCTTATTCTTGCTTTGATTGAAAAAATAGCCAGCACTCTGCTTATTATGAGAGCTCTGAGTTGTTTTGGAATTCCTGAACCGAGTACACTGAGCTCTGGGTTGTTTTGGAATTCCTGAACCGACTATTAGACTATTCTTCTAATAGTCCTTGGAAATACAGAGCAACCAAGCAGACACCAAAAGGAAGGGAGATGCTTGATGTTCTTTTGGTGGAGCCTGAAAATGCTAGAACCATTGCACTGGACAGTCAGTGTTAACTGGAAAAGCGCACTATAAATACAAGCCTCTTTTTTCTACTTTTATCCTCTAAAAATATCTGAAAACTTAAAATAAGATGTACATCTAAACGGTACCATGAGGTCTCTCCTGCTTAAAACAAAACAGAAAATAATCTTCCCTACCTCTTAAGGCCTGTTCTTCCTACCATTAAAGTTAGCATATTATATTTATTAAAATCCTTGTTAAAAAGCACCTAGGAAGATTTATGCCATGTGAAAATTAATTCTGATTACTCTGTTGGCTGTGTTAGTTTGTCAGATTTTCTAAGAGAAACCAGCTCTCAAGAGGTAAAAGGGGTAAGAAGTTGCTGGTAGAAAAGGAAGGCTGAAAAGGGAAGAACAACTGGAGGCAAAATTCAGTCTACTTTTGACTAAAGCGGGCCTCAATTTTTACATAACGGATGTGATGAAAACTTGCATGTGAAAGAACCAGAGCAATGGCTTCCTAAAGGACACCCTGATAAGAGTTAGGGTTTGTTGACCTGAAACAGAGTGCCAGATATTTCTCAGCAAAGAGGAGTTTATTTGGGATCAGTAGAGAATCACAATTTGGGGTCTGCAGGCATGGCAAGCCACAGGCAGGTTCCTGCAGGGCAAGGGAAGAAGAACTCTTTTATAGAGGGGAAAAGGAAGTTGGGAGGACTATAGTAAACCAAGAGTCTGTGCTGTTTCATTGGCTGGGTCTTTCCAGGGAAGAAGAGTCTTTCTTCTACCAGCAGGGCTTTACTATCATTGCAGGGCATGGGAGCTCCCCCTCTGGTCTCCCAAATATATTTAATTGAGGTTTCTGTTTATTAATTTTTACAGATTAAGCCTTAAGAGTCTCTGGGGCTCAAGATGATTCTCAGTCTCCAAAGAAAAGCAGTCTTTGTTTTATGCTTATCTTGCAGTGACAAAGTGAGAACTCGTAAGTTAATGATCTGCAAAAGCATCAAAGATTAAAAGCAAATATAGGGTTCCTAGCTTGGAGTGGGCTTCATTTATAATGCCTTACATGAGACCTGACTGAATGAGACCACCCTACATTTGCTTTTTCATTAAAAGTGTGAGAAAACCTTAAAAAATCAAGAACTCCTCCTAAAATGTCAGAACTGGAAGGGAAACCCACAGTAATGAAATGTTTTGCCTATGGAAACATAAGAAACAACATGAACACAGAACTGCCTGTACTTACTACACCAGGATGGAATAGACCCAACATGCAGTGGACTGCAGATTAAAATGGTAGGTACATTAGAATGGGCAACTGAAGACCAAACACACTTGAGGTAGAAATAAATGGCAGTGTAAACGGAGAGACTAAAGGCTGACCAGCAAAAAATTATTAAATAAAGTCTCTTTGCCAGACACAGAATAGATTTTTTGCTGTTGCCATGGTTTTTATTTTTATTTTATTTTATTATTTTAATAGATCTTTATTGGAGTATAATTGCTTCACAATACTGTGTTAGTTTCTGTTGTACACAAAAGTGAGTCAGCCGTATGCATACATATGTCCCCATATCCCCTCCCTCTTGAGCCTCCCTCCCACCCTCCCTATCCCACCCCTCTAGGTCATTGCAAAGCACCGAGCTGATCTCCCTGTGCTATGCGGCTGCTTCCCACTAGCTAACTATTTTACATTCGGTAGTGTGTGTATGTCCATGCTACTCTCACTTTGCCCCAGCTTCCCCCTTCCACCCTGCATCCTCAAGTCCATTCTCTATGTCTACGTTTTTATTCTTGCCCTGCAACTAGGTTCATCAGTACCTCTTTTTTTTTTTTTTTTAAGATTCCATAGATATGCGTTAGCATACGGTATTTGTTTTTCTCTTTCTGACTTACTTCACTCTGTATGACAGACTCTAGGTCCATTCACCTCACTACAAATAACTCAGTTTTGTTTCTTTTTATAGCCGAGTAATATTCCATTGTATATATGTGCCACATCTTCTTTATCCATTCATCTGTCGATGGACACTTAGGTTGCTTCCATGTCCTGGCTAGTGTAAATAGAGCTACAATGAACATTGTGGTACATGACTCTTTTTGAATTATGGTTTTCTCAGGGTATATGCCCAGTAGTGGGATTGCTGGGTCATATGATAGTTCTATTATTAGTTTTTTAAGGAGGTTCCATACTGTTTTCTATAGTGGTTGTATCAGTTTACATTCCCACCAACAGTGCAGGAGGGTACCCTTTTCACCCCACCCTTTCCAGCATTTATTGTTTCTAGATTTTTTGATAATGGCCATTCTGACCGGCATGAGGTGATACCTCATTGTAGTTTTGATTTGCATTTCTCTAATAGTTAGTGAGGTTGAGCATCTTTTCATGTGCCTCTTGGCCATCTGTATGTCTTCCTTGGTGAAATGTCTATTTAGCTCTTCCATTTGTACTCAGAAAACTATAAAACACTGATGAAAGAAATCAAAGATGACATAAATAGATGGGTAAATATACCATATTCTTAGATTGGAAGAATCAATATTGTGAAAATGACTATACTACCCAAAGCAATCTACAGAGTCAGTGCAATGCCTATCAAACTACCAATGGCATTCTTCACAGAATTAGAACAAAAAATTTTACAATTCATACAGAAACACAAAAGACCCTGAATAGCCAAAGCTATCTTGAGAAAGAAAAACGGAGTTGGAGGAATCAGGCTCCCCGACTTCAAACTATACCACAAAGCTACAGTAATCAAGACAGTATGGTACTGTCACAAAAACAGAAATAGAGATCAATAGTACAGGATAGAATTCCCAGAGATAAACCCATGCACATATAGTCACCTAATTTATGACAAAGGAGGCAAGAACATGCAATGGAGAAAAGACAGCCTCTTCAATAAGTGGTGCTGGGAAAACTGAACAGCTACATGTAAAAGAATGAAATTAGAACACTACCTAACACCATACACAAAAATAAACTCCAAATGGATTAAAGACCTAAATGTAAGACCAGACACTATAAAACTCTTAAAGGAAAACATAGGAAAAACACTCTTTGACATAAACCACAGCAAGATCTTTTTTGACCCACCTCCTACAGTAACAGAAATAAAAACAAAAATAAACAAATGGGACTTAATTAAACTTAAAAGCTTTTGCACAGCAAAGGAAACCATAAACAAGACAAAAAGACAACCCTCAGAATGGGAGAAAATATTTGCAAATGAAACAACAGACAAAGGATTAATCTCCAAAATATACAAACAGCTCATGGAGCTCAATATCAAAAAAACAAACAATCCAATTAAAAAATGGGCAGAAGACCTAAATACACAGAATAGATTTTAACATGGTTACCAAGAGCAACTATTAACTGAAAATTTATTTATGAGGGCACATTCAAGGTTTTAAAAATGACTTTTAAAAAAGCTATGACTAAGCTGCCTAAAAAGAACACTCTTTAGTGGTAAATTGATGGTGACAGTACTTACTGCCGACAGCATACCTGAGTATATTCATTTCTAGGGCTACCATGACAAAGTACCATAAACTGGGTGGCTTAAAACCACAGAAATTTATTCTCCCACAGTCTGGAGGCTAGAAGTACAAAAATCAAGGTGTCGGCAGGGCTGTGCTCCAAGGCTCTGAGTAGAAGCCTTTCTTGCCTCTTTCTACCTTCTAGTGGTGGCCATTAATCCCTGGTGTTCCTTGGTTTACAGCTGCATCACTCCAATCTCTGCCACTATCATCACACGGCATTCACGGCATTCACCCTGTGTGTCTCTCTTCATGTGATGTTTTCCTTTACTTCCAAAGTCAGTAATCATACTGGATTAGTACCCATCCTAATTACTTTATCTTAACTTAATTACATCTACAAAGACCTTATTTCCAGACAAAGTCACATTTATAGGTGCTAGGGGTTAGGACTTCCACATATCTTTTCTTTTTTTAACTTTTCTTTTTAACATCTTTATTGGAGTATAATTGCTTTACAATGCTGTGTTAGTTTCTGTTGTATAACAAAGTGAATCAGCTGTACGTATACATATATCCCCTTTTCCCCTCTCTCTTATGCCTCCCTCCCACCCTCCCTATCCCACCCCTCTAGGTGGGCACAAAGCACCAAGCTGACATCCCTGTGCTATGCAGCTGCTTCCCACTAGCTATCTATTTTACATTTGGTAGTTCATATATTTCAGTGCTACTCTCTCACTTCGTCCCAGCTTACCCTTCCCCCTCCCCGTGTCCTCAAGTCCATTCTCTACATCTGTGTCTTTATTCCTGTCCTGCCCCTAGGTTCATTAGAACCATTTTTTTTTTAGATTCCATATATATGTGTTAGCATACGGTATTTGTTTTTCTCTTTCTGACGCTCTGTATGACAGACTCTAGGTCCATCCACCTCACTACAAATAACTCAATTTCATTTCTTTTTATGGCTGAATAATATTCCATTGTATATATGTGCTACATCTTCTTTATCCACTCATCTGTCACTGGACACTTAGGTTGCTTCCACGTCCTGGCTATTGTAAATAGTGCTCCAATGAACATTGTTCCACACATCTTTTTGAGGGACACAATTCAACCCATAAGACCTGGGATCCTTTCCCTTGATCCAGCCTCCAATGATAAGCTAAAATAGGTTAAGCCCTAAAATAAAATTGTCCCAAGCTCTAAAATAAATTTGTTTCAAGCTCACTGCTTCCAAATGAGAGCTGACATCTGTCTTTCACCATAACTAATATTCATTTGGTAATCTTATGGCACTCATCATATGGGCTCCATTTCTAAAGTACCTTTACCTTTAATTTACATATCATGTAAATAGATCAATACTTTATACATTCATGTTTCTTTTGCTCCATCTATAGTTCCCTTACATGTATGTCTATTCTTGATTGTGAGCTCCCAGAAGGCAGTGACCAATTAATGATTTCTTCCCTCTTTCCTGTTAAGCTCTTTAGAGGGATTTCTACAGCAGAGTTCTCTGGACCCCTAAAGATATAATTCTTTCATACATAGCAGTCTGGCGGGTTGACGCTAGGTCAGGGTAGGTTCACATGCAGCCACACATTGTATTTGGAACCTTCTTTTACCTTCTAACTCGGACTTTGACCCAAGTGACCTAAGCATAACAAACTCCCTACTCCCTTATAAAGATTTTTATTTCAGAGATCCCATTGCCCTCCCTTTAATCTGGTTTCCCTAAACCCATCCTCCCATGAGTACATCAAACATGTCTGTATATGACTAAACACCAAATATGGCCATGAGCCAGGTTCTCTCCACTGACACTCCTGGGACCCAGACAAATTAAGAGATATAGTTGAAAATCTGTTTAAGTGGTCCAGGAATATTTTCTTCATTGTCATCATTATCATAATAATTCCTGTCATCATTTACAAAGTGCTTAACAAGTATTTTCTCATCAAAAGCCCTATAAGACAAGTACTTTATCATCCTTATTTATAGATAAGGAAAACTGAAGTACAAGGATGTTAAGTTACTCACCCAAGGTCACGCAGCTACTAAGTGGCAGAGCACAGGATGTCATGGCATCCAAGGAAACCTAGCTGCTTGAAGACACAGAAGACTCCAGGAGGCTCTTACCTAACTTCACCCACAAGCAGCTGGTAGATGGGGTGCAGGTAAGATGCTGTGTTATAAAGACAAGTTATATGTATAGGAAGAAAAGATAAGTACTGCAGTATTGGCTGTAGGTCATATGGCAGTTGAAAACCTCCTGGTTAAGCAGGGAAACTGTGCTTATGCAAAATCAGGTTAAGAGGGGAAGAAAAATGAGGGAGCACAGATGGCCTTCTGAGGATATGCTTCTCCTCCAGACAACTCCAGTTTGCTCTTTGCCCCATTAGATGAGCTGTTTCCTATTTGTTTTTACTTCACTTTATTTCTAAGGAATAATTTAGACACTTAATTTGCCAAAAATGTCATGAGTGAGCCTAATAATAAGGAGAAAGGTGGGGAAGGAGTGAAAATAGAAATACTAAGTTTAAAATAATAATGTTAGTGTTTCCATTTTCTCTAAATGGAAAGGAGAGGGGAAGAGGTACAAATAAAGCTTTTTAAAATCTTTATAAAATCCCTGTTAAAAGCACCTAGGAAATTTTCTCCCATGCAAAAATTTATTCTCATTATTCTGCTGGCTGTGTTTGTCAGATTTTCAGAAAGTAAACAATGACATGTAGATTCCAAACATGTAAACCAAACAGTTTTCTATTGCAAGATTTATGCACTGCCCTGCATTCTTTTTGGAAGAGGAAAATGTTTGTTAGTGTTTGATTTTTTTGTCATCAAGGACATAGCAGATTCTGATGATAATTGTTGTAAATCAGTCATTTAAAGTGTGTATCAATCTGCCCTCATTCGGTCAGTAAGGCTACTTTTCCTTTCTGTTCGAATAGAAAAAAATATATCGTTTACTGATATATGGCTTCTTTTTCAAAATCACTGTACTTTTTCAAAATCACTGTACACAAATACTATTTGCTGCATAAAGTCAAGAGGGATGGAATCAAATACCACTCTGTAACCCTTACTAAAAATTTCATTTCAGATGCAATTTTTTGCTTTGCTTTTTTTTTTGCGGTACGCGGGCCTCTCACTGTTGTGGCCTGGCCTCTCCCGTTGCGGAGCACAGGCTCCAGATGTGCAGGCCCAGCGGCCATGGCTCACCGGCCCAGCCGCTCCAATGCATGTGGGATCTTCCCGGACCGGGGCACGAACCCGTGTCCCCTGCATCGGCAGGCGGACTCTCAACCACTGCGCCACCAGGGAAGCCCTGCTTTGCTTTTTATTTGTCCTTTCTTCTTTTCTTCCTTTCTTTTCCAAAAAATTTATTTATACAATGAATTCAAAGTACTGTCATAAGACAGAAGAGCTTTTGAGGCTATCCCTGCCAAGAGCTGGCTTGATGCCATCTTGACAAGTGAACAGTTCGACTTTGGTCCTTCGCACTTCTCATTTTTACCTCATCCTCTCTGTTTTTTGATAAATTTCTCACCTAATCTCTTGTTGTGTATATATGTTTATGTAATTAAGATATTTGAATTGTTTAAGTGGACTCTAGTGGATGTAATGCTAGTGGATGTATAAAAGAATAAATGTTGAGGATATTTAAATGGTTAGGATGATCAGGGAGATCTTTTTTGGTGAGTGAAATCTTTTGGTGCTCCTCAAATCCTGCCATGAAGCATTGTGCTGTTCTACCTCTATTCCAGGCCTTGATTTGATTGTTCTCTTGACTTCAGGAAGGACTAAGTTAAACTCGTGGTATATATGACTAGCAAGAAGTGGACTGACCATCCATGTGTCTAATCATGATAACAGTAGTTTTTCTAAATTGTTATGTTACATGTTCAAAACTTGCAGAGAATAAAATAGTGTATATTAATCATGACTGGTATATATTGAGTACCTGCTAAGTATCAAGAATGTTCCAAGTATTTGACTGTCATTATCTCAAGTAATCCTCTCAAGAACCTTATGAACTAGGAATTATCAAGTTTAACATAGGAAATTGCCGATATTCGACTGCCTATAACCTATAAAAATGACAATTTCATATTTTAGCCTAATATTATTACCCCCATTTTACAGATCAGTAAACTGAGGCTCATGGAGATTAAGGAATTTGCCCAAAATAAGTGATAGAGCCAAATATCTAAACCCAGGCAGTGTGATTTCAAAGCCCACAGTTTTAGAGGTATTTGAATGACATAGTATATAACAGAATGCATTAGGACAAATATCATACACATTTTTACAGGTGTAGAAAGTCTCTGAAAAGTGTTACTTGTTCTTCAGGCTCTTCATCAAGGACAGTTTCTCTTCTTGAATTAGTAATGCTTTTCCTTTTGATGCCAAATACTTAAAGCCAAAAATGTCAAAGGAAACATCACTGTAATGAAATTGTCCATTACTTCCTGAAAGGCTCTACTCACCTAGTAATTAACCATTAGTCACCTTTCTGGCCTTTGTCACAGTGATTCTGAGGATCATCACAGGACTCCACCAGCCTGGAAATGATTCATCCAGTTAGTCTGTAGAGTTTGTTGGGTGGTTTGATTTGTAGGAGAGTAGGGTTAAGTGAATGAAACTTTAGGCCATAAATTAAGGAGCGGAGACAAGTGTTACCATTTACCACCTATGGAGTCAGCCTAGGAAGGAGATTTTTGGCTTTTGGGGATTTTTTTCAGATGAATGTGAGATGATCAGTGTCCCTGTTATCACTAAAATATACTCCTAATTCAGTGAAAAAACAAAAACCAGACAGTCTGAATATGTGTAATTCACTTGATCTCGAACAAGAGAGATCATAATTGAACATAGAATGCTAAAAGTAACATACTGTAGAATAAAAGAGGCAAACTGAAAGCCTCTTAGGCTGAAGAAAGGAGGAGCGCATAGACACGCTGAGGAAATGACTGGTTCATTTTCAGGATCATTGGGCAAGGCAACCTCTTAGTGAAGAGAAGCAACTGAGAAAAGACATGCCTTATTATTTTCATGGCTGTTATGTATGCTTTCTTGATCTCAGTTTACCTTGATAAATACAGAATAATCATTAAAAATAAACACACTTTATACAAAATAAAATCATAATCATTTTGACCCAAATAATTGGCACATGATTTACAACAGTGGTTTTCAGTTCTATTTGCATATTGTACTCACTTGGGGAACATTTAAAAAAATACTTATTCCCCCTAAAGCCAATTAAAGCAGAATTTCTGAGGGCAGAGATAGGTATCTCTTCCCAAGTTATTGTAATGTACAACCAACACTGAAGACAACTAGTCAATAGGAATATTTATTTCTATGGAAAGAAGAGGAACTGCAGGATTCAAAGCTCTTTACAACTTCACTTGCTTTCCATACCATCCTATATTTTCACAGAAGCACAACTAATCAATATGATACCCCAGTAGGTATACTGTTTCACAGGATTCAGTTTTTGTGTGTGTGATGAGCAGGTTTAGCTTAACTGCCCTAGGAAAAGCTAGCCCTTAACTCTAGACTCAGCCCACATAAAATAGAGAAAGTGGTAATCAAAAAACTCTATTTGCACACCCAGCTCCCAGGTCTTGTTTTCTAATACAAGAATGCAATACAACACATTCTTCAATTAAAAAAAAAAAAAAGGAGCTAGATCTCTTTGGAGAAATGGCTGAGTCTAGGACTGGGGCAGGAAGTACACAAGATGAGCCTGGAACATCTTGTAGTGATAGAAAGCAAGAAAGTGCTAACACACACACACACACACACACACACACACCAGAACACAGTAAGGAGGAACAAGAGAGTGAACTGAAAGACTTCCCAATGAACAAAGCTGGAACAATTTGAGCAATAAAATATAGTGGCATTGGCAGTGGCAAAGTATTTTCTAATCCATAAATTGATACTAACATAAACAATGGATTTAATCAATAAAGAAACTGGGGGAGAAAAGACAAATCTCTCATGCAGAAGAATTCCAAATAATTATATAACTACTCCCTTAACAAGGTGGAAAATAACTACCCACTCCCTCTGTGTAGTCATAGCATTGTGACTTCCTTCCAAAGAGTACAGTTTGGAAAGCAACATGTGTACAATGCTTTATAAATGTGTATAAAGCATTATACACATGTCACAAGTTGGAATCCCTGGGAAGCAGCGCTGAGATGAAGATTATCATGCAAGAGATTTATTTGGCAGTGTCCTTGGAACAAACAGCTGGTGAAGGGAATTGAAAGAAGCAGGATGGATAGGGGAAGAAGTTATCTGCAATGCAGTCTTAGTGGAGGTCTCAGCCAACCGTCTAGGGAGTTCTGAAGTGGGAATGGCCCTCCAAAGTTATCCTGATTTGGTGGTGGGGGACAGGTCTTTATTGAGTAGTCATTGAGTAGTCATTGGATGCAAGCCACCCTTGGAAGAAGGTCTTGACCTTGAGCAAAGCAACTCTCTTCAGCTGAGGCCATTCACATGGGGGACTGAAAACTGAGGGCATTTTGCTGGCCATGCTTCTAGCAACTGGGACTAGGTCCTTTATTCCTGAAAGGGACCAAGCAGCACATCACAGTGTCCACCACAACACTGGTTTATGTGTGATATTTTTCACAATAAAAAAATATCTTAAAGAAAAGAAAAATGGGTAAGGCAGGAAGGCCAAGCTGTAAAAGGGAATCATTTAGAAGTGGTACCGAATCTCAGACAAGACAGGACAAAGTCAGGAACCTAATGTGATGAGGTAGGACGTGAAAGAAAACTGAACACTGAGTTAGGAGTGTCCATAGAGTAATATGTGAGTTTTCTGCTGGTAGAGGTGAAACCAGTGAATCAGACGTGATTGGGTAATATTACCCCAACTACCATGATTAACAGACAGAGTGGAGTCAGCGTCAGGTGGTGAATTAGTTTGACAACTCCCAGGAAGCTAATGCTGAAAATTGGGCCTCTGCTTTGTCCCCACCAACTGTAAGGGACAAATGTGGATGAGGACTTTTATTCTGAGTCCGAGAGATCTGTGTTCCTTTGATTATACAACAGAAGGGGGTCCAATAAGATAGTGAAAGACAGCTCAAGAATTCTTGTCTTGGGGCTTCCCTGGTGGCGCAGTGGTTGAGAGTCCGCCTGCCGATGCAGGGCACACGGGTTCGTGCCCCGGTCCGGGAAGATCCCACATGCTGCGGAGCGGCTGGGCCCGTGAGCCATGGCCGCTGAGCCTGCGCGTCCGGAGCCTGTGCTCCGCAACGGGAGAGGCCACAGCAGTGAGAGGCCCGCGTACCGCAAAACAAACAAACAAAAAGAATTCTTGTCTTGAAATAATGCTCATATGATAACAAGGAATCATTTTGTCTTCTACTGCCAATCGTCTCATCACAATAACTGCTATTTATTAGTCCGTCACTATGAACCAGGCACTTATTTAAGTGCTTTATGTATGTTGTATCACTCATTCTGCACAGCAGCTAAATGGGTAGGTGCTACAATGATAAGAAAACTGAGGCATGGGTGAATTAAATCACTTACTCAGTGTCTCCAAGCATGTAATGGGACCATCAATGAATTTAAGCAGTTTGGTCCCAGAGACTATCTTCCGTCCGAACACTCAGCTGCCTCCCAGAGATGGGAAAGCATCAATTTCAGTGGTGACAAGACCTCTGTATTGCACAGCTATCAGGGCAGAACTGCAGCGTGACTTATTGGTCAAGTTGGGAGGGTTCAGTGCTGGGATGCCAATGGAGCATCAAGGCATGGAGGGTGTGTCTTGGTGTTGAAGGCTGTGAGGTGACAAGATGGCAAGGACTATAAGAACCAGAGACAGCAAAACCCTGGCTCTCGCTCTGAGGCCACAGCAGCCCCCAGGAGCTCCACCCTGAGCCCCCAAGGCTGTTCTATATCACAATCACTCCCTGTGAGTACAAAACTAAGAAATAATTAGGATCATGACCTGAAGTTCTTGTCTGCAGGTGGATTTTGAGAGAGTAAGACATATTAGTATCAGTAGACAAGGAAGGATGTTGAAGATTTCTCAATTTCTTGCAAAGGCAGCAGAAGCTGAGTGAAAAAGAAAGGGGAAAAAAAAATCTGTTCTCTGAGGCAGAAAATGTCAATACTGGAATGGGAACTTTCAGAGCTATCCCTATAACAGAGGGTTTAAGAACCAGACCCTAGAGAGTCTGGGTCCGTGGCCTGACTCCACAACTGAGTAACCAGGGACCCTGGACAATATACTGAAACTCCCTGTGCCTTAATCATGAAGAAGACGGCACCCACCTCATAGCACCACCATCAAAAGCCTGTAGGGTTAACCCGAGTCAAGTGTTTAGAACTGGACTTGACCTGAGTTGTTCTAAGTACCTATGTGCTATTATTATCTCTCCCTGGGTAGCAGGGCATTGTTTGCCTTGACAATTCCATTCCGGTCTTTTTTTTTTCTCCAGGAAATCAGGGTGTGGTTCTGGGATCAAAACCATTCAGAGTAACAAAGTGACTAACCATTCCTCCGTCTGGAAGGAAGGCAAGTCTCCAAGCTAATAGGCAGGCTAATTCTATTGTGATTCTAGAATAATCAGGCTAGTTCTAATACCTGGAAACACATCAAAGTTTATGATTTAAAAAACAGAAGACGGGCTTCCCTGGTGGCGCAGTGGTTGAGAGTCCGCCTGCTGATGCAGGGGACACGGGTTTGTGCCCCGGTCCGGGAAGATCCCACATGCCGCGGAAAGGCTGGGCCCGTGAGCCATGGCCACTGGGCCTGCACGTCCGGAGCCTGTTCCTCAACGGGGGAGGCCACAACAGTGAGAGACCTGCATACCGCAAAAAAAAAAACAAAAAACAGAAGACACAGTCCCACACTCTGGCCCTGTGGTTCCTTATAGGTGAAGTGTGGTGAAGGCTGTGGATTGAACTGGTGGCTCCCAACTTGGCTTCTGCAGAGTCGTGGTATTCCTCAGAGGTGTCGGAGGCCTCCCAGAGCAGGGGGGGGTGGGGGGGTGGTATATGGAGGAGAAAGGGTGCAGGTGAGACCCCAGCCCCCATGTCAGCCAAAGTGGCTCTACTTGCATCTGTTTTATATATTATCGTAACCATAAGAACAAAACACCAGTAGAACCACAGGCCCTTGACTAAAAATGTAATCAAGTTCTTCCCAGAGCAAGAGCCTCAAAGCTCCTCTTTTTGTAATTAAGAGCGCAGCCGTTAAAGTATTATACCCTTTCCTTTAATTCATGACAAATCCAAATGAGCACAATTTGGACAACAGCAAGGAGGGGAATGAGCAAACTGAATTAACTCCTGTGCCAGATATTAATGTAGTGCCACAGAAAGGGAGATGCTTCACAAATTTAAGACAGTTAGAAAATATTTTTATCCTTCTTGGGAATCTAGACAGCTCCATGTCTGAGAAGTACTTTTCTCATGGCAGATGTGTGTGGTTGGTCCAGTAGGCGGGCCCACAAGGGATGACTTACACGGTAGACACAGTGCCGAGGGCCCGTGACACTTTTAGGGCCCCACCGAAATGTTTTCATTTTCATTTCTTTAAAATCAGAAGAAAAGTATATGCACATTATTACTGTTGACCTTACACAAGCAGACTGCCAGATATTTCTCCAGCAAAGATGGGTTTATTCAGAATCAGCAGAGAATTGCAGTTCAGGGTCTGCAACCATGGCAAGCAACGTGCAAGTTTCCACAAAGCAAGGGAAGGAAAGTGCCTTTATAGAGAGAAGGAGGAAGCTGGGAGGGCTAGAGTAAAAAAAGAGTCTCCTGCTTCCCATTGGCCGAGTCCTTGCCAGGAAAGAAGAGGAGTCTTTCTTCTTCCTGTTGGACTCAGCTATGTCAAGGGTGTGAGAGCGCCCCCTTCTGGTTTCCCAACACTATTTAATTGAGATTTCTGTTTACTCATTTTACATTCTATAGCAAATTCAGCCTGGATGATACTCATCTTTGCACCAACACAATCATAAAATGTAATTTTAAATATTTTTTATGAAGGAAGCTATCCACAAAGGCCATCACACCTGCAGTCCATTAATATTGTAATGCAGCCCTGAGGCTTACAGCTCACAGCAACAGGTCACAAAGAGGACAAGATGTACAGAGCCCCAGCCCAGCCCAGATTCCCCTTGGAGGGCCAAATCCCCAGAGACTGTGTCATGGAACTTGATCTTGTTGGCAGCCCTGCCTGTTTGTCCTGATGAATCCCTTGCCTAGCATGTTATGAGATCCTTCCTGTTCAAACTGGAGTGGGAAATCACCAGGAACAGCATCAGCCGGGGGCTTGTTAGAAATGCAAACTCTCATGCCCCTCCCAAGACCTAGAAATCAGAATCTGCATTTTCACAAGATTCTGAGTGAGTTATAAGCACATTGAAGTATGTGAAGCACAGGACAAGGCCAGATGTTTCAGTTATAGTGAACTGAGGCTGCACAGAGAAAAATCTTCCCCTGGGTCGAGATCAATGCCTGACAGTCACTGAGGATTTCCTTAGTTGGAGGGTAGCAGCTCAGGTAGAGAGGTAATGCTGAGGGCAGGGGAGCCAGGAAGGAAGTGGGAATGGAATTCAAGGGAACTCTTTTTTTTTTTTTAAGATGTTGGGGGTAGGAGTTTATTTATTTATTTTTGCTGTGTTGGGTCTTCGTTTCTGTGCGAGGACTATCTCCAGTTGTGGCAAGCGGGGTCCACTCTTCATCGCGGTGCGCGGGCCTCTCACTATTGCGGCCTCTCTTGTTGAGTAGCACAGGCTCCAGACACGCAGGCTCAGTGGTTGTGGCTCACGGGCCTAGTTGCTCCGCGGCATGTGGGATCCTCCCAGACCAGGGCTCGAACCCGTGTCCCCTGAATTAGCAGGCAGATTCTCAACCACTGCACCGCCAGGGAAGCCCCAAGGGAACTCTTTAGAGAGGTTTTGCCTTTATGGCGCTTTCCCTACTGGACTCCGGAAAAGGCTCTTTAACTCCTCCTGTCCGTGTTGGAAGTCTGAACACCTGACCACCCAGCACAACGGTGTTCCAGAGGCTGAAGGCACAGCGCAGTAGAATCAACAGTTAACATCACCACATTCTCCTCTCCAACCTGGGCCCAGGCGAGGGCACCACATCCCACCAGGGCCAGTGCCCAGAGCTTCCAGGAGGTGACCAGCAGCAAAGGGAGCTGTGGTGCAGGCAGGGCCAGAATCAACACAGAAGATGGAGAGACACCAAAGAACAGCTTCCGTGTAACCATCTTAACAGGGATGTAAGACCAAAACTTCTGCTTTCCCACTGTGTCCTAGACAAAGAGGATGTGGACACTAGCCCGTAGGTTATATTAGGCTTCATCTAAGTTTTCTTCTTGAAGAAGTGGTTGCATTGTTTAAAATGTTCGAAAGATTTCTAAAGGGAATGAACTCTCAAGTTCCGTCCAGCTGTAATGCGGCCTGTTTCAGACCCCACTCCTCTCTGTCTGGGAAGGTTTGGGAGTACTAGTCACTGTCTTCCTCTCTCCAGCTTCTAACCAGTTGAAAAAATGTACACAGGAGCCTGAAGATGATAAAAGGACAATACCAATTTTATTACTGGTGAAGCTGAATGGGAAAATTAAAACAAATTTCCACACCCCTGGGAAAGGCCCTGCTTGTCTTATACCAAGGCAATAGGTGGCACTCAGAACCTGCTTAAAACCTGTTCAAGCCATCAACAGCTCACCTTGGTGAACGGCTTTTACAAACCAGCCAGTCAGTGTCAGTCCCTTACTCAAAAGTCAGCCAGTCACAGACTCACCCCAATAAATACACCACAGCAACAGCCAATCAACAGCAGCCACATCCAAGTAACCAGGCTTCCGCAGGTGATGTCTTCACTCCTAAACGTCTGCAAAGCCTCCAATCCCTGAACTCTGCACTTGCCCTATAAAACTCCATCAGCAGTTTTATCAGCAGTCTGCTTGGAGACTGTGCCTCCTTTACTATGGTTAGCAATCAATTCAGTTTATTGTTTTATTTCAATTATTGAATAAGGGTCACGAGAGCCTTTGACACCCTGAACCTAGAGGTTCGTAAGAATATAACGTCCCCAACCAGTTGCAGGTGGAGAAGTTTAGTTGGCTAACTACAAGGAGGAAGAGGCCATAGCAGAGCCCTAGCATGCTTACCAATGTGTGTATCAGCTAGAGGAAGAGAAGAAATTAAGGAAACCTGGTTTTCACTGTCCAACTGTCCACAGAGTGAGATGTCCACTGAACTCTGTCCAGCTCACCAAGTGTATTAGTTACTTCTCAGAGGAAGGGGCACAGGGGAGAGGGAAAATGAGAGAATGGAGAGAAGAGGCAGAAATAATACCCCCAAACTATTCCTTCCAGAGATTGGAGGCTAATCTCCTCACAGAAACAGGAAGAAGAGAAAATAAAGTTTCCCCTTAAACATTCTCTATATTAACAGCTTTGCAAACTGGTTAGGGTGAAGATACAAATAAAGCAAACACAGGGCAAAATACTCTGAGAAAGACAATGCTATTGGGAATAAGATGGTGAAGAATGATTTCATAGAGAAAATAGAGATGATTGAGATGATCAGAAATTGAGATGATCTGGGAAGGATGGATTAAACTCATCAAATATGATCAGGTGTTTATCGAGCACCACCTGTGTCAGGCAGTGGGTGCTGGGGTGTATAAACAAAGATGAGTAAGTCACCATCTCTTGAAAAATTACCATAAAAGAAAGAATAATTTGGACTTCATTAAAATTCAGATTTTCTGATTGTTAAAAGACACCATCAGGAGAGTGAAAAGACAAACCACAGACTGGGTGAAGATATTAGCAATGAATATACCTAACAACTAGAAACAGTGCAAATGTCCCTCAATAGAGAATGAATAAATAATTGGGGTATGTTGATACAGTGGAATACTACACACAATAAAAAAGAATGAACTACTGATACATAGACCAAAATGGGTGAATCTCACATTTTGCTGAGTGGAAGAAGCCAGAAACAAGAGTATATCCTGAATAATTCTATTTAAAATGTTAAGAACAGATAAAACTAATTTATGGCAATCCACATCATCTTTTGGTGACTAAACTGGAAGGAGACACAGCAGAGCTCTCTAGGGAGCTAGAGATGTTTGTTATTTTTCAATCCTGATCTAGGCAGCAGTTACACACAGTATGTACAAGGACAATTCTCATAGGAGAATTCAGTTGTGAAGCACATCAGTACCAACACACCCAGTATCTGGGGGAAACAAGGGTCTTAGTCCTGGAAGGGAGATCTGGACAGAGAGAGCATCACAACATCCACTATACCAGATGATTCTATTGTGGAACCCAAGGCTGAGAGCCGTTGGTCCAAGTCAATGGTTCCCAAAGCGTGGTTCCTGACCAGCAGCAAGAGTATCTCCTGAGTACTTGTTAGAAATGCAAATTATTGATTCCTACTGAATCAGCAACTCTGGGGGTAGGTAGAGCCTAGGAACATGTGTTTTAACAAGCCCTCCAGGTGAGTCTGATAGGCACTAAAATTTGAGAACCACTGGTCTAAGCTAATTTCGCTTGAGAGTAAGAAGGGCTTTTGGAGAAATGGAAGAAAACATAGCAATGTCACAAAACAAGTCAAGCGGAACATGAACAGAGTGCAGCTTGTTGCAAGGGACGTGAGAAGTTTGTCTGAAAAGTGGGACTATTTACTAAGGGATTTTATTTTTAAATGTTCTTTCTTCATCCAACAGGTCATTAGGAACAGTCTAGATTTTTAAATAACCTGGCAGGGGAACAAGGTATTTTACCACCATTTTGGTGGGGAGAAAACATGCAGTGAAAATTCCAGTAGGAGGTTATTTAAATCATCTATGCATTAAGTAAGGAGAACAAAAAGCACAGTCATTAACAGTAAAAATGGGAAGGAAGAAATAACACTGAGGCACTGAAGGATGATGGGCAGCAGAATTTGAATTTCCAACAGGTGAGGAAGCAAGGGCTACTACAACGGTTTTGAGATTTACATCTTCAGGACAGTAGTAGTCACTGCCACCACTGGGGAATTTGAGAAGAGAAACCATACTGAGCAACTAGGAGGGAACATGAATTTTGTTTTCTGTTTTGGAGACTGTGATACTATAATATTGTAAGAAATATATACTTGGTCTTTGTCCCTGTTCAAGGCACAGAGCTCCTGAAACCCCAGGAATTTCCTTAGTGAGGAGAGTGATAAAGGTGTCTTTTGTTACGTTAATGAGGCTGCTATTAGAAAGCCCCTAGGTAATCAAATGGAGGCTGTTGCCAGGGCAACCAACCTTGTGACTGGAGCATTTGGAACTTTCAGCCCCACCTCTGAGGAGGGGACAGGGGCTGGAGATTGATTTCTATCACCAATGGCCAATGATTTAATCAGTCTTGCCCAAGTACTGAAGTCTCCATTAAAAGCCCAAAGGAACAGGGTTTGGAGCTTGTGGTTCTGGTAAACGAGAACACAACCATGGGCCATGGTGCCGGCCCCCAACTCCACAGGAACAGAACTCCTTTGTTTGGGACCTCAGCCTATGTCTCTCTTCATGTGGCTGTATATTTGTATCCTTTAATATCCTTTGTAATGAATTGGTAATCTAATGAGTAAACTGGTTTCCTGAGTTATTCGGCAAATTAATTGAACCGGAGGAGAGGGTCATGGGAACCTCTAATTTATAGCCAGTCAGTCAGAACCACAGGTGAAAACTTGTAGTTGCAATTGGCATCTGAAGTTGGAGTAGTCTTGTGAGACTAAGCCCTTAACCTGTGGCATCGGATGCAGTCTCTGGGTAGATAGTGTCAGAGTTAAATGGTGGGACACCCAGCCACTGAAGAATAGCCTGGTAGTGTGGAGAAAATAACCCACTTTTTGGAATTGGTTGTCAGAATCATAGAGAGTAAGCCTAGGACATCCAGGTGGAGATGCTTTATAAACATGTAGAAGTGTACATTTGAGAGACAGCATAGAGGTTTTAGACAGAGCCTGAAAAAAGGACAAGAGCAGAGGTGTAAGGAAGGCATTCAGGACCGGCTGTGGGGCTGGTCAGAGCTCTACCTGCAACTAGGACTAGATGGCTTCTTTGGGACTGCTTTCCTAACTGAAGGAGCATTTTCCCAGTTAGAGTTAATAAGATTTATAATGTAATAATATACATATATTTGTGGAAATTAAATAAGACTGTTTTTCTAGATCGTTGGTGTCCATACTTTTGTTTACAAAGAACTATTCTGGGTGAAACTAAGAAATATCTAATACGATCCTATTGTTTAGCTGTTAGGCACTTCAGTATGTCCCAGAGCCTTTATCCTAGGGTGGTTTGTGAAATGCTAAGAGAAGAATCTAAGTTTCTTCAAGCTTATTTGACAAGAGAATCCTTTAGAGCACTGATAACATCTCCTGGAACCAAGGTTTTGTTGAACCATTTGGAAATTACTCTCAAGATTAGGGTACTAAACCTGCATCAGAATCACATGAGGTGCTTCAAAATGCAGATGCCTGAACTCCTCCCAGGACCTGAAGAATCTCTTTTCAGCAAGATTCCCCAGGTAATTCTGAACTGCAGTCAGCTTTGGAAACTGTAAGGTCGGATCTTAACAAACGGCACCGCGAAACAGAGGAAAGCTTCAAGTGAACTTTATTAGGGTGCGCTCCCGGGCGAGGTTCACTGGTCCGAGAGAAAGGGGCCAGAGAAGTCGCACCCAGGCGAGGGTTGGGCAAGATTTTATAGGGGAAGAAGGGAAAGGGGTGTGGTGAATCTGGGAGGGCGCAGGGTATTCCTTATTTGGTGGTCTTTTCGGGTATCCTGGGGGACCGTTGGTCCCGCCCCTCGAAAGGTGGGAAGGCTGGAAGGCTGGGCTGAGTTCAAAGTCCCCAGGTCAGTTCCTGGAACTGGGTGGTCCGGAATGTCTCCAGGGCAGTTTCTGGAGCTGGGTGGTCCGGAGAATTTCGGTCTGATGCAACCCGTGAATCTGATTGTGTTCCCCTGCCTCGGGCCAGTTGGCCTTACAGAAACACCTGGTCTAGATCATTTCTAAGGCTCCTTATAAGACAAAGCAAAGTTTTGTCAGAAATGTGTTTGGTACAAAGCAAGCAAGATGAGGGATAAGAAAATATCATGGGATGTTGAGTAGGAAAATGTCACAAGTGAATTTATTGCATGTTTCGGTCCATGTAAACTAAATTCTACCCATTTCTCCAATACTCATACCTATTCACACTTCCTCTTGTTCAGTAGCTATGAGGGAAAGTTACTTAGTACTATTAGAGTATAAACCAGAACTGACCCATTTCTTCCCTTTGCGTTTCTTTCCCTCTTCCTGCTACCCATCCCCATCCACTTGGCCAGCTCATTTTCACCCATCAGGCCTCAGCTCAAATGCCATTCCTCAGAGAAGTTGTCCCTGGCCACCTGAGAGGTCTCCTCTAGTTACCATCTTATTCCACTGTTTATTTTCTTTTATAGCACCCTTAGAGAAAACACTTTTTAAAGATAAGCTCTAAAATACAATGCTCTACCAACTCTTCATTTTAGCCATCATCTTGCTGCCAATGCCCCACCACCCTTCACTCTGCATCTTGGATTTGTGTACAGACACCTCTCCGAAGGCTTGGGCATGGATTCCCAGGTCTTCGGTCTTCAGGATTTGTGTCAAGCTAGAGTTAAAAATCTTTCAGGCTGCTGGTGCTTCTGCCTGCACTGGACTTCCTTTAACCACGGAGATTCTGGTTCCCCTGCAGTGTCCCTTTTCTGTGAGCCACGGGGGCGGGGGGGGGAACTCTTCCTTTTCCTCTTTCTGCTCTATATTCTTTCCCCTCTGTACCCTCAGTGTCTCACACCCCAGGCTCCAGCCTCCTCCTACCCAAAGAAAGCCTTAGAAGACCTTTCTTGTCTCCCAGTAGGCTCTGGACTCTAGTAAAAACAATTCTGAATTTGCAGTCAAAAAATATAGAAAAAAGTTCTAAGAACATAGAATCTCAGCTTCCTCAACATTCTCTGTTTACCTCACAATAGGATTTTATATATGAAGATAAGCACAGTAAAATGCAGGATAATTTTTATGAAATGTAACCTCCTTTGTGACTTGTAAGGGTAGAATCACAATCTTTTGTTCCCATCTCAGATCTGCTGAGTTTGCCTCCTTGATTTGCATACAAAATTGAGTTGCAGTAAATTCTTCTGAGCCTGTCTGCGCAAACCACTACCTTAGTCCACAGATCAGTACCCACTGCACATCCAAACTGCAAGACACTTTACCTCAGTGGAGCTATTGCCTTGATTTACAATGTTTAGTTTGGCATCAGTATGAGTTTCATAACTTTTTAATATATTCTTGTTTCTTCACTAAAATTAACAAAAATAAATTTAGTATTTTGCTTAAGCAGAAGATTGGAACATTCCAGGGTTTACACATCTCAAATTATGTAAGCACTCAAGTACTTTTTTCTTTCTTTTGCACTCATCACCATCTCTTCCAGAGAAGTAAAAGTGAAACTCAAGAGCTCTCTTTAGCTCTAGGATAGGATGGCTAGGGGCAAGAGAAGATTAAACTTGATTAAAATGTGCCTTGCAGTTTTGTACATTCTTTGGGCTACCTTTACCTCCAGTGAGTACTGGATTTAAACAGGAGGCTCATCCTATGAATTACTTGAACAGAATAGTACTAGGAACCAGAAGAATTACTATTACACTTTGAAGAATAGGCCTTGTCTGTGATTAAAAACAAACAAACAAAAGGATTGTATAGTTGATTATTATCCAAGATGAAAATCACTGCTATCATTTATCAATGAATGGAAATTTTTACATATGACTCTATTAGGGTTCCCAGAGAAACCGGACCAATAGAATATATATATTCTATATACATGTATTTATTTATTTATTTATTATGCCAATTGGTTCCTGTGGTTATGGAGGCCAAGAAGTCCCACGATTTGCTGATCTGCCAAATGTAAGCCAGAGAACCAGGAAAGCTGGTGGTATAATTCAGCCCAAATGCCTGAGAAGGGGAAGAGGGGCAATGGTTAAGTCTCTGTCTGAGTCTGCATGCCCAAAGATCAGGCGCACCAATGTCCACAGGCATAAAAAAATGGATGTCTTGGGCTTCCCTGGTGGCGCAGTGGTTGAGAGTCCGCCTGCCGATGCAAGGCACACGGGTTTGTGCCCCGGTCCGGGAAGATCCCACATGCCGCGGAGCGGCTGGGCCCGTGAGCCATGGCCGCTGAGCCTGCGCGTCCGGAGCCTGTGCTCCGCAATGGGAGAGGCCACAACAGTGAGAGGCCCATGTACCGCAAAAAAAAAAAAAAATTAAAGATGGATGTCTTGGCTCAATCAGAGAGAGTGAATTTGCCCTTGCTCCACCTTTTTTGTTCTATTCAGGCCCTCAATGGATTGGATGATGCCCGCCTGCACTGGCAAGGGAGATCTTTACTCAGTCTACTGATTCAAATGTTAATCTCTTCCAGAGACACTTCATAGGCACACCCAGAAATAATGTTTTACCAGCTATCTGGCCAGAATAAGGCTCCTAAGACTAGACAGTGAGGCCACATGGAATGAGTTCTTTTACCCAGAAAAGATGACAGGTACTACCAATCAGGTTCTCCTTCTTGCAAGCTTGAACTGGAGACACAGAGAGTAAGTAGTTAACCAATGAGATTGTGAGGGAGCAAAATCCTTGTGTAACCAGAAACCCCTCAGGGAAGTGGAGACCAGTGAGTGTCACTTACCTTCCAACCACATCCCCTCTGGCTTATTTTTTTATTTTATTTTTGCTTTTTCAGACACCTGGGTGGGGGGCCACGAGGCTAAGCAATCTTTCCCACCTTAGTAAATGGTACCCATGTTCACCTAGTTGGTCAGACCAGGAAGCTGAGTGTCACTTTTGACAATTCTCTTTTCTTCACTCCCCAAATTCAATCCATCATCAAATGTTGTACCCTCTAAAATATCGTTTTATATGTCTCTCCATCTTTAGTAACTTTCCCCCTGTCTAAGCCATCAGGTCTTTCCTCGACTTGGGCAATAACCTTTTAACTGGCCTCCCCTTGTCCACTTTTGCTATTTCCAACCCATTCTCCACATAGTATCTGGAGTATGTAACTCCCCTACTAAAATTTTCATTGCCCTTAGAAAAAGTCCAGAAGTTTTTTCATTGCTTAAAAGGCCCCCTGTGATCTGGCCCTTGTTGATCCCTCCAGCTTCACCCAGCACCACTTCCCCTAGTTCACATGGCTCTGGACACAGCCCTTGTCTTTCACTTCCTCAAGTCCGACAAACATATCCATCATATGTTTTATTGGTCTGAGGACTCTTTCCTCAGTTCTCATCTTATCAGTCCTATTTATCCTTAAGGTATCAGTTCTATTTAGTCATTTAATCAATAATTATTAAGTACCTACTTTGAGCCATGTTCTGTGCTTGGCACTGTGAATGCCATAGGAAACAAAACAGACCTAGATCCTATCCCACGAAGCTTATAATTTAGTCATGGGAAGTGGGCACCATCCAAATAGCATCCAAAGAAACATAAAACAGCTCCATGGTGCTGGGAGAGCCTATGATGCGGGGATTTGACCTAGTTGGGAAGGTCAGAAGATAGAAGAAACAACTGAATAGAGATCTGAAGAAGAGTAGCATTAAAGAGGAAAAAGAAGAGGTTACAAGCAGAGTTGCACATGCAGAGGCCCAGTGGAAGAGTGATTGTGGGGCTTACAAAGAACCAAGAGAAAGCCAGTGTGGTGAAGCTGAGAGAAAGAGAGAAGTGTGGTAAGACCTGAGCTAGAGATGCAAAAACATACAAGGCAGAGGCAAAGGACTCTACTACCTCAGGGACTGGACAGATAATGTGTGAAATGACAAGAGGGAGGAGCAGAACCTATGGTAAAATGGAGAGTATGAACCTTGCTTCTAACAGATTTGTATTTTGCAAAATACAGTGTTTTGCAAAACTAAAAAAGAAAACAAAAGCAAAACTGGATAATATCCTCACGTGATAAGATATTACACCCTTGAAACCAAAACAGGATGCTCTTTCCAGCTACAGTATAGTAAGTGGATTGGAAAGTTAATACGTAAAGTTAACACATTTATCTAGTTTTTCCTCCCTGACAAAACGTCACTAAAAGGATTTTTTTAAATTAATAAACATGCAACAATGTGGAAAAAAGGAAAAGATACAAAAGCCCCAGAAATTTTAAGGCTAGAAAGTATATGGAGGATTGTAGCAGATTTGAGGACCTCAAAAAGACAAATCCTGGTGGTGGCAAAAACCAAGAATCAGCCCCATTTGTACCCACAAGATCCTCAAGGGTCCATGACTTGATAGCACCAAGTCCGTCTGAAAATGGGGGTGAAGTGGGACCTGAAATCAGAAGGACCGGCTGTAGGCTGTTTAAGAAGCAGGTACATCCTTTGGTCCCCCCCGCCTAGTCTGTGCTGCTTAGCCACTGCCCCTTCCCCACCCTGGCAGAAGTGTGGAAAATTATCCTCTGGGGAGGGTAAAGTAAAGGGATTCTGGACTGCTGGATACCAAGCATAGTTGAGGGGAATTAAAGGAACATCTGGATGGTGAATGCTGAAACACCCAGCCTTTCTCCTCTACTTGGCTTCTAAAATACTATTATCCAGGCCTTTCCTCTTCTGGCAGAAGATTAGAAGAGTCCGTTCTGGGGATTCTGACCAAAACAAGATGAGAATCACAAAACAGACCAATCAGATATTCCTAAAATAAAACTAAACTAGTTAACATGAGCAGATAACAAATGAAAGGAAAAACTCTGGTAGTCAGGTTAGTCGGGGCTGTTACTTGAAAAGTAGGGCAAAAAAGAAAAGGTATGTAAATACAGGAAAAGAAAAGATTAAACAAAAATAGAGCACCAATCCAGGAGGTGGAATGTACAAATAAATGGAGTTGCAGAAAGAAAGTACAGGGAAAGTGGAAAAATGAAAATCATCAATGAAATAATTTTAAAAGTTTCTCAGAACTAAAGGACATGACTTTGCAGATTGGAAGGACCCACAGAGCCCACTAAAATAATTGAAAATAAACCCACAAAAGTCGCTTTATTTTGACATTTCAGAACAATGAGGACAAAGAAAATGTCATAAACCAAAAGAAAAAAAAAATCTACAGACCCTGGAAAAATGCTTTCAAAAATTTGAACGAAAATGAATTCCAATCTAGAATTCTATACACAACCAAACTATCAATCAAGTGTGAGGGTCAAATAATGATGTTTTCAGATATATACAGTTGTAAAATTTTACCTCATATGCAGTCTATACTTCTATAACCCTTTTCTCAGGAAGCTTCTGGACAATATGTTCTACAAATACAACAATAAATCAAAAAAAGAGGAAATCATTGGATACAGAAAATAGGCGATCTGACACAAAATAGGAGATCTCAAACAGATTCAACACATAGTACTAAAGGAGTCTCCAGGAGAATGAGAAAGGGAGACACCAAGATGTTACCTATGGCCCTGAAAAGGGGAGGCACATGTCCAGATTGGAGCACAGTGTGCCTCAAGAAATAGGATATGTTGAGGGTAAAAATGCCTATTATAATCTGAGGGTTGAATGCTGAGGTGATCCTCTCAATAATAAGCTCTGTGAAGTCAGGGACCATGTCTATTTTGCTGCATCTCCAATAACTAGTAAGTGCTGATATATAATAGAAGCACAATAAATTTTTTTAAGGACTCGTGCATTATTGGACTTGAGTACACTAGAGACAAAACCAGAAGAAAGATGAATGATAGGTTACTGATATCACAAGATATAATGTACTTTAATGATAATTCTTTACATTCATCCAGCACTTTTTATTTTACAAAGCGCATTTCATATATTATTTCATGCAAGTTTCACAATGAATCTTTGAATTGAATGAAGATGTTAAGAGACTCATCCGGACATCCCTGGTGGCACAGTGGTTGAGAGTCCGCCTGCCGATGCAGGGGACGGGGGTTCGTGCCCCGGTCCGGGAAGATCCCACATGCCGCGGAGCGGCTGGGCCCGTGAACCATGGCCGCTGAGCCTGCGCGTCCGGAGCCTGTGCTCCGCAACGGGAGAGGCCACAGCAGTGAGAGGCCCGCGTACCGAAAAATAAAAAAAAATTAAAAAAAAAAAAAAAAAAAAGAGACTCATCCAAGATGAGTGACTTTTTTAAGTGAAAAAAAAAAAAAACGGGCCAAAATCTGGGTATTCTAAGCCAATACTCTTTCTTATATTTCATAAGGCCTTTTTGTCCATGACCATTACAAGGTAGGACAATGTCAAAGCAAACTGGGAGAAATATCTTTTTAATGTTTTGTTTAAATCAAAAGTTAAACATTCATGGCAATATTTTATTTGTTTATTAACATCTTTATTGGAGTATAATTGCTTTACAATGGTGTGTTAGTTTCAGCTTTATAACAAAGTGAATCAGCTATACATATACATATATCCCCATATCACCTCCCTCTTGCATCTCCCTCCCACCCTTCCTATCCCACCCCTCTAGGTGGTCACAAAGCACCGAGCTGATCTCCCTGTGCTATGTGGATGCTTCCCACTACCTATCTGTTTTACATTTGGTAGCATTTATAAGTCCATGCCATTCTCTCACTTCGTCCCAGCTTACCCTTCCCCCTCCCCGTGTCCTCAAGCCCATTCTCTACGTCTGCGTCTTCGTCTGCGTCTGCGTCTTTATTCCTGTCCTGCCCCTAGGTTCTTAAGAACCTTTTTTTTTTTAGATTCCATAATATGTGTTAGCATACGGTATTTGTTTTTCTCTTTCTGACTTACTTCACTCTGTATGACAGACTCTAGGTCCACCCACCTCACTACGAATAACTCAGTTTCGTTTCTTTTTATGGCTGAGTAATATTCCATTGTATATATGTACATGGCAATATTTTATATATTCATTATGCTTATCATAGTGAATATGAATGAATAGAATTCAATTTCCATCAGACTATGAATGACAAATTGCAGTGATTTATATGTTTAAAAAGCGTACAACACTTACACATATTTTTATCTACACAATGACATAGGTATTACTTTCGTTTCCCTTTTAACAGATGACAAAATTGAGGCTTAGAATGATTTCACTAATTGGCAGAAATCATACAACTATTTGTCCCATAAGTTAAAATACAGAAACATTAGGCTGAAAATATGAAGCTTTCTTATAAAATGAAATTACTCTCCCAAGAAGCAGACATCCCTTTCTTCAATACCACTCAAAACAGTTTATTCTAATATGTTCTGCTGTACATTAATCTCTTACTTTGGCTTACTATGTCAAGTATTGTGAAATTAGGAAACTTTTCTAAAATAAGCCAACTCATCTAAGAAGTGATTAGTATATGAACTCATAGAAGCAATCACATGTATGTATCTTTAGAATATAGATTTCTTCTGGAAGTATTGACTTAAACTAAAAATAAATATTAATAGCTTAACATTGTAATATGCCTTAAATTTACGCTTCAGTCATGAGATAGGCAGTGTGGCAGATTAAGAAATACAAAAAGTAGAAAAGTAGTCTCTATTTCCTCCTTTCATCCACTGTTTTAATATGTTTTACATCTAATCTCATACATATAGGAAAACATTTCTCATCCATGCCAATTATTTTGAACTCATCACATTGCATTGTAGACTCATATTTTTATATATTGAAGTCTAGCATTTCACAACCAGAACATAAGTTACTTTAGGACATGGATTATGTCCTGCAGTATTAAATTCTCTCTTCTCCACCTCTCTGTTATGCACAGTGTCAGACCCATGTCAGGTAAGTTCCTGGCTTTCTCTCCACATTTAAAGTCACCTGCAAAATTAATTCTGTATTCCTAGGGCTAATCTTACTGAGGCAAGAATCGATTAAAGTCTTTCCAAATCAATATTTTGGGGTTCATATTCAAGGGTATCCCAACACTAATGAGGTGCTCTAAGTTTGATAATTGGCCTCCCATCCCCACTCTGGAGCCCCAAAGTGCCCCCGTGTGTAAAACCTTACTTCTATTCTATTGCTGTTCTCCTGTTCCTAATTGGAAAGCTTTCCATAATACCTCAGTCACTCCCAGGAAAGGGGGAAGAGGCAAGTAGAGGTTGGCCTTCTCCCTCAGGGAGAATCTGGAAGGTAAATTACACCTCAGAGTTGTTGTGACCTGAGGCTAGGGAGCTGGGTTTTCATGCTCCGTCATCTGACAGTCATTGGTTAAGAGCTGCTTCACGGCAGCCACAGTAGCACAAGAGCAGTCCTCCAAAGAATAATTGAAAGTTCTGTGAAGTGGAGGCAAAAAAGCACTGAAGCACAGAAATAGTCAAAGTGATCCGAGGGAATCTGGTCAGAGCACTTCCAGTGTCTGCTACAGCTCTATCCATCGGAAGCAGCTCTCCAGAGAAAACTGCAGAAAATTGAATACCCCAGCACACAGCCTTGGACAGTGGCTGGGGATCATCCAACACCTACCTGCAACGGATGCAGCTAAAGTCATAGGAAGAGGAAAATCAGGTGACACGAGCACTGAGCCGTACGTCCCATGGGGGAGTATCAGAAAAATGCCAGAGCTACAACACTGGGAGAGTTCTGATGAGATAGAGAGCAGCAGAGGCGGTAAAGGCCAATGTCAAAAGACAGAGGAACACGGCAGTGTAAACATTTCTGAATGCACGTGAACCACTGTGGTACTCCCAGAGAACTAAGAGGAAGTAATTTGGGCAAATACTCCTACAGTTCTTTGGATTAGACCTGAGTCAGCATACAGTTTTATTGTAGGTTGGTGTGGCTTGGGGAAACACAAATGACAAGCTTCTTTTTCTGCTATACTGTTATTCTGCTATTACTGAGTCCAAATAAGGGTTAAAAGCATTACCAGACATAAAGGGTAAAAAAAATCAAAGATGTCGAACCCATCCTTTTACTTGCTACTAGCAAATCTGTTCATTGTGTTGGTTCATCTTTCCAGGTCAGTGGTCTGCCTTAATTTTTACTTATGCCCCATAATTTACATTTGTCATATAGGGAGATTTTTTTTTAAGTGAGAAATTAGTCTAATATTCTTTATCCATGTTGTTTTTAAGACCATGCAAGAAATCATACTTATGAATTTGTTCCATAAATACTGTTTGAATCAGGTACCACATTAAGTGGATTAAAAAGATGAAAAAGAAACAGTCCTGTGTTGAAAAAGAAACAACATGCATGGGAATGATGAACACTAGATTCAGGTTAGTGGTTACCCATGGGAAGAAGAAGAAAGGGAATGGGATCTACAAGGGGTAAAACATGCTTTTTTTTTTTTTTCCGTGTATCTGACATCTTAATAATAATTAAATGTAAATAAATAGAAGCTTTAGTATTTCCTTGCCTCACCCTAAAGGACCACCTTGGTCAGTCACCATGCTCTATACTTCATTTGGGACATTGTGTGAAGAGACTGAAGGCTTGAACTTACAGTAACAGAGAAATTAAAGAGCAGAAAATTAACTAGATATTTAAGTGGCGACTAAATAATGGAGTAGTAAAGAGTAGGAGGTATGATTTGGGGGTTGCTGAGGAAAAAGTTTGTTTTCCTGTTCTGGAGTCCCAGAGCCACATTTTAGGGCAATCTCTAGACCCCACATGGGTGGCTAGCTCAATTTTTTAGCTCCCATTTAGGGATGTGAAATGAAAGAGTCTTTCAATCAATATGCTTTCCAACAACAATTTTTTTAAGCACTTATGTGCCAGACTCTGTATTTATCAGACAGCTAATTAAGACAGGCTATGTTCTTAAGGAGTGGATTAGTATTATAATATGATGATTATAGCTAACATTTGTTGAAACCTTTGCTAATGCCTGTGCTGGGTGCTAAGCACTTTGCCTGTATTATCTCATTAAATCCTCACAACAGTCCTATGAGGGAGGGACCATTGTTACTCCCAAGGTATAGATGAAGAAACCGAAGCTTCCAAAGTAAGTTGCCCAGTTAACTAGAGCTGGAACCAAGATCAGAACCCAGTATTTACTGATTATAAAATCTGTACATCTTACCACTAGAGTACATGGCAAAAATCCATGGAAAACTTTCCATTGGAATCTCGAAAAAGAAATTATTAGCTTTAGCCAGAGGATTCAATGTGGGATTCATGGAAAAAAGGGATAACTGAACTGAATTTTAAAGGATATGCAGTGGCAAAGAACATTCCAGAAAGAGTTTCTGCGGAGACCTGAGAGAATGTGATGCATAAGTAAATAGCTTTGTGTGTTTCAGAGACATTTGCATTTGGGGCAGTGGAAGAGGAGGGTTTAGTGAGGTTGGTAGGAACAAAATTATGAAGGACAACATATTCAGGAAGGAGGAGGAATTTAAAAATCAGCTTCTTCAAATGGACTTGAGGACACGGGGAGGGGGAAGGGTAAGCTGGGACGAAGTGAGAGAGTGGCATGGACATATATACACTACCAAACGTAAAATAGCTAGCTAGTGGGAAGCAGCCACACAGCACAGGGAGATCAGCTCGGTGCTTTGTGACCACCTAGAGGGATGGGATAGGGAGGGTGGGAGGGAGACGCCAGAGGGAGGAGATATGGGGATATATGTATATGTAGAGCTTTGTTATAAAGCAGAAACTAATACACCATTGTAAAGCAATTATACTCCAATAAAGATGTTAAAAAAAAAGTTGCAATATCAAAAAAAAAGATTCCTTGGTATTTCTGGAATGATCCATGTCAGGCTTCTCCAAGGGTTCCACTTGTATAGACCTTTTCAAATCCATCTGAGGAAATGGACTACAGGTAGGACACACACAGCTGCAAGTAACAAATAGTTCAGGCAATTATTTGACTTAGAAAGCAACTACTTTGAAAATATACATGATTTTTAACATTTTTCTACTGCCATAAAGGACATTATATGAGGCCAGTTGTGTTCATTGATCATGAAAGACTAACAACCAAATAACACTAACACTGGCAGTTTTTCTCAGAAGTGAGGTAAGCCATACTTTTAAACTATGGATATTAGTTTTAACATGGTGTTACACAAATCTATATCTGGTGCAACTATTTAGTAGTTCATCATTGATACTTAAAGGATGTTTATTCTATTATACATTATATGATTGTGATATATATTTAGATTATACATATTTATACATGAGTGTGTGTGTGTGTGTGTGTGTGTGTGTGTATTAAGCTAAGAACATGAGTTTAACCATAAGGACACTTGGGTTCTAAAATAATATCAGGGACTTCCCTGGCAGTCCAGTGGTTAAGACTTCACTTTCCAGTGCAGGGAGTGCGGGTTTGATTTCTGGTCGGGGGGCTAAGATCCCACATTCCTCTTGGCCAAAAAATCAAAACATAAAACAGAAGCAATATTGTAACAAATTCAATGAAGACTTTAAAAATGGTCCACATCAAAAACATCTTTAAAATAAAAAAAAAATATCAGCTAGATTGCAATTTTTATCAATTCATTTAATTTATCCAAAGCTCAACTTACCTGTAAAATGAGAGATTTGCACTAGATGGATTCTAGGATTGTGATTCTATGAAATTAGGTAACCTCTGACCTTGACAAGCTTAAAATTAGTTGAGGACATAGATCACATCCACAGGAAAATAGATTAAGAAGCATATGAGTAATTTAAAAACAAACACTAAAAAGGGAAGAATTCTTTTTTTTAATCAGTTTCTGGTGCAGATATTTGGGAAGGTCAAGATTACACCACTAACAAGTAGAAGACAGGTGAGTTTAAAAATTAAATGAGAGTGCTTCCCTGGTGGCGCAGTGGTTGAGAGTCCGCCTGCCGATGCAGGTGACACGGGTTCGTGCCCCGGTCCGGGAAGATCCCACATGCCGCGGAGCAACTAGGCCCGTGAGCCATGGCCGCTGAGCCTGCGCGTCCGGAGCCTGTGCTCCGCATTGGGAGAAGCCACAACAGTGAGAGGCCTGCGTACTGCAAAAAAAAAAAAAAAAAAAATTAAAGAAGGGTAGCAATTCTTAGTAGATAGAATTGTATAAGGGGAAAATGTTTTTTTTTTTCTCTCTTCATCATAAAATAACTGATTATCCAGAATACCAGGGCTTCCCTGGTGGCGCAGTGGTTGAGAGTCCGCCTGCTGATGCAGGGGACACGGGTTTGTGCCCCGGACCGGGAAGATCCCACATGCCGCGGAGCGGCTGGGCCCCTGAGCCATGGCCGCTGAGCCTGCGCGTCCGGAGCCTGTGCTCCGCAATGGGAGAGGCCACGGCAGTGGGAGGCCCGCGTACCGCAAAAAAAAAAAAATACCAGAGCATTTCTACCTGCAGCCATTATAATGTCATTCCATATATGTACCTATTTTGTGTGATGGCTTGAAATCTTCCTAGAATTCCTAGATTATATGAATTCTATAATTCCTTTTAATTGTATCAAGAGGGTGATATTGGGAGGTTTTTGAAAGGATTATCAGAAATTATACATAATTGCTGGTTGTGTCACTATGGGGAACCCATGTAAAGTATCACCAAGGTTACAATTATAAACATAGTCTGACTCAAATTATTACCAGACATTACCAGATTTGGGTGAGGTTTCTAAAGGAAGGGAGCAGCAATTAGTCAAGCAACACATTTACTGAGTACCCACTGAGTACAAATTATTGATATTAAGCGTTGCTGAGTAAACAGAAACCAAAAAGAACAAAACAAAACACAACAGAAGTACTGTTGATGAAGCAGGTGGTGGTGAATAAAATTGATGGGATGGGAGAGTAATCACCTTCATTAAGTTTTATTTGGTGGAGAGTGCCTAGGCTTTAGAGAGGATGAAAGAAAGACCTCAAAGTGGAAAGAACATGGGATACGGAATATGATGCTTGGGGTCGAATCCCAGTTTAGTCACTTAGGTACAACCTTGGACAAATATTTTGTCTCAGTTTTTTCTCCTCTAAAATCGGTATAATAATGCTGATACATACCTTCTTTCAGGAGGCTGCAGTGAGAAATCAATGAAGAAATTGTTTTTAAACTGTAAAAAGTAAACATTTTATTTACATCCAGTGAGGTCCTTGACCAAACGGTGGGGTTTATTCTTTGTCATGTCTTCTCTGCACGGTTTACCCTTAACAGGACACCTGCTTTTGCCTGCACGTGTCAGCAAGCTTCCCCTTCCTTTCTCTCCCCTAACGGACTATGAGCTTTTTAGTAGCATTGCTTCTGTTTGCTTTCCATCCACAAGAAACAGTGATTTGCACACCATGACCATTCAATAGATTACTCGATAACAAAGTTTTACATAGGAACAGTTATTTGAGCTCTTTAAGGTAGTCTCACATGTGTCATTTACATGCAGCTGTCAGATTCATCTTGCTAGACATATTTCTGATGGTGTCATGTCACTGTTCAAAACTTGCCAAGTGTCTCATTTTCTACTGAATAATGTCTTTTTTAAATATACTTTTTAAAATTGAAGTATAGTTGATTTACAATGTTGTGTTAGTTTCTGGTATGTATACAGCAAAGTGATTCAGTTATACATATATATTCTTTTCCATATTCTTTTCCATTATGGTTTATTACAGGATATTGAATATAGTCTCCTGTGTTATACAGTAGGACCTTGTTGCTTATCTGTTTTATATATAGTGGTTTGTATCTGCTAATCCCAAACTCCTAGTTTATCCTCCCCCACCCCCTTTCCCCTTTGGTAACCATAAGTTTGTTTTTTTTTTAATTTGTATTGGAGTATAGTTGATTTACAATGTTGTGTTAGTTTCAGGTATGCAGCAAAGTGAGTAAGTTATACATATACATATATCCACTCTTTTTTTTTTGATTCTTTTCCCATATAGGCCATTGTAGATTATTGAGTAGAGTTCCCTGTGCTATACAACAGGTTCTTATTAGTAGCGTGTATATGTCAGTCCCAATCTCCCAATTTATCCCTTCCCCCATTATCCCCTGGTAACCATAAGTTTGTTTTCTATGTCTGTGAGTCTGTTTCTGTTTTGTAAGTAAATTCATTTCTGTCACATTTTAGTTTCCACGTATAAGTGATATCATATGGTATTTGTCTTTCTCTTTCTGACATCCTTCACTTAGTATGATAGTCTCTAGGTCCATCCATGCTGCTGCAAATGGCATTATTTCATTCTCTTTTATGAGACTGAGAAATATTCCATTGTATATATGAACCACATCTGCTTTATCCATTCATCTGTCAGTGGACATTTTAGGTTGCTTCCATGTCTTGGCTATTGTAAATAGTGCTGCTATGAATGTTGGGGTGCGCGGATCTTTTCGAATTAGAGTTTTCTCTGGATATATGCCCAGGAGTGGGATTGCTGGATCATATGTCAACTCTATTTTGTTTTTTGAGGAACCTCCATACTGTTTTCCACAGTGGCTGCATCAATTTACAGTCCCACTAACAGTGTAGGAGGGTTCCCTTTCCTCCACACCCTCTCCAACATTTGCTATTTGTAGACTTTTTAATGACGGCCCTTCTGACTGGTGTGAGGTGGTACCTCATTGTAGCTTTGATTTGCATTTCTCTAATAGTTAGCGATGTTGAGCATCTTTTCATGTGCCTATTGGCCATCCGTATGTCTTTTTTGGAGAAATGTCTATTTCGGTCTTCTGCACCTTTTTTGATTGGTTTGTTTTTTTGTTATTGAGTTGTATGTGCTGTTTGTATATTTTGGAAATTAATCTCTTGTTGGTCACATCATTTGCAAATATTTTCTCCCAGTCTGTATTTAATATACTTTTAATTGAGATATAATTGACATGTAACATTGTATTAGTTTTAGGTGTACAACAAAATGATTAAAATCTTAACTCCTATCTGAGCTCTAAGGTCTTGCTACTCAACCTGTGGTCTCCAGATCGGTAGCACTGGCACCACCTGGGAGCTTGTTAGAAATGCAGATTCTTCAGCCACATCCCAGACCTGCTGAATCAGCAACCGCACTTAACAGGATTCCTAGCCAATTCATATATACAGCTTTAACTACATCTTCACTCTCTTGCTAAACTTGAAGATTCAGAAGTAGGGTTAGATTTAGCAAATAAAATTAGCAGACATCCAATAAAATTTGAAAACAATGAATAATTGGTATATCTCAAATGCTTCATGGGACATACTTATACTTAAAATATATGTTCATTGTTTATCTGAAATTCAACTTTTACTGGGCTTTTCTGTATTTAATCTGGCAACCCTATTCAAAAGGGTACGATCTATGTTTAACATAACTCTTTATTCCCCTGCAATAGTGCAGAGCCTTCCCCAACTTCTTAATATGTTCGTTTAAGGAACAGACAATGAGTTTCTTCAGAACTGAGGTTTCTCTGGCTTTTACTTAACACTGTATATCTCCAGAAGCGAACACAGTATCCCACACACAATAAAGGACCAGCAGTTATTTCTTTAATGAATATATCCAGAACATCTTCCAATTATGTACTGGGTTGTATGTGCATATTTTAATGAAGGCCGAATATTTTTCTCGTAATCTTTTTTTTTAAACCAGAATGTTTAAAAGCTATTTGTGCACTTTCTCACATTTTAGCTGGCGGAGTTCAGGATTTGATGGGAGTATAATCAAGGGCTCAGCATGTACTCATCGCAGACTGGGTCCATATGGTCACTGGTGGGGAAAGAATCCTCGACCCAGGATACTGACAAGCCTGCCTCAGGCGGAAGTAAGCAACTCCTCCCGGTTCCTGGGCCTCCGAGGCACCCGCGCACGCGCACAGCCGTGCTCTGGCCCCGTGAGGCGGGCGGAGGGAGGCGGAGCTCCCGGGGCGCGTGCGCGGCGGCCGGGGCTGTGGGCCCCTCCCTTGTCGGGGTCGCGCGGCGCGGAGGACCGCACCGAAAGGGGGAGGTCAGGTGGCCGCTGCCGCCGCCGCCGCGGTTTGTCGCCAGAAGGAAAATGGCGGATCTGGAGGAGCAGTTGTCTGATGAGGAGAAGGTAAGGGCCGCGGGGGCGGCAGAGCCCATCGGTCCGGGAAGCCAGTAGAGCCCCGCCGTATCAGCCCGGAGTCTGGCCGCCGGGGAAGGGCATTGGTCGGTGCCCCCGGCTGCCCTTCCTTCCCCTCTCCTCGCTGCGCCCGAGTGCCTGCCCCTGTCAGTCACCCGAGGCCCCGCGCGGGGGCAGGTCTCCGCCAGGCCTGCTCGCTCCGCTCCTTGTAGGGTGTGTGCTCCGAAAATAGGTAGCGGGAGCTGGGCGGCGGCGGCGGCGGGCGGGGGCCGGGGGCGCGGAGGGCGGCGGCCGCTGGGGACCCTCTCCCCGCGCATGGGCCACGGGGGCCCTGCGCCAGGGTCGGGGACTACAGAGGGGTCTGGGTCCCGGCCTGGGAGCGGCCCAAGGACAGTACTCAGCCCGATGGCCTGGCCGGAGAGGGTGGCCGGGGTGAGGGCTAAGGGGGAAAAATTGCTTAGGAAGCAGACCTTGACTTCTCTCTTCTAGTCTATCCTCCCACAAGCAAACTGCTTTCTTTCCTGGGTCGTACGTTTTTTTTCCTTTAGCCGTGGAAGTCTCTCTCTCTCTCTCTTTTTTTTTTTTTCTTTTTCGGTTTTAGCTGTAGGCAACGAAGTTGCTCATAAAAAGACACCCCCCTCCCCACGGTTGTTTGCTACTCTTTTGTTGGCAGTAGCCGCCCTGGGGGCCGACTTGGTAGCGCCCCGTGGTCCTGCTAGGACTTCTTCCGAAGAGGGGAGATTGTGGAACTCCTTTTACTGTATCTTAGATGCTGTGACAGCATTAGAACCAGATGAACGACTTAAGTTCTCAGGCATTTGAAGTAAGAAATCTGATCATTGAACTGGATCTCTCTTATTCGCGGTTTCCTTTGGCCTCTGTGAGGCCCCGTTCTGCAGAGTGTGTTTTGGGACACAGGGGTACCCTCCTAATTTTAAGTATTTCCTGCACAGGTCCTTGATGTTTCTCAAACTCAGAAGTAACTGACATAACAATGAATAAGATAGTTAAAGTTTTCGAAGACTCCACTCTTAATTTAACAGGGGTCATTTTTAAGTTCCAAAGCAGTACAGCCATGTATGAAACACAAACACATAACTGGTGTTTAAGAAATCCTCATGTAAGCCTGCGGATATTTTCGGTTGGAACGCTCTGCTCCAAGTGTTTTTATATCCTGTGTTCTTGTACTGAAATGTCATGTTCTGTCTTCTTCCCGATGTGAACGTGCAGCAGTCAGCCTTATCTTCAGTTCCAGAAATCTTTTTTACCTCTGTGCTCTTTGGTGAAAGTGATAATGAAACGACAAAATGGGGAGAGCAGGAAGATTCTCCATAATCCACAGTCCTGGTAGGCAGATCCCTGTATACACAAAAGTTGCTGTGCAGTTTTCACACGTGTAATATTGGTAAATAACCATAAATGGGTAACTGAAAATGTATGCAGGTGCTCACACACATTTAAAATTAAGTAGTACTGAAAAGTTTTTTTAAAGGGATTGTCATGTTTTTTATTCTGCTGTTGGTAAGTGGTGATTAGTAGCTCAAGTGGCTAGAAATCTAGCTGAGGAGAGAGTACTCAGTGTGGGAGTTAATATAGGCCTGCCATGTGTTGTAAAGACCTAAAATAGCAAAGTTTTTTCAAAATGATATGACAGGATTTCTTGTCATCCGGCACTCTCAGGGCACTGAGCTCCATAAAGGTGTGGGGCTGGGTGGGAAGGGGTCTTATTCTCTATGCTCGTCCAACACCATGTTTTAACAGTAAATGAATGAAAACTCCAATTTGAAGGAACTTTGTGGGTTTGTTTTTATTTCGAGTTTTGTAAGACTATTCTGTGGATATTTTGCATATAAATTTCTGATCACATCTTTTAGTAATTTAAGAAAAATATTAACCAAACTGTGAGGTTAAATTGAAGTAACTGGTAAAGTGAAATTCTAAGTCTTGTCACTTTATTTAAATGTTCTTTTTAATCTCTTGGGAGGAGGACCTTGCATATAGAATCAGAAAGAGGATTTAAAGGTGTTATTTTTTAAACTAATATTTAAATCATTTTACTTTTTCTGCCACCTTGTTTGTAATTTTCAAAAATACATTTTTAATACTTAATTTAAAGCTCTTGGAATTTCCATTACTGACTGTGGAAGTAAGGAAGGGAAGCTGTTAAGACTTAGTAGTACCATAGTTTGTATATGCCTGGTTCAGTTAGACAATACATTTGTTAATTTGTTGTAAGTTTGAGCTAGGTTTGATTATTACCATTGCACAAATAAGTAAAATAAATTTTTAAAAGCTTTAAGTAATTCACAAAAGGACACCTAAGTAGGAAGTGCAAAGGCGGTATTTAAGCCTGAGTTTGTCTGAATCCAAAGTTGATGCTCTTGTGACATTACACTTCTTAACAATTGATGATAGAATCCTTTTCTGGATTTATCTCTTTGTGTTAAATTTGACAGCTTAATTTGGAAAAGGGAGAAACAATAGTTCTCTTTGTTTTTAATAGAAGTTGTAAGTGCCAAACACTAAATGGTGTTGGGTTTTAAATTTAATTTGTGTTTGATCGTTTTAGAACAAAGTTTATTATTGTTTGACACATTTAAAAGTTTTATGCTGTTGGTGTAGTTTCATATATGTCCTGTGGTAGGAAGCATTTTAGAAATTAATCGAGAATAATATCTTTGCTTTTTTCAGTTATATACAGTTGCTTTTTGAGGATACCGGTATGAAATGTAATAACCTTTTCACTTTCGGCCACTGGGTTAGTAGGAAATAAAATTATCTGAAGAAGCACAATGAAGTTGTTTAGTTATTCATTTGTCGTGGTGTGTCCTACAGACCTTTTTACATAGTTACAGAAACTCTAGGTTAGAACAGTTCATGTTTTCCCCTACTGGGTCAGCTGCACTGTACAGTAAAGCATTTTTTGTGATTGAAATTATATGAAATTGTGGTATAAGGCTCAGATAAGAACTATTCCCAAACTGCTCTCTAAGTGAGAAATCCTGGAAGTCACTTGAAGCTTTGGAAGACACCCTACCACCGCCCCCACCCCCCACCAACCTCTTCTACCTTCCCCCAGTGAGTAGAGTGATCCGCTCGCATAGCTTCAGCTTTTGTATCTTTGCAGATGTCTCAAGTACCTAGCTCAGCCCTGCTTCTCCCCTTAGCACTGGTCATACATTTTTATCTGCTGGTCCTCTTCCACAGAAGACAGTTAAGGAGATATGCTCAGATGGAACCTGCCTGAAAGTAAATTCATAAACTCCCCTCCTCTCTGTCCCTACACAAAGCAGGGCAGATACCCATCTCTTTCTGCTCATATTTCTCTTTATGACTCTATTCCCATTATTCAAGTCATCCAGGTTTTTAACTTCAGCTTTAACTTTTTTCCTCCTTGTGCTCTCTGTACCTTACACTTAGTTTCCAAACCTTGTCACTTCCATCAGAATGTGTCTTACAGAAATTATTTCTTGCTTGAAAAGTTCATTTATATTAATATTTGATTTATAACCTCTCAGTTGACCAGACCATTAACAATTTATGTTATGAACTACTGTTGTTTAGTAACAAACTTGTACTGTATGAACAGAATGCAGATTGATTGTACCTGTTCTGTGACTACACAGTTGAGGAAGAAACAAAGCTAAGGGAGAAGTAAGGTTAGAAGAATGTCTCATATCTGTTTCATTTGCCACTGCTGGACTTTTATTATAAACTTTCTAGACAAATCCCTCCATCTTCCTATCATTTTTCTACTCCCAAACTTTTAGTTGCTGCATCCTCCATTGCCTTTACAGGGAAGCCCAACTCTTGAAAATGGTGTTCATGTCCTTGTATTCCATTCTAACCTAAATAGTTCTGACATTTCCAATATATACTGTTATTTAATCATGCTGTGAATTCAAAGAGACCTGCATGCTAGTCCATGCCTAGCACATGGAGTAAATTATTTAATCTCTCAGCAGCCTCAGTTTCCTCTAAAATGTGGGGATATAACAGAAATTATATTCCCCATTAAACTTCTATAAGTGCACATGTTGCCTGGCATGTAGTAAACACAATACATTTTAGTTATTTTTCTCTGCTCATGACTTACCTGCTTTGAGCATTGGTACTGCTCCCCGATCTGTCCCCTTTTTTGAAAGATGAAAAATTACTCTTCCTTCAAGATTTAGCTCAGATCACATGGCTAGTTTTTTCTCTCCTGAACAACTGTTTTCTCTCTCTCCTGAACGCTGAAACACATCATTAATATTGAATACAGTTTTGCGTAGTAGTTATCTGTTTACCTGTCTTTTTTCCTGTATTCTGTTGAATTCGTTAGTGCAGAAATGTCATCTTTAGCATCTGTCAGTGCAATGTATGGGATGAGTACAATGGTTCAGTGAGTGAATGAACAAAGGAGTAATGAATTTACAAAATTAAGGAAAAAATAACAGTTTTATGAAAAGAAGTAGCATATAAAGGTAAGTTTTGGAGGGAAAATCTACGTATGCCTACATTTTTCACTTCTAAATAGTGTTATAGATTTTAAAGATTTAGGTAGTTAAGTGAAATTCCTGGTGCTCCTTGAGGTGCAGGTGGTGATACTGGCTATGGTTCAAATCACTTACACATGCTAAATATTTATAAGCAGTTTGTATACTTCTCCCCCCCACACAATCATAATGTGGCTTCACAAGTTTTGTTTGTATGTATTGATAAAAGCAATGTAAGCTGCCATTATATTCCATCATAATTAATGTAAAATCAGTAGTGTTCTTATTAACTAAAAAGTAAACTCAACCAGTAAGCGATTAATGTAGAAATTATTCATTCCTAATTTCATTCTGTAGGTGAATGAATTCTGTCATTGCACCAATAAAATGTAAAAATTCCTACAGCAAGCAGAAACTTGATAGCTGCTGCAGCATTAGTGGAGTTTTTTAGACTTTGCACACTAAAGCAAATTTGTAGTACATTCTCAGTGCATTGGGGAGTCATTTCTACATAAAATAAAGGTGGTTATATACATAGAAGAACATGGTATATAGTACAGAAAAATCCGAACGAACCTTTTTGGCCAACCCAATAAACACGCTTAGTACAAAGTAGTTTTTAAGGTTGAAAAGCATGATGGGAAAACTTGACCTGTGGCCCTGACCTAAAAGCTTAATTGCCTGAAGCAGTAATTTATTGCAAGAGATTGATGCATATCAAAGAAAATAGGGGTTCCATGGAACCACTTATAGTTGTCAAAAAAGGAGAATTTCATAAATTTTATTCTGGAGGGTAGAACTACAGTCTTCATATTCTTTCTCTTAAGGCATTTATTTACGTGCTCTACTGTGAACCCTATGGCTGAGAGCTTCTCTTGCACATTTTAGTTCATAATGTTTCTACTGAAAATGAATAGAATTAATTTTTGAAAACTACCCCCACATTTATTCATTTACCAAATATACCATATTTCATTGATTTCACTACTCATCATTTTCCATATTTTAAGATCTCTGAAATCAGGCTGCATTGTACAATCATGGCTTGTGATACAGGTAGCATTTTTCCTTTTTTTAGTGACCCATGAAATTATGCATCTTTCATTGATTGTGAATCAGGGTAAGCAAGGATATAATGCAATAACAAACAAACTAAAATCTCAACGTGAGGGCGTTGGTGGTGGGGGCTTTTCGTGGCGTCTCCTCACTCGTTCTGTGTGTGTCTAGTGTGGGTCAGCAGCAGAAGGGCCCTGCTCCGCAAAGTCACATAGCTGTAGGCTCTTGGAGGATTTCAGTCTAAACGTAGGCTTTTTGATATGATACATATGCACAATGGAATATTATTGAGCCATGAGAAAGGAGGATATCCTACCATTTGCAACAACATGGACCTTGAGCACCTTGTGCTAAGTGAGATAAGTTAGAGAAAGACAAGTACTGTACAATATCACTTATATGTGGAATCTAAAAAAGTCAAACCTGTTTAAAAAAACAATAAAATGGTGGTTACCAGAGAATGGAGGGTGGGAGAGATAAGATTAATGGTGTTTAAGGGTACAGACTTGTAATGAGTAGTGAATAAACCATAGCGATCTGATGCACAGTATAATGAATATGGACAGTACCATGGTACTACAGTGATGTGATAAATATAGCTTTAGTCGCGATCATACTACATTATATAAATGTATGAAAGTAACAGGCTGTACACCTTAAATTTACAAAATGTAGCATGTGAAATTTACCTCTCCTCCCCCCGCCCCCCAAAAAAAGTCTTAGGCTTTTTATCACTGTCCCCACAGCAGTGGGAAAGAAATGCAATGAATACCATACTGGGTTTTAAAGCTCCCCCCTACCCACACACACTCTAAGACACTCACTGCACTTCTGCTCAGATTTCAATTAGCTTAAGCAAGTTATATCTATAAACCTCTTTTCAGAGGGGGCAGGGAAGAAGAGGAGAAATGCAGTATTTGTGAATAGCAGTAATGATTCTATAGATTAAGTTTTAGACTCACTGAAGATTGGTGATTTGATTACCTGGTTGGTAGACACAGTGCAAGACTACAGATTCAAGGATGAATCAGACATATATAACATATATATTATACAGGGTCAAAAAGCCATAAGTTCATGGACATTCAGAAGATGGAAAAGTTACTTCTGCCTAGGAGGATGGTAGGTATCAGTTGAGGTACAAGCTCATGTCAGAGAGCACAGCACAGGAAGAAAAAACAGAAAAGTGGGAATGAGCAGGAAATATGAGTTATATCTCAAGTACTTTGCAAGCAAGAGATGCAAAGATGAATTGTGCTATTAAACAGGACAGATTTTCTCAGCCTCAGCACTATTGACATTTGGGCCAGATAACTCTTTGTTGTAGGGGTGTCCTGTGCATTTTAGGATGTTTGGGCATCCTTGGCCCACATGATGCCAGTAGCACCACAGTCACGACAGTCACAAATGTCTCCTGTAGTACAAAATCGCCCCTGGTTGAGAACCACGGGTCTAGACAGACTGGAGCTAGTGAGACCAGTTGGGAAACTGAGTTAAGTGTTAGGACCAGATTTAAAGTAGTTTCACAAGACACGGAGGAAAAAAATGATTGCTTACGTTCCAGAGTTGGAATCAACAAGACATGGTGAGTGAATGTAGAGAAAGGGAAGAATCAGAGGTAACTGAACATTAAAATCTGGTTGACTGGGAAGTGGAACCACCACTAACAGCTAAAGAACACAGGAGAGAAGATGCACAGCTCGGGGGAATAATGGTGAATTTTGTTTGGGTTCTACTAAGTTTGAGTTGCTAGCAGAATGTCTGTGTGAACATGTGTAGCAGATAGGGAGATGTAGAAATGGAGCTTGGAAAGAGATCAGGCCCAGAGATTATATAGATTTGGAAATCCTCTCTGTGGGTTAAAGCCACGAGATTGGAATAGCTTTTAGGAGAACAAGTTCAGACATAGGAGAGGAGAGGGCAGAGAGCATATACTTTTGGATACTTTCATTTAAGGCATAAGAGAAGGAGAGAAACTAGAAGGTGAGGAGTGACCTTTGAAGTAGAAGTGTATACCTAGCACAGAGTACGTGCTCATCTCAGAGAACTTGAAGAGAATTTCCAGAAGGAGCAGTGAAGTATTGCAGAGAGATTAAAAAGGAATATAGAATTGAGAAGAGCCTTTGGCTTTAAGAGAAAGGGATGAGAAACAAATTATATCTCCTATATGCCAATATCTACTGTATTAATTAATTTCTCAATTGTCAGAGCAACCTTGTTATAATCTGTATCTTCCATATGGTAAGACTGGTGTAGATGAGGCCAACTATTTTAAGCGGTAGACTAGAGATCGTTGCTGGCCTTTAAGAGAGCAGTTTAATGGCCTTTCAGTCTTGTGTGCGCTGTAGTTCAGTAACCATACTCAAAGACCTCCCTCACCTTCTTTTGTATTCTTGCCTATCTCTGTTCCCTTAGCAATTTGTACATACTTTTGTTATAACATTTACCCATTTTAATAGGTTTCCTGATGTTCTTATTTCCTGCGTTTTTCAGGGACAGGCCCTGTGTCTTACTCATCTTTGTAATTGCAGTAGAGTGTGTGGCATATATTACATCAGTGACTTCAACTCTGGCTGCATATAAGAGTCAACTGGAGAGTTTATAAACAAACATGGATGCACAGGCTTCACTCATGGGTGAGGCCTGGAGCGTCTGTACTTTTTTCAAAAAAAGCTTCCCAGATGGTTTGAATGTGCCACCAGGATTGAGTTTCACTGTATTAGGTGCTCAATAAATGTTGACTAAAGGATAAGAAGTGGAGACAGTAAGTATAAATTACTTTTTTCCCCTATATTAGTCTTTTAATTAATTTTTTAAGCTTTTTAAAATTGAAGTATAATTTACAGTATTGTATTAGTTTTGGGTGTACTTTTTGGGTGTACCATGAAGTAATTTGATATTTTTTATACGTTACAAAATGGTCACCACGATAAGTCTAGTTACCATTTGTCACCACGCAAAATTGTCACAATATTATTGACTATATTCCCTATGCTACACATTATATCCCTGTGACTCATTTATTTTACAGCTGGAAGTTTGTACATCTTAATCGCCTTCCCCTTTTAAAGTATAAATCATTCTTGAAAAAAATTCAGTAATGAAACCAAAGAGAAAGAGTAGATACTACTTCATTTTTTCCTACTGTTTCATTTTAGAGATACTTTTTTTTTTTAGATAGAAAAACTTTAGGAGTTTTGTGGGCTGAGGTGAATGATTCAGAGGACAGAAAAAAATTGAAAATATAAATAATAGTTTGTATAACTTTCTCAGTTAATAATAATGCCTACTTTGGATTCATAGATTTCTTAATATTTTAAATAAATGGTAAAAGCATATTTAAAGAAATAGTTGTTGAATTCAGTGGATGACCTAGTTGTAGATTAAGTGATATGGACCCTGTTTTTAATTACTATTCAAAATGATAATTATAAAGGAAAAAAATTCTTAAGGAAAACATCAAAACAAATTACGTCTTTTATGTATACTCAGATTAAAATAAATTAGTCTATAACACAGACATGCAATTAATGGTCACTTGATCATAAACTATTTAAATAATGATCGAGTTTTAAAAAGTATTTTTTCTATTTTTATTTTACTTTTAACTCTCAAAAAGGCATAGGCAATTTTTAGAGAGTTATGGGAAACAATGTCAAATAATTCTTGTAGTTGAAGTAGAAAAATTCATAATAGCTCTTTTTAACTTTACTGCTGGTCTCTAAGACAGTGACCCTTTTTGGGATCACATTCCTTGAGAGTCAGGTGAGACCTATGATTCTTTTCTTCAGAGGACCAAATGCCTCAAATTTTGCATATACAGTCCCTTACAGGGCAGTGGGTACAACATCTGGCAGCCTATCAGAATCAGGTGGGGAGATTTTCAAAAATATAGATTTCTAGGTGTCAGTCCTCTGGAGATTGATTCAGTAGGTCTGGAATGGAACATGGGAATCTGTATTTTTTCAAAAGCTTCCCCAGCAAATCAACCAGGCATCCAGATTTGGGAAATCTCTGTGCTAGTGTCTCCTGACTAGATCATGGAGGAGATAACTATGTGGGAAAATGTCCAACGTATGGAAATTAGAGGGGTTGTAGGCAGTGTTCTCAGATAAAATATAGGATGCCTGGTTAAATTGAATTTAAGATAAACAACAAATAATTTTTAGTGTAAGTATTCCCAGTGCAGTATACTTTGGGGCTAATGTAGAGTGCAGGGCTGTTCGCCTCTAGATTTAATGGTTCCAGATAGCTATTTTTTGTGGTGTGCATGTGCTTTTGTGCACAGGCACTGTCTGCTTTTTATACTTTTATCCCCTTTTTTTTCAGTTGCTCAAAGCTTTTTAAAATTTTTGTCAGCTTAATATATTTATATCTGCTTTGGTGAAGACTCCATTTTTTGCTAAAGAATTAATGTTTTCTACAGACAGTCAAAATCTCCTGGATTTTACCTTAGTGTTGGTAAAAATTTTGCCAATTTACAGTGCCCAGCAAAAGCATCAGAAAAATCTGGAGAATTCATAGACACGGGTAGTTGAAGTAACATTAATTTTGCCAACAGCTTCTATAAATTGTGCCAATTGATTGACAATCTGTGGTAAATTCCCCCACCTTGTTGTACTTTCCTGTTCTAGCTGGTAATCATAAAGTTGAAGTAGCACTGCCAGATGCTCACATCTTCCAGTAACAGACATATCTTAAAGAGGCAATGTAGGCCAAGGGAATCTAGTCACTTCTATCTTTGGCATTTCACCATGAAGCTTGGCTTTACTTGAGAAAGATGCTTTCTGTACAGTAATGCAAAGACTGACAGAATGAAGGACTGCAAGGCAGAAAGCTATATATGGAGTTTATTTGCATTCAGCCCACCTTCCCTTTGTTCTCCTCCCCTAAGAAGTTCTTCAGTCTTACTCAGCAGTGTAGGTATAAGATAAGATTGTAAATTTTAAGAGTGTAGTCCTAAAATTATAGTTCAGGTAGCACAGGGTGATAAAAACACTTGATGTGTTCTATTTCTGAGGGATCTGTTCTTTCTGAGGAATCTATTTTTTCTGAGGGATCACCCAGGACCAAAAGCAGCAATTCAGTATTCTGTTGATATTTGTCTGGATCATCAGTCTATGCCATAATGTTACCAAGGATTTTGATCACAGCTTCTTATACCAAATGTGCTTATCTTCCATTTACATCTGTTGCAGCACTTAAAGAACCAAGGAGGGCTTCCCTGGTGGCGCAGTGGTTGAGTCTGCCTGCTGATGCAGGGGACACGGGTTCGTGCCCCGGTCCGGGAAGATCCCACATGCCGTGGAGCGGCTGGGCCCGTGAGCCATGGCCGCTGGGCCTGCGCGTCCGGAGCCTGTGCTCCGCAATGGGAGAGGCCCAAGTACCGCAAAAAAAAAAAAAAAAAAAAAAAAACCAAGGAATTGGGAACTTCTTTAGAAAAGTAAGGCATCATTGCTCCACAGGATTTAGCCACAGGTAGTCCTTTTTCTGGGTATCGTGACTAATCTCTTTCCATCACTGTGGTAGTTTGGCTTCTACACATATTGGTCCAACATCATGTGCAAATGCCACATAATTCATCAGTATTACTTGCTTTGCTCATCACCTGGTCTCTCGATCAAATTGAAAATTGTGTAGAGAAACTGATTTCTCTCTGTTGGCTCAGGCTGTAAGATGCGCTACACAACATGAGGGGCACCAGCTCCTCTCTGTTGCCTGCAGCACGTGAGGAACAATTTGTGCAGGCCGCTTCCCAGCGTTAACATAGTACTTTTTTCACTGCGATTTGAGACACTTCTGATCCTAGGTGACTATCTGCTGACATTCACAAAAAGAAAGTAACGTGTGGTGGAAAGCAGGAGACAATTTCTTGTAAGATTATCAAAGGTCAACTGTTGTTTTTTTTTTTTTTTTTTGCGGTCGCGGGCCTCTCACCAATGTGGCCTCTCCCGCCGCGGAGCACAGGCTCCAGACGCGCAGGCTCAACGGCCATGGCTCACGGGCCCAGCCGCTCCGCGGCATGGGGGATCTTCCCAGACCGGGGCACGAACCCATGTCCCCTGTATCGGCAGGCGGACTTTCAACCACTGCGCCACCAGGGAAGCCCAAGTGAACTGTATTTTTACTCAGTGGAGAAGATAGCATTCCTTCCTTTCTTAGGGAAAGGATTTGGTAAATTCTCTCTAAGAATGGTGGAATCAACTTTGTCTGATATTAAAAGGTGACTGTCCTTACGTTTTCCCTTGTCTGAACGATTTAATGATTTACAACTGAATTCTGCCCATTTTCTTCAGATGTTTGTGAGGATTCTGATCCAAAGAAGTCTGAGCAGTCACAAACTGCCACGATGGCACAGTGGTCATTTTAGAGGAGGTCTGTTTCACTTTCAGGCCTTCTAGTTTGCTCCATCATAGACCCTTTCTAACTACTTAATAAACCAACTTTATCTTCTTATTTCTGAACTAGCAAGGAGTTTTCTGTAGGCCAAGGAATAGAGAAGAGTGGAGGAAGGTTGCCTAAAATTGTGGAAGAGCCTGAAATTCATCTTCCACTTCACTGGCCACATACACAAGATATTTCCCAGTTAGTCACTTAGTAGACTTGCAGTAAGTCTGGAGGTTTTGAAATGTTTCATCTGCATCATCCAATAATTGAAAATCTTGATCTTTATTTTCATCTGAGAAGTTTATTGATGTAAGCTTGTAGTTATTCTTAAATAAAAATTCATTTCCTAGGAATTTTAGAGCTCTTTTTTCAAGAGATTTGATTTGTAATTTTTTTGTTCCTATAAAAGAACGTTGTTTTCTGCAGCCTTTGTCAGATTGACTCAGCTCCTTCCCTTTTTTTAATGTTGTAAATATAACTGTCAAATTTTACCCTCCTCCCTCAAATACATGGAGGATCGGAAACTAGATAAGCACACTTGTGAATTTATGTCTGAAATAAAAATAGGGAAGATATACGAAGAATCTCTCTTATGCCCTTCTAATGTTGGGACTATATATTAGCTTATTTGCTTGCTTAAAATATATTTTAAATAACCGAGTTCCTTGCTTCTTGGTCCCCAATTATATCTTAAATTTGAGCTTCACAGATAAGTGAGATCCGGTTTATTTGCCTCCTCTGCACTCTGTTGGTGAGGGAGGGGTTCCTGCTGTAGGGTTATGGAGATGGCTGAACACACAGCACCTGACATTGGAAAGATACGGTGAATAGCAGTCTATTAATACAAATACTCAACCCAGGAGATAGGGACACAGTGGAGGAAACAGAGTGAACAAGCAGAGGCCAAGGGAGGCAAGCTTTGTAGTATCAAGAAGGTAGAGTGAGGGTTCCAGCAGGAGGATGTGATTGGCTAGTTTGAATAGTTCCACAGGCTGGCAGGGAACTGAAGCCCCATACTCAGGGATGAGCAGGAACTATGCCTGTTCCCTGTAATAAAGAGGGTTGTCTGGCTAGGGACCTTATCTGCAGGAGGAGATTGAGGATGGAAACTTGCAGTTAGGCCATTCAAGGTCCTTCCGTTTTTCCCCAGATGTCAAGGCACACGTAATACTGGGCTTTAATTTTAGGCCTTATACTACAGTTCTCAGTAGTAGTACTAATCTTTTATCAGAAGTGTATGCTAATGATTGCTGTATTGAATAATACATCAAGAAGTTTTTAATAGCATAATTTGACCTTTGAGTTTTCCTTTCTGTGTGACCTTTTCTTTGATAATTTGCAAAGTTTAAGATATTCTGCTGCTTTGTACAATTTAGTCACAGTAGATGAAAGGTGGCCAAAACATACATGCAGTGATACGGAGGCATGAAAGAAAAGAGTTCTTGTCTGAAAGACTGAATGGAGTGGTGAGGCTCTAGTATTGTATAGGTGGGATGAGAAAAAGAGTGGGTTGGTTGTAGGAGCTATCAAGTAGCAGAAAGAGTAAAAAGGTAATAGCTGTTAATTGAGTGCTTACTCTGTGCCAAGCACTTTTCTAAATGTATTACCTCATTTACTGCAGGTGAGGAAACTGAATTTAATTTGCTTTTGGTCATATAGGTAGAAGTCAGTGGAGCTGTAGTCTGAGTACATACAGTCTTATTTAGGGTTTATGCTGTTAACAGTACATTTTACAGCCTTTGAATACAGAAAGACCTTATATGTCATGCTAAGGACTTTGGACTTACCTTGTTGGCAGTGGGCCACCATTAGATGATTTTAAGCAGGAAAGAAAATGATCGGAACTTTCATTGAAAAATATCAATCTGGTGGCAGAGTGGAAAATGACTTTTGGAGAAAGATGAGATTAGAGGCAGGGCAGTTATTGTAACAATCCAGAAAGGGAATGGGTCCAAATGAAATGGAATCAAAGAAAAGGAGATTGGATTTGAGCAAGACAGACAGACACTCGATAATGTGGCTGACTGTGGGAGAAAGGGAGAAATGTGGAATTGTATGTAGGTGGTGCCGATAATTTTATGAAGAACAGAGAGAGTAGGTTTGGGTGAGACAGTCAGGCATTTAATGGAGATTTCTAATAAATGAGTTACATTTAGAAAAATGGATCTTGATCTTGAGAGAGGTTGTGATAGGTATATAGATTTGAGAGCTATTGTTATGTGGTGATAATAGAAGCAGTGGAAGTAAACGAGATTACCCAGATATTTTGGTTGTTTCTTCTGAACCATCATAGAAAGATGCTGTATTGGGAGGCGGCTCTGAAAAGCCTTGGACTTCATCTGAAGAATTCATTCAAATCCCACATCTGGATCTCTGTTTTCTCTTTTCATGAATTAAAGGTAATAACAGCCATCTTGGAAAGTAACTGTAGATGATATTTTATTTTTATCTAACAGACCACAGGGGTTTTAAGAGGTTAAGAAATGATGATATATTTCATCTCCCTTAATTTACCTATGAGAAATGGAGATTTACAGAAGTTAAATCAAAACCTGGGTGCAGATGGTTTGTCTTAGCTTAGATGAAAACCCAGATCTTAACTGCACATTGCCACCACAGAACTAGGAACTGGCTTTTTCTCCTGTTTTGCTACCACTGGTTTTTGAGGTAAGCAGAGTACAGAGGGAAGGGATGATTTCCAAGGGAGGAGAAAGGATGTTGGCATGTGGGAAGTGAATTCACTACAGAAAACACAGAAATGCATGGGCGTAAGCCACAGCTGTACCACTGTAGGGCACAAAGAAGCATTTCACGTGTAATGTGAAAATGCCTGTATTCCAGAGCTAATTTTAGGAATACTGAACTATACTAATGCAGATATATTTATTCTCTACTACTGTTACTGCTCATACTAATATATTCACCCAAGTTTACGTAGCTAATGAGTAGTAGAAATGAAAATCCAACTCATTCAATCTGACTCCAGAGATCATACACTCTACTGCTTCCTTATATTAGCATAAGTTTTTATGGTTTTGAATGTACATTATTTTAAAATTAACTGTCTACATACAGAATTCCATTAGTGATAACTCTTAGAATGCTCATTTCATTAAAACACTATATTCCCTGACCACCCTAAATAAATGAGAGTTTATTCTTGCTTATAGATTGATTCAACATTGATTCAACAAAAACTACCTACCAAGTTTAGAGTATAGGGCTGCCTACTGATATTATTGAATATTCAGAAGTTCCTTGAGGAAGTTACATTTTTGCAGTTACTACCTGAATGCTGACTACTAAATTCATTAGACACTTTTCAGAATTATCTTTGGAATTTATTAAAAATTATGATGTGTTTTTCATGTCCCAGACTGAAAAAAAGTAATTCACACTTTAAAAATAGTACTGAAAATAGTTACTTTCCTTTTTTTCTTTCATTTGTTTATGTATTTGGTTCAGTGGGACAAAGAAGTCCATTTTAACAAATAGCATTAGGATGGCTTATTTATCCTTAAGACGATGTAATAAAAAATGGATCTCCATCCCACATCATATACAGACATCACTCCCATGTAGATTAATGGCCTAAATTCAAAGAGCAAAACTTTAAGAAACTTTAGAAAAAATGTAAGAGAAAATCCCCACAATTTAAGAGTAGAGAAGGAATATTTTTCCCCACTCTGTAAATACTTCACTGTGTTTAGGGCTGCCTCTTATATAACCACAGTACAATTATCAAAATCAAGAAATTTCACATTGATACAACATTATTGTCTCATCTACAAACCCTATTCAAATTTCACCAATTGCTCCAATTAGATCCAGGATCTAATCCAGGATCGCATTAAATTTTGTTGTAGTGTCTCCTTGGTCTTTAATCTGGAACAGTTTCTCAGCATTGTTTGTCCTTCATGACCTTACCACTTTGGAAGAGTGCAAAATGGTTATTTTGTAGACTGTACCTCAATTTCAGTTTATTTGATGTTTCCTCATGATTAGATCAGCCTATGAAGTTTTGGCAGGAGCATAACAAGTGATGTATCCTCAGTACATCCTACTAGGAGGCACAGTTTTTACGATAACTTAGGTCATTTGGTAAAGGTGGTGTGTGGCAGGTTTCCTCAATATAAAGTTACTGTTTATCCATTCTTAATTAAGTATCATGTAGAAAGATTCATTCACATTGTGTAAATATGCTCTTAGACTTCTACCCATTAATTTTAGCATCTCTTGATGATTTTTGCCTGCAACAATTACCATTGTTGGTCACCCCAGGTGATTTTCTAATTCAATCATTCCTTCTACATTAATTGAAATTCTACTATAATGAAGAGCTTCCACCCGTTTGTTCATTCCTTTATGTCAATATGGACTCATGGATTCTTATTTTATTCTGTGGGTTGCTATCATTATTTAATTTGTTGCTTGAATTGTAGCCCATAAGAAAAAGTACAAAAAAAAAGTTTAGTAGTATTTTTGTGTTATCTCAGAAAGTTGACGGGCAGAAATTACTTTTTCTCAGAGGTAGTGTATACTAACATTTTGGATATTGTTTTGAATATACTGCTTTGTCTTCTGCATAAGTAACTTTAGAGTATCTGCTTTTTTCCAAGAAGCACAACAGAGTGGAACATACTTTTTATGTTATGTTTATCTTTTTGTATATTTTATACCCAGTAATGTTTGGATCCTAGAGAAAGCAAAGAAAAAATATAGCTCTTTTAGCTTCTAGCTCTATATTAGTAGGTTAACTTTTTTAAAAAAATAAATTTATTTTATTTATTTATTTTTGGCTATGTTGGGTCTTCATCGCTGCGCACGGGCTTTCACTAGTTGGCGGTGAACGGGGGCTACTCTTCGTTGCGGCAGGCAGGCTTCTCATTGCAGTGGCTTCTCTTGTTGCAGAGCACGGGCTCTAGGCACGTGGGCTTCAGTAGTTGTGTCATGTGGGCTCAGTAGTTGTGGCTCGCAGGCTCTAGAGCACAGGCTCAGTAGTTGTGGCGCACGGGCTTAGTTGTGGCATGTGGGATCTTCCCGGACCAGGGCTTGAACCTGTGTCCCCTGCATTGGCAGGCGGATTCTTAGCCACTGTGCCACCAGGGAAGTCCCAGTAGGTTAACTTTTTAAAACTGTTCTTCTTGATGTGATTGTTATGAAGTATGCCTGTAAACTGCCAGTCACTGACATAGGTAAGAGTTAATCTCCCATCTAGCCAAACCTTCCCAACAAAACCAAGGTATCCTCCCTCTCGCAATCTAGAATTACAGTTTAGAAATAAAATAAAAGTAATAACTCTTGGGCTTCCCTGGTGGCGCAGTGCCCCGGTCCGGGAAGATCCCACATGCCGCGGAGCGGCTGGGCCCGTGAGCCATGGCCGCTGAGCCTGCGCGTCCGGAGCCTGTGCTCCGCAGCGGGAGAGGCCACAACAGTGAGAGGCCTGCGTACCGGAAAAAAAAAAAAAAAAGTAATAACTCTTTCCTGCTCCAATTTAGAAGGACTTGACTTCGAATAATATCATGTGGAGGAAGATGGTGGTTAATGCAGGAGATTTTGCTGTGGGCCTTAGGGATGTATCTAATAATTCACTGGGCTCATCCAGAAAAATGATAATATTCCCAGGGGTAAATTGAGTATAGCTCCATATGTGTTAACTTGTGTAACCTTTTTTCTTTCTTGGATTTGGAAGTGGCTAGAATAAATAATTTTTAAAATTAAAAAAATTCTGCTAGGAAGGATGGATGTAGGGGAATGTTCAGTCTGTAGCAGTGTTTAGAAAATACCCAGATGATTGAACAGTTTCGCAGGAAGACAATTAAGCCTTTACTGTGGTGGACACACTTTCTTTTCTTTAGCACCTGAGAAATCCAAAAAACAGATTCTTCTTAGCTTGTGAAATTCACAAAGACCAGATTAAGATACTTCAGGCATAGCTGGTAAAGTCCAAGTTGTGTTTTGGGTTCTCAGCCAGACAGCTCCCATGACTTCTCAACCCTCAGTGGCATTTTTTTTTTTTTTTTTTTTGCGGTACGCGAGCCTCTCACTGCTGTGGCCTCTCCCGTTGCGGAGCACAGGCTCCGAACGCGCAGGCTCAGCGGCCATGACTCACAGGCCCAGCCGCTCCGCGGCATGTGGGATCTTCCTGGACCGGGGCACGAACCCGTGTCCCCTGCATCGGCAGGCGGACTCTCAACCACTGCGCCACCAGGGAAGCCCCAGTGGCATTTCTTTTGACCCACCATTCATTTTGGATATTGTGAGCAGTCTTAACTCTTTTTGGTTACTGTATGCATTTTGTGCAATAGTAAGGGCAAACAAGTCTGTAAGATAAAACTATAGAACATTTTTGCTTTCTAGGTGAAAACCCAAAATAGAACTGACTAAAAGTCTAAATGATATGTACCTTTTTTTGAAACAACTAAAAAATATAAAGCTCAACAGTTGATCATATCACTAAATATGCTATACTGTATATGTGTATATATATATATATATATATATATATATATATATACTGCTTGCTATCAGTACTTTAATTTTGTCAGTTTTATTGGTAGGGTGTAAGTCATTAGAAGTGTTAAAAAAAATTTCCTCAAAATTCTAAAAGTTTCCAAAAGAAATATTTGATAAATTCATTAACAGGTTACCACAATTTTTATTTGTTGCCTGTGGTAGTGATTAAGACTTTGTTTTAAATGCTTTCTAACATTTACCCCAGTAGAAGAGAGGGAGGAATAAAGGGACAAAGGAAATTAAGACATTTTATGGAAACATAATAGATGCCAACGTATATTTAGTATGACTGTCTTCCATTCCCAACTCCACCCTTGCCTTTTAAAAATCACTTATTTTTTATATTTTCATTTTTGATTTTAATAATACTTTTAAACAGTTTAGAAGAAAATAATTTTTTTTATAAATGTATTTTTTTTTTGGCTGTATTGGGTCTTTGTTGCTGCGCGCAGGTTTCTCTAGTTGCGACGAGTGGGGGCTGCTCTTAGTTGCGGTGTGCGGGCTTCTTGTTGCGGTGGCTTCTCGTTGTGGAACATGGGCTCTAGGTACGCGGGCTTCAGTAGTTGTGGCACTCAGGCTCAGTAGTTGTGGCTTGCGGGCTCTAGAATGCAGGCTCAGTAGTTGTGGTGCGCAGGCTTAGTTGCTCCAAAGCATGTGGGATCTTCCCGGACCAGGGATTGAACCCGTGTCCCCTGCATTGGCAGGCGGATTCTTAACTACTGCGCCACCAGGAAGCCCAGAAGGAAATAATTTTGAAAACACACGAAATATATATTTTTAATTAACATATTGTAAAATACCCCCTTCTCTTTTTTTTTTATGACTTTCAACACATGTATAGATGCATGTAACCATTACCAAAATCGCGATATGGAGTAATTCCGTCACCCCCCAAAACTCTCTTATTTTCCTCCTTTCCCTCATTTCTCCCATTGCGTTCACACCCATCCCCACTCCTCCTCCCAGCCCCTGGCAGCCATTGATCTGTTCTCCACTGTTATAAAATATTGTTTATTGGAGAATGTCATGTAAATGGAATCTTATATCATTGCCATGTAACCATCTGAGAATGGTTTCTTTCATTCAGCATAAGGCTTTTGAGATTCATCCAAGTTGTTGCATGTATTCATAGTTTGTCCCTTTTCATTGCTGAGTAGTATTCCATCGCATAGACACATTATTGTTTATCCATTCACCCATAGGTGGACATTTAGGTTGTGGATTGTTTTTAGTTTTGAACAATTTTGAATCGATTTTTGTGGGAACATAGGGTAGATACTTGGAAGTGGGTTTGTTTTGTCGTATGGTGTGTGTTTATAAGAAATTGCTAAACTGTTTTCGGTACCAATTGTACCATTTTGCATTGCCACAGAAATGTATTAGAGCTTCAGTTGTTTCACATTGGTATTATCAATCTTCTTTATTTTAGCCATTCTATTAGGTATATAGTGGTATTTTATGATATTGATTTCCTAAATGATTAATGATATTGTACATCCTTTTGTGCATGTATCTGTCTTCTATATATCCTTTTTGGTGAAGTGTGTTCAAGTCTTTTGTTCACTGGTTTCTTACTGTTGAGTTTTGATAGTATATGTTCTAGATACAAATTCTTTATTGGATATGTGATTTGCTGATATTTTCTCCAGTTTGTAGCTGTCTTTTCATTCTTTTAACAATGTCTGTAACAGAGCATAAGTTTTTAATTTCAATGAAGTCCAGTTTATCAGTTTTTTTAATGGGTCATGGTTTTAGTATCATGTCTGATAACTTTTGGCCTAACCCCAGGTCATGAAGGTTTTCTTCTGTTTCCTTTTAATTTTTTGTTAAGTTTTATATTTTACATTTAGAGCTATAATCCATTTTGAGGTAATTTTTTTGGTAAGGGGTAAGGTTTAGATTGCAGTTTATTTGTTGCTCATGGATATCTAATTGTTTGGATATCATTTGTTGAAAAGATATTCTTTAAACATTGCATTGCCGTTGCACCTTTGTCAAAAATCATTTGGCGATACGTATGCAGGGTATATTTTTTGACTCTCAGTTCTGTTCCATTCATTATCTATCCCTCTGTCTTAATGACTATAGCTTTTTTTGTTTTTTACTTTTTATTTTATTATTTTCTTTTTCACTATGGCTTATTACAGGATACTGAATATAGTTCCCTGTGCTATACAGTAAGACCTTGTTGTTTATCTATTCTGTATATAATAGTTTGTATCTGCTAATCCCAAACTCCCAATCCATCCCTTCCCCTCTCTGCCTCCCCCTTGGCAACCACGAGTCTGTTCTCTTTGTCTGTGAGTCTGTTTCTGTTAAGTAGATAAGTTCATTTGTGTGTCATATTTTAGATTCTACTTTAAGGTTTATGGTTTCACTTTAATTTCACTTAGATATAAGTGATATCATATGGTATTTGTCTTTCTCTTTCTGACTTCCTTCACGTAGTATGATAATCTCTAGGTCCATCCATGTTGCTGCAAATGGCATTATTTCATTCTTTTTTATGGTTGGGTAGTATTCTGTGTGTATGTGCGCACGCGCGTGTGTGTATATGTATATATGTACACACACGCACCACATCTTCTCTATCCATTCATCTGTTGATGAACATTTAGGTTTCTTCCATGTCTTGGCTGTTGTAAATAGTGCTACTGTTAACACTGGGGTGCATGTATCTTTTCGAATTATAGTTTTGTCCAGATATATGCCCAGGAGTGGGATTGCTGGATCATATGGCAACTTTATTTTTAGTTTTTTGGGGGAACTTCCATCCTGTTTTCCATAGTGGCTGCATCAATTTACAAGTCCCCCCGACAGTGTAGGAGGGTTCCCTTTTCTCCACACCCGCTCCAGCCTGTATTATTTGTAGATTTTTCTGACGATGGCCATTCTGACTGATGTGAGGTGGTAACTCATTGTAATTTTGATTTGCATTTCTCTAATAATTAGCGATGTTGAGTGTCTTTTCATGTGCGTATTCGCCATCTGTATGTCTTTTTTGGAGAAATGTCTATTTAGGTTTTCTGCCCGGCTTTTGATTGGGTTGTTTGTATTTTTGTTATTGAGTTGTATGAGCTGTCTGTATATTTTGGAAATGAAGCCCTTACTGGTCACCGTTTGCAAATATTTTCTCCTAGTTCGTCTTTTCATTTTGTTTATGGTTTCCTTTGCATGCAAAAGCTTAAAAGTTTGATTAGGTCCCATTTGTTTATTTTTGCTTTTATTTCTTTTGTCTTGGGAGACTCACCTAAGAAAACATTGGTATGATTTATGTCAGAGAATGTTTTGCCTATGTTCTCTTCCAGGAGTTTTATGGTTTCATGTCTTATATTTAAATCTTTAAGCCATTTTGAGTTTATATTTGTGTTTGATATGAGGGAGTGTTCTAACTTCACTGATTTACATGTGGCTGTCCTGCTTTCCCAACACCACTTGCTGAAGAGACTGCCTTTTCTCCATTGTATATTCTTATGTCCTTTGTCAAAGATTAATCGACCGTAGGTGTGTGGGTTTATTTCTGGGCTCTCTCTTCTATTCCATTATGATCCATATATGACTGTAGCTTCATATTAAGTCTTAAGATTAGGTAGTGTGAATTCTCCAACTTTGTTCTTTTTCAAAATTATTTTGGCTATTCTAGTTCATTTGCCATTGCTACTTCGCATTTACTGCTAAGGGTGTGAAATAATATTCATTCCCTTTCATTTCCTAACCAAAATCTTTTTTTTAATACCATGGTGTGTGTTCATGTGTGTGTTTATGGTTGTTCTGGGCACCAGAGTGATTTCTTGATCTTGCTTGCATTTGTAGGGAGGGAGTGTTAATCTTGATACATGGCCAAAATAGCCTGCATTCATTGCATTCTTCAAACATAGAAAAATAATAATATAGGAAACATCAATGTTAGAATCAGCTTGTTGATGTGTATCAAAAAAATCCTGCTTGGATTTTGATTGGGCCTTCATTGAATCTGTAGAATAGTTTGGGAAAAATTGTTATCTTTATAATAAGGAGCCTTCCAATCCGTGAACATACATGTCTCTCCATTTATTTAGATCTTCTTTGATTTCTTTCATCAGTTTTGTGTAGTTTTCAGGATATTAGTCCTGTACATATTTTGTTAGATTTGTACCTAAGTTTTATAGGTTATTGGGTAGTTTTGTTTGTTTGTTTAAGATTCCTTGGGATTTTTCATTGTAAACAATCATGTTGTCCTCAAGTAGAAAGTTTTATTTTATTTATGAAATGACTTTCATTTGTTTTTCTTACCTTATTGCACTAAGATCTCAGTATGATGTTGAATAGGAGGGATGAGAACAGACATTCTTACCTGATGTTAGGGGGAAGCGTTCAGTCTTTGACCATTAAGGATCATGTTAGCTATAGGCGTTTTTGTAAATACCTTTTATCAAATTAAAGACATTGTCTTTTTAGTTTTCTAAGAGTTTTTTAAATCATGATTGGTTGTTGAATGTTATTAAATAATTTTTCTGCGTCTATTGAGGTGATTGTGGTTTTTCATCTTTAATCAGTTTATATTGTGAATTGCTTTTCAAATAGTGAAACAGCCCTGCATTTCTAGGAAAAACTCCACTTGGTCATGATGTGTTATCCTTTCTATATAGTTGGATTCAATTTGCTAATACTTTATTGAAGATTTTTGCTTCTGTGTTTATGAAAGGTTTTGGTCTGTGAGTTGTGTTTCTTGTAGTATTTTAGTCTTTGGTATAGGATAATGCTATTCTCTTAAAATAAGTTGGAAGTTTCTTCAATTCTGTTTTCTGGAATAATTTGTGGAGAATTGGTAATATTTCTTCCTTAAATGCCTGTTATAAGAAAACCTGAAGTTTTATTTGTTGGAATGCTTTTAACAACAAACTCAATTTCTTTAGTAGATCTAGGACTATTCAGGTTACATCTTTCTTTTTGAGTGAACTCTGGTTTTTTCTGTCTTGGGAAGAATTTATTTCCCTTAAGTTGCTGCTATTGACATTTTAAATACCAAAAAATGTTTATACTTTGGCAGTTTGTTGGTGGCCACCCTGTCACATTCTGCCCTGTTCATCTTTTGGTGGGAGCATTTTACCCATTCAACAAAACTGTTTTAAATCTGAGAAGCAGCATAATGTAGTAAATAAAGTGTATATTCAGTCTGATGACTGAAGAGTAAATGACATAATCCGTGTAAAGTGCTTGGTAAACACTAATTTAAATAATCCCATTTTTGTTATCATCTTCATCAGTGTAATCTCTCGGTGGTATCCAACAACAGTCGTAGGTTTTGCTTCAGACTTTTTGGTGTTCCAGACTACAAAAGCTTTTCTTTTTGTTTTAAATTAACAGTTTTCTAACTGGCCTTGTCACATATGTGGCCTCTAGCTAGGAACATCTTTTTTTTAACTGTAAATACCTTTTTCATCTGTGTCTCTCCTCTGAAAACCATATGTGTACTTAGATGCATGCACACACACATATAACATATATACACAAACATATATAACTATTTCCTTTTCCATTATTTTTAGTTTCTACATCAGAGCAGCGACAGTGCTAGTAAAGTGGACAATATGAAATAAAGCTTTTGTTTTTGTCATGTGTGGTCCCTTAATTCAGTGAATACTTGGATGTGTATTTTTAAAATCACCTGGGAAGCTTGTTTATAGTGTTTTCTGGGCCTCATTTCCAGAATCTGATTCATTTGGTTGGGTAGGGCTCATGAATGTCCATTTCTGACAAGGTCACTGATCAGCTGAGTTGGAGGCTATTGTATAGTGGTTGGAAAACTATTATAAATACTCAGAACTTCTTCACTAAATTATAATATTGGGCATGTCATCAAACTCTCATATATAGTCATTAGTGATTAATCTCTTTAATATAGCCTTTATTCTCTTAAAATATACCTGTCAGTATACCTGTTGATATTTTGTCTCTCACTTATTTTTGAACTAAAATTTCCTAAGATCTAGTCAGATCTCATGTTCAGAACATTTTGAATTTAGACCTTTCTTCCCCTCTTCCTTTCTACATTTTTTTAAACTAATTTGTGACTTTATCGACATGCACATTTGTGACTGTATGGACACACAATATATTTTCTTCATAGTACCTAAATGCATCTTATTTCCTCACACATAGAAATTTTCTTGATGGATCATTCTTTTCCATTTTAGTTTAAAAGAAAAATTTGCTTATAAGAAAATATTTATATGTAGGCAGCTTTGAATCCTTACATGCATTAGTTATACATATATTTTATCTACATTCAGTCTATGCCTTGTGATTATATTAAATGATTAAAACAGTAATAAACTTAGGGTGTTTGAGTGAAAAAATGTCACTGTCTTTAAAATCTTCTTAAGCCATTTTCAGTAGAACTTTGAAGTATTTTAATTTTGCATGGTTTTTGGTTGTTTTAGCAGAGGCCTATGCTGTGGAACATTTATATCTTTGTTTCTGTTTTAGGTGCGTATAGCAGCAAAATTCATCATTCATGCCCCTCCTGGAGAATTTAATGAGGTGTTTAATGGTGAGTGTTTAATTCATAACACTTACGCCTTGATATGTCAAGCACTCCTTTTTTAAAGAATAAGTTACATAACCAAAGTAACTAAGTTAAGGGGAGTGGGTAGAAAAATGTATTTTCTGAATTACAGTGAAAATTTTTGTCAATCTGGATTTTGTAAGGTTGAGAATATAATGTGTTTATGACATATGATAATTATGTTTGCAAATTTTAACCCTCTTAAAGAATAACATTAAATCATTTTAAAAGACAAGAAAATTTTAATTTTAATTTTTTTTTGGAGTTGTGAAATGCATTTTTTATGTTTCTTTTAAAGAAAAGCCTACTTGATTAATAGGAACAGCCAAAAAAGAAGGGAGGGACATTGTTTCACTGTGCTTGTTTCCTGGGCTTAGAAGATGACATCACATGTAAAAACAATTTGTTATTTAAATTATATCTCATAAATCAGTTCACAGTATACCTTTCTTTAAACCTCACACCTCACTGGCAAACAGTTTTATAATTATTCACCCATAGACGAGAAATTTAAATACAACATAGTCTCCTGGTTGCTGTAAAAACTGTAACAATAGCTCCTCTTTAACAGAATGAAGTGGTTGAAATAGTTGTGCAGAAAATGGCCTGTAGTGATTTTTACACAAAACTTCTTTTTTTTTGCGGTACGTGGGCCTCACACTGTTGTGGACTCTCCCATTGCGGAGCACAGGCTCCAGACACGCAGGCGCAGTGGCCGTGGCTCACGGGCCCAGCCGCTCCGCGGAATGTGGGATCTTCCCGGACCAGGGCATGAACCCGTGTCCCCTGCATCGGCAGGTGGACTGTCAACCACTGTGCCACCAGGGAAGCCCTATGCAAAACTTTTTTAAAGCAGTTTTAAGAATAATCTACCACAAGTACTTTAAATGCGTAATTTCTACTTCATATATATTTGGCTTTCACTATGTCTTAAATTAAAACTAATTTATACAGTGCTCTTCAGTTTCATTTTTTTAAACATTCTACTCCAGAGTAATCTATTTAAACCTGTTTTTTAAGAAGTTTAATCTCTCATTTTCATTCATAGTATAAGATATAATGGAATCTCACCTCAGAAAAGATTAGGTTTGAAAGTCAAAAAATGAGGCAAAAATTGTATAAAGTTAAAATACCCTAGAAAATCCCTTAAATCATCCACAAACAAGATTAATATATGATTTAGTACATATAATTACATATGGTAATTTTTATACATTTAAAAATTTAACCACTGAGCTACACTTAGAGGAAGAATGGCAGTCTATATTGTGAAAAATCTGGAAGTTAAAATATTCTTCCTTTCAAGATAACCATAAAATCTGAAGCAATGAATTGGGAAATTGGGGAGAATTCAGAAGTATTTCTTCTTCCTATAGGGTTTAACTTCTGTTTTAATATTCAGCCTTTATAACCTAAATACAGGTTAATACGTTTGATGGTTGGGGCATTAAAGAAGATAGCCTTTTCTCCATAGGGTCAAAAGTTGGCATTTAACTTAAACTGATAATGGGGAAACTGTGCTAAAGTCAGTAGCCCCCAAACGCCCATACAATTTATAGAGCCAGGAATAAATTATAATTCTAAGAAAAGATTTTCACTTACTATTCTTACCCTGAATTAAATGCCCAACAGATTTGTTAATCAGAAAGACCCTGAAAGAATGTATGAGTCCCAGAAATTGCTTTTCTAAGTCTCATTGGAAATTGATGTTGAGTTGATATGTTCTGTGTTGACGTACAGTAGGCATTTTGGATGAGGACTTGGGCATTCAGGATGAGCCATTCAGTAGACCTGGGCTGGAACTGTGGAATGGAAATGGGAATATATATGTAAGTTTTAAATGAGGGAGTATTTTAGAGTGAGAAAGGAGTTAAGTATTTGAGGGGGAAATCTCATATGCATTTGGTTATTTTCATGCTATTTTTGTTGATAATATTAACATCAGAATGATTCCATTGAAGCCACAAATTTTAGAATTTCAGAGTCATAAAATCTTGTCAGATCAGTGGTTCCCAAATGCTATTTCCTAGATTGGCTATGTAAGAATCATTAAAACGTAGATTTCTGGTCTTCATTCTCAGGAACTGTTGTGTTATCTGGGCTGGAGCTCTGAAATGGATACTTTTTTTTAAATTTTTTATTAAGACTCCCACCCACGCATTGTTCTGATGTGTGGTCTGACTTGAAACCACATCCCTTCTTAAGAGTAGTTTTATTTTATTCAAATTATTCTCTATTTCTTTCACTGTATTCTTCATATGATAGAAGTTTGGACTTTTTTTCCAGAGTAAAGATAACTGGATCATGTAGATGTTGCTTTTAAATTATTTTCCCATTTAGGTAGAACTGAAAAAGATATACTACCTACCATGCGATACTGTTGTTAATGATTATGCTTTAAATATTGAAGATACAATAATCATATTTATCAAATCAAATTCCCAGTTTACTTTGTGAGATAAGAATACCTATAATTGTAAATGTCTGTGTTTTAATTTTTTAGGCAGAAGCTTCCATTGTTTAAAATCAGTTAACTTAGAAATCAAATTAGTATTATTTTAGTGGTTAGCCAGATACTGTTTTTTAAATTGGGACTTACTGCTACAAAGAGGTATGTGAATAGGCAATATTTTTTTTTTTGGAATAGCTTTTATTATTTTTGTAAAAATGATTCATAGTCATTCTAAAATTTCCAAAGAGCAAAAAAGAATCTAAGAATCACAGAATTCTACCCTCTCTTCTCCACTGTTTGAATGAAATACTTCCAACATTTCTCAATTTAGACACATATATATAACATTGCATAAATATCATACTGTACATGCTGGGTTTTCCCCTTCTTGTTTATTATATTATGTATATATTTCCAAGTTGATAAATACGTATCTACATTATTTCTGTTGGATGCCCAATTTTACACTATTTATAAGAACTATTGTCTGTTTATGTTACATTTAACCAGTTTCTTAATAGAAGGTACTTATTTGTGTTATTTTCATTTAATGAAAAAAATTAGGATACTTTGTTATATGTACTTTATGATAGCAATTATGTAAAACAGCCAAGTGTATAGGGAAAATAATGAAAGAAAATACATCAAGACTAGAGTAGAATTTTGTTTGTTTTTTGGTGAAATTATATGATTTTTTTTCCCAATTAAAATTGTAGTTTTAAAGTTGTGTTTTAATGATTAAAAAGCACGTGTCTACATAGTTGAGTCTGAAGTTAGGACAGAGTTAAGAATCAGCAACCAAAGTGAGATTACTAAATCAAATAAAGTAGTTATCCATATCTAACTCAACACATTCATCTGTTGTTGTACATGAGCTGTCTGAGAAACAAAATGCCTACATCTGTACTGCATTCACAAGCTGTTTCTTGTTTAATCACTTTTTCCATAGAGCAGATTCATTTGAAACTCATGATAGTATTGTCAGACTGAGAGGCATAGTGCTCAGTCTTCGGCAGATCTTATCACACCATCTTTTTGGTGTAGCTTATCTCCACTTTAGTTCTTTGGAGACATGTTATAGTCTGCCTGCATTGACTATTAAGAGTATGAAATAACATATTTTTATCTCATTCCCTCTGCTATTTCCTTACCAAAATCTTTTCTTTTTTTATTAATACCATGATATGTTTTTGTGGTTATTTTGGTCATCACAGTGATATTTTGATCTCCCATACATGTTTTGGGGGGTGGGTAGGATACTGACACATGACTAAAATAACCTAAATTCATTCCATAGAAATTTCAAATATAGGAAAATAGTAATATAGAAAAAATAACGTTTGTTTTGCAGATGTTCGGTTACTGCTTAATAATGATAATCTTCTCAGGGAAGGAGCAGCCCAGTAAGTATTATGCATTATATTAACATAATTAAAGTGACATGGGAAAAAATATTTTAAAAGTGGTTTTTAGGTACTACTCCATGAAATAGATATTTGCACATCAAGTTCAAATATATGTAATAATATGTATGTACTAGGTTAGAGGAAAAATATTTTTCATCACAGGATATACAGACACAATTATAACATGAAATTCTCTATTCATTGTGTGTTTGGCAGTGGCTTATATACTCAATACTGTATTTTGACATTTGCAAAGTTGGATAAAATTATTTTAAAAACTTTGATTTGTGAAATTGTGATACTTTAAATTTTATGCAGGTTTTACTTTCTGTTAAATGCTTGATCCTAATAGATTTTTGAGAAGGACCTACTGTATAGCACAAGGAACTATATTCAGTATCTTGTAATAAGCTATAATGGAAAAAAAGTCTGAAAAAGAATATATATATGTATGTATAACTGAATCACTTTGCTGTACACCTGAAATATTGTAAATGAACTGTACTTCAGTAAAAAGAAATAGATTTTTGAGGGTTAGGAGCTTATTTTATTCATCCATAAATACCTAACATAGTATCTGACACATATTTACTTAATAAGTATTTATTAGATTTGTGAGTGATTCAAAGAACTAAGCAGTTATAAATCCTAGTACATCATCTTTGGACCAATGACCACAATCATGACTTGCCACAACTATCTTAAGATTTCAGAGAAATAATTGGTTCTCTTTCCCTCTCCCACCTCCCTAAATAAGGCCTGTGGACCCGTATTTTAGGCTAATGGACTCCATTACTCATTTGAAAATGAGGAGATTAAACGTTCAGGTGCCTTACAAAGAGTGTTCAGTATCATCCAGTCACCTACTTTCATCTTAGTGTACTACCCAAAATGTGAAGTCCTGACTGATGGGGGAAATTGGCTCTAATTCTATTTTTGTAATGTTTGTAAGGCTTTATTGAGTAAATTTGTTAATCCTAATGAAGGTAGAGGTTCAGCAGACTTCTAGACATACCTGATTTTGCTTCTGATTTAAATTCCTGTTATTTTTTTCCCATTTTTAAATTGAAGTATAGTTGATGTACAGTATTACATATGTTATAGGTATACAACATAGTGATTCACAATTTTTTAAAGTTATATTCCATTAATAGTTACTGCAAAATACTGGCTATATTCCCTGTGTTGTACAATACATCCTTGTAGCTTATTTATTTTATACTGTACATAATAGTTTGTATTTCTTAATCCCCTACCCTTATCTTGCCCCTCCCCCCTTCCCTCTCCACACTGGTAACCACTAGTTCTCTATATCTGTGAGTCTGTTTCTGTTTTGTTATATTCACTAGTTTGTTGTATTCTTAGATTTCACATACAAGTGATATACAGTATTTGTCTTTCTCTGACTTACTTCACTTAGCATAATGCCCTCCAGGTCCACCCATGTTGTTGTAAATGGCAAAATTTCATTCTATTTTATGGCTGAATAGTATTCCATTGTATATATTTACCACTTCTTCTTTATCCATTAATCTGTTGATGGCCACTTAGGTTGCTTCCATATCTTGGCAATTGTAAATAATGCTGCTACAAACATTGGGGTGCATGTATTTTTTTGAAGTAGTGTTTTTATTTTCTTCCAGTATATACCTAGGAGTGGAATTGCTGGGTCATGTGCTAGTTTTATTTTTAGTTTTTTGAGAAACCTCCATACTGTTTCCCACAGTGGCTGCACCAATGTACATTCCCACCAACAGTGTAGGACGGTTCCCTTTTCTCCACGTCCTCTCCAGCATTTGTTATTTGTGTTCTTTTTGATGATACCCATTCTGACAGGTGTGTGGTGGTATCTCACTATGGTTTTGATTTGCATTTCCCTAACGATTAGCAATGTTGAGCATTTTTTCATGTGCCTGTTGGCCATCTGTATGTCCTCTTTGGAAAAATGTCTATGTTTGTCTTTTTGCTGTTGAACTGTATGAACTATTTATTCTGGATATTAATTCCTTATCAGTCGTATCATTTGCAAATATTTTCTCCCGTTCATTTTGTCTTTTTGTTTTGTTGATGGTTTCCTGTTCTGTGCAAAAGCATTTATGTTTAATTAGGTCCCTTTTATCTCCTTTGCTTTAGGAGATGGATTCAAAAAAATATTGCTAAGATTTATGTAAAAGAGTGTTGTCTGTGTTTTTCTCTAGGAGTTTTATGGTTTCCAGTCTTACATTTAGGCCTTTTTTTTTTTTTTAATTTAATTTTATTTATTTTTTTTATACAGCAGGTTCTTATTAGTCATCAGTTTTATACACATCAGTGTATACATGTCAATCCCAATCACCCAGTTCATCCCAATCACCCAGTTCATCACACACACCCCACCCCTCTGCTGCTTTCCCCCCTTGGCGTCCGTACATTTGTTCTCTACATGTGTGTCTCAATTTCTGCCTTGCAAACTGGTTCATCTGTACCATTTTTCTATGTTCCACATATATGCGTTAATATACGATATTTGTTTTTCTCTTTCTGACTTACTTCACTCTGTATGACAGTCTCTAGATCTATCCATGTCTCAACAAATGACTCAATTTTGTTCCTTTTTATGGCTGAGTAATATTCCATTGTATATATGTACCACATCTTCTTTATCCATTCATCTGTCGATGGGCATTTAGGTTGCTTCCATGACCTGGCTATTGTAAATAGTGCTGCAATGAACATTGGGTGCATGTGTCTTTTTGAATTATGGTTTTCTCTGGGTATATGCCCAGTACTGGGATTGCTGGATCATATGGTAATTCTATTTTTAGTTTTTTAAGGAACCTCCATACTGTTCTCCATAGTGACTGTATCAATTTACATTCCCACCAGCAGTGCAAGAGGGTTCCCTTTTCTCCACACCCTCTCCAGCATTTGTTGTTTGTAGATTTTCTGATGATGCCCATTCTAACTGGTGTGAGGTGATACCTCATTGTAGTTTTGATTTGCATTTCTCTAATAATTAGTGATGTTGAGCAGCTTTTCATGTGTTTCTTGGCCATCTGTATGTCTTCTTTGGAGAAATGTCTATTTAGGTCTTCTATCCATTTTTGGATTGGGTTGTTTGTTTCTTTAATATTGAGCTGCATGTGCTGTTTATATATTTTGGAGATTAATCCTTTGTCCGTTGATTCGTTTGCAACTATTTTCTCCCATTCTGAGGGTTGTCTTTTTGTCTTGTTTATGGTTTCCTTTGCTGTGCAAAAGCTTTTAAGTTTCATTAGGTCCCATTTGTTTATTTTTGTTTTTATTTCCATTACTCTAGGAGGTGGATCAAAAAAGATCTTGCTGTGATTTATGTCAAAGAGTGTTCTTCCTATGTTTTCCTCTAAGAGTTTTATAGTGCCTGGTCTTAAATTTAGGTCTCTAATCCATTTTGAGTTTATTTTTGTGTATGGTATTAGGGAGTGTTCTAATTTCATTCTTTTACATGTAGCTGTCCAGTTTTCCCAGCACCACTTATGGAAGAGACTGTCTTTTTTCCATTTTATATTCTTGCCTTCTTGGTCATAGATTAATTGACCATAAGTGTGTGGGTTTATTTCTGGATTCTCTATTCTGTTCCATTGATCTATGTATCTGTTTTTGTGTCAGCACCATACTGTTTTGATTACTGTAGCTTCATAGTATAAGTCAAGTCTGGGAACATGATTGCTCCAGCTCCATTCTTCTTTCTCAAGATTGTTTTGGCTATTAGGGGTCTTTTATGTCCTTTTATCTTTTTTTTTTTTAAGAAGATGTTGGGGGTAGGAATGAATTTATTTATTTATTTATCTTTGCTGTGTTGGGTCTTCATTTCTATGGCAGGGCTTTCTTTAGTTGTGGCAAGCGAGGGCCACTCTTCATCGCGGTGCGCAGGCCTCTCACTATCACGGCCTCTCCAGCTGCAGAGCACAGGCTCCAGACGCACAGGCTCAGTAGTTGTGGCTCACAGGCCTAATTGTTCTGTAGCAAGTGGGATCCTCCCAGACCAGGGCTTGAACCCATGTCCCCTGCATTAGCAGGCAGATTCTCAACCGCTGTGCCACCAAGGAAGCCCACTTTTATCTTTTAATAGCAATTTGTATTTATTATTTTTTATTGTGGGGAAAATATACTTAATATGAAGTTTAACGTTTTAACCATTTTTAGGCACACATTTCCTTGGCATTAAGCACATACACATATTTGTGTAACCATCACCACCATCCATCTCCAGAACTTTTTATTTTCCCAAACTGAAACTCCATACCCTTTAAGCAATAATTTCCCATTCTCCCCTCCTCCTAGCCCTTGTGAACCATCATTCTATTTAATGTATGAAGTGGAGTCATCAGTATTTGTCCTTTTGTGACTGGTTTATTTTACTTAGCAGAATGTCTTCAAAGTTCATTTATGTTGGAGCATGTGTTAGAATTTCCTTCCTTTTTAACACTGAATGTGTGTTTGTGTGTTTATATACATATATATATATATATATATATATATATATATATACCACATTTTGTTTATCCATTCACATGTCAGTGGACAGTTGGGTTGCTTCCACCCATTAAGTATTAAAGTACATAATAAAAATCAGTTTACTTGATATCTTTGACTTTAGTTATTAGTTTCTGGGGGAATGGCTTCTTATTCCTAAGTTCTTTAAACCTTTTAAAGTTATATATACCCAAGTAAAATTAGTTTTCTTTACAATAGCATATAGCATGTTGACAAAAGTCTTACGGAAGTAAAGAAAACATACAATGTTTATGAACTTGTAACAACAGTACTTTCATTTATTGTGTTGTTCATTGTTGCTTATTTCCTCTTTAGTTCTTCTAGGTCCTTGTTAAATGTTTCTTGCATTTTCTCTATTCTATTTCCAAGATTTTGGATCATCTTTACTATCATTAGTCTGAATTCTTTTTCAGGTAGACTATTTCCTCCTCATTTGTTAGGTCTGGTGGGTTTTTGCCTTGCTCCTTCATCTGCTTGTGTGTTTTTCTGTCTCCTCATTTTGCTTATCTTACTGTGTTTGGGGTCTTCTTTTTGCAGGCTGCAGGTTCGTAGTTCCCGTTGTTTTTGGTGTCTGTCCCCAGTGGCTAAAGTTGGTTCAGTGGGTTGTGTAGGCTTCCTGGTGGAGGGGACTAGTGCCTGTGTTCTGGTGGATGAGGCTGGATCTTGTCTTTCTGGTGGGCAGGTCCACGTCTGGTGGTGTGTTTTGGGGTGTCTGTGGCCTTATTATGATTTTAGGCAGCCTCTCTGCCAATGCATAGGGTTGTGTTCCTGTCTTGCTAGTTGTTTGGCACAGGGTGTCCAGCACTGTAGCTTGCTGGTCGTTGAGTGGAGCTGTGTCTTAGCATCGAGATGGAGATATCTGAGAGAGCTTTCGCTGTTTGATTTTACTTGGAGCTGGGAGGCCTCTTGTGGACCAGTGTCCTGAACTTGGCTCTCCCACCTCAGAGGCACAGCTCTGATGCCTGGCTGGAGTAGCAAGAGCCTGTCATCCACACGGCTCAGAATAAAAGGGGGGAAAAAAGAGAAAGAAACAAAGTAGAAGATAAAATAAAATAGTTATTAAAATAAAAAATAACTATTAAAAAGTTTTTTAAGTAAAAAAAAAAAGAAGAGAGCAACCAAACCAACAAACAAGTCCGCCGATGACAACAAGTGCTAAAAAATATACTACGAAAACAAAACTAGACTAAAAAAAAAAAAAAACAAAACGGACTGACAGAACCATAGGACAAATGGTAAAAGAAAGCTATACAGAGAAAATCACGCACAGAAGCATATACATACACACTCACAAAAAGAGAAAAAGGGAAAAAAAAAATATCGTTGCGCCCAAAGTCCACCTCCTCAATTTGGGATGATTCGTTGTCTATTCAGGTATTCCACAGATGCAGGGTACATCAATTTGATTGTGGAGATTTAATCCGCTGCTCCTGAGGCTGCTGGGAGAGATTTCCCTTTCTCTATTTTGTTTGCACAGCTCCCGGGGTTCAGCTTTGGATTTGGCCCCGCCTCTGCGTGTAGGTCACCTGAGGGCGTCTGTTCCCGCTCAGACAGGACTGGGTTAAAGGAGCAGCTGATTCGGGGGCTCTGGCTCACTCAGGCCGGGGAGAGGGAGGGATACAGATGTGGGGCGAACCTGCGGCGGCAGAGGCCGGCGTGACGTTGCACCAGCCTGAGGTGTGCCGTGCGTTCTCCCCGGGAAGTTGTCCCTGGATCCCGGGACCCTGGCAGTGGCGGGCTGCACAGGCTCCCCGGAAGGGAAGTGTGGATAGTGACCTGTGCTTGCACACAGGCTTCTTCGTGGCAGCAGCAGCAGCCTTAGCGTCTCATGCCCGACTCTGGGGTCCGTGCTGTTAGCGGCGGCTCGTGCCCGTCTCTGGAGCTCCTTTAAGCAGCGCTCTTAATCCCCTCTTCTCGCGCACCAGGAAACAAAAAGGGAAGAAAAAGTGTCTCGCCTCTTCGGCAGGTCCAGACTTTCTGCCGGACTCCCTCCCGGCCAGCCGTGGTGCACTAACCCCTTCAGGCTGTGTTCACGCCGCCAGTCCTCTCCCTGCGAGCGGACCAAAGCCCGAGCCTCAGGTGCCAGCCCCCCACCCCCACCCCCGCCCCGGCGGGTGAGCAGACAAGCCTCTCGGGCTCGTGAGTGCCGGGTCGGCACCGATCCTCCGTGCGGGAATCTCTCCGCTTTGCCCTCCGCATCCCTGTTGCTGTGCTCTCCTCCTCGGCTCCGAAGCTTTCCCCCTCCGCCACCCGCTGTCTCTGCCCGCGAAGGGACGTCCTAGTGTGTGGGAACCTTTCCTCCTTCACAGCTCCCTCCCACTGGTGCAGGTCCCGTCCCTATTCTTTTAATATTTGTTTGTTTGTTTGTTTATTAGCTGTGTTGGGTCTTTGTTTCTGTGCGAGGGCTTTCTCCAGCCGCGGCAAGCGGGGGCCTCACTTCATCACGGTGCGCGGGCCTCTCACTATCGCCGCCTCTCTTGTTGCGGAGCACAGGCTCCAGACGCGCAGGCTCAGTAGCTGCCAGCTCACGGGCCTAGTTGCTCAGCGGCACGCAGGATCCTCCCAGACCAGGGCTCGAACCCGGGTTCCCTGCATTGGCAGATTCTCAACCACTGCGTCACCAGGGAAGCCCCGTCCCTATTATTTTGTCTCTGTTTTTTATTTTTTCTTTTGCCCTACCCAGGTACGTGGGGAGTTTCTTGCGTTTTGGGAGGTCTGGGGTCTTCTGTCAGCGTTCAGTAGGTGTTCTGTAGGAGGTGTTCCACGTGTAAATGTATTTCTGATGTATCTGTGGGGAGGAAGGTGATCGCGTTTTACCCTTCCGCAATCTTCCCCTTCCCCCCCCCCCCGCCCCCAGTACTTTCAAAGTAACCTTTTCCTCTGAGTTCTCTGTGGTAAATAAATGTGTGGGTTGTTTCATGTAGGTGCAAAAATTAGTGAATTTTTTTTAAAGTTAAGGAAATGAGAAACTTTGTTTGTTAACATCTTTATTGGAGTATAATTGCTTTACAATGGTGTGTTAGTTTCTGCTTTGTAACAAAGTTGTTTGTTGAAAGAAGAGTTTTTCCCCTGCAGAGTAAAGTTTAATGAAGGTCAGAAAAATGTTCATAATTATATAAGTGGTATGAAACAGTTACACATTTGAATAAAAAATGATGAAAGCATTGAAATTTTATTTGTCCAAAGGAGTATTTATCTGATGACTGTTACATTTAAATAAATTGGAGTTCTTTTTAAAATAATTGGAATAATTTCTCTTTTATTATGAACCAAATTTCAGGGACAGTCTTGGTCCGTGTTTCAAGAGGTATATACATTAAATGCCTGATATTCTGATCTTTTAAGGAGATTTTAGTCTTTGAGGAAATCAGTACCTAATGATAAAACAAGATGCTTATAGTATGACCTCAAAAAACATCAAAACCTTCAGTAGAATCTTCAGGTTTTCTTGCATGTGGTTATAGTCTCAGTAAGTGATTGCTAACTAGATGAACAAGAAGAGAAAGAATTGATTCTTTTAGTTGACTTCAGTAGTGGTCTTTGTACAGAAGAATTTCTCAAAACTCTTTGTTCAAATTCATTTTGCAGACACTGAAGTTATCTGTGAAGTACAGAAATACACCTTAAATCATTGATTGACTTTAGAATTATATTACTCTGGTTCACAGTGTCCTGTCTGTGAAATAATTTTCAAACAAACATGCTGTTACCCCCATTGTTCACTTGACTTGGTTCTGAATTACTTCTGAAATACCTCCAAACCTGGTTTCATCCTCAAAAGATAATGTATCACCTGTCATTGAGACTGTCTAGACCTATATAACATAAGCTTGGAAAGCATTATAAAAACATTTAAAATGTGTCCTAGTGGCAGTTTCACCAGAGTAAGTGCATAGCCATAGTCCTATTGCTTCTTCAATTGCATTTTTTGATACTGAATTTCTTTTATACAAGTACAGCTCCTTCTGTGTACTTCTTTTCCTCCATTCTTCCACCTTTTTCCTGTTGCTTTAACTCTTTTAATTTTAAATTTTTTTTTGAGAAATTCCTCTTCCTATGTTTTTGTAATGGGAGGGAACATGGCTATTCTTAAAAGTGGTTCTAATGGGACATCTTTACTGAAGGGCATAAAATTCAGTGTATTTCATAGTAAAATTAGGCATACTGAAGACTTGGTACTCTAAAGTCTAGAAAACTTTGAAATATCCAGAAATAGCCTTTTATTCAACAGACATATGAATGCCAGACTTCACTGTGATGATGAGACAAATAAACCTCTTAGGGATTTTCCAATGGGGAGTCAGACATGTTGAATTTCTGGCCAACTGAAATAAAATATAGAGGCATATCAAAGACCTTTGGAGCCCAAAGGAAGAAATTTAAAATTTCTATTTAGAGATGGTTTTTGAGCTGAGTTTAAATGATGAAAGCAATTCAAATAGTAAATAAGAGAGATGATGTGGAAACACATGGTGAAAAGTATAAGATGTGAATGACTAATGGTAAAGGGTATAAAAAAAATCTAAATACAGGAACAGGTGACTTAGAAATGGGTGACTGGGCTACAGAACTCTACAAGGGCAGAGAAATTATTGTTTTCACTGTGTCTAACAGAGTGCTTAACACCTAAATATTTGCATGGGTAGAGGGGTAGGTAAATGGACGATGAGTGGGTAAATGGAGTAAGTTTTCTGAACTAGAAGGGACTTGGAAGTCATCTAGTTCAAACCCGTCTTTTTTGTGGATATGGTAAGTGGGGCCCATACTAGCTAATATCAGGGTTCGAACAAAACCTAGATATTCTGTAATCTGACTCCTAGGTTAATGAGTACCTTACTTGCCATACTGCGTAATTGTCACCTGTTTAACTTGCTTTGAGCATTTAAGATACAGTTTTACTTATTTCATATTCATTGTCTTCTTTTCAGATTTCCTGTTCTTACCCCACTCCCAGATTATAGATGAACGGGGTTTGATATGAGCAGTAAAGGACCCAAGACCAAATTACTATCTAAATTTATTATTTAAATATGTCTTTTACTGGAAAGGGAACCCTAAATTCTAAGTGATTTAGAATACTTTTTAATCTCAAACATACTTTTGAGATAAATTCATTTAAGGGATAGTAACTGCCTGGGTATGTTGGGGCTATTCCTAAGAAAATTACAGTTTTAATGAATAAAGAAAATCTCCCTTTCCCTCCATACGTTTCTATATTTACCCCCATCTTTTTTTGACATGCAGTGTCAGGAATTTGACAGCTAGGAATTTAATCCTACTTTGCTGTTTTTACATTTACTAGTCTCCTGTTAACTCATCAGTAATGCTTTGCTCAATCTCTTCTCTCGAGGAGATTCAGTAGCTAACACCTAAAAATTCAGTGGACATGTTACCATCCAGAGTAATCTGAAAAGCTTCCAAGTAGATTAGATTTAGAGATGTACTCCTAAATTTAAAAATTCTCAGTATTTTTCCTAGTAAGTGGAAGAAATTTCCTAGGTTATAGACTTAATAAAATACAGTGTGATCTTTATTTTTTAGGTAATTTTTTTGTGCTATGAGAGTTTTTCCTACAAATGTATTATGTAGTTATGTAATACATTATTCTTTACTCATATGAAAGTAGAGAGAGGCTTTATTCTTGGATCTATCTCGTCACCATTTCCTAGTTCAGACTCTCAGCTGTTCTAACATGGACGTTTGCCTAATGATAGCCCAACTGCTTTTCTGCCTCTAGTTGCTCCATCACCCAATTGTCATATACACTGCTGCCAAATTAATCTTCAGAAGTAGTTCGTGGTTGTCTTTTCTCAAAAAGCTTCTGTAATTCTGCTTTGCCTCCCAAATGAAGTAATTTTTCCATCATGCAGGGCCTTTCAGTTGAAGGCAGTAAATATAACTGAACACCTGCTATATGCCAGGCATTGAGCTTGGTGCTTTCTATGATGTTGGACTTAACCTATCTTCTCCTCTTGTATTTTGCTCATCTTGGTCCCTCTAATTGAATTACTCTTCTCATCCCTCCAATTTCTGCAAGACCAGAGAGCCTACCCATTATTTCAAGGCCATTTCTCAGTATCACTTCCATTATGATATCACCCCTGATTCTCTTTTCTTCTTACCCTTGCCTCAACAGAATGTAATTTTTAAAAATATATGTTCTCTGTGATGTTTATTGGTCATTCTCTTATGGTGCTTTCTGCTTTGTGTTATGATTATGTTTATCATAGCTCCTATTCAACTGTAAGCCCTTTGATCTGTCTAATTACTCTTTGCATCTCTCACAGCACCTACTCTGTTTCCCGGTATGTTGTATACTAAATATTAGTATATACTTGAATAGTTGGATATGCGTCTTATAAGTGGCTAACCTTTACTTTCAGGGTTTTGAAGGAAAGGACTGATTTAATTTTTTTGCTAAGCATTGAAAGCTGGATGTCATTCACTGGTTTTTAAAAAGCCATACCTATATAATATTTATACCTAATATAAGATCAGTAGTAGAGAATTACATTTTTATTTAACTTGCCATGTGCAGTGCAGGAGACTTTTATTTGACAGTGAATTGTTTGTGATTTTTTTAAGAACATTAAATACGTAATTTTAAATAATTGACCCTTTTCTTTTTTAGTGCATTTGCACAGTATAACTTGGACCAGTTTACTCCAGTAAAAATTGAAGGTTATGAAGATCAGGTATGTTTCATATAAACACAGGATCTGATATTCTTTATTTCATTTATAATGGTTAGTGTATCCTGCAAGAATTGTGAAGTGGTATGTTTAAAGTTTAAAAAAAAAGCGTTCATTTTAATCATAGCCACTTAGGAGCAAAGTAATTGAAAATGTAGTTTCTTTTGTTGAGACCAATAATGCTATTAGCAGAAAGTTCCTTTTAGAAATATTCAAATGTAATTATTTTAAGATTTTAGAAGATAATTGCTTTAAATCTACTTTCTTGTTTTTTATAGGAAAAAAATCAATCCTATATTAATCCAAAATCTAGAGTTTATATTAGTAAGATTTATGTCATAATTTAGTTGCTCTGGAATTCTACAGTTCTTCATGTGAGCAACTTAGCATTTAGTAATTATTAAATCTTTTCTTTACAAAGTACAAGTTGGAATTGCTAAGCAAAGAAAAGCCCCAAAAGTCACTAGCATTCTTAGTTTTTATTTTTTGGTTTAAAATTACTAGTAATTGAACAGTGATTGTGTTTCTGTAATGCTTACATGAAGCACAATTTATATAAAACAATATGAAGAAGGAACTGGAGGTAAAACATAAGAGAGAGTAGTAACAATTAGTTCTCAGTGGCAAATTATATTAAAGCTTGCATTTGGCATTATTCATTATGTAATATGTAGTCTCATAGTTATAGGGGAAAAAGAGAGACCAGACAGAAGATGACTTATAACTGAAGGGAAAAAGTAAACGTGGGTAGGTAGGTAGGTAGGTAGATTTATGCATGTGTGTATACACACACATACATATAAAGGCATGTAGTGTTTCATTTCACGAAGCTCTTAAATTTTTTTTCCTTGGGAGATTTTGTGTTTTTGATTTTTTTTTAAACTGTTATAAACAGTGCTGTATTGAATATCATTGTACCTCTGGGCACATGGACCATTGTTTTGTTAAGGTAAATCCCTAAAAGAATTGCTGGATCCGGGGATGCATCCCTTTAAAATGTCGGATAGCTCTCAAACTCATTTTATGAACCTACTGTAATTTTAATACTTAAACCTAATAAATATAAAACAAAAAAAGCAAACTATACTAATCTCACATATGACTATAGGTTTTAAAACTTTAAACAGATATTAACAAACAGAATCCAGAAATATATCAAAAGAGTAATATGCCAAGACTAAATAGAATTTATTACAGGAGTGCAGGAGTGGTTCCATGTAAGGCAATATATTGCTCTTATTGCTTAATCAACAAATAAAGAGAAAAACCTTATGATACATCAATAGACAGTGAAAAGGGATTTGAAAACTCCAGCAGCTAATCCTCATTTACAAAAACCCTAAGTAAAATAGGGATGGAAGAAAACCTCTTAAATATAATATACTGTTTAACGAAAAACAGTAGTAAATATCAAACTGTAAACACTAATATAATTTTAGTTAACATAGAAAATTAGCCAGGTATGTCAACTTATCACCATTATTATTTATCATAAATGGAAGTATAGCAAATAAGACGAGAATGAGAACTCTTAAATCTTTGGAAAAGAACAGAAAACTCTTAGGTGACATGGTTTATATATTTAGAAATAGTGAGAAACTCCCATAAATTAACCTCCCAACCAGATTAACCTATTAGACTTAACAGAATTTTGTGAGATGGCTGAATTTAAGGTAAGTGTACAAAATGCATTAACTTTCCTCTATTGTGGCAAGTAGGGACTTTACACTAGTCGTGGTTGGAGGGGGAGGAGTTTCATTTTAAATTGTGGCAATACTGAACATAAACCTTAACAAGAAATGCATAGGATTGTGAAGAAAATGGTGGTTATCTTGAAACACATAAAACAGGTTCTGAGCAAATGGAAGAGCACACTGAATTCCATTTTGAGGTAGAAAGTTAAATTATTTAAAAACTAAAATATGAATTTAATGCAGTTTGATTAGAATCCTGATAGTTTTTTAATTGGTCAAAATTTTCATAAACTTTATATGAAAAACATGCTTGAAGAAACACAAGAAAATGTAAGAGTGGTGAGAGACAATTGCATTGCTAGATAGCAGAAGGTGCTTTACAACCAATGTAAAGTCAAATCAGTGTGGTATTGTGTAGACAAATAGATCAATAGAGCAGCGTATCAAGCCAGAATTTAGTTCCAAAATATATGAATATTTTTATACATGATAAGGTTATAATTTAGACAGACATATAATAAAGGTTATTGGTACCACTGGTTTCTATCAACTACATATGCCATATAGTTAAACCAGTCCTCTGTCTTACAATATATAGAAATAAATTTCAGGTGGATTAAAAATTTGTAAAATGACTAGAATTTTAGGAGAAAAGAGTCTACATGTATAATTAAGGGCACAGGAAACCATCTTAAATAAGACTGGAAACCCAGAAACTATAAAAGAAAAGATGGACATTTTGCTACATATCAATTATTTTAACTGTAGAATAAAACAAATACCTCAAATAAAGGACTCTTATAAATTAGTAAGAAAAAAACCCACCCAAATGAAAAATATTTGCTCACAGAAGAGAAAATGGCCCACAAACTTGGAGGTATTTAGACCTGTGAGCGAGAGAAATATAATTAAAGTAATGAGATATATTTTATACTCATCAGACTGAAAAAAGAACTGTATACCTGTTGATGGTGATAATTTGAAGGGAAGCATCTCATATATTGTTTGCAGAAATGTAGATTGTCACAGCCATTTCTGGAAAGCAGTCTAATTATGTATTAAAAATTAAAAATATACAAACCCTTTACCTACTGTCCTCACTGCTGAGAATCTATCTAAGAAAAATAGAAGCATCCAGTGGAAATAGAAACATTAGTATGTTAGAATATATGTACAATAATACTTTAACATTTTTAATGTGCCTATCCCCCCTCCCAAAAAGAGAACAGCCTGGAAATAAAGAGATGGTCCAACAGTAGTGGAATGGCAGAATAAATTGTTATACCCACATCATGGGATAGTATGCAACCATGAAAAAGAATGATGAGAGGTTTACCAGTTGACTCTGAAGGATTTCTATAAAGTATTGATGTTGAAAAAAACCAGATGCAGAAAAATATGTGTGCATTTTCATTCCATTCTTGTAGAACAGTGGCCAATAAAAGCCCCTGGATGTGTGTGTATGTATATATAGACGTGTATGTATTTATCTGTGTAGGATAACATGACTGAAAAAAATTCAGAAGGGTACATCCTGTGTTTGCATAATTTACATCAAAGGGATGGGGGAGTCCTGACATAGGTATAGAGTCAAAGATTGGGAGAGTCGCATGGGAAGGAAAAAGAGCAAAATTTTTTAAAAGAAAGCACAGAATGTCAAATTTATGTGTGTATAATTTAAATGCACATAAACAAAGAAATTACATTTGTTAAAATTTGGAAGTCAGTTGAAAACAACTGTCAGTGATTATCTTAATAAAAACAAGCAGCAGGCACTTAACAGTAGATGAGATTGTGGGCCCAGCAGTAATGTAGGACACACTGAAGAGGATTCTAAGTGGATTAAAAACATACCCTTGGGGCTTCCCTGGTGGCACAGTGGTTGGGAGTCTGCCTGCCAGTGCAGGGGACACGGGTTCGTGCCCCGGACCGGGAGGATCCCACGTGCCGCGGAGCGGCTGGGCGCATGGGCCATGGCCGCTGGGTCTGCGCGTCCGGAGCCTGTGCTCCACAACAGGAGAGGCCACAGTGGTGAGAGGCCCGCGTACAGCAAACAAAACAAAACAAAACATTCACTTGTAACCGTTCTCAATGAAGGTTATTACCAGTTCCTTAGTTTTGAGGAACTGGAGACTGTCCATAGTTCTCAAAAACAAAACAAAACAAAACCTGACTCCAGCAGGGTAATTAGACAATGGATTTTTTTTCCCCCACCAGGTAGCTGGATGTTATATTGGGAGAAAATCAGATCCACTGATCTGAGCTGCATGAGAGCAGCCTCATTGTCTTTATAGTCTGCTCATTTGAAGTATTATACTTGGGCCATATAGTTAAACCAGTTACTTGGAATAGAATTCTTTTATAGTTTTAAGGAAAAAGTTCAAGTGAATGTATAATATATCAGTATTTAAATGCTATTTTAAATATTTTTTTTTCCAAAATTCATTGCATCATTGAAGGTATTGATTACAGAACATGGTGACCTGGGAAATGGAAAGTTTTTGGATCCAAAAAACAGAATCTGTTTCAAATTTGATCACTTAAGAAAGGAAGCAACTGATCCAAGACCATACGAAGCAGAAAATGCAATTGAATCTTGGAGAACTTCAGTAGAAGCTGCTCTGCGAGCTTATGTAAAAGAACATTATCCAAATGGGGTCTGCACTGTAAGTTATCCAGTGTGCACTTTTTTCTTTTGTATTATGTAAATATGACGGTGATATTGTGATATCTTGAAATTTATAGTAACTTACAGAATGGACATTTTATAATTTAATATTCCTTTTTTTGAAGTAAATATTTCTAAGAATGTTTACTATTTTTTTCAAGAAACTTTAAATAGTAAATGTATTATGATAGTCAAAAATGGAAAAATGGTTGTACCTTGAATTAAATCCAAGTAGTAATTCTCATACATTGATTTGAGGAACATGATATGATGAGATTCTTTAATGTCATGTTCATGACTCATCTCCCTAAGTTTACATCAAACTTCTTTTCATTAAATTACAAAATCTTAGAACAAATAAAATTATTTGGAAGTGAACTCTTGTCCTCGTGTGTTTTATAATCAAATTTCTTAAGGTTTTAAATGTGATTCTTTCATAGGTTTAACCTATTTTTTATTTTCAGGATAAAATATGATAGAAAGTAGGAGTACTTTTTTTTCTTTCATAGCCTGTGCCTAGCTATGCTTTTTAGTACCCCACGTTTGTTTTTCTGTGATCTTCTTCATAGCCAGTGATCTTTTGAAATGCAAATCAGATCATGAAATCTCCTGCTTGAAATTCTTCAAAGATTTCGTGTTGCACTTAGGATAGAGTCCAGGCTTCTGAACGTGGTTTTCAAGGCCCTGTGAACCTGGCCTCTGCCTACCTCTCCAGCCTAAGATGACCATACATCCTGATTTATACCTGCTGTCCCAACATAATTATTAGTATTACCAATAGCCACCTCATTTCACTCAGAAGATTCCTGGTTAGGACAAAAATTCATATGGTCGCCTTAAGTATCTAGCTCTCAATAATTATTTGAGAAGTATAGCAACATAACCTAAAATACCTTACAGGTTCTTTGAATTATAACCGTGTTGATTAGGATTATTTTGGAAGAATACCTCAAGAATAAGGTGGTGAGGTTGAGTTAGAGGGTCCTTACTTGTTCCCAGGGAATTGAAAGACAAATTATTCATTACTTTTTAAAAGCAGTTGGCAAGAGGTGAAATAACATCACCATACCATTGCAGGCATTCTCTTAGTGAACTTTCTTAGTTGTAAGTAAATTAACTTTCTCACTTCTATCTCAATACTTTTTTATTTTAAATGTCTAGAGAAATGGCAACCCCTGAGATTGTGGGATGTTTATGCATATTTTGAGAGTACAGTTATTTTTTTCCAATAAACTGTACTTCATTAATTGTGAGCTATTTTATGATTCACTAAGAATCTGTGATTAGGTGTACATATTTAAGTATTTGTTTTTCTAGCTACTGTATTGGAATGATGACCTACTTTGTATTCTTTTATATGTTCTTGCCAAAATGCTGTACAATTTTCAGTATTTTATAGATGTTTAAAGTTGTATATTCTGTGGCCCTAAATTCACTCTTGTGTCTATTTTCTTTACCAACAAGGTATATGGTAAAAAAATAGATGGACAGCAGACCATTATTGCATGCATAGAAAGCCATCAGTTTCAAGCAAAAAACTTTTGGTAAGTTAAAATTTTGTGTATTGGGGAAGTTTGATACTGCTTATTCTCTTTGTAGTTCTTTATTGATTGGGCCTATACCTTGTTTCTGTATGATTGACTAAGAACAATATAATATAAAACTTCAGCCTTTTTATATAAGAAAAATATCTGTTCTATAATCAACCTGATCTTTCAAAGGTGGCAGTAAATCTATTGACACTCAGTGAAAAGAAGGTGGGAGAGCATTGGGTGTTTTTAGACTAGCAAGCAGCATTCTGAGGGAACATGCGTGCCTGTGAGCAGACCAGTTGGCAGGCCCATATGCTCATTCTGTGAAGGGGTTGTTCCTGAATGAGACTTACATGGGGGAGGAGGGCAGAGGTACTTACAAAGTGAAGAATGATCACGTTTTGGTACGTGAACTTCGGTGACTCTGAAGTAGATGTTTTCGTGTGGATTGCTTTGTGCTTGGTTGGCCAATGTGAGGAAGTAATGACACGTTTTGTCCAGTGAGGCAAATTACAGTCATGCCTTACAAATTTTTGTACAAATCATTTGCTTATCCCTTGTAAAAGTCCAGCTCCCCAAAGCACTGATTTGCACTCTTAATCTTGGACCTTTAACAAGTTGTTGGGCCTTTTTATTCTTAGACAAGACTATTTCTGAGATATCTCCTGTTATAAAATTCTGTGGCTCTCCAAGACTTTATAAGTTCAGAATTGAATGAAATCTTTACTTTTATCCTCCCTTTTTGATAATACAGTCTAAGGCCATCAGAGTAAGTATGGTCATAGTGTTTACCTTTTAAGCATATTAGTCTTTGATTTGTTAGCTGAGTTGGTTGGTGGTGCTGTTAAGGGTAGAGTAGCAGGTATCAGGAACCCTGTGGACCACTTTGGTCTATGGCCCAAGGTTGCTCCACTACTTAACCATCACAGGAATAAATGCAGGTTACAGGAACTTTTGGAGGAAAGAGATCCATTATCACTGAAGGAAAATAAATTCTATTTGTAAACATAGGCCTTAATGACAAGCTGCAGTTTCCTAAAAATTCTGTTGTATTAACTTACTTGTATGGCCTTGATATAAATGTAGTTTCTCCATTTTTGGCCTAAAAACTTGTAGCATTAATTTACCAGTATCCTAAGAAATAAGTCTTCACAAAATTGATATTAATTTGTGCTGTTTGTGCCAGGATATATATAATAAAATCAATTTTGTTGGGATTGAACTCGTTACTAAGTTTTAGTTTAAAATATATAAATATATATATATAAAATAAAATAGTAAATTTACTAGTTTTCAGAAATACAGTTTGAGTGTTAGCATATATAAAATGAAAATGATACCCTTGAATTTTCTAGTCTGTTTCACTTCACATATCTGAATTTTTTTTTTCTAAACTACCACTATGAACATTATATCATTGAAGCTAAAAATCACTTCCACTTTTTGGAAAAGATAATTTTTTATGACATTCCAAAGTGCTAGACATCACATATCACAATAACCTCAGTAAAATCTAAATATTTTGGTACAAGGAAATTACTTCAGTTCACCTCAAATGCAGATAGCATAAAAATCAGAAGATTCTAGTCATGATCATTTCTTAGATTTCACTAGGGACATTCTTTTCTTGGTCTCTGCTGTTTCCCTAACATCTAGCAGTATTGAGGGCTTAATAAATGTTTGTTGAATAAATACACATTTCTAATTAAAGCATTAATAGAAGAGAAGGGAAGAATATAATTAAAGGCTAGGACATCTTGACTGTTTACTCCATTGATGAAAGAAAGGGTACTGTCTATGCAGTGCAGTTTACTATTACTATATAGTAATGCCTTTGGAAGGATCTTTTGAAATAGTTCTCAAATTGGTATGATTACTTGATTTGGAATTCCTTTTTTCTTTTTTTTTTTAATTTTCACAATCAGTGGTGATATATGTATGTTGTCATTATAAATCAGAAATGTGTATGCTTAGAACTCACTAGTGCTTGATAGTTAATACCTAAATAAAAGGAATAACTTCTTTTGGAATCATGAAATAAAAATGAATAGATCTAAGCTCTTTTTCCAGTCAAGCTTCAATGGATAATTTTGGCTAAGTCACTCAAAATCAAAACATGTTATAAAATTATCTTTTATTTTGTAGAACATATACATTGTTCTAATAATAGTACTTTTCAAATGATAAGTGTTAACTTTAGGTATGAGAGTGCTATCATTCTGCAGGTTTTTGTGATTGGGCAGACTGCAAGAATATTGAAGGGAACCCAGAAATAATTCTGTAGCAAAGCCAGTATAGTGATCCATTAGCTCTATGACTGTTTTAGAAATATATACTGTTTTAAAAAAAACAGGTATAAGTTTACATATCAGAATATGTCTTTAGTATGCAAAAGAGCAAATAGAGGTCAGAAGAAAAGGAGTTGCTATGAAAAGGCTGTCAGGAAAAAATTAGGATAAAATTAATTATCTAGGAGACAAAAATGAATAACATGCCTGTTGCTTGTTTGTAATGTCACAGTTTCTTACGATTAATCTGTATCAATTTTATACCAAAAATCATTTTGGGATCTAGGAGGAGGATGTATGTGCCTTTTATGTGGAAACTTTAAGTCTAAAATTGGAAAAGGGAAAAAAATCTGATGCTTATAACCCTTTAAAGCCCTTCTCTTTCCAGATATCAAAATCTCCTTAAGAATGTTGTATTACTATCTATTCTTTTAAAACTATGGGACTTTGTGTCATTCACTGGATGGTAAACTTGTGAAAGCCCCTGGTACTCTGAACATTTATTCAGTTTTTCATAATTAAAGCATAAGTCAGAAAACTGATGTAGTTTTGAACTGTATTTTAAGCCTTAGCTTTAGAGTTCTGAGGTTGCATCCATTATATAGGTCATTTTTTATCAGCAGGATGAAGATTAAATGTAGCTCATAACTGAACGTAACCTCTTGATTCTTTTGAATATTTCAGGGATTAAAAAAAAGAATGTCCAGCATCCATTCCCCACACTGTCTCATACTGTAGTGTGAAATTTAAATCTGGAACTTAAAATTTATTCAAATTATTTTCCCTACCTTATTTATAGCTGCTGTTTTTATTTTTAAGGAATGGTCGTTGGAGGTCAGAGTGGAAGTTTACAATCACTCCTTCAACCACTCAGGTGGTTGGCATCTTGAAAATTCAGGTATGAAATAAAAAGAATTTGCTGATCTCTAGATGATTCTGAGCATAGAAGCAGCTAATTCATATGTTTACATTTTCATAGTACTCAATAACTGTTTCTTTTCCAGGTCTTTGTTTTGAGGTAATGGGAAAAACAAGTAGTGCTGATTTCATCTTTTAAATAACCTTGCAGTTCATTTCCTAGTCATCAGAAATCTGCAAGGATAGCTGACAGATTCTAAAAACACAGCTAAAATTAGATGCTACCATTTGGTCTGCTCTTCATACAATTTGTTCATCCAAGCATCTTCTGAGTTTGAGTTGTGCTGTTCTGTCTTTTGAATTGGAGTGGAGTTGAGTGAGGTATAATATTAATATATGTGTGTGTATAGATGTATAAGTATATATATATGTTAACACATGTACATACTACATATATCTTAAGTATCTTCTGTACTCATATTTGGCTTCTTATATGAAACCCACTAGAATTGACTCAGTGTAAGCTCAAATGTTTCTATAGAAGAAATTTGATAACTAAGAGGATTTAAATATGAATATTACTAAATAAGTTAAAGAAGAATACTGACTAATTTCTTTGTATCTTGGATCACTTATTTATTCAATACATTTGTTGCTTAACTATCATGAAATGTATTATGCTAAGAGCCATAAAGGAATAAAAATGAATCAGATGCACTGCTCTATCATTTGACTCCAGTATACATTATTTCTAGTCTTTTATCCTATTACTTGTATGTCTTGGTGTGGCTATCGTTTAAGGGCTAGAAAACAGAGGTTATGAGCATGGATTCTGAAACCAGACTGCCTTAGTTTGAATCCCAGCTCTGCCAGTTATTAGCTGTATGACATCATAGCCATTATTGTTGACATTATTTTTTCCTTCAGTTAGGCCTCTAGCTCTCACCTGGATGATTTCTGAGATGTGCCCCTGTTGGGCCAAAGCTTGTTGAGAGCCAGGATTGGCTGGTTCTATCTTAAGCACTTGGCATGATGCCTGGTTTATAATGGTTACTTTATTTTGTTGATTGGTTGGACCCTTTGCCATCTCCTAATCCACTTTTTTACATTGCCATCAAGAAAGGTGATTTTTAAAAATTTAAATCTGGATATGTTACTTGCCACTTGAGACCATTTTAGTGGTACACTCACCTACTAGATAGTCCAGACATATTTGCGTGGCATAGAAGGCCCAGGGTTGACTCGTCACCTACCTGTATATTCTGCCAGCCACAGCTCCTCCTCCCCAAACTCGCACACATTCCAGTCCTAAGTGCCTGCAGGCCTTTCCTAAAGTATGCTCTTCTCTACTAAGCTCAGTTTCCTCACCTTCCCTAGTTTGTTAAACTCATTTTACTAAGCCCAAGTATAGTGTTACCTCTTTTCTGAAGTCCTTTTTTATGTCTCAGAGAGAGTCTGGAGTATTGCTAATGTACTTTGTACGTACCTCTTACTGTGTTGTGTTGAAATATGAGGTCAGGGGCTGTCTTTTTAAAAGCTTTGTGTCTCTAGAACTTCCTGTAGTAGCAGTCATATATAGTAATCACTCAGTTAATGTTTATTGAATAAATTCATGTCTTTGAATTTGAGGAATTAAATGGTTGGTGGAAATACACAAAACAAGAGTGGTGTTGGGAGATAATACTGTGAGTTTGATTTTGGAAATCTTGAGTTTAGATACCAGTAGAACATCTATGAGGTAGAAATGTGCAGCAGTCCAGTCAATGGAGGGCTTGCCTGAGTAACTGCAGGAACTGCTACCTAGTTCCTCGCTAGCCTAAGGGCAGGAAGAGGCTCGCTGGAGTTTAAGGTCAGGAGCTCAGCAGAGAAGACTAGGTTAGAGCTGAAATCGGTAGTCATCTGCATTGATGTGATTGTTGAAGCCATGAGGATCTTGATAACTCCTGTAATATGGTTTCTGTAATTTCTTTTTCTAATAGGTTCATTATTATGAAGATGGTAATGTTCAGCTAGTGAGTCATAAAGATATACAAGATTCCCTAACAGTGTCTGTAAGTAATTAATTCCAAAATAAAATTTAAACAACCTAATACTTCTATACAACTAGAGCGGTTTTGGAATTAACATTTTAAGTAGTATTTCTACTTCAGATTAAAGTGTTTTCAGATAGATTAAAGATGGTAAGTAATTGGAAATTGGTACCTAACTTTTTTTTTAGCAGCTTTATTTAAAGAGATACAATTCACATACCATTCAGTTCACCCATTTAAAGTATAAATTTTTTTTTTAAGTATTAATAGGGTTGTACAACAGTCACCACAATGTAATTTAGAACATTTTCATCCTCCAAAAACCCTGTATCCATTAGCAGTCGTTCCCCGTTCCCTCCCACCAGCCCTTCCCCCAAACCCCTCTCAGCCCTAGGCAACCATGAATCTACTTTCTGACTCTGGATTTTGCTGTTCTGGACATTTTATATAAATGGAATCCTACGATATGTGATTTTTTGCGACAGGCTTTTTTCACCTAGCATAATATTTTCAAGGTTCATCCATGTTAGAGCATGTGTCAGTACTTCATTCCTTTTTGTAGCCAAATAATAATCCATATACCACATTCTATTTATATATTTATTAGTTGATGGACATTTGTGTTTTCTACTTTTTGCTGCTGTGAACCTTTGTGTATACTGTTTTTTTGTGTAGACATTGTTTTAATTTCTCTTTGATGTATACATAGCAGTGGCATTGCTGGGTTGTATGGTAGTTCTTTGTTTAACCTTTTGAAGAACTGCCAGACTGCTTCCAAAGTTGCTGCACTATTTTTACATTCCCATCAGTTGTATATAAGGTTTCCAGTTTTTCCACATCCTCACCAAAGCTTATGTCTGCCTTTTTATTATAGCCATCCTAGTTGGTATTAATTGTATCTTTTTTTTTTTTAATTAATTTATTTTTGGCTGCATTTTTGGTTCTTCGTTGCTGTGCGCGGCTTTCTCTAGTTGCGGCAAGCAGGGACTACTCTTCGTTGTGGTGTGCAGGCTTCTCATTGCGGTGGCTTCTCTTGTTTCGGAGCTTGGTCTCTAGGCACATGGGCTTCACTAGTTGTGGCACTCAGGCTCAGTAGTTGTGGCTCGTGGGCTCTAGAGTGCAGGCTCAGTAGTTATGGCGTAAGGGCTTAGTTGCTCCACAGCATGTGGGATCTTCCTGGACCAGGGCTTGAACCCATGTCCCCTGCATCGGCAGGTGGATTCTTAACCACTGTGCCACCAGGGAAGCCCCTGTTAATTGCATCTTATTGTGATTTTTATTTATATTTTCCTGATGGATAATGATATTGAGCATCTTTTTGTGTATTTGTTGGCCGTTTGAATAGCTTCTTTGGAAAAATGTCTTTTCAGATCCTTTATCTATTTCTTAATTGGACTTGTGTTTTTATTGTTGTAATTGTTGCTTATGTATTCTGATAGAAGTCCTGTATCAGATATATGATTTACAAATATTTTCTCCCATTCTGTGTGTCTTTTCACTTTCTTGGTAGTATCATTTGCAAAACAGAAGACACCAGTTTTGATGTGGTCCAGTTTATTTTTTCTTTTGTAACTTATGCTTTTGGAATATTAATAGAAACCATAGCTTAACCCAAGATCGTGAAGATTTACTCCAGAGTTTTCTTCTACGAATTTTATAGTTTTAGCTTTTAAATTTACATCTGTGCTCCTGTACTTAACTTTTAAACCCTATTGTATTTTTTTTCTCTATTTGGAGTATGATTTAATGAAGTTTTTCTGAAGTTCAGCTTTCAAATTCTGGAAATTTTGAACTTGGTTTTTTTTCCCTGCAGGGGTCTTTTCACACATTCTTTTCATTGAACATGCAACTATTTCTCTGCAGAATTTTTTTGTCCCAAAGATATTATAATATGTTAACAGTGACATTTCTGATAAACATTTGTTTATCAAATGTGTTGTATACCTAAAAGCATTAGTATATTATAAACATCAACTGCTAATATTTAAAATTAGCTAACTTACAAATATTTTTAAAACTTTATTTTTAATTTAAGAAAGCATTTGATTTAATGTTAAGAAACATGTGTGAGTGTGTTAGGCCAGATGCTACCTGAAAAGAAATGAAAGCTGTGGGATTTTTGGATTTTCTTTTCTTTTTTTTTTTGCTTTTTCTTTTGGTTTTTTTCAAGTTTTCATTAGCACTTAGGTGATTTCTGCTTTCTTGCTAAGTAGTATTCTTCTTGCAAAATTGCCAGGAAAGATAATTACTAATGTCTGGTCTCCACTCAGTATAGTTCTATATCGTGAGTATATATGTAATATTATTTGTGTAACAAGATACTTAGTATTCTTTGAGGAGTTTGACATTGAGTAAAGAGTCTTCCTAAGAGAGATTTGTCTACAAAATTATAGACTGGAGTTGTGAGATCTCGTCATAGTAATTAAACTTGACTAATACACCAATGTGTGCTGAGTGTTTTAGGAATTACCTTTTCACTTTATCTTAGAGGATTTTCATTGTTGTTTTACTATTTTTGGATAGAAAAAATGTACCCATTATATAAATACATATGTAAATATATATAAATAATATATGTAAAGTAAGGTGTTAGATAATTTTACGTCAACAATTGTTAACTTTTAGTGTTAGGAAAGAAGCAAAGAAATGCATATATCGGAATAAAATTCCAATATAAAAAATTTTTTTTTAAATTTTTTCCAGAAAATATTTAAACACTAAAAAATGCACCTTAAACTTTAAAATACGCTTTTTCTAATTGGTAATATTTTCTAAATGTATCATTATGGTGGTAAATATTGTTCAGTAAATATTTAGCAATATAGTCATTAACTAGAAATCTGTGACTAACATCTTACCCGTAAAGATTTTTGAAATGCTGTTAAGTGTTATAATTGAATTTTTCATCAACATGTACTATTAAGATTTCGCTTTCCTTAACCAGCGAAACACTAAAGCCATGCTCATTCTGTAGACTTTTAAAACATTTTTGCCTAGTTCCCCTTGAACTTAGGATAATTGATCTTACAATATTTTCCCTTTGTCATAATATCCATCTGTGTTATTTATTAAATTATAAGAAATCATTAACCATACATCTATTGACATACCTATTTAAAAGTAATAGTGGTGTAGTTTTAAATCACTATTTTATTTACTTTTGATTTTGTTTTTCATTCAGAATGAGGTGCAAACAGCAAAAGAATTTATAAAGATTGTAGAGGCTGCAGAAAATGAATACCAGGTATGATTTTCAAAAATATTGTATAATCTATATTTGCTTGTAAATAATGGCACTGAAATTTTAATTTCAGTCATAAGCCTGAATTTTTTCATTGTTTCACTATAATAAGATACAGTCTTTTTTGTGTGTGTTTTGTTTGTTTTAGTTCAAGTGCAAACTTGTGAAAATGTAGCTAAAACTCAGTTTTAGCTAACTGTGATTTCTGAGTATTGGTCAAAATAGGCCAAGATTTTAAATGGTTATTTTGTTTCTGATTGGAAATTCTACTTTAGGAGCTATTTCCCAAAGCATTTGGATTATATGTGGTCTCCTTAGATCATATTTCATTTTGTACTCTTTTACATTCTTTACCTGCTTTTAAATTGCACTCTTGAATTTAAGCATTTAATTTGTGTATTGGACACGTTTCCACTCCTTGCAAACAGTAATTTGTGAAATTGTTCTGAGAGAAATAGTAAAATAGATCCAAAATGAGGACACACAGATAGTAAATATAATTTATAATTTCATTTTATTAAATTTAATTATTCAAAATGATTATAAGCTTTTTCTTTTAGCTGCTTTTATAAATAGCTTTTAAAACCATATTGGGGTTTTTATTTGGCTTTTTAAAAACAGTGAAACAGACTGCTTAAATAAAGATGTTTCCTAAAACATCTGTGTGTTTTATACATTGTTCTGTTCCTTTTATTTCTTTAAACTTTTAACTACTGTTTTTCATAGACTGCCATCAGTGAGAATTATCAGACAATGTCGGACACTACTTTCAAAGCCTTACGTCGACAGTTGCCAGTTACACGCACTAAGATTGATTGGAACAAGATCCTTAGCTACAAGATTGGCAAAGAGATGCAGAATGCATAAGATGAACATTGCATGACCGGATCATTTTAGTGTCTTTGCGTTTTAAAAAAAATCATTGCAAAAGTATTCAGAACTGTCAAGCTACCCAGTCAGATGGGCTGTTGCCATTTAAAATCACTGTAATTAATTAGTTTGGTTAGAGCACAGAGCTTAGCTAATCAACCATTATTTTTTATTTCTTTTGTTCAAAGAAGATTGAAAATCAGTTTAGTTTAAATGTCTTTTACTTTCTTTTATGCCTTTCTTTCTTACAATGAAGACATGATTCCTCTAGTTTAATGTCAGAAGTTTTTTGAAGTGTTTCAAAAATATTTTACTTACCGTAACCCTAAAATTATTGTCTTTTGGTTTATGAAGTGGGTAACTTTTGATATATGCCCAGTTCTTTTTAATGGGGTCAATAATGGACATTCTAGTTTAAGGTGGTTGATGGATTTAGCCATATATGCTGCTAAAGAAATTGTCTACCTTTTCCCCCTTACCTCTTTCATTTATGTAAGATTGAGATTAGAGGGAAAGCATTTTCTATATCAATTGTGTTTAAACCTTTCAAGAAGGTTATTTAGCTAGCTTAGTGTTTAACTAAACTTTTTTTAAAAAAGACCAAGGTCTAATGCTGTTTTGAGATTCTGAATTAAATGAAAATACTTATTTCAGAAATGCATTTAATGCTTTTTTCTTGTGACAGTTATGCAAATTAGCTTGGATTCCATATGTCCCTGAGTTATTTTTATCATAAAGCCACAAATATATTATAACAAGGCAAATTGTAATATATATAATCCTGAACTCATGACCATGTCTCAGTTTATTTTTTTCTTGGATTGAAAAGTACTAAAATTCAATGTGACATTAAAATGAAACGAGAACATTTCATTTTATACTATTTATTTGAGTATAAAAATCACTTACCAGTGAATCATATATACTATTTTAAAATACTTTCTTTGGATATTTGTGATTCTTAACTGGTTGTAAATTAGAAAAGTTGGGAGTACATGTGGTGTGCAGTTAAGTCTAAATTTTTCCATCTTCCTATGCATCATAAGCATGTTTGTAATATTTTGAAAAATACATTTACTGATGGTACAGGAATTTCAAGCCTGTGGTGAATGTTAGTATTTACTATAGGGAGGGTGGATTTGTGGTTTCATTCAGTTGAGTATTGCTTATTATACTCCAGTGGAATCCTTTCCTCACATACTCCTGTGGATGTCTGGGCCTGGAAATGTTTTTTTAAAAAACACCACTTTTATTTTGTACAATAAAATATTTCATTAGCTTGAATTGTATAGATTTTAAAAATTCTCTCAATGAAAGCATGTTGTTTAATATCTTTTTAAAAATCACAGTTGGGCTTTGAAAGCATTGAGAATATAATATGAAATTATGACATTTTTGGTTAAATCATTTTTTCTAGTTTTAAAATGCAAGTTTTGTCATATTGAGATTCCGGAAGAAAATGAATTAGCAGTGTTAATTATTCTCTTTTTTAAAACACATTTTCAAAGGTCTGATGATTCTGAGCTAAACACTAGGTGAATCTTTAATTGATTAGCTTAATCGTGTCAACTGGGCTATCATGGGATTATATCCCCTGAAGGTCAATTACTTTGGCTCTGTTTTATGACCTAGAATGCTGTTGTAAAAATATATGTAATTGTTTTTATTTTATTATTAATTTTATTATTTTTTTATACAGCAGGTTCTTATTAGTTATCTATTTTATACATATTAGTGTATATATGTCAGTCACAATCTCCCAATTCATCCCACCCCCCCAACTTGGTGTCCATACGTTTGTTCTCTTATGTAATTGTTTTTAAGGTGATGTGCATGTAAAAGGTCATACTTATCAAAATAATTTAGAGTACAGTCTGAGATAATGGTTGTGCTATAGACTTCGTCTTCTATAGTCTAAGAATAGCATTTTATTAAAGTGGAAGAAGATTAGAAACACAAAGTATCCTAAATCTCAGGGATGTCTTTTTAATAGGAGTCATAATGTCTACTGTGTTGAATAGGCCAAAGTGTGGAGATAAAGGCAAAATTAGAACAAAATTAGGAGGCTGCTGCAGGAATCTGGTGGAGAGAGAAAGCTGGCTTGGCCTGTGGTGGTAGCTGTAGGCTGTAGAGGTAGTGATATCTGGATATATGTTAAAGATAAAAGCAAGTGTATTTGCCAGGGTTGGTTGTGGAATGTGAGGGATGTCAAGGACATTTGGGGGTTGAGAAATTGGGGAAGATTCAGGGTTGGGGAGGCCTGGGAACTTGGTTTTCAAGGGGGAAATATCATGTAGCAGTTAGATACTGGAGATAGGAGGTAGAGGAGTGCTCTGGACCAGAAGAATGGGAGAGCAAACAGACCTGGGAAACATACTTTGATAGCCAGGCAAAATGAAGGACTACTCAAAGTTAGTGATAATCTAATGAGACCACTAAGTATGACTGAATGTTTTTCTTCAGCCATGTAACACTGCATGAGTGCAGGCACAGAGTAGGTGAATTGGATTTAACCAAGGTTGTGGTTTTACCAAGTGAGTCTGACTGCCCCCATGAAGAGGGGCAGGGTTTTAATGATAACCTGGAAATTTCAGCTAGGTAAGCGGGGAAGTGCGGACATGAGAGGAGAGGAGGGATAGTGAAAATGTGGCACCATCAATGTATTATAGGTATGTTTAGAAGGAATGACCTGGAAATGTAGGAGGTAGGGGTTAGAGTGATATGCTTAAAATTGAGAATTTGAGGAGTTAGACTTATCTGTCATGACAAGTATGATCAAGGGGGTGACTGGCTGAGTAGGAGAGGAGAGGAGTTAAGGAACCATGAAGCCCGGGCTTGCTGTGGATGTTGCAGTCAAGAATTACGATAGAAGTAAATGTTCTGACGTGATACATTTGACAGATATTTATGAGGTTTTTCCTCATTTGGGATTTTGGAAACTAAAATGGGGACAGGAGCATTAAAATGGTATCCTGGAAGTTCTGGTTCATTAAAAATGTTCTGGGATGGACTTCCCTGGTGGTGCAGTGGTTAAGACTCCAAGATTCCACTGCAGGGGGCATGGGTTCGATCCCTGGTCTGGGAATTAAGATCCTGCATGCTGTTCAGCACGGCCAAAAAAAAAAGCACTTCCTTTAGGAATGTTCTTGGAAAGTGAAATTCTTAGGAAAATAATTAAGGACAATTACAGATAATTCTCCAGCATTGGGGTGGCCCTTTTTGTGATTAAAATCATTTTTGACTTTTAATCACACCAGAAACTTCGGGATAATGCAAGATCCTTTGAAAATATCTTCCATACTGATCATCAGTTTACGCTTTTGCCAACTAGTGGTTATAAAATATAAAGGCATATTTTGCCAAACACAGGAGTTTGGTAATGCATGTATGTTATTAAATTTCCTAAGAAGAGGGTGTATTTCTGTTCACTTCTTTACAGAAGATTATTTAAAAGCAGAATCACAATGTACATGGTATTCCTAAGTTGTAGTGTTTTGGGCCTGAAACTGAAACTTTTTAACAAGGCTCTTTGTATAGGCATCTTCAAATTTCACTTTCTGCATATTATGCAAAAGCTTTATTGTAGGACTGGCTAGTAATGCTAGCTATTAGAGAATATGCAAAATATTCACTAATTAAAATAACCAGTTAAACTTTTAAGGCCTAATTGGTATTAGAAATTAATGTCAGGTCATTCAAGATTAATCACAGTGTTCAGAGGACTGTTCTAGGCATCGTAGAGTCAGGAGAATATAAAATTGTTTCTTAAAGGAGTCTACAGGGTAGTCATGGTACTATAGCAGTGTTTTCTAATTTTTTCACATCATAACCTGTATGGAAAAATGGTGGTAATTTTAAGACAGTCTGGGAGAAACAGATGAGTCTGCTTGCCAGCTGTCCTAAGGGTTGAGGGGATCAGAATCTTCATACACCTTGAACCTATTTAGGAAGGTGTGTAAAATACTTTAAGGTTGTTTACAAGATGCACTTCAAGCCTAACTTACCAAAGGTAAGTTAAAGGTAAGACATCCTTCTAAAGGGATGTCAGGCCAAGGAAGTTCTCCTGGAAAGGACGAGTTTAAACTGTACTTCACACTTTTTTTTTTGTAAGTATGCATGTAACTGGTAGGCAGGAAATCCTCTTGTATTTCATCGAAGCATCAAAATACAGATAACAGCATATCACCCTCTCTGGTATGTCATAGGTCAAATAGCATTACCCAGTTGAAAACGAAATCTGACTTTGTTTCTTTCTTTATACATTTCACAGTACAAAATGAAGTCAACACAAAGGGTAAAATTTTAAATGTGTTCTTATAAAACTGGAGTATGACTAATAAGATACTAAAGCATTTTTATCTCTAGTTTTGGTATAATCTAAGAAAATTGTACTAGTTAGTTTAATGTTAGTTGTAACATGTAGTGTTAAAAACTCGATGTTCATTTTTTTTTTTGTAGTGTGACTATCGGAGAACTAACATTGTCGCAAACTGACTAGAGAGCACATGTGTCACAGATGTCAAACCAGCCTTTCATTCTAATAACATCTTCACTACATGAACTTAAAGCTATCTGATTAATAGAAGACTGTTAAGGAAACAAAGTTGGTTGGTATGTCTTAGAAGATGATTTCTTCAGGAAATTTGTAGAATGCCCAGCTCTTAAACCAAATAAATATCCAAGGAGTTCTCTTACTAAAAGATACCCCTTAAAGTCTTCTTGACTAAACCACAAAAATCACTGCCTTCCTCCTTGACTTCAAGTTTTGTGCTGCTAACTTAGTAGAATCTGAACACTGATGCAGATCTCTTCCAGATTTCTTCCTGAAATTGAGGCCTTGCTCCTTGTTTCCCAAAAGAACGCTAAAGAGGAATATCAAGGAGCTACAGGTCTCTTAAGTATAGTAAACACTAAGACTTTAGTTCTTTTAGACTGCACAAGAAAATACAGATCAGTGTTCAGGACACTGAAAGTATCTCAAATGAGGAAAAGGCAAAATTTAAAGAAAAGAAAATCCTGCTCGCACCGCTTTCCCCTTTGGGGCCCCTTTACGAAGGAGAAAGAAAAAGGAAATGGCAGAGACTTGCATTGGCAAAATCTTACACCAGTCTAAATATCCAGTAACAAAGAATGAATACAGATACCATGGATTGTTAATGAGGTAGCATACAGCTTTTAAAAACTTATTAGCCAGAGCTTATCATATACAACAGATTATAAATATTGAGAGAAGAAAGCAAGTTGCAAAAAGGTAAGTACAGTTTTGAGTGTAAGTTGAAAACCTCTGAAACTACATATATGTGTGTGTGTGTGTGTATTGTTTTATGTACAGCAAGTGTATACAGTAAAAAGCTAAAGCAGGATAGTATATGTGTTGGGAGGAACATAGGGGAGTGGGGCTGGGGAACAGTATAGAGGGATTCAGTTGTGTCTGTAAGAGTTGTTTCCTAAACTGGGTGGTAGGTATATAGGTGTTCATTACAGCATAATCCTTTTTTTTGTCATTTAAAATATTATACAACTTACATTGACACATTTGGGACTTTATGAAAAGACTCAGTTTGAAGGTAATAAAATGTCAAAGGTCATAACCATACAATAAGTTGAATAAGAAGTTTACTAATACCTCTTTTTAAAGTCATTGGATCAGTATTGTTGTATAGTGAATTTTATCAAACTTTCCATATTCAGATTATTTCAATGTTATACAAATAGATGGACATCTATTTTATGAGCCTGGCATAACCTTAAATAAAAAAGAACCGAAAAAGAAAACTGTTGATGAAATTTCCCTGTTTCCCTGTAAAGTTAAAGGCAAAATTCCTTAATACAATAATAAAGTATACTACATTGTGACCAAGTAGGATTTGTCACTGGAATGCAATGCGTGTTCCTTGTTAGCAAATTTAGCAATGTAGCTCACTACAGTAACATATTAAAGGAGAGAACACACATAATCCTTTCAGTAAAATATTTTATAAAATTTTATACCCAGTCCTGATTTTGAAGGCAGCATCTCAAATAAGGGGGGTAAAGATGAATTAACTCTATAAATGGTGTTGGGACAGCAGGGTGGCTAGCTGGAAAAAGAGTTAAATTGGATCTGTTCCCCCACAAGTTAACACCAAGTTAAAATCGGATCAAAGTTTTATTGGTGTAAACTATCATGAAAGTTCTTGAATAAATCATGGTAACAATTTCTAAATAATTTCAGAATAGAGTATTAGACTTTTCTAAGAAAACCTTCAGAATCCATCAAATAAAAATGTATTGGACTTCATAAAAATTAAGATTTTTCTGTAAGTTTAAAATGCTCTAAGCAAAGTCAAAAGACAAACTACCCACAGGAAAAAACATATTTGGCAAATGGTTACTTTTCCTAATGTCTAATGAGTACCTACAACACAGTAAGAGTCCAATAGAATGTTGAAAAGCAGATGCTCTGAAGTCTGAGTCCCTGACATGGAGAGAGCCTTACCGGTCTTGGTCTGCCTAATTGGACTTGTTGAGAAAGGAACTTGTTTAAGCCACTGCTGTTTTCTGTTTGAGGCTTTTTTTTTTTTTTTTTTTTTAATCACTTCTGCTTCTCATCCTACACAGAATTTGGTACCAGAACTGGCATCCTAACACATGGCATTGGCTAGAGGCAGAGTATATCAACAGGGCTTCTACTGACATGTGAATACAGTACAATGTTCATATTACACTCTGTGGTGCAGTTATCACCTCTGCCTACCGGCACCAAATGCCACTGACATCTCCCAATCCTGTGACAATCAGAAATAACTCCCTAGAGGAAGGGAGTATTGATCCACTGGCTAGGGAGATTCCATAGGGCACAGATATTGCAGGCTGGAAAGCTGGTGACCCTTGCTGGGCCATGACAAAAAATAGAAATGCTTGTCTCTGAATACCTCGGGAAGTAGAATGGCATGGCTTTAATAACAGGCAAGATGACAAGGAAGATTCTGAATGGTGACCTGTGCCCTAGGGCTGAAGATAGCTCCTCTACAAGCTGAGATGGAAGACAGAAGGAAGATTAAGACAGCTGTACTTAATCCCTCCTCCCACTTCTGAGATACGTGTAGAGCCAAGCCCAGTTAAATTTCTTACAGTATCAAATCTTGCAAGGATTGCCATCCACTAATTACCGATCCAAAAATGTTCCCAAGTCCACCGAACCTGATTGTCAGGATCATTCATTCTCTCACTGGTAATTTATGGATTGCAGGTCCAAAGTGATGACATCAACCAGGCAAGGTTGAAGGCAGATAAAAGTAAGGGTATTGCCTTCCCACCCAATCCCATTGTTTGAGAAGGTGTATTAGTTTTCTATTGCTGTGTAATTCATTATCACAAAGTTAACATCTAAAAATAGTGCAAGTTCATTATCTCAGTTTCCATGGGTCAGGAGTCCAGGTACAGATTAGCTGGGTCCTCTGTTCTGGGTCCCACCTGCCTAAACTAAAGGTGATGTCTGGGGCAGCAATCTCATCAGAAACTTGGGGTCCTCTTCCAAGCTCATGTGGTTGGCACAATTCAGTTCCTTGTCAACTGAGTTCAGGAATGAAGATTATTATCCAAAGTAGAGTCCTTTTTAGAGAGAAAGGGAAGCTTTAATAATTACATTGATAACAGGTGTAGACAGGTACCCTTCTAGGCAAGCTGCTGTGTGTGAGCTTTGGAAGCTATGCTGTGCAGCTCCAGTTGTAGCCCGGAAGGATGATGGAAAATGAAGAACTTCCCTGGGAAGAATGGAGAAGGGGTTCTCCCCAAAGAGCAGAATCAGGGGCTGCCCCATGGACTAACCAAAGAACAAATTCTACGGCCAGCGTAGGGAGACCTTGAGATTCCCGCCGAGTGGTATTTGATACTCAATGACAATATGTAATTTCCATTTTGTTCCATTTTTGAATTGTGATTCTGTTCCTGCACCTCCGTTTTACAATGGGTGTATTGGAGCAGATAGCATCTTTTGTTTGCTGGACAGTGAAAAAATAACATTTGTTCTTGAGAAGGAGAACTGTAGACCCAGATGTCTTGGGCTTTTAGCTCACTGCAGTAAGGGGATGGGTATTTGGGGTGTCTCCCTTGGGGAAGGGTGAATATACTACTCTGTGGTAAGAAGCGTGCGTTTGCATAGGTCGAAGGGATAATCTGTGGCAGGAATAGCTAGTTGCCCCCTAATAACAATTTTTAGTGGCTCAGCCGCTCTTTCAGGATAAAGACTACATTTCCCAGCTTTCCTAAGAGCTATGTGACTAAATCCTGGCTAAGTGGGTAAGCAAAAGTGTTACTTTTTGTAGGGTAGTAACTTCAGGGAACTTCCTTAGGGGTCCGAATCTACGTGCTGCCTTCTTGTTTCCCTCTTCCTGTTGCCTGAAACTTTACTGCCGCCATTTTGGGCCATCAGGTCCAGGCACACATGGTGTATAATAAACCCTGTTCTGCTCGAAAGGGGAAAAAGCAGTTTGTGTCTTCTGAGCTTATGTTTGGGATGTTTCTGAAATTTTCACCAGTAGTGGCTACGGTGGCAGTTCCTGAGGGAAACCAGCAGGTGTCACTGTTCTCATTTCAGACAAATGGCAGTTCCGAAGGCTATTGAAAAAGGGAAATTAGATCACCATGTGCTTTGTCTGACCACGTGGAGCACCGGGACTTGTCATGACTTGGCTGTTACTCAGTGGAAGGAAACTGCTTATTCTAGGAAAGAAACGTTTCAGTTAGCATGTGAGGAAAGGGCCCTTAGGATGTGGAAATGTTTAGCAATAAATTAGAATATTGCCCACTAATGCTTCAAGCCAGAGTACAGCCTTTCCTGTTTTTGAAGTCCAGGACTCCTTTGAAAATCTGAAGAAAGCTATGATCCCTCTCTCAGAAAAGTGCATGTGTGTCTGCACACTCATACTTCTTTCTCTCTCTTTTGGCTCTCCCTCAACGTACACATACTTCATACCATACAATTTAAGGGAGTTCATGGCCCCTATAATCTAGTGTTTCCTGATCTGAGTACTGTTCCAACACATTTTATAGAAAAAAAAAATGTGCAAAACTCCACTATTGGAGTTAGATTATTATTTTGGGGTGGGGGGGTTAAATTATTATTTTTTAATCATAATTCATTCCTTTAACAAAATTCCGTCCAACTCCTTTTAGTGCCAGACACTGTTGAGGTATTTGGCCATGCAGTAGTCAGTTAAACAGTAAGTCCTTACTTGCTAGGGGAGAGACAGGCCCTAAGCAAGCAAATAAGAAAACGCCAGGTAGTGATAAGTGTACAAAGAAAACAAAACGTATCTTCGTTAAGTCCACTTCTACTCCCAATGTCATCACCCTAACACAAACCACCTAGACTGTGGAGACAATCTTTCTGGTTTTTTGCTTCTACTCTTATTTCTCTTCAATCCATTTCCTATATGGCCACAGCGGAGTGGTCTTTTTATAACGCATATCCTGTCATTTCCCTTCCTCACTGAAATGTCTTCAATCCCCCTGGTTAACAGCGCTCTTGCCTGCCTCCTCAGTTTCACATTGTCCCACTCTCTTCTTCCCCTCCTAGACCCTCCCCACTGGCCTCCTTTCTGTTCCTGGAATGCATTCAGTGCTCTCTACCTCCGGGCCATTGTACGTGCTATTCCTTCTCCCCTGGTTCTCCCGTCACCCCCACCTCCCCTGCTTCATCCTTCACGTGGCTTGCATTTTCTTTTCTTCAAGTCTCAGATCAAGTATCACCTCCTCAGAGAGGTCCTTCCCACATGACCTATCTAAGGTAGTCCTCCCTGCCCCCCCCAACTTACTTCCTAACCAAGGAGCGTATTCCATTCATATCACTTATAACAGCCTCTCATTATCTTGTTCATTTCTGTGATGGGATGATATTTGAAGTATTGATTACTTCACATTCCTTCACCCTTCCTTCCCAAATCAGCACAGTGTGGACACTGCCCCCAGGAATTATACAATAGGGGGCACTGTCCAGATCACCCCAAATGCACACACATCAGCTTTTCATGATTATCACATAAATGAAAAAACTTCATTTAAAAGTTCTTGCCAAAGTTCTTTAAAAACTCATAGATCTTGGACTTCCCTGGTGGCGTAGTGGTTAAGAATCCGCCTGCCAATGCAGGGGACACGGGTTCGATCCTGGTCCGGGAAGATCCCACATGCCGCGGATCAACTAAGCCCGTGCGCCACAACTACTGAGCCTGCGCTCTAGAACCCGCGAGCCACTATTACTGAGTCTACGTGCCACAACTACTGAAGCCCATGCGCCTAGAGCCCGTGCTCCGCACCAAAGAGAAGCCACCGCAATGAGAAGCCCGTGCACAGCAACGAAGACCTAACACACCCCAAAATAAAATTAATTAATTAAAAAAATTAACCCTCATAGACCTCCAAGAATATCCCAGTCTGAGAGATAATGTCCAGAAGGGCATGGTGGCCCTGAGATTTTCAGTCACAAAGAGGAGGCGGCATAACCCATGAAAGGTGGGTGCCTCCTTTTAGCATAATTTATTGGTAGCCATGGGCATGATTTGCTGTCTTCTTTTTTTTTAACTGGATTTTTAAAAAATAAATTTATTTTTATTTTTGGCTGCATTGGGTCTTCATTGCTGCGCATGGGCTTTCTCTTGTTGCGGCGAGCGGGGTCTACTCTTGGTTGCGGTGCCCGGTCTTCTCATTTTGGTGGCTTCTCTTGTTGTGGAGCACGGGCTCTATATGCGTGGGCTTCACTAGTTGTGGCACACGGGCTTCAGTAGTTGTGGCATGTGGGCTCTAGAGCACAGGCTCAGTAGTTGTGGCGCACAGACTTAGTTGCTCCGCGGCATGTGGGATCTTCCCAGACCAGGGCTCGAACCTGTGTCCCCTGCAGGCGGATTCTTAACCACTGTGCCACCAAGGAAGCCCTTAACTGGATTTTGAAAAAATATTTGTTTTATTTGTTTATTTGGTTGCGCTGGGTCTTAGTTGCGGCAGGAGGGCTCCTTAGTTGTGGCACGTGGGCTCCTTAGTTGTGGCTCGCTGGCTCCTTAGTTATGGCATGCAAACTCTTAGTTGAGTCATGCATGTGGGATCTAGTTCGCTGACCAGGGATGGAACCCCGGCCTCCTGCACTGGGAGCGCATAGTCTTAGCCACTGGGCCACCAGGGAAGTCCCTGATTTGCTGTCTTCTAGTTGTGTTACTTCAAGAGACAGAAAAATAAGCATGCCCCTGTGTGCCTGCCCTTACTAAATGTTTAGCAACTTTCAAGTTAGAAGCCAGCACAGTTTATTTTTTTAGCTTTTCATTCTTAGTTTATTATGAAGGATAAAAGGCTGCAAGTATGTTAAACAATATTTGACAGGCTGGGACTTGAAGATTTTCCTCCAATGGGTCACCAAATATTGATTTTCACATCATTTCATTTAGCAACATAAAGAGAACAAGGCATGTCTTCTAATTATCTCCACACATTCTGGTCCTAAAACCATGCATCCCATTCTTCTATTCAAGACATCTTGGGATAACACATAATTTCTTTCCAACAGAAATAACTGTTCAAATAAATGTGTTTCACGTGTTCACTTAAATTAAAAAATGGTTTCCAGCTGATAAAGGTGATTGTTCTAGCTGATTTGAGTGATTGTTCTCATGTAGGCAATTACAAGACCACAAAGAAAAGCCCATGAAGTCTGACTTCTAATCACAACCTGACTGAGGGCGTGCTCAAATGTGACAGTCGTTGATGGAGGCAACCTAGAGAGAGAGCCTGCAAAAATAAACCTCAAAAGAAAATAACAATAGTGGTATTTAGAAATTCTCTCTCTCTCTCTCTCTCTCTCTCTCTCACACACACACACACACACACACACACACACAAAGGAAAGGAGCAAGGGACACTGACTAGAACACAGAACATGGAATAGATTTTGCATAGACCCCTAGCCTCTTAGTCTTATTTCTACATGTAGAGTTCCACGTTCTCTCTCTCTTTTTTTTAAACATCTTTATTGGAGTATAACTGTTTTACAATGGTGTGTTAGTTTCTTCTTTATAACAAAGTCAATCAGCTATACATATATCCCTACATATATCCCTATATCCTCTTGCATCTCCCTCCCACCCTCCCTATCCCACCCCTCTAGGTGGTCACACCAAGCTGATCTCCCTGTGCTATGTGGCTGCTTCCCACTAGCTATCTATTTTACACTTGCTGGTGTGTATATATGTCCATGCCACTCTCTCACTTCGTCCCAGCTTACCCTTCCCACTCCCTGTGTCCGCAAGTCCATTCTCTACATCTGCATCTTTATTCCTGTCCTGCCCCTAGGTTCTTCAGAACCATTTTTTTTAGATTCCATATATATGTGTTAGCATACGGTATTTGTTTTTCTCTTTCTGACTTACTTCACCCTGTATGACAGACTCTATGTCCATCCACCTCACCAGAAATAAGTCAGTTTCATTTCTTTTTATGGCTGAGTAATATTCCATTGTATATATGTGCCACATCTTTATCCATTCATCTGTTCATGGACACTTAGGTTGCTTCCATGTCATCTGTCAATGGACATTTAGGTTGCTTCCATGTCCTGGCTATTGTAAATAGAGCTGCAATGAACATTGGGGTACATGACTCTTTTTTTTTTTTTTTTTTGTGGTGCGCGGGCCTCTCACTGTGTGGCCTCTCCCGTTGCAGAGCACAGGCTCCGGATGCGCAGGCTCAGCGGCCATGGCTCCCGGGCCTAGCTGCTCCGCAGCATGTGGGATCTTCACGGACCGGGCCACGAACCTGTGTCCCCTGCATTGGCAGGCAGACTCTCAACCTCTGCGCCACCAGGGAAGCCCTACATGACTTGTTTTGAATTATGGTTTTCTCAGGGTATATGCCCAGTAGTGGGATTGCTGGGTTGTATGGTAGTTCTATTTGTAGTTTTTTAAGGAACCTCCATACTGTTCTCCATAGTGGCTATATCAATTTACATTCCCACCAACAGTGCAAGAGGGTTCCCTTTTCTCCACACCCTCTCCAGCATTTATTGTTTATAGATTTTTTGATGATGGCCATTCTGATTGGTGTGAGCTGATATGTCATTGTAGTTTTGATTTGCATTTCTCTAATGATTAGTGATGCTGAGCATTCTTTCATGTGTTTGTTGGCACTCTGTATATCTTCTCTGGAGAAATGTCTATTTAGGTCTTCTGCCCATTTTTGGATTGGGTTGTTTGTTTTTTTGGTATTGAGCTGCATGAGCTGCTTGTAAATTTTGGAGATGAATCCTTTGTCAGTTGCTTCATTTGCACATATTTTCTCCCATTCTGAGGGATGTCTTTTCGTCTCGTTTATGTTTTCCTCTACCAGCACAGTTTAGTGTGCAGGATGGAATTGCACTCTTCTTTCAGTCATAGCTACCTGCCAATTAGCACAGCCTATTTATTCACTCATAAAGCCCTATGCATCTGCAGTAAAACATAAAGCTATTTTTGAGTTCTAAATATAAACCTATGAGTATACAGTTTATTTTTATTAGGTACTCTTTAAAAGCAATTCTTTCCACCCCCTCAGGGCACCTATGAATATTTGTAAGAAACAGGCTGGTACCAAAGTCACTCAGCAAGTTAAATCATTTACCTCGTGGAGTTAAGTGAAAGAAAGTGATTAAGGTGTGTGGAAAGAGCCTATAATCAGATGATTGTTTATTGTCTCTCTTTCCTCCCACTCTCCTGCCCTAGGATGTAAGCTCCACAAGGGCAGAGATCTTTGTTTTGTTCACTAGTGTAGCCCATGCACCTAGAACACTGACTGACCAGCACTCAATGAATCCTTCATGATGAATGAACGAACAACCCGAACAGAAGGCAGCATAGTTTCATAGTGCTGGGACAGCAGTTTGTAAAGGATTGTTGTTTGAAATGTAAGAATAGAATAGAGTGTTTCATCCATAGCACTGAATACTTCCTATGATAAGTTATGAAATATATAGAATTATTCCTGGAAACATTTTCACAAAAGTGTCCATTCTGTAGGGCTCACTTTCACCCAGACTTATCCCTTTATTGAATGGTGTCTATGTTTCTACCTGTATGCCCTTTCTACAAGTCCACATTCCACCCACACCTTAAGGCCTGATCCAAGGGCTATTCCCTCCAAAAAAGCCTGCAAACTCATCTCTCTCTTGTTTTTGAATCCTTATAATATTTGTACTTCTCTTAAAAGAGTCATCCTATTATAAATCCTGTTATAGTTATTTTGGGAACATGTTAATGGACTGTGAGTCTATTTACCATCACACCTGAAACAACAACAACAAAAGGGACAAAACATATGAAACAACAGTTTTCAAGATATAAGAACACAAGGCAGTAAAGGACAATGATACTCGAGGGTTGAAAAACAAGTGAAATGAACCCTACAGTCATCCCAGTCTACTTCAGGGAGTTTCCAGGCCGCAGCACATGGAGGGGAGGCTGATGCAGAGCCTGAAAGATACCCTGGACTGAAGTGACATTGCTGAGAGTCTGGGGAGACCGGGACAGCTAGAGCTCACAGGAAAGAGGGCTGGAGTGGAGAGAGCTACACAAAAAGAAAATTCTGGAGATCTGCAGAGGGGCCTCTGCAAATATTCAACAGAGTACTGATCAGTGCATGTGTGAGGAAACTACCCTGTGCTGGGGAGAGGAGCACCCTAAACTAAGCATTAGAGAAGCTAGTACCCAGTGCTGACATGGGGCTAGGATACTGCCTGTTCCCCTCAGCCCAACTGGAAGACCTCATGATTCACGGAGCATTGGCTAGACTACTCACCAGAGTCTTTCCTCAGTACTGGGATACAATTAGCCCTCAGTTAAGCACAGCTCTGGTTGCATTTAACGAGTCTTAAAAGCAAGACCCAAAAGGATAAGTTGTTTTCCAGTAGCTTAACTGTATCCCAGAACAAACATTAAGAACACAGTAAAAGTAAATTCACAATATCTGGCATCCAATTTGAAAACTTACGAGGCATGCAAAGAAGCAGGAAAATGTGACCCATAATGAGGATTAAAATCAATCAGTAAAACAGACCTGAAACTGACTAATATGTTAGAAGAGCACACAAGGACTTTAAAACGATTGTTTTAACTGTACTCCATATACTGAAAAGGCTAATTAAAGACATGGAAGATTTGATAAGGAGCCAGATCAAATTTCTAGAGATGAAAACAATATTGTCTAGAATGAAAAATACACTGGAATATGGGCTCAGTGGACTTGAAGGCATAGCAAAAGAAAATATACAAAATGGGACTCAAGTGAACAAAAAGTAACAGAGCCTCAGTGAGCTAAGGGATAACTTCAAGTGACCAAAGGAGAGAAAAGAGAGAGGACAATAGAAATAATATTTGAGGAAATAATGGCCAAACATATTCCAAATTTGATGAAAACTATAAACCTACAGATACAAAAATCTCAATGAACCACAAACCCAAGAAACATGAAGAAAATGACACCAAAGCACATCATAACCAAATTACTTAAAACCAGTGATAAAGAGAATATTTTAAAAGCAGCCAAAGACAACGTTAAGTATGGTAAAACAAAGATAAGGATGACGTTGGATTTCTCATTAAAAACAATGCGGTGAGAAGTCAGTGGAGAAACATCTTTAAAATACAGAAATAAAAATCTATCAACCTATAATTCTATATCCAGTACACACATCTTTCGAAAATGAAGGTGAAATAAGAATTTTTTCAGATATAAAAGTCAAAGGAATTCATCACAATTCAGCCTGCGTTACAAGAAATGTTAAAGGACTTCCGGCAGAAAGAAAATGATACCAGTTGAAAGTATAGATCTTTACAAAGGAATGAAGAGCCCTGGAAGTGGAGGCTACATGGATCAATACACAAGGGTTTTGGGGTTTTGTGTTATTTAAATCTCTTCAAAAGATAATTGACTATTTAAACAAAAATAATAGCAATGTAGTGCGGGGGGTTTATAACAGATTTATAACATATATAAAGTAAACTATAGGACGTCAGTAGCATGAATACAATGAATACTGAGAGAAGAAAAATATAAATATACTATTTTAAGATTCCTATATTTTATAGCTATCTCTGTACCTGTAGTATCTTTCCTGTTAGAGTATGATCCCTTTATGTTAGGATCCTAGTTATTTGTCTTTTAAGATCATGTGGTATAAAATAACCTAACATACAATGAATTGGCCTTTGCAGACAAGATTCCTTAATTCCTATTTGTCTTCTAGGAGAGTGACTGGTGGGGAGAAGAGCTGACTACATGAAAGATGGTGGCTTTTCATGTCTGAGGAGAATTCCTGGGAAAGCTGTTTACAACAAGCATCTGCTCTGAGCCAGTGAACACACCTATTTGCTTGTCTGGGTCTGCTACTTACTCTTAGCCTAAACTGCATTACCAATGGTTCTGGCAAACACAAAATCTAAAACTGTGGAAATAGGAAAAACAGCAAAAAGAAGCCATTAAAGAAAATAATTATTGGGGACTTACCTGGTGGTACAGTAGTTAAGAATCCGCCTGCTAATGCAGGGGACATGGGTTCGAGCCGTGGTCCGGGAAGATCCCACATGCTGTGGAGCAACTAAGCCCGTGTGCCACAACTACTGAGCCTGTGCTCTAGAGCCCGGGAGCCACAACTACTGAGCCCATGTGCCACAACTACTGAAGCCTGCGCGCTTAGAGCCCGTGCTCCGCAACAAGAGAAGCCACCGCAATGAGAAGCCCGCGCACTGCAACGAAGAGGAGCCCCCGCTCGCCACAACTAGAGAAAGCCCGCGCGCAGCAACAAAGACCCAACGCAGCCAAAAATATACGTAAATTAATTAATTTTTTAAAAAAAAGAAAAAAAAAGAAAAGAATTATCTAGCTCATAAGGACCCATATAACCAGCTCCTCAGGAAGGAAAACGAAACTAACACTTATCCACATCGAGAAGCTTCACATAGAGGAACTCACTTCATCCTGTGAGTGATGCATTGTTCCAACTTGACAGATGAAATAGTGGAGATTCAGAAAAGTAAAGTACCTTGTCCAAGATTACATAGAGGATAACTTTAGAGTTCTACCCCCTTAAATAATCCTTACACTTTTTAGATAAGATAAAAACCAAAGGCAATATTTTAAAGTGGGGTTTTCTAGGGACTTCCCTGGTGGTCCAGTGGCTAAGACTCCATGCTCCCAATGCAGGAGCCCTGGTTCGATCCCTGGTCAAGGAACTAGATCCCACATACCACAACTAAGAGTTCACATGCTGCAACTAAAAGATCATGTGTGCCAAAACTAAGAGCTGGCGCAGCCAAATAAATAAATAAATAAATTTAAAAAATAAAATAAAGTGGGGTTTTCTAAATTTTATTTAAAAGTCTATCATGCATAATACTTCAAATGGTTTATTTTTTCATTTATAAAGTAAAAATGAAAATAATTATAAGATGTTTAGAAATTCTCAAATTTTATACACACACACTCATTTTTTAAGCAACTTAAGTAAATAATATCACAAGGAGAGTTATCATATTCAAGAGAACAAAACTTTATTTATTTATTTATTTTTTGTGGGAGGAGGGTGGCTGAGCCAGATAGAAGCCACTCTCCAGGTTCATTTTTTTCTTTTTCCACACGCACACACTGTATTTTATTTTTACAAGAGATAAATAAACTGACACCAAGCATTGTAAATGGATGACCACAACAAAAGCAACAATGATTGCAATTATCAAACATGAAGCACACTCTTACTATGTCATAATATTGACATTCAGTCCAATAATCCTCCACTGTAACAGCAACTTTACTTTGCAGTGAAAATTGATTTGTATATTTTTTACCTCTGAGTCCTTGTGGGATTTCTTTTTTTTTATTCAAACAGAAAGTCACAAAAATTATAACCATCCTCATCAGCTCACTCAGCCTCATGTAATTAATTTATTTTTTCATCTTGATCTTTTGTTAGCACTTTTATGAAATCAGCAGTTTTCCAATAGAGTTCTGAAAATGCTTATTCATTCAGTTCAGCAGTACAGTCCGTTACCAGAAATCTGTACTTGTCAGAGTCTTTTCCATGAATTCCTTGAAGATGAAACCCTTTTATAGGAACATTTTTGCAAAAGCATCAGAGTCCACCCAGAACTGTCTGTAAATGACAAAAGACTTAGAAATGACCACGGTTAAAGATTTGATGAAAGTTCATAATAATGCAATTGACAAGGAAATTTAGTTATTTCTGAGATATACATTTTAAAGTAATAACTAGAATTATAACTTATAACATTATACCAGAACATATAAGATTTTTAGAAATTTCATGTAATGTCTGAAATATTTATATTAACATATTTCCATACAAATAACCCAAAGAAAGTTTAGTATTAGTTGTTTTTGTTTGTTTGTTTGTTTGTTTTTTTATACTGCAGGTTCTTATTAGTCATCAATTTTATACACATCACTGTATACATGTCAATCCCAATCGCCCAATTCAGCACACGACCATCCTCACCCCACTGCGGTTTCCCCCACTTGGTGTCCATACGTTTGTTCTCTACATCTGTGTCTCAACTTCTGCTCTGCAAACTGGTTCATCTGTACCATTTTTCTAGGTTCCACATACATGCGTTAATATACGATATTTGGCAAAACATTTTTTGAAGTCACAAGTTTTCTTAAAAGGAAAACTCAAAGGAAATATCAGGATTAATGAAATGAAAATAATTAAACAGTAAATAGCATTGTATCATATTTCTCTGTTAATTTGACATGCTCTATCTATGATTGCTAAAGATTTGAAGAGCTTTTTAAAGGACCAAAGTGAAAAAATCTAAATTGGCTTTTGGTTAGAATAACCTAATTTCTTTAGTAGCCATAAGGTTAAACCAAGGATAGTAGCTCTTTTTTTTCTTTTTTTTTTCATATATTTTTTTATTGAAGTATAGTTGTTTTACAGTGTTGTGTTAATTTCTGCTGTACAGCGAAGTGATTCAGTTATACATATATATATATTCTTTTCCATTATGGCCTATCATAGGATATTGAATATAGTTCTCTGTGCTATACAGTAGGACCTTGCTGTTTAAATAACTCTTTATTATAAACAGATTCCACATCTTCAGACTGTTGTTCACCATTCAAAAGGAGAGAACAGAAGTCTGCGGGGTGAATGTGATTTCTTTCATTAAATGGAGGTTGGATGGTATAGTGGGTTGAATGGTAGCTGCCCCCCACAAAAAGATACGTAAACACTAAATCCTCAGAACATGTGGCTATTAATTTATTTGGAAAAATAGTCTTTGCAGATGTAATTAAGGTAAGGATCTTGAAATGGGGAGGTCATCGTGGATTAACTGAGTATGTCCTAAATCCAATGACACATATCCTTATAAGACAAAGGCAAAGGGGGATTTAACACAGATAAAAGAGGAGAAGACCATGTGAAAATGGAGACAGAGATGGAGTTATGCTGACACAAACCAAGGAGAGACACCAGAAGCCAGCAGAGGCAAGAAAGGATTCTCCCCTAGAGCCTTTGGAAGGAGCACAGCGCTACTGACGTCTTGATTTCAAGCTTCTGGTCACTAGAACTGTGAGAGGATAAATCTGTGTTGTTTTAACCCACAAAGTTTGTGGTCATTTGTTACAGCAGCCTTAGAAAATTCATGCAGATAGGGTGCAGTTTAACCAGTAAAAGCTTGTTTCTGTGGAGGGTTGCTCCTCAGAAGGAATTTTTATTAACTCTTTCCTAGCCAATGAATAGATGAAAACTCTTGAGAGTAAATGTGATTTCTAAGGGATGATGTGTCATTTTGATGATGCAGAGTTAAGTATTGCCTGCAGTGTACAGTGACTTAAGTTTGGAAATTTTGTAATTTTTCTAATCGACTGATAAAAAGTGACTCTTGTTCCCTGAGCATTAAATTATTTTCTATTACAGTTTATGAGAAATTTAGAGTGGAAACTTGTTCCTCTTATCAAGTCCACAGTCAGATTTCCCCAGTTTTTCCCCATAATGTCTATTACATAACTTTGAGTAAATAAATGGAAAAGAAAATTTAGTTATGACAAAATTTAGGCAACTATCTATCTGACCAGTAGGACTCTTTATGCCACAGATATGATTTACCTGAATGACAAGGCAAAGCTCATTGTGTGTGTTGCACAATCATTTTAAACCATGCTATAACTTAAAGTTATGGTTATTTAGGATTTTATGCAGTCAGGTTGAATGGAGTTTTTAAGAATTGCTTTTGAAGAGCAACGGGGCAGCATGTGTCAAGGAACTTTAAAGTGTTCTTAACTTTGACCACTGAATTCACCTCTGCATATCTATCCCAATACAATAACCCTAAATTTAAAAATAGAAAGTTATAAATGCAGTGATATTCATTATGGAATGACTTAAAATAGCAAAATATTAGTAAGTTTCATCATGGAATGGTTTAAAAATTCTATGTTGTATGGAATATCATGCAATCATTAAATAAAATATGATGCTTTTGAAGACTATATAATAATATGGAGAAATCTTTTAATAATAATATGTAAGAGTTGTCTGCAACAATAAACTTAGGGGATGATTAGAACAATGTAAAAAGTATGCATGGAAAAACTGATTGAGGGAAATATACTAAAATGTTAACTAACAGAAGGTGTATAGTAGGGTCATGGTTCTTCATTATTTTTGTCTAATTTTCTTTATTTTCTAAATGTTATTGTGATTTTTTTGGCTCAAGTTGTGAACTGACAACTTGGGCATGTGCACTGGGTTGTTTTTCTTTTTTTTTTTTGGTTGATATCAATTGCTATGAATAGTCATATGTAGCTATAGGTCTTCCCCTCTCCTTTCCTTATAGCCTCAACATCATAGTTACCAGGTAGTATCTTAGGATAAAAGCTAGTCTCAGACCAAATTCTGACATACGCCCAAGCATTTATTAGAAACAAATATTACAAGAATTTATATAACTTGTTCTGTAAGCTGGATAAAGTCCCCACTTTCTGAAATTTTAGGTGCTCTGCCACCCTTCCATGAAAAAACTGCATGAAAGAAACAGGATTCAGTTAACCATATAGTTGGCATGAGGTAACCAGAAACCTTCCAGTTATCAACTAGTCCCAGAAGTGTTTAGGAATCATGCTCTTTGCACCACCCTCCCCCTATTGTTTCTTTTTGGAACCCTGGACAGTGTATCTTTAAAATATTTTAACCAGTTTCATATCTTGACTGCCACTAATTTCATAAATAAAAACTCACTTTTAACACCCCTGCTCTGCAGAGGAAAAGGTAAACCCTCTCTAGTAGAAGATAACATCATCTGGAACATCCTCTATAATTATTTTTATACACAGTGTTAAGCATCATTAAAAAATTCTTAGACATATCAAAATAAAGCCAAGAGAGGAGGGAAAAAAAAAAAACCAAATACACAATAACAATAGAGCCACAGGTGGTCTAGATACTGAAGTTAATAGATGTGGACTTTAGAATAACCATGATTAATATATTCAAGAGAATAGAGAAAAAGATATGGATAAAGAGAATTTCTTACTCATTTAAAGAATTGGAATCTAAACAAAGAATAAAATAAAAATTCTAAAATCAAAGTAGATCGCCATTATCTAACAGCATTACATTAAAAAAAAAAAAATCCCTGCTGGATGTGAACTGAGAGAGAAAAGATAAAACTTTGTGAAGTTAGGTAACAATCTCCCCCACTCCTGGTCTATATTTGCATCCAATGATTTATACATAAACTAAGGAGACTTCTAGAAACATATAGCCCCCATAGAGGTTCAGAAATAAGCAGTATATACTGATGAACTGAAGCAATTGCAGTGGGCGATAGGATGAGGCTTCAACAAGAGTGGAACTGCTGAGGGTGCTCAGACGAGGTAGCAGAATGAGATCTCTGTCCCAAATTATTTTAGTATTATCCGCAATAGGCAGCAATGTTGTTATGTGATTTAAGGCAAATTGGCAATAATGAAATAACAGTCAGTATATAAGTTCTCTAAACCACTGATCCTTAGTGGGGTGTAGGCAGTCCAGGAGTATATATATAGTCTGTTGAGTTTTAGGGAGGGAATGCTAAAACATATTTATATTCAACTCATCTTTGAAAAGGTTTTATATTTATTTTCATTGTGTAGGTACATAGTATATTGATATGTGGAGCATACTAACTTGTAAATAGATATACATAGTTTGAGAGTGAGTTAAATATATTATTTTTTTACTGTTGGCCAAAGTTTGGCCATTCCTCTAAACCTACATATTCATTTACTAAATTTCATGTTGCTTCTACTATATCATGATTCAAATCCCACTATAGCTGGTTAATATCTGAATTTGGAGTTTCATTTGCTAACCCCAGTTTTCTCCATCTATAATTTCTTGGAATTCAGGTGTTTTGTGAACTAGACTAAAAATGACAACCTTATTTTGTAAAAAAGAGAATAGACAGTTTTCTCAAATTTAGATGTCTTCCAGTACATTTTTATTAAATCTTTGCCTATTGCTCGTTTGTTTTCCAGTCCTAGTAAACAATAAAACAGATGAATAAAAAATTAGCAAAAAGAAACAGTAAGGTATAGATTTTTTTTTCAGCTTGTCTGCTAATTTTGTTTAATGGATACGTGCTCTTAGCTATGACATTTTTTATTGCAGTTGGATAATATAGTCATATATTTATTTATTCTTACCTTGTATGCTGGAATTAAGCTTATCAGCATATTATAAGGTTCCTTAAGGGCTCTAGACTCCCAACATATGCTGATGCCTGAAAACATTGAGAAGCATCATTTTATTTTATGGCTTTGATATCTGGTATTTTTTAATAGCACTTGGAAGAGTAACTTTTTCAGTTGACATAAATTTTGTTTACATGTAAATAACTCGATAGGAGAGCATATTTTGAGAGTAGACAAGGGAAGGAAATAAAGGAGCTAGGCAGCTAAGGAAGAAAGAAGGCCTGCTAGGTGGTGTGGAAAATAAATGTCCTTCTACCTCTCAGTTTGCCTGGGGTAGGCCCTGCATATTAGAATCTTATGACTTCAAAGAAAACTCAGAGGTCATTTAGCCCAGCTGTGACTGAGGGGGTTCCCAGGACACAGGACTTTCAGTTTTAAAACTAGGAAAGTCCCAGCAAACCTCATGCAACCTCCCACATTCTGCAAGGATCCCTTCTTACATGACAAACAAAGCTGTTATTGTTCCCATTTTACAGATGAGGCTGGTGTCAGCCAAACATCTTTTAGAATACTCTCTGTGATCTCAGTGATGGGAAGCCAGCTAGTGGGTCTGTTAGAGGCTTCCTCCTCAAACAGAAGTATTTCCCCATCATTTATATTCATTGGTTCTTTCTTACATGAAAATCACAAAGCACTTACATTTTTTAAGTCTAGAAAACCAACTTGTCTGAGAGGTCAAAATTCAAATAACCCTAGCCCCTCACTCTTCAGCTAAATAATAATAATTTCAAATCAATTCAGCATTCAAGGCCTGTGTAAGGCTCTGGAGGGCATCTGATAAAAGAAGAGGGGTCAATGAACAAATCTATAAAGAATACTTGATAAATGTGTCTAAACATGGTAGCCCAAGATAAGAGCCCCTGTTGGAATAAAATTATAATATGAGATGCATATGAGAAATAGAAGTGCAGATAATTAAATCTAGGCTATAGCAAGTTATTTCCTACAGTGTGCCCAATCAGTCAAACTTGACAAGTTTATTCAAATTGGTTTGATTATATGGACATCTTCAGCTCAAGGGCTGAATGACAAACTCTGATCAAAGAGAAAAAGTTATACTGTAAAAATAGTATTATAAAGATAATTTTGAGGGGGAGGAAAAACTCAAGGGAAGCCACAGTTTCAATTATAAACCATATTCACTAACTGTCATTATTAACAAGGAGACAAATCCCATTACAGTTAAATGTGCATAAGGTGCTAAATTTAGCAGCCATGCAATAGCATTGCAACTCAGAATAAAAGGAAAACTTCGAATAATTTTTGCAAGACAAAGTAAAGAAGAGAGGTTAGAAGATGGAGCAGGCAAGTGCATTACTTCAGACTAGCCTGAAATGTGCTTTAAGATAAAAAAAATCTGATTTTTCTTTTTTCCTCTTTTTTAGATTAGGTTTCCACACAGGCCAAATACACCAGATGATTGTGAAAATTTCACTTTAATTTGCATGCCTAAGTATAGTTCCACATTAGAAATGAGAACAAGATGAAATGTAACTGATAAAGTGTAAGGGAATACCTCTTGGTTAAAGAATGGAATTAATTATCAGAAATTAAAGAATAAATGGTCTGTGTCAATAAAAACAAATTTAAGCTTATATCATGACTATCAGATTTTTCTTAATTCTACCAATAATTCTATAACATCAGTTTAACCCAATTTCTGGATTTTTTTCAATGCAACAGATTGTTTAACTGAGGAGTCTAAATTTGTCAGGTGCTTTGGAGGTAGGTCTGTGTGCATGAACTTGCAATTTGAAGCCAAAACCACAAAATAACATGACATGACATAGCCAGTAAATAGCATATTATTTTTGTATTTCTCCTGGAATTATTTTATATGATGGTTATTACTGGTTCTGGGTATTTTTTAAATCCTGTAATTTTTAGCAAAGAAATGTCTAGATGTGACTCTGGTTCCTGAAACTCTAGCCAGTCATGGACCAAAAACATGCAGTTTTAAAATAAAATAATAAAGTTGGGATAACTGATGCTATTTTACATATATAGAAAATTTCAGACAATGAATTTTTATTTTGATTAGAAGTGCTGTTTTAAAAAAACCCTCTTGGGTTTGAGTATCAAGAATAAAAAGAAAAGTATACTATTATCATTTCTACACTATTTAAAGTGCAACTGAAAAACCAGCCCACCTTACAGTATCTTCCCAAGAGTAAAGATATTGAGTAGCTTAGTCAAGAATAGAGTAATAAGTTTTTTTTAATTGATTTATTTTATTTTTATTTAGTTTTGGCTGCGTTGGGTCTTTGTTGCTGTGTGCGGGCTTCCTCTAGTTGTGGCAAGCGGAGGCTACTCTTCGTTGCAGTACACGGACTTCTCATTGAGGTGGCTTCTCTTGTTGCGGAGCACAGGCTCTAGGCACGCGGGCTCAGTAGTTGTGGCTCGTGGGCTCTAGAGCGCAGGCTCAGTAGTTGTGGCGCATGCGCTTAGTTGCTCTGCGGCATGTGGGATCTTCGACCAGGACCAGGGCTCGAACTGTGTCCCCTGCATTGGCAGGTGGATTGTTAACCACTGCGCCACCAGGGAAGTCCCACCTTGAAGTATTGATGCCTAATTGAATGTGAGGAGGAAAGGAGGTGAGGAAGTGGGAGGAATCCGGGTGGCATGATCCTCAGATTCCTGAATTAGGGAGCCGGAAGGGTGATGCCCATTCCCTGATGGAACTCTAGAAGGAAGAGCCTTTGGGGGTGAGGAAGTAATGAATTCACTTTTGGATACGATGACCTTGGGGTGACTGTGCACCAGCCCACTGAGAGATGGTCAGGTGGTGGTGGGACATATCTGGGATGTCACTATTTCATGAATGGTCCCACTCAACAGCCACCCTTCACTCTTTATCTTTACCCTGCCTATACTATCAGTCACGAAGGCCTGTCAGTTCTACCTCCTTAATATGTAATTTCCACTTACATAAATCTTGGTCATTTGGATTAGTGTGTGCAATGCCAAATAACTGTGAACACCTTAGCATTTCTACAAGGCCCTTCAAGATCAGACACTCTTCAGCTTTATCCCTCTCAACATTACTCCATGTGGAGCCTGCACTCCAGCCATACTGAAGCAGCTGAGGCTCTCACGAGATCTTGTTCTCACTCAATTCTGCATCCGAGCACAAAGACATGTCTCCAACCCCAACCCCCCCTCTGGCAGCACATCAGGGAGAGGCAATGATGAGTAAGGTAGGGCTGACCCTACAGGATCTCCTAGTAGATAATCAAAAAACTGTAGCTCAACTGAGTCAGATTTATGTCCTTTCTTTGAGGTTCACTGACAGCAAAAAGTCAGGCCCCAGTCTATTCATTTAAATTAAGTAGGCAAACCTATTGCAGAGAATCTGGTGGGTTACTTAATCATCACATAAAATAGATGTTTCATGTACTCGTGTTGTTTTATTCTACTGAGAATCCAGGCATCATTGTTAGATAAAAAATTGTTTGGTAGTATGCTGCAATAAATATTTATAAAAAAGTATGTGTGTGTCAATTTCTCTTATCCTTGTCTGTATCACCGCTCTAGTAGATCAAATATATGGAGAAACCAGTAGCTGACAGTGAGATTGGAATTAGTGAAAATGTAACAGTTCTATTATGTATGCCATAATACATAAAATACATGTAAAAAGTTAAAGGAGCTTGTTTTATTATGCAGGAAACGACAAGTAAGCAAAACAATATTTATAATAAAATATTCTCTTGAATGCTCAGAATTCTAAAAATGTCTTGGCTGTAGATTGGGTTATCTGTCATTGCTTTATTACTATCCAATACATAGAAAGTGAAATTATTTATGGACAGAAACAGACTTTAAATTTTCATTTAGTAAAGGCAACGTTTCATTCAGTACAGACAAAAAACGTTTACAATTTACTTCTTGTTTAAAGTAGCCAGTTCAGAGTAAGCCAAAATTATCCCGGAGAATTGTTTATATTAAAAACAGGCTGAGAGTTGTTTGATCTGTCATCACCCCCCAGATTGGAAGATAAACATTCTTCTTGTCAAGTTGTCTTTGGAAACCCCCTGTGCGGCTTCAAGGAAGACAAAACAAAGGTAAATAGTGTGCAACCCAAATCTTGCTTAACAGAATGATTTATCTTCAGGCCTACTAACCAGTGACAGGAGCACATCTAATTTTTTTCTAGTTGCTCCGCGTTTATTCATCCCTCTGAACCTAAATTCTGAGAGAAAGGAGTAGAGCGTTGGGTTTAAGACCGCGTACGCTGGCATCCATCATACTGCAAATGAATTTTGGCTCGAGCTGAAGGTAAAGTGCTCAGTCACTTTGTGCCTCAGTTTCCCTTATCTATATAATGGAGATTGTTGAAGGAATTAGGTGAGATTATACAGACCTTGGAACAGTGCCTGACATACAGGAAACCCTCAACATATGTCGAGAGTTTCCCTCAGCGCGCCACTTGGCTTGTCTTTCTAAATATCAGCATAATATAAATGGCATCAGAACGTGAGGGGCAAAGGCCACGTGATCCTTCCACGAAGGCCACTTGTAGGGGCCTTCAGAGAGTTAGCATTAAGGCTGGGAAGAAAAGGCAAGCGCGCCCGCGACCCGCGCGCGATTTCCCGCCGCGCCCGCGTCCCGGGCGGCGGGCGAGCTTCGGGGGCGCCGGGGCCGCGGCGGCGGCGACGGCGGCGGCGGCGCGAGCGGCGCCTCCGGGCCAGTGAATCATCCCTGCAGACACCGAGAGCCGCGGCAGCAGAGAGCAGCGCCGGAAAAATGGCTGAAGCGGGCACGGGCTTTCTGGAGCAGCTCAAGTCCTGCATAGTTTGGTCTTGGACTTATCTCTGGACCGTATGGTTCTTCATCGTCCTCTTCCTGGTCTACATCCTGCGGGTGCCCTTGAAAATCAACGACAATTTGAGCACAGGTAAGGCCCGGGCAGCCGGGCCCGCGGCGCTCGCCCCTCCCCCGCCCCGGAAAGTTAGTGCAACTCGCCCGGGGCCGCGGCCAGCGGGGGCGGCCGGGCGCGCGCTCGAGGACGCGCCGGGTCCCGCGCACCGGATGCCCGCGGCCACCCGCCAAGGACGCCGCGCCTCGGCGGGCGGGGTAGACGGGGTTGTGCGAAGGCGCCTGGCGGCCTTCGCGGCTCCGCGGCCCGGCGACCCCGCGGAGGAGGAGCCGCGCCGGCAGGCGGGCCTGACCGGCGGCTGCCGCTCCTGGGCGGCGACGGAGGAGACGGAGGTCGGGAGGGAGGGAGTCCCCGCGTACGCCCCCTTGGCTGTCTGCGCGTGAACCCCGAGGGCTCCTCAGATTTGTACCGTGTCCTTCCAAACACGCTGTCGGCTGCGGGTGCAGAGCGTCCGAAGTGTAGTCGGACGAGGCGTGCCTCCAGATCCCGGCGCGACTCGGCCGGTCGCGGGCGCCCCCGTGAGGGTACTGCTCAGGGGTGCCCAGCGGCGAAAACCCCAGAAGGAGTCGACCCCGCACCTGGGGCCGGGACTGCCCGCCTGTGAGCCCCCTGAGTTGCGGGGGAAGAGGTGTCTCTTTTAGATGGGGAGAGGGTTTCTTGAAGGTACTATCAGGGCTATGGATGACGTGTCAGGTTACCAGACGGAATGTCAAAGGGACAAAAGGAGAGATAGGAAATCTGGAATTTATGTTGGTTTTAAATGGTCTTAGCCCTTCTCTCTCCCTTCTCCCCGTCTGCATAAGGCGTTGATAACTAGTCATGTTCAGGATCTTAGATAAAGCTCCACATGCTAAGAAGTGAGCCCCGCCGTGTGTCCTCTCCACGGTCGTAAGTGCATAAGGTAATTAAACAGGATCTTAAACTTGCAACCAGACAACTGAATCATTAAAAAACAACCACAGAGAAAACACACCAACAGTGACACTCCGGAGACAAATCAAAAACACAAAGTATATTTTGCAGGAAGGGTTACAGTTCTTGAAGTCTGGAAATAGTTGTGCGACTCGTTAGAAAGGTCTTTTCTTTTTTAAAATTTCACAGTAATTTGGGAAATCCTTACATTCTTGAATGAATGCATATGTATTCTACCTAATGTGTGATTTACATACTCCGGGAGTCAGGGGTCTGGAAATGCATTTTCCTCTGTGTTGTTAACTGCACTAAAACAATTTTTAGAATGTATGAGATAATGTAGTCATTTTGTTAGGTACTTGTGCTTTTATTTATTTTTTTAATTAATTTATTTTTGGCTGCATTGGGTCTTCGTTGCTGCGTGTGGGCTTTCTCTAGTTGCGGTGAGCGCGGGCTACTCTTTGTGGTGTGCGGGCTTCTCATTGCGGTGGCTTCTCTTGTTGCAGAGCACGGGCTCTAGGTGTGCGGGCATCAGTAGTTGTGGCACGTGGGTTCAGTAGTTGTGGCGTGTGGGCTCTAGATTGTAGGCTCAGTAGTTATGGCGCACAGGCTTAGTTGCTCTGTGGCATGTGGGATCTTCCCGGAGCAGGGCTTGAACCCATGTCCCCTGCATTGGCAGGCGGACTCTTAACCACTACGCCACCAGGGGAGCCCCTACTTGTGCTTTTAAATACTAGACCTCATATACCTTGATTTATTTAACTTGAACTCATGTTCATATTCACATTTGTTTCATAGTATCCCTTGGGATGGTACTCCTGGGGTGCAGATAGGACTCTGCACCCTAGAATCATCTTGCCATTTTTATAGGAGCTGCTCAGCCCTTGGATGCAGTCATCCTAGTGATGATGGCTTTCTGGCTTTTGCATCTGTTAGAGTGGTTGCTTATCAGAGTATTCTTCCTTGCTTTTGGTTTCCTTGCCTTTGGCAAATATATCTCTAAGATACCTTCACCTCGCGGCATGTGGGGTCTTAGTTCCATGTGGGATCTTAGTTCCCCAATCAGGGATGGAAACCGGGTGCCCTGCATTGGAAGGCAGGGTCTTAACCACTGGACCACTGGGAAAGTCCCCAAAGTTTTGTTATCTTAAGAAGTTGCTTGAATATATGAGGCCATGGAGTCTTATATTTATTGGTAAGGGGGTTTGATTTTTTTCTCCCAAAAAATTCATTGTAAGGTTTAAAAATTGTGAACGTTTCTCATTTAATACACATTTAAAATTTTTATTTCAGAACACACATTTGTACTACTACATTTTCTTAAAGTAGGTTAAATAATCATCTACGTGTGTATATGTGTGCATGTGCCCATACGTGCCACATACCAATGCTTTATACAGAACAGGCAAGAAGCAAAATACCTACTGGTAATATGTGTAATTTTAAAAAATATATATTTATTTATTTGGCCTCCCCGGGTCTTAGTTGCGGGTCTTGGGATCTTCTTTGCCACATGCGGGATCTTTAGTTGTGGCATGCGGAATCTTTAGTTGGGGCATGAGGGAATCTTTTAGTTGCAGCATTCGGGATTTAGTCCCTGACCAGGGATCGAACCCGGGCCCCCTGCATTGGGAGTGCGAAGTCTTGACCACTGCACCACCAGGGAAGTCCCAATATGTGTAATTTTTAAGGAAGAAAATTGTTAGGTCCTCTCCCAGCAACTTTAAATCTAGTATTTCTCACAAACACCTTTGTTAATTTGCATTAGGGTCATTTCTCATTTGGGCTTCTAAGAGATAGAGGAAATATGAAGACGAGGTATGAGATTCAGGCCGTCTGGGCTGAATCTCATCAGACACGTGATAGAGGGAACCTGAGACTATTTACCCCAGTGATGCTGGACTTCTGTTTTCAGTGTGGTTTTACCTATATTTTAGTCATAAAAGAAGGCAAAGGAGAAGCACACAGAGAGTACATCTCTCTCTGCCACTTCTGTGAGAAGGTAAGGGGAGAAGGGGACGTTGGACCCTCCTATGGTGGAACTTGTCCTTTCAGGGAGATCTAAATGGGTTCTAATGGGACTAATTTTGCTGTTTCTAAGTGCTATGGTGTTTGCCTCTTCCTGTGATGATGAAAGCACATGTCCCTGGAGAGGCTGTTGAATCTAGAGCTGCTTTTCGGAAGCTGTGGGTGGCCCAGGCCTCCTTCCTTAGGGAAGCTGACACTATTGACTGACTTGCAGATATTGAAAAATTCTTGCATTCCTGGGATAAATTCTATCTGATCATGGTGTATGATCCTTTTAACGTATTGTTGGATTTGCTTTGCTAGTATTTTGTTGAGGATTTTTGCGTCTATGTTCATCAGTGATATTGGCCTGTAATTTCCTTTTTTTGTGATATCTTTGTATGGTTTTCTTATTTTTTTTTAATTTTTGAACTTTATTCTATTTATTTTTTTATACAGCAGGTTCTTATTAGTCTTCAATTTTATACACATCAGTGTATACATGTCAATCCCAATCTCCCAATTCATCACACCACCACCACCACCCCCTGCTGCTTTCCCCCCTTGGTGTCCATACGTTTGTTCTCTACATCTGTGTCTCAATTTCTGCCCTGCAAAACGGTTCACCTGTACCATTTTTCTAGGTTCCACATATATGCGTTAATATACGGTATTTGTTTTTCTCTTTCTGACTTACTTCACTCTGTATGACAGTCTCTAGATGCATCCACGTCTCTACAAATGACCCAATTTTGTTCCTTTTTATGGCTGAGTAATATTCCATTGTATATATGTACCACATCTTCTTTATCCATTTGTCTGTCGATGGGCATTTAGGTTGCTTCCATGACCTGGCTATTGTAAATAGTGCTGCAATGAACATTGGGGTGCATGTGTCTTTTTGAATTATGCTTTTCTTTGGGTATATGCCTAGTAGTGGGATTGCTGGGTCATATGGTAGTTCTATTTTTCATTTTTTTAAGGAACCTCCATACTGTTCTCCATAGTGGTTGTATCAATTTACATTCCCACCAACAGTGCAAGAGGGTTCCCTTTTCTCCACTCCCTCTCCAGCATTTGTTGTTTGTAGATTTTCTGATGATGCCCATTCTAACTGGTGTGAAGTGATACCTCATTGTAGTTTTGATTTGCATTTCTCTAATAATTAGTGATGTTGAGCAGCTTTTCATGTGCTTCTTGGCCATCTGTATGTCTTCTTTGGAGAAATGTCTATTTAGGTCTTCTGCCCATTTTTTTTTTTTTTTTTGCGGTACGCGGGCCTCTCACTGTTGGGGCGTCTCCAGTTGCGGAGCACAGGCTCGGGACGCGCAGGCTCAGCGGCCATGGCTCACGGGCCCAGCCGCTCCGCGGCATGTGGGATCTTCCCAGACCAGGGCACGAACCCGTGTTCCCTGCATCGGCAGGCAGACTCTCAACCACTGTGCCACCAGGGAAGCCCTTCTGCCCATTTTTGGATTGGGTTGTTTGTTTTTTTAATATTGAGCTGCATTTTTTTTTAATATTGAGCTGCAAATTTATATATTTTGGAGGTGACTCCTTTGTCCATTGATTCGTTTGCAACTATTTTCTCCCAGTGTGAGGGCTGTCTTTTTGTCTTCTTTATGGTTTCCTTTGCTGTGCAAAAGCTTTGAAGTTTCATTAGGTCCCATTTGCTTATTTTTATTTCCATTACTCTCAGAGGTGGATCAAAAAAGATCTTGCTGTGATTTATGTCAAAGAGTGTTCTTCCTATGTGTTCCTCTAAGAGTTTTATAGAGCCCAGTCTTACATTTAGATCTGTAATCCATTTTGAGTTTATTTTTGTGTATGGTGTTGGGGAGTGTTCTAATTTCATTCTTTTACATGTAGCTGTCCAGTTTTCCCAGCACCACTTATTGAATAGACTGTCTTTTCTCCATTATATATCCTTGCCTCCTTTGTCATAGATTAGTTGACCATAAGTGCGTGGGTTTATCTCTGGGCCTTCTATCTTGTTCCATTGATCTATATTTCTCTTTTTGTGCCAGTACCATATTATCTTGATTACTGTAGCTTTGTAGTATAGTCTGAAGTCCGGAAGCCTGATTCTGCCAGCTCCGTTTTTTTCCCTCAAGACTGCTTTGGTTATTTGGGGTCTTTTGTGTCTCCATACAAATTTTAAGATTTTTTGTTCTAGTTCTGTAAAAAATGCCATTGATAATTTGATAGGGATTGCATTGAATATGTAGATTGCTTTGGGTAGTATAATCATTTTCACAATATTGATTCTTCCAATCGAAGAATATGGTATATCTCTTCATCTGTTCATATCATCTTTAATTTCTTTCATCAGTGTCTTATAGTTTTCTGCATACAGGTCTTTTGTCTCCCTAGATAGGTTTATTCCTAGGTATTTTATCCTTTTTGTTGCAATGGTAAATGGAAGTGTTTCCTTAATTTCTCTTTCAGATTTTTCATCATTAGTGTATAGGAATGCAAGAGATTTCTGTGCATTAATTTTGTATCCTGCTGCTTTGCCAAATTCATTGATTAGCTCTAGCAGTTTTCTTGTGGCATCTTTAGGATTCTCTATGTATAGTATCATGTCATCTGCAAACAGTGACAGTTTTACTTCTTATTTTCCAATTTGGATTCCTTTTTCTTCTCTGTTTGCCATGGCTAGGACATCCAAAACTATGTTGAATAATAGTGGTGAGAGTGGACATCCTTGTCTTGTTCCTGATCTTAGAAGAAATGCTTTTAGTTTTTTACCATTGAGAATGATGTTTGCTGTGGGTTTGTCGTATATGGCCTTTATTATGTTGAAGTAGGTTCCCTCTTTGCCCACTTTCTAGAGAGATTTATCATAAATGGATGTCGAATTTTGTCAAAACCTTTTTCTGCATCTATTAAGATGACCATATGGTTTTATTCTTCAATTTGTTAATATGGTTTATCACATTGATTGATTTGCATATATTGAAGAATCCTTGCATCCCTGGGATAAATCCCACTTGATCATGGTGTATGATCCTTTTAATGTGTTGGTGGATTCTGTTTTCTAGTATTTTGTTGAGGATTTTGCATCTATATTCATCAGTGATATTGGTCTGTAATTTTCTTTTTTTGTAGTATCTTTGTCTGGTTTTGGTATCAGGATGGTGGTGGCCTCATAGAATGAGTTTGGGAGTGTTCCTTCCTCTGCAATTTTTTGGAAGAGTTTGAGAAGGATGGGTGTTAGCTCTTCTCTAAATGTTTCATAGAATTCACCTGTGAAGCCAGGTGATCCTGGACTTTTCTTTGTTGGAAGATTTTTAATCACAGTTTCAATTTCATTACTTGTGATTGGTCTGTTCATATTTTCTATTTCTTCCTGGTTCCGCCTTGGAAGTTATACCTTTCTAAGAATTTGTCCATTTCTTCTAGGTTGTCCATTTTATTGGCATAGAGTTGCTTGTAGTAGTCTCTCAGGATGCTTTGTATTTCTGCAGTGTCTGTTGTAACTTCTTTTTCATTTCTAATTTTATTGATTTGAGTCCTCTCCCTCTTTTTCTTGATGAGTCTGGCTAATGGTTTATCAATTTTGTTTATCTTCTCAAAGAACCAGCTTTTAGTTTTATTGATCTTTGCTATTGTTTTCTTTGTTTCTATTTCATTTATTTCTGCTCTGATCTTTATGATTTCTTTCCTTCTGCTAACTTTGGGTTTTGTTTGTTCTTCTTTCTCTAGTTCCTTTAGGTGTAAGGTTAGATTGTTTATTTGAGATTTTTCTTGTTTCTTGAGGTAGGCTTGTATAGCTATAAACTTCCCTCTTAGAACTGCTTTTGCCACATCCCATAGCTTTTGGACCGTCATGTTTTCATTGTCATTTGTCACTAGGTATTTTTTGATTTCCTCTTTGATTTCTTCAGTGATCTCTTGGTTTTTTAGTAAAGTGTTGTTTAGCCCCCCTGTGTTTGTGTTTTTTACATTTTTTTCCCTGTAATTGATTTCTAATCTCCTAGCTTTGTGGTCAGAAAAGATGCTTGATATGATTTCAATTTTCTTAAATTTACTGAGGCTTGATTTGTGACCCAAGATGTGATCTATCCTGGAGAATGTTCCATGTGCACTTGAGAAGAAAGTGTGTTCTGTTGTTTTTGGATGGAATGTCTGTAAATATCAATTAAATATATCTGGTCTATTGTGTCATTTAACGCTTGTGTTTCCTTATTAATTTTCTGTTTGGATGATCTGTCCATTGGTGTCAGTGAGGTGTTAAAGTCCCGCACTATTATTGTGTTACTGTTGATTTCCACTTTTATAGCTGTTAGCAGTTGCCTTATGTATTGAGGTGCTCCTATGTTGGGTGCATATATATTTATAATTGTTATATCTTCTCCTTGGATTGATCCCTTGATCATTATGTAGTGTCCTTCCTTGTCTTTTGTAACGTTCTTTATTTTAATGTCTATTTTATCTGATATGAGTATTGCTACTCCAGCTTTCTTTTGATTTCCATTTGCATGGAATATCTTTTTCCATCCCCTCACTTTCAGTCTGTATGTGTCCCTAGGTCTGAAGTGGGTCTCTTGTAGGCAGCATATATATGGATCTTGTTTTTGTTTCCATTCAGCATGCCTGTGTCTTTTGCTTGGAGCATTTAATCCATTCACGTTTAATTATCGATATGTATGTTCCTATGACCATTTTCTTAATTGTTTTGGGTTTGTTTTTGTAGGTCCTCTTCTTCTCTTGTGTTTCCCACTTAGAGAAGTTCCTTCAGCATTTGTTGTAGAGCTGGTTTGGTAGTGCTGATTTCTCTTAGCTTTTGCTTGTCTGTAAAGCTTTTGATTTCTCCATCTAATCTGAATGAGATCCTTGCTGGGTAGAGTAATCTTGGTTGTAGGTTCTTCCCTTTCATCACTTTAAGTATATCATGCCACTCCCTTCTGGCTTGTAAAGCTTCTGCTGAGAAATCAGCTGTTAACCTTATGGGGGTTCCCCTGTATATTATTTGTCACTCTTCCCTTGCTGGTTTCAATAATTTTTCTTTGTCTTTAATTTTTGCCAGTTTGATTACTATGTGTCTCGGCATGTTTCTACTTAGGTTTATCCTGTATGGGACTCTCTGCACTTCCTGGACTTCGGTGGCTATTTCCCTTCCCTTGTTAGGGAAGTTTTTGACTATAATCTCTTCAAATATTTTCTCTGGTCATTTCTCTCTCTCTTCTCCTTCTGGGACCCCTATAATGCGAATATTGTTGCATTTAATGTTTTCCCAGAGGTCTCTTAGGCTGTCTTCATTTATTTTCATTCTTTTTTCTTTATTCTGTTCTGGCAGCAGTGAATTCCACCATTCTGTCTTCCAGGTCACTTATCCGTTCTTCTGCCTCATTTATTTTGCTATTGATTCCTTCTAGTGTATTTTTCATTTCAGTTATTGTATTGTCCATCTCTGTTTGTTTGTTCTTTAATTCTTCTAGATCTTTGTTAAACATTTCTTGCATCTTCTTGATCTTTGTCTCCATTCTTTTTCTGAGGTCTTGGATCATCTTCACTATCATTCTGAATTCTTTTTCTGGAAGGTTGCCTATCTCCATTTAGTTGTTTTTCTGGAGTGTTATCTTGTTCCTTCATCTGGTACATAGCCCTCTGCCTTTTCATCTTGTTTGTCTTTCTGTGAATGTGGTTTTTTTCCCACAGGCTGCAGGATTGTAATTCTTGCTTCTGTTGTCTGTCCTCTAGTGGATGAGGCTATCTAAGAGGCTTGTGTAAGTTTCCTGATGGGAGGGACTGGTGGTGGGTAGAGCTGGCTGTTGCTCTGGTGAGCAGAGCTCAGTAAAACTTTAATCCGCTTGTCTGCTAATGGGTGGGGCTGGGTCCCCTGCCTACTGGTTGTTTGGCCTGAGGCGACCCAACACTGGAGCCTACCCAGGCTCTTTGGTGGGGCTAATGGCCGGCTTTGGGAGGGCTCACGCCAAGGAGTACTTCCCGGAACTTCTGCTGCCAGTGTCCTTGTCCTCACGGTGAGACCGAGCCACCCTCCACCTCTGCAGGAGACCCTCCGACACTGGTAGGTAGGTCTGGTTCAGTCTCTGTGGGGTCACTGCTCCTTCCCCTGGGTCCCGATGTGCACACTACTTTGTGTGTGCCCTCTGAGAGTGGAGTCTCTTTTTCCCCCAGTCCTGTCTAAGTCCTGCAATCAAATCCCGCTAGCCTTCAAAGTCTGATTCTCTGGGAATTCCTCCTCCTGTTGACAGACCCCAAGATTCGTAAGCCTGACGTGGGGCTCAGAACCTTCACTCCAGTGTGTGGACTTCTGTGGTATAAGTGTTCTCCAGTTTGTGAGTCACCCACCCAGCAGTTATGGGATTTGATTTTACTGTGATTGCGCCCCTCCTACCATCTCATTGTGGCTTCTCCTTTGCTTTGGATGTGAGGTATCTTTTTTGGTGAGTTCCAGTGTCTTCCTGTCAATGATTGTTCAGCAGTTAGTTGTGATTCCAGTGTTCTCGCAAGAGGGAGTGAGAGCATGTCCTTCTACTCTGCCATCTTGAACCAATCTCCTTTGTATGGTTTTGGTGTCAGGGTGATGTTGGCCTCAAAGAATGAGTTTGGAAGTGTTCCTTGCTCTGCAGGTTTTTGGAATAGTTTGAGGAGGATAGGCGTTAACTCTTCTCTAAATGTTTGGTAGAATTCACCTGTGAAACCATCTTCTGTTTTTTTGGGAGTTTTTAAATTTAAATCTTATAATGAAAACTGAATTTAGGAAAGACAAAGGAGGAAACAAACATATTAGGAATAGCACACAGTGGTTAGTTTGATAATTGATTTTTGATGTTCTGCCCTTGAGTTGGATAGGAGAATGTTAAAATAGTTCTATGATTTACTGAAAATATAATGAACTTTTGACAAGATTTTTTAAAACCCCAAATTATATTGTTACTTGTCAGTTTTCAAGTGAATTAATTATCCTAAAACAATGCTTTTCCAAAAGGGCAGAAAATTAATTGTAGACAGGAGCAGTCATGCAGGATATTATTCAAGAAAAACAGTAGTATAGATTAATCTTTTTTTTTTTACCGGTAGGCGGGCCTCTCACTGTTGTGGCCTCTCCCATTGCGGAGCACAGGCTCCGGACGCGCAGGCTCAGTGGCCATGGCTCACGGGCCTCGCCGCTCCGCGGCATGTGGGATATTCCCGGACCGAGGCACAAACCCACATCCCCTACATCGGCAGGTGGACTCTCAACCACTGCGCCACCAGGGAAGCCCGATTTCTCTATTTTTAACATAAATATACAAACTATATTTTGTAGAATCCTTTTAGATTTATAGAAGATTACTAAAATAGTACAGAGGGTTCCCATATACCTAACATCCAGTTTCCCCTATTACTAATATCTTACATTATTATGGTACATTTGTTTCAATTAAGGAACCAATATTGACACATCATTTTTTAAAAATTATTTTATTGAAGTATAGTTGATTTACAATGTTGTGTTAGTTTCTGGTTTACAGCAAATGATTCAGATATATATATCTGAATATATATATGTTAATAGTTTGCATTTGCTACTCCCAAACTCCCAGTCCATCCCTCCCGCACCTCCCCTTTCCCATGGCAACCACAAGTCTGTTCTCTATGGCTGTGAGTCTGTTTCTGTTTCATAGATAAATTCATCTGTGACACATCATTTTTAATTGAAGTCTATATATCATTCAGATTTCCTTAGTTTTTACCAAATGTCCTTTTACTATGTTCCAGGATTCCATCCAGTATACCACACTACATTGTTGTCATGTCTCCTTAGACTTCTTTTGGCTGTGACAGGGTTTCATATTTTTCTGGTTTTTGATGACCTTGATAGTTTTGAGGAGTATTGGTTAGGTGTTTTGTAGACTCTTCCTGAACTGGGATATGTCAGGAGTTTTTCTCATGATTTTTCTGGGATTACGGATTTGGGGAGGGAGGACCACAGAGGTAAAACACCATTTTCATTACATATCATGGGTACATACCATCAATTTGATTTGTCACTGTTGATGTTGACCTTGATCACCTGACTGAGGTGGTTTAGTGTTTGTCAAGTTCTACACTGTAAAGCTACTCCCCTGTCCCCTTCAAATACTGTACTATTAAAATGGAAGTCACTTTGCACAGCCCATGCTTCTGGAGTGAAGTTTTGCTTCCCTTTGTAAAAATAAACAGAGACCATCCAAAAGGAATAAGTAAAGGCTGTTTATTCAGAGCTTGCTATAGCAAGGAAGAACTTCACCAAGAATTGTTCACCATTGTTCAGGACTCCAATAGCAATACCATTTGTAGTATCTGAGTCGCTAATATGACATACTTGTATCGGCCTGCATTGGTAGTTGTTGCATTCATGGTGATGCTATGTAAGGGTACAAGTGTCTGTCTACTTCATTAAATGTTTTACCAAAGTCATGAAAACATTTGCATTCTGAATACAATTGTATTATTTTAAACAGGGACAGAGTGAGGCATGTGAGGTGCCTGGGTGCAGAATTTAAGGAGCTACTCTCTCTCAGTCCTGCAGGTGCAGCTTCAGCATTTGCATGACTTTGCCTTAAATTTTATACCCTGGGTGCCTTGCTCGCCTTATCCCTTATCCTGCCCTTGATTACAAATTGTGTTCTGTTTACTTCTTCTTTATATTAGGGTTAGGATATTATATTGGTTATTTTTGAAATTTATGTGTGAGAGTAGGTAGATTATTAAGTTTGTTATAGGATAGAAAGAGGGTGTTTAAAATTAGTTTTTATAAAAGGTGTTAGATCTGATTGGACTGAGAACCACTGCTGTAGGGCATATATTTGGAAGTGTCCCTTCCTTAGCCATATCAGCGTCTTCAGTTTTACTGGATATTTCCAGATTAATTTACATATGATTGTATTAGTCAGAGATTGCTGCAGTAATGCTACATAAAACAAAACAAAACAAAAAAACACTTCAAAACTTAGTGGCTTAAAACAACAAGTGTTCGGGGCTTCCCTGGTGGCGCAGTGGTTGAGAGTCCGCCTGCCGATGCAGGGAACGCGGGTTCGTGCCCCGGTCCGGGAAGATCCCACATGCCGCGGAGCGGCTGGGCCCGTGAGCCATGGCCGCTGAGCCTGCACATCCGGAGCCTGTGCTCCGCAATGGGAGAGGCCACAACAGTGAGAGGCCTGCGTACAGCAAAAAAAAAAACAAACCAAAAAAACAATAAGTGTTTATTTTTCCCTGTTGCAACTTAAATGTGCTTGGCTGGATTCCTGACTCCAGACATCGGGCTCCAGGCTCCAGGCTCCAGGCTACAGATTAGGTTAAGGTCGGATTCAGGTCTGCTCCACGTCTCTCATTCTGTTGGACAAATAGCTACCCAATCTTCTCATGCAACATGGCAAGAGCAAAAAGAAGGCAAGTGGAAATATGTAAAACCTCATGTGGGTCATATCTAGAACTGGCCTACTGTCTCCTTCTCTGTCACTTCTGCCTACTTTCCATTGGTGAGAGCAAGTCATAAGCCCAACATCTGTGGGGTAGGAAATATGTAAAACCTCATGTGGGTCATATCTAGAACTGGCCTACTGTCTCCTTCTTTGTCACTTCTGCCTACTTTCCATTGGTGAGAGCAAGTCATAAGCCCAACATCTGTGGGGTAGGGAAGTATACTCTGCTTATTCTGCAGAGCCATCTGGAAAAGTTGTGGATCATAATTCCAATACAAGGAGGGTATGAAGAATTATGACCAATGATTCAGTTTACTACAATGGTTGTACCATTATATACTCTACCAGTCATGTATGCAAGCTTCTATTTCTCAGCATCTTCAAGATCTTGATGTTACCAGACTTCAACATTTTTGCTAGTTTGATGCATGCCAAATGACATATTGTTATTTTAATTTGCATTTCCAATTGTATATGTCTATTCAAAATATTTACTATATACTTGTTTTTAAAGATTAGTTTTTCTTCCACTATAAAGTCAGTTAATAAGAATAATAAAATCTTTTTGTGATGAAAACAAAAATATGAGATTATGATGGTTGTAATTAGTTACAAACTCTGGCAACCAATTTCTATTGCTTACATGATGTCAGATATTCTGAAGAATATTAAAAATGTTTATACTCTTTTTTAAAATAAATTTATTTATTTTTGGCTGTGTTGGGTCTTTGTTGCTGCATGTGGGCTTTCTCTGGTTGCGTTGAGCTGGGGGCTGCTCTTCATTGCCGTGCGTGGGCTTCTCATTGCAGTGGCTTCTTTTGTTGTGGAGCATGGACTCTAGGCGTGCAGGCTTCAATAGTTGTGGCTCGTGGGTTCTAGAGTGCAGGCTCGGTAGTTGTGGTGCACGGGCTTAGTTGCCCCGTGGCATGTGTGATCTTCCTGGACCAGGGCTTAGAACCCGTGTCCCCTGCACTGGCAGGCGGATTCTTAACCACTGCACCACCAGGGAAGCCCTATACTCTGTTTCTGAAAGACCCTTTTAGTTCTGACATTATGATTCTGTGGACATGGTGCATTTACAATTTTCTTTCTACTTAGTAATCTAATTCTGTTGAATCCATTTAGTAAGTCAGGTATACGCTATGTATTCCAAACTACTCTTTTGAAAATGTGACTGGTTATTACAGAATATGCTGCTGTTGTGAGTTTCAGTAAACGGATTTCTGGGGTGTTTCTCTGGGAAGAGTGCTTCCTCTTTACTGGCACTGCTCCATCTGGAGGCAGCGCTTACCGGTGGACTCCATCCAGGTGAGAGAGGCGTGGGGAGGAAGAAAGGCACCCACAGAGTTTCTGCCTTGTATTGGGTGGGCCAAAAAGTTCCTTTGACTTTTCATTTAAAAAAAAAAAAAAGACACATTTTTCATTTTCACCAAGAAGTTTATTGGACAATGTTTTCACCGTTTTGTTCCACTACCTTCTGCCATTTTTCAGGCAACTTCGTAATTCCATCTTCCCCAAACTATTTATCTTTTTGAGCAAAGAACTGGTCCAGGTGCCTTTTACAGTCTTTCAGGGAATTGAAATTTTCTCCATTAAGAGAATATTGTAAAGACCGAAATAAATGGATATCTGAAGGTGCAATGTCTGGTGAATATAGTGGATGAATCAGAACTTCCCAGCCAAGCTGTAACAGTTTTTGCCTGGTCAGCAAAGAAACACGCAGTCTTGCGCTATCCTGATGGAAGAGTATACGTTTTCTGTTGACTAATTCTGGACGCTTTTCGTCAAGTGCTGCTTTCAGTTGGTCTAACTGAGAGCAGTATTTGTTGGAATTAATCATTTTGTTTTCCAGAAAGAGCTCTGTATAATAGAGGACTCCTTTCCAATCCCACCATATACACAACATCACCTTCTTTGGATGAAGACTGGCCTTTGGTGTGGTTGATGGTGGTTCATTTCGCTTGCCCCACGATCTCTTCCATTCCACATTATTGTACAGTATCCACTTTTTATCGCCCGTCACAATTTGTTTTAAAAACGGAACATTTTCATTATGTTTCAATAGAGAATTGCATGTGGAAATACGGTCAAGGAGGTTTTTTTCACTTAACTTATGTGGAACCCAAGCATCAAAGCGATTAACATAACCAAGCTGGTGCAAATGATTTTCAGCACTTGATCTGGATATTTTGAGTATGTCAGCTATCTCCCGCATGGTATAATGTTGATTGTTCTCAATTAATGTCTCGATTTGATCGCTGTCAACTTCAACTGGTCTGCCCGTCTGTGGAGCATTGTCCAGTGGTAATCTCCAACACGAAACTTCACAAACCACTTTTGACATGTTTGATCAGTCACAGCACCTTCTCCAAACACTGCACAAAACTATTTATGTGTTTCAGTTGAGTTTTTACCTTTCTTGAAATAATAAAGCATAATATGCTGAAAATGTTGCTTTTTTTTCTTCCATCTTCAATGTTAAAATGGCTACACAAAAATTCACCAATTTTGATGTCTTTTTTTAAAATGCACACTGATGTGACAGCTGTCACTTACAGTTTAACAAAATTGTTTCGAATGAAGTTAAAGACAACTAAGCGCTTCTAGAGCCATCTTATGGAAGAAAACAAACGAAACTTTTGGCCGACCCAATACATATAATCCCATTTATGCTGGATCAGACAGGTTAGTCCTAGAATGGTGGTGTTTTTAGAGAAGCACAGGCCATTACTGACAACAATAACAAAAATGAGTGGAAAGAAATTTCCTTCTATACTGTTATTTCTTAATGGAGATACAATTCATAACCCCAGTGCATTTCTAGTGTCTGCTTTGTCTGCTGTTCCTCATATATCACCCTGCCCTTTGTTCTTTCTCCTGTTCCCAGTCAGCCAGGACTTTTACTCTCCTTACTCTCTTCAGCCTCAGTGTTTTCTTGCAGAGTGACTCTTCAATAGCCCTTTTCTCTCTTTCTACTGTCTCAGGTCCTCTCTTGTCTCTTAGGTCTAGTGCTTCTCTGCCCATTTTTTATTCTGCATCACAGAAAGCCTGGGGACAGTGGACTAGGAGAGTCTCTTGGATTTTGAGGCTGGTAGAGTGAAGATCTGGGTAGAGTATTGATTTGGATTTTCTTTGGCAGGCTGTGGACAGAGTGAGGACGTCTATGCATAGGCCACCATTAATGCCTTTTGTGCTGTCACACAAGGAAGGGAAGGCTGGTTTGGGGCTCTAGGGGTGTACCCAGTTCTTCCTTTTGCCCCAGCAGCCCCATGGCCAGGAGCCATCCTTTAGAAAAAATATGGAAAGGAGGCAGGGCCTTCAAAGAGACAGCCATTGAGACACTCCTGGTTTCTGTGGGACTGCTAAGGCTTGGTATTGCCAAGGCAGGTCTGTTCTACAATAGTATGTGGAATATGTTTCTTTTACAGGTGGGAGAAAAGCCGCCTCTTCATCAGGGATTGGTATACCCTTTCCTGCTGGAATAGCACTTTTTTTTTTTGCTGCACTGCACAGCATGCGGGCTCTTGGTTCCCCAACCAGGAACTGAACCTGCGCCCCCTGCAGTGGAAGCACGGAGTCCTAACCACTGGACCACCAGGGAGGTCCCCAGAATAGCACATTCTTACGTGACTTGATACTCACATGTTCAGGTCTTTTCTGTGTGATTCTTTCACTTTTAAGTGTGATTTTTAGAACTCCCACGGCTTAGTTTTGGTGAATCCCTCCCCCGCATCCCCCACCCCTTAAATACCTTTGCACAGTTGTCCTCACTGCAGCTACATCAGGGCCATCATGCCTGCTTGGCTTGGTCCTAGAGTGGTGATTTTAATCTGGAGTGTAGCTGACTGGGGCACCAAATCCTGAATGGTAATGAGGTTTTAATCTTGAGGCTGCGGTTTCAGTAGATGGGCTGGCGATGTCAGGATTCCCTTTGACAGGCTAGTGGTCGGTGACTTGCTATATTCTTCAGCATCAACACATTTTATTCTTTTAGGTAAGCAGAGAAAGGTTAGTTTTTGGTGCCAAGAGCTTAGTTGAGTCATTCCTTCGCCCCTTCTGTCCATCCTCACATCTTTTGGTAAGACAGGTACACTTACTGGCTGTTGGCAGTCTTCAAAGAGAGAAACAGTAGGTCGGGGAGGCTGGGTCAGTATACATGGAACAGCATGTCTCTTGCCAGGGAAGGGAAAGGCTGCTTCCTGATCTGTAGGTGTGAGGTTTTCTGATGCCTTCAGATCTGCTTTTTCTTGGAGGCCCAGCTATCACAGGGGTTAGTGAGGATGAATCCCAGTCCTGATGTCTTAGAAGCCAGCATCTCGGAAGGCAACAGAGGAGACCAAAAATAGAATGGACCAATTACCTCTCAGAAAAGGCTAGACTAGATCCTAGACTAGAACATTGTATAAGGATTTTGAGTGGGGGAAATTAAATGCTTTGATGTATATCATGAATATAACTATCGCTGGCAGAGATAAGGGCACTATGTTAATGAAGGTCCCAGCAGGAAACATATCATACACTCAGATTGTTAACTGAGAAAAATTTAATAAACAAAGATGTGGGCAGGAAAATAAAAAGGGATATTTTATTGATAATAAAGGGTAGTGTACTACTTTGGAGCTAGCAGCAGCAGGGAGCCATTACCATCTGCAGGCCTGAAGGGACAAGGGGAAGCAGCAGTTACTGGAACCTGGAGAGATAGCCCTGCAGAAGGCTGTGGCCTTCCATAGAGAGCCAGGGCCAACTTGTGACTCTGAGGTGAAGCTGTACATTGGGAGCCGGGGAAGAATGTCCTTCCCCTATTCCCTGCCCACGCTCTGAATCCCTTGTTGGGGTCTCCCGTTGGATGAACCAACCAGAGCCAGAGGGTAGAGTGAGGAAGGTGGGAAGTAAGCTGGAGGGGCAAATGGAAAATGCCTAGCCTAGCATAAGGCACTTTTCTCTGCCTCCTTGAACCATTTTTTTAAAAGAGTTTCTTTTTCCTAACAAGAGGCATTTCTAAAGGTTCTGTTTTTCAATTTTCTTTTCTCATGCTGTACCCTTCAGTAATATCATGTAGATGAAACTCAAGTCTCTATTTCTTTTCTGCCCCCATCTCAGCTTCCAGGTTTGCATTTTCAGTGGCCTATTGGATATTTTCATTGAGATACAGATCACTAGCTCTCTTCCTTCTCTTCCTCCCAGCAGAGCTCAATTTCTCTGAAGGATCGCACCACTTGCAAGGCTCGTAATAATCTTCATCTGTTATTTCCTTTACATGTATTTAGTTGACAAATCCTGTCAAATTTTAGTGCCTCATGAATCACCCTTCAATTCCTACTTCTATCTTTATTTCAGCCTTTATAATCTTATTACAATAATCTCCCAAATGATCTTCCTGCCTCTAATCTCTCCTAATCTATCCTCCATACTGGGATTTCACTTTCAGATCCTTTAATGTCTTCCTGTTGCCTAGTAAATAAAATGGAGACATCTAAATCTAATATTCTAGGCCTTCTTCCATTAGCCCTGGTGAACCTTTCTAGCTTGATACTCAGTACTAACCTTCATATTATGCGCTCCACTCAAAATATACTTTACTTCATGTATTGTCATCTTAATCACTTTAAAAATTCCTCACTTTTTTTTTTGTCATGGAGACTGGATGACACCTATAGTTTACTGATTCCAAATGGTTCCCCAAACCCCCAATTCTAAGTGCCCCACATAACCTATATATCCCATTGGCTCCTTGACCTCCTTGTCCTGTGTTTCCTGAGGACCTTGACCTTTCCTTCCAGAGTCTTACTCCTACTTATGGTACATCCAGGCCTGTCAGCCCCTGAACTCTGGGGGCTCTCAGTCTTCTCCCCAACAGTGTATGTTCCTCTGGAAGCCGAGCCCTTTTATTTGATGCTGGTCACAAGGAACAACTGACAGTCAATATGGAGGCCCCTCTAGCACTTCTGATTCACTTTTTGTTGACTAAAATTTTTATTTTAAAATAATCTTAAATTTACAGAGAAGTCGAAAGTCAGTACAGGTTTTTTTTTTCTTCCAGAACCACTAGAGAGGACATTGCTGATGTGATTTCCTACACTTTCCTTAGTATTTCCTACAAACAAAGGTGTTCTCCTATATAACCACGGTAAAATCATCAAAATAAATTGATTCTACTAATTATAATCAGTTTAATTAATCAGAAATTCGTACAGTACTACCATCTAGTTCTCAGGCACTACTCAAGTCTCACCAGTGGTTCCAATAATGTGCTTCATAGCAAAAGGATCATTTGCAATCATGCGTTACATTTAGTTGCTGTGTCTCTTTAGACCTCTTTAGTCTGGAACAGTTCCTCAGTTTTTCCTTGACTTTCGTGACCTGGATATTTTTGATGAATACATGCCAGTTATTTTGTAGAACACCCTTCAATTTGGGTTTGCCCAATGGTTCTTCATGATTAAGTGCAGGTTATGTATGTACCTTGGCCAGAATATCACAGTAGCAATGCTGTGTTTTTCTCATTGCATCCTGTCAGGTAGCTCATGATTTTTATTTGTCCCATTAATGACGATGCTCATTTTGATCCTTTGAATCCTTGCGTCTGCAAGGATTTGCTGCTGTAAAGTTATTTTTACTCCTATTGTAGTTAGTATGTATTTTGTGGAGAAGAGCTTTGAAATTACATAAATTCTTGATCAGACTTTCAGTGTATTCATTTATTTCTTTGTATCAGTGTGACTCCTGGTTTCCTGTTTTATTCAGTGAGCTATAATTTGTTACTATCACTATTATTATTTCGATACTCAAACTGTCCCAGATTTGGCCCTTCAAGTGGGTTTCTGTATCCTTTTGACATGTCCCTGTCATTCTTTGAGAACTTGATTACTTTCTAAGATGTTCCAGTCTCAGCTTGTGCTTTACCTGCTCCAGCCTTAGAATCAGCAGTTTCTCTAAGACTCCCTTTTTCCTTTTAGTGGAGACAAATATTTAGAAGCCAAGATCTGGGCACAAGGTGTGCTTATTGCTTATTGGCGTTTTGCTTCTCCCAGCCCTCTCAGACGACAGAGCAAGGGAATATATGCATAGATAGATAGATAGATAGATAGATAGATACAGATAGAGATAGGCACATTTACATGTATATTTCTTTATATCTATTTATTCCCTATCTAGCTTTCTTGAAATCATGAATTCACATTGATACCTCAGATTCCATTCTAATCCCTCCAGGGTTCATTCCAGTTTTCTTTCCATATCTGTTTCTTCACTGACGGTGAGAAACCTGGGTCCCACTATCCTTAATATACTTTCTGTTTGCTCAATATATCTGTATGTACCAGTATCTCTTAACATTCCTTCTCACCTTACTCTGACTCTGACATACTTGGGTTATGAAAGCACATGCTGAGAAGACCTCAAAGGCCCTGCTCATCCTGTTTGGATTCTAACACCCAATACCTCTACGTTCCTCCCCACTCCCCGCAGGGGGATGGCTTCCTCTCACCATTCAGCTCTGACATCACATTTGGGGCCACTCCCTTTTCTTATGCCCTCCTGACTCTGCTTGGGCTCTGACACCCCAAGCAGAGGTGTTCCCATGCGTGGATGAGCTCCTCACCCTGCTCTGGGCCTCTGTGCTGCTGCCACCCCCCCCCCACACTGTGTTTGCCACCCCAGCAGAGGCCCACTTTGCTTGGCCCTCCCTATGAGTTTAGCATGGAATTATTTAGGAGGAGAAAGAGAAGAGGTGGGCCAAACTCTATGATTGTTTACCTCCCTTCTTCTTACCTTTTAAGAAAAAAGATCCAAATAATCTGTTAATCAGTTACGACAGACCTAGATTTCAATAGACCTGGTTTGTCCTCTTCCATTAAGCTATGCCATCATCTATTTGTTATATCCTTCAATTCTTAAAATGGAATTTATCTAAATCTGCAAAGATGTAAGGCCCTGGAGAACTGAACCTTGTTCCAAAGGGAATGTCTCCTGAAAAGAAGAAGTTTGAATTCAAGCCCCAGTTTGCACATATTCATGTACATGAGAGAGAAAGAGGAGAGGAGAGGAGAAGGGAGAAGAGAGAGAGAGAGAAGAAAAAATTGAAAGTTGTGATCCATCATGTGTAAAGGCCTCTCTTGTGAAGGGGCCAATCTTTGTGCAATTAAAAAAAAAAATTCTAAGAAGCTCCTCCTTTTTCTTCCAAACCAGGTTATGGATTAAGTAGCCTCTCCCAGCGTGCGAGAAGGACCCACTTGTCTGTCATCTTCTCTTCTAGGCTAGAAGTTTTTCAAGGGCAGGACTGTAGGCTCTGTGAGAGCAGGTCATGTCTGCTGGGGCACCTTTGTGTCTCCAGCCCCAGCTCTGGGTTCTGCTGCATGGGAGACCCTCCGTTAATATTAGTTTGTAACACTGTCTTGTACTTAGGCCTGACACCAAAGCCCATGAACTTTCTACTACACTTCACGTGTGTTCAGGACTAAGATGGGCTTTGTCCCTTTGCCGTCTGATTAGTCTCAAAGTCTGAGGGATTATCTGTCATCCAACAGCACATCTCTCTTTTCTATGTTGGAGTCAGTTTTATGTGGCCTAAACTAAGTGCTGAGTGGATTTGTATACACTTCATCTGTTGTATTACTTTTTTTTTTCCCCCAAGGACCCAGTTATAGTTAGACGAGCAGTGGATGGGGAGGTGACTTCATCACTTCTGTTTGTATGACTTAAGTTCCTTAATATCTTAGATTTGGCTTCCTCATTTGCACAGGGGAGACTTTAGTAACTTCCTTACTGGGCTGCTGTGGGGATTAAATGAGATGTAGCGTATGTAAATGTGCCCAACACATTGCAGTGTGGGTGCCCGATGCAGCCGTTCGTTAACTACCTTCCACTTCACGTTTGAGTGTTAAAACAGCTGAACCTGGACTGTCCTAATGACCACTTAATTTAAAAAATTTTTTTATATTAATTAATTAATTAATTTTTGGCTGCATTGCTGCACGCGGGCTTTCTCTAGTTGCGGTGAGCGGGGGCTACTCTTCGTTGTGGTGCGCGGACTTCTCATTGCGGTGTCTTCTCTTGTTGTGGAGCACGGGCTCTAGGCGTGCAAGCTTCAGTAGTTGTGGCACACGGGCTTAGTTGCTCCACGGCATGTGGGATCTTTCCTCGACCAAGCATCGAACTCGTGTCCCCTGCATTGGCAGGCGGATTCTTAACCACTGCGCCACCAGGGAAGCCCTGACCATTTAGTCTTACCTTAAAACTGGTATTACCCTTGATTATTAGCCACATGGTTATTAAACATTTTAAAGGAATTGGGTCCTGAACAACAAATGTCCATGATTTAGATTTTGGTAGTAATTTCATTTATCTCTGCTGTCCATGATCTCTTTATCTGGAGTAATTCTTTTTGCCACTAGATGGTGCTTGTTCACGCATTTGTGAGGCTTTCCTATCTAAAGTTATATTATTCGGGGGAAAACACATCTCAATACCTTGGAGAGTTGTATATGTGGTATTGATACTCATGTTCATCCTGTTGATTAGATATTTTTTAGGTTAAACTAGAGGTTAGGAGCAGAAATTTTTGGGACTTAAAAGTTCTTTTAGATCATTCTCTTTATCCATATAATTCCCAAATTTAAACATAAGACATTTATTAAAAAAATAATGAGATGGGAGGAATTAGGTGAGTAAATATGGTATTCTTATTTTTGAGATGTACATAAAATTTTACCTAGGCTAATTCATGAATTAGTTAGAAATATCAAAATAATAAGCACTTTGTGAGCCCATATATAAGTCTCTCTTGATTTTTCAGTATGATCAGAAAGACTTAGCAGACAGTTCATCCTCAGATATGTTAGTAGCAGATAATTTAACATCATATTCAGCTCAGAGTGCATATCATTTGAAGTACGGTGATTGCTTTAAAACTGTGAAGCATTTTCTATATTGCTTTCTGATATAATTCAACCAATACTTATCAAGCCTGCCTTACACGGGGATACAGAAATGAGGAGACCCATGGTCCTTTCCTTTCATGAAGTCATGAATAATTAATTGTGTTTGGCTGAGGTTAGCTGCTATAATAGAGATTGTGTGGGATCAGAGGAAGGGATTGTTAGAATTTGTGGTACAGGACTTCTTTAGATGAGCTGTAGGGGGAATCCTGTTAGAGATTTCCTACTCATTGTGTTTTCCATGAATAGCTGGACATAACCAGTTTGGGAACAAATACTTTGGTGAAAGATAATTTTAATTTTTAGAATTTCTCAGATAACATAGAGAACGGTTCTGGGCATGTGTGATTAGAGTCTGTTATAATTGAAAGTGGGATAACTTTGCTTTTTCATCTTCACTGTAAGTAGAAAGGAGTAGTGAGGACAGGGTTTGGTGGCAAATGGGGAGTCGTCGGTAGTAAAGCAGAGTCAGTGAGCTGAGAGCTGGTGGTTATACCCAGTATGGGGTTTTAGTTGCAGCAGAAACTGAGCCTGACCAATTTAAGGGAAAGTGAAAATGTTCAGAATCTAATGAAAAGCTGAAGAACTAGATTTCAGAAAGCACAAAATATAGCACGTCTCCAGGGATCTAGGTAGCAGGAACCAATGGATAGTTATCTCATACGTCACTGTCAGAATGAATGAATGTCAACTACTTCAGTTTTTTAAAAAAACACTGCTAAATATCAGATTTCTTGGAGAGAGCATCCATATACCCATCCCAGTAGGCATCAAATGAAATGGGGAAGGCTCGTTTGAGGGGACGGAGCAGGTTTTGGGGAAAGACTAGTTTTGGATGTGTTAAGTTGGAGATATTCAGACATTCAAATGGAGATGTCAGGTAGGTAGTTGGATATTTGAGTCTGGAGATAGGGAGAGAGAGATTTCGGACATAGTTTATAGGTAGTATTTAAAGCCATGAGATTAGATAAGATTACTGAGAGAGTGAGTATAGAGAAGAGAAAAAGTTCTAGACTGAGTTCCGAGGCTTTCCCATTTCAAGAGGTTGGGAAAAAGAGGAGGAACCAGCAAAGGTGATGGAGAAGGATGTTTAAGGTCTTCCCTTGCAGATGGGCCCTTTACTGAGAATTCGTGTGCGAATCTTCATCCTCCGAGCCCTTTCAAATAGTCCACACTCCCTAAGCTCCAACCTCCTTGCCCCCAATCCTTTAGTATTACTCCTTTCAAGTCCTTGCTTATTCAGCAGGACATTAGCCACTGTCCAGAGATTTATATAGATTCTGAGCCTCAGCCTTCTCTTCTTACAGAGTGAATAGATGTAGTATTTGACATTCTGCCCACCTAAAGAATCTCTCTTCTTCCTTATCCTCAGAGGCACTCCAAAGAAGGGTTAGAAACTGTGACCGAGTGTGAGTGTGTTATATAGAGCCATCTAAACGGGCTTGGTATTTTTCATCCGTAGGCCTCTTACTGGGTTCTGAGGAAGTCCCCATGAAGCCAGGATGTGGCTGAGGGATAGGAGGCCATGGGCAGGAGTGCCTCTCTGGGAATGTGCATCCTCCCCAAGCCTTTGGGCTTGCTGTAGTGCCACTGGCCTGGCTGCTCGAGTCTGCAGCAAGAAAACTGCTCCGACTTGGATTTTCTATGCCTAGTCCCATAGTCTTGTTACTGAAAACTGGCCCTTGCTTTGGTTCTTGACCCTGCACCACCCCTTGAACTTCATACTTATTTTTCCTATGAGATTGCTCTTGGAACTCAGTTCTGCACATTCATTACTGACCTTACTACTTGCTCAGACCTCACAGGAAGCCTGTCACCTAGGAGCTGCTCTTGTTCCCACATCTGGAGTTGGTTTCTGTCTGGTACTGGGAATCACCCACCATGACCACACTCCTCTTTTCTTATTTTCCAAAAATTCCATAGCTAGTCCTAATACCAAACATTTTTTTCCTCCTTTGCTGGTTTAGAGGTACTGGCTATTTAGCCCCTGTTCTGACCTTAAAAGTTCAAAGTGCTTGAGACATTTTTATAATTCTGTAGAAGGACTCATAAGTATTTTCCTGCATCAGTTCATATCCCAACTTGATTAGTTTCTTTTGATAAATCTATTAGAGTGTTTATTTGGGTATATTTGGGGTGACATTGGTGGGAGATTAGGTTGCAAGTTCACCCACTTTAATAAAATTGAATATTTATTGATATTTTAAAAAATGATACTGAAGGATATTTTTGTCTTCAACTTTCTTTCACTAAACTGGTTCATTTGAGGCCAATATTTTAGCTATTCACAACAATTAATTTTTTCCTATGTTTTTCTCAGTCTTTTAACATATTTCTATGTACAGATTTCATGGTTAAATTTTTAAAAATTTTATTGTAAAGCAAGTTGATCCTTCTGGATAAATGTATTTATTCTAATAATATTATGAGTGCTAGAGGGCAGGCCTTAAAAGATGAGAATTGTCTATTCTTGTCTTTTGTTGATTATTTTAAAGTATTTTTAGTATACTTTATAGATTACGATTTATTCCTCCCATACACTATTAGAATCCAACTATCATTTTAAATTTTTTTTTTTTTTGGTGGTACGTGGGCCTCTCACTGTTGTGGCCTCTCCCATTGCGGAGCACAGGCTCTGGACGCGCAGGCTCAGCGGCCATGGCTCACGGGCCCAGCCGCTCCGCGGCATGTGGGATCTTCCCGGACCGGGGCACGAGCCCGTGTCCCCTGCATCGGCAGGCGGACTCTCAACCACTGCGCCACCAGGGAAGCCCTATTTTAATTATTAGTCTCAATTATTTCAATAGCTGTCATCACAGAGATTTCCAAAACCAAGAAATGAAGAAATCTATTTTTATTGTCTCTGTTTCTTCCATATGCCTTTTTAAAAGAAGTGTTTTTGTTTTTGTCACTGTCCATTCTGTTAGAAATTTTCTTCATGTATCTGGTGATCCTTGACTGATAGAAAACTCTGTGCGTGCGTGTGTGTGTGTGTGTGTGGTGTTTTCAGGGGTGGGGAGATTGGTGATTGTTTAACCTTTGACTTCACTGTAGAGTGAGTGAGTAAGTGGAAAAGAGTAATTTCTCCTACTTTCTTTTTTGTCCAGTTTGGACAAGTTTCTTTCTAGTCTGGGTGAAGCCATCCCTTTGACTTTTGTTCAGCATGCTAGCTGTGTTTGTGCTTAAGAATCCCATTTTTCTAAGGATTTAGTCTTGTTTTGTTTTGTTCTGTTGTGTGCACACATTGGGAAACAACTTTTTAAAAAATTATTGTACAGTGATCTAGGTTGTTATAATTGCACTAAAATAAGAAAGGAAGGTAGAAAATAAGTGGACAGTTTTCTCTATGTTATATAAATTGCAGTTTATAAGCATAGGTTGAACTGTCTGTTCTATGCACTGTCCCCTAGAAAGCTACATGGCTCACGCCCTCACTTTTTGAGGTTCCTAGTCAAATATCACCTTCTCAGTTCAGCCTTCCTTGACCCTTGAAAACAGTCAATCTCTTAACTTACCTGACTACATACCCATTCTACTTTTTGCCTCTATGAATTTGACTACTTGAGGAACCTAATATAAAAGGAATCATTCAATATTTGTCCCTTTGTGACTGGTTTATTTCACTTAGCATAATGTCTTCAAGGTTCCAAATTTTCTTTTGAAGCAAATAGATATGAGGATGTTCAGCAGTCCCACTCCTGGGCATATATATCCAGAAAAGATGAAAACTCTAACTTGAAAATATACATGCCCCCCAATTTCATAGCAGCACTATTTACAATAGCCAAGACATAGAAGCAACTCAAGTGTCTATCAACAGATGAGTAGATAAAGAAGATGTGGTATATACATACAATGGACTGTTACTCAGCCATAAAAAAGAATGAAATATTGCCATTTGCAGCAACATGGATGGACCTAGAGAATATCATACTAAGTAAAGTTAGTCACATAGAGAAAGACAAATATTATATGATATCACTTATATATGTAATCTAAAAAAAATACAAATGAACTTATTTACAAAACAGAAACAGACTCACAGACATAGAAAACAAACTTATGGTTACCAAAGGGGAAGAGGGGGAGGGATAAATTAGGAGTATGGGATTAACAGATATACACTACTATATATAAAATAGATAAACAATAAGGATTTACTGTAAAGCACAGGGAACTGTATTCAATCTTATAATAAACTATAATGGAAAAGAATGTGAAAAATAATATATATATATAGCTGAATCATTTTGCTGTACATCTGAAACTAACACAATATTGTAAATCAACTGTACTTCAATTGAAAAAAAAAGGAGAATGTTTTGGACTTGATTAGTAAATATACTTAACATTCTGGGATTTAAAAACATCTTTCCTAAAGTATCAAAGAAACTTAAAGACATAATTATTTGCCAAAAACTATGTCTAATTGACCAGTGATTTTTGTACATAATAAATAATAGAATCATTGACTAAAGGAAGCAACTATAAGTCTTTGGGGAAAGATAGCCTGATTTTTATAGTAGAATTTCCTAAATGAGAAGGTATATTTACCTCCAAACAAGGAGAAACCAATGGACACAATGATTTTAGATTAAGAGAAAACCTTTTGTGATATTTTTATACCAAAGACTATTAAAGAGGAATTCATTAAGGCACTAGAAGAAGTACTTTGACATGAAGGAGATCTGTCTTAGAGACCACAATAAAGAACAGAAATAGGGCTTCCCTGGTGGTGCAGTGGTTGAGGGTCCGCCTGCCGATGCAGGGGACACAGGTTCGTGCCCCGGTCTGGGAAGATCCCACATGCCGCGGGGCGGCTGGGCCCGTGAGCCATGGCTGCTGAGCCTGTGTGTCCGGAGCCTGTGCTCCGCAACGGGAGAGGCCACAACAGTGAGAGGCCCGAGTACCGAAAAAAAAAAAAAAAAAAAAGAACAGAAATAAATATATAGTTCTTGAACATGAAGTGCTAATAGTGGTTCTTCTGTAGAGAAATTGATGCTCTGAATATATGTAATATCTTCTTTTCTCCTTTTAGATAAATGATTGCAGTACCAGTCATCTTCTGTTTTCTCCTTCAGATTCATTTTTAGCCTTTTATACCCTTACATTCTACCCTGGGAGATGACTACTATAGACTTTTCCAGTCAGTTGTCTTGTCTTCTGTTTTCTGGTTGGGTTTAGCCAGTGGGAAGAAGCCTGGTAGAGGATTGTAGGACCTAGGGAGAGTGAGTTACCTGGCTGTACCCCTCCGTGAAAGCCACAGTATATCTATATGAATTTCACTCTCTCTGTGGTTTTCACTTTCCTGGTTCTGGTAATTCCTTCTTGGCTCTTTCCATCTTGTGGATGGTAATGGTCCTAGGGAGCTGCACTATTCGTTATAATTACTCTATGCCCTTCCCACACTATTGTAAATAGTTCTTTTATTAAACTCTACTCAAAGTATTCTGATTTGGGTGTGGTATCTGCTTCCTGCTAGGACCCTGACTAGTATACATAACAGAATCCAGTGGGTGGTTGGAACAGAGGAAAGAACCACCAGCCCAGGAGATCTGGACAGTAGCCCTGGCTCTGCCCTTACTCGTGAGAGACTGTAATCTCTTTACCTTTTGACAAATGAGGAATAGTAATATTAACCCTCCCCACTCTGAGGTGGTTTTGTGGTTATGTACATATATACATATTTAAGTTTCCCTGAATGCTTTTTGAAAAACAAGTTACCACAAACAAAAGGCGTTATTATCATTGTGCTCATGACCAGTTTGGAATGCCAAGTGAGGGGAGTAAAACCTTCTCGGTTGAGGTGATATGAATGGACAGGAAGTGACTGGCCTTTAAGCCTTAAATGACAAGGGTTTGCACTTGATTGGGAGCCCATGGAAAGCAGCCCCAAGTACGAAGGAAGCTATTTTACAAATTGAGATGGACCGCACTGCAGACTGTAATCTAGTCTTCCTTAGTTTGACTGTGCTTTGCTTCTTTCTCATTCTTGGTATTCAGCCCCTGATATGGATCATAACTTTGAGTACATCCAAGGGTTGCAACTCAAATGCCTTATCATCCATTTTACAAGATAAGAACCTTGGTTTACCAAGCAATCTGCCGCCTAAAGTCTTAGAGCCTGTCAGTTTAGTGGAACAGGGATGGAAATCAGGCATGCCTGTGCCGTACTGCTTTCCAAATTACTTGAGATTGAAATGTCCCCCTTTCTGCCTTTTAATAGTAGACCTATTAATAAAACTTCAGTATACCAGAAGTTTTGGAAAACTCTGGTTTAAAAGGAATTACAACAGAATTACTGCCCTAATCTTAGAGTTTCAAATAGTAGAGAGGTAGAAAAATACTTTTACAGTCTTATCACATGCTTTTTCAGGAATTTACATACTAAACAGTTTAGATAGTTGGAGTGTAGCCTTCCAGGCCCCTCCTTGGGCACAATTCCAAGTGTAGTAAGTATGCGAACTACAAACTCTGTGAGGAAGAGAACCCAGTGACAGATAAAAGAGAAGATGGACCAGCTCTGAATTTGGGAGGGGCAAATAGGAGCAAATCTATACCTCTGTGTTTCCAAAGGGCTACATAGAGCCTTGTGAAGGGCATACAAGCCACCAGATAGTTTTTTTGTTAATAAAACAGAGTTTGGCCCATAGTAGATGATAATCTGGAAAAGAAAAAAAGGTTAGGTGCCTTCTTAGTGTTATTTCACTTATCAATGTTATCTCGTAGAACAGTTTGTTTATGGATATTATAAGAGAGCTGAAACATTCTGTAGCTACTAATCAAACTTGGTCTAATATTGAAGTTTCTGTTTTTAATGTTGCTCATGTCTAGAATTTTGTTCCAGAGCCAAATGTTAAAAAGAGTTTGGAGTGGAACTGTGATTGCATAAGTGCTTTTTGTTACTACCACTGAAGAATTCTATGTCTTTGCTGTAAACATCCCTCAGAATGGCAGTGAGGTGCCTTGTCATATTCTTAGGAAGCCTTAGAGTAGTGCTGTCCAGTAGAACTTTCTGTGATAATGGAGATGTTCTATAATAAAGCGTCTCTTGAGCGTATGTACTGGTGCTACCGAGGAACTGAATTTTTAATTTAAATTTAAATAGCCATACTTAGCTAGTGGCTACCATGTTGGGCAGCAAGGCTTAGAGGTAACTTTAATATTTTTACAAGTGACCAAAAAAGCAAAGTGACCTTTGGGACTTTTTCAAGCTGCATGTTAAACACTGCTTGAGGGCTTGGTCCTATATCCTATATCATCTCCATTTGTATCTCCAGTTACTTTTGTAGTCTATCAAAATAGTAAAGTTATTAAGAAAAGCTTATTCTGAGCTTTGTGTGACTTAAAATTTAAGATGGCAGGGAAATACAGTATTAAGGTTGGGAGGGCAGTGCTATCCTACTAGGGGCCATGTGGAAATGTGTGTGTAGGCTTTGTATTGTCACAGTGACTGGTCAGTGCCACTGGCCTTTAATACCTGGGGGCCAGGGATGTTAACTGTAGTGTTATCCTGCTTAAAATACCCATAGCGCCCTCATTGAGAAGTACTGTTGGATCTTTTTGATGGTAAGAGTTATATTACAATTGAGAAATCCTAGTATCCAAAGGGTTATCTCTTCTCTGAAAAACTCAGATATTTTAAAGACATTCTCTAAAGCTTCTGGCTATGAGGTTTTGTTCTATTCTGCAGCCTATGGTGTTGTGAATCTCGAGTCCTTTTCAGCAGCAACCAATTAATAGAACATTTAAATGTTGATGTTGGAAAACACTGAAGAGGCTATTTGTCATTTGCTTAGTGCAGAAGCAGTGAAACTGGAACCTTATCTAGTGTGCATAAAAATCCACAGGGATGATTGAAAAACTGTTCCGCTGCAAATGAGTGGAAGTAACAGGAGGTCTAATCATTGTCAGCTGAGTCCTCACCCAAACAATATGCGCCTCACTCTGCTTTAAAAGACAAATCAGTCAAACTATTTGTAGTTTTATGTGGGAAAATGCATGTGTTTATAGAATGTACTTCCAAATTTAAAGGCCACCTTCTTCCTGAAAGAACAAAGTAGAAAAGAAAACTACCAATGCTGTCAGTTGAATGGTTTTACTGCTGTTTTCTGTTATGGTCCCTGGAGCTCAGGTGTCTGTTTTCCTGGAAAGGAACCTTTCACTTGATAAATGAGCTGGAAAGAGAGGCTTTTATATCTATGTGAGTTACAGAAAGGACTAGTGGTTAGTAAAGGTGATAAAATTGCAGGGATCAGGTAATGATGCTTTCAGAAGCCATCCATGTAGGCAGTTAACAGAGCCTACATGGCTCTGTTAACAGCCTACATGTTTCTGGGCCAAGCTTGGGAAAAGGTATGTCTTATGTAACTGTCATAGTAACCAGAGACCGTTTCTGATACAGTCTAGTGTTACAGTGTTTCTATTTTTGTAACTGTGGGTGGTAGACTGATAATTGCGTTAATGTCAATATAGGGGATATATTGACCACTTTTCCTTATTTTCCCCCTCAATGCCATAGTAATGGCAGGACCTTTATCTTGTTCTAGCAAAATATAATCTGATGTCTCTATCTTGCTTAAAGGCAAAACATAATAAAAACATATGGAAACCTGAAAAGACATCATGTTTTATAAATATACTTTCTTACACATTGAAGTTTCCCTAGTAATTTTTGCTGGAGATCAAGCAAGAAAGAATATCTGTTTTGGGGAGGAGATTTCAGGTGTCTAACGCAATATTGTTTTTATGCAGTATTTGGTTATGCTTACAAGCTTGTTAATTACCTTCAGTTGATAGCATAATTTATTTTTAATGCAGCCTATTTCAAATTGATTAGGTACATAGAATTTCTGCTACTTCCCTAAGGGCTGCAGTGTGTGTGTGTGTGTGTGTGTGTGTGTGTTAAAGGTAGAATCCCTTCAATGAAAAAATTGTGCAAATCAGTAATAACAAAATCTTATTTTTCTACAGTGCCAGATGAATTTACTGAATTAGTGTTTTAGAATGTGCTTTTTTTTTAATGTTTCTTAGGAAGGGGTTCTAAATGGGTTGTCTGTAGGTCATAAATTGCTGCTATCTTGATTCATGTCACACGGAGGGTGTCTTTGCAGGGTGACTACAATCTTTAGAGACCTCACTTCCATTTTCAGTGGTTTCTACAAATTTAAGGTGGGGATCTCTCAGAATGATACCACCATTATCTATTATCTACTTTTTAAATTGAGAAAACTGCCTTTTATGGTATCCTATTTTAGATTCTGTTTAGGTTCCTTGTTTGTTTCTTTTTTTCAAAGTTTCTTTATATTCATGTGGATGAATGTTGAATAGTATGGATAATATGTTTTCGACAGAATAACTTGATCCAGATGGAAAATGATTGCCTTTTGGATATATAGCAGTAAAATTGTTAAATTAAGGAGGAAAAAAGGCAAGTGTTCTGAAAATAATTTCTTGGACGGTGATAATCAGAGGTCTAGGGAGGTAGCTAAAGGGTTCTTTGACTTTGTTTTTGTATATCCATTTGGCTCAGAATTTTACCATTTTGTCATGTTGCCCATGGTCTCTGGAGAGAAAGGATGAAATATTCAGCTTGTTGAATCTCTTAATTCAGAAATGTGTTGTGTATGTTGAAAAGAAATGAACAGTCTATTGAAATTTTTTAAAACTCTGGTAAGATAGGCATTTTAATAATTTAGAGTCTTGATGGACTCTTTTTTATGCCTTTTAACATAGGGTCCATTATGATTTTATAGCAAAGATGGAGATAATGTAATATATGACAGTTTCTATCATAGTGTTTCAGTGTCTCTAACACATACTAAAGAATTCAATAAATGTTAGTTCTTGTCTTTTTTTTCTTTGAAAACCTTTTCTTTTGTTGAAAATGTAAAATAAGCATTCCTAGGATAATATTACATAATTTCTATAGTTATATTTTTTGTCACAATTCATACAAATACATTTGCATTTTACCAAAAAGGGAAAAAAGCCTCACTCCTCAGGCATTAACTCCAAATTCAAAAGCTTCATGCCTCCCACATACTTTTCCCCTAATTCTTTGCGTGCATCTAGAGGACTTATGTAACCAAGTTCTTGTTCTCAGGGAGAAAAATGTAGATGTTGTCATTGCACTATCCCCCAAATGACCTAAATAATCTATCACCTTTAAGAAATCTGTCTTTGAATAGGCATTGATTGTAGTTGATGAGTATCTGAAAATAGACTTTTGATTATAGAAATAAAACATTTTTTCTTTTTTATACTTGTATTTTACGTTTAGTGTACTTACGTTTTATGTCTGGTGTTAAGAACTCTCTATGAGCCTTTATTTTTATCTTGTAATGCTTTAGAATAACTTAAAGAGAGTACTTAATTTTAAAAAATGTATAAGTTACAGTAAACAATTAAAAAGATGACATTTTTCATGGGCTATTTTGGATAGAAGAAAACATTTATAATACATTTCTATGAAGACTTGATTCAAGTATAATTAGGAGTATTTTAGGTAAATAGTATGTGGGAACCTAATATATTTTTAATTTCTTTAGATATTTTTAAAACATGGCTATGTTTAAGTGTTTTGCTACTGTATAATGTCTGGAATTCACTGGCCTCTGTATTTTGTTCATTGTTACATCATCTATCCTCAGTGTATACATATTTTTTAAAGAAACATACACACACTCCTAGAATGAGCATTCTCAATGAAATGCCCAGACATAGGTCTGTTGAATCTAATTTCACTGAAGCAGAAGGTATTTGTTAATACACTATAATATTGAAAAATAACTTTAAAAAATTTCTCCCATTTTATTTGATCATTATTTACTTATGATTCATTATGGGGGCAGATTTTTGATGTTAGTAATTCATATTATATAAATATAAAATGTAATATTATTTTAACATTGTACAGAGTGGAAAATCTAAAAGCTGTTGATCCTGAGTCTAGCCTCAGTTTCAAACTATTTCACCCTCAGTTATCTCCTGTGGTAATGAGTCATAAATGGTCCCTGTTTTTCCTCTTTGTCTTTTTTTTTTTTTTTTTTTTTTTTGCGGTACGCGGGCCTCTCACTGTTGTGGCCTCTCCCGTTGCGGAGCACAGGCTCCGGACGCGCAGGCTCAGCGGCCATGGCTCACGGGCCCAGCCGCTCCGCGGCATGTGGGATCTTCCCGGACCGGGGCACGAACCCGTGTCCCCTGCATCGGCAGGCGGACTCTCAACCACTGCACCACCAGGGAAGCCCTCTTCTTTGTCTTTACATTGGTTGTTACCATTAACATAAAAACATTTCCAGTTTTCACGATATATGTATCAGATTTTTATGAAACGCCAAGGGACATTTCTGATAGACTCCATGAGATTCAGTTCCTTCTTTGCATATTACACTTCCTGCCTAAGTGCTGATGGGCTGTGGAAATAATGACTAACGTGAAGCACTGTTTTAAGATACAGTGCTGAATTCCCAGACATAAACTTAAAAATAAATTATGCTCATGAAAAGTATGTAGGGCATGTTTCTGCTAAAAAAAAGTCCTGGGAAAAAAATCTGAATTGAATCGAGAAGATGGAGTACCATATAAAGAATGACTCAGTCAAAGGACAGATATTTGTTATTTTTTTTTCTTTAGGCATTTAACATATTAGAAAGCTGATGTATGAACAAATACATGGATCATAAATAGAAATGTTTCAGAGATGTTTTATTATTTAAGAAAAAGTCACTAATAATAATTAATAATAATAAATAATATTAACTCCTGACATTTTGCCATTTAGATGCTCTCACACATGAAACATGGGTAATAGGTTTCTGAGAGGTTCACATATTTCATGTCTGAGAAAACCTAAGGTACATTGTTGCCTAAAGTAGAATCCAAAATTCGATTTTGCTCTAATTCCAAGTAATTTTTCCACCTCATATCTTTTTCATAGTTGATTGATAGCGGAGTCGATGCTATTTATGCTGTTTATAGCAGAGTCCAATAAAATAAGGACCCTGCCTTTTTAAAGGACAGTGTCCATATTTTATTGGAAATAGTGAAGTTTTCAAAGGAGAAAAGTTGTTGCAAGTCTGTCACCCTCTTATATCTTTTAAAGTTTGAGAATGAACCCGTCCTTTCCTAGTAATTGTCCTTGTGTTTTAGGGATGCTGCCACCAGTTGGTAGCAGTGTAATATAATTATCTATTCTGAATGGTTTGTACATTTACTGAGATTCAAGGGGTTGGCTTCTATTCAAGTGTGTCCACTTATTCATTCAACAAGCATTGCTAGGCACTAGAGTTAATGAAATTTTTATTCTTTATATGCTGTTTTATCAAATTAAAAATTTAAACAAACTTGCATAAATGCCATTTAAAGTTAGTATTTCCCTACAAATTTAAGAACAGAAATATACTTCCTTTTTATCAATCCTTTATCATTCTTCTAGCCATTCTGACCCTAATTGTATGTATAGTTCCTGGTGACAGTATGCAATTTTAATGTATTTCAGGACTAATTAAATATAGTCCCCTGTGCCATATAGTAGGTCCTTGTTGTTTATCTATTTTATGTATAGTCGTGTGTATCTGTTAATCCTAAACTCCTAATTTATCCCTCCCCCCCTTTCCCCTTTGGTAACCATAAGTTTGTTTTCTATGTCTGTGAGTCTTTTTCTGTTTTGTAAATAAGTTCATTTGTATCATTTTTTTTAGATTCCACATATAAGTGATATCATAGAATATTTGTCTTTCTCTGACTTACTTCACTTGTCTGATAATCCCTAGGTCCACCCACGTTGCTGCAAATGGCATTATTTCATCCTTTTTATGGCTGAGTAATATTCCATTATATCTATATATCTATATATATCTATAGATCTAGGTATATCTATATATATCTATCTAGATCTAGATCTAGATATCTCTATGTTATCTATCTATATTTATATCTCTCTATCACATCTTCTTTATCCATTCATCTGTTGATGGACATTTAGGTCTTTTGCCTCCTTAGGTATATTTATTGCTAGGTATTTTATTCTTTTTGTTGCAATGGTAAGTGGAATTGTTTCCTTAATTTCTCTTTCTGATCTTTTGTTTTTGTGTATAGGAATGCAAGACATTTCTGTGTAGTAATTTTGTATCCTGCAACTTTGCCAAATTCATTGATGAGCTCTAGTAGTTTTCTGATGGCATCTTTAGGGTTTTCTATGTATAGTATCATGTCAGCTGCAAACACTGACAGTTTTACTTCTTCCTTTTCCAATTTGGATTCCTTTCATTTCTTTTTCTGATTGTGGTAGTTAGGACTTCCAATACTATGTTGAATAAAAGTGGCGAGAATGGTCATCCTTGTCTTGTTCCTGATCTTAGAGGAAATGCTTTCAGCTTTTCACCATTGAGTGTGTTATCTGTGGGTTTGTCATATATGGCCTTTATTATGTTGAGGTATGTTCCCTCTGTGCTTACTTTCTGGAGAGTTTTTTTTTCATCATAAATAGATGTTGAATTTTATCAAAAGCTTTTTCTGCATCTATTGAGATGATCATATGGTTTTTATTCTTCAGTTTGTTAGTGTGGTGTATCACATTGATTGATTTGCGGATATTGAAAAATCCTTGCATCCCTTGGATAAATCCCACTTCATCATGGTGTATGATCCTTTTAATGTATTGTTGGATTCGGCTTGGTAGTATTTTGTTGAGGATTTTTGCATCTCTTTTCATCAGTGATATTGGCCTGTAATTTTCTTTTATCTTGTAATAACTATAATGGAAAAGAATCTGAAAAAGAATATCTATCTATCTATCTATATATAAAACCGAATCACTTTGCTGTACACCTGAAACTAACACAACATTGTAAATCAACTATACTTCATTTTTTAAAAAAGGCTAACTGGGGCTTCCCGGGTGGCGCAGTGGTTGAGAGTCTGCCTGCCGATGCAGGGGACGCGGGTTCGTGCCCCGGTCCGGGAAGATCCCACATGCCGCGGAGCGGCTGGGCCCGTGAGCCATGGCTGCTGAGCCTGCGCGTCCGGAGCCTGTGCTCCGCAACGGGAGAGGCCACAGCAGTGACAGGCCCGCGTACCGCAAAAAAAAAAAAAAAAAAAAAAAAAAAAAAGGCTAACTGGACCCTTAGCTGGTAGATTTTTATGGCTTTCAGGCTTTTAGGCTCATTTATATATAAAATGAAAATACCTTTTTTCTTATTTTTCTGGGTTGCATGTTTTCCATAGTGAACTCATTCTACTTTTGCAACAGTGACAAATCACATAAAATAGAAAGTGAAAATCATCAGTAGTTTTACTGCCGAAGTATCCACTGTATGCTTTTTTAAAGTGTCTTAAATTTTATTTTATTTAAAAATTTATTGAAAATTTTAAATTGTGGTAAAATGTACATAATGTAAAATTTACCATCGTAACTAGTTTCTAAGTGTACAGTTCCATGCTGTTAAGTACGTTCACATTGTTGTGCAACCATTCTTCAGAACGTTTTTCATCTTGCTGAAGTGCTGTGCCCATTACAATTCCCCTTTCCTTTCCTCCCAGCCTCAGGCAACCACCCTTCTACTTTCTTCCTCTATGACTTACCGTAAATACTGCATATAAGTGGAATGATACAGTATTTGTCTTTCCATGACTGGCTTATTTCACTTAGATAATGTCCTCAAGATTCATCCATATTGTAGCATGTGTCAGAATTTCCTTCCTTTATCCCACTGTATGCTTTTCAAAAAAAAAAAAACCCTCTAAAGTGTTATCATATTATTCCTATTGCTTTGCAATTTATTTTTGAAACCTAACAGTGTATTGCAGATGTCTTCCAGAAGACATCAATATTTATACACAATTATGAATATATCATTTACATTGCTACCAAGAACGGCATTCCTATTCCACAGATGGGGAAAATGAGAATTGGAGGTGAGTACCTTTCAGTTTACAAGTAGAATGGCAGAGACAAAATGCAGGTCTGCTTGTTTCTAGAGGCAGACTGCAGTGTGGTTTGTATAGAGTAGGGATGTGATTACTGTAGAAAAATGAAGCAATTTTAAAGACACATTTCTGTGGTAGCTAAAGGATGATTGTGTTCCTTTGTTATGAGGAGGCTCCACAATTTGTATTTTATAGTTGCAGCAGACACAAATATCTGTCTCTAGAAGCATCTTCCAAGTATCATACTACATTAAATTTTCTCTTGAATCACTTGCATCTGTGTTAAGACTGGATATTTCTAAGGAGGCAGCAATTGTCCTAATCAGAAATATATTTTCATTGGCCTTTCAAAAAGCCACAGATAAAAGAGCAGAGAAGAAATTATCTGCTTCTTATCTGAAGGATAATGAAAAGTGAAAATTGCTGAAACTCTCAGTGAGCTACATCAGATATAATTAGTGTAGCTCGTTACAAGCATTTTAGAGCTAGAAAAGACCACAGAAATAATCTAAACCTACATCTTAATTTCATGAAAATGAGGTACTGTTGTGAAATGGCTACCTGAAGTAGTTGACTATGCATTTAGGCTTGAAATCTAAGTTTCTTGTTTCTCAAGAGTTCTCTTTCATCTACTGTTGGTGAATGGGGTTAGATTTTCTCATACTAAACTAGCTGTTACTTGTGTTTTATACTATGAGTGTACTTTGTATAAAGTTTCCTGGCTTATAGTATAATTGAGGAGATTTGGAGGTCTTAGTGATTTCCATTTTTATAGAATTTTTGAGGGCTACAGATGTATGTGGGTTGGAAACGTTTTTGTTACACTGTTAAAGTAGTTGATTTCTCACAAGTTGATTCAGCATTTACTACTAACTCTAACATGATAGGGAGTGAACAGGTAGTGTGGGCTATCAAGACTAGGTGTTGCTCATAATATCACTAAAAAAGAAGGGAATTGGGGTACAAGTTTTCTTAAATTTCCAGCCCTGATCCGTCAAGCAGTTGTTGATGGAATCCATTACCTTTGTGAGCTTTGTTAATGGCAGAGACCTAATTGAAAATCAGAGTTCTTTCAGAGAAAGGTCAAATCAGCTAAAGATGATAGAACAGGCCTGGCAGACTGTAGTCTGAGGGCCACCTGTTTCTGCAAGCTAACAGTATTTTTTTAAAAAAAATATTTTAAGTAGTTTAAAAAAATCAAAAGAAGAAAAATATTTCATGATACATGAAAATGATAAGAAATCCAGTTTCACAGTCTAAAAATAAAGTTTTATCGGAATACAGCTACATATACTCATTTGTTTATGTGTTGTTTATGGTTACTTTTGCACTATAATGGCAGAATTGAGTAGTTGTGAGAGAGACTGGATGGTCCCACAGAATCTAAAATATTTACTGTTTAGTCCTTTGTAGAAAGAGTGCTGGCCCCTGTTAAAACATCAGTATTATTTTATGTTTTGGAGTACCATGGAAATTTGTGGCTTTCTTACCAAAAACTCTAGCTGAATGCTACTACATTTCTTGAAGGATTCTCCACTGTTTTTTTGCCTCAGGGACAACCCACAGTAGTCCATTCATGACTTGTTTTTCATGACTTCCTTTGCTTATTTTCCCGTGGTTCCTTTTGCCAGCCAGGTGAACAGACCAAAACCACACAGGAAGGTCTGTGGTTTTTCTAAAGAAGCTTTCTACAGAAGGATATGTTTGGCTTGGGTACTTCTCTGTTGTAGAAACCTGGATTTTGCTTGTGATCTTTCCACTAGAACTTTGATTCAAATATATATAAAATAACCCTCACTTTCAAAGTGTAAAATTAACAAACATTTATTGTTAGATTCATATTTGTGGGCAGAAAATCTTAATCTTTCATGTTTTTACCAGACATTTTAATAATGTTAGTTATGTTTTTCATGACTCTTAATTTTACATCAAGGTTAGTTGATGGTTATTCTTTTTCATTGGGTAGCCTTAAACATTTAAGCCAATGTCTCGTTTTACAGTAATCTTTTTAAAAAAAATTTATTTATTTTATTTATTTATTTTTGGCTGTGTTGGGTCTTCGTTGCTGTCCACGGGCTTTCTCTAGTAGCAGCGAGCGGAGGCTACTCTTTGTTGCAGTGCCCGGGCTTCTCATTGTGGTGGCTTCTCTCGTTGTGGAGCATGGGCTCTAGGCGCGTGGGCTTCAGTAGTTGCAGCACGCAGGCTCAGTAGTTGTGGCTCCCGGGCTCTAGAGCACAGGCTCAGTAGTTGTGGCGCACGGGCTTAGTTGCTCCGCAGTATGTGGGATCTTCCTGGACCAGGGATCGAACACGTGTCCCCTGCATTGGCAGGCAGATTCTTAACTACTGTGCCACCAGGGAAGCCCTACAGTAATCTTTTGATAGAATAAAAACATCAATGGTATTCCACCTCTTATAAAAGTTATTTCCCTCCTCTCTCCATCTGTGTTTACTTGATGTCAGTTCTCTTGGGGCTTGTGTAAGAAAGGAGTGGCCCTGCTACTTAAAGTCTGCGTTTTACAGCTACTGAGAGTTTTGGATTCTGCCACCGTTCTTCTCAAGCATAGCAAACAGGTGTTGCCTATCTAGAAATAACCCTTATCTGAAGGTTTGGAGTTGGGTAAAGCAGATCTTCTCTCAGGTTTCAGCTTGCCTTTGGTCATAATTGTGCTTTTGTGCTTGATGGGGAAGGTTCTTAATTTTGTCTTGGAGAATGTATAGCACTGGTCTGGGCCATGGTATTGAGTTAAACAGTCCCCGTCTTACTGCATAGGGCTGTTTTGTTATCTGGTTGGTGCTTGATGCTTCTCTGTCTTAGCTTACTTAAACATTTCGAGGTATGGAGAGCTCACTCATGGGAGGAGATGGGCCCATGCTGTTAGAATCTTCTTCAGTCAGAGAACTCATTTTGCAGTGGAGTCTTCTCACATTATGGAATAGGCCATGTGGTAATGGTGCAGCTCAGTAAGCAAAACCAGTGAAGGATGACAGAACATGAAAAGGAAATACTGAGGTGAATGCAGGCTGGAGTGGGTGGTAAGAAGCATGGGTGAGCATCAACTTGTGAGGTAACCTTTGTTCTGACTTAGAGTAAAGGGAAGTTTGGATGAAGCATACCATTAAGGCATTTTGACATAACTGACTTGTTGGTGAGGAGGGTGAGAATAGAGACTGGAGGGAAAACCCCATATTATCATTTCTGGAGTAACAGGGTAAGCATTTTTAATCCAGTCCTGGGCTTGGGGTTTTAAAATGTGCAATAAGGTGAGTTATTGTATGGGTTGGAAATACAATGTAAGATACTATGGTAAAATTATGGTAGGGCTTCCCTGGTGGTGCAGTGGTTGAGGGTCCGCCTGCCGATGCAGGGGACACGGGTCCGGGAAGATCTGGTCCGGGAAGGGGGGGACACGGGTCCGGGAAGATCCCACATGCTGTGGAGCAGCTAGGCCCGTGAGCCATGGCCGCTGAGCCTGTGCGTCTGGAGCCTGTGCTCCGCAACGGCAGAGGCCACAACAGTGAGAGGCCCGCGTACCGCGAAAAACACACACAACAACAACAACAACAACAACAACAACAAAAATTATGGTAAATGGTTTTATGGTACATTCTCCTTTTCTGAGGAGGGTAAAGGGCTATGGACTCCCACACCAAGAACTACTCCAGATAGGAAAGCCATGGCGGAGAAAGAGAGGAGATGTGTGTCTCAGTCTGAGCTGTCATCTCCAGAAAACTTGGCACTCTCTGTCCAGGCTGTCTCAGTCATGTTTTGGAAGGAAGGGTCACCTTCAGAAGCTTTATTGCTGGCACCCAGGCCTTGTTGTCCTAAGAGGTATGACCCACCAGGGCATGAACTCTCCAGTAGGCTTGGCCTCCAACAGTTATTTCTGTTGTGTTTCATGAATGTTTGTATTTGTCTGTTCACCCCTAGGCTGAGTTACTGGGGCCTGTTTAGGGAGGAACAGTGCCTGAACAGTTGGAAGAGTCAGCCATTCAGCGTGAATGCACTGGTTTTGGACAATACCTGCTGGCTCCCTGGCTTCCCACCCTTGAGGTGGGGCTGTTCCCAGCATGGAGGAGGGGATGCTGTGGGCTGGAGTAGGAGGAAGAGCTCCCTGCGGGAGTTACTTGAGTTTTCTCATCCAGCTGTAATTGGTTTAAAGCAGAATCCTGTATCATTGGATTTGAACTGGATTTTAGGGGTCATCCAGTTCAACCTCCTCATTTTGCCCATTGGGAATAGACACCTGTGAGGATTCCAGGACTTATCCCAGACCAGAGAGGTAATGAGTGGCAGTGTAGAGGCTAGACTCCAGGCCTGCTGATTCAGTAACTATGCTTCTTCCGGCTTGGACTGTGAAGGGGTAAATTGTAGCATGAATCTGGGATGCGGTTTGGGGGTGCAGCATGGGTTGCTCCTGAGTCAGTAAGTTACACTTAGGACAGTGGTCCCTGAGCTGTAGGCTGGAACAGGCGACCTGCAAAGGACCTCTGACGCCCATGACTTGTAAGTACATTTTGGAGAGTGCTGTGATGTGATCGTTTCCGTGTCCGAGGAGTGCGTCTAGGCATACTAGCGAGTCTCCTTTGCCAGGGGTGAGATGAGGCAAGAGAAGATTCCTGGGGAGGAAGGCAGGGGCGTCTAGTTGAAAGTGCTCTCCTCCTGAGTGAGCTTTGAAGTTGCAGTCAGAGGAACCTGCTCAGACTCTTTAGAGGCCAGACAAGTAGTATCTACTGTGACATTTGGAAACTGAAAAGTAGAGAGGGAGGGACATAGTGGTTGCTAGGAGTGTGCACGTTGTACATAGTACAGGTCCTTTTATGGTTATAGCTTTCTGCACTTGAGTACTTATTTCTGCCTAACTGGCTAATGCAGCTCTCATTTTAAGCTATCACAATGACTGCACGCCTTATCCCTTTCATTCTGGTTATCTGTTTAATTTTTCTGCATGTTGGAATTGAAGATGGACTATAAAAAGAGAATTTTTATAAATTCTGAATTTTTATTAATACATGGCTTATTAGAATATCTGGCAAACTGCAGGGTTGGAAAGAATGAACCTAGTTTTTGGAAACAGTTTTTCTTGTTCTGCTTCCATTTATTGATCACCTACTCTATGGAGGTAGTGTGTGTAGTCGTTAAGCACAAGGACTCTGAACGACACTACTTGGGTTAAAACCTGGCTCTGTTATGTACAGTGTGTGACCTCAGTTAAGTTACATACCCTCCATGCCTCAGTTTCCTCACTTATAAAATGAAGATAATACCTCACAGGGTTGTTGTGAGGGTTAAGTAAGTTATTAATATATGAGTTAGAACAGTGCCTGGTCCACATTAAGTGCTGTTTACATATTAGCTGTTATCACATCCCAGGCATTGATCTAGGCCCTTTGTCACTTAACTTATGAGGCAATTGAAGTCAAGAGAGATTTAAAAACTTGCTTAAGATCATCCAGCTAAGAAGTGGCTAAGCTGTGGCTTAAACCTTCTCTGTCTGACACAGGGCCTGGCTCTCAACCACTCTGTTGGCTTTCTGAGGTGTGGCAAATCACTTAACTGTATTGTAGGTTTTATAGCTATCTACCCATCTATCCATCTATCTTCTACTTTCTAATTTGGATTTTTCATTATGTTCTCATTTTGTTAATAAAATGCATTTCCTTAAAATATCTGTGACTTAAGAGTTATAAATAAAATATAAAAGATAAAAATAAAACAGTTGCTCTTACAATAATGCTGCTCAAATAATTAAAGAACTTTAAAAATCCATGCTAACAGTACTAAATTGTGAAAGGCTTAAAACGTCATTTCATGTGACATCTGATGATGGCTCAGTGTTGCCACACACATTTAAGTTGCGTGGAAATTAAGACTGTTATTATTAGGCATTTTAAACATACCATTTTAAAACAATCATGGCATTAATGTTTTAACCATTTGCACATTTTAATTACCAGGAAGAAAGTATATCAAATTTTTATAGCTCATGGAAGGCTCCCCAGCCAGTACCCTAGATTGAGACAAAGAGAATTAAAGCCCGAGAAGTGAGACAAGGCTGCTTAGCAACAATGACAGGTGAGGTTGATGGGAATTAACAGCTTTTGACTGTTAGCAGAATGGCAGTGTAATGGGATCTGCTTATGGTAATGAAGCCTTGACTAGATGGCTGAATGTAATGATACTTTCTCATTTATTTCATAAAATTATAGATGATATTGAGCCCAGAATGTTTAGATTTCTGTACTATTTATACTTTTGATATTGTATTGAAAATTAGAATCATATTGTATAGTATTGTCAACTTTGTAATTATCTCATGGAGAAATGTATTCAATGGAAAGGAAAGTAGCAAAGTAAAAGCAAAACAAAACATCCTGCTACTCCAGTAAAACCACTCAAAACACCAATACCTTATCTTTCTCAAAGTAGCTGCAGTTTAAGGGAGCATTAATATGTCTCTAAATTGGAAATTGTCCAACTGTTCAGGTTGCTGAAAAAAAAAGAAAACCGATAAAAAATTTAAAAATTTATTTATATCTTGTCTCTGGACAAGGTCTAAAGAAATGTTGTATCAAGATGAAGTAACCATTCTTAAGGTTTCTTTAGCCAGGACACACTCAAGATCAAAACAATTGACAATGAAGGAAAAGATGGCTCAATGCATGTGACAATGTGACATTAAAGATTACATCAGATGCAGTCTGTCTCAGGAATGACCATATGTCCTTTCCATCTGATGTCTGTTTCAGGACTCAGACAAATGAGTTAAAGGTTTTAGATATGCTTTAAAGGATAGTTCTTTCATCACCTGTATTAGGTTTATTTACAAATCAAATGTTTCAAATTGATCACATGTGCATACTATCAAAGGAATGAACGTAATGACGATATTTTTCCTAAAAATTTGGATGCTGATTCATTTCAGGTTATGTGGGTTTGTAACCCTGAGTACTAGGATGAAGTATAGATATCTTGTGTTTTTTTTTTTTTTTTTTTTTGCGGTACGCGGGCCTCTCACTGTTGTGGCCTCTCCTGGCTCCGGATGCGCAGGCTCAGCGGCCATGGCTCACGGGCCCAGCCGCTCTGTGGCACGTGGGATCTTCCCGGACCGGGGCACGAACCCGTGTCCCCTGCATCGGCAGGCGGACTCTCAACCACTGCGCCACCAGGGAAGCCCTCTTGTGTTCTTTTCACTTAAAGAAAGAAGAGAATTTATTTTTTCCCTAGTTTTAAACTAATACTACAGGAATGAAATGGGAAGAAATAATAGTTCTTTTCTAAGAAAGACTTTTCTAAGGATGGCTTTAAAAGAACAGGCAAAGGAGAGCAGAGCCATGACCGTTGCAGCTTGAATCGAGATAAGCAGAAGTGTGTGTGCTCAATGTCACATGGCAGGAGGCTTTCCCCAGAGTGGTTTGCCTGTCCAGGCAGCTGTTTCATTTTGTGTCTGATAGAGTTTTACTTTGGAAAATACCCGGTTCCCTGCCTGCTGCTTCATTATGGATTATACAGGTAAAATTAAATTGAAAATATTTTCCAGCCATGTAGAATTACTTAAAATATACTATTTTGAATTAGTATTTAAAAAATTACATTGGTTATGTTTGTAAATAATGTATTTTAAAAATTATTATGCATGAATTTATTCCTGAGTGTGTATGAATTTGTCGTATACAAATTGTGATTAATTTAGGATAAGTACTTAAGGGAATTTCTCAGACATACCCTTGTTGTTTCTTCTATTTCAGTTTGGGTCCTACTCAAACAGACTTAAACTGCAATCCATATTTAATCTACATTTCTACCCTCTGGGCCAGAATGTTTAGAATACAAATATCTGAGTTCAGATTATGCCACAGAGAGAATAAAATATATATACAGTCTACAGAGATTGTAAAACGTTTTTGCCATTGTGTTGGTTTTCTTGTGCATGTGTGTGGCCTGACCTTTTAGATGCGGTTGACGTAGTGAAGTGAATTGGAGAATTTCAGTTTTTATCCTAAATTTTCTGAGTGTAACTGACCTCTTCCTTTTTTAAACTGCTTAGCCTTGTTCTCAGTTTCTAGTTTCACTGAGTGGTAAGTTGGTACAAGAATAAAGTTAAGGTGAAGTTAACAAGGGGCGGTGTTTCTTGATGATTAAGTGGGGGCTTTCTTTAGATTGGATGGGGTGAAAGTGGGGTTGGGAGGTAAGGTGGTGGTAAGGAGATATGGACGTGGATCTTTGCCCAAAACTTGTGCAGGTAATTCAAAATTATACTACCGTAAATTCGAACTTTTGGGTAACAGTGACACTGTTTTCTGACAGATTCATCTTAAACTAAACAACTAAGACTTTGGAAGATTTTTCCACCAGGGCAGGGACCTACTTTCCATACCCCGAATAATGACAAAATCCCAGTGTGTGTTTAAATTAAGCATTATTTACATGTTCTTTATAAATGATCCCTTTTGATCTATGGATGGATCTTTGGCAAGATAGCTAATTATGGTGAGAAAATTAATTTTTTTGTGAAGTTGTTAATAAAATGCCATTTTTAGGCACTTGCTATGTAAAGGACTTCTGTGGTAAATGTATTTTGAAGCTAAAACATTTAAAAGTAATTAATTATCCCAAATACCCAAATATGTTTTTTCTATAAATCCATATTTCCTATTTTAGAGTTCCTTTAAATCAAATAGCATAGTAGTATCTCTTTCTCTCCTTCTCTCTCGCTCTCTCTGGATTTTGAATTTCTTTTCCTTATACATTAGTGTACTAGAATTTCATTCCAGGGCTCTGAAATAGCATATAATTACCTGTTAGAAGGCTCACTGTATGTGTGATACTATGTTGAAGCAGAAAGGGCTACATTTTATAGACATATACAAAGAAATCAAATTTCTATAATCCTACCAGGGAGCTTTACTATGAGTTTGTTTTTAATTATATATTTGTACCTTTTTTCCAAAGAACAGAATCATTGATTTTTTTTTCATTTTTCTATAGTTTATGTATTGCCATTAAAACACTTCTTTGTTGTTTTTAAGTAATACTTTATAAATGCATAGGTGGTATTTTAAAATACACACAATTTTAACATGCTAAATACACATCAAGAGGAATAGTAAGAAAATAAAGCTTTAATGTGAACAAAGGATACAGCTCCAGAGAAATTCCAGATATGACACTTTTAAAATTAGGTCTTGTATGTACTCTGAAGAGAATATGTGGTTTAAGTTCTTACCAAACTAATAGAGATAACATTTATTAAGCTAGTTGTCTGATGTGGTAGGAAGCTATTTTGAGTATTGTCTTCTGTGGTGATTTTTATAAACATTTACATATTTGCAAATATAGGTATATTTAGTCTATTAAACTTCGAAGAAAAGAACACACATGTTTTCAGTTCATGGAAGAGTGAATTCTTTTGCATTAGAAAAGAGAATTTATTTCAGTTCAGCACAACCACTTTTGTACTAATGACAGCATCATAGCACTAAAGGGGATATCTTCCAGTAGAAAACTGAGTCTTGAATATTCAAGAATAGATGTATTTTATTTTGTTTTTCTGGAAAGCTTTCCCCCATGTGGTTTCCATGTTACCCATGTGGTTTCCTCTCAGTTTTTTCAGGTCTTTGTTGAAATGTCATCCTTTTAGGGTGACATTATCTGACAGTTTTACCTAAAATAACCCTCCCATTCAATCACTCCTCGTTAATTCCTCTTATTTTTCTTTATAACAGGCACCACCACTTGATATATTACGTATTTGTTTGTCCATCTCACCCTCTAGAACATAAGCTCCAAAGAGGAGAGAGTTTGTTCATGGCTGTATCCCTAGAGTGCAGAACAGTAGGCTTTCAGGAAATAGTTGTTGAGTCAATTTATGAATGGGGTTTCTTCTAAAAATTACTATTGACTTACTTTAAGATTGTCACTATTATCTTTCTTTATCAGCAACATTCTAATTTAACAATAATTATTTTGACCACTAAATTATTTTGAATATTGATCTCTTCTTTCATTGCTAATTTTATCCTGAAATTCACAGTACTCACTTTACTAATGGAGGGGCAGGGTCACAGGCAGGCAGGGTCGCAGGCATGCATAATTAGACATAATTGATAACCCAACGATCACTTTGGTTTTGGAATGTATTATGTGATTTTTTTGAAGGGGCGTGGAGGACATCAGTCAGTTTTATTCTTCCTTCATTTTCTTTCATTATGTTTTCCTTAGGCAGGCCATTAATATTTGTCTTCATTTTCTCAGCTCATGCCAGCTGCCCAGAGGAAAGAACGGGAGAAAACTAAAATTTTGGCATCTGTTTTGTCAAAGATGGGTCTTTAGCCATATGGATCCCAACCTTCTGAAGTGTTTAGAAATACCTCAGGCATCCAGAGGTTATAGAAACCTTAATAGGAGTCAGAGGTTGTCATATGTGTCCAGATTGCTGGCAAGTGAGACCTAATGTGTTTTTTTTAAATATATATATAAATTTATTTAATTAATTTAATTTTTGGCTGCATCGGGTCTTCGTTGCTGGGCGTGGGCTTTCTCTAGTGCGGCGAGCAGCAGCTGCTCTTCGTTGTGGTGCGCGGGCCTCTCATTGCGGTGGCTTCTCTTGTTGCGGAGCATGGGCTCTAGGCATGCAGGCTTCAGTAGTTGTGGCATGTAGGCTCAGTAGTTGTGGCGCATGGGCTTAGTTGCTCCGTGGCATGTGAGATCTTCCCGGACCAGGGCTCGAACCCATGTCCCCTGCATTGGCAGGGGGATTCTTAACCACTGCGCTACCGGGAAAGTCCAGAGACCTAACGTTTTTAACATACTGATCCTGCTATAGTTATCTAAAAAGTAGACGTCTTGAAAAATATTGCAGCCTTTAACTTACTCTTAGAAATCTGTGCCAAGAAATAAGTATAGGCACTCAGAAAAATGTATTTATATATGCATATATACACCCTCACATATAAGCTGAAGAAAGAGCTACATCAGTGAGTCAGCAAGAAGTTGTCACATATAGACTATGGCCTCTGGTGGGAAGTACCAGTTGTCACTCGGTATCTGTGGCGGATTGGTTTCAGGACTGCCCTCACCCCCAAATCCATGGATGCTCAAATCCCTTATATAAAATCGTGTAGTATTTACATATAACCTACATGCATATTTTAAATCATCTCGAGTTTACTTATAATACCTAATATGATATAAATGCTATGTAAGCTGTTGTAAATACAGTGTAAATGCTATGTCAATAGTGTGCATCAAATTCAAGTTTTGCTTCTGGAACTTTCTGGAATTTTTTTTTTACCGAATATTTTGATCCGCAGTTGGTTGAATCCATGGATGTGGAACCAGTGGATGTGGAGGACTAACTATATCTCTACCCAGGGATCATTTTCTCATCCTACTTTTCCTTTTGCCTTTCTGATGGCCACATCCACCCCCATGTGTGTGACTATTCATGTGCAACATCTGGGATGCAATTTGATATCGATCTTATGTTAAGATACTATTCTGGTTTCAACCCTTTTGAAGTGTATTGCCCTTTCCCACTTCCTGCAGTTGTGTCTCAACGCTATTATTGATACAGGCATACCTCATTTTATTGAGCTTTCTTTAATTGCTCTTTGCAGAAATTGCATCTTTTTACAAATTGAAAGTTTGTGGCAACCCTGCTTCAAGAAAGTCTATCAGCACCATTTTTCCAACAGATTTGCTCACTCTGTGTCTCTGTCTCACATTTTGGTAATTCTCAACATATTTCAAACTTTTTCATTATTGTTACATTTGTTTTGATGGTGACCTGCGATCAGTGATCTTTGGTGTTACTACTACAACTCGCTGAAGGCTCAGATGATGGTTAGCATTTTTTAGCAATAAAGTATTTTAAAATTAACATTTTTTTTTTTTAGGCATAGTGCTGTGGCACTTAATAGACTACGGTACAGTGTAAACATAACTTGTGTATGCACTGGGAAACCAAAAAAGTTGTGTGACTTGCTTTATTGTGATGGTGTGGATCCGAACCCACAGTATCTCTGAGGTATGCCTGTGTTCTCCATTGGTTGTTGACCTGGGCCACTTATTTTTGGGAGGGATGCATTTTTCTTAAGTTTTGTAATTTTCAGTGTAGTCCTCTCTGTCATTTTTAGTTTTTTTGGTGACCCTTCTCTTTTAAGAATTTTCTTCTCCATATTTTCAGTTGATTTCTATTTTCCTTTCATTTTAGTTGAATTCTTAAAATATAATTTTGGTAATTATTTTTTTATTTTTCAAGAGGCATTATAGAAAAGTAGTTAAGAGTCTATGTGTTGGAATCAGACTGCCTGGGCTTGAATCCCAGCTTATCACTTAGTAAGCAGTGTGACCACTGTCTATCAAATGTGGATAACCCTACCTTGTAGGGTTTTTATGAAGATTACATAAGCTGATACATGTGAAGTTCCCAAAATAATACCTGGCACATAGTAAACATTTAGTAAATATTAGTTATTATTATCTTAGCTACAACAAAGTATTTATTCTTATGTATAATCTTTGCAATTTCTTCATAATGGTTCAGCATTTTCAGTAAGATAAAGGTCAAATTACCTTGAATAAATTATGCACATCCATACAATGGAATATTGTGTAACCATTTAAAGATGAGATGGATCTACATATACTGACCAGAGAGTTATTAATGATATTTTTTAGATGGTAATTTGCAGTTCCACAATCATATAAGAATTTAATGTTTAAAAACTGTGTTATATAAAGACATGTCTTTGTAAACTTTAGAAAATATTGGAAAGAGTATATACCTTAGATGAATGGATGGAAAAGAAACTTGAGCTTTTGAACTTCCTATTTTATGATTTTAAAAGTGGGATTATTGAAAAAATATACTTTTTATGCATTTCAATATTTTAAAAATATTAGAACAAAGCTTTCTTTGCTTGTGTTGGATAGACATTCTAGTTAAAGTCTATGCACTTATAGCTTTTAGAAAAAAACAGATTTCTAAGAGTAAAGGTAATGCAGGTAATGAGTCAAGAGACAAAATAATAATATCTTCTTTGTGTTGATGGATGAAGAAGAATTATGCCCACTTGCACACAGGTGTACACTGGTGTGTGCACACAGCATTAACATGACTGCGTTACTTGGGAGAAATGACAGGAATTCTCACAAGGTAAAATGAAGAAAAATAAGGCAAAAGAGACGGGATAGGAGAAATATGTGTACATACATAAATTCCTAGAGTATAGAATGGTGGTTTTCACATTTGAATAATAGTTGCAAAATAAATAATAATGTATTCACTAACATTTGAGTGCTCACTGGGTGTTAAGCAGTGTTCTAAGTGCTTATAGTATTATTTTACTGTTACATTTGCTTGTGAATTTATATGCCCAGAAAGTGTGTGGAATAGTTTACATATTTTCACATATTTGTGGTTGAGTGTACAACCCCTGATCTGTTAGTCTACCACAAGCCTACTAAAAAAACAGTGAGCTCTGAAGTTATTTTAAAAGGTAGGTTATTTTTCTCATTTCTGATATTCTTAATTCCCTTGAAAAGTTCTGCTTGCTGCCTAAAACCAAGAACGCTGATTTGCATATCTTTGTGGTTGGTTGCTATAAAGCCAATATTTAAATTTCTTTGAGGTCTCTTTTAGTGCCTGGTATCACAGGATGAAGATCTTGTCAGGAGGGTGAATATATATGTGGCTCTTGGTCTTGTGCATTTTGGGACGAAGGAATTCCCCTTTGAATTGCCTGCTCCCCTGAAGCCCCTGGAGCCTCTGGCTCAAGCAGCGCAGTCGGTCTGGTCTGTGCAGTGTCTCTGACGTCACCAGTGTATGCATAAGCCCTGCTATTGTCTTACTGCTATAACAGGGCTGGGGATTGCAGTATCCGCTGTTGCTGCTGATCCCAGTCTTGCCCCTGCTGCTACCTAGTCCTGCCTCCCTGCATCCCAGAAGAGCCACGTCGGCCTGCCTTTCCGTGTTGGATTTTCCAAAACAGCTCTTCGGTTTTTGGTGCTGTAGGAGACCTTGCTTTTCAATCACACGGGAGAACACTGAAGCTTGTAAGAGGAGAATCTGGCAGCTGGACACAGCTTGGACTGCATTGTCTGTCTTCATGACCTCTGCTGTGTAGCAGCTCATCTCTCCACTCTCACACGTACACTCTCCTCGATTTTTCTTCCTTCCTTTTTTTCCTTTCTTCTAATCTTTTAAAAGCAGCCTCTGGAGCCAGCCATGTTTGGCACTGAATCTTCATGTAAGTAAATGGATCTCACTTTGCTGTTTAGAAATCTGTTTGCTGTCATGGTTTCATTGGCTTGGAGTTCATATCACTTTGCCTTAGGTCATTAACAGCTTTTGTATTTTGGCTCTAATTACAAAGAAATTGGTCTCAGGGAAGGGACTGCCCCTTATCTGGGTTATTCATCCTTAAGGCCAGGGATGTCAGTGTGGTCAAAACCAGGCCTCCAAGAGGGAGGGGAGGAAGACAGGAATCTGGGCAGCCTCCCCAGAACGTGTTAATTGATGGGATCAAGTCTGTCACTGATCTATTGTTGTGGGTTCTATAATGGTCCTTAAACCCTAAAATAGATACTGGAGGATCTGAGATGATAGTGTTTATTAAAAAGGAAAAAAGGGCTTACATTTTTTATCTAAAAGGAGAATGGGGGTATCATTATATCCTCTTCTTCCATATTTTTACAGAAACATAGGAGTAGATATTATATGTAGATTTAAAGAATAAGAAATAAGCTTTATTTTGAAAGACGGATTTTTTTTTTTATACACAATGGCTTCAATTTTGATATGCTGGCTAGTGCCACAGTCCAGCAGCATTGTATCTGTCTTAAAACTTATACAATGAAATTGCTTTGGTGCAGAGCAGGCCCTGCACAAGGGGCTGGGCTGGATGGCACTTGTAGACAGCTAAAATGGGTATTTGAAAAATGATGACCAGCCTAAGTAATGAGGATTATTGAATGCTGGATGTAGAATAGTATAACTTGTCGATGCAGTTATACAGGCTCTGCAGACTATTTTGTCATTATCCATAAGCAAAGGTGACAGTTAAGAATTTCTAAAGAGACTCAACCTGCTGACCTAGAACATTAAACATTGGCAAGACACTGTCTTTGTGGGGAGAGGGGGTTAGGGTAGGAATTTAGGAAACACATTTCTTATGAATATGTAATCCAACCTTTTCTTTCTGATCTCAGGTGATCAGTGTGACTCTTTGTGCATAGCTGGTGATTATTCCAGAAGAGTAGTATTTCAAGAGAGCTAATAATCTTCAGTTCTTTTGTTCTTGGTTGGCTTTTTTAAAGGGTGGATTATTTTTGTTGGTTTACCTAGAGGCTTCCCATTTCTGAAATTACCACACTGCATTATCAACGTCAAGATAGAATAACAATGGGATGTAATGTCCCATTCAGCATGTGACAATTTTATTTTCTAATAATTTAAAAATGTTTTTTGAATTCACTTAATGATACATTTGGAATTACTGTCACCCAAGAAATAGAAACAGATTATTTAGTGGCAAAGACCTTCCAGTTTCATTTCAGTCATGGAATTTTGTTTATGTAGGAACCTAGGTATAGATAGAAATATTTATCTACTAAAGGAAAATTAGTCTTATTACTTTGTTTAGCTGAAAATGCACGTTGAAACTCAGTGTGGGACTCTTTGGGTTCTTGGCATAGGGACTCTAACATTGTGTGGCCAGGTTTACCAAGCAGACATGTTGACTTTCTTGATCATTAAACCTGATCTTTTGATAATATCACACGTGTGCTATGTGCTATGTTTGAAAACTGCTGGTTGCTTTTGGTCTCCATAGCTACCAAATTACTGCACAGGTAGAATACCATTCAGAAGACAGAACATCATCATGTAGGTTTTGGGCATTTTTTGACTTTACTGAGTATTAAATTTTGTTTCCTGCTTGTCCCTAGAAGACCACAGATAGATTTGTACTGTCAGTGGTTGTAAAGTGTTGAGAATGGACTGCTTTCTTTAGATAAGGAGATTCCTTAAATCTGTACTCAGAGTTAAGACAATTGTATTTTCTTTGTGTTTTGAGGCATAGCTTTTCTAGACCTATAATGTCCATCTTTTGGAGGCTATTTTATAGGCTGAGCCTATCTATATTTGGAATATTCTGAAAAATAGTCACATTAAAAGTTCTAATTAGTTCAGAAGGGATCTTCCAAACCACCTAGGATATTCTTACTAAACTTTTACAATAAATACTTGTTTAGCCATCTACTCGATGTACAGTGCTGTGCCAGATCCTGGAAAGGTCTGTTTTTTTTTCTAACATATTCTGATTTCATGATTCTTATCCTTGATTTCTGGTTATAGTACCTTACTTGTATTGGATGCTTTTACTTTTTAAATTGAGGTATGGTTTACATACGATAAAATGCGTAAGTCAAGGTGTGTAGCTCATTGAATTTTTGCCTATGTTTACACTTATGGAACCACTACCCAGTTTGAGATACAGAACATTTCTGTTACTCCAGAAAGTTTCCTTGTGATGACCCTTCCCAGTCAATTTTACTTCTCCTCACCAAAAGGTAATCACTATTCTGAATTCTTTTGACATAGTCGCTTGTACATGGCTCTTTAAAATTTTCTTTCTCTCCTCCTTGCTCTTTGCTTATAAGAGAAGGAAATGTCGGGCTTCCCTGGTGGCGCAGTGGTTGAGAGTCCGCCTGCCGATGCAGGGGACACGGGTTCGTGCCCTGGTCCGGGAAGATCCCGCATGCCGCGGAGCGGCTGGGCCAGTGAGCCATGGCCGCTGAGCCTGCGCGTCCGGAGCCTGTGCTCCGCAACGGGAGAGGCTACAACAGTGAGAGGCCTGCGTACCGCAAAAAAAAAATAAAAATAAAAAAAGAGAAGGAATTGTCAATAGAAATGTCCATGTCTTCACTTTCAGATACTGGATTGATTAAGTTGACTTTTTGTTTCAGACCTTTGAAGTCAGGAATTTGAGGTAACCTGGGTATCACATTATAACATGTTTTGTCTCACTGAAAATAGTATTGCTTAATTTAAATGCCAAAAAAGCACCCGCCTCTTCCATACACACACACACACATACATACACAAAAGAGCCTTAAAAATGACAAAAAAATTTACCTGGAAGAGTAGACCCTTGTTTAACAAAGTTAAAACTTACATAGTTATGGCAACAAAATTAGTAGATTCTTTTTCTGACCTCATTTCAGTGAATACCTTCTTTTCTTAAAATTTTTATTTATTTATTTATTTAGGCTTTGTTGGGTATTTGTTGCTGCATGCGGGCTTTCTTTAGTTGCGGCGAGCGGGGGCTACTCTTCATTGCAGTGCGTGGGTTTCTCACTGTGGTGGCTTCTCTTGTTGCAGAGCATGGGCTCTAGGTGTGCGGGCTGCAGTAGTTGTGGCACTTGGGCTCAGTAGTTGTGACTCGTGGGCTCTACAGTGCAGGCTCAGTAGTTGTGGCACACGGGCTTAGTTGCTCCACAGCATGTGGGATCTTCCTGGACCAGGGCTTGAACCCATGTCCCCTACACTGGCAGACGGATTCTTAACCACTGTGCCGCCAGGGAAGGCCCAGTGAATATCTGCTTAATTCACTTTAGTGAATAACTCCAACAGTGCCAGTCACATTTTTTCTCACTTAGTGTATCTGAATCTCCCATAGTTGTGTAAATTGGGCACAATCTGTTTTCAGCCCACTTTTAAATGGAAGTGTTTTGTGTTATGTGTAGATTAATCATTAGTACAAAGCAGGAAGTGTAGCTTCTGTAACTCTGTTACCATCTTGATATATTTCACCGAGCTTTTCCTTTACTGAAATTTCCTATGTCTAAAAATGGGAGTAGTAAGTCTGCTGTTAATCTGCTTTGAGGAGATGCAATTTTAGTCTGTGATCAAAATAATTTAGGTTTAAGAAGAAAGTACTAAAATTAAGTTTTGGGAGGGGAGTGGTCCTTAAAATGCATATTTTAGGTACTTGACTTAATGATAGTTCATATTTTAAAATTGATAAATTGAATTCTATAAAACTTAAAAATTTTTCATTTCCTCTTAAAATTTTATAAATGGAGAAAAAGTTCATCTTTTCTTTTTGTGGAGTAAGGAACACTGGTTTTGTACTGCATCCTTCCTCATAAAGCCAGTTATTCTCCAAAGAGCAAATACTTCAAGTACATGGGCATTTATTCAATTAGCGTTTATCTAGCTTGGTCCTCCTCCTGTTTCCCCTCCTACGTTTAACTTTTTCAGGCCTCAAGGGTACCATTTAACATGTGCTGTGGTGGGAATTGTGCCCTGGTCTAACAAATTAATGTGTCTTCCAAAGCACCTACCTTATTAGTCCAGTGAAGAGAGCAACATCTTACCTTTTCAGAAAGTGTGCCCTTGGGGCAAATAGTGTCATTTAATCCCTCCTCTCAACATTTTGTTATAGTCGTGATATATTAGAAAGAACATCTAGTGTTATCTCGAAAGGGAGAAAGAAATCACCAAAGTCCGAACAGAGCAGTAGTATTTTGTGAGCTTAGTGGTGATGGGGAAATGGTGGACCTGTGTGTCAGAGTGTCAGTTCTCTTTAGCTCTGGTGTGGCTGGCCTACAAGTCTTCCCTGCCATTCTCTGCATGCCCACATCACCTTCAGTAGGCAGCTAGATGCTGGAAAGCATTTGGGGTATGGGTGATGCCCCATGCAGTTTTCTTTGATGGGCACCAAAAGTGCAGCTTTTTTTTTTTTTTTTAATAAATTTATTTATTTGTCTGTGTTGGGTCTTTGTTGCTGCACGCAAACTTTCTCTAGTTGCAGTGAGCAGGGGCTACTCTTCGTTGTGGTGCGCAGACTTCTTCCTGCAGTGGCTCCTCTTGTTGCGGAGCACGGGCTCTAGGCACGTGGGCTTTGCAGTTGTGGCACGCGGGCTCAGGCTCAGTAGTTGTGGCTCATGGGCTCTAGAGCACAGGCTCAGTAGTTGTGGTGCACGGGCTTAGTTGCTCTGCGGTATGTGGGATCTTCCCAGACTAGGGCTGGAACCTGTGTCCCCTGCTTTGGCAGGCAGATTCTTTTTTTTTATTTTAAAGAGTCTGTGCTTTTTTTTGTTTGTCTGTTTGCTGCGTTGGGTTTTCGTTGCTGTGTGCGGGCTTTCTCTAGCTGAGGGCAAGCGGGGGCTACTCTTTGTTGCGGTGCACGGGCTTCTCATTGCAGTGGCTTCTCTTGTTGCAGAGCATGGGCTCTAGGTGCATGGGCTTCATTAGTTGTGGCACGTGGGCTCAGTAGTTGTGGCTCACAGGCTCTAGAGCACAGGGTCAGTAGTTGTGGCTCACGGGCTTAGTTGCTCCGCGGCATGTGGGATCTTCCTAGACCAGGGCTCGAACCCTTGTCGTCTGCGTTGGCAGGCGGATTTTTACTGCGCCACCAGGGAAGCTCTGGCAGGCAGATTCTTAACCACTGTGCCACCAGGGACGTCCCAACAGCTGTTGCTTTTTATTTTCATTACTGATGAATGCATTAATTTGGAACTGACAGCTTCTCAGTTTTAATAGTGAGTGTGGTACCATGTTTCTAAGAACAATGTAATTATCTCAAATTTTGAGCCATTATGTGGGAGATAGTAAAATGAATATACCCTAGCAATATTAGGTCACCAAGAAACTGTATAATTAAATGGGCATCTCTTTGATAGAGAAATAAATGAGTCCCACTCCCTTTTTATGTGCATTTCAGGGCCATTCTTGACAACCAATCATACGTGAGATTAAACTTAGGTCTATTGTTTTGGTGTAATTTTTGTGAGTTGGTTGAGCTGTTAACAGCAACTGTGGTCATTCAAAAAATGGCTATTCACAATTGGACTATTTTGCAATATAAGCCCTAGTTCTTGTTAAATAATTGTATGAGACTGCTGCTTTTGCTGTCATATGTATGTTTGACATTTTAGTACTATATCTCCCCCGCTTTATTAGTTTTTGTCATATGAAACTAGGTAATTTAGAAACAGCCATTTTCCTTTTCTACGTTTTTAATCTGGCTGTTAGTATTTAGCTGTATTGAATTTTAGATGCTTTCATCTTACTTAAAATACAAATACTTAAATATACACCCAAAAACTTACCTCTAATTCTGCACTCAGAACAGTGAATAAAAGAAAAAATATTATTACATGACTTTAGATAAATAGAAACCACAGACTGCTAAAGTCACAAATAAGGAAAAATAATTATGGATCACTGGGATTTACCCTGGGACATGGTCATACAGGAGGCTGGGAAGTTAAAGCTCATATAACACTTTTGACTTATCTTACTATATTATTGTCTTTTCTTTCCTTCTGACAATGTGAGTTCTGATGTGAAATTTCCTCTTGGGTTTCTTGTCTGTTAACAGTTGACATCATAATTTTTAGTATCAAGGGAATATTTTAAACTAAATAAAGATAGGAATTTTTTTTACTTCTGGGTATTTATATACTAATTCTACTAGTACAGAAATGGAATAAAAATACCCAGTGGTTATTTTAAAATTCTCAGATTATTTATTTTCACTTGAGTATTAGTTTCCCTAATTGTTAGTTTGGTTTGTTCAGCAGAAATTACACATGAGTTTTCAGTGATCTGTTGTTTTCATTGTCACAATGGACCAGATTTATATCCTGTATAAACCGTGGGGAGTCTATGGGGAAAAATTACCATATATGGAAACTTGCCTTATAGAATCCGCATGGAGTTACACAGGATGTGAATAGAATTGTTACGGATTCTGAGTTGCAAAAGTCACTGATAATGTGTATTTTGAACATTAATAGTAGTTATCACATTAAATTATGTTCAAATACTGTTAAATTTTCAATACAAAACCATATGGAACACAAGAATATGAATTGTATGGTCATTTTAAAATTGTTTTACAAAGTGTATTTATATCCCACCATTTTTTTCCTAATAAGTGTAAAACAGTCATTAACACGCTTATTAGTGTGTCTTTAATTACAAAATGCCAGTTTTGAATTATTTAAAAGTCCTGTAATGTAGTCACATTTGCTGTGCTGGAGTAGTAACTTGTAATATTTTCTCTATAGAGATTTTGCTTTTATTAATAATGGATTCAGATAATTGTGAACTGAAGGACCAAGATATAGTTTAATACATGTTGTAGAAATGGCAGCAACCACGTGCCAGATACAGTGACTAAGTGCAGAGACTCTGGTGCTTGATTGCCTGGATGCAAATAACGGCTTTACCACATTCTGCCAGGGTTTGGCCATCTACCATCTAAGCTCTTGGGGCCCAAAATGTGGCTTATCCAATGACCTTTTGATGTTAGGGGAATCTGCCTTTTTGGGCCAGGACATCTGCATCAGGGTAAGGCTTACCAAGGGTCACTGTGGAGATTAGACTCTGGCAGTGGGAAAGACTGGCTGAAGAAAGGGAAATCTCACTTCCTAAGACTGGGTGGAAGTTCCATCACGGGGATCTTTGAAGGGACCCCGTAGGAGATCTGAAGGGAGGAGACTGCATGAAACTGATGAAGTAGGTCAGGGTTGGCAAATGCCCAGCATATTTCTCACTACTGGTCATACCTGTGGCAGACATCACTAACTGGTCACAGCACTTTTGTAGAATTGCCTTAAGTCATAAAGGGTTGAAATGTTTTCCTCTTAAAACACTTATCTGTGCAAGTGTTTTCCACATTAGTGTGAACAATAGTCACATGAATAAATATTTAAATAAACTTGAAAACAACTATTGAATTAAGAAAAAAATTAGGAATCTTAAGTGTTCCGGTAATATCCCTTTTTATATAAAATAAACATACCATTCTGGTTACATTGTGATTCTCAGTAATATCAAAATAATTCAGAGCTGCTTCTCTCGTTTTTTTTTTTTTTTCTTTATTTTTTTGGCCGCGTCGGGTCTTAGTTGTGGCATGTGGGATCTTTTGTTGCATCGTGCAGGCTTCTCTCTAGTTGTGGTGCTCGGGCTTCTCTCTCTAGTTGTGGCGTGCGGGTTTTCTCTCTCTAGCTGTGTCACGCGGGCTTAGTTGCCCCATGGCATGTGGGATCTTAGTTCCCCAACCAGGGATCGAACCGGCGTCCCCTGCATTGAAAGATGGATTCTTTACCACTGGACCACCAGGGAAGTCCCCGCTACTCTCTTTTGAATGAAATTTACACCAATTGAAGACATATCCCCAGAGTGTAGCAGCATACCTAACATATACACTAAGCACTCATTCTTTGAAATTTGAATCTGCTGTGGCTTAATGTAATATTGAAAATATGATGTGTGGGCTTTATAGGGGATTGATACTCAGTTTAATTAAATTTTCCAGGCTAAGGAGTTTATCACACATAACTGGCACATATCAGAAATATGTCAGTGGACAACTCTTACCTGTCACCCTTCAGGCAGGAGTAGGTGACAATATGGACTTTTATTATTAAGCCCAAATTTGTTAGAGGTAAACTGCCATTTACCGATACTTTGCTATGTACTGTTAACTTGACTACATCTCATCTAAGTTCACTTATCATTTTTTTAAGATATTTAAATAAAAATAACGAGGAATTGTAATCCTCAGTTCATTTACAGCATGAAAACTGAGAATTGTTTCTTTGCCCATCCTGATGTAATTTTAGGAATGAGAAAAATTATGCTCCATTTCTTTGTGAGAATTTCAGACTAACACTCAGGCTTATTGGCATGCTTTGGGGAACAGTGAGTCTGCTTGGGATGCATACAGATTAGGAAACTGCAGTGACTCCATTAGAGTATTGTTTACTACTTCCTTTATCCACGGCTACTTCTAGAACACCTAGGCTTAGCGGGAGGCTTTGGTAGGGTTTGGCCTGGTGATAGTCCATGCATGGGCTTGACTCAAGTCTGGAATTTCTTACCTGAAACTTTCCTAGATTTGTTTTAGTATAATGGTGTTTCAGTTGTCTATTGCTATATAACAAACTACCCCAAAATATAGTAACTTAAAATAAGCATTTATTATTATATTTCACAGTTCTGCAGATTGACTGATTGACTGGAGCCACTGGTGGTTCTTATGTAGAGTCTCTAATGTGGTTGCAGTCAGCTATCTCCTGGGCTGCAGTCATCTAAAGGCTCATCTGAGCTGGAGGGCCAGGATAGCTCTCCCACATGGATACCAGTTGAGGCTGGCTGTTGACTTGAGGCTCAGCTGAGGTTGTAGGCAGGAATGCCTATTCTTGGTTTCTCTATGAGGTTCAAGCTTCTCACATCATGGTGCTAGGTTCTCAAAGGAAGCATCCTGTGCCATAGCATCCAAGAGACCTAGGAGGAAGCTGCAAGGTTTCTTATGACCTGGTCTTGGAAGTCTTAGAAGTCACTTCCACCATATTATATTGGCCAAGCAAGTCACTAAGATGAGCCTAGATTCAAAGGGCAGGGAATTGGATTCCTCTTGGTGAGGCAGTGGCAAGAGTGCATTGTAGAAGAGCAAGTAGAATGGAAAATATCTTAGTGGTCGTCTTTGGAAAATACACTTTGTCACAAGTTGTTTCCAAACTCTACTCCATGAAGTTGGTGCTTCAGGGTTTTGTAAATCAGGGGTCTGCAAACTTTTTCTGTAAAGAGCCAGATAGTGAATATTTTAAACTTGTGGCCCATTCAGTCTCTTTTGCAGCTACTCAACTCTGCCATTGTAGCACAAAAGCAGCCATAGACAAATGAGTGTGGCTGTGTTCCAAGAAACCTTTATTTATGGATGTGGAAATTCGAATTTTATATAATTTTCACATGTCAAAAAATATTCTTCTTTTGTTGTGTTTTTTTTTTCAACTCTTTTAAAATGTAAAATAATTCTTAGATCAAGGGCCATACAAAACCAGGTGGTAGGCAGGCTTTAGCCCATGCGCCTTAGTTTGCTGACCCCTGCTCTTAATATTTGATTTGAATTTCATTTTTAATTGCTAAAAAACCTAAAAGAACAACAGATACATTCATATATTAAAAATAACTAATTTTGATATGTGGGGAACTACTGATAGATGAACTTAGGTTCTCATTGGTTGACTTTATTATTAAATATTATAAATTTGAACTTATAAATGTAGGTCAGTTTTACATATTGGGCTCTGGCATAATATTCTGTTTGAAAAAAGGTTGTGTTAAAAATGACTGAAAAAAATAGAACAAAGAAACAAAATCACAGGACATTTGAAGGCTTAATTTCTAGTCTGTTCTCACAATAACACTAGGTAAGACAGACTATGGAGAACTTCTGTTTGATTCAGTTTCACAAATATTTATGGAATGCAGAGGAATAGCATGTGATAAGAGATAAGAGGGCAAAAAGCTTTCAAAAAGTTTAAAGTTCAACTGGATATGGGGGGGTGAGGCAGTGAGAGGAGAACAGAAAGGGTTATGATATTAAAACGATATGTTTCTCTTTCAGTTAAAGCAGTGTAAATGAGATTATTTTTGACACAGGTACCCATGAATCAAAGAAAAAATTGGATGTCATTGGAATTGGCATTATATGATAGGCAGAATATGACAAGGGAAGCCAACTTTTTCTTTAAATAATTTTATTGGAGAGCAATATACATATGATAAAATTATCCATTTTTAAAAGTATATCCATTTAAATGTACAGTTTGATGAATTTTGGCAAATGTGTACCTATGTGTAACCATCATTATCTGCACAATCAAGATGTAGAACATATCCGTCACCCCACAAAATTACCTTGTGCCAGTTTGCAGTGAATCTCCATGTTTCTAGAATTTCATATAAGTGGGATCATACAATGTATACTTGTTTCATTCAGCATAATATTTTCAGTCATGTTGTTGTGGCTAGTCGTAGTTCATTTCTTTTTATTACTGAGTAGTAGAAAAAATACATAGTTGGCTCAGCCATTTGCCTGTTGATACTGAGTTGTTTCCTGTTTTTGGTTCTTATGAACAAAGCTGATGTAATTACTCATGTTTAATTCTCTGTGTGGACATATGTTTTCATTTTTCTTGGGTAAGGACCTCAATTGTTGAGAAATTGCCAAGCTGTTTTCCAAAATGGTTATATTTTTTTGCATTCCCATCAGCAGTGTGTGGGAGTTCAGTTGCTTTATATCTTGTCAGCACTTGATGTTGTCAGTCTCTTTAATTTTAGCTAATCTAATGAGTGTGTAGTGGTATATTGTGATTTTAACTTACACTTCCCTCATCAGCAAAGATGTTGAACATCTTTTCACGTGCTTATTGACCATTGGTATATCTTCACTGATGAAGTGTCTGTTCAAATACTTTGACTTATAATTGAATTTTAAGAGTTCTTCATATATTTTGATACGATCTTTTTAAAGGCATATGTCTTGATGATATTTTCTTATAGTCTGTAGCTTTTTGTTTTCTTAATGATGTTACATTTTTAATTTTCATAAAATACAGTTTTTCAGTGTCTTGTGTCCTATATAAATTTTTTTCCTAACCTAAGGTCGTAAAGGTTTATCTCCCAAACGTTTTACATGTTTTGCTTCTATGTGTACTATGATCCATTTTCAGTAAATTTTTGTGTATAGTGTAGGGTAATGATGGACATTTATTTTTTTTCCGCCAAAATTCAGTTGTTCCAGCACCATTTCTTGAAAAGACAATCCTTTCCCCATTGAATTGGCAACTTTATCAAAAATCAGTTGTCTCTCTATTTTATTCCAGAGATCTCTATGTTTATCCTTAGGCCATGGTATTATAGTCTTGATTGCTACAGATTTATGATTCCTTTTGAAATCAAGTAGTGTAAGCACTTCAGTTCTGTTCTTTTTCAAAATTGTTTTGGCTATACTTGATTCTTTCATACCCATAGAAATTTTAAAATTTGCTTGTCAATTTCTACAAAAGGTCCTACTGGTATTTTGATTGAGAGTGTTTAATCTATAAAGCAGTTTGGGGGGAGTTGATGGTTTAACAATTTTGAGTCTTCCAATTCATGAACATGGTATATCCATCCTTTCATTTAAGTCTTCTTTAGTTTCTCTCAGCAATGGTAAAATGAGTTATGAAATTAAAAGAATAGTTGGGGTTTCTTTTTTTCACTGATAAAAGAATACTTATCTGGAGTAGAGTAACTTACTTCACCCACTGAATATTTGTTTCTAGGGAAGGTATAGTAAAATGTAAAAGTTGGTGGTATTAGTAAAATCTCATTAATTCAAATTTGGAAGACTTGCTTGAACTTGTGAAAAATCTTAAATAGCCTGAAAAATGAGACTTTACTAAACAAATGTTGTCATGCAGAAGTCTTTGGGGAGATATATTTTAACAAATAGATAAGCAGAGTTTGTATATTTATGTAAAATGCTGTTTTTACAGCACTTAAAACATTTGCTTTCTCAACATGATAAACTACTTCTTTCTTCCTCTTGTTTGTTATCTTAGGAAATCACTTTCTTATATTTTAGAAGTAAACTTACTACAGTTTTTACCTAAATATTCACATTTCTTTAATTAGAAGGATCTGAACTTACAAATTTTTATATTTAGAAACCCCTCTTCTTATGAAACTGGTCCTATAGTCCTACTGGGTTACCAGCCTTTTTAAGAGTCTATTAAATCTATTGATCCTTATGATTTCAAGAGATTTTAAGACAACCTCTCTCTAAAAATACATTCAGGATGGCATTTGTCACCTTTAAAAGTTAAATTGAATTTGAATTGACTTTATTTTTTTAAGAATGTTTTCTAATTATTTGACACTAGTTGTGATAATTTCCAAAGTTTTCAAACTTCATGAAGCCAGATTTGATAGAGATTGAATTGACCTGACATAGCATATTATGTATATGCATTATAAATATGAATCAGTAAACATCTAATGCCTAAAGCAACTAACATCAAATCCCCCCACCCTTGTTTTAAGAAGCTTATAAAACAGTAGTCCTGTAATAACCCCCAGTTAACTAACGTAGTCTTTTGAAAACTATGGGGATGAATATACTTAATGGATTATGAGTTCATCTGTACTGACTTTCTCACCCTTTTTCTGAGTTGGTTCCAGGTAGCCCTACTATATTAGTTATTTTTGGTGTAAGTATATAGCACAATGCTTCAGAACCTGGGAGTTGAGACAGACAGACAAGGGGGCCTAGTTTTACTTAGTAGCTGTGAGCATCTTATCTCAGCCTTAGTTTGTTCATCTGTAAAATGGATATAATAGGTAACCTCATGAGATTCTTATAATTCTTAAGTGAAATAGGTAGGTAGGGGGACAAGCCCTTAATGGCACATAAGCAATCATTAGTTTAATTATTTTTAAAGTTTTCCATACCAGAAATACTACATAGTATATGTATATTGGTTATGAGATGGAGTATAATTGAGGGTAGAAGTGGCAGCATCAGATGTATACAAATTGAAAAGAATGAGAAAAAATAATTCTAAATGAAAAAGTTATTATTTGGTCCCTGCCATCTGGCAGCCTACATTCTCAGGGGACAGGATGAAAGAAATATATATAAAATTCATGCATATATACTTTATTTTAATATTGATTTGTAGAAACGTTTTCATACATATACAGTTACCTAAGATAAGTTACCTAAGATAAGTGTTCTTGTTTCTCTTTATATCCACAGTCTCCTCGCTTCTGGTATTATTCTCATGGGTTTCTGTAATAGTCACCTTAACTTGTCTTCTTAGCTCCCCTTCTACCATGCCTAGGTGATTTTTTTGCCTCTTTAAAAAAATTGAGATATAATTAACATACTATAAAATGCACAGATATTGTCTTCTATTAGTTTTGACAATTTTACATGCACCTATAAGCACCACCCAAGCAAGATATAGAGCATTTCTCATCACTTCAGAAAGTTCTCTTGTGCCTTTTCCAAATGGTTTCCCTCATCACTAGGCAGTCATTTTCTGATTTTTATGATTTAAGATTAGTTTTGCCTTGGAGTTAATGTATGTGGAATTACACAATTTGTATTCTTTTATGTCAGCTAGCTTGCTGATCATGTTTTCCAATGGTCAACAGCTGTTCAAAAACTCGATGACTGTGCTTTTTGAACTAAATATAAACTTTTTGCCCAGGTGTTTAAAGCTAGCCACCATACGGTTGCCACTTTCCTCTCCTGGCTTAACTCCCACTACTACTCTGTATTTATTATTTGCTTTTTCCTGAGTGCCTTTTCTCATGCAAGAGCTTCTATTTGGATCTTACCTCTATTTCCAGCTATTCAAATCTTAACCATTCTCTAACTCTTTGAAGTTCATCTCAGGTACCAGTTACTCTATGAATTTTCCTGGTTCTCCTAATGTGATGGTTCTCAAGCACTTTTTTTTTTTTAATCATCATCCCATGATCATCATCATAGAAACTTCTTTTGCACACAGAACAATTATTCTCAACTTTTCCAACATCATCCTTCTCCTGTCCCCTACCCCTCTAATCACTGCTCCCTACCAAAATGCATCCCACATTTTTGAATACCCTGTTGCACTTTTTAACGAAGGGTGCATGGTTCCTGGTTTACATGCTCTAGAATCTGACTTTTGAGGCTGAAATTCTCATTCTGTCCACTGTATGACCTTGGGTAGATTAACTAACTTCTCTGCACCTCAGTTTCTTCCTCTGTAAAATGGACATATGTATCGCATACTATATCATGGGCTGTTGTGAGTTTTTAAATGCAATTAAATGCTTATTACTTAGTGAAGACTCAATAAATGTTACCTATTATTATTAGGTATTATCATATTGGAGTTTTTATGTTATTGCTTTATACTTCCAATTGCATTGCATTTTCCCTGTGACTTGGGTGTATTCATCTTAGTGGCTATCAAACTAAACAATAATAGTAATTTGTCCATTTAATAGTTTTCTGTATGAAAGTCTATGATGTGTTGGGAGATTTATTTAAAGACAGAATATTAGTGGTTCTGGGTTTTGTGCTTAATTCACCTAACGCCTGTATTTACGCCTGTATTTATTTAATCTCATGTTTCAGGGTGTCTTTCTTATTAAAGTAAACACAATAATGTCAGTATCCTTCTCTTTATTAAGGAAAATGTGAATGGAATTCATACCTTTGTAGTGGTACCGTATTTTATCTTATCTCAAGCTGATATTTAAGGAGAATCTTTTAAATACAAATAATCATTCCCTAATTTTTCTGATTTATATGTTTGTAGTTTTGTTTGTTAGATTTTCTTAAAGTCATGCATATCTGTAGTTTTTTTTTTTAAGCTTCATGATACTTTGATATAGATGCTGCAGCATGCTTTGCATTGCTTAACCTCCATTTAAATGGATTAGTGGCATTTGATAAACTTTTTTCTTTTCTTTTTTTTTTTCGTCTGCATTGGGTCTTCTTTGCTGCACGCAGGCTTCCTCTAGTTGCAGCGAGTGGGGACTACTCTTTGTTGCGGTGTGTGGGCTTCTCATTGCGGTGGCTTCTCTTGTTGCAGAACATGGGCTATAGGCGCACGGACTTCAGTAGTTGTGGCGTGTGGGCTCAGTAGTTGTGGCTCGCAGGCTGTAGAGTGAAGGCTCAGTAGTTGTGGTGCACGGGCTTAGTTCCTCCACGGCATGTAGGATCTTCCTGGACCAGGGCTCGCACCCGCGTCCCCTACATTGGCAGGCGGATTCTTAACCACTGCGCCACCAAGGAAATCCCTTGATAAACTTCTTGATGCTTAATCGGAATGCACAGAATTATCACTATTTAAGGAGGAATAGTAGGGAAATAAAAGACCTATGAGTTTACTTTTGGGTTTATTTCTCTTAGGTTTTATACTAGCATGTATCAGAGATGTTTTTGTTTGTGTAAGGGGGAACAGACAGCAGCATTACTGCTCTCTGCAGGATTTGTGTGTATCATGAAAGACTTTTACTGTGGTGTTGCAACATGCCTTGCTTCCCTTCAGGCTTTCACTAAGCAAGTACAATCTGTGCTTACATTTGATTTCATGCAGAGGATTGGAGAGTTGGGTTTTTTATATATAAAATACCCAGGTCCCTGGGTCTTCCTCGGCTGGTTATTCATCAGCTGCACACCTGACTATCATCCATTTGTTTTTAGTATTAAATTGACCTTTTCCAGGCTCTCTTGTTGAGGAAGTTGGAGTCTGCATAACACCAGCTGTGTGTGGTGTCAGAATGGAACAATAATTCAGGGATACAGAGTATGCCTCGCCTTTGTTTCCTGAAATTGTGCATTGATTCCTTTTGTCAGTAGAATATTTCAAATGAATGAAAGCAACATTTTCTATTTTTAGTTATTGGGGGAGGGGTATTTGCTTTAAAAAGCAAATAACCTGTCTGAAATTTCAAATTTTATTCAGTACGTCTAATTTGCTTAAAGTAAAACACACATATGTAGGAGAAATTTTAACTGTCTTCAATGTCATGGTTGTCAGACCCTTTCTCTTCACAGCAACTTGATTATTTAAAGTTATTTTTTAGGCTTTTTCATTTTTAATAAAGGAAATATCTCCATTCTAACTACTTCTGCCAGCACGAGAACAGTTTTTCTTCACGAATATTTTCAGGAATTTTTCTATCTGACATTTTAAAGTAGATAAAAGTGGATTATGTTTATAGAGTTAATATTTCCTTTCCTTTGGCATTGAATGTACTATAATTTGTAGCTTCCAAAAATTAGGGTTAGTCTAGTTTTTTTTTCTTCCCCTGGGTACATTCTTTGTAGAATAGATAACCCTCAAAGAATTTGTTAGTTCAGGATCTAATATGAATCAATAAATATTTTCTGCTAACTATTATGGATAACCAGATGACTGGGAGTTCTTGAGAAGCATACAAAGAAATATATAGCTTTATGTGTACTTTATAAATCATTCTGGAGATTTCTTAGGATATTGGCATTAAAAGCCTGAGGTACTGATTTTTCTTTTTCTGACCTGGACTGCATTTGTGGAGGACCCAGGCTGACAAGTAAAATAGTTCCTTGCTGTTTAATAAATCTTGCTGGGAGTTGTTTATTATGGTTTGGGAAGCTCATTCCATGCATTAAGACTTGACTTTCCTGTGTTTTCTCAGAACTTCTCGCTCCTGAAATACTAAAATTTCTGCTTTGCCTTCCGTGCGGCTGAGCCACCTCCCTATTAGTGACCCATCCTCTTTGGCAGTCAGCTCACGTTATCAGTGATTGGATGTCAGTCCAAATGATGCAGCATATTTTATTTTATCATTTCTGTTGTGTAGGACTCCCCAAAACATCATGTCTGGAATAAGGGACAATATGACATGTATAGTGAATCAGTAGAACTGGATAGGAAATTCCTCAGTATTTTACTCATTGAGCTGACTGGACTTCTATTTAATTTTTTGCTTTTGAAAATTAATAGTAGAAATAAGGCTAAGTAACAGCTGTGCTAGGCTTTATACTCTTAGTTTCCTTCCCAGTCACTATGAAAATGAGGCATGATCGTTTAAGCTGCCTTTTCAGAGAACCCATTTTGTATTTTGAAAAAGTAGTTGCGTAATAATAAAATGCCCCACGTGTGGTGGAAAAACCACAACTGCTTGAATCTCCCAATCCAATCTTCAGTTTAAAATCCTGTCCTAGGGGTGGAAGTAGGTGTGGTAACAATGTCAGACTTTTTTTTTTTTTCCGTGCCATTTTTCAGCAGTTCAGCTTAAAGGTCCATTATACTCTTACAAAATCCAGGAGGTCACTTCATAATAACCAAATTTAAAAGCTGATGGTTGGAGCCAGCATTCTGTCTCTAGGATCGCTGGCAATATAAGTAGAGAGAGCAGCTCTGCCCTGAACAGTTGCCATGGAAGCCACACGGGCAGCCAGAGCAATTGCCTGTGCCATGTTTTGTGAGGCAGCCTTTCCCTTAAACATTGGTATTTTATGCTGGTGATTAGAAGAATTTGGCATTTGGGAGCAAGGCCCTGTGACCTTGTATTTTTTATGAAAATGCACAGCATTGAAGTTTTATGTTATGTCCTTAATATACAGTCCTACCACAAAAGCTTCCTGAGGAGAGCCAATTTCAGGCTGAAGAGGAAAAGATTTTATGATGCTATTCAAACTGAGCAAGGCTCTCAAATGTAATGGATTAGAATGAGGTGGAAAACAGACAAGCCTATGGTAAGATGGATCCAAAAAGGTTGATCCTAGCCTCTGACCATCACCTCTTGCATTGACTGGACCCAAGTTACCAATAGAGAGTTTCTTTTGGTCAGGATAATTGAAGAGCTTTGATCTTTTCAAATTCTCCTGTTGGAGATGGAGGGAATATTTTATTCAGTTTTCATGAAACTATTAAAATTATCTGTTACATGTTCAGCACACTGTGCCTCACTTAAAGTTTAAAAAAAATTTTTTTTAATTGTTCTTATGTTCCCTAAGGGCTTTTACTACTAGCCTGCTTCTGAAATGTGTAAGGGAGGGATCAAATGAGACTTCTTTTAATTAATTATATAGCAAATAGCATAATTGTGAATTTCATGAAATTATTTCTAGATGGAGTTGAATCTAATATCTGACATTATAGTTTAGCTAATCACTTCCCAACATTTAAACTGTCTAGCCAGTGGTAAATGGATGCTTTGAGAAATAATTTTCTGTAGTAGGCTTCTGGGGAATGTTAGTGTTAGTCTGTATAGGAACAAGAGTGACCCCAGACTGCATTGAAATAGTTGTTTCAGATACTTGTGCTCAGCATGCGGAGATGTTGAGGGTAGTTTTTAAAGTAAAAACTCTTAGTGCCTTTTGTTCTTTAAGGGGGATGATGGAGGAAGGAGGAAGCTAGACTTTTTATCACTACAGCCTTAAGTGAAAAATACCTTATAGATATTGGATGCTAAAAAGGTAGTCTAATGTGACAGCTTTTCAAAGGGATAGTTGTAGGTAGATATAATGTGATAACTGTTCTGTAATTTGCCTGGAGTCCTCTTCATTGCTAATGGTCATTCCTAAGCCAATTGGAAAGGAGTCCCAGTTTACTAAGGAGGCCACAGTGAATGGCCAGAATTGAGCAGTTCCTACTGCTAAGAAGCTTTTGTTCACTTCGGTTCCTGCAGTAACCAGTGCTGGTCAGTTTTAGTCCTCCTTATAATTAAGAGTTTCCTCCAGTGAGTATTGATTGATACCTAATGACATTTTTATTCCTCACGGCTAGGGTGAGAGCTACTTTTAAAACATGAAACCACTTTAATCTTTTTAGTGTACATCTAAAATAACATATTGTTTCTTTAGCACACCAAAGTTCATTTTCATTGTAGACATCTTGAATAATACAAATAATGAGAAAAGGGAGAGAGAAGAAAAAGAAGGCCCTGAGCTTTGGAGCCAGATGGACTTGGGATTGAATCCTGGTTCTGCCCTTTACTGGGCAAGTGATCTTTGGTCATCTTATAATCTTTCAATAGAGAACAACACCCAGCCCATGCTGAAAGGGTTAATGAGATAGTATATATAAATATCTTAAAACAATGCTCCACATATAGTAAGTGTTGAATATGTACTTATACAAGTATAAATACGAATAAACATGTATTGAATACTTGTAGGTTGATGTACTGAGGGATTTACAATATAGATAGATCTATATAAAGGTGTATATGTGTGTAAATTCTAGTGAACGTCTTCAGCTGTGTCTTTAAAGCAGAGTGCCCTGCTCAATAAGTGGGAGGCTTTATGATTATTCATAACATCCCAAATCCTCTCCCTTGGTGATAACTTCTCTATTTGTTTTAACATAAAATAGTCTTTGAGTTATATATGTATAAAAGGATATCGCTTTCTATATTCTACTTTGCAATCTACTTTTTTCATTTAGCACTATTTTATAAATATTTTACACAGTGCCAAATTTAACAGCCATAGATTTTTTTTTACATTTATTTATTTATTTAAAAAATTTTTATTGGAGTATGTAATGTTGTGTTAGTTTCAGGTGTATAGCAAAGTGAATGTTATACATATACATATATCTACTCTTTTTTAGATTCTAGCCATAGATTATTTTGCTGTAGGTTGAAACATTTTTAAACTAATCCTTTACTAATGTTAAGTTTTTTGTTTGTTTTTGTTTTCATTTTATCTCCTATAAACACGTGTAGTAAACATTCTTGTGGTTAAATCTTTGCACATAGTGATGCTTTTTTCCTTAGGATAAATTCCTAGAAGGTAGTATTAAAGGACAAAAGGCATGCAAGAATTTAAAATACTTGGTTCCTATTACTAGATTACTCCGGGAATTTGTACTCCTTTGGTATATATTTTACAAATGTATTTGTGTAAACTCAGAACTTATAAGGTTATGAAAGAATGCAGTAATATCATTTACTTTCTCTCTTTTGTATAAGAAAAAGATTTTAATTTTATTTTTTTAAATTTATAATTTTTGTGTAAAAGAAAGGTGGCTGCAGTGAATCCCTTCTCCCTATTCTGCACCTGTGCGGGTCCCAGCAGGGTGGCTGGGGCCCTCCGTTAGGCTGTGATCTTGGTGTGTCTGGTTTGAGCTCAGTTTGCTACAGTTGGCCCACCTCTTTATAGTCATAGACCATACTGTCTATCCTAGCCAGTCATCCTGCAAAACTTGGACAGCAGTCCCAAGGGAAAGAATCTGCTGTGGGAGCTAGAAGAGCCCAAGAAGCTTCATTAGTAACATGCTTGCTCATGAAAAGAGTTCTTTTTAAGAAATTCAGACACTATCAATTGGTTAGAATGTATTTATGCTATGAACAATAAATGACACACTTAAATTGAGCAAGTTGCATCATAATAAGTCTCTAGGGAGTGGTCATTGGTAAACTTTATTTTAAAGATTGGAGTCTTAATCTGCTGATCCAGTTCATTTCTTTGCCAATGGATCCCGATGTATCTGTTTGTCACTGTGGAGTATTGACAGGTGCCAGGTTTTTTTTTTGGAAACCATCACTGGTAGGGAGAGTTCCTGATATATTTAGACTTCCATATTTGCATTTAATATAGCCTATGCAATAATATCATTGCCAAAACATCTATAATTAACTCTGAATTAATCTAGTGTCTTGAACAATATTTTTCTTGTTTTATTCTAGAAAACCTAGTTCATGGAATTACACACACACACACACACACACACACACACACACACACACCATCAAACCTTACTATTCACTGGTTTGCGTTTTATTTTTTTCCTTCTCTTCTTCCCTCCTCTCTCCACTATGTATTCCACCCCTTTTCTTTGGATTGAGTTAGACTTACCTTCAGTAGAAGATACTTCCTGAAAATTCAAGGATTTCTCTAGGGAAGGCTTTAAGGACTGTATCTGCTTTGTGGTGTGAAGCCTCTGAACATGAGCAAGAAAACCTGGGTGATGTGTGTGCAAATGTATTAGCTACTTTCTATTTAAAGGGCTTAGAAATGTGTCATTCTGAAATACAGGATTGGATTTTTACTGCATATTCATTTTTTCTTCACTGAGGATAAATGTAATTTTGGTAGGTAAGCAAGCAGATTGGTTATTTGTTGCAAATCCTGCTGTTGCTGGAGTGTTCTGCTTTTCTCCTCAGGTGAAGCCTAGAGACGTTTATGTGCCAAGGAATCATGTTACAGTAACTAAATTAGCAAGAGCTATGAGACAGTGGTATGGATACTTTTAGAGAATTGATATTAGCAAAGAATGAAGGTCTGAAAAGCAGTTGCTACTTTAATTGCAACTTTAATTCATTAATCAAGAATTAATGCTTGATTAATGCTTGGTGCTAACTGGAATGTGTCCCTCTTTTCCATACATTTTCTCCTATGTTAGTTCTCTTGCATTATTACTGTGTATCCATATATATTGTCTTTTAATAAGATCAGTTTTCTCACATATAAATTCCCCTTCTGTCTGCATACCTATGTTCCTCTTTTCCTAAAATAGCTGTGTAGGTTATTTCAGCACAGCATATTTTGCTTTAAAGAAAAATAAGAAAGTCCTTTTCCCGGGCTTCCCTGGTGGCGTAGTGGTTGAGGGTCCGCCTGCCAATGCAGGGGACACGGGTTCGTGCCCTGGTCCGGGAAGATTCCACATGCCGCGGAGCGGCTGGGCCCGTGAGCCATGGCCACTGAGCCTGCGCGTCCGGAGCCTGTGCTGCGCAAGGGGAGAGGCCACAGCAGTGAGAGGCCCGCGTATCGCAAAAAAAAAAAAAAGAAAGTCTTTTCCCTAAACTGCATGCCCATACTTGTGGTAAGCAGAATAATGACCTCCAAAGATGTCCATGTCCTCATCCCTGGAACCTGCATATATATAATATTAAATGGCAATGGAAAATTAAGGTATCAGTTGGAACTAAGGTTTTTAATGAGCTGACTGTAAAATACAGAGATTATCCTGAATTATCTAGGTGGTCCCAGTGTACTCACAAAAGGTCCTTTAATGTGGAAGGGGGAGGTAGAAGAAGGGGGCCAGAGTAATGTGATGTGAGAAGAGCTCAACCTGCTGTTGCTGGCTTCGAAGTTGGAGGAAGAGGGCCTCGAGCCAAGGAATGTGGGTGGCCATGTGTAACCTTCCAGAAATGTTTTTGTGTAGTAAATTCACGCATATATTTCTCATCCTTTTATTTTGTACAAATGGGAGCTTTTTAATCTATACTTTTATATTCCTTGAGTTATTGTTTTTTAGATCAGGTGTTGAAAAGATATTGTAGAGACTCTCATTTAGATCGATTATATATTTTTAGAAAAACAGCTTCCTAGTGTTCCTTTATATGGTTGTACAACATTTTATTTAAATAGTCCTCTATTGATAACTATTAGGTTGTTTTCAGTTTTGGCTGTTACACGTTGTCTTAAGCCTTTGAGGCTGCTATAACAAAATATCATAGTGTGGGTGGCTTATGGACAGCAGAAATGTATTTCTCACAGTTCTGAAGGCTGGGAAGTCCAAGATCAAGGCACTAGCATGGTTGGATTCCAGTCAGGGCCTGGTTCTTGCTGTGTCCTCACATGGCAGAAGGACAGGGGAGCTCTTTGGGGTGTCCTTGGGGTTAGGATTTAACATGTGAATTTTGGGGGTACATAAACATTCAGCTACAGCACAAGTCTTTGTGAACATGCATAAGTGTATTTTCAACATAAATTCCTAAAAATGGAGTATATGGAGAAGTTTATGATTTTAAAATTTTGATGGTTATTGCCAATTTACTTTCCAAAGAGGCTATCCAAGGTATACTCTGTTTTATAGCCTCTGTCTGGGCTAGAGTGTACGTTGATTTTTAGTCACAGTGAAATGGAAAGAGCAAAACACTAAAAGACAGAGATCAGACAGACTGTCACTCTCTTTATTCCCAATTAAACACAATGTCAAACACTGTTTCCTGATTTCCAGGCTTCAGTTATGCAGATGATCTGGGTCTTAGAGCCAGTGTGGTTCCTTTGGCAGTGATGAGAATGGGACGGCAGTTGGGGTGTCCATGTCCTGCAGCCTAGTTCCTGTGGGATGACTCTGTAACTCTAGCAGGGGAAGGAAGGTGGTCTGACGTCCAACCTTGTCTTTTCCCTTACTTGGGATACTGATGCACTCAGAAACACAATATTTAGCTAGTGTGCATGATTCCTGAGTATAGTTCTGTTTTGGAAATATGCAGCCTGTTTCTAGAAGGGGCACAGGACTTTGGCATATTAATTTTTCAATGACAGGTAAGATGTTTGCCTCTTGAGCTGGAAAAATCATGTAGCATTTGAAGGGGCCCTGGATGTGGGGTACAGGACATTGTCTTCCAAGAGTCTTCCATAAGACATCATCAGCAATAATGTATGAAAATACCTGCTCACTTCACTTTCATCAAGTTTGTCTGAACAAACTTAAAAAAATGACAATTCTACCACTTCCTAGCTCTGTGATGTTGGGATAATTACATAGTTTTCTCACCTATAAAATGAGGATAATAGTACATAGGAAGCATGATCATTTTTCACAGTTACTATTACTCTTTGTCAACCTGATGAGTGAAAATAATATCTCATTTAACTGTTTCTTTAATTATTAATGAGGTTAAACATTGTTAAATATGTATAAAAATTTTTATTGATGTATAATTGCTTATTTTATATTAAGAAGGTTAATTGTTTTTCTGCCATCTATTTTTCAAATAAACTTTTCCAGTTTGTCATTTATCTTTTGTCTTTATTTGTGGAATTCTTCTCTCATGCAGATATTTCAAATATTTATGTAGTCAGATTTTTTTGTGTTGTTTTGTTTATAGCTTTTTCTTTGTGTCTTGCCTACAAAGGCCTTCCTTCTACAAGATTTAAAAAAAATTATTAGGACTTCCGTGGTGGCGCAGTGGTTGAGAGTCCGCCTGCCAATGCAGGGGACACAGGTTCGTGCCCTGGTCTGGGAGGATCCCACATGCCGCGGAGTGGCTGGGCCTGTGAGCCATGGCCGCTGGGCCTGCGCATCCGGAGCCTGTGCTCCGCAACGGGAGAGTCCACAACAGTGAGAGGCCCATGTACTGCAAAAAAAAAAAAAAAAAAAAAATTATTAAAACCTCCCATATTTCCTTCTAGAACTTTTACACTTTTTTTTTTTTTTTTACTTTTCAATCTTTGATCCACCAATAGATTTTTTTCTCTTTTCAAGGAAAAATTTATGCAATTAAATAGTAGAATGAGATTTGGCATAATCTTTAGGGTCTTTATGTTAAATATAATGTTTTAACAGAGTGGTACTGCTCAGTATATATTCTTTCATTAACGATGATAATAAATAATTGCTTTTTACTTTTGAAGTTTTCAGTATAACTGTTTAGGGGTGGGATACGTAGTGTTTTGGACCATAATTGCAATGCAAAACAAATCACCTTTCTGTTTTTAAATTATCATAGTAATCGATAAAGAATTAGGCATTCAGGAATGAGTTATCATTGAAGCATCACAAAACATGCTGCTAATAATCAATCTTTGGAATACCTTGCTATTATCTAAGTCTACTCTCTGATGTCTGATAATAGCAGTTTGGAGGAAGAAAATGTGTTCAGTCTTAGTAATTTTTTGTTTTGACTTAAGCTTCTCAGTGGGGGAATAAAGATTAATTACTTATGCCTTATAGTCTTAGAGTTTTTATTTGAAATTGATGTTGATAAACACAGTGACTAAGAAGCAAGCATTGGTACGCATAGCTGGGGTGTTTGAGACTATTCTTTTCAGTTTTTCCATTGTGGCCTTACAAAATTCTGTTCTCCTTAAAGAAGTCATGAGTTTGAGACAAATTAACTTTTTAGGTCCAGAAATATTGTCTTGATTAAATATGTATTACTTCTGTGAATAACTGCCTCCTATTCCCAGGTCAACAGGACTCAGAGGAGGCCAGAGAGTTTCCTGTGTTTAATTGCCTTTAGCCAAGGAAGGCTTGTCATGAGTGGGGTCTAAAGGGAACCTGACCTCACCTCCCAAGATGAGGAAGTGATTGTCTACACCATCATAATACGTAAACATTGTTATTTATTGAAGTCCCTCAGAATATAGCATAAATGTTATTTCAGTTTTCAGATTTTAATATCAGTGCTATTAAGTCCAAACTTGTAAAACAACGCCAACACATCCCTGTGAGACAGCGTATATTATTCCCGTTCACAGCTGTAGAGATTCCAGTTGAGTATTAGCGCCTGCTGTGCCTGAGCATGAAGATGCCAGTCTCTGTTTCTTAACTTTCTAGCCAGTTTTCCTTGATTTCATTTACATCTCTCATGGTCTGCATTTCTCAGGGTCAAAGAAATTTTGAGAGAATAATAGAAAACTGCATTCTTAGCAACTCTGAGGAAAGCACTTTATAATACTCTGCCTTGTCATTATTTATTCTTTCTTAGCGCATTGTTCCTTCATAGTGCACAACCCTTGCATGGGTGCTTAAATGCCTCCCTTTTCCCTTTCCTTCTCTCTCCAACGTCTTTTCACCTTGGCTTCATAAAGAAAGAAAAGGGGGGCGGATTGTTACAGTTCTGATTTACCTATCTGATAGAATGTTTCATTTTAGGGGAAAGGATAAGACATGAGGGAGGTGGAAGAAGGAGAAAGAGGGAAAGAAGAATCTTATCTTTCTAACAAAACAAATTGGATAATACCACTCTGGTTAAAAATCTGATAACCCAGTACCATTTGAGGGCTTGATATATACCAGGCACCATTCAGGAACTTTGTGGTCTTAATTCATTTAATCCGTAGGGTAGGTTTTATCATACCATTTCACACAAGATGAAGTGAATTCAGAGAAGTTTTAAAGAAACTCGTCTATGGTCACACAGTATGAGAGCCAAGAATCAAATCTAGAAGTCTGTGACTCTAAAGTTAGTATTTTTTTATTCATCTATTTCTTACATCTCTAACTACCATTCATATTCAGACATCCCTCAGATTTTTATCTCTAGACCTCTAGACCTAGTCTGGACTGCTCTAGTCTAGACCTTTAGCCTCGACCTCTCCTCTGAACTCCAGAGCTATTCATGCAGTGGCCTACTCAGCATGTCCACTTGAGTGGCCCATAAATTCATCAAACTCATCCTGATTTCAAGCACTTCTTCTACCTACTACTCACGCATTTATTTCCTTCTCAGATCTTGACTGCTCCATCCTTTTAGTTGCTCAGGGCAAAACTTCCTGGAAGTCATCCATGACCCCTTTATTTCTTATGTGCCACATGTACTCTGTCAGGAAGTCTGGTTGACTTTATCTTCAAAATTTCAGACACCGTTTCTGCCTGGATTACTGCAGAGCTCTCCTGACTGGTGACCATTCTTTCACCCTTGATTCCCAAGTCTATTCTAAACACAGAGAGTAGAGAGAGCCTTTCCAATCAGACTCCTCTTCTGCTCAAACCCTCCAGAAGCTTTCCTTCACCCTCAGAGTTAAAGCCCTACGCAGGGGTCCCCAACCCCCGAGCCAGGGACCACTACCGGTCCAGGGCCTGTTAGGAGCCTGGCCGCACAGCAGGAGGTGAGCGGCGGCGGGCGAGTGAAGCTTCATCTGCCACTCCCCATGGCTCCCCATCCCTCGCGTTACTGCCTGAACCATCCCCTCCCCCCAACCCCATCCGTGGAAAAATTGTCTTCCACGAAACTGGTCCCTGGTGCCAAAAAGGGGGGGACTGCTGCCCTACAGGATCTGGCCCCGTTAACTCCCTGGTCTTATCTCCTCTTACGTTCCCTCCTGACCTGCTCTAGCCATGCAGGCCTTTTCGCTATCCCTTGAACCACCAGGCACACAGCTGCCTTAGGGTTTCTGCACTTCACATTCCTTTTTCCTATAATGACCTCCCCCCAGACATCTGCAGGGCTCAGTTGCTCATTTCATCCAGTCTTTGAGCAGATGGTTCCTTCTCAATGTGGCTGATGAAATAAAATTTATATTGGGGCTTCCCTGGTGGCACAGTGGTTGAGAATCCGCCTGCCAACGCAGGGGACACGGGTTCGAGCCCTGGTCCAGTAAGATCCCACATCCCGCGGAGCAACTAGGCCCGTGAGCCACAACTACTGAGCCTGCGCGTCTGGAGCCTGTGCTCCGCAACAAGAGAGGCCACGACAGTGAGAGGCCCGTGCACCGCGATGAAGAGAGGCCCCCGCTTGCCGCAACTAGAGAAAGCCCTCACACAGAAACGAAGACCCAACACAGCCAAAAATAAATAAATAAATAAAATAAATTTAAAAAAAAATTTATATTGTAAGGCAGGACAAGAAAAACTGAACATAAAATTCTCTCTCTGTGTTTGGGCCTCCTTAGGTGCGGTGTGCATCTGTATTACACATTAACCAGAGCTCCTTAAAGATGGGAGTGCCTACTTAACTGTAAACATCTCTGAGAGTTCTGAGAATTGTTCTGCCTGTTAGAAGTCAAAGGCACACTCATATACATGTTCAAGACAAAAGACTGTACATCAAAATGACACACGATGTTTTACATAAAGTTCACCAAGGATACATAGTACAGGTAAACACGTACAAAGCAAGCAGCAAGTCACCATGACCCCCTACAGAGTTGGGAAAGAAAGCTATTCTTTTTTTTTTTTTTTTTTTTGCGGTACGTGGGCCTCTCACTGTTGTGGCCTCTCCTGTTGCGGAACACAGGCTCCGGACGCGCAGGCTCAGCGGCCATGGCTCACGGGCCCAGCCACTTCGCGGCATGTGGGATCTTCCCGGACCGGGGCACGAACCCGCGTCCTCTGCATCGGCAGGCGGACTCTCAACCACTGCACCACCAGGGAAGCCCCAGAAAGCTATTCTTTAAAGAAGTTACACTGTAGCATCAGAAGAAAGGGAAAAAAAGTGAAGTATGCATTTATCACCTTCTAATAGATTATATAATTTATTTATTAATGTGTATTGTCTATCTCCCCTGGCCTCTGCTCTCCCACCCCTAATTGAAAGTTCCATAAACAACAAGGATTTTTTTTTTTTTTTTTTTTTTTGGTCTGCTTGGTTCATTTTGTATGCCTAGCAATTATCTCAAGGCCTGACACGTTGTTGGTGATCAATAAAATGTGTGGAGCGAATAAATCTATTCACAAATGTGTCCAGCTCAGTGCTAAGAGTGAGAAATACAGGGCCTTCCCTGGCTCTCAAACTTTTAATGATTCCATTCTTTTAGGATTTCTACCTTTCGGTTAAAGGGAAATCAATTTCTAGAGAGGTTATAACTCCCGGTGGTGAAAGGAGCCAGCACGCGTTCAGCAGTTGCTTTGTAGGAGATGCTTCATATAGATAGACAGAATGCATTCTCTTATACCTTACAACAACCCACGAGGAATATGTTGTGTGTGTTTTGCAGGAAACTGTGTTTCAGGGATATTATGTACTCTGCAAAATTCAGCTATGCCATAAGTATCACAAGGAAGAGTCAAACCCATGTCTGTCTGTCTCTGCTTTTCCTACTTTGCCCAGTGCCTCTCAGACAGCTTCCCATCACCTCTGGGGTAAGACCCCTTTCCCAAGCATGGCATATAAGACCCTTTCAGTCTGCATTCAGCCTGTGTGGTGAGCCTTAGTTTTTCTTTCTCTTCTGGGGCACTGTCAACTCCAGCTTCTGTTTAAAATCTTGCTCTTTACCTAATAGGCCGTATGCTTGTAGTTTCACACCTCTGCAAAGTGTTTTTCACTAATTCAAATGTTTTTTCTTCCCCTTTCTGCCTGGAGAACCTCTGCTTGTTTGGAATCCCAGCTCATGTGTTACCTCTGTGAAGCCTTTTTTAGTCACTTGGGGAGGTAGTTGGTCACTGCACATTGCTTCTCAGAATGCCACCTATCATGTGGTAATGACTTATACTTTCCACTATATTCTACTTAGTCCCCCAGGAATGGGGCTTTCTTCTGTTCTTCTTTTCTTTACCAATACATAGTACAGGGCCTAGAATATACAATATACTAAGAAAATGTTTCTTTACTCACTTGATGATATGGGCCATAATGGGTAATGGAAACATCTAGGGATTTTGAATTTAAAAACAGAAGAATGGCAGTTGTAATCTAAGAAAAGTCTAGAAGACACCTCATAAATGCTCTGTGGATGAAGCATTCATTCGTATATTCATTGCCATAGAATAGTTATTAAGTGCACGGACTTAATGGGTTCAACACCAGCCCTGCCACTTAACGTCAGGCTTAACCTCGCCAAATTACTTATCTCTCTAAACCTCCACCTGATCTATGAAATGGGGAATAATATTGGTGCCTACCTAATAGTGTTGCTGGGAGGATTTAATGGCAATGCATGTAAAGGGACTGCCATATATTAAGCACTAAACACATAAATACATAAAATTGCAACAAAGCTTTCTGGAGGAGTTAATGTTTGTATGGCATTATCTTAGATTTAAATTGCATTGAATAGATTGAGCAAAATGCTAAATTAAGGACATCGGTCATTAAAAAAAGCCACTTTTTTGTCACCTTGTGTGTTCATACTTCAGAATTATTTCTGTTTGTTTTTGTTTTTTTTGCGGCACGTGGGCCTCTTACTGTTGTGGCCTCTCCCGTTGCGGAGCACAGGCTCCGGATGCGCAGGCTCAGCGGCCATGGCTCACGGGCCTAGCCGCTCCACAGCATGTGGGATCTTCCCGGACCGGGGCACGAACCTGTGTCCCCTGCGTCGGACTCTCAACCACTGTGCGACGAGGGAAGCAGTTTCTGACACGTCTTTTTTTCTATATAGAGCCTTCATTTGAAGTGATAAATTGAATATTTTAAACATTTAAATGAAGAGGGTTTAGAAATGGTTATTGTTGCAGGGGAAACATTGTAATCTGAGAGTTGTATGTTTCATCAGAAGGGTTTAATTACAGGCATGTAACAGTCTTAGTGTTGTTTATGAGATGGGATAGGGAGAGGTTTTAGGAAGTGGAGCATTTGATTGCAAGAACTGAAGCTCACCCAGAATCTGTGTGGTAGGCCCTGTGATACGGTGTCCATATGATAGAATTTTGTTTAGAGAGTCTTCTATTAAAAATTTAAAACCGTGCAAATGTGCATGTCCAGCTGCAGTATGATTTTACCCTGACTTAGTGTCTGGGACTTTATACTCTGTGTGCATTGTCAGAAAACTTCCTAGGCTGGCAGTAATTAAAGGATTTGGATTAAATAGATGTAACGTGAAGTCTGTGACATCTGAGGGTAGGTTAGCCAGCTTAATACCAGGTGTTTGGAGGCTGGGGATGTTTTTCATGGTTATAAGTCTCCATGCCAAATTTTTATTCCAGAAATTGGTGTGAGAGGATATGCTGAGAAAATAAATGAAGACATAAACAATGATTTAAGAAATCAGCTTGGAAGTCAGGGATTTATTTTCCCTGTCCCACTCTAATATACTTGTAGAAATACTACCAATTACAGATGAAACAAAGTATTCTTCAGTTCATTAAACCATATTGTGTTTAGCTGCTAGAGATACAACTGTGAACAAGATGGAAATAGTCCTTCCCTCCTGAAGCTTATAGTTTGATGAGTAAAGCAGACATCAAATAAATACATAGCACATCCATATTTACCAAAGAGGGTGCAGAGATAGTCGGGCTCTTGCTATAGATAAGGTGGTCAGAGAAAGCTTTTCTGTGGACTTGAGAGTTAAGGTGCAGGATTCCAGGAAGTCAGCCTTGTGAAGAATTGCCTTTCAGGCAGAGGGGCTCTCAGCACGTACAAAGGCTCTGACAGGGGAAAGAGCTTGATTCTTGTTGGTGCAGGAAAGAGGCCAGGGGAGCAGGAGTGGAAGTGGAAGACCAATTAGGAGGCTGTTGTGTAAGATGAGACGTGATGGTGTCCTGGATCAGGGTGGTCATGGTGGGGAGAGAGAAGATGGTGTGTTCAGAATGTATCTGAAGGGTAGAACTAGTGGGACTTGTTGGATTGGGTGTGGGGAGTGAGATTAGATGGAGAAATCAAGGATGACTCTCAAGTTCCTGGTTGGAGGAATTGAATGGATGGGAGTGTCATTAACTGACATAGGAAATTATCTGAAGGAAATAGAGAAGGACACACAACAAAGGCCAAAAGAAATATGAAGGTTGGCAGCCCTTAGTAGAGTCTAGCCACCCACATGTTTTTATTCCCATTCTCTTGCTCTTTACCAAAATAAAAGCTTTTCATCTGCTGCAGACTCTTTGAACACAGTGCAGCCTCTGTGTCATCAATAATTTATGCAGTGTTCTCAAGTAAAAGTGCTAGTGTCCAAGGCCTTGCCATTCAGATCTGGTTTCCCAGAATATTTCACAGGGCAGATATGAAAGGGAAGATTTAAAAACAAAACATGCCATCATTGATTAGTGTGGCACGATTTAAAGGGCCATAATTAAATTTTACCTAGGGTCACTCTCCCTTTTGTAGGTGTATATAAAATTTATTGTTCTTCCAGGACCTGTTGTACTAACACCCATACCCTATTTACAGGAAACTAAACAGTTTGATTGATATGTTTTGCTTTCAGTTGATTTTTTTCCCCATGTCAACCGCCAGAAAGACTTCTGGAGGTATAACTTTGTAACCTTCCATCTGACATTGTAGTTACTTTTCCAGGAAAGTAATTATTCATATCCGTTCTTATTCTTTTAATAATAAATAACTTTTCTTGTTATAAATAAAATATTTTCAGTGAAGATAATTTGGAAAGTACAGAAAGTTATACAATCATTTGTAGTTTCAACACCAAGAAGTAATATTTTTTCCAGTCTTTAAAAAAAATCTAATCAGTGTGATGCTTCATACTCTGTGCGGTTTTGTATCACCCACTTTTTTTCTTCACCTAACATTCTGTTATGACTCTTTTCAGTATCTTATAAACTGTTATTGAAAGACAACATTTTAAATGGTTATGGGCCATTCCACGGCATGCAGCATTTAATCATTTACCTGTTGTTGAGCATTTAGGTTATTTGCTGTCTTTTGTAGAGAACTTTTAAATGAAGGGAAAAAGTCAGACAGTTTTTACAGAACACAGAGTTTTAATGAAAGAAACAATCTTCTACCCAAATCAAAATAATTTGTAAAAACCACTGTCTTCTCCAGGCAGTTTTAGAAGAATGATTGGAGCATCTGAACAATAGCAATAAAAGCCCTAGTCTCCTGGGCTCTCTGCTGTGTCCTGCTCTTTCTGTGTCCTGGAGGTACCAAAGATAAACGTGGACTCCCTTTGCCAAGCCCCTCAGCATCACTACTCACCGGGATCTTCTCCCTGGTCCTTGGGAGTCTCTCTGTATTTCCATTTGTAGCTGGCACCTCTGAACCTTGCCTTGCAGCACCGGCTGGAACTAGGGAGATAGAGGCACAGCCCTCTTACCACAGTTTTGGGCTGCCAGATTTGCCTGGCTTCACCCCATCCTCAGCCCAGTCCTTCTCTGTGGCAATCCCTCAAGTCTTTGCTGTGTGGGAAACAACTACACTGAGGGAGGATAGATTGTTATGTACGGCTTGGGAGAGTGACGTACTAAACAGTGTTCTAGTTCATAGTTCTGACCTTAGCTAGTACAGCTAGTAAAGATTACTATAGCTGGTATAGATTACTATATAGTACATTTTAAAACCTGTGCACATACCCATTTAGGTATGAGCTACATCTGTTAAAACTATAAAATGAGACAGAAGAACCCAGTCAGTGAAACAGAGGCATTGCTTGGTAATGCTGTGTCTCTCTGCTGGCCTTTTCCATTATTGGAGTTGTCAGGCTAGATCCTCAGGTGCCATAGTGCAAGTCTGTCAGTCCTTCAGGGATCAAAAACTACTCTTCCCCACTGTGCCTGTGACACGTGTCACATGTAACATGTGCACGTGCCCTATGTTAAAGGTGGTCGTGGGTAGAGCTGGACTTGAAGTCTGCCTAGAAGGTGACAATTATTATTTTTGCATTTCCCTCCTCTTCTTCTTAAAAGGACACCATGAACTAGAATATATGTGAGTTTTGCCTTTGTTGGTCATTTCCTTTATCACACTTGGTCTGTACTATAAATGTGCTGTGCTTGAGGGCAGGGTGACGTGTTGTGCTTTCTTTTTGTTTGGTTTATTTGGTAATTTGGCAAATAAATCTTCATGGGTGAAGAGCAAGACAGTTTCATTTGCTAAGCTCTGTGTGAGCATTTTCCCAACATTGATTACTTTTTAAAAACAACTAGTATTCCTGATGGGTGCAATTGCTATGGGATTCTCTGCTGGGCATATCAGGGAAGGGCAGCAGAGAAATAAATTTGGATTTTAGCAGTACATCCAATTCATATTCCTTTTCAGAGTTGAAGAAATATGGGCTAGTTAAAAGGAAAAGTAGATGAATTAGGAAAGTCTTATATTTAGTGATGATGTGGTATAAGGAACCCTAGACACGCATTCATTGGTCCTGAGTTAACACCTCTTATTAGTTGTGTGGATCTGATACTTACAATCAGATCATTATGGCATGCACCAACCACTACACTGTACATAATCTACCTAACTCCAAGTTTGCTCAGTGGGGTAGTGGGGATTTATTTATTTGATAAAATATTTATGTATCTGATATATTATGTATCTGATAATTGATGATCATATTGTAGTAAATTTCAGGTACCTTCCTGGTACTCTTCCTTCTTTCTGTTCAAATTGTCAGTAGGACTTTTTGTTCCAGCTTAATGATCCAGGTGATGGGGATATTGATTTGTGCCAGGTGAAGAAAGAATTTCAGTGCATTACTGAAGAGTATTTCTTGCTCAGAGTTGTGAGAGTTACATGAGATTACATGAGATAAAATAGAAGAAAATGTAAGTTGGAAACAGCTTTGCACGTATAAGGGAGCCTTCTACATCAGAGTCACTCTGGGGGAGGATTCTGGTGGTATACTGCAGGGTTCTAATTTTGAACCTGCCCATTTCAACTCTGTATCAGTATCTGGGATGAAGAGAATAGAGAGATGCTGCTTATCATCAACTTGTGGATGATCTACAGCTGTAGGTTTAGTTTTCATTGATTCCTTATGTTTTATTTTTTCTAATGATTTGAAAGGTAAACCTTTTAAAATGTAGTGATTTTATTTATTTTTTTTTTAAATGTAGGTGTAGGAGTAGTTTTTTAAAAAAAATTTTTATTTTACTTATTAATTTTTGGCTGCCTTGTGTCTTCGTTGCTGCGCATGGGCTTTCTCTAGTTGCAGTGAATGGGGGCTACTCTTTGTTGCAATGCATGGCTTCTCATTGTGGTGGCTTTTCTTGTTGCGGAGCATGGGCTCTAGGCATGTGGGCTTCAGTGGTTGTGGCACGTGGGCTCAGTAGTTGTGGCTCGCGGGCTCTAGAGCACAGGCTCAGTAGTTGTGGCTCACGGATTTAGCTGCTCCGTGACATGTGGGATCTTTCCCGGACCAGGCTCAAACCCGCGTCCCCTGCATTGGCAGGCGGATTCTTAACCACTGCGCCACCAGGGAAGCCCAAAATGTAGTGATTTTAAATCGTGGCCAATTTAAAGCTTTTATGCTTAGAGCTGTATTTCACTATTTAATTTATCTTGTTATACTTGTTATTTTTCTAATTGAGGTATAATTGACATATAACATTGTATATTTGTTTTAGATGCACAACATAATTATTTGGTATGTGTCCAAATTCATTCATTCTTAGTATGTCTGAAAGTGCCTTTCTTTTGCCATATGTGTGAATGAAAACTGGCCCAGGAGAAAACTAAAACTAGAGTTTTAAATTCATTAGGTCAGGGACTGTTTCTTCTACTTCTTTGCTTTTCATACAGTTCTCGACATTATATTTTGGATATAATTGATATTCTTTCTATAGTGTTGATTTGATGTGAATTTTTAAAAAAGAACTAAGCCTTAGGGAGTTGTAAGATATTGTTTACATGCTTTGAATTAGGGCTTCTCCTAATAGGAGATTGTTTGAGTTCTGTACTAATATGTCTGTGCTTGATTATTTGGCATCAAATGCCTAAACATAGCAAATAATAGCCCAGTTGAAGACCTCTGACATCAACTAATTATTATGTTATTTCAGACCCATACTAAATCATCAATTTGAATATAGTATAAGGTACTCCTTTATTGGGACTTATTTTTCCTTTTAACAGAATGCCTTTGAAAAAAATTGGGGAAGTAGGGTCAAGAGACCTGAACTTTGTCACTATGTAATATGTGAACGTGGCCTGTCACTTGTTGGGATCAAGTTATTTGTGCTGTAAAGTAAGAGGGTTAAAAATCAATATCCCTTCCGATTTTTTTCAAATCCTGTTACCATCTGTGGCGTCTGGCAGCTACAGTAATCCTATCAAAGTGGGATGTTTTGCAGAACCCCAGTCGGTTTGAGGCAGTGCCTCTGACTCCTCTGACTTAGGATAACAGCTGTTTCTTGTGTGTGGGCCACAGATTCCAGGATTTATGTGAGCTGTCATTGTAAAGCATGCTCATTTTTCATGAGTTTTTATTTTTAAATTCTTTATAAATCGTATTTGTGAGTGTCAAGAGTATCAGGAATATTGCCTAACTGGCATGAGTGAGTGACTGGAAACACATCTGCTTTTGCTTTTTGAGAATAGATTATTCTTTAACTAGTCAGGTTATCTATTTAAATAAGACAGGGAAATCAATAACACATTTTCTTTTTGCAGAAGAGCAGTTTCTTCCCATACAGTTTGCATGGTGGAATTTTTTTCTTTTTATTTCCCAGTAAAACATGAACTTCCTTTAGCTTTATCTGTTCAGAAGTTAATGATCAATTTGCATGAAAATGTTAATGTGGAAAACTTAAAATGTGTTCTATTTAATACCCTTTGTTATCTTTTCTTTCGGTTGTTAATGCAGACCTCTTTTTCATGAAGGAACATTGTGCTTCTTTACTTGAAGGCTAAATTTGCTTTGATTTTTTGGTTCAATGTGGTGAAATTGAGTATCATAATTCTGAGGAGGAAACCAAGTATCAAAAAAGAGAAATGCTGTAGAATTATAAATCCTATTTTCATAGCTATCCTGTGTCTTATGAGAAATTACAATCCAGAAAAATTTTACCTCGGCATTTACAGTTGTTGGCTATATTTATACAAATGCTATATGATGGTATCAAAGAAATAGCAAATACGATTTTTGTTCTTGAATAGAAATTATTATTTAAAGGGAAAAGAGAAGGAATGTTTCAAGTTAAGAATTGTTTCTTTACCTGTCTAACACATGCTAAAATGAACACAAATCATGGCAAATGTGTGTGTGTGTGTGTGGTATTTCTGGCACATATATGCATATATATGAAATTCCTGCTAATTTGAGACATACAGATCTATATTTATTCTGATATTGAGAATAATGTCATCCCTCAGCTACTTCATTTCATGAAAGTAGTGCCTCTGGTTAAAAGACCTGTGAAGTACAGAAGAACTCTTGATATCAGATCAAATTCTTATGTACCAAATAGTTATTAGTTATATTTTAATTTATTTCTGACCTTGGGCCTTAGGCTTCCACCAGTTTACAGATTTGTTACTTAAATATTAACATTTAGTTTCAAAATTTCACATCCATTTGATGAGTATAACAAGTTGAGGCTTATGTGGTGGCATCCTTTGGTGTGAAGGTCTGGGGGTAGCCAAGCAGCCTGCATAGGAGAGGAAGGGTCCACTAGAGACAGACTGTGGGTGGGGCTAGACACTGGCTGCTCAAGGAAGAAGAGCCTGTGCATAACAGAGGTCAAAATGGGTCTGAAAGCTATGGAATCATTTGAAGCAGGAAATGCAGACAAGGCAAGCAGAATATCAGGTAATTCATGACTGCAACACCATGTATAAGGGAAAGGTTTCTAATTGAAGTGGTGAACTAATTTTCCTCTGCCTCTTTCACAATTCCAGCTGAGTGGAAAACCTTGTCTCTTTCCAGGTGTTTTGTAGCTAGAACAGGTGGTGGGCCTTCAAGTATGTTTTGAACTAAGTAAAGGCTGAGACATAGAAACAGAATCCCAGAGATCTTGTTATATACAACAACAGTCTCAAGAAATAGGCATGAAGCTTCTTCACTCTGAGAGAAACAGAAAACAAGTGTTAGAAAGCCAAAGCATTCCTTCTATGTGTATGCAGTATTTTAATTTATAAATCCAGTCCCTGACCTTTCAAAGTTAATTTATGCATATACTACCATTTCAGTCAAAATCATTCTGGGATTTTGGGGAGAACTGGAAAGAATGATCTAATGGAAAAATAAACAAGGGAGCTTTCCAAGGAACTTTCCAAATAGAAGAGCAATGAGTAATAATGATGAAAAAGTATAAACACAGGTCTATGGAACAATACTTAAGTCTAGAAATAGATTCAGCAATATGTAAACAATATAATAAGTTTTCTCCAAAAAAAGATTACAGTGTTTTCGGGGAGCTGAGTAGCAGTTTTTAAACAAGTATTTGCAGGGCGTCCCTGGTGGTGCAGTGGTTAAGGATCCGCTTGCCAGTGCAGGGGACACAGGTTCGATCCCTTGTCTGGGAAGATCCCACATGCCGCGGAGCGACTAAGCGCATGTGACACAACTACTGAAGCCCGTGCGCCTGGAGCCCGAGCTCCGCAACAAGAGAAGCCACCGCAATGAGAAGCCCGCGCACGGCAACGAAGAGTAGCCCCCGCTCGCCGCAGCTAGAGAAAGCCCGCATGCAGAAACGAAGATCCAATGCAGCCAAAAAAAAGTATTTACATCAACATCTTTTACTATATACTAATATAAAATTGAAAGAAATTAGTGAACTTAATGAATTAATGAAGTTAATGAAAAAATCATGTTCTAGAAAGACTAAAAAAAATAGAATATATAATAGAAATGTGAAAGGATATTTTTGGGGGTTTAAAGAAATAGAAAAACAAAGAAAAAGATAGATTTGAAAAATATTTAAGAAGTATGTTCAGTAACAGTTTTTAGAAGAACAGTAGCAGAATGGGAAAATAGATCTGTACCAATATGACTGCTAACGAATATAAAGTACAGTCATCCCTTGGTATCTATAGGGCATTGGTTCTCGGACCCCTGCAGGTACCTAAATCTGTGGATGCTCAAGTACCATATATAAAATGGCATAGTATTTGCATTTAACCTGCGCAATCTTCCCATATACTTGAAATAATCTGTAGATTACTTATAATACCTAATACAATGTTACAAATACAACGTAAATACTATGTAAATAGTTGCCAGCACTCAGCAAATTCAAGTTTTGCTTTTTGGAACTTTCTGGAGTCTTTCTATTAAATATGTTTAATTGTGGCTGGTTGAATCCACAGATGGGGAACCTGAGATATGGAGGGCTGTTTGTATAAAGTGCTTGTTTGTTTTTATCCCTCAAACATTGAGACTTTAACAGATGCATGGACAAAACAGATAATTCACACAAAGAGAAATACAGTTAGTAAAGTGAACATGAAAAAATGTTTATCATAATTCACTATCAAAGGTCTTGCTCAAATTTATAGCACATAGGTATCATTTTATAATTATATTGAGGTAATCCCCCCCTGCCATCACAAAAGTGAACGTCTCATATGGGCAAGTTTGCAGCAAAATTTGTACATTTTTATTTTAAAAAGAAACCAGGAACTTACTCATTGCTGGCGAAGACATTGGCACAGTTCCTCTTGCGGGGGAAAGAAAAGGTAAACCACAGGAAAAGTAGAAAAATTGCTAAAACCCTTTGGGCTAGTAATCCTGTCCCTAGGAATCCATTCCAAGGTAATATGTGTTCACACCATGATCAAACCCTATTGTTTCCCACAGTAGCAAATGATTGGAGGTAACCTCAATGTTCATCAAAAGGGAATTGGTATATTAGTGATGCTATATCATCATGACATTATCTCATCAAGTCATTACAATGAAAAGTATGAAGACTAAAAACTTGGGAAGTACATTTAAGGTATAGTGTTGTGGAAAAGAACCTATAATATGATTTCAACAATAATAAGTGTGTGTGAAAGCTAATAGGCAATAATGAAAGTAATTCTAATAAAATGATAGCTTACAGAATATTTTAAAATAATTAAGGTAATGTTGAATGTAATATTGCCTTTCCTATAAATAAATAGGAGAAGAAATCTAATTCCTCTCTTGTGAAGCCAGTTATAAGCATCATGGAATTGAAACTCCCGGACATGGAGTTTCAGGTCTCTGAGATGAGTGGGTGGTAGAAAATGAGACAGATCAAACATTTGACTTTTTTCTTACAGTCCCAATGATGCCATTCAGCTCTAAAGACTTCTTTACTAACAGGAGAAGCATGGAGGGCAGGTTTCACAAGATTCAAGGCCAATTAGGCCAGCCTCTTCACTGGCCAGCTTGCTGAAATTTATTTGAATTTTACTTTCTACAACTTTTATGTGTAAGTGGTGGTTGTGGTGGGGGGAGAGTAGTAGAAATAACTTATGATGCTTTTTACAAGTAATTTGGTGCAAATAATTTATGATGTAAAATAATTAGATATCCAAAGAACAACCTACTGTAAATGATCTGAATCCCAGATTTAGTGTTAAGAAAAAACTAGATGTAAATGCTCTACTTCCCAGAAAACATTAGTCAGAGAGTTTGAATTTTACTTCTGTACATCAGAGAGGAAGAATATAAGTTGAAGTAGTACTGTAAATGGCAGGTCTGGATCCGTAGGTGTAGCAAAGATGGAGGATTACATATGAGTGGGTACTGGAGAGTGACACTGACATTAAAAGGAAATGTGTAGGGCTTCCCTGGTGGCGCAGTGGTTGAGAGTCCGCCTGCCAATGCAGGGGACACGGGTTCGTGCCCCGGTCTGGGAAGATCCCACATGCCGCGGAGCGGCTGGGCCCGTGAGCCATGGCCACTGAGCCTGCGCGTCCGGAGCCTGTGTTCCGCAAGGGGAGAGGCCACAACAGTGAGAGGCCCGCGTACCACAAAAAAAAAAAAAAAGGAAATGTATAGCCATTGCTGTGACCCAAAAAGAAAATAAGCAATAGTTACATTAGTTGTCACTTGGAAAATTAACATGTAGGACAAAGCTTAAGAATCCAAGCCCATTTTCAGATTATATTTGTAGTTTGTCCTCTATTCTAAAGAATACCTTGTTTCTCACTGATGTGATGGAGTATTAGTCATCTTGGGCTACCATAACAAAATGCCATAGACTGAGTGGTTTAAACAACAGAAATTTATTTCTCAGAGTCTGGAGGCTGAGAATTGCAAGATCAGAGCGCTAATCACTCACATCTCTGGTGAGAGCACTCTCTTGCTATCTTGCAGACAACCACTTTCTTGCTGCACCCTTGCATGGTGCGTGCACGCACACACAGAGAGAAAGCTGTCTGATGTCTCTTCTTTTTAGGACACTGATCTCATCATTAACACTCCACTCTCATGACTTCATCTAAACCTAATTACCTCCCTAAGGCCCCACCTCCAAACACTATCACATTGAGGGTTAGGGCTTCAACATATAAATTTTAGGGGGACACAGTTGAGTCTATAGCAAATGGTAAGTAATCTTTCCAACAGGGACCCCATTTTATACTTTTTTAACCTCTAAGCAGAGAGCTCATTGCACATGTGCTGCCATGGAGATCAGAATCAGTATTGGTTAAGGAAAGTTGATAGCTTGTTAATCTTTTGCTGATTGTGATATGAAATTCAATCACACTTTCATAGTAATCTATGGAATTTATTTCAAAGAGTTAGCCTCCTGTTAGAGTGCTAAGCAACAATAGCAGTTCAGTTCACGTGTTTATTTTCTTTTCCTTTTCTAGCATGTTTTAAATATGCTAAATTTTCTAGGATACAATAAATCTGTGAGATCTCCTCAAAAGATGTAATTCCACTAGTTTATCATAGGTAAATGAAATCAAATTTACATACTTTGTAGGAAAAAAGTGAGTGCTTATGTACTCTATACATCAAACATTGGATAGACTTCAGGACGAGAGATGAAGGGAGAAATGGTACATCCTGAGCTGGGCCAGCACACCTTGTGACCAACCTAGTGTGCCTATTCTGTGCCAAAATAATGGGTTAGTTCTGTCACTTCAGTTAGAATTATTGGTGCCTTAATCTACCACTTAAATGATCAGATAGAGTGGAGCAAAAATGCTGAATTTTTAGTTTTTTCATCTTTCAAGAGGAAGAAAGTTAAGAAATCTCTTGTTTTTGACTTTTGCTGAGACTCTCTCATTAATCTATATCTAATGATATTTTAAAACACTGACTTTTTTAGCATACTGTGATAGAGACATTGTCCTATTGTCCTGTACATGGAAAAATATCTCGATCAGGATTAAAAATAACTGGAAATAGAATCTTAAGTGTTTGCTTTTTTTGTTTTTGTTTTTTATTTCACTCAGTTCTCTTTTGAGGCTCTAGGCAGAATTAAACTAGAAAGAAAATCTGAGTGGTAAGGTTCTTTTTATAATATGACTGTTGATTTTACGTAAATGATAAAATACAGTTCTAGTTCTTTTTTTTTTTTTTTGCCTTAAGCCAGGAGAAAGGTGAAAGGTTTTCAAAATGATAAAGCTTTTGTTTCCATTCATTGTGTTTCCTTCAGTTGAGAGGTAGTAGAGAAAGATTTTTGTTTCCATTTGTATAAAATAATTCCATCTACTGCTTTCTTGGTTTCTTCTCTTTTTCTATAGAAGCATAGTTTATTTGCTTCTTGGAAGGAAGCTGGATTTTAAAAAACAAACACACACAAACTCAGAAAATACCTGTGGTACTGTTATCCTCCAGGGTCCCCTTCACCCAGCGGACATAACTTTATACCAACATGTGCCATTTATAGCAATTTCCACAGGCATTATTTGTATTAATCTGTATCAGTGTCTGTGTAGAGGATTTGAAGTACAATAATTTTCAGAACATTAAATCTCTATTCAGAGAAATCATTAGATTTCCTCCTATTTATTCAATAATTAATATTGAATAAATTAGCTATGACAACATAATATGGCATTTATTTAAAGGTGCTTTTTGTTTTGCTACCTTTGGCTTTTTAATATGGTATTTTATTAAATCATAAATCAAAAATCTGTTTTTTTCTTTTTAAGATAAAAATTTATGGGACAATATACATGAGAAAGGTTTTTCTTGTTTGTTTGTTTCTCTTTTTCATTATCTGATTCAACATACTGATAAACACATAACCCTTTGCTTTTCCTTTAGTTAATGCTTTCTTGGAAGAATTGTAGGAAGAAATGTGATATAATTATAAGTCAGCAAAAACATTAATGACCTATCAAGGTAATTAAAAAACTACTTCCCTTATTTGCTTCTATCAGGGGCTTCCAGAAAAGTCTCAGAAGAATTTGCCTTTTTTATAACCGTTTAATTAACTTGAGATAAATCCCTTACTACAAATATACTTCAGAAAAAGTGGGGACTCTAATGTGTACAGGGGTGTCTTCACCAGCAGCAAGACCAAAGTGCTGTGTTTTTCGGGTAGAATTTGGGTATAATTTATTAATTTCAGCAGAAGTTTAAACATGTAAACAGGGTAATTTTGTCATGAACTTTGCTACATTTCTCTTAAAATCAATCCTTATATTGGTTACTTCAAAAACCAGTTTTATAGCAGAATGTTCACTGCTTTGCTCTAGGTTCATGCATTCCCTGGCCTGAGCTTCTTTAGGGAAAAGTTTTCTTTACATAATATTTGCTCCCCAGAGATGTGTCTTTGGGAAAAGACTTTTATCTGCAACAAGTGTATGGGTTTCCCAGCAAGTAAACGCCATGGAACAAGTAGATGGATCCCTGCTGTTTTCTCTACAGGCCCAAGTATATTGAAGAAACTTAGCACATACTCACTGAAACAAAACAAAACAAAACCCAGACCAAACCAAACAAAAAACAACTTTACCTTAAAGAGAAACAAACAACTAATCACAATCTGTACTTTGCTTTTGTTTTGGGTGTATCTCTTAAGTTGACTACCACTTAGAGGGCATATTGCCTGATGCTCTGCAGGTACTTTCACATATAAGTCAGTTAAGTCTTAGAGTAACCCGGTGAGGTAGAGCTGTTATTCTAATTATACTGATAAGGAACTGAGGCTCAAGGAGGAAGTCTTTGCCAAGATTGCATAGCTGGTTGGCAGTAGAACTAGGAATTTGAGGGCTTCTGGATTCAGGTCTGGTATGGCACACTTTCTTCTACATCATGTTCACTCTTCCTTTGGTGTTCTATCCAGTGCAAGCTGCATATGTAGAACAGAGTGGAAGGGATTCTGCTGCAAATCCTTGTTTTCATTTCTATGTGTCTCAGCCTGGACAAGGTCATTAAGATCTCTACAACAGTCACTGTTATCTCTCCCCTGGAGCACAGCAGCAGCCTTCTGATTGCATGCTCTTCCCTTCATAGCAGCCAGGGATCTTTTGGAAATGTAATTTGGATCATGTCATACTTCTCCCTTAATAGCCTTCAGTGATTTTTCCATTGTACTTAAAATAAAAACCAAAATACTTATTTTGGTCTACAAGACCCAGCACAGCCTGGCCCCTGCTTATCTCTCCCTCACTTAGTGTCTGCTGAGCACATATAGCTCCTGGAATGCCTCAAGCTCTTCCTTGCCTCAAGACCTTTGTACTTGTATTTTCCTTTGTCTGTAGTTCTTTAAGTCTTTCTACCTTTAGCTGATCCTTCAAGTTTTAGCCCAAATGTCATTTCCTGAAGAGATACCTTCTCCAACTTCCCAACCTTCGCCCTCTTGTTTTATTTGTATTCCTTCTCTCTCTGGTGTTTATAATTTGTTTTTATAGTCACTTAATGATAACTGACATTTAGGGAGCCCTCCCAATGTGCCAGCCACTGAGTACTGCCTTTCATCCTGTTTATAGATGAGGAAGTAAGATACTTTCCCAGATTACAGCAAATTGTGAGCCAGGGTTTAAACCCAGCCTTCCTCCACAAGACTGTAAGCTCTGGGAGGGCAGGAACCATGTCTCTGTATTATTATCTTCCCAGTGCCTGGAATATAGTAGGCCCTTAACAAATACCTATTGAACCAATAAACCTGTGAAAATGACTTGTTTTTTATAATGCTTTACTGAAGTATAATTCATATACAGTAAAATCTACCCTTTTAAAGTATACAATTCAGTGGTTTTTAGTATACCTAGGGTTGTGTAACCATCATCGCTATCTGATTTTAGAATGTTTGCATCACCCCAGAAAAATACTGTGTATCCATTAGCTGTCACTTCTCATTTCCCTCTCCCCTCATCCCCTGGAAACCACTAATCTACTTTATGTCTCTATGGATTTTCTTATTCTGGAAATTTCATATAAATGGAATCATACAACATATGGTCTTTTGTGACTGGCTTCTTTCATAGTGTGCAATGTTTTCAAGGTCCCTCCACGTGGTGGCATGTTTCAGTGCTCCATTCCTTTCTATTGCTGAATATTATTCTTTTGTATGGATATACCACATTTTATTGATATTTATCCATTCATCATTTGATGGGGATTTGGGTTGTTTCTAGTTTCTGGCTGTATGAATAACACTGCTGTGGACATTTACATACAAGTTTTTGCAGGGACATATCTTTTCAGTTCTCATGGGTATATGCCTAGGAGTAGAACTGCTGAGTTTTGTGGTAACTCTATGTTTAACATTTTGAAGAATTGCCAAACTGTTTTCCAGAGAGGCACAATGACTAAGACCTCTCAAAGAAAATCAGAGCTGGACAACAGTTAAAGCAGTAAAAACAGGGACTATTGCAGTAGGGAGAAAGAGACCTCAGTATAGAACTGGGCTCAATTCTGATCACAACAGGGAAGATTGGGGGTTTATAGTCAAGGAACAGGCTGGGGGTAGGTGGCTAGAAAATTACTAAGAGGGTAGGACAATTCTTTGCTAAACTGATCTAAAGAGATTCTTGCTGAAGACTGGCCAGAGTGATCAGCTATCATTTGGGGGATGGTGGAGGGTGAGGAATTTGGTTAGATATTTAGGGTGGTCAGATATCAAGGGTGGAGATTCTGGCTAAACCTACTTAATAGGATCCTTGCTAAAGTTGGTGATGCAAAGACAGACATACCAGTCCAAAAGTCGAGGCCTAGTTGGGAGGAAGATTCAGAGGAGCCTGATTAAAGGTTGGTCAAAGGGAGACTCTTTGTCAGACCCGTAACAGATGATTCAGGTTTTACCCTTCCAGTTGCTTTTCTTCAACTGTATTAGCAAGGAGACTTCTAATAAATTCTCTTAAATTCCCTTAAATTCTACACGGTGACATTTCATTTAGCATCCAACAGATATTTATTGACATGGAGTTAGCTGAGCTGGGATTCAGTGTAGTATTTTCTTAAAGCTGGTAAAGGTGCTTTATTTTCTATTTCGTTCTTACAAATTAGTATTTTTGTTTTGTTTTTAGAAACATTTGGCAGGTCTGATAGCTTAGGCCTCTTTGGAAATCTCATTTATGCTGTAAAGAGGAAAGGCAACATCATATATTATGGTGGGTTTCACAGTTTTATAAGACATCGGCCCCATTTAAGTAACTTACTATTCCTACCATAAATACACATTTTAAGTGTGAATATCTTTTTTTCTTCTTTCTCCTTTTTATTAATTCTTTCCTTTTATAAATAGCATTTTCTTTCTCTGCCTCAGGGTGGGTGGTGGCTCCAATCTAGTACTAAATTGTTTTTATTAGTACTGTTATTTTATCCCACTTACTGGAACATTGTTAGAGTAGGTGGTTTATAAATTAACCAGCCACTGCCAAGAATGATTTTACTTTCTCACAAACTGTTTCATCCTGTGTTTTTTCTACTTTACCACCACCCATCTGTAGTATGTCATGTAGCTTCAATTAATGCAAATTCAAATTTATTTTGAGAATTTAGCAATGCTCCTGAAAATAATTGGCTGTCTTGGGGAGCTGAGAATCCAGAATTGTTACTCACTCAATTGGAAAAATGAAGGCTTCCTCTGAGTGACTAAAGCAGAGCTTCCTAACCTTCACCCAGGTTAACTGCAGCCTCTTCTGTGCAGTCAGTAACTAACGTGCGCCAGCTCCCATTGTAATGATTACAATTGCTTGGGTTACATTAATATTCATGGCACATGCCTCTCACCTTACTTGGCGCTCATTCTCTGTGTCTTTGACTAATGTACCAGTTTGCATTTCATTTTGGCGTGGGGAACCATGATTTTAGAGGATGTGAAGCAGAGAGCAGCTGGGGGAAGAATGAATACCCAGCACCCAGTGCCAGGATTAACATACTGATGCAGATATTCTGAGAAGGGATCTTTTGAGACAGGTTAAAAGGAAACGCCAAGTGGAACTGAAGCCGACCTTGCCCTGGCACGTGATGCTAGTCAAGGAGGAGCTTGGCTTCGTTCTGTTTTATTTCCCTCTTGGGTTGCCAGCTGCTTCAAGCCAGCTGCTTAGGCACAGCTAAAATAAAGGCAAGAAAATTATCACTATGTATTTTATATTTGAAAACCTGCCAGTAATTTCTAAAGCTTAGAAAGTTGGCAGTAGCATATGGATGAAAGCTAAAAACTTAGAAGTCTAAAAGGAAAATAGCTTATCCTTCCCGTCTCTGCAGAATTATTTTTAAAAGGTTGTACCTTCTCTCTTTGGATAATTTTCAGAAGAAAGGCAAAAAACATTTTTCATTTTCACTCTTATAGCGTGATTTGATATAATTGAATTTTAATAAGTACATTGTGAAAATGAATGGGCATACAGTATAACTATTTTAAGTTTTATGGATTTAGAATCTGCAGAGAGAGGGAGTAGCTGCTGGAATTTAAATGCCATCCCACAATAGTCCTTCTGACTAAGAGCTTGATATGTAATTCAACCCTTCTCTTCTGCTGCCAGCTCCCCCATTTCATCCTAAACTTGATGTCTAGCAACAGACAATATCACTCCTTTTTGTGCTCTTTTGATTATTATTATTGGAAGACCCTCCTAACTTGTCCCTTCTCTGGAGCCTTAGGATGCTTGTTGAGAGACACAGGTACTAAAGAGCATCAGAATTGGGATGAACTGTCCATGTGCCTGTGGAAGTACAGTTTGGTTCATGGGTTACCAGGGTGTTCCTCCTGAGCTGTATCCCAGGCCTTGCTATAGGTTTTAGGCTTTTCGCCTCCACACTAGATTCAAATGGGAAAGGATAGGCAGCTGGGGCCACAGGCCAATGAGTAGCTCACTGCTGAAACAGGATTCCCTTGAAGTCCTTTTAAAATAGGTCAGTTTTATATCCTGCCTTGCAATAGATCCCTGATGATTTTAATATCAAAATATTAATTTATCATTTAATCATCAAGTACAATCGATGCTCCAGGAAGATATGGCATGTTTAAATTGGGACTTCCTGATGTCATGTGTACCCCAGTTTGGAATACTGTGGATTTAGTGTGACTTTTGGGAGAATTCTTTTACCTAATAGTCCTTTATTTGGAATGGATCTGGTGGATACTAGGTATTTTCAGAGCAGACGTTGGTAGAATTTGGATGATCATTAGCTTATTTCAGCAGTCTACTCTTTCTGTGGTGAAAAGAGGTCAGACTGAAAGTCCAGCAGCCTATGTTCTAGGCCTGGCTCACTATTAACTTGTGATGTTGTATAAATTCCTTAACATCTTCAGGCCCATTTTCTCATCTATAAAAAGAGGGGGTGAGCTAAAAGAGATAAAGTAGCATTTTCTAAAGTATGTTTTGTGAATTATTACTTGCTAAAAATATTCTAAGAGTGGTTGCCAGGGACTGGGAGGAGAGGGAAATGGGGAGCTGTGGTTTAATGGCTGTAGAGTTTCAGTTTTGCAAGATGGCAATTCTGGAGATTGGTTGCACAACAATGTGTATATACTTAACACTGTTGAACGTACATTTAAAAACAATTAAGACGATAAATTTTTGTTATGTGTATTTTACCACAATTGAAAAGAAGAGATATTCTTAGGGCTCCACTCTTAAGTAAACATAAATTGTGTGTTACACTCCCCTTCTGGAGAGTCAGTGTATTCAGCGTATGGTAGCTTCTGAGACATCCTGCACTAAACAAAATCTACTTAACTTTAACCCAATGTTTCTCAGATTGCCCCTCCCCCAATTAAACTAGCATCTCTTAATATCCTATGGAACTTACATTTGGAGAATCCCCATGTGGGAAGAGGTAATTTGAGGTCTTTTCCAGCTCGAACATGTTACCATTCTTCAAAGACACCATATGATAATATGGGCTATGCCAAAATAAACCCTAGACGACAAAGATTAATTCAGGGCTTCCCAACCTTTTCCATATCATGGCAGGCATAGAAAGTAATAATGTTTGAATGGTACATGTGGGTAAACAGACAAGGTGGCTCTGGGCTAGGAGCTCAGTAATCCAATTAGCACACCAGTTGAGTACAGATCTGGTAGTAAGATCTTTAAAAAGCTATCACTGAGAAAGCTGCATGAAATGTCATGCTCTTCAGATGTCATGTTCAGCCTGTGAAAGAGGCATTAGAGGCAGAACATACTATACTATGTGTTCCATTTTCTTTTTGTTGGCAACGGTTTTCCACTTTAGGTAAATCAGAAACTCTCCTGACCGTCTGTATGGCTGTGGTTATCACTGGTCATTAGACCTCACTGGAAATCTCCAGTGGTTGTGTGAGTGAGGAGTGGAGTTTCCAGCAGGATAATACTCTTCCACAGTTTGTTCAATATACTTAAGTGATTAATTCAACAGCCTCTTACTTTTAAAGTGAGAGCATATGTACTAATGTCATTAACAGAGTAGTTCTCATTTAATGGGAGACATTTTTTTTCAACCTCACACTTCCTAGAGGAATAATTGTTTGGGGCAGTGATATGGATTGGATGTGGGGGAGAAAAGCATATTCATATTAATGCATTCTTAAAAGAAATATGGTATAGATCAGTGAGTGAAAGCAGCACTTTTCCCACTTAAGGCCACTGAAGTTGTCCTCGGCCCTTACGCTTCACCCTATTCCCCTCAGTTATGTCTTCTAAATGGCTTGCTTAAAGATTCTAGACTGAAGGAAAAAACAAGAGAATAGATTATATTTGAAGGTGACCTACATCACTTTTCAGTTAGTGTTTCTATTCAGCTTACCTAGAAACGAAGGTTAGTCATGATCTACTTAGCAATAGGCATTTTGATTTTGGAAATGCCAAGTCCTCCCTTATTGCCCTTTTTCCCATAAAACAACTCTTACTATTGCCTTTATTCACTCTTTATTGTTTTCTCTAAGAATCCTGTTGGAGAAAGTTCAAGTTTTAAAACTAAATATAAAATTGCATCCTTGCTTAGCAGCAGGGATCCACTGAGAAATCCCATTGACAACCTCTGCTGGGCTTTTGAGGCGGAAATTTAATGACCACCTATTGATTGAGCTTGATTTGTCACTTCTTGGCATCTGGCCAGGCAGAGCTAATTCCTTCTAGCTGAGCAAGGTAGGTGGGCAGGAGCCAGAACTAGGGAAAAGATGCAGCCACTGCAGCTGGTCCAGCTTCAGGTGTGGACGAAGGAAGTGAAGTGTGTCAGATCAAGACCAGAGACCAAAGAGGTGCTCAGGCAGTAAGGGCACATGGTAGGCCATTGCGAAAGGGAATTTGAGACGAAGCAAAGGGGAGCATGGTGACTCAAAATTTCAGGCTTACAGTTCTCAGAAGTCCAAGCAGACTATGCTGGAACCCACTAGGGAGCATTGAGGCTAAGCTTCGGTCTTTGAAGAACAGGACTGAAATGGGGTGGGATTTTAAGCAGGTTACTGGAATGAGACCCAGAAAAAAAAGCAAAAGAAACTCAGTAAAAAAAACTCAGAGAAATCAGCAGCCTATTTAACCACATCCCTGGGCCTCCACACAATCTAGTGCTGTTGCAGCATTTAATTTAATTTTACTTATTTATTTTTAATTGAAGTATAGTTGATTAACTATATTGTGTTAATTTCAGGTGTACAACAAAGTGATTCAGTTATACATATATGTGTATATAGATTCTTTTCCATTATAGGTTATTACAAGTTATTGAATATAGTTCCCTGTGCTATACACTAATCTTTGTGGCTTATCTATTTTATATATAGTAGTGTGTATCTCCTAATTTATCCCTCCCCCCTCTTCCCCTTTGGTAACCATAAGTTTGTTTTCTATGCCTCTATGTCTGTGAGTCTGTTTCTGTTTTGCAAATAAATTCATTTGTATTATTTTTTAGATGCCACATATAAGTGATATGATGTAATATTTGTGTTTCTCTGACTTCATTTAGTATGATATTCTCTAGGTCCATCCATGTTGCTGCAAATGGCGATATTTCTTTTTTATGGCTGAGTAATGTTTCATTGTGTGTGTGTGTGTGTGTGTGTGTGTGTATCTCACATTTTCTTTATCCATTCATCTGTCGATGGACACTTAGGTTACTTCCATGTCTTGGGTATCGTAAATAGTGCTGCTGTGAACATTGGGGTGCATGTGTCTTTTCAAGTTAGAGTTTTCATCTTTTCTGGATCTATGCCCAGGAGTGTGATTACTGGGTCATATGGTAGTTCTATTTTTAGTTCTTTTGAGGACCCTCCATACTGTTCTCCACAGTGGCTGCACCAATTTACATTCCCACCAACAGTGTAAGAGGGTTCCCTTTTCTCCACACCACCTCCAGCATTTATTGTCTGTAGATTTTTTGATGATGGCCGTTCTGACTGGTATGAGGTGATATCTCATTGTGGTTTTAATTTGCATTTGCCTGATGATTAACGAGGTTGAGCATCTTGTGTCTACTGGCCATCTGCGTTTTCTCTTTGGAAAAATGTCTATTCAGTTCTTCTGCCCATTTTTCCCAATTAGATGTATTAATTAGTCCAGCCATCTTGGGACACAAATTAATTGTACTTATTGGGTTATAATATAAGCACTGTGAATCCAAGTTCTCTTGCTGCTTTCATTCTTTCTAATGGAGTTATTATGCAATTATCAGCTTATTACCATGCAGTAACTTAACATTATTTAAACAACACTGCTTAAAGCCTAGGGTGAAGCATAGAAATTCATACCCAGCTGGAGAAAGCTGAATGCCCGCTACATGGTAGCAAGATAGATGCTATGCATCAGGGACTTTCCTACTTTTATAAAGGCTGAAAAAGAATAGAACAAAAAAAAGTGGTTGTATGGATGCCTTTATGGGTGATAAAGTTTAAATTAGCATATGCAGGACATTCTAAGACAATTAATGTCTACTCTTTTAGTTAATTGGTTGGGGTGAATTCTCTCTTATTGTTTCATTTGCCTTATAATTAGCTTTAGTTCAGCAATTAAGTCATGTCACCAGCCCACTGTGACACTGAAGGATGGTGACAGTGCTTGGGTGGGTGGCACTGCTTGGTGCAGACTGTGCATGTTAAATGAGTTGCTGGCTTCCTAAATGGCTCTCCTTCTCTGGCTTAGGAATAGTCTTTCATGTTCTTGAATAAATCTGTGTGCTATCCATATGCAATTATAAATGTACTGAAATAAATAATTTCATACAAGATTTTGTGACTGTAGCATTATAATCATTAAAAATTGCTCAGTGTTCATCTTTATAAAACTGGAATTCAGATACATGTAAACATATATAACTTTTCCTATGTAGTTCTCCTTGAAAACTTCTTAATAAAAGTAGGAGCATTTTGTTGTTGTTGCTATTAATCTGTCAACTTATCCTTAAATATCTTATTTTAAACTAAAATAGATATGTTCTTTAAAAAAGTCCCTTGAATAAGAAAATATCTTATTTGTTGAAATTAAAGACTAGCATATATTGGTTGTGTTAAAAACTATATATACTTTTATTGATTACCAGAATAATACATGCATATGTAAAAAAGTTAAGACTATAGATAGTGTAAAAAGTATAAAATGAAGGTTTCACATAATCTCACTCTCCAAAGATAACTTTTGAACTGTATAGTTTTTAGTTTTATGTCATGCTTTGAAAATCTCTTTTTCCCCTGATTAAAAGAAACAACACATATAATAGAAAATTTCAAGCCTATAGTGAAGGAAAAAAATTTCACACATAATTCTACCACTCAGAGTTGAGCAGTACTGGAAAGCTGCTTTGTATCCTTCAACTTTTCTTTTCTTTTTTTTTTTAATACATCTTTATTGGAGTATAATTGCTTTACAACGGTGTGTTAGTTTCTGCTGTATAACAAAGTGAATCGGCTATACATATACATATATCCCCATATCTCTTCCCTCTTGAGCCTCCCTTCCACCCTCCCTATCCCATCCCTCTAGGTCATCGCAAAGCGCTGAGCTGATCTCCCTGTGCTATGCGGCTGCTTCCCACTAGCTATCTGTTTTACATTTGGTAGTGTATATATGTCGATGCTACTCTCACTTCGCCCCAGCTTCCCCCTCCGCGGCCCCCCCTCACCCCCATGTCCTCAAGTCCATTCTCTACATCTACGTTTTTATTCCTGCCCTGCCACTAGGTTCATCAGTACCATTTTTTTCTTTTTAGATTCCATATACAGGCATTAGCATACGGTATTTGTTTTTCTCTTTCAACTTTTCTTTGTGTGCCCAGAAACTATACTTATGCCTATGTACCTACACAGATAGTAAATGTATAATCTATGAACTTTTTACAAAAGGCATCAAACTATAAAAAGTTATATAATATGCTTTTTAAACTAAAATGTGGTGATCATTTTTTCCTAAGTAACTTTATAGCATGATTTTTAGTGGCCGCATACTATTCTATCATAATGATATATAATATTTAACCATTTCTTTTGTTGGATATTTAGTGTTTTTTTATTTTGCTTTTATAAATAATATATTTATAAATATATTTTCCTGAATATCCTTGAAGATGAATATATGCAGAAATCCATGATTATTTCCTTAGGGTAAATTCATAGGTGTATAATGATTTAAAAAACAATAAAAATGTGCTCAATTCACATGTATGAACTTCAGGATTGACAAGTGGATGAGCAAGATCTCTTCATATTTTTAGAATGATTTTAGCAAGTAAATCTGCAAATTCCAAATTTTAGGCTTTTAATTTATATAGATAATCTTCTAGGTTCAAACATCCTGGGTTTAGGTATTCAAATGCTGTGTTTGAATGTATAACCACCCCATTTGCTCAAGGGAAGCCTATTGTATGTGTTTTAGTATTTATACTCTTGTTTTTGTCACTGAGTTTCACATTTATTCAATGTTTGGAATTGTGCATATCACATCAAATCCAAATCCAAAGTGAAAAACAAACAAATGTTTTATGGCTCAGTAACAAGTATAACAAGATTTCCTGGAGAGAAAGGATATGTGATTTTCCAGGGTGCTCTAAACTTCTTTTCTTGTATTAGCAGCTTTTACTCTAGGAGCAGAAAATAAATTATGTATGTTAGTTGTTTTGTTTGTTTCTTTGTTTCAAAATAAAAATATTTATCATAACTTGAAAAATGTAAAAGGGTACTTCCTCAAGTGTTGACTAAATCAATAACTATATGATTAGAATAAAACTACAATTTTGTGCATGTAGTGACTGTAATAGCTACTGTGTAGAGAGCTCACATTAGGCGCCCAACTCAGCCGTAGGAGCTTCTTGCCACTGTTATTAATCTTCACTAAGGCCAGGATAATAATGTGTGCATGACAGGCTTGAGTGCTTTGGTTTAAAATGCTCCTCAAATTATTCATCTTTTTGATGTTTTGGATCCAGGAAATGTTTGGGCATCTCTCCACCGTTTGTTAAGACTTTTTCAGTGAATTAAAATTTCTTTTAGACCATGGCATTTTCATAGAAACTGTTTCAAGTGTGATTGGGTGTAACCTGTAGCAGAAGTTTTAATCATTTTATCCATCTTCTTACTTCTTACTGCCATAGTTTATTGATAAAGACTTTTACACTTTACATGAAAATTCAGTACTTTATGCTCTCAAGTAGTTTTTGTTTAGCTTAATTTTACTGTTTTAGAATTTGTGGTTTGCCAGAGGGATGTGAGGAATTTAGATGTAATAGGAGTGATGATACAATAATGTGACTATAAAGTAATGAGTTTCATTCCTAGGTGGCTATATTTGTCCAAGGGATTGGTGTTGTCTAAAATGGTAACTATAAAGAGATAATTTAAATTATTTTTGAAATATTTTCAGACTTGATATATCAGGGTTCTACTAGTAAAACAGAACCAGTGGGGGTTTTTATGTATATATACATATCCATGCAGGGGTCAGGGTGGGGAGAGAGAGAGAGAAGGGGAGAAGTAAGGAGTTGGTTTACAGGATTGCAGGCTGGCTAGGCAAGTCTGAAATCCCTAGGGCAGGCTGGAACTCTTAGGCACAAGTTGAAGCTGCTATCCACAGGCAGAATTTCTTCTCTGTCAGGGAGACCTCAGTTCTGTCAACTGATTGAATCAGGTCCATCTAGATTATCTAGGATAATCTTCTTAAAGTTAACTGTGTACTTTAATCACATCTACAAAATACCTTTATAGCAATACTTAGGTTGGTGTTTGATTAAATAACTGGAGACTGTAGCCTAGACAAGTTGACACACACAAAATGATATTTGATATCTGAATCAGTGCATAGGTTATATAAAAGAACCAGCTTCATTAATATATAATCATAGTTTATCTGTGATAAAAACCAGATATACCCGATTTGACTACCTAATTCGGGTACTAGTTTGAGCCATACAAAATTTTGTATGTTACCAAAGATAAAATCTACCTTCAAAGTACTAATATTTACCAGAGTTGAGATTGTTGAAAAGAAAGTACATCAGGCTACAATTACAATTTAAAAAAATGTTTTTGAGGAATGGCAACATCATTGGAACACTGATGGCTCCCCAACAGGATTTGAAGGGGCAAATGATCATTTAGATCTATGCTTCTCAAGCTGGGTTCGTGACTCCACTTAATTTTCTTCTGCCATTAAGGGATACGTCAGTAGAAAATACCAGAGAAACACTTTTTATTTAATGTAGGCCAGGGGTCAGCAAACCGTTCTGCACAGGGACAAATAGTGCGTATTTTCAGCTTTGCAGGTCATAGAATCTCTGTCACAACTGTTCAGCTCCGCTGTTGTAGCATGAAAGCAGCCAGAGGCCATAAGTAAGCTAATGAGCACAGATGGAAAAAATGATCTGACCAGAGACTTTGGATGAGAGCTGCAGTGGGGTCCCTCCAGTGGAAGATGCCCTTAGAACAGTGGTTAGGAACTCAGCCTTCAGAGCCAGTTGCGCCTGAATTTATGTCTTGGGTATGTCACCTTCTAGCTGTGTGACTTTGGATAAGCGACTTGAGTAATTTAATCTTCACGATTCTTACCTGTAAAAATGGGCAGAATAATAACACCCCATGAAGTTGTGAAAATCAACAAAGAAGGAATGTAAAGCATTTAACCCATTGCTGGGAGTCTTATGAAGATCTCATAACTATTTTCTGCTATTATTATTATTAGTCAGATGTCAAGTTTCAGCGCCAAAGCAAAATTTCAGCCATTTAAAAATTATGATTATAAAAGTCTTTATAATTTTCCAGAACTAGGACATGCTCTATTTTTTTTTAATTTGGTGGGAATAAAGATAAATTTTATGTTTTTACTTTGATCAAAAGTATTAGGAGTAAATTAATTTTAGATTGTCATTTTTTTCTGTTTCCTGGTTTTAGAACATACATACCTGTTCTCTATCATTTGGATGTGTCCATTTTTGTAATGTTTAAGTCGGTAATGGTGGTTATTCCTAAGAAAGAGGAAATAAGAGACAAGTACATAGCAATTCTGTACAAGAAAAAGAAGAAAAGGGGAAAAATGGCAAAAGGAAAAACAAAGGTGTCCATCAAGTCACTAGTGCTCCGTGGCAAGAAGAGAAAGAGCTTCTGTTTTATACTAAACTGAGTTAGACAGTTTAGAGTATTTTCAACCCAGTACTCTGCAAGTGGGATTTTTTTCCCCTGAGTATTTCCTTTCAGCAGCTAGATCCCTTGCCTCCCTGTTTTGAGAAATTATTTGATTTTCTCTGCAGCTGTTTGTCTCATGTTATCCTCCCATCATTTCTAAATCTGGTTTTGTCTGTGATGAAGTCTGAGAAGTAGTTCATTTTAATGGTTTCTATGTTTTGTGTATATTTGTTTTTCATTCTTCAGCAGTCAGTTAAGACAATAGTCATGCCTTCTCATGTGATTACATGCCTCTCCTCAAGCCTCCCTTCTGTTAGTGAGCAGTATTTATGGTTTGTGTATGTGAAAGTCTGCTATATCTGTTTGCTATGCACTTGCCTAGAGCACTGAGAAGTTCAGTGTAGTCACTGGAGTGGTTTCTTTTTGTTTTGTTTTTCCACATGTCATCAAATACTGCAGGAGTGCCCTTTCTACATTCTCCATCAAAGACAACTGGAAGATAGAAAGGAGCCCTCCAGTCAGTTTTACTTTCTAATAAGCTGTATGTAGTTGTTTTCCCCCCAGTAACGTTTTTATCCCAAGTCCTCAAATTTTTTAAAAGAAATGTTCTGTTAAAATTCTAGAAATAAAATACAACTCATAAACAATATTAAAAAAAAACCTAGGGAAAAATTTTATCAACTATCACAATAAAAGTTTAACATACTCAACTAAAGAAGGAGCTCCTGTAAATCTGTGACCTTCCAATAGAAAAATAAGCAAACAACATGAATCAATAGTTCCCCAAAGAATAAAAACTAGAGAAAATAAACATGAAAAAAATTTAGCTTAGCTAGTAATCAAAAAAATAACTCCCTCCCTCCCTTCCTTCCTTCCTTCCTTCCTCTCTTTCTCTCTCCCTTTCTTTTGCTCTTTATCTTTTTTCTTCCTCTCTGTCTCCCCTCCCTCGATTCCTCCCTATTAATTTGGGAACACATAATACTTAATTTGTTGAGGTGGGTACTCTCAAACACTGCTGGAGTGGAAAGTGGCACAACCATTTTGGAAAGCAATTTGACAGTATGAACCGAGACTTTAAAATGCCTGTCACCTTTAGGTCATTAATATTACTTCTAGGAATCCATTCTAAGGAAGTCATTAGAGATGCCTCTCAGAGCACTGTACACAAGGATAGTCGCTTTAATTTGTAATAGCATTGGAAACATCAAAAACTTTAGAAACAACCTAAATTTACAATGACAAAAGTGGTTACATAAATTATAAAAAAAAACTTCAGGAAGAAATATTATTATACAGCCATTAAAATCATGTTTTCAAAGAATGTTTAATGAGATTGGAAAATATTCACACTGTATATTTATTTAATAGATTTTTATTGGAGTATGGTTGCTTTACAATGTTGTGTTAGCCTCCACTGCGCAACAAAATGAATCAGCCAGATCAAAAAAGATCTTGCTGTGATTTATGTCAAAGAGTGTTCTTCATTCGTTTTCCTCTAAGAGTTTCACAGTGTCCAGTCTTACATTTAGGTCTTTAATCCATTTTGAGTTTTTTTTTTTTTTTTTTTTTTGCGGTACGCGGGCCTCTCACTGTTGTGGCCTCTCCAGTTGCGGAGCACATGGCTCACGGGCCCAGTCGCTCTGCGGCATGTGGGATCTTCCCGGACTGGGGCACGAGCCCGTGTCCCCTGCATCAGCAGGCGGACTCTCAACCACTGCGCCACAAGGGAAGCCCCATTTTGAGTTTATTTTTGTGTATGGTGTTACAGAGTGTTCTAATTTCAATCTTTTCCATGTAGCTGTCCAGTTTTCCCAGCACCACTTATTGAAGAGACTGTCTTTTCTCCATTGTATATGCTTGCCTCCTTTGTCATAGATTAGTTGACCGTAGGTGCGTGGGTTTATCTATGGCTTTCTATCCTGTTCCATTGATAAATATTTCTACTTTTAGGCCAGTACCATATTGTCTTGATTACTGTAGCTTTGTAGTATAGTCTGAAGTGAGGGAGTCTGATTCCTCCAGCTCTTTTTATTTCCCTCAAGACTGCTTTGGTTATTCGGGGTCTTTTGTGTCTCCATACAAAGTGTGCAATTTTTTGTTTTAGTTCTGTAAAAAATGCAATTCGTAATTTGATAGGGATTGCATTGAATATGTAGATTGCTTGGGGTAGTATAGTCATTCTCACAATATTGATTCTTCCAATCCAAGAACATGGTATATCTCTCCATGGGTTTGTATCATCTTTAATTTCTTTCATCAGTGTCTTATAGTTTTCTGCATACAGGTCTTTTGTCTCCCTAGGTAGGTTTATTCCTAGGTATTTTATTCTTTTTGTTGCAATGGTAAATGGGAGTGTCTCCTTAATTTCTCTTTCAGATTTTTCTTCATTAGTGTATAAGAATGCAAGAGATTTCTGTGCATTAATTTTGTATCCTGCTGCTTTACAAAATTCATTGATTAGCTCTCGTAGTTTTCTGGTGGCATCTTTAGGATTCTGTATATATAGTATCATGTCATCTGCAAACAGTGACAGTTTTACTTCTTCTTTTCCAATTTGGATTCCTTTTATTTCTTTTTCTTCTCTGATTGCCATGGCTAGGACTTCCAAAACTATGTTGAATAATAGTGGTGAGAGTGGACGTCCTTGTCTCGTTCCTGATCTTAGAGGAAATGCTTTCAGTTTTTCACCATTGAGAATGATGTTTGCTGTGGGTTTGTCATATATGGCCTTTAATATGTTGAGGTAGGTTCCCTCTATGCCCACTTTCTGGAGAGTTTTTATCATAAATAGGTGCTGAATTTTGTCAAAAGCTTTTTCTGCATCTACTGAGATGATCATACGGTTTTTATTCTTCAATTTGTTAATATGGTGTATCACATTGATTGATTTGTGTATACTGAAGAATGCTTGCATCCCTGGGATAAATCCCACTTGATCATGGTGTATGATCCTTTTAATGTGTTGTTGGATCCTGTTTGCTAGTATTTTGTTGAGGATTTCTGCATCTATATTCATCAGTGATATTGGTCTGTAATTTCCTTTTATGTAGTATCTTTGTCTGGTTTTGGTATCAGGGTGATGGTGGCCTCATAGAATGAGTTTGGGAGTGTTCCTTCCTCTGCAATTTTTGGAAGAGTTTGAGAAGGATGGGTGGTAGCTCTTCTCTAAAGGTCTGGTAGGATTCACCAGTGGAGCCATGTGGTTCTGGACTTTTCTTTCTTGGAAGATTTTGTTTTTGTTTTTGTTTTGGGGTTTTTTTTTTGCGGTACGCGGGCCTCTCACTGTTGTGGCCTCTCGCGTTGTGGAGCACAGGCTCCGGATACGCAGGCTCAGCGGCCATGGCTCATGGGCCCAGCTGCTCCGCGGCATGTGGGATCTTCCCAGACCGGGGCACAAACCCGTGTCGCCTGCATCGGCAGGCGGACTCTCAACCACTGTGCCACCAGGGAAGCCCTGTTGGAAGATTTTTAATCACAGTTTCAATTTCATTATTTGTGATTGGTCTGTTCATATTTTCTATTTCTTCCTGATTCAGTCTTGGAGGTTATACCTTTCTAAGAATTTGTCCATTTCTTCCAGGTTGTCCATTTTATTGGCATAGAGTTGCTTGTAGTAGTCTCTTAGGATGCTTTGTATTTCTGCAGTGTCTGTTGTAACTTCTCCTTTTTCATTTCTGATTTTATTGATTTGAATCCTCTCCCTCTTTTTCTTGATGATTCTGGCTAATGGTTTATCAGTTTTGTTTATCTTCTCAAAGAACCAGCTTTTAGTTTTATTGATCTTTGCTATTGTTTTCTTTGTTTCTATTTCATTTATTTCTGCTCTGATCTTTATGATTTCTTTCCTTCTGCTAACTTTGGGTTTTGTCTGTTCTTCTTTCTCTAGTTCCTTTAGGTGTAAGGTTAGATTGTTTATTTGAGATTTTTCTTGTTTCTTGAGGTAGGCTTGTATTGCTGCAAACTTTCCTCTTAGAACTGCTTTTGCCGCATCCAATAGGTTTTGGATCGTTGTGTTTTCATTGTCATTTATCAGTAGGTATTTTTTGATTTCCTCTTTGATTTCTTCAGTGATCTCTTGGTTATTTAGTAACGTATTGTTTAGCCTCCATGTGTTTTTGTTTTTTACATTTTTTTCCCTGTAATTGATTTCTAATCTCATAGCATTGTGGTCAGAAAAGATGCTTGATATGATTTCAATTTTCTTAAATTTACTGAGGCTTGATTTGTGACCCAAACTGTGATCTATCCTGGAGAATGTTCCATGTGCACTTGAGAAGAAAGTGTAATCTGCTGTTTTTGGATGGAATGTCTGTAAATATCAATTAAATCTGTCTGGTCTATTGTGTCATTTAAAGCTTGTGTTTCCTTATTAATTTTCTGTTTGGATGATCTGTCCATTGGTGTCAGTGAGGTGTTAAAATCCCCCACTATTATTGTGTTACTGTTGATTTCCTCTTTTATAGCCGTTAGCAGTTTCCTTATGTATTGAGGTGCTCCTATGTTGGGTGCATATATGTTTATAATTGCTGTAACTTCTTCTTGGATTGATCCCTTGATCATCATGTAGTGTCCTTCCTTGTCTTTTGTAATATTCTTTCTTTTAAAGTCTATTTTATCTGATATGAATATTGCTACTCCTGCTTTCTTTTGAGTTCCATTTGCATGGAATATCTTTTTCTATCCCCTCACTTTCAGTCTGTCTGTGTCCCTAGGTCTGAAGTGGGTCTTTTGTAGACAGCATATATATGGGTCTTGTTTTTGTATTCATTCAGTGAGCTTGTGTCTTTTGGTTGGAGCATTTAATCCATTCACGTTTAAGGTAACTATCGATATGTATGTTCCTATTACCATTTTCTTAATTTTTCTGGGTTTGTTTTTGTAGGTCCTTTTTTTCTCTTGTGTTTCCCACTTAGAGAAGTTCCTTTAGCATTTGTTGTAGAGCTGGTTTGGTGGTGCTGAATTCTCTTAGCTTTTGCTTGTCTGTAAAGCTTTTGATTTCTCTGCGAAATCTGAATGAGATCCTTGCTGGGTAGAGTAATCTTGATTGTAGGTTCTTCCCTTTCATCACTTTAAATATATTATGCCACTCCCTTCTGGCTCGTGGTGTTTCTGCTGAGAAGTCAGCTATTAAGCTTAACGGAGTTCCCTTGTATGTTTTTTGTCATTTTTCCCTTGTTGCTTTCAGTAATTTTTCTTTGTCTTTAATTTTTGCCAATTTGATTACCATGTGTTTTGGCGTGTTTCTCCTTGCGTTTATCCTGCCTGGGACTCTCTGTGCTTCCTGGACTTCGATGGCTATTTCCTTTCCCATGTTAGGGAAGTTTTCGACTATAACCTCTTCAAATATTTTCTCGGGTCCTTTCTCTCTCTCTTCTCCTTCTGGGACCCCCATAATGTGAATATTGTTGCATTTAATGTTGTCCCAGAGGTCACTTAGGCTGTCTTCATTTCTTTTCATCTTTTTTTCTTTATTCTGTTCTGTGGCAGTGAATTCCCCCACTCTATCTTCCAGGTCACTTATCCGTTCTTCTGCCTCAGTTATTCTGTTATTGATTCCTTCTAATGAATTTTTCATTTCAGTTATTGTATTGTTCACCTCTGATAGTTTGTTCTTTAACTCTACTAGTTCTTTGTTAAACATTTCTTGCATCTTCTCGATCTTTGCCTTCATTCTTTTTCTGAGGTCCTGTATCATCTTCACTGTCATTATTCTGAATTCTTTTTCTGGAAGGTTGCCTATCTCCACTTCATTTAGTTGTTTTTCTGGGGTTTTATCTTGTTCCTTCATCTGGTACATAGCCCTCTGCCTTTTCATCTTGCTTGTCTTTCTGTGAATGTGGTTTTTGTTCCACAGGCTGCAGGATTGTAGTTCTTCTTGCTTCTGCTGTCTGCCGTCTGGTGCATGTGTTGTTTTGAATTACGGTTTTCTCAGGGTGTTTGCCCAGTAGTGGGATTGCTGCGTCATATGGTAGTTCTATTTTCAGTTTTTTAAGGAACCTCCATACTGTTTTCCATAGTGGCTGTATCAATTTACATTCCCACCAACAGTGTATGAGGGTTCCCTTTTCTCTTCGCCCTCTCCAGCATTTACTGTTTGTAGATTTTTTGATGATGGCCATTCTGACTGGTGTGAGGTGATACCTCATTGCAGTTTTTTATTTTCTTTTTTGTCTGTGTTCAGTCTTTGTTGCTGCATGTGGACTTTCTCTAGTTGCGGCGAGCGGAGGCTACTGTTTGTGCAGTACATGGGCTTCTCAGTGCAGTGGCTTCTCTTGTTGTGGAGCATGGGCTCTAGGCGTGCAGGCTCAGTAGTTGTGGTGCACGGGCTTAGTTGCTCCATGGCATGTGGGATCTTCCCAGATCAGCGCTCAAACCCCTGTTCCCTGCGTTGGCAGGCAGATTCTTAACCACTGCGCCACCAGGGAAGCCCCACACGGTAGTTTTGATTTTTCTAATAATTAGTGATGTTGAGCACCTTTTCATGTGTTTGTTGGCCATCTGTATGTCTTCCTTGGAGAAATGTCTATTTAGGTCTTCTACCCATTTTTTGATTGGGTTGTTTGTTTTTTTGATGTTGAGCTGTATGAGCTGCTTGTATATTTTGGAGATTAATCCTTTGTCCATTGCTTCATTTACAAGTATTTTCTCTCATCCTTAGGGTTGTCTTTTCTTCTTGTTTATGGTTTCTTTTGCTGTGCAAGAGTTTTAAAGTTTCATTGGGTCCCATTTGTTTATTTTTGTTTTAACTTTCATTACTCTAGGAGGTGTGTCAAAAAAGATGTTGCTGTGATTTATGTAAAAGAGTTTTCTGCCTATGTTTTTGTCTGAGAGTTTTATAATGTCTGGCCTTATATTTAGGTCTTTAATTCATTTTGAGTTTATTTTTGTGTATGGTATTAGGGAGTGTTCTAATTTCATTCTTTTACATGTAGCTGTCCAGTTTTCCCAGCACCACTTATTGAAGAGGCTGCCTTTTCTCTATTGTGTATTTTTGACACCTTGTCATAGATTAGGTGACCATAGGTGTGTGGGTTTATCTCTGGGCTTTCTATCCTGTTCCACTGATCTATATTTCTGTTTTTGTGTCAGTACCATACTGTCTTGATTACTGTAGCTTTGTAGTATATCCTGAAGTCAGGGAGCCTGATTCCTGCAGCTCTGTTTTTCTTTCTGAAGATTGCTTTGGCTTTTTGGAGTCTTTTGTGTTTCCATACAAATCGTAAAATTTTTTGTTCTAGTTCTGTAAAAAATGCCATTGGTAATTTGATAAGGATTGCATTGACTCTGTAGATTGCTTTGGGTAGTGTAGTCATTTTTACAATATTGATTCTTCCAATCCAAGAACATGGTATATCCCTCCATCTGTTTGTGTCATTTTTGATTTCTTTCACTAGTGTCTTATAGTTTTCTGTGTACATGTCTTTTGCCTCCTTAGGTTTATTCCTAGGTATTTTATTCTTTTTGCTGCAATGGTGAATGGGATTGTTTCCTTGATTTCTCTTTCTGCCCTTTCATTGTTAGTGTATAGGAATGCAAGAGATTTCTGTGCATTAATTTTGTATACTGCAGCTTTACCAAATTCATTGATTAGCTCTAATAGTTTTCTGGTGGCATCTTTAGGATTTCCTATGTATAGTATCGTGTCACCTGCAAACAGTGACAGCACACTGCAATTTTAAATGAAGAAGGATGAATGGTGCCTAACAAAGAATCAGAGAAAGGAGTCAAATCTACTAATGTCCATGTTTATGCCCTGAGCATTAGATGGTGCTGCCTCTTTGTGAAAAATCTGGTTCTGGATTTTTATCTTGACCCATAGTAATTTAAATGGACAAGATACATAATAAAATAGAATATAGAATAGAATGCATCAGAATGTGCAGAGGTCATTCTTCGTTGCTAATGATAGTCTTGAGAAAGAGTCAGGGTCATTTAACATGAGTTTGTGTGGTAATGAATGGCTCAGTAATCAGCCACCTTCCCTCTCACCCTCAACTCAGGAGGAAGTCATCTCATGGCCTACATGCCCCTGACTGAGGCTGTGGTTTAGGGCAGTCCTTTGCTCTCAGGTCCCAGAGGGCTCCCTGAGCCCAGCCACAGGGTCTGGAGCAAGTGCCACATTGTCATTTCAAAAGAGGCAATAACATTGGAAACCTCAAACAGCAGATTTTAAACTTGGGCATTTCTGTTTTATCTCCCCAAATATGGTATCAGTTACCCGAAAGAAAGGTATGCACCCAAGGGGAAAGAGCACAGGCTTTGGGGTCTGGTAGAGTCATGTTCAAATCAACCTTCAGCTCATAGCTGCATGTCCTTGGGTGAGAATGGGGGTAATAATGTACATTGCAGGGCTGTGGGGGGGGGATCAAATGATTAAAGATATATGTTAAACACCTAAAACAGTGCCTGACACATAATAGCTTTCAGTACATCTTCTGAGTAAATATTAGTCAGCCCTTCTCCCTATACTTTGTTTAACTGAAATAAGCATTTAAAATAAAAGTATGGCATGATACGGCACTTTTTTTGTCCCGATAATGATGATGTTAGATATCTTGCTGATAATGATCTGATTTATACTGAAAATGGCACTTTTGCAAATCACTTACGTACTTGCTTACTGAGTAGTTATATTAAATATTTCTTTGTGCATGTCAGTTTGCATGATTTTATCTAGCAATTATTCCTAAGAAAAACTTAGCCTGTGCAGGTTATCATTAGCAGTGCTGTGAGTGCTGGTTTTTCTTTTCTTTTCTTTCTTTGGCAGGGTAGGGAGGGAGATTTTTTTTTTAAATTTTGTTTTTAAAAATGTTTTAGAAAAATAACCTTGAAAATTAATCCATTTTTTTCCTTTTAAAATGTGGCTATTTTATAGTAATGTGATGGTTGGCCTCCAACTGGTAGTACCCATTTATAATACAGCTGGCTGAGGTGCCCTCTGAGTTTGTGGCACAGTATTTCTTGGTATGAGGTTCACAGACTCATTCAGACCCAGGACTGTGGCCTCATTAACCCTGGGTTTTAACCACTACCGATCCACCTGTAGGTAAACTGCTGGGTCCTAAGGAACTAGGCATTAAACAATTGCTAATTAAAACATGCAGATTTCTTTCTTTCTGCCTTTTTACATTATAGATGAATGGGTCATACACAGTGAGGGCTGACAATGTCTGAAAACTATTTGAGACAGTAAGAATAGATTTGGAAGGGAATAAAAGGCCATCCACAGGCATTGGGAGCATTTGTATTAGAGACAACATAGGGCATCTGGAATTTAGATGCATCTTTTAATAGATTTGTTTTTAAAAAACTGGCTTAACAGTATTTGGAAATACCAGTGTTCCAGTTTCCATTGACTGCCACCTGTAGACATTACTTAAAGCTGGGTTCATTTGTGATTTACTACTTATAATTTGCTGCCAGCCCTGAACCTGGGGAGATAATTTTAAGTGCCCTCTGGAATAATAACCAGTCATTTGATGCAAATGCAAAGCCAAATCTAGTTACTGGAATTGAAAATAATGAGCCCAAGGGCTTATTTGGGATTAGGCAGTTGGAGCAGCTGAATACTAAACATTGGTCTGTCTAGTGGTTTCCCCTGTAGCTTCTTAACTCTGTGGGTTATGCATCCTCACCCAAAAGGAAATAGCCTAACATAGGTTCCAGCAGACCTTCTGTTGTGGGGCAGCTTTTCACTCAAAAGAGAAGTAGATTAATCATTGAACTAATATAATGGAATATAGTAGAAAGAAACACGTAACTTAAAAGTCAGATTTGAATTTTACTACCCTGTGGCCTATAGTTGCTTCTCTGGCCCAAACTGTGGTCTTCGTTTGAGCAAACTCTTCAGCTATAAGTTAGCAGAGGGTTTCAAAACAGAGCAAGGAAATTATTAGAAAGTGCAAAAATCAGAATAAATAGAAGATAATTTATTTTTGTTTTGTTGTTTAATCCCAAGTGATAAAACAGGAATGTACATAAGTGTGATTGTTAGGTTCAGAATCATTTCAGTTAAAGTGCTTCACTCTGTTTTAATTATTCTTTAAGACATATAAAAAAATCTGAGAAAAAGTAGACACATTTCTAACGATTAACTATATCTTTAAAAGTTTGGTATAAGAATGAACCAGTATTGGATTTCTTGGGCGAGCTAATCTTATTGCAGTAGAATAAAGGTTTGAGTTTTATTCCTAGTTCACTTACTAACTCATAAGATGCTATTTATATTTTCTTTTAACTTACGTCACTTAATGATAAACTCTCTTCTTTTTTTTCCTGCCAGACTTCCTGTAGAGGTAGCCCGTGCTTGCTGCTATAATTCCCTTACCACTCACTAGCTGTCTTTAATCACTTGCCATTTGACGTTGGCCCCACTTTGCCAACGTTCTCTAAAATCTTACTCTGTATGTCACATTGTTGAGAGCCAAATCCCGTTGAATTTATGTCTGCAGCATCTGATATGCACAACTGCCCACCCTAGTGGTATTACAGGAGCTCCCCTCTAGAGTAACTCCTAAAGCTATACATTGTACATACTGTTTCATTACTCCCAGACACATCTGTCTTGCTCACATCTCTGTTCATGAACGGTGAGTATGTTCTCACTGTCTGCGACGTAAAGTCTGATTTTCTCGGCCTGGCATTTGAGCCAACATTCTCTCCCACTGCTTCTCATCTGCCTTGTACTGCAACCCAGTTCCTTTGTGTGTGTTGTAATATCTGTCTGGAGTCCATACACTCTCTTTTCTCCTCTCAAACCTCATGCTCAAAGCTTATCCTTCTTTCAAAGACCAGAAGGAAGGACATCTCATTCATTAAGCTTCTCTGATCCTTATAGGTGGAAGCAATATTTTATTCCTTTAGATTTTATCTGTACCTCTCTTCTGATATGTTTCATATTGTGTCCTGTGTTATATGTGTGGGCATCCTATTTTCCTGTCTCAAGGTCAGTCTCGTTATTTTTGTTTTTTAATTTTCAAATTTTATTTAATTAATTTTTTATACAGCAGGTTCTTATTAGTTATCCATTTTATACATATTAGTATATATATGTCAATCCCAATCTCCCAATTCATCCCACCACCACCATCCAGCCCCCCCACCACTTGCCCCCCTTGGTGTCCATAGGTTTGTTCTCTACATCTGTGTCTCAATTTCTGCCCTGCAGACAAGTTCATCTGTACCATTTTTCTATGTTCCACATATATGTGTTAATAGACGATATTTGTTTTTCTCTGACTTACTTCACTCTGTATGACAGTCTCTAGATTCATCCACATCTCTACAAATGTCCCGGTTTCGTTCCTTTTTTATGGCTGAGTAATATTCCATTGCATATATGTACCACACCTTCTTTATCCATTCGTCTGTCGGGCATTTAGGTTGCTTCCATGACCTGGCTATTGTAAATAGTGCTGCAATGAACATTGGGTTGCATGTGTCTTTTGGAATTATGCTTTTCTCTGGGTATATGCCCAGTAGTGGGATTGCTGGGTCATATGGTAATTCTATTTTTAGTTTTTTAAGGACCCTCCATACTGTTCTCCATAGTGGCTGTATCAATTTACATTCCCACACACAGTGCAAGAGGGTTCCCTTTTCTCCACACCCTCTCCAGAATTGGTTGTTTGTAGATTTTCTGATGATGCCCATTCTAACTGGTGTGAGGGGATACCTCATTGTAGTTTTAATTTGCATTTCTCTAATAATTGTGATGTTGAGCAGCTTTTCATGTTCTTCTTGGCCATCTGTATGTCTTCTTTGGAGAAATGTCTATTTACGTCTTCTGCCCATTTTTACATTGGGTTGTTTGCTTTTTTAATATTGAGCAGCATGAGCTGTTTATATATTTTGGAGATTAATCCTTTGTCCATTGATTCATTTGCAAATATTTCCCCCCATTCTGAGGATTGTCTTTTCGTCTTGTTTGTAGTTTCCTCTGCTTTGCAAAAGCTTTTAAGTTTCATTAGGTCCCATTTGTTTATTTTTGCTTTTATTTCCATTACTCTAGGAGATGGATTGAAAAAGATCTTGCTGTGATTTATGTCAAAGAGTGTTTTTCCTATGCTTTCCTCTAAGAGTTTTATAGTGCCTGGTCTTACATTGAGGTCTCGAATCCATTTTGAGTTTATTTCTGTGTATGGTGTTGGGGAGTGTTCTAATTTCATTCTTTTGCATGTACCTGTCCAGTTTTCCCAGCACCACTTATTGAAGAGACTGTCTTTTCTCCATTGTATATCCTTGCCTTCTTTGTCATAGATTAGTTGACCATAGGTGCATGGATTTATCTCTGGGCTTTCTATCCTGTTCCATTGATCTATATTTCTGTTTTTGGGCCAGTACCATATTGCCTTGATTACTGTAGCTTTGTAGTATAGTCTGAAGTCCGGAAGCCTGATTCTGCCAGCTCCGTTTTTTCCCTCAAGACTGCTTTGGCTTTTTGGGGACTTTTGTGCCTCCGTACAAATTGTAAAATTTTTTGTTCTAGCTCTGTGAAAAATGCCATTGATAATTTGATAGGGATTGCACTGAATCTGTAGATTGCTTTGGGTAGTGTAGTCATTTTCACAATATTGATTCTTACAATCCAAGAACATGGTATACCTCTTCATGGGTTTGTATCATCTTGAATTTCTTTCATCAGTGTCTTACAGTTTTCTGCATACAGGCCTTTTGTCTCCCTAGGTAGATTTATTCCTAGGTATTTTATTCTTTTTGTTGCAGTGGTAAATGGGAGTGTTTCCTTAATTTCTCTTTCAGATTTTTCATCATTAGTGTATAGGAATGCAAGAGATTTCTGTGCATTAATTTTGTATCCTGCTACTTTACCAAATTCATTGATTAGCTCTAGCAGTTTTCTTGTGGCATCTTTAGGATTCTGTATATATAGTATCATGTCATCTGCAAACAGTGACAGTTTTACTTCTTCTTTTCCAATTTGGATTCCTTTTATTTCTTTTTCTTCTCTGATTGCCATGGCTAGGACTTCCAAAACTATGTTGAATAATAGTGGTGAGAGTGGACGTCCTTGTCTCGTTCCTGATCTTAGAGGAAATGCTTTCAGTTTTTCACCATTGAGAATGATGTTTGCTGTGGGTTTGTCATATATGGCCTTTAATATGTTGAGGTAGGTTCCCTCTATGCCCACTTTCTGGAGAGTTTTTATCATAAATAGGTGCTGAATTTTGTCAAAAGCTTTTTCTGCATCTACTGAGATGATCATACGGTTTTTATTCTTCAATTTGTTAATATGGTGTATCACATTGATTGATTTGTGTATACTGAAGAATGCTTGCATCCCTGGGATAAATCCCACTTGATCATGGTGTATGATCCTTTTAATGTGTTGTTGGATCCTGTTTGCTAGTATTTTGTTGAGGATTTCTGCATCTATATTCATCAGTGATATTGGTCTGTAATTTCCTTTTATGTAGTATCTTTGTCTGGTTTTGGTATCAGGGTGATGGTGGCCTCATAGAATGAGTTTGGGAGTGTTCCTTCCTCTGCAATTTTTGGAAGAGTTTGAGAAGGATGGGTGGTAGCTCTTCTCTAAAGGTCTGGTAGGATTCACCAGTGGAGCCATGTGGTTCTGGACTTTTCTTTCTTGGAAGATTTTGTTTTTGTTTTTGTTTTGGGGTTTTTTTTTTGCGGTACGCGGGCCTCTCACTGTTGTGGCCTCTCGCGTTGTGGAGCACAGGCTCCGGATACGCAGGCTCAGCGGCCATGGCTCATGGGCCCAGCTGCTCCGCGGCATGTGGGATCTTCCCAGACCGGGGCACAAACCCGTGTCGCCTGCATCGGCAGGCGGACTCTCAACCACTGTGCCACCAGGGAAGCCCTGTTGGAAGATTTTTAATCACAGTTTCAATTTCATTATTTGTGATTGGTCTGTTCATATTTTCTATTTCTTCCTGATTCAGTCTTGGAGGTTATACCTTTCTAAGAATTTGTCCATTTCTTCCAGGTTGTCCATTTTATTGGCATAGAGTTGCTTGTAGTAGTCTCTTAGGATGCTTTGTATTTCTGCAGTGTCTGTTGTAACTTCTCCTTTTTCATTTCTGATTTTATTGATTTGAATCCTCTCCCTCTTTTTCTTGATGATTCTGGCTAATGGTTTATCAGTTTTGTTTATCTTCTCAAAGAACCAGCTTTTAGTTTTATTGATCTTTGCTATTGTTTTCTTTGTTTCTATTTCATTTATTTCTGCTCTGATCTTTATGATTTCTTTCCTTCTGCTAACTTTGGGTTTTGTCTGTTCTTCTTTCTCTAGTTCCTTTAGGTGTAAGGTTAGATTGTTTATTTGAGATTTTTCTTGTTTCTTGAGGTAGGCTTGTATTGCTGCAAACTTTCCTCTTAGAACTGCTTTTGCCGCATCCAATAGGTTTTGGATCGTTGTGTTTTCATTGTCATTTATCAGTAGGTATTTTTTGATTTCCTCTTTGATTTCTTCAGTGATCTCTTGGTTATTTAGTAACGTATTGTTTAGCCTCCATGTGTTTTTGTTTTTTACATTTTTTTCCCTGTAATTGATTTCTAATCTCATAGCATTGTGGTCAGAAAAGATGCTTGATATGATTTCAATTTTCTTAAATTTACTGAGGCTTGATTTGTGACCCAAACTGTGATCTATCCTGGAGAATGTTCCATGTGCACTTGAGAAGAAAGTGTAATCTGCTGTTTTTGGATGGAATGTCTGTAAATATCAATTAAATCTGTCTGGTCTATTGTGTCATTTAAAGCTTGTGTTTCCTTATTAATTTTCTGTTTGGATGATCTGTCCATTGGTGTCAGTGAGGTGTTAAAATCCCCCACTATTATTGTGTTACTGTTGATTTCCTCTTTTATAGCCGTTAGCAGTTTCCTTATGTATTGAGGTGCTCCTATGTTGGGTGCATATATGTTTATAATTGCTGTAACTTCTTCTTGGATTGATCCCTTGATCATCATGTAGTGTCCTTCCTTGTCTTTTGTAATATTCTTTCTTTTAAAGTCTATTTTATCTGATATGAATATTGCTACTCCTGCTTTCTTTTGAGTTCCATTTGCATGGAATATCTTTTTCTATCCCCTCACTTTCAGTCTGTCTGTGTCCCTAGGTCTGAAGTGGGTCTTTTGTAGACAGCATATATATGGGTCTTGTTTTTGTATTCATTCAGTGAGCTTGTGTCTTTTGGTTGGAGCATTTAATCCATTCACGTTTAAGGTAACTATCGATATGTATGTTCCTATTACCATTTTCTTAATTTTTCTGGGTTTGTTTTTGTAGGTCCTTTTTTTCTCTTGTGTTTCCCACTTAGAGAAGTTCCTTTAGCATTTGTTGTAGAGCTGGTTTGGTGGTGCTGAATTCTCTTAGCTTTTGCTTGTCTGTAAAGCTTTTGATTTCTCTGCGAAATCTGAATGAGATCCTTGCTGGGTAGAGTAATCTTGATTGTAGGTTCTTCCCTTTCATCACTTTAAATATATTATGCCACTCCCTTCTGGCTCGTGGTGTTTCTGCTGAGAAGTCAGCTATTAAGCTTAACGGAGTTCCCTTGTATGTTTTTTGTCATTTTTCCCTTGTTGCTTTCAGTAATTTTTCTTTGTCTTTAATTTTTGCCAATTTGATTACCATGTGTTTTGGCGTGTTTCTCCTTGCGTTTATCCTGCCTGGGACTCTCTGTGCTTCCTGGACTTCGATGGCTATTTCCTTTCCCATGTTAGGGAAGTTTTCGACTATAACCTCTTCAAATATTTTCTCGGGTCCTTTCTCTCTCTCTTCTCCTTCTGGGACCCCCATAATGTGAATATTGTTGCATTTAATGTTGTCCCAGAGGTCACTTAGGCTGTCTTCATTTCTTTTCATCTTTTTTTCTTTATTCTGTTCTGTGGCAGTGAATTCCCCCACTCTATCTTCCAGGTCACTTATCCGTTCTTCTGCCTCAGTTATTCTGTTATTGATTCCTTCTAATGAATTTTTCATTTCAGTTATTGTATTGTTCACCTCTGATAGTTTGTTCTTTAACTCTACTAGTTCTTTGTTAAACATTTCTTGCATCTTCTCGATCTTTGCCTTCATTCTTTTTCTGAGGTCCTGTATCATCTTCACTGTCATTATTCTGAATTCTTTTTCTGGAAGGTTGCCTATCTCCACTTCATTTAGTTGTTTTTCTGGGGTTTTATCTTGTTCCTTCATCTGGTACATAGCCCTCTGCCTTTTCATCTTGCTTGTCTTTCTGTGAATGTGGTTTTTGTTCCACAGGCTGCAGGATTGTAGTTCTTCTTGCTTCTGCTGTCTGCCGTCTGGTGCATGTGTTGTTTTGAATTACGGTTTTCTCAGGGTGTTTGCCCAGTAGTGGGATTGCTGCGTCATATGGTAGTTCTATTTTCAGTTTTTTAAGGAACCTCCATACTGTTTTCCATAGTGGCTGTATCAATTTACATTCCCACCAACAGTGTATGAGGGTTCCCTTTTCTCTTCGCCCTCTCCAGCATTTACTGTTTGTAGATTTTTTGATGATGGCCATTCTGACTGGTGTGAGGTGATACCTCATTGCAGTTTTTTATTTTCTTTTTTGTCTGTGTTCAGTCTTTGTTGCTGCATGTGGACTTTCTCTAGTTGCGGCGAGCGGAGGCTACTGTTTGTGCAGTACATGGGCTTCTCAGTGCAGTGGCTTCTCTTGTTGTGGAGCATGGGCTCTAGGCGTGCAGGCTCAGTAGTTGTGGTGCACGGGCTTAGTTGCTCCATGGCATGTGGGATCTTCCCAGATCAGCGCTCAAACCCCTGTTCCCTGCGTTGGCAGGCAGATTCTTAACCACTGCGCCACCAGGGAAGCCCCACACGGTAGTTTTGATTTTTCTAATAATTAGTGATGTTGAGCACCTTTTCATGTGTTTGTTGGCCATCTGTATGTCTTCCTTGGAGAAATGTCTATTTAGGTCTTCTACCCATTTTTTGATTGGGTTGTTTGTTTTTTTGATGTTGAGCTGTATGAGCTGCTTGTATATTTTGGAGATTAATCCTTTGTCCATTGCTTCATTTACAAGTATTTTCTCTCATCCTTAGGGTTGTCTTTTCTTCTTGTTTATGGTTTCTTTTGCTGTGCAAGAGTTTTAAAGTTTCATTGGGTCCCATTTGTTTATTTTTGTTTTAACTTTCATTACTCTAGGAGGTGTGTCAAAAAAGATGTTGCTGTGATTTATGTAAAAGAGTTTTCTGCCTATGTTTTTGTCTGAGAGTTTTATAATGTCTGGCCTTATATTTAGGTCTTTAATTCATTTTGAGTTTATTTTTGTGTATGGTATTAGGGAGTGTTCTAATTTCATTCTTTTACATGTAGCTGTCCAGTTTTCCCAGCACCACTTATTGAAGAGGCTGCCTTTTCTCTATTGTGTATTTTTGACACCTTGTCATAGATTAGGTGACCATAGGTGTGTGGGTTTATCTCTGGGCTTTCTATCCTGTTCCACTGATCTATATTTCTGTTTTTGTGTCAGTACCATACTGTCTTGATTACTGTAGCTTTGTAGTATATTCTGAAGTCAGGGAGCCTGATTCCTGCAGCTCTGTTTTTCTTTCTGAAGATTGCTTTGGCTTTTTGGAGTCTTTTGTGTTTCCATACAAATCGTAAAATTTTTTGTTCTAGTTCTGTAAAAAATGCCATTGGTAATTTGATAAGGATTGCATTGACTCTGTAGATTGCTTTGGGTAGTGTAGTCATTTTTACAATATTGATTCTTCCAATCCAAGAACATGGTATATCCCTCCATCTGTTTGTGTCATTTTTGATTTCTTTCACTAGTGTCTTATAGTTTTCTGTGTACATGTCTTTTGCCTCCTTAGGTTTATTCCTAGGTATTTTATTCTTTTTGCTGCAATGGTGAATGGGATTGTTTCCTTGATTTCTCTTTCTGCCCTTTCATTGTTAGTGTATAGGAATGCAAGAGATTTCTGTGCATTAATTTTGTATACTGCAGCTTTACCAAATTCATTGATTAGCTCTAATAGTTTTCTGGTGGCATCTTTAGGATTTCCTATGTATAGTATCGTGTCACCTGCAAACAGTGACAGCACACTGCAATTTTAAATGAAGAAGGATGAATGGTGCCTAACAAAGAATCAGAGAAAGGAGTCAAATCTACTAATGTCCATGTTTATGCCCTGAGCATTAGATGGTGCTGCCTCTTTGTGAAAAATCTGGTTCTGGATTTTTATCTTGACCCATAGTAATTTAAATGGACAAGATACATAATAAAATAGAATATAGAATAGAATGCATCAGAATGTGCAGAGGTCATTCTTCGTTGCTAATGATAGTCTTGAGAAAGAGTCAGGGTCATTTAACATGAGGTTTGTGTGGTAATGAATGGCTCAGTAATCAGCCACCTTCCCTCTCACCCTCAACTCAGGAGGAAGTCATCTCATGGCCTACATGCCCCTGACTGAGGCTGTGGTTTAGGGCAGTCCTTTGCTCTCAGGTCCCAGAGGGCTCCCTGAGCCCAGCCACAGGGTCTGGAGCAAGTGCCACATTGTCATTTCAAAAGAGGCAATAACATTGGAAACCTCAAACAGCAGATTTTAAACTTGGGCATTTCTGTTTTATCTCCCCAAATATGGTATCAGTTACCCGAAAGAAAGGTATGCACCCAAGGGGAAAGAGCACAGGCTTTGGGGTCTGGTAGAGTCATGTTCAAATCAACCTTCAGCTCATAGCTGCATGTCCTTGGGTGAGAATGGGGGTAATAATGTACATTGCAGGGCTGTGGGGGGGGGATCAAATGATTAAAGATATATGTTAAACACCTAAAACAGTGCCTGACACATAATAGCTTTCAGTACATCTTCTGAGTAAATATTAGTCAGCCCTTCTCCCTATACTTTGTTTAACTGAAATAAGCATTTAAAATAAAAGTATGGCATGATACGGCACTTTTTTTGTCCCGATAATGATGATGTTAGATATCTTGCTGATAATGATCTGATTTATACTGAAAATGGCACTTTTGCAAATCACTTACGTACTTGCTTACTGAGTAGTTATATTAAATATTTCTTTGTGCATGTCAGTTTGCATGATTTTATCTAGCAATTATTCCTAAGAAAAACTTAGCCTGTGCAGGTTATCATTAGCAGTGCTGTGAGTGCTGGTTTTTCTTTTCTTTTCTTTCTTTGGCAGGGTAGGGAGGGAGATTTTTTTTTTAAATTTTGTTTTTAAAAATGTTTTAGAAAAATAACCTTGAAAATTAATCCATTTTTTTCCTTTTAAAATGTGGCTATTTTATAGTAATGTGATGGTTGGCCTCCAACTGGTAGTACCCATTTATAATACAGCTGGCTGAGGTGCCCTCTGAGTTTGTGGCACAGTATTTCTTGGTATGAGGTTCACAGACTCATTCAGACCCAGGACTGTGGCCTCATTAACCCTGGGTTTTAACCACTACCGATCCACCTGTAGGTAAACTGCTGGGTCCTAAGGAACTAGGCATTAAACAATTGCTAATTAAAACATGCAGATTTCTTTCTTTCTGCCTTTTTACATTATAGATGAATGGGTCATACACAGTGAGGGCTGACAATGTCTGAAAACTATTTGAGACAGTAAGAATAGATTTGGAAGGGAATAAAAGGCCATCCACAGGCATTGGGAGCATTTGTATTAGAGACAACATAGGGCATCTGGAATTTAGATGCATCTTTTAATAGATTTGTTTTTAAAAAACTGGCTTAACAGTATTTGGAAATACCAGTGTTCCAGTTTCCATTGACTGCCACCTGTAGACATTACTTAAAGCTGGGTTCATTTGTGATTTACTACTTATAATTTGCTGCCAGCCCTGAACCTGGGGAGATAATTTTAAGTGCCCTCTGGAATAATAACCAGTCATTTGATGCAAATGCAAAGCCAAATCTAGTTACTGGAATTGAAAATAATGAGCCCAAGGGCTTATTTGGGATTAGGCAGTTGGAGCAGCTGAATACTAAACATTGGTCTGTCTAGTGGTTTCCCCTGTAGCTTCTTAACTCTGTGGGTTATGCATCCTCACCCAAAAGGAAATAGCCTAACATAGGTTCCAGCAGACCTTCTGTTGTGGGGCAGCTTTTCACTCAAAAGAGAAGTAGATTAATCATTGAACTAATATAATGGAATATAGTAGAAAGAAACACGTAACTTAAAAGTCAGATTTGAATTTTACTACCCTGTGGCCTATAGTTGCTTCTCTGGCCCAAACTGTGGTCTTCGTTTGAGCAAACTCTTCAGCTATAAGTTAGCAGAGGGTTTCAAAACAGAGCAAGGAAATTATTAGAAAGTGCAAAAATCAGAATAAATAGAAGATAATTTATTTTTGTTTTGTTGTTTAATCCCAAGTGATAAAACAGGAATGTACATAAGTGTGATTGTTAGGTTCAGAATCATTTCAGTTAAAGTGCTTCACTCTGTTTTAATTATTCTTTAAGACATATAAAAAAATCTGAGAAAAAGTAGACACATTTCTAACGATTAACTATATCTTTAAAAGTTTGGTATAAGAATGAACCAGTATTGGATTTCTTGGGCGAGCTAATCTTATTGCAGTAGAATAAAGGTTTGAGTTTTATTCCTAGTTCACTTACTAACTCATAAGATGCTATTTATATTTTCTTTTAACTTACGTCACTTAATGATAAACTCTCTTCTTTTTTTTCCTGCCAGACTTCCTGTAGAGGTAGCCCGTGCTTGCTGCTATAATTCCCTTACCACTCACTAGCTGTCTTTAATCACTTGCCATTTGACGTTGGCCCCACTTTGCCAACGTTCTCTAAAATCTTACTCTGTATGTCACATTGTTGAGAGCCAAATCCCGTTGAATTTATGTCTGCAGCATCTGATATGCACAACTGCCCACCCTAGTGGTATTACAGGAGCTCCCCTCTAGAGTAACTCCTAAAGCTATACATTGTACATACTGTTTCATTACTCCCAGACACATCTGTCTTGCTCACATCTCTGTTCATGAACGGTGAGTATGTTCTCACTGTCTGCGACGTAAAGTCTGATTTTCTCGGCCTGGCATTTGAGCCAACATTCTCTCCCACTGCTTCTCATCTGCCTTGTACTGCAACCCAGTTCCTTTGTGTGTGTTGTAATATCTGTCTGGAGTCCATACACTCTCTTTTCTCCTCTCAAACCTCATGCTCAAAGCTTATCCTTCTTTCAAAGACCAGAAGGAAGGACATCTCATTCATTAAGCTTCTCTGATCCTTATAGGTGGAAGCAATATTTTATTCCTTTAGATTTTATCTGTACCTCTCTTCTGATATGTTTCATATTGTGTCCTGTGTTATATGTGTGGGCATCCTATTTTCCTGTCTCAAGGTCAGTCTCGTTATTTTTGTTTTTTAATTTTCAAATTTTATTTAATTAATTTTTTATACAGCAGGTTCTTATTAGTTATCCATTTTATACATATTAGTATATATATGTCAATCCCAATCTCCCAATTCATCCCACCACCACCATCCAGCCCCCCCACCACTTGCCCCCCTTGGTGTCCATAGGTTTGTTCTCTACATCTGTGTCTCAATTTCTGCCCTGCAGACAAGTTCATCTGTACCATTTTTCTATGTTCCACATATATGTGTTAATAGACGATATTTGTTTTTCTCTGACTTACTTCACTCTGTATGACAGTCTCTAGATTCATCCACATCTCTACAAATGTCCCGGTTTCGTTCCTTTTTTATGGCTGAGTAATATTCCATTGCATATATGTACCACACCTTCTTTATCCATTCGTCTGTCGGGCATTTAGGTTGCTTCCATGACCTGGCTATTGTAAATAGTGCTGCAATGAACATTGGGTTGCATGTGTCTTTTGGAATTATGCTTTTCTCTGGGTATATGCCCAGTAGTGGGATTGCTGGGTCATATGGTAATTCTATTTTTAGTTTTTTAAGGACCCTCCATACTGTTCTCCATAGTGGCTGTATCAATTTACATTCCCACACACAGTGCAAGAGGGTTCCCTTTTCTCCACACCCTCTCCAGAATTGGTTGTTTGTAGATTTTCTGATGATGCCCATTCTAACTGGTGTGAGGGGATACCTCATTGTAGTTTTAATTTGCATTTCTCTAATAATTGTGATGTTGAGCAGCTTTTCATGTTCTTCTTGGCCATCTGTATGTCTTCTTTGGAGAAATGTCTATTTACGTCTTCTGCCCATTTTTACATTGGGTTGTTTGCTTTTTTAATATTGAGCAGCATGAGCTGTTTATATATTTTGGAGATTAATCCTTTGTCCATTGATTCATTTGCAAATATTTCCCCCCATTCTGAGGATTGTCTTTTCGTCTTGTTTGTAGTTTCCTCTGCTTTGCAAAAGCTTTTAAGTTTCATTAGGTCCCATTTGTTTATTTTTGCTTTTATTTCCATTACTCTAGGAGATGGATTGAAAAAGATCTTGCTGTGATTTATGTCAAAGAGTGTTTTTCCTATGCTTTCCTCTAAGAGTTTTATAGTGCCTGGTCTTACATTGAGGTCTCGAATCCATTTTGAGTTTATTTCTGTGTATGGTGTTGGGGAGTGTTCTAATTTCATTCTTTTGCATGTACCTGTCCAGTTTTCCCAGCACCACTTATTGAAGAGACTGTCTTTTCTCCATTGTATATCCTTGCCTTCTTTGTCATAGATTAGTTGACCATAGGTGCATGGATTTATCTCTGGGCTTTCTATCCTGTTCCATTGATCTATATTTCTGTTTTTGGGCCAGTACCATATTGCCTTGATTACTGTAGCTTTGTAGTATAGTCTGAAGTCCGGAAGCCTGATTCTGCCAGCTCCGTTTTTTCCCTCAAGACTGCTTTGGCTTTTTGGGGACTTTTGTGCCTCCGTACAAATTGTAAAATTTTTTGTTCTAGCTCTGTGAAAAATGCCATTGATAATTTGATAGGGATTGCACTGAATCTGTAGATTGCTTTGGGTAGTGTAGTCATTTTCACAATATTGATTCTTACAATCCAAGAACATGGTATACCTCTTCATGGGTTTGTATCATCTTGAATTTCTTTCATCAGTGTCTTACAGTTTTCTGCATACAGGCCTTTTGTCTCCCTAGGTAGATTTATTCCTAGGTATTTTATTCTTTTTGTTGCAGTGGTAAATGGGAGTGTTTCCTTAATTTCTCTTTCAGATTTTTCATCATTAGTGTATAGGAATGCAAGAGATTTCTGTGCATTAATTTTGTATCCTGCTACTTTACCAAATTCATTGATTAGCTCTAGCAGTTTTCTTGTGGCATCTTTAGGATTCTGTATATATAGTATCATGTCATCTGCAAACAGTGACAGTTTTACTTCTTCTTTTCCAATTTGGATTCCTTTTATTTCTTTTTCTTCTCTGATTGCCATGGCTAGGACTTCCAAAACTATGTTGAATAATAGTGGTGAGAGTGGACGTCCTTGTCTCGTTCCTGATCTTAGAGGAAATGCTTTCAGTTTTTCACCATTGAGAATGATGTTTGCTGTGGGTTTGTCATATATGGCCTTTAATATGTTGAGGTAGGTTCCCTCTATGCCCACTTTCTGGAGAGTTTTTATCATAAATAGGTGTTGAATTTTGTCAAAAGCTTTTTCTGCATCTACTGAGATGATCATATGGTTTTTATTCTTCAATTTGTTAATATGGTGTATCACATTGATTGATTTGTGTATATTGAAGAATGCTTGCATCCCTGGGATAAATCCCACTTGACCATGGTGTATGATCATTTTAATGTGTTTTTGGATCTTGTTTGCTAGTGTTTTGCTGAAGATTTTTGCATCTATATTCATCAGTGATATTCGTCTGTAATTTTCTTTTTTTGTAATATCTTTGTCTGGTTTTGGTATCAGGGTGATGGTGGCCTCATAGAATGAGTTTGGGAGTGTTCCTTCCTCTGCAATTTTTTGGATGAGTTTGAGAAGGATGTATGTTAGCTCTTCTCTAAATGTTTGATCGAATTCACCTGTGAAGCCGTGCGGTCCTGAACTTTTTTTTGTTGGAAGATTTTTAATCACAGTTTCAGTTTCATTGCTTGTGATTGGTCTGTTCATATTTTCTGTTTCTTCCTGGTTCAGTCTTGGAAGGTTATACCTTTCTAAGAATTTGTCCATTTCTTCCAGGTTGTACATTTTATTGGCATAGAGTTGCTTGTAGTAATCTCTTAGGATGCTTTGTATTTCTGTGGTGTCTGCGGTGTCTTCTCCTTTTTCATTTCTAATTTTATTGATGTGAATCCTCTCTCTCTTTTTCTTGATGAGTTTGGCTAATGGTTTACCAGTTTTATTTATCTTCTCAAAGAACCAGCTTTTAGTTTTATTGATCTTTGCTATTGTTTTCTTTGTTTCTATTTCATTTGTTTCTGCTCTGATCTTTATGATTTCTTTCCTTCTGCTAACATTGGGTTTTGTTTGTTCTTCTTTCTCTAGTTCCTTTAGGTGTAAGGTTAGATTGTTTATTTGAGACTTTTCTTGTTTCTTGAGGTAGGCTTGTATTGCTATAAATTTCCCTCTTAGAACTGCTTTTGCTGCATCCAGCAGGTTTTCGATCGTCGTGTTTTTGTTGTCATTTGTCTCTAGGTATTTTTTCATTTCCTCTTTGATTTCTTCAGTGATCTGTTGGTTGTTTAGTAACGTATTGTTTAGCCTCCATTTTTTTGTTTTTTAAAGTTTTTCCCTGTAATGGATTACTAATCTCATAGTGTTGTGGTCAGAAAAGATGCTTGATATGATTTCAATTTTCTTAAATTTACTGAGGCTGGATTTGTTACCCAAGATGTGATCTATCCTGGAGAATGTTCCGTGTGCACTTGGGAAGAAAGTGTGTTCTGTTGTTTTTGGATGGAATGTCCTATAAATATCAATTAAATCTGTCTGGTCTATTGTGTCATTTAACGCTTGTGTTTCCTTATTAATTTTGTTTGGACGATCTGTCCTTTGGTGTAAGAGAGGTGTTAAAGTCACCCACTATTATTGTGTTACTGTCAATTTCCTCTTTTATAGCTGTTAGCAGTTGCCTTATGTATTGAGGTGCTCCTATGTTGGGTGCATATATATTTATATTTGTTATACCTTCTTCTTGGATTGATCCCTTGATCATTATGTAGTGTCCTTCCTTGTCTCTTGTAACATTCTTTCTTTTAAAGTCTATATTTTCTGATATGAGTATTGCTACTCCAGCTTTCTTTTGATTTCCATTTGCATGGAATATCTTTTTCCATCCCCTCACTTTAAGTCTGTATGTGTCCCTAGGTCTGAAGTGGGTCTCTTGTAGACAGCATATATATGCTTCTTGTTTTTGTATTCATTCAGTGAGCCTGTGTCTTTTGGTTGGAGCATTTAATCCATTCACGTTTAAGGTAATTATCGATATGTATGTTCCTATTACCATTTTCTTAATTTTTCTGGGTTTGTTTTTGTAGGTCCTTTTTTTCTCTTGTGTTTCCCACTTAGAGAAGTTCCTTTAGCATTTGTTGTAGAGCTGGTTTGGTGGTGCTGAATTCTCTTAGCTTTTGCCTGTCCGTAAAGCTTTTGATTTATCTGTCGAATCTGAATGAGGTCATTGCTGGGTAGAGTAATCTCAGTTGTAGGTTCTTCCCTTTCATCAGTTTAAATATGTCATGACACTCCCTTCTGGCTTGTAGAGTTTCTGCTGAGAAATCAGCTGTTAACCTTATGGGAGTTCCCTTGTATGTTATTTGTCGTTTTTCCCTTGGGGCTTTCAATAATTTTTCTTTGTCTTTAATTTTTGCCAATTTGATTACTATGTGTCTCGGCATGTTTCTTCTTGGGTTTATCCAGTATGGGACTCTCTGCACTTCCTGGACTTCGGTGGCTATTTCCCTTCCCTTGTTAGGGAAGTTTTTGACTATAATCTCTTCGAATATTTTCTTGGGTCCTTTCTCTCTCTCTTCTCCTTCTGGGACCCCTATAATGCAAATGTTGTTGCGTTTAATATTGTCCCAGAGGTCTCTTAGGCTGTCTTCATTTCTTTTCATTCTTTATTCTGTTCCGCAGCAGTGAATTCCACCGTTCTGCCTTCCAGTTCACTTATCCGTTCTTCTGCCTCATTTATTTTGCTATTGATTCCTTCTAGTGTATTTTTCATTTTAGTTATTGTTTTGTTCATGTTTGTTTGTTTGTTGTTTAATTCTCATAGGTGTTTGTTAAACATTTCTTGCTTCTTCTCGATCTTTGCCTCCATTCTTTTTCCGAGGTCCTGGATCATCTTCACTATCATTATTCTGAATTCTTTTCTGGAAAGTTGTCTATCTCCACTTCACTTAGTTGTTTTTCTGGGGTTTTATCATTTTTCTTCATTTGGTACATAGCCCTCTGCATTTTCATCTTGTCTGTCTTTCTGTGACTGTGTTGTTTGTTCCACAGGCTGCAGGAGTGTAGTTCTTCTTGCTTCTGCTGTCTGCCCTCTGTTGGATTAGGCTATATAAGAGCCTTGTACAAGTTTCTTGATGGGAGGGACTGGTGATAGGTTGAGCTGGGTGTTGCTATGGTGTGCAGAGCTCAGTAAAACTTTAATCTGCTTGTCTGCTGATGGGTGGGGCTGGGTTGCCTCCCTGTTGGTTGTCTGGCCTGAGGCAACCCAACAGTGGAGCCTACCCAGGCTCTTTGGTGGGGCTAATGTTGGACTCTGGTAAGGCTCACGCCAAGGAGTGCTTCCCAGAACTTCTGACAGTGTCCTTGTCCCCACAGTGAGCCACAGCCCCCACCCTCCGCCTCTGCAGGAGACCCTCCAACATAGCAGGTAGGTCTGGTTCAGTCTCCCCTGGGGTCACTGCTCCTCTCCTTGGGTCCTGATGCGCACACTACTTTGTGTGTGCCTTCCAAGTGTGGAGTTTCTGTTTCCCCCAGTCCTGTCGACGTCAAATGTCACTAGGCTTCAAAGTGTAATTCTCTAGGAATTCTTCCTCCCGTTGTTGGACCCTCAGGTTCAAAAGCCTGATGTGGGGCTTAGAACCTTCACCCCAGTGCATGGACATCTGTGGTATAAGTGTTCTCCAGTTTGTTAGTCACCCACCCAGCAGTTATGGGATTTGATTTATTGTGATTGCGCCCCTCCTACCATCTCACTGTGTCTTCTCCTTTGTCTTTGGATGTGAGGTATCTTTTTTGATGAGTTCCAGTGTCTTCCTTTCAATGATTGTTCAGCAGTTAGTTGTGATTCCAGTGTTCTCGCAAGAGGGAGTGAGAGCACGTCCTTCTACTCCACAACCTTGAACCAATCTCAATGTCCCATTTTTTAAAGTCAGGCCTCACTGCACACCTTAGCCTTCAGTAGGACCACAGAATGGCTACACCTTGGAAAACCCCACTCCCTAAAGAAGAGTGATGCCCTAGCACTAAGAACAAAACCTAAAATACAGCAATCCTAACAGAATAAAACCAAGTCTCAGTCTTGTTCTTTTTTAATTTCACAATCCCAGTGTGTAGTTCAGTGTCTTGTACCTTTTATAAGCCACGTACATTTTGGATAAATGAATGAACTAGCTAATGTTACTAAATGTAGGACATTTCCTGAAAGATGTTTTAGACTATAGATTCATTACTCTTTTTTGTATTCTTCTTACCTTTCTTAGTTATTTCCATGCATCTTAGATTTAACAATGATCTGTTCAGACACCTGACTGCCACAAGTATTTTGAACGCTTTTAGGTAGTTACATCTATTCTAACCCTTTAAGTAATGAACTTTGCCACATGTAATTTTCCTAAATCAAACCATTAAGGCTTCTTTTTAAAAAAATAACTTACAGTAAAGGAGGGGTAAATGAGAAGCTGATGACCATATTCTTTTCAAGATGATAGAAAAGTCCAAGCACATTTTGCATGGCAGATTCTGTCAGGAGCCTTTTGGAGCCCTCCAGTGTGAACACAGGAACCACCGAGAGTGTTCTTATACAACACTGGTTACAGCCACCGCACCGAAGTGTGTATTATAGCTCACTACAGTGATACTGGACCTTTCTGGAACTCAGCCATCCAGTCATCTTAACTCCTCAAACCACCGAGCTCTAAGAACAAAAGGCCAGTTTATATAACACATAGAGATGAGCATCAAAGCGTTACCAATGTGAGATCACAGGTCTTATTTTACAAAGATCCAATGAACATCCTTTGGCTCTGCTTAGCAGTCTTCTCAAAGGAACATTCCTTGATGAACATTCTGTCCCCCACCCTAGCCCAAGGCTGAGTTAGAAGTACCAACTTTCTATTTCCAGAGTAATGCTCAGAATAATTGCCTGTTAGTTTGGTTCCACGTCTGCGTCTTCCACAAAGTCCAGAGCTCCTTGAGGACAAGAACTATGTATTATATATCTTTGTATCCCCAGCATTTTACAGCGTTTGACATACGTTAAACATCAATATTTATTGAATGACCAAAGTTGTTTTTTGCCTTTGAAGGAACAGTAGATTTTTTAAGCAGCATATTAAAAAGGAGAGAAAGTGGTTTGAAACAGGCACACAACAACAACAAATAATAGTATGCCAGGTGACAACAATGGTATGAGAAAGACTGAAAACAGTCCGGGATAACTTCATTTTGGAGGGAAAAAACATAGAGTACTTGAACGGTTTCTGAAAACATTGCTGAATGCTAGCGCAGTACTGTAGTTTATGTTAATTTTGTTGACTTAGGGCCATCAAATAAAGATTGAAATATTTTCTGAATATTTTGTTTAAGATGCAGTCAAGTATGTAATGCATTTTGTAAAGATTTCCTTGTTAAATTGTTTTAGAAAGAAAACGTCTGGTTTTTAATAGAATAGGTCCTTAGCTATCTCAAATAATTCAGTTCTGAGGATTCTACATAGCCTAGGTCTTGCTGTGTGAGGGTGGTATAAGTATGTCTGGACCTTCTTGATTTATTGGTGAGTAGCGGTCATTCAATCTACCTAATAAGCATCTCACACTGTGCAAGTACTTTGGGGATAGAAACACACACACACACACACACACACACACACACACGATCAGAAGACAAGGTTAGAGCCATCAAAGACGCATTGTTTCCAGATACAGGAAGTTTTTTTTGTTTTTTTAATCAGAAGTCCTGGGATAATGTTATTACAACTTCATCACCTAGTCCTCTACCCTTATGCAGGCATGCAGTGTTCATCAAACATTGAGTACCCCTGTGGACCAGGCTCTATGCTGGGTGCTGGATGCTGGATGATGGAGGCACAGTGAATGCTTGTAGGCTAGAGGAGGCCAGACTCTGGAGGACCATGTCTCCACAAGGCTTCTGTATCTTTGCAGAATAAGTATAGGGAAGATTTTCTCCCATTAGAGGCAAATATGTCTTTTTTCTTCCTAATGTTAAACAGTTGATGAGAAACAAAAAGATTCATAACTTCAACCCTAAATTAAAGCATGTTTTAAATAGCTAAAAATGTAAGACTTATACAAGCCTCTCTCCTGTTCTTGACGAGAGTTCCCCAACATCAGCTTGCTTGTAAATAAAAGGGAACAGGTAATCTGAGATCTTGCTTTACTTGTCCTTTTGGGTTACTGAGGTTTGTATGTGACTGGGCTTTGGACAGTCCTTCATAGCTTGACAGACGGCCTCCCTCCAGCAAAGGACAGGGAACCATGAAGATTGAATACTGCTTCGTTATAGTTTCCCAGATCACAGCTGAGAAAAGAAAGAAGTGCTCAGCTCCACACCTCAGTAGAGCCAGATGCCCAGTAAAGCAGAAACAGTATACCTGTAACGTTGCCAAGGCAACGTCAAGGGTAGAGGGAAGAGTAGACAGAATGATTTATGAAGGTTTCTTGCCCTAAGAACCAGTCTAAAAATATACTTCCATGTCTTTTTCCTCTCAAGGATAAATGCCACAGGATTTATCCAGGGAATTGTGATGCATAAAGCTTGAGACCGTATCAGAGCTCAAGGAGACCAGGGGTAAAGGGCAAGGAGAAGGGAAACAGGAGCAACAAATGAGAAAATGTGCTCCTGGTGTGCTTTTAATCTTCTGTTGAACTGATGCAGTTTTGCAGATGTAAAACTGACTTTTTTTGGAAACATGCAAATGTTGTATATTTAAAATGTGCCTATTTTTTTTTTAAAAGACCATTTACTGGGGTAAAATGAAGATACTTAGTTTCCGCATTTAAAAAAAGTTTCCTCTGAGCTTCTACTTTAATATTAGTGGATTTGCAAAGGCAATCACAGGTCAGCATGAGGAATAACATGCTGTCATGGCAGCAGCATTTGAAGTTGCATTTTATTTATGAACAGTTTAGAAAGACACTCTTGGAGCAGATAGAGTTGGCTTATCTTAACACCCTTTCTGGGCTCACTGCAGTTATTAGCTGGAGTTATTGGATGTCCACATGGATTTTCACTTTCATGAATTATACATGATTCTATCAGTTTCATTTGGTGTGTAACAAATGATCATGGATATAGCAGCTTAAAACAGCACACATTTATTATCTCACAGCTTCTGTGGGTCAGGAGTACAGGCACAGTTTAGCTGGGTCTCACTAGGTTGTAATCAAGGTGTCTGTCAGGCTGTGATCTTGTCTTCAGGCTCAACTGAGGGAGAGTCTACTTCCAAGTTCACTTAGGCTGGAAACTCAGGTTGGGACCATTGACTTAAATGATCATCAGCTAATGAAATGAAGAAAAAGTAAAATTAAACAAGATAAACATTTCCTTTCCCTGGGATGCTTATTATCTACTTCTCTGGTAGAAGTTGTCAACTCCTTGGGAAAATAAATTGCATCTCACTGTGAGGGTTGAGGGAATGCCTGTTTCATGTGAGCCTCAGAACCGCTCTGGGAAGGTGTGGGACTTTCCCAGGGCCTCCATGCTGCAGTTGGTTTCACATTTAGAGATGAAGTCTCCTAACGCTGCTCTCTTTCCCAGGCATAATGCTTTTACACAAAATCTCTTTATTATTATTATTATTTTTTCATCCAGCTTAAATAGACGTAGTTTCTTTAACCTTTCTTCCTAGGGACTTTAGTCCTAATCTTTTCAGTGATTGCTAATTGTTATAACTTTCTAATTTTTTCTACTTCACATGCCCTATTTTAGCAAGGTGTTAAATGGAACACAGGACAAAGCAGACCCATATTTTTGGGTGTTGTAGACTTTATCACACTTCATATTCAGTTCTATCTAGTCAGTACCTCCAAGTCTTTGATGCTGCCTTAACCTCTTTCTTTTTTAAAAAAAATTTTTTTTTCTATTTTTTATTGTGTTTATTTATGTATATTTGGCTGTGTTGGGTCTTTGTTGCTGCGTGCGGGCTTTTTCTAGTTGCAGCGAGTGGGGGTTACTCTTTGTTGCGGTGCGTGGGCTTCTCATTGCGGTGGCTTCTCCTGTTGTGGAGCACCAGATCTAGGTGCATGGGTTTCAGTAGTTGTGGTGCATGGGCTCAGTAGTTGTGACTCATGGGCTCTAGAGCACAGGCTCAGTAGTTGTGGCACACAGGCTTAGTTGTTCCGTGGCATGTGGGATCTTCCCGGACCAGGGCTCAAACCCGTGTCCCCTGCACTGGCAGGTGGATTCTTAACCACTGTGCCACCAGGGAAGCCCAACCTCTTCTTTCAAGGGCTTGAATAAGGCGGAATATATCTTAAGGAGTCAAACACTTCTTAAGCGTTATGTGCTCACTCTGTTTTACAGAACATCTTTTCCAGGAGTCTAATTTGGGAATTGTTTGTGCTCTGAAGGATACGGGAGGAGGCTCTTACTGTCACGAGGGCCAGAAACAGGGCTGGCTCCTCACAGACAGGGCCTCACAGGGCCATTCCAAGTGCCTCCTCATTAAGCCCTCCGGTATTCTAGTTCCCTGCTCACAGGAGTGATTCTTCACTTTCCACAGTTGACCTGTTGTACTATATTCTTCCGTCCTCTCTTCTGTGATCCAGAGGGGTCACTGAGTTTTCAATCCATTAACCCACCCCTCATACCTAGTTTCTTCTCAGACCTGTACTTAATTTCTTCCTGTTTACTCATTAATTAAACGCGAAGACTGTACCAAGTTAAAGTTCAGCGTCTTCAGAACGCCTGATGACACAGTCCCTGAGGCTGCCCTTGAATAACCGATGCAGATTCTTTAAGCAGTGACCTGTTAGAGTGCCCATCTGGATCGGATGAAAAGCCTTCTGACTTATTAATTTTTGTTTCCAGGTTGATATAGGACATTGTATAATTTATTTTTACCAAAGCTAGATTAGTCTTTACTGTTTGTTTTTGAATTTGTTTTTCCTTAGCTCCAGCACCTGTGGAGATAGTATCGATATGTCTATAGATGTCAGGAATATCCACTTTATGTTTCAAACCACACACCCCACAGTTTTCTGATCTAATTTTTAGGTACTTCATAAGGCCCTCATATATTTTCAAAAATAATTGCTAGTGACCCTGATGAAACTAGGCCAGGTATTCCTAGGTTTAAGGCAGTCCAGTTTGCAATGTGCAGCCCTCCTAATTTAATGGGGGAATCTTTAACTAGATGCTCCCCTTCGGGGTGGCTTCTTGCCCTTCCACCCTGGGGCTACACACACTGATGATAAGATCCCAGTGGACTTATCTTTTTTTTTTTTTTTTGGCGGTACGCGGGCCTCCCACCGCCGTGGTCCCTCCTGCTGCTGAACACAGGCTCTGGACGCGCAGGCCCAGCGGCCATGGCTCACGGGTCCAGCCGCTCCGCGGCACGTGGGATTCTCCCGGACCGGGGCACGAACCCACGTCCCCTGCATCGGCAGGCAGACTCTCAACCACTGCGCCACCAGGGAAGCCCCAGTGGACTTATCTTTAACAGTCAGTGATAAAAAATAAGTACAGTGTTAAAAACATCCATCTTTCAGTATCACTTATTTAGAGCTTCCTCTCCTTTTCTAATGAAAGACTACTCTTTTCCTTTTGCTATTTTGTTCCTTAAGGCTTTTCAGCAGCGTTCTCATGTTGCACCCTTGATGCCATGAGCCTGAGCTCTGGAGGCTGGGTGACTGGTGTTCAGCTCTTTGCCCAGCCTCCACCTGTGAAATGAGATTAATAATAATATTGACCTCACAGAGCTGAAGTGAGCATTAAGTTCTCTAATTTGTAAAATTGCTTTATTATAAACTTTAAACACATAGATAGATAGATTCAAATGGCAAGTACTGATTGTTGATATTTGTGCTCAGAATTGCTAAATGCCATGTCTTAATGATGTTAGCCAGAATGCCCAGTAAGACTGTAAAATAGGTTATTAAATGAACACCTCCTACTCTCTAAATGTTTTCTATTTCTACTTTTCTCATTCTCTATTTGTGTCTCTATTTCTTTTAATGCCCACCATTCTCTTTCCCAACTTTGGTAGCTTTCTATAACTGGATATAGTAGAGAAGCATGTTTTAATTTTTGTATTACCTATGGTAGCTATATAATCTTAAGTAAAACTAAAGGTATAGAATGTTTATTTTTATCTCTTTAAAAAACTCACATAGTTTCTTTTTTTTCACTTGTCAATTCATTCTATAATCTTTTGTCCCCAGTCGATCAGCAATTTTCAGTAGAAAATCTTTTTTCCTCTATTGTTTTATGCTTTTGTTGCTGGGGAGTTAGCAGGGCTACCAAAGCACTTCAAATTCAGGCAAGTCTTTTCCTCTTTCTTTTAGAAATGGATTTTGTTGAATTCTATGTTCAGTTTGTCCCCAGAAACTTACTGAAAAGTATATGGTACAGATATGAATGTTCATAAATACAGAATAACAAAGTGAATACTCTATTTTGGTGACTTTTTAAAAATAATGGAAAATGTGGGATCATTCATAGCATGAGGAGGGGAATTTTGAGAATTTTAGGCACCTCAGAATCAGACTGTCAATTACAAGCTTTAGGTTTGTTTTTTTAATGGCCAAGCATAACCACCTCAGCTCAACTCTACCTCCTCTTGCCTCACAGCCCTAGGCTGACTGCTTCTTCTGTGCTTTTCGCTACCTCCCTGAAAGAGTCCACTTAGTCAAGTTGTGACTATTGACTGAGCACTTTGTGTTAGTCCAGATTCGTGATTGCAAATGACAGACCATGAGTCACGGCAAACCAATCCATTTAAAGTGGGTGTTGGCGGGGAGAAGGTTTACTGAGAGCATGCCCAGTAACCAGGAAGGATGGAGTTAGTGCATCCTTCCGCATTTGTGCCTTTGCGAAGGGTCCACAGCCCAAGCTCCTTCCCTCTTCAACCCGTGCAACCAGCTGGAAAGGCTGTGTGCTGTTTCCTCAGGGCCTCAAAGCTGGCCCCGTCCTTCCCTCACATTGCTCTCCTTTCCTCCTCCTGCCCACTTTGGTCTGGTTAGCTCCTGCTTACTCTCCCAGACATCTTCCTGACACCCAGCCTGAGATGCATGCCTTTTATGTGTTTTCATAAAATTCTGTGCACAGGACCCTTCTATGCACTTATCAAAACTTTCTGGTGATTGCTTGTTTACTTGTCTGTTTCTCAGCTAGACTTTGACCTTCTAGAGGGTGGGAGCTGTGTCTCAATCATGCTTCCATTCTTTGTCCACAGTCTCATTCATAAACAGAGAGAAGCATTTGTTGAATGAGTGAGCATAGGATCTTTGTTCATGTTGGTGACTTTGCTTTCTGGGCTGATCTCTGTTCATGCTGGTGACTTTGCTTTGACAAATACAAAAGCCTTTTCCCTTAATGACATAAAAGTCCTACTTCTTTTTTTTTTTTTCCCCCGCTATGCGGGCCTCTCACTGTTGTGGCCTCTCCTGTTGCGGAGCACAGGCTCCAGACGCGCAGGCTCAGCGGCCATGGCTCACGGGCCCAGCCACTCCGCGGGATCTTCCCGGACCGGGGCACGAACCCGTGTCCCTTGCATCGGCAGGTGGACTCTCAACCACTGCGCCACCAGGAAAGCCCAGAAGTCCTACTTCTAATGTTCTTCATTTTAAAACAGAACTGGATATGATCCCCTTCCACAAACATATTCAGTAAAGAAATGTGAATACGCATGCAAAAAACCCTTTAGGTCAGTTGTTGTTTTGGTAGTAGTCAAAGTTTTGTGCAATTTCTAGATATAAATAATGACTTAAAATATACTTATAAAATGTACAAGTGACCTTACTTAATGGGCAACCAGATTAACTGTGTAGTTGATATGCACAGTGTCAGGAGCAGGTCAGGAAGGTGTCTGACAATACACATTCATTTTTAGTGGCTTATTTTTCATCTTTTCTGCATTGAATACGATTATTTTGATGAGCAGTCTGACAACCTTGTAAGTTAGCTGAAAAAATTTTACTGATATATGCTAACTTACATGCTAACTCGTCCTTTCTTTTTCAGGGGTAAACGTAGTGTTAGAATCTTTAATAACTGTTTAATATAGTTATTTTTCATTTGTTCTAAGGTTGAAATATGCTTGTTGGCTCACCAAAGACTCTGATGTGAGGGTCCCACAAAACATTAGAGTACCTTCCGTTCCTCTCTAACAGTTTAATAACCAGCTTTGATTTGACTCCTCAGTGGCTGTAAATCCATGAAAATCATTCACAACAATAGTTTTGGGAGGCAGAAACAAAAAGCTGCTCTTTCTTCTTGTATGTAGTTGTTTTCTTTTAGGATATATAACTTGAATCTAGTATTCCGAGCCTGTGTACTGCTGAACCATTTTAGCAGCCCTTGGCTATGATTGTAATTCTTGTCATCAGAAACAAATGATTTCACCAGAAAGGAAAATGAGAGCTGGTTTTACTGATGACATACTCATGCATTCTCTGTTCTTCTCCCTCTCTCTTGTTTTTCAGTGAGCATGTTTTTGAACACATTAACACCGAAGTTCTACGTGGCCCTGACAGGCACTTCCTCACTAATATCAGGGCTTATTTTGGTAAGTGGTGGAATCCCTGCTATTTAAAAACATGCTGATTACTAATATATACGTTATATATGTACAGGAAAAAATTCTGGAAGAGCACCTTACAGTGTCTGCGTGTGTGTATATGTTGGATAGGGGACTGATAGAGGCCTTTCACTATCCGGGTTATATGTTTTTAAAATATTGGAAAAAAGATTTTTTTTTAACAATTATATACTGCTTTTGTTGAAGGAAAAAACAAAATGGAAAATAAAGGAAGACATAATTCTGTGTCAAATTCTAATGTCTGAGATACTATAAAGTAAGTGTGACTCAGTTAAACTAAAATGTTTTTCATTACCCTTTTCAGAATGGATTATTGGACATAATCAAGATCAGTAGAAATATAGCTCAGTTTCTTTAAATATATTGACATGGATGTGGCAATTCTAAGCTTTTTCCCCCTTCATCTCCTTTTCTTTTAAAATTTACATATATTTCCCTATTGCTTCCTTGAAAAAAAAATCCCCAGTAGTCAAAAAGCAATATGACAATCACCCCTAAGGCTCCATTGCCTTATGTGCTAAAATAGTTATAGGTGTAATAAGTTATAGCACCTGCAGTAGTTTTCTTTAATTTAAGTGACCTTAGAGGGGGCCATCTAAACTAGTGGAATCACTCTAATATAATTAAATTTATATTAAGGAGCTTTAAGGAGAAAGAGGTTTTAGAAAGCTTTTTTTCCCTCTATACATAATGCTGTGATTACTAATTATTATAGAGACATGGACAAGAAACAGTACAATGAGGTAACCGCTAGTGCTGTTTCCATTTTACTAATACATAAGCTGGATAGGAAGTAACCTATCTTAGGTCACCTAGATGGCAAGTGGCAGAGCAGGATTTCAACCCAGGCTGGCTTGCACCAGAGCCTGTGCTTTTATCACTCACGTCACTGCCTCTCTGGTTAAGTTCTCAGCAGTTTTTCCAGCTTGCTGAACAAATGGCAAGTCTGGATTTTATTCTAGTAGTATCTTGGTGTGGGTTCACTAGGCTATAAATGAATTACCAGAATGCAGGGTGAGCTAAGCCTAACAGTCATTTTCCCTTCTCACGTAGAGATGGTGATGTCCCATGTCCTTGCTTCTCTTCTCCTCCAAATAAAGGGGTTTCCTTAGACCGTGACCAGCTTTGCAGATCCAGGCTCGTGAGGCTTTCTCCCTGTGTGTGGAGTGCAGCTGCTGAAGCCTGGTGGTCACTGCCGTGTTGTTTTATGATATATTTGCCTTGCTGCATTCCTAGGAAGCAGAGGATACTCCTGACTAATGTAAAACTTTGAGCAAAGGAAAACCTCTGATGTGTGAAGATTTTGAAAGCCCTTCTCAAAAATGCTTGGTCTGTCATATATACACTACCAAATATAAAGTGGATGGCTGGTGGGAAGCTGCTGCCTAGCACAGGGAGATAAGCTCTATGCTTTGTGACGCCCTAGAGGGGTGGGAGGGAGGCTCAAGAGGGAGGGAATATGGGGCTATACGTATACATATACCTGATTCACTTTGTTGTACAGCAGAAACTAACACAACATTGTAAAGCAGTTATACTCCAATAAAGATGTAAAAAGAGAGGCATGGACATATATACACTACCAAATGTAAGGTAGATAGCTAGTGGGAAGCAGCCGCATAGCACCGGGAGATCAGCTCGGTGCTTTGTGACTGCCTGGAGGGGTGGGATAGGGAGGGTGGGAGGGAGGGAGACACAAGAGGGAAGAGAGATGGGAACATATGTATATGTATAACTGATTCACTTTGTTATAAAGCAGAAACTAATATACCATTGTAAAGCAATTATACTCTAATAAAGATGTAAAAAAAAAAGATGTAAAAAAATATAGTGTAAAGAACACTAAATCACCTCTAAAAAATTAAAAAATAGAAAAATTAAAAAGTGGGTATATATATATGTATAACTGATTCACTTTGCTGTACAGCAGAAACTAACACTTTATTTTATTTTTTAAAAAATTTTTATTTATTATTATTATTTTTTTAACATCTTTATTGGAGTATAATTGCTTTACAATGGTGTGTTAGTTTCTGCTTTATAACAAAGTGAATCAGTTATACATACACATATGTTCCCATATTTCTTCCCTCTTGCGTCTCCCTCACTCCCACCCTCCCTATCCCACCCCTCTAGGTGGTCACAGAGCACCAAGCTGATCTCCCTGTGCTATGCGGCTGCTTCCCACTAGCTATCTATTTTACGTTTGGTAGTGTATATATGTCCATGTCACTCTCTCACTTAAACACAACACTTTAAATCAACTATACTCCAATAAAAATTTAAAAAATAATAATATATTAAAAAAAATTCTTGGTCTGTACTGAAGACAAAGTCACTACCATGTGGGAATAGCTCTTGATAGCTTTAGGCTCCTGCTTTAGAGATTGTTGACACTGGTGCTATCCAGCCCTTGGGGACTCAGCTTTGCTAGCCCTTGAAATGCACCCAGGGCTGAGCTTTCTCTTCAGCCACTGTTCTTTTCTGCCAAGTGCATTTCATGGAGAGACAGCATTGAGGTCAAGAGTCAGGTGCTTTGCAGAATAGCTGTGTGCATAGAACTGCTTAGTGGTTTGTTTCCTGGCACCAGAGAGATAATTACCTAACTACTGTCCCCTAAGCAAATGTCAAGGGAGCCAGGCGGTGAATGCTGAAAGTGCAGGGCTGGCCCTGAGGAATTTGTTTGGGGACCTTAGTATTTCTGTGCTGGAGACTGAAATGATCATGCAATGTGATGTCTTAGGCGAAGAGAGGTAAACACAAACAAACAAAAAACCCCCCTGCTATTTCCCCTATGAAGGAAAAATCAGTTAACTGAACAAACATATATAGAAATAAAATGTGTTTGGCAAATGCTGCTTTTACACTAGCATGTTTAAAAATAAGTGAGGACTCAGAAGTGTGCATTTTACTAGATATCACTGCTAGTTCTTGATTTCACAAGTTGAAAGCCAGCAATGAGTTTGTTATGCCACCTACTTGTCATTCTTCCCTTACGGTTCCTGGGCCCATATCCCCTCCAGGCACCTCCTTCCCTTGCTTAACTTCCAGCTGCCCCGTCTGGCCGCTTGGCACAAGCTTTCTCATCTCAGCCCAGTTCCAGCCACAGGAACTGCACCTGTTGTCACAGTCCAAACCCACCAATTTAGTCTTTTATCTGCTGTAGGAAGGACATGCCCAGTCTGCTTGAGGTAGCCTCTGTGGGCAATGTTTATTTCTGTGGAAAAAATTTCTGAGTTTTGTTTTTGCTCTTGAGAATGGTAAGGTGGATATGTGGAGAAAATGCTCCCCTTAATTTTCTCAAAATGTTGGTAGAATGGAGAAAATGCTGCTGTATTGACATTTATACTTAGATCCCTGTGTCCCCATTAACATGTGTATAGACATGCTCCTACACCTACATGTTACACATGCGTGTTAAATACAGAGATATGGGAAAAGGCAGCCAAAGCAATATTTTTAAAAATGAGAATCAAGAATAAAAATAGAAAATTAGGGCTTCCCTGGTGGCACAGTGGTTAAGAATCCGCCTGCCAATGCAGGGAACACGGGTTCAAGCCCTGGTCCAGGAAGATCCCCCATGCCGCGGAGCAACTAAGCCCATACACCACAACTACTGAGCCTGCACTCTAGAAGCCGCGAGCCACAACTACTGAAGCCTGCGCGCCTAGAGCCCGTGCTCCACAACAAGAGGAGCCACCACAATGAGAAGCCTGCACACCACAAGGAAGAGTAGCCGCCGCTCGCCGCAACTAGAGGAAGCCCGAATGCAGCAACAAAGACCCAATGCAGCCAAAAATAAAATAAATAAATTTTAAAAAAAAAGAAAAAAGAAAATTAAAATAGTAAGTAAAAGAATTAATTCAGGGATTAGGCGTAAAACAATTGTTTTCAGAAAAGCAGTAGAAGAGATGACAATTAGATAGGAATCAGTTGTAATGAAAGGTCCTTTTATTGTGTTTCCACTCTGCCAGGTACTGTTCTGAGCACTTTGAATGTATTATTTCATTTAATTCTAAGTGAATTCTAATTCTGATTTCATGGAAATTCAAAGTGGTTGATATAACCAATGCCTCTATGCTCTGAGTATAAACAGACACAAAATTTAAATAAATTGCCCAAGGATATATAGCAGACAGATGGTGAGATTTGAATTTGGGTCTGTCTGACCATGTCCTCTATCCCCTCCTGTTCAAAAGTAAGGGAGTGGGACTAGAAGATTGTTATGGCTCCTTTCAACTCTTTTTCATTCATCTAAAGAATTTGACCTCCACTTGACCTGAAAATCATGCAGTTGCAGGGCTGGAGGAAGGAACCCTCAGAAGCCATCCAGTTTAAGCCAGCAAAGACCTAAGGAACAGGCACCCAGAAAGCTTATGACTTGCCTAGGTCACCTTGCTAGGTAAGGTATAGGGAAGGCTCGAATTTAAATTTCCACTGCTTTGTCCCAGCATCATTCTGCCTCTCATAAACATGTTGACTAGGAAGATGGGTAGCAGCATTGTCTAGTGGTTGATGTATTCCTTTGAACAGACCCGTAAAAATGGGTCAGGTAGATAAAGAGAGAAGGAAAAGAAAAAGAAAGAAAGAGAAAGGAAAGGGGGAGGGAGGGAGACTACAAATGTCTCTGGAGGGAACATTTTTTCTTTTTCCAATCAGCCATGGATTAGGTCAGATTTGGTCAGTCTAGAACATGGACCATCACTTAACACAATTTATAATTTCATTTGTGACATTTATGGTCTTATCCTCTCTGTGATGGAAGCTTCACAAAGGCTGGGAACATATCTGTGTTTTTGTGTTCAACTGTATAATGTTTGGGTAGACTCTTAAGAAATATTTGTTGAATGCACACAGATCCAGTGAGTGAATGAATTAACTGACTGTATCAGAATTATCTGGGGAGCTTGTTTAAAGTGATGGATTCTGAGTACCACCCCAGACCAACTGAATCAGAATCTCTAGGGCAAGGGCCTAGAGGAAAGCTGCCACCCAGGAGGAGCTGACAGAGCTTGGGGCGCCATGGCACAGGCTGGCATTTCCCACGTGTCAGTGGTCCCCATGACTTCACCCCAGGAGAGTGATCCTCCCGTCCAGGCCATAGTCATTAATGCTACAGTGGAAAATCTCATCCTGTGAACCCGCAGACACTGAGGTGGGCATGGATCACTGGCTGTTGACCTTGAAGAGAATCTCACTTCTCTGTCTCCTCTCTTTTCTTAAAGCCTTGGCAATAGGTGGCCAGGAAAGGGGGTGGAAGGACATGAAGAGCAGTTCTTTACACAGCCCCCCTGAACTGGTTAGGGGAACAGATGACTGAGGGGTGATTGGCTGGGCCCAAGGCAGCAGGAGGCCAAGACCCACTCTATAGCTCTTCGGTGTTCCTAAACAAAACAGGCAGGAGCCAGGAGGAAAGAAAGGGGCGGGAGGGGCAGAGAGAGAGGGGTGGGGGAGAGAAAGAAAGAAAGAAAGGAAAAGAAAGGAAAGAAGGAAGGAAAGAAAGAAAAAGAAAGGAAGGAAGGAAGGAAGAAAAGGAAAGAAAGAGAAAGAAAGAAAGAAAGAAAGAAAAAAGAAGGAGAGAGAAAAAAGGAAGGAAGGAAGGGGGAGGGAGGGAGGGAGGGAGGGAGGGAGAAAGTTCTGTCATGCGGGATTGCAAGGGACTTTGAAAGGGTCAGTGGTATGGAGGAAAGGGTATACTTGCAGATTCTAACAGGAAACTAAAAATGTTATGGATATTACTATAACCCATGCCATTTGCCTTGGTTTATCTTCAAGCCTAGAAGATCCCCTCTTGTCAAAAAAACTGTTTACCGCTAGACATATTTCAAGACTGGAGCAGGTGTCAATTTGGCAGTCTATTTGGGAGTAGACTGCCAGAGTTTCGTATTTCCTCTTCAGTCTCCACCATTGCTGTATCTATCCTGTGATATCATCATCTACTTTAATCCTTGGGAAACACATAGCCAGTTTCAGGCTGTGACACCTTTGTGTTTCCCATGGGTTTAATGGAATTACATTGTGGAATTACAATGGTGCTGCTATGTGGAAATCTTGAAGCATTTTTGAGTGTGTTATAGGATACAGGAGAGAGAAGTGTTTTATATATAGAACGCGCAATTCAAGAAGGGGAGGTCTTGTTGGATAGGAAGAATCTAGGCATCTTTATGAAAGATTCAGCTTTTAGGTCTGTAAGACAGATGGAAGCGCCTTGTTTGTTAACCCTTTGCCAGATTTTTGTTCCTTCCCTGCAGGTGAAGATGAGATAAATTTACACCCTTAGGCCAGCTGCAAACCTGGATCTCCACTCCCAGCCCACAGCCCCATTGCTCCTTGATCATCCCCTCTGCTTCTGTCATATAGTAATGGAGAGGGTTACGAGGCCTAGGTAACTGGGTTCTTGACAAATGAATCTTTGTTTTAAATATGATCTGGGTCCTGAGTATAGTGTATGGCCCTTCTGTCCGGCAAGGTATAGATCCAAACCATTTCTTTGACCCTCACATTCCCAATTCCATCCCTGCTTCCTTTATTCTCAGATAATAACCCTTACCTGCATCTCCACTGAGATCAGTGTCATCTACATTTTATTCATTTGTTGCCTTCTTACCTGTAAAACAGCTCATCTCACACCCTACTTTCCAAAATAGAATGTATTCTTCTGTTCATTCCTGCTTCCCTTTCATCCTTAGAGCAAGAAATGGTAAGGTACCTTTTTAAGGCAGGGTAAATGTTCTTTCTGGGCTCCTGGTGTCATGTCTCTTGGTCATTTGTATGCTTTTGCACTTCGGTTTCTCTCTTTCTGCTAGATTCTTTCCTCTTCCACAAATAGGTATAGGTCTCTCTTTTTTTTATAACAAACAAAATGTACACAAAACCTTTCATTGGTTTTAAACAATATCCCATTAAATCACCAGGCCAGCGCTTATCATCCATCCGTTCAACCTTTTAGCCATCTATCCATTCAGTCTTTAAACCATCCATCCTTCCATCCATCCATCCATCCATCCACCCATCCAACATTAACTGAGTGACCTTATTTTACACATTAGGCAACTGAGCCCCAGTGAATCAAGAGTACCAACCAAGACATACAACTCAGCTATTACGAAATATTTTAGGGCCTTTACCTTTCAGCTAGATGGTAGGGTCATTGTTGACTTCCTGAATGACAAACCTACTTGATGCTTTTTAGTTCTCATCTTACTTGATCTGTATAATTCTTGGGGTAGAGAGATTACACTTTTAAAAACTGTGAAATGTGTAAATTTATGTTTTAATTTTATGGTTATTTGTCAGATTAAAAACTGTTTTGTTCCACTGTGGCAACTCCATTAAGCTACTAGCATGTCTAAGGGCTAGTTTTAAAATCTAAATTTGTTTATGAGAGCTTTGCTGTTTACACTGTAGGTTATGCACCAGGGAGAATAATTCAAAGTGACACCAAATATGTGCGTGTTAAATAACACCATCTGCCCATTTGGATCTGTGCAGCTCTTTAAAAATACTGTGAGGTTCTGGCCCAAATCCTGTCATGTTTCAGGATATGGGACAGATTATTATGCTAAGACCCCAGATTAGAAGATTTGGTTTGAAGTTTAAGAAGGCTTCAAGTCCTTTCCTACTTCGTTTTAGTAGTTGTTCATTTAATTCATATTAGAGTGTCAGCCCCAGGGCATTGTGGACACTAGTATAAAGGACTGTGTTAGGAAAGAAGCCATCTACTGCTCTGATAGGTCAGGCTTGAGAAGACCCTCCTTTGCCTCCCAAGTAGCTGCATGAATAACCCAGTCTTCACTGAGGTCTGTTATTTTTGCATTAGAAATACTGGGTGGAAGGTCTGTCTCCTGTTATAATGCAAATACCCCATTAATATGAATCATTTATACCTTAGGATGTATTATCCAGTCCCATTTGATAGACTACTTCTGGATTAGTTTTGATAGCTAAGAAAGCAAAAAGAGACAGTGGAGTTGGAGGGCATTTGAAAGTGAAGATTTTAAAAGGGAAACGATAGGCTACATCTGTCTGTTTAAATGAGCAAGAGAGTTATAAAAAGATGTCTTGTTTTAGGGCCCTAGTAAGATTAGTGGCTCAAGAGCCGGGGCTTCAGGCTAAATAGCTACTTCATTAGCTATGTGACTCTGGTCAGGTCACCACACCTTGACATGTAGCCCTCATTCCTCATCTCTAAATGAAACTGTTCATGGTCCTTTAGGGTCCCTTTTAGTGCTGACGTTCTCCGATTCTGCTAGAGAAACTGAGAAATCTGAAAGAGTCCCAAAGTGGTTTTTTTTGGGGGGGGGAGGGTGAATGGGAGCAACTTGTGAGAGGCATTGTGGGTCTGTGGCATGCACTGGTAGTAGCAGGGGCTACATCTGTGTTCTGTGGCCCTGGAGCACAGCCCATGCCTGGATTGGAGCATTTAGTGCTGTGTAAATGAATGAATGAAGGCCTGGCAGATGCCTTAACAGCATAAAATAGAAAGCAGAGTAAAGACTTGGGGCAAAGAAAACTCTACCCCACAAGTGTTTGAGAGCCATTGCCAGTTCTGTGACCATTGTTCTAGGTCCTTTGGAGCCTTCCATCTCTTCTAATAAAGGCAAAGCCATGAATCTTTTTTGGGTGGTCAGGACCAAATGGTGAGCAGTCTCTTTTTTCACAATGATTACCATGGCTCTCAGCCAACCATTTAGTAACAAGATGTTGTTCTATCCTGAATTGTAGACCAGCAAGAAGAAGGATGCACCACAGCAGTATGTGAGGTGTGCTGACTATGTACAGCATCGATGTAATAAATGATAGCTCTGCTATTGCTTTTGGGAACCAACTATGCAGAAGGCACTGAACTAGGTCTTTTACATGGGGTTTGAATCTAGATGTTTTACATGAGTGTGAAATTGAGGACCCTCAAGGGTAAATAACAAATATGATTTCCACTTTACAGTTGAAAAAACTGATGTTAAAATAGATTAAATAACTCACTTGAGGTTACAAATTCCCTTCTAGATCCATGGTCAGTAAATTTGCCATTCTTGAACTTTCTGCTTTCTTCAAGCAAGATCTTTTATTCCTAGCATTCCAGATGTTACAGACTGGTCCTATCCGTTCTTAGCTTTCACATTGTATTCTCCCTGTCTTCTCAGTCAAATTACTTAAATGTTTTAACATGTGAAAATTCATATAGTCAAAAGGAATAACCCCTTGGAGTTAAATCAAGTTTTCCTGTTATAGGATTGCAAACATTTGGTTTGATTAACAATTCCTTCTGGTCATTTGTAGATGTTCTTTCTGTCCTTTTAAAGAAATTTTTGGTAGAGCAAAATATCAATTTTTAAATGATAGCCCAAAGTCCATTCCACAGAAGATAACAAAATCTTGTTTTTATGAAATAAGTAAGGATAAAGGTAATTAAGTCTATGTTATTTCCACATTCTATATTATATTACAAAAATATAGTATAGTTATCCTAGGAGACTCTGGGATATAGTTGATTCTTAAATTTCTTCTGTATAGTGATTTGTGACTGGTTAAGGAACGAATCTCAAATCAGGGAAGCCAAGGAAAGGATGTGGGGAGAGAAGCTTCAAACAGTGGTGGGAAAGTGCTCAGAGGGGGTTTGGGGGTAGGGGCAGGTAAAAAGATTGCGGGAGGTGGCTGGCTTTCCCCATGCTCAGGAGCCCTGATTTCAGTCTAGTCATGTGAGCTTCGGTGCTTCTTTCCTTTTATTAATGAAAGTTATTTCTTTTCTTCCTTGCAAACAGCACATAACAACTGGTAAGCTTGTGAGCTAGGAAACATTAATGGTGTACAACAGATGCTAGCATTTACAAAGCACACTCAGCAGGTGGGATGCTACTGAATCTCTCAGCAGTTGGGTGCCCTCGATACATGAAATAGGATGGCTTTTATTCTTTCTGTAAAGCCGGATTTCTCTAGGGAGATGCTTTTTTTAAAACAGAATTCTACTATCTTAAAAATGTATGCAGTTATGACTTTATCAGAATATAAGATGCCAAGAATTGGAATATTTCATAAGCCATACTTCTAAAACTGGCTTGTTGGTATTCATTTCTGGAATTGTTTTTTAGCTATGGTGATTTTATTATCAGAATATTATGTAAATTTGGAGGAAAATAATGAGCAGCTCTTAACAATGTTCTTTCACCAGGATTGTAGCTATAAATTTTCCTTAAAAACCAGTATTAAGTGGACAAAACAGCATTGAGAAGTTAAAATGTAATTGGTATTTACTTTTATCAAACTTCTTAGTTTTTAGAAATAAACCATTTTTTTGGAATAAAAATGTTTAAACCAGTGTTTAAGGTGGGTATAATTAGTAAGTGCAGCACAGTTATGGGCATGTACAAAATCATAGCTGGTAACAAGGACCCTAATCACGCTTATTATCTTTCTGTTCTAGATATTTGAATGGTGGTATTTTCGCAAATATGGAACATCATTCATTGAACAAGTCTCAGTAAGCCACTTGCGCCCCCTTCTGGGAGGGGTTGACAACAACTCCTCCAACAATTCTAACTCCAGTAATGGGGACTCAGATTCCAACAGGCAAAGCGTCTCAGGTATGGAAAGTCCTTCAGTCTGCAACATTATTTACTTACTCTTACTAAATTATTATGACTATAAGACAATAAGAATGTTGTTATTTAAAGATTAGACTTCAAAGAAAAGTACGATTTATTTTCCCAAGAATTTGACAACTTCTACAAGAGAAGTAGAGTATAAGCATCCCAGGGAAAGGAAATGTTTATCTTGTTTAATTTTACTTTTTCTTCCATTTGATTTAGCTAATGATCATTTAGGTCAGTGGTTCCCACCTGAGTCTCCACCTCATTGTCCTTAGTGCCTCAAACCTCATTAAATGTATCCATTCTCTTCCATGCTAATTGTAGAACCTTATGTCTAACTAGATCTGGTAACATCACTCCTCTGCTTAAAAGTCTTGGTTGGTTCCCATTCCACTAAAGATAAAGCCCAGATTCCAGATTACTTAGCACAGCATAAGCTGCTTCTATCTTGCCAACCTTGGTTTCTGTCATTTCTTGAACGGGCCATGTTTTCTCATGACCCTCTGCCCAGAAGTCTGTCTTCCCTCCTCCGTGCTTGCTCATCTTTCACAACCCAACTCAAATGTGACCTCTTGGGAAGCCCCCTCTGATAGGCTGTACAATATTTCTCCACCTTTGTTGACTCATATATTTTTACCTTTAGCAACATTTATTAAATTGTACCGAAATTTTTAAGCTTACTGCTTTACCGTAATATCTCTAGCATTTTGCATAGTGTCTACTATATCACTGAAACTCAGTGAATGAAGGAATGAGGGCATACATGGCCTGTAATTTCTCTACTCATGAAAGAAGAGGGACGAATATAATTTCCTAGCTTGGTCTCTTCATCACCTCAGTAAACATTTCCTAACTCTCTAACATGGACTTGGCCTTATACAGGTTCTTATGAATATTATGATTTTAAAAAATGTCGAAGTCCTTGTCCCCATTGAACTCTTGTGTCTACTGAAGGGAGACAGAGGGTTAAGTGCTCTGATTATATGAGGGAAACATGCAATACTTTGGAGTACAAGGGAGGGCTTCCCGATCCAAACTGGGGGAAGAAGTTTGCTTCTTGAAGGAGAGGGTACCACTTCTGAGACTTGAAGGATGAAGAGGGAGAGATTAAAGAACTAAGTTAGATCTTTTTTCTTTCCTCCCTAGAATAACTCAGTTCATATTTCATAACTGTCTAGCCAGGTGATAGGCATCAAGGAGCATTGTATATATATTTTATTCCTGATGTTGATTCAATGCTCTTTTAATATAATAGAACCTTTGCCAGCCGGCCATGAGTGGTAGTGGGCACCTCTGAGTACACATTTATTTCATTCTAAAGGGTACACATGTGAGAGATGGCACCACTCAGGTAACAAAATTGTCTGGGACTTTATAAACTCATCTGCTTTGTGGAAGAAACAGAAAGAGATCTGAGCAAAGTGAAATATTACTTCAACCAGGTACTCTAACACACGTGGCATATTATTCTAATGAGGAATCTTGATCATTCAGTCATTGTCACCATGGATAATTGCCTCACTTTGCATATGTTGGAAGACCCTACAGATTAAATGTGCTCTTGTCTGATCTGATTTACTACAGTCTTTGTATGTCACAGAACATTGTAGAAAATTAACAGATTGAAAACAGAAAGCAACCTCATTTAAGGACATTTTTTATTGTGAGTACATTTTTATTTTCATTAAAATTCTCGCTCTGTCCAATTTAACATCATTCCGTAATGCGACGAAGAGTTCATACTCTCGTATTGTTGCTGTTACTTTGCTGACTCTCTGTGGATGCCTTGAATAAGCCTTATGCATTATATAAATCTTGATGCTATTCTTAGTGCTGGTACAGCAGTTTTTAAAGGGAGAATCTCAGTCCTTTATAAAAATACATTCGACAATGATGATCATGGAACTTCCCAATTTTATTTGTACTGAGTTTTTACACTGCTAAGACTAAGCTTTTGAATATTATTATTAATTCAGTTTCACTAGTATTTGCTGAATGTCTACTACTATGCATGCAGTATTTCCATTCGTTTCCTGTAACAGATACAGCATTTATGATCTGATCTCATAACAGTGTTCAAATAATTAGATTTAGGAAAATGGAAATTATCTTGTCCAAGTATATTTAGGGCTCAATCTGCCTACTTCTCCTTGACATCTGGGTTTCTAATATTTGGTTAACTCAGCTCAACAAACATGTGTGTTGGTATGGAAGTGCCAGGTTCCATGGGATTAATACCATTTCCCACTTCTCTTTTCTTGTGGTGATTTTTATTTTTGAATAAGAAAAATGCTATAAAAGTACATTGTCTCTGTTTATCTCTACCCTTAATCACTTTCTATTTCATAGTCTAGTTTCAGCTAAGTATAAAGGAAAAAGAAGGTCCAAAGCTGAGGGTAATCAATACATTTTCTTAAAATAGAGGAATTTGTTTTAAAATTTATATTGCCTTAATAATGATAAAATGACTATTGCCTTAATAAAAGAAGCATCATAAGATAGCTCTTTGCTGAATCTTAAGTGAAATAAAACGTGGCTAACCAAGTCCCATGGACATTTGCAAAGGCAGTTAAATGGCATTTCTTATTTGAAAAAAATCATTGAAAAAGTTAAAAACAGACAGAAAATACTAGTTATAAACATTGGACTATATGAAAACTCATAGTGTAGCTCTTTCTTTAAAGAATCATTTGTTTTGATTAAAAGCTGAAAGACCTGGCCTACCTAAGAATAATTTGGGGTGGAGAAATGGGAAGGGAGAAAGTTGTAATTGTTACAGGAGACTATTCATATATTGTTTAACATTTGGATTTGTGCAAATTGGCCTGAGTGCAGACCCTCTCAAAACTTGCATTGATCTTTATCTGTGGGCCAGAAGAGAAATGTAGTTAATTATACAGCTTCTTTTTTAAAAAAATATTTATTTATTTACTTGCTGTGTCAGGTCTTATTTGCAGCATGTGGGATTTTTTGTTGCGGTGCACGGGCTCCTCTCTAGTTGTGTCGCGCGGGCTCCAGAGCTCTTGGCCTCTGTAGCTGCGGCACGCGGACTCTGTAGTTGTGGTTCACGGGCTCTCTAGTTGTGGTGCGCAGGCTTAGTGGTCCCGCAGCATGTGGGATCTTAGTTCCCCGACCAGTGATGGAACCAGAATCCCCTGCATTGCAAGACGTATTCTCAGCCACTGGAACACCAGGGAAGTCCCACAGCTTCTTAATCTAGCCAAATTTCAGATTGTCTGGTTTAGGTTAACATTTATGAACGTTTCACTTATCTCGATTTATTTTGGGAGCTAAACTGCTATTTTTCTCACAAATATACAGTTTCTGATAAACCCTGCTGATATATTTTCCATGTCATCATGTTTCCTGCTGCCATTCCTTAATTCAGCTTAACTTATGAACTGATGATGCACAAGGATTTAAAACGTGTCCAACTTCTCCCTGTCTTAAGGGAAGGGATTCTCAGGGTCCAGTAACATTCTGAATTTGGGTTCATGGGACAATCTGTTTGATAATTTGCCCTGTTCTCAAATAAGATGTCATAAAGACAAAGGTTTGCAGTGTTCACCTTCTTCAAGATATTTACAAAAGTGCAGAGTGTTCCATCACATTAGAAGTATGCTTGTCAAAGTCAAGGTTAAATTCTCTGAGACACTTTAATAGCATCTTGCATAGAACTGGATCTTTAGACAAACTCTGGTTATAGTCACTTGGTTTCCTGTTGCAAATCATCTCATTTTAATCTCTATATAAGATAAATATATATCATATACATTTTTTAACATCCTTATAGGAATATAATTGCTTTACAATGTTGTGTTAGTTGCTGCTGTACAACAAAGTGAATCAGCGTATGTATACGTATATCCCCATATCTCCTCCCTCTTGCATCTCCCTCCCACCCTCCCTATCCCACCCCTCTAGGTGGTTACAGAGCACCGAGCTGATATCCCTGTGCTATGTGGCTACTTCCCACTAGCTATCTGTTTTACATTTCGTAGTGTATATATGTCCATGCTACTCTCTCACTTCGTCCCAGCTTACCCTTCCCACTCCCCGTGTCCTCAAGTCCATTCTCTACGTTTGCGTCTTTATTCCTGTCCTGCCACTAGGTTTCTCAGAACCTTTTTTTTTTTTTTTTGGATTCCATATATATGTGTTAGCATACGGTATTTGTTTTTCTCTTTCTGACTTACTTCACTCTCTATGACAGACTCTAGGTCCCTCCACCTCACTACAAATAACTCTATTTCGTTTCTCTTATGGCTGAGTAATATTCCATTGTATATGTGTGCCACATCTTCTTTATCCATTCATCTGTCGATGCACACTTAGGTTGCTTCCATGTCCTAGCTATTGTAAATAGAGCTGCAATGAACATTGTGGTACATGACTCTTTTTGAATTATGGTTTTTTCAGGGTACATGCCCAGTAGTGGGATTGCTGGGTCATATGGTAGTTCTATTTTTAGTATTTTAAGGAACCTCCATACTGTTCTCCATAGTGACTGTATCAATTTACATTCCCACCAACAGTGAAAGAGGGTTCCCTTTTCTCCACACCCTCTCCAGCATTTACTGTTTGTAGGTTTTTTGATGATGGGCATTCTGAGTGGTGTGAGCTGATACCGCAGTGTAATTTTGATTTGCATTTCTCTAATGATTAATGATGTTGAGCATCCTTTCATGTATTTGTTGGCACTCTGTATATCTTCTTTGGAGAAATGTCTATTTAGGTTTTCTACCCATTGTTGGATTGAGTAGTTGGTTTTTTTGATATTGAGCTGCCTGAGCTGCTTGTATATTTTGGAGATTAAACCTTTGTCAGTTACTTCATTTGCAAATATTTTCTCCCATTATGGGGGTTGTCTTTTTGTCTTATTTATGGCTTCCTTTACTGTGCAAAAGCTTTGAAGTTTCATTAGGTCCCATTTGTTTATTTTTGTTTTTATTTCCATTTCTCTAGGAGGTGGGTCAAAAAGGATCTTGCTATGATTTACATCATAGAGTGTTCTGCCTATGTTTTCCCCTAAGAGTTTTATAGTGTCTGGCCTAACATTTAGGTCTTTAATCTATTTTGAGTTTATTTTTGTGTATGGTGTTAGGGAGTGTTCTAATTTCATTCTCTTACATGTAGCTGTCCAGTTTTCCCAGCACCACTTAATTGAAGGGCCATCTTTTCTCCATTGTATATTCTTGCCTCCTTTATCAAAAATAAGGTGACCATATGTGTGTGGGTTTATCTCTGGGCTTTCCATCCTATTCCATTGATCTATATTTCTGTTTCTGTGGCAGTACCATACTGTCTTGATTAAGGTAGCTTTGTAGTATAGTCTGAAGTCAGGGAGCCTGATTCCTCCAGCTCCGTTTTTCTTTCTCAAGATTGCTTTGGCTATTCGGGATCTTTTGTGTTTCCATACAAATTGTGAAATTCTTTGTTCTAATTCTGTGAAAAATGCCATAGGTAGTTTGATAGGGGTTGCGCTGAATCTGTAGACTGCTTTGGGTAGTAGAGTCATATTCACAATGTTGATTCTTCCAATCCAAGAACATGGTATATCTCTCCATCTGTTTGTATCATCTTTAATTTCTTTCATCAGTGACTTATAGTTTCCTGCGTACAGGTCTTTTGTCTCCTTAAGTAGGTTTATTCCTAGGTATTTTACTCTTTTTGTTGCAGTGGTAAATGGGAGTGTTTCCTTAATTTCTCTTTCATATTTTTCATCATTAGTGTATAGGAATGCAAGAGATTTCAGAAGTGCATTAATTTTGTATCCTGCAACCTTACCAGATTTAATGATTAGCTCTAGTAGTTTTCTGGTGGCATCTTTAGGATTCTCTATGTATAGTATCATGTCATCTGCAAACAGTGACAGTTTTGATTCTTCTTTTCTGAGTTGGATTCCTTTTATTTCTTTTTCTTTTCTGATAACTGTGGCTAAAACTTCCAAAACTATGTTGAATAAGAGTGGTGAGAGTGGGCAACCTTGTCTTATTCCTGATCTTAGTGGAAATCGTTTCAATTTTTCACCATTGAGAACGATATTGTCTGTGGGTTTGTTATATATGGCCTTTATTGTGTTTAGGTATGTTCCCTCTATGCCCACTTTCTGGAGAGTTTTTATCATAAATGGGTGTTGAATTTTGTCAAAAGCTTTTTCTGCATCTATTGAGATGATCATAGGGTTTTTCTCCTTCAATTTGTTAATATGGTGTATTACATTAATTGATTTGCATATGTTGAAGAATCCCTGCATTCCTGACATAAATCCCACTTGATCATGGTGTGTGGTCCTTTTAATGTGCTGTTGGATTCTGTTTCCTAGTATTTTATTGAGGATATTTGCATCTATGTTCATCAGTGATATTGGCCTGTAGTTTTCTTTTTTTGTGATATCTTTGTTTGGTTTTGGTATCGGGGTGACGGTGGCCTCGTAGAATGAGTTTGGGAGTGCTCCTCCCTCTACTGTATTTTGGAAGAGTTTCAGAAGGATAGTCGTTAGCTCTTCTCTAAATGTTTGACAGAATTTCCTGTGAAGCCATCTGGTCCTGGGCTTTTGTTTGTTGGAAGATTTTTAATCACAGTTTCAATGTCAGCGCCTGTGATTGGTCTGTTTATATTTTCTATTTCTTCCTGGTTCAGTCTCGGAAGGTTGTGCTTTTATAAGAATTTGTCCATTTCTTCCAGGTTGTCCATTTTATTGGCATAGAGTTGCTTGTAGTAATCTCTCATGATCCTTTGTATTTCGGCAGTGTCAGTTGTTACTTCTCCTTTTTCATTTCTAATTCTATTGATTTGTGTCTTCTCCCTTTTTTTTTGATGAGTCTGGCTAATGGTTTATCAATTTTGCTTATCTTCTCAAAGAACCAGCTTTTAGTTTTATTGATCTTTGGTATTGTTTCCTTCATGTTTTTTTCATTTAATTCTGATCTGATCTTTATGATTTCTCTCCTTCTGCTAACTTTGGGGGTTTTTTCTTCTTTCTCTAATTGCTTTAAGTGTAAGGTTAGGTTGTTTATATGAGATGTTTCTTGTTTCTTGAGATAGGATTGTATTGATATAAACTTCCCTCTTAGAACTGCTTTTGCTGCATCCCAAAGGTTTTGGGTCATTGTGTTTTCATTGTCATTTGTTTCTAGGTATTTTTGATTTCCTCTTTGATTTCTTCAGTGATCTCTTGGTTATTTAGTAGTGTATTGTTTAGCCTCTATGTGTTTGGATTTTTTACAGATTGTTTTCCTGTAATTGATATCTAGTCTCATAGCGTTGTGGTCAGAAAAGATACTTGATACGATTTTAATTTTCTTAAATTTACCAAGGCTTGATTTGTGACCCAAGATATGGTCTATCCTGGAGAATGTTCCATGAGCACTTGAGAAGGAAGTGTATTCTGTTGTTTTTGGATGGAATGTCCTATAAATATCAATTAAGTCTATCTTGTTTAATGTATCATTTAAAGATTGTGTTTCCTTATTTATTTTCATTTTGGGTGATCTGTTCATTGGTGAAAGTGGGGGGTTAAAGTCTCCTGCTATGATTCTGTTACTGTCGATTTCCCCTTTTATGGCTGTTAGCATTTGCCTTATGTATTGAGGTGCTTTTATGTTGGGTGCATAAATATTTACAATTGTTATATCTTCTTCTTGGATTGATCCCTTAATCATCATGTACTGTACTTTTTTGTCTCTTGTAACAGTCTTTATTTTAAAGTCTGTTTTGTCTGATATGAGAATTGCTACTCCAGCTTTCATTTGATTTCCATTTGCATGGAATATCTTTTTCCATCCCCTCACTTTCAGTCTGTATGTGTCCCTAGGTCTGAAGTGGGCCTCTTGTAGACAGCATATATAAGTGTCTTGTTTTTGTATCCATTCAGCTAGTCTCTGTCTTTTGGTTGGAGCATTTAATCCATTTACAGTAAGGTACTTATTGATATGTATTTTCCTATTACCATTTTCTTAATTGTTTTGGGTTTGTTATTGCAGGTCTTTTCCTTCTCTTGTGTTTCCTGTCTAGAGAAGTTCCTTTAGCATTTGTTGTAAAGCTGGTTTGTTGGTGCTGAATTTTCTTAGCTTCTGCTTGTCTGTAAAGGTTTTAATTTTTCCGTCGAATCTGAATGAGATCCTCGCTGGGTAGAGTAATCTTGGTTGTAGGTTTTTCCCTTTCATCACTTTAAATATGTCCTGCCACTCCCTTCTGGCTTGCAGAGTTTCTGCTGAAAGATCAGCCGTCTACCTTATGGCGATTCCCTTGTATGTTATTTGTTCCTTTTCCCTTGCTGCTTTTAATATTTTTTCTTTGTATTTAATTTTTGATAGTTTGATTAATATGTGTCTTGGCATGTTTCTCCTTGGATTTATCCTGTATGGGACTCTGCACTTCCTGGACTTGATTGACTGTTTCCTTTCCCATGTTAGGGAAGTTTTCAACTATAATCTCTTCAAATATTTTCTCATTCCCTTTCTTTTTCTCTTCTTCTTCTGGGACCCCTATAATTCAAATGTTGGTGCATTTATTGTTGTCCAAGAGGTCTCTGAGGCTCTTCTCAATTCTTTTCATTCTTTTTTCTTTATTGTGCTCTGCAGTAGTTATTTTCACTCTTTTATCTTCCAGGTCATTTATCCATTCTTCTGCCTCAGTTATTCTGCTATTGATTCCTTCTAGAGAATTTTTAATTTCATTTATTTTGTTGTTCGTCATTGTTTGTTTGCTCTTTAGTTCTTCTAGGTCCTTATTAAATGTTTCTTGTGTTTTCTTCATTCTATTTCCAAGATTTTGGATCATCTTTATTATCATTACTCTGAATTCTTTTTCAGGCAGACTGCCTATTTCCTCTTCATTTGTTAGGTCTGGTGGATTTTTATCTTGCTCCTTCATCTGCTGTGTATTTCTCTGTCTTCTCATTTTGCTTAACTTACTGTGTTTGGGGTCTCCTTTTCGCAGGCTGCAGGTTCGTAGTTCCTGTTGTTTTTGGTGTCTGTCCCCAGTGGCTAAAGTTGGTTCAGTGGGTTGTGTAGGCTTCCTGGTGGAGGGGACTGGTGCCTGTGTTCTGGTGGATGAGGCTGGATCTTGTCTTTCTGGTGGGCAGGACCACGTCTGGTGGTGTGTTTTGGGGTGTCTGTGTACTTATGATTTTAGGCAGCTCTCAGCTAATGGGTTGGGTTGTGTTCCTGTCTTGCTCGTTGTTTGGCATAGCATGTCCAGCACTATAGCTTGCTGGTCGTTGAGTGGAGCTGGGTGTTGGTGTTGAGATGGAGATCTCTGGGAGAGCTTTCGCCATTTGATATTATGTGGGGCTGAGAGGCCTCTGGTAGACCAATATCCTGAACTCGGCTCTCCCACCTCAGAGGCTCAGGCCTGACACCGGCCAGAGTGCCAAGACCCTGTCAGCCACACGGCAACTGTGTGACTGCAGGTGAAAGATTCCACCTCTGTGCCTCAGTCTTCTCCTCTCAGCACTCTTTACTGGCTTTTCCTGAAGTCCTCTTCTTCCTTTGATCGTCTTTCTTATCTTCAGTTCCACCGTAGATGGCAAACATCTCTCTATCTTTGATGTCGATTGATGGATGTGGTGATGTCTGGCTCGCCAGGGCCGGGCCCAAGCTGTGTCAGACAACGGGTGGACATTCATGGCGAACTGGGCCGTCCTTCTTGTTCTGCCCGGGGCCCCTCGCCTCTCCTCCCCGCCTGTCAGTGGTGTTGGAAGGCAGGGGTGCTGCGTCCAGTCCGAGCCCCAGTCTCCCAACCCCAGTATCAGGGCCTCGGTGGGCCGGTGTCCTCTGGCACTCTTACTTCGCCTCCTCAGCATATTTCGTGAGCTCATATACATTTTTTTTTTTCATATACATTTTTATGTAAAACTTTTAATAAGAATTTCTCCTGGGACTCTAAGTTAAGGTTCATTACATTACTAGAGGCAGTTCAAGCACTAATTAAATACAGGTAATAATTTAAAGAAAAGCAGTGGAGATTGAAGAAACTCAGGTAGCTTGTAAAGATATATCCTAAGACCAGGCCTTTCAGAGCTTGCATTTCAAATATATCTGTCAGCAAATTTCATTGCTGCATGTCCAGGACCTTTAGAGTTGCTCTCTAATAGTATCAATCAGGGGAAACTCAGTTTATACTTGCCAAAATCTATTTATGAGTTGAAAATGATTCTCTTAGCCAATGCTTATTACGTCTTTTAAAATTTTTTGCCACTAAAATTTGTGTTCTAGCATAGATTAGCTCTCCAGATGAATGGTGAAAATGCCTCAAAAACACTTTTGTCCCCTGGTGAACATTTATTTAATAAACTTATTTCACAGTTTTCACGTTATTTGGTAGAGTTGATTGACTTAGGTCAGAAATGACCAATGAGAAATGTATGAGAGACAGAGTTTTAGCCATTTAGCAATATTCTTGAAGAAATTTGTACACTATCTTGAATAAAGTAGATCAATAAAAATGGTCTTAAAACTCATAATTATTTACACCTTTTCTCATTCCAGAAGGGAATTTGAGAGAGTAATATATTTGTTGAATTGAAAGCTACCTACATATTACTTTGTGCCTTTACTTCTAGTAATCTTTTCAAACTAATTATTTCAAAAGGTTATGAAAGCAGTTAAAGCTTAGTTATTTAAGAAAATGGGGGACTTCCCTGGCTGTCCAGCAGTTAAGACTTAGCCTTCTAATACAGTGGGTGCAGGTTCAGTCCCTGGTCGGGGAGCTGAGAACCCACATGCCTCAAGGCCAAAAAACCAAAACATAAAACAGAAGTAATACTGTAACAAATTCAATAAAGACTTAAAAAAAGAAAATGGATATTTTGTTACTCTTAATGATTGCTTAAGATCAACCTGTATGACGTAGAGAATTGGGTAGTCATTTCTGAGATAGCAAAGCTAATAAATATATGCAGAATCACATGTCAGAAATTGACTGGCTTGGGGTTAATCTTGATTGTCATAATATATCGGAGAAAACATTAGTTAGGGCCCTTCTCTGTTGTACTTTGGAACTAAAATGTTTAAAAGTATTGTTTCAAAGTGCCTAACATTTCCCCAGAGGAGTTTTCAAAACTGTTCCTCTAGTAGAAGATTTAATTGATGAAGTCACAGGATTTTTAAAATATGATGTTGCAGGTAACAGGGCTGTTGTATATTGTGGATAATTGTTAGGCAATCTGGATACCAGACCTTTAATCTCATTTACTTTTACCATGGGGAAATTATGTAGCTTTTCGATGCTTTACTCTTTACTTCTATAAAAAGGGCCTACTCTGTGACCCTCACTAACTTATGTTAGGAATTTAGATGACTAGAGCTTTAAGCCTTTTTATAGAAAGGCTCAATGCAAATCAAGCTCATAGCTATGACACAAGTTACTGTTGCTGTTATTTGTAATAGTATTACTGTCATTATTATGTTTCAGATCCTGGGAAGAGGTGGTAACTTTTTGGTATAATACATCTTCCTAGGCTATACATTAGTTACTTATATATTTGAAAGTCCTAGGAGTGGGGATTCTCTCTATGTATATATTTTTAATTTTAGGGAAAAAAGGTTTTCAGAGTTAAATAGGTTGGATGTAGAAAAATATTTTCTTCCATGTGATTAAAAGCCCTGTGACTTTAGAGCCTTTTGGTTTTTCTGAGAATTAAGTTCTCTTTTTCCTTGAGGACTGTGACAAAGGGAAAGTCTTTGGTTCTCTCAGTACATTTATTCCTTCTAAGGAGCTTCTTCATCTGGATGCCATACAGCGGTTCAGTGGCCTTTTCCTTTTTCTACCAATGTGTTGGGTTGGCCAAAAAGTTCGTTTGGGTTTTTCGTAAGATGTTATGGAAAAACCTGAATGAACTTTTTGGCCAACCCAGTATAAGCTCCTCTAGGTCATAAACTGTATCTGTTTTTTGTAACCCAGGACCTCGTGCAAGGACTAATGCATAATAGCCATTCTATACATGTTTAAACCACTCAGTCCTATGAGGTGGGCATTCTGGAGGAATAACTGAGTATGAAAAGCAAGAAATAAGTATCACTGAGATGGAAAGTTTTGGTAGGGAATGGTGAGAGGGAAGACTGAAAAAAAGATTGGAGCGTGATTTTATAAGTCCTTGACGGTGGTAAGTATTATTTTTTATGTTCTTTATCTCCCACAAAGAGAAATTTATTGTCATCCTACAGGTGAATGGAATCTGTTCTCCATTTAGTTCCTTTGGGGACTAAACAAGCACTATTCCAATGTTTACTGCTTCTCTTTCTCTTGAATTGCATTCTTATGTGCATGGTGAGGTCTGAACATTCCTATCAGCAGTTATGGGTAGAGACTCCTCTGTGGGCTACTACAGATGGAATCAGAGAGAACATGTTAATTGTATCAAGGGCATATATTTAACTGAACTATTAATGATGTTAGCAAGCCCTTGATGAGTCCCAGTCAACCTTTAGTGCTCCTAAAGAGCACTAAAATTGTTGATATTGATGGATAACGGAAAATACCTTTTGGAGGTAAAATTTTAATTCAGACTTAAATAAGAAATTTATTTCTCAAAGATACAAGTAAGATAAGAAACTGGACCTCATGTAGAAAAACTTTTAGCCTCTGGAGACCTGAGTTTAATTTATTGACTTAAATCTTCATATTATGATACTTTTGGCATTTACAACCTTTGTCCATATCATGAAACCATCAGGTAGTCTGATATTTATGGGGTATGTTCCCTAGAGTGATTCCAGACCAAGAGGGTTTTCGTAGTAAAGATAAAATTATGAAACAAAGCAGCAAAGAGGAAATTAATGTAGCTATGACCTAATTTGAAGTGAAATTTTTTACATGTGTTCTTATTCGACCTCTAGATTGCTTATTTCTTAAAAGAAAATTGTACCTGCTCTGCACCCTCAACTTGAAGGATATAGCTCATGAAGACATTTCTTATATATTTCTTCATCACGTTTTTTTCTCATTCAGAACATTTTACATCTGTTACATTTACATAGGTACTCATTTCTAAGTTTCAGGAATAGCTGAAGAAACTGAATACAGACCAGATGTATGACACTGATATTAACAATGTTTTTTTTTTAAAGTTCAGTTCTCTAGTAGAAGTCATAAAAACAACATTTCAAAATGTTTGCAGCACCCCCTGCTGGCTATATCATGGCAGTTCCTAAATAAAGATGGCATTTTTAGATACTGTTCAGTAATACTTTAGGTATACACACCATTTCTATTTGGAGTTATTTTTATTTAGAAATAATTTCATTTGTATCTAATGTATAATAGAGTTAAAATTTTAATTGAAGACAATTTTCTTTATAATTTGTCAATTGATATTAGAATGCCACATATCCTTCCAGGCAATATATTTGTTGGAGACAAAGTATTTGCCATAACCTTTTTACTGATATTTCAGATGAAATTTGGTGGGGGAGAGGCTTCTCCCCAAATGTCCTATTTTATTGTAAATAATACTAAAATGACCATGATTGCACACAAATTTGTGTGCACGTTTATTACGTGTTAAATACAAACCTAGCAATATTCATGAAGCTTTAAGAGCACTTGGAATCTTGAAAGACATCCTCTTAGGAGGGGTTGGGAGTGGTGAGGACCTAAGAGCTAAGTGCTATAAAAGCCATGAGGACTGAGATCATGGTTGTTTGGCTCACCAGTTGTTTCAAGCCATGATCTGGAGTACTTTAGTGACCCCACTAAGGAGCTTCATGTCTGGAAAAAAAGTATTTACTTAAGGGAAGCATAATTTTCTAATTAGTGTCATATGAAATGACAACCATCGAATCTCAGTTTCTCAAGAGCAAAATTCAAAACTGCTGAACTAACTGAGCAAACATCATTTCCTAAGTGGCAGGTTAAGCTAAGTTACAAAAAGTTTAAGACCATTGTTTCCAAACATTAAGTAAATTTCAGGTGGGATCCTGCCCTAACTTAAAGATAAATTTATTTTCTTTAAATAAAAACATGATTTCCTGTTATGTGTACACCTTTCATTCACTATTTTAACAAAAATTTATTGAGATTACACAGTGTTCCCCTAGTGCTTTATGTTTTCCTCCATTTTCGCCCTGTATTGTAATTGATGGTTTTACTTGTTTGTTTCACCCACTGGGTACTCAGTTAATGCATACTGGATGGATGGATGGATGGATGGATGGATGGGTGGACAGATGGATGTTGAATGTAACAGGATTGAGGGTAGAATCTTAATGAATCATCCATGGCCTTTAATGTTCTTTCAGTTTCTGTAATAATTGCTCACTTTTGTGTATCTATGTCTTTGGGTGTGTTTTTTGGCTGACAGCACACATAGATTCTTAAATACTGTTAACTGATTTTATTTTCTTATAAAGAATTATTCATTCAAAGAAATGTAGCATTCTGAATCATTAGAAACTCTTAATCATAGACTGCTTTAAAAGAACTGTAGCTTATTAGTCACACATTTACTGTAACACAGTCTTAAAAGCTAATGGTTGACTTTTCTACATTAAAGTCCTATGGTTCTGTCTGTGGTCCTTGTATAACAAGATGTATAATCTATTATTACATGCTAACATTATGATATTAGTATGATGATTAATTACCTGTGTCTGCATAAGTAAACAATGTTAAAGTACTTGAAAACAATTTATTTTCATAGCATTTCTCTCTACCATAATGGTAACTTTAGTATTAATTTTCTTACCACTCCTTTACAGCAATGTAAAAGAAACCTGGTAAATTATCACAAAATCAATATTAGCATAGGCCCTAATTAAGCGTCTAAGGTTCTTTACATATTGTACTCTGGAGGTTAAATTTAGCTTGTTATATAGGTAGTCATTGTAAGATATATTTTAGAGTGACAGAAAGTAGTTTTACCTCTACCTCTACCTATAATTTAGAAATAAATTTATACAATCTATTTGGACCTCTTGAAGTGACTATAGAGGTTATGAACCAGCTGCTCTTGGCATGTGCCTTGATTTAACAAATGAGGAAACTTGGGCCTGGAGAGATTAGACGAAACTTTCCAAAGTCCTGGTGCCTGAGCTACATTTCCTGATTAACTACCCAGAGTTTTTCCATATTGCTTACCATGTAGAGGATAGAGAATAAATTTATCTTATCAAACGTCCAGGAAGGGTGTTTTGCTGAATTAATTAGCTTGTAGTGTCTGTGAACTTATGTGTAACATTCTTGCATTTCTCTTTGTTGCAGAATGCAAAGTATGGCGAAATCCACTAAATTTATTTAGGGGTGCTGAATATAATCGGTAAGCATTTTGACAGCTTGGGAAACAAATGGGTCTAGTTCAGAGAGCAAAGACAGCAGTAAATGTTTTTGCAGGTTCATTTAGGGGTCATTTAACAGTCTGTAGAGTGCTTCCATTTTTTGATGCTATCCTGAAATGTTTTGATTTTTCCATTTTATAAATATTTTAGCATTGGAATTAGGATAACATACAAAAATGTGTGGTTTTTAGAGATTTTCTATTACATTATTCTTTTCACTATATACTACGTAGTCAAAATATTTTGAAGCTTACCTGGAACATGGTTATAAAGATGCCACAGAAGTAATGTTAGAATTTTATTTTGCAGAGTAATTAGGCAGATAAGAATTTTCATAGCTTTGGGGAAATCTCTATTCATAATACTAATTAGGAAAGGTTTTCATTAGCTAGTGCTACTAAAATTTTAAGACAAAAATATAGCAGAATTTTTAAAACTTTTTTTCTGCTGATATACTTCCTAAAGGGAGACTAGGATGATTATTTTTTTATTTATTGGTAACAGTACTCAGTGTGTTATGGTTCAACACCTATGCAGCTTAATATTTTGTAGGTCTTGCTTTCCTCCCTCAGAAGTGCCTGACCATCTTACTTCTCCTTTACAGGTACACTTGGGTGACTGGACGAGAGCCTCTGACTTACTATGACATGAACCTCTCTGCGCAGGACCACCAGACATTCTTTACTTGTGACTCGGACCATCTGCGTCCTGCAGATGCAAGTATGGAAAATCCTTTAGATAGTTACTGAGTGGCAGGGCTTTTTGGTTTGTTTTAAAGATCAAGGTTACTACTTGTAGAATATCTGCTCTACAAAAACCCTGATGAATAAAATATTAAATTGGAGATTGACCAGTAAAACCCAGATTGTTGATACTTAAAGGCTTTATCGCAATGAAGTATTAATATAGAAATGGGTCCCCTCTTTATAATTTAAAATGTTATTTTTAAAAAATATACCATGAAGCTAACTAAATCCTTGGTTGAGATAGAGTGAAAGGTCATGTCTCCTTGATGATATTCTAGTTAGAAATTCAGTGAACCCAAACAATGAATATATTGTAGTGATTTATATGCCTATTTGTAGGTTCACTAGCGTTGAATGGGGGCATGGACTTGGTTATTGGAATCCAGATTTGTTTTCCACCCTAGAAGAGACTTTGTTTAGCATGCATTTCATACTGCTTGAGTTCCATATAATCCTACTGATATTTTTTATATTACCAAACTTAAAGTAAATAGGTGAAAAAAAAAACCTTAAAAAAAAAGAAATATGTACATGCTCCTAAGAAACTAACTTAGAAGATACAAATTTATAAAACAAATTAGATAAGGAGATTGTTACCCTTTTTAAAAAGGTACCCTTGCCGTGGTGGGGACACATAATACAATGAAAATTCCAAGCATTAAGCTTCCCACAATATATTCACAAACTGCTCTGCTATATAAAAACTGGGTTTGCAGCAAACTTTGAGAACAGGTACGCATGTTAAGCAAAAGTCTAAAGCACTTTTTTCTGATCCAACTCATAATTCTTCCAGTGGTTTTAGAATGTTCTAATATCCAGATCCTGTAGCAAGTGTTTGGGAAAATGACCGATAAAAATTGTGCTGTGTCTAAACAGAAGTAAGAGATTAGTAGCAATCTCATCCCAAAATGTGCAAAATAATGTGTGTTCTCTAACAACAAATGATATTAATGAGCAAAAGAAATATTAAATCTCTGTTAGAATGCCTTTTCTTTTCTTGATTAAGAAATCTTAATCAAGATTAAGTCTCTATGATTATAGACTATGGGTTAGTCTATAAGATATTAGACCTCTAGTTTTATGAGCATAAGAAAGATTTGATATCAGCAATTGAAGGACAATGGAATAGCAAATTAGAATGTATTTGTGTGACTTTGGAGTTTTGGGCTAACCCACTTGGTAAGTGAACTGTTCTCTTGTAATTCAAGCTGAAAGCTATTAATTTAGCTATACCTGTACTGAGTCTTTTTAAGTATTTATTGATGTGCTTTTCTGTCTTTTTCTAACATAGTAATGCAGAAAGCCTGGAGAGAGAGAAACCCCCAAGCTAGGATTTCTGCAGCCCATGAAGCCTTAGAGATAAATGAGTAAGTGGGGGGAAATCTTGCTTGCTGAATGTGTTCAGTTGCCATTCATGGGATACTTAAACTATGCATTTGAATTTGAGGATTATTCGGGGGGGGATATTAATTTATTAAAAAAATTGTTTTTATAAAGGACATCCATGTGAAGATAGTTTTAGTTATTTTAGCCAGCAATTTAGTGGCTTTGCTATGACCCTAAATTAAATCCTTCAAGGGCTAGCCATGGAATAATGTGTGGACATAAAATAAATACAGTGCTTTACATATCTAAAACATTGTGACAGGGACATTTTTCCAGATATAGAATGCTCATCTCTGCCATCACATTTTCTAGGTAGAACTTCTGCTAGTAGGGAAAACATAGTAAAAACATAAAGTGAAGAAATTATACTTTAAAAATATTTCAAGATCAAGACAAAGATAAGAGGAAATGCTGTCCTTAGTGCTGTTAAACATTCTGTGGGTCACCAAGGAAGGCTGGGAAGTCTCGTCTGGAGATGTCAGGAAATGAGAAAGATTCTTAAAGTTGGAGTCATAAAAGCTCAGGGTTGGCAGAGACTTTGAAGGTCTTGTAGTTCAAACACCCATCTGGTGCTTGAATCACCTCGACACTCTCCCTGCCAAGTGGTCGTTGTTAAACTATTTTATGATTTTTCTGAAGAGGGTTACAGAATCTTCAGAGGTCTTAGTGAAAAGATTCACTTGAGAGTTGGAAATCCTGCCAGTGTAACCTGTTGATCTATTTGGTTTCTGATTCTGTCATGCAACATATTTATTTTCCAGTTTCTTGTCATCTACAAATTTGATATGCCTGCCTTCTATGTGTCATCCGTGTTTCTAATAAAAGTATCAGGACCAGGGATAGAACCCTGTGACATGACATATAGAAACCACCCTCCAGGTTCATGTCTTCATGGATCATCACCCTTTGGTATTTATTGTACAACCAATTACTAAGCCACCCAGTTACACTGTGATTCAACCCATATTTCTGCATTTTGATCTTAAAAATGCCAGTTGTAGCTATGGATCTTTAATGTATAGTAAATCCATTAGAGTACATTAAGCTAGCACGAACTGATTTATTTATTCTTAGTGAATTTAAGCTAGCTTCCAGCATTCACTACTTTCTTTTAAAAATGCTTAGAAACTATCCCTTTAATAATCCATTAGAATATCTTTCCAAATCACTGTTCTGTAGTTTGGGAAGTCTGCCTTCTTCCCCTTTTTGAACATTTTTACTGCATTAGTCATCTCATCTTCTAGAACCTCTCCATTCTTTGTGATTCCTTAACAATACACAGAGAGCAATTCCGTGGGCTGCCTACAGGATCTGTTGGCTTCCTGGGATTTGCCTATCCCAGTACAATAATTCATTTACAATAGATCAGTTACTTGCTATCTTACATCTTTTTATTCATTTTAGGGTTTCTTCTCCCTTTGTCAGTCTGACAATCATTCTCCCTGATGGAGAAACCAGGAACAAAATAGGAGTTAGAGAGTTTTGTTTTCTCTTTATTATCTGCTGCTACTAACTATAAACTTTCCTTGTTTTGATGTTGTTGTTGTGTTGTTTGTCTTTTTTGCTTATTTATGTTTGTCATGGTTTTGGAGAAGTGGGGGTGGTGATAGGGCCTTAAACATAATTTAAAAACAGGGAATAGATGGTTGTCTTTAACATTTTTTGTTTTGCCTTTATTTTGTTTTGCAAGCTTCAGCTAATGTGGAGTTGTAGCTCTCCTGACGTTATTCTGAAAAGCTCATTTCTCTTGTAGCCCTTCATTACGTGCCCTCTTTCCATCTTTTTTTACATGTCCTTTAGACATATGACCTTGTGAGAGATCTCTGTGCAGTCACAGTGGTTACTTGTCACCCCTCTTTTCTTCCTGAGAGGGTCATTTGTGATTGCAGTTTTGATTAGACATTTGGAAGCTGCTTAACCCTCTTAAACCATTTTTCCTTCTGCGTCTCATGCCATTGAATCACGCCTCTTTTCTTTGAATTTTTTGAAGTCCGCCTTACCTTCTCTGATTATCCTAAAGTCCGAAATGACATAGTAACTCTCTCTGAATGTTCCTATCAATTTTCATTTCACCAACTATTTTTTTCTTCTTGGTCAGAATTAGGTCCAGAGTTGAAGTTCCCCTAATTGCTTCCTCTACCATCTGGGAGATAAAATTATTACCAAAGTAAGTCAAGAACCTGTTGAGTGCCCTACTTCTAACCAAATGAGACTTCTTCTAGCAGATATCTGGATGGTTGACACCCCCATCACCATACTTTCTTGCTTCTGTATGTGTATTGTGTTGTGACAGGATGCATCATCTCTATCTTCCATTGAGCTGAGCAGTCTGTTCTGTACTCCCCAACCATTAGCACTTCTATTGCTCTTTCCTTTCTCCTTCACTCATAAGCTCTTAGCATGTTTCTACCCCAGACTCATGAGTTTCTACATAGAGGTATGTTTTCTTGGCCAGTAGTGCTACTCTGCCTCTCCTCCTAAGAGTGCTATTTGCAATATAAATAAACAAAGCAAGCAAGCTAGCCCCAACCTGTCTTGAGTTCCCAGCCCACCAACTATAATCTTATAGCTAATTCCTCTGATACTGTGTCCACCACTCAGTATTATAATCTCAATTTTCACTTCATTACCCTGGACCTTATATTTATGTGTCGGCATCTGAAGCCTGAAGTGTTGCTTCCCAATGCCCAACCTATTTATTTCTCCAATGAATCACTGGGCAGTTTTAGCATCATAATTGTTCTCTCCAAGTCATATCTGCTGCCCTCCACAGTAATTGGTTTTACAGCTTTTTTTCTGGGCGCTTTTTTCTCCCTACCTCACCACATTCAGTTTAAAGCCCTATTGATCAGTCCTGCCTGAAATTAGAGGGACTGGCTAAAGAACTTACAAGACCCCTCCTCAAGGCTAAGATTAACTAGTAACCCCAAATCTCACATAAGCCATAAATTCAGCCTCCTTTTCCTACCTGGCTGTTGTAGTTTATGAATAGTAGAAGTAACATTTGGTTTCACTTTCTGTTTATTTTCTCTCTTGTGGTCTGATGGAGGTTGTGATAAGTAGGGAAATGACCACAAGAGAGGCAGTGGAGAAAGCCAAGGGATATGCACAGATCAGGACCTGTGTGGTCTGCTCTGGCCTCACCATTTCCTTGTTACATTCCCTTTCTTTGGCATTTGGGTTGTTGTTCTATGATTTGGAAGGTTTAAATGTTCAAGAGTTCCCCTTGTTCGTTGGTTGAGTGTTTATCCTTTCTGACTTCCTATGTTAGAGGTTGTTGAAAGGATTAAATGAGACGATATATGTTAAGTGCCTGGTACAGTGCTTAATATAAACTAAGCAACAGGTGGTAGCTCTTTTTGTTAAAGGTGTGAGATTTAACGCTTGTTTGCTACTGAGGCTGAATCTAATTTTAAGCTCTTCTGAAATAACTCTACCTGTAGGTTCTTCCAGTATTCTTCTCTGACATAGAAAACCAGTGCTAACTGTAATGAAATGTTGAAGCACTGCTTGTTAAATGAATAACTTACTTGATTTAATGAATTTCTCATTCTGAATAAACCCTTAGACTAAAGAGAATCTGTGTTTAGTAAATAAAAGTAAACTTTATGGTATCTCTAACTTTGAGTGTCAGAAGGAGATGTTTAATAACAGCTATTATCATTGCCATCGTTAGTTGACATTGTTGAGCATGTACCACATGCTGGCTACTACTGTACTGAGCACTTTTCATGCATCACCTTACTTAACCTTCACAACAACGCTGTGAACAAGTGGATTCCATGTTGTTCTCCATCAGGGAGGCAGAGTAATAACTTGCCCAAAGTGACACACTAATAAGGGGCAGAGTCCATATGCTCCTAACACTACTCATCCTACCTCTCAAGCTAAAACACAGACATTTCTTTTGTACCATTATTTTGTGTCAACAGCTACAAACAGGGGTGCATGAACCAGCTGGCCACTCTGCATGTTTTGGCATAACTCCTGCCCTTCTGCATGCACTCCTACAGCTATTACAATGTCCTTGAATTTGTAATTGATGGCGGCTGTTATCTGAATGGACAGGTGTGCAACTGCTTATATTCTCTTGGCTGAAGAAGAAGCAACAACCATTGCTGAAGCAGAAAAGCTGTTTAAGCAGGCCCTGAAAGCTGGAGACGGCTGTTACCGGCGTTCTCAGCAGCTACAGCATCATGGATCCCAGTATGAAGCCCAACATAGTAAGGTTTCCTCCAGGCTGACGTGTTGGGGGATCAGAATTGTAACATGATTAATCAGAGCAGATTTTCAGTCCAGTTCAAAAGACATTTCTCCTAGATTAGAATAAATATTGTTTTTTGCCTTTCTTTGTTTTTATTAATTTTTCTTCCCCACAAGAGCACAGCACATAATTAACTTATAGCTTCATTACTGTTCATGTTCATGTTTTCATGCCTGCCCATGGATTTTTAACACTAGAAATAAAAGTAATAACCTTTAATGGTGACCCTTTTTCTCCTCAGAATTCTTACATATTTCTGTTTATCAGTTGCTTCTCTGCCCCATAATTTTAAATCCTAATTGGGAAACAGGACTTAAATTAGCGTCAATGCTATCAGAGGTTTTGTCTTATGGGTCTTCTACAGCATGGGTTGCAATAGGACAGCTAAGAATATAACAGCTATTGGTGATTGTCTCAGTATTTAGCTCTTATTTAGGAAGCACTGCTGTTGGCTCCTAGGGAGAAAGAGCCATGAATTCCTAATTATGTATCTTTTTTATATTTAAATTATTTAAAATAATGGTTTCTTTTCTTTAACATAACTTTAAAATGAGACCTTTCACTTTAGTACACTAAACTGAGAGTCAGTGTTATTTTAGGGGAATGGTATAAAAACACGACAACGAAATCATTTCTGGAATTTCTTGAGCTCCTCGGCTTGTCAATTTGTTGGTTGTTTAAGTAGAAATTTAGTGACCCTTGTGAGAGGGAGTGTTTTCATTGTCTAACCAAACTTTGGGTTGTTTCTTTAAAATGGAATTTCTCTCATTTCTCTGTCCTGCGTCTTAGAGAGTAGGAGTGTATCTCCTTCATATTTGAGATTATAAAATTAAGTTTTAGTGTTAAGCCTGGATTTGGTGCAGAAACTGAATGCATTAGTCCCCGTGACTAAGGTATAGTGAGATCTTTGCATTGTGGCCTGTGTATATAAGTCTGTCCACATAACCCCTCAATACACAGGTTTTAATTTTTATTCTTAGTAGTATATATGTTAGTCAAGTCTCTAGTCACCATCTATATCTTGCTTTTTTAAAAAAATTATGTATAGCACAGTGAATTTTGAAGACATATATAGTAAATGTCTGTTTTGTGAATTAAATGAGGATTAATACATAAAATTACATAATCTGTAATATAACTTGAGAAATTTTCTTTATTTCTTTTCTTCTGTAAATTAATCCCTTCAACCTGTTGCCTAAATCTATCCAAAAAAATATAATCACATCTTTAAAGTAATTTGTAGGTACTTGGCAGATATTCAGCACACATCTTGTTCTCATTGTTTAAAACTTGAAATGTTAGTACTTTGGTCTTAACATCTTTTAATAGCTGCATATTATACATATACTTAATCTATAACAGGTGTGTCATATTTTTCTAAAACATGGTAATTTTATTGAGGATTAAGTACGTACATGTTCTCACTGGTCTGGAAACATATCCAGAAATACACATAATTAAATAAGAGATTAAGATGAGAAGTTGTTAATGTACTTTTTAAGAGCCATTTTAGTGACTATTATTACAAGTATTTAGCTTGTCAATACTTTCTCTAACACTAGGGTAGTTTTTCATTTTGTTGCATGGTCTATTGTCATATCTGGAATGTGTTATGTTGCCATTTAAAATTGACTGCTTTGGGGACCTGGAGATGATTATGATGTCACTAGTGTTAGGGAAAGAATAATGTAAAACAGAAGTTCAAGATGAGGCTTCTCCAGACTTAATGTCAAGAAGGAAAAAAAAAATAGTTCATCAAGATGCAACCTGAGATTCACCTCTTTGCATCTTCACCAAAAGCATGCAGCGCTAGAAGAATGTGGACTTCTTGCTTGTAAGCCTCATGCAATGTGGGTATGTTCATTTTCCCAGCACTTTGTGGCAGATGATTTTATTTATCGAATATTCAACATCCTAACTCAAAAGCATGACTTAATAGTCACGTGATGTGACCTTTGGCAGTCTAAGCACTTTGACTTTACTCTGTTTGCATTCTGCCATTAGAAAAGTTGTCAGTGCTCCTGGCAGTAAGGAAAAGTCAAAGGAGCAGACTCTTCTCTCCGAGGTTTTCCTTTAAGGGCATGAAAAATCCGCCTCTGTATTTTTTCTTGCTGCTGAGCTGAAAGCTCTTGTATTTTTTTTAAGTTTTGGTGCTTTATGTCTCCCTCTTCAGGACGAGACACCAATGTCTTGGTCTACATCAAAAGAAGGCTAGCAATGTGTGCCAGAAGACTCGGGAGGACCAGAGAAGCAGTGAAAATGATGAGAGATGTGAGTTTGAATTCATGTTTGGGAACAGTGACAATGCACCTGACTTACAGAAGGAGGAACCCACTGAATGGGGCCACGGCAGATAGTACCACTGATGGTGTGGTGGTCCCATAAGGGCTGGGGTTCTGTTCTAGCTCCAAACCTAGTAGATGAGTAATCTTGGACAAGTTACCCAGCTTGTTTGTGCCCTGTTTCCTCATCTGTAAAGTGGGGATATCAGTAACTTTAGCAATAACAATACACTAATAATAATGATTACTACTTAGGAGTGTTGTGAAGATTAAATGAGATAATACATGCAAAGCTTTTAATAGAGTGACTGGCCTATTTAAGAAATCTCAGTAGATATCCTTATTATTAGACCTTTGGGACTGTAGCCAGAAGCCAAGAATGAGATCAGCCATTTTAGCTAACTGACTTCTTTTGTGTTTAGTTGTTAGGAAGATTTGAATAAACTGTGGCTCAAATTGCTACTCTCAAATTTAATAACATTATGATCTAATCTTATTATAGTCACTTCAAGCATTTTCCTACGTTCTTGAATCAGGATATTTTATTAGTGGTAGTCAACATAATAAGAGAAAATAGGTGAGAGTTTTAAAACAGAAGAGAACCAAAGGAGGTTATTATTATGTAACTTTAAATAAAAACAGTGGTTTTAAGGGAAACCAGTTGAGGAACTTTTACTTCCAAATTTTTTTTTCACATTTTTTTTTTATAGTAAGAAATACTTGTCATAAAGAAACGGACACCAGTGGGAATTGTATTTATAAACCATTTTCTTTTTAAAAACAATCTCAGAAAGCCTTTGTCAACGTTTTATTCTTCTACTGTCTTCCTGAATTAGGAGACAGGTAACTGCCCATTATAAAAATAAAAGAAACGCGGGGTAAGATAAAAGTGGCATCCTGCCCAATTCTCAGCTTTTGGGTTTGAGAACAGGACTGTGTAAACCCAGTGAGCCTTTCCTCAGTTTGTCTCTGGAAGGGTAGTAATTCATGTAAATTCCCAGTTACTCTTTGGTGGTGGGGACCTGCACTCCAGGCTCAGCCCTGGTTATTTCTGCAAGTTACAGTATAATGTGAAGGCCCAAGTGAGGCCCATACTTCTGGCTCGGGTTCTGGCTACTGCATTAAACAGCAGTTTAGCCACCAGACGTGAGGAGAGGAACAGAGGAGGGAGATTCCAAGATAATTCTAACTTGACTGAAGGTGATAGATGTTTCTTAGGCAAAGCCACTGCTAGGGGGATCTCCCAGGATTAAATTCTTTTGGTCGAAGGAAGAATTTAAAGAATGTTATATAGTGCTAAATTTTAGAAAAGGAGATTTCTGTAGAAACGTGACTTGCTTGCAAAGCTTTTTAACTTGCAGAAATTCCAGCTTTTGATATAGTGCAGAAACTCTACCAGTCCCTGAAAGAGCTGAGAATTTTATGAAGGATGGGGTATTTCTCTATCTTAAAGTGGCCCAGCCACATTCAACCTTTAACAAGGTATTTTATATTTATTGCCTTTTCTTAACCTTAATTAGCCTGGGACAGGCGTGCATGGAGGAACAGATTTTGGTGATTTTCTTTATTATATGTTTAAGCAATTTCATAGGCAAAACAAACTCAGATGATTTTAATTCCAGTTTTTTCAATCAGTCTCATGCTGATTGTCATCATTTTTAGTATATACATATAAAATTTCACATGATTAAAAGCAATATGTCTATACTATGGTTTGATTTTTGTTTAACCTTATTTTATATTTACAATCCCATTTATTGACTTAGTCTACAAATAGATCTTGGGGGAAAATTTGGAATCCAGTGTAATAAATGCTGGGCAGGGAGTAGGAAAACCTGCAAGTAACTCTCAGCTTTGCTCTTCACTAGCTTTGTGACTCGAGGCAACTTCCTTCCCTTTCATGGGCTCTTCATTTGTCTTCTGTAAATTGGGGATAATGATTCTTACCTAAAAGAGTAACTGAGGGAGTCATGGGGACAATGAAATGAGATAATGTGAAAACACCTGGCATATAGTAGACGTGCTTACCTTTTTTCCCTATTTTTTCTCCATTACATAATTATGTCTTAATTTGCTGAACTATACCCCTGATGGGCATTTTGGGATATTTATGATTTCTTTTTCTTGAATGAATCAATTAGTCTCTCTCCTTCTCTTTTCATATGTGTATACACACACATCCATATACATGTATATATCTATAATCCTATGTATATATTTCTTGGGTTACTTTTCTAAAAAAAAAAATCTGTCATATTATTAGACTACCAATACATGTTGTCTTTTGACTGGGTCTACGGAGCATCCAGTAGATATGGGCCCTAGTGTTGTAAACAGTCCAGTGAAGGACACCGTCAGACATGGTGGAGATTTGTTTTGAAGAGAAATATCCAAAGTGCTCTTTCCTTCAGAAACTGCTGGAACCCTAAACGGAGGAGGGGAGGTTGAGGCCCCTCTCTCTGTTAAAGCCGAAGCTGGTCCCCGCCCTGCAGCAGACAGTTGGGCCAGCCTGGCTCCTCTCAGATCACGGGTCACGCGTAGACAGGGACTTCCCTGAGGGGCCACTCCTTCAACAGCGTGCTCACGAACCATCTTGCTGGGAAGCTTCCTCTGATAAAACAGCACGCTGGGTTCCCGGCAGCCTGCTGATAAAGCATTAGGGCAGGAGGATCTAAGTTTTCATTAAGACACAGCCATCCTCCCCCGTGTGCGTTAGTGGAAACTTTCCTAGAGCAGATTTTAAAGTGGACATAGATATGGCAGAGTCAGAATGCCTTCCCTGTAGAAAGTAGACTCTTTAAAACATTTCTCTGGCAATCCCTTAAGAAAGGGAAAACTGTTAAAAACTGTTCATTGGTGATTTATCCTGAAAGAGAATAAATGGGAATTCTGGGAAGGCCAGCTGTCGATGGTTATGGATCAAAATATTGATCCTGTAAGTGAAATATTGATGAGGTAAGAAAACATAGGCTTCTTAATGTCAAGATTCATGGTTTCTCGTTTTGAAAGCAACACATTAATTATTTTGAATTCCCAGGATGTTTTCTCAAAAACTCACTTTAATTAGCTTCCTTTTGCAGTCAAGAATACAAAAGCACCGTCCTTACCGAAGGAGTGTTTGGCAGTGAATAGAGCTAGTAAGAGAGCATGGTGGCTTTTGAACTTCACTCTAAGGTGTTACTTATTATTCAAAATGAAAAGAGTTACATTTAAAGAAAGTCTTTCTTTTTCAAATTTAAAGAAAGTCTATTTGCTTATTCTCATTTGGGGGAATTTTGCCTCTTTTATTTTTTTAATTTTTAAAATTTTTATTTTATTTTATTTTTGTTTTCATTCTAACCCGCCTCTTTTATTAACATTTGATATATGACACAATTTTTCTCTTTTTAACTTTTACCATTTAGCTAACCTCACATTTTTCCTCTGTCTTTCCCTGGCCCTATTTGAGTAGATTGGAAATAGAATTCATAAGGCTGACTGGTCTGGCCCCTTAGCCATACTCAGTCAGAATTGGTGTAAACTGGTATGGGTGGGATTGTGTACTCAGATAAGAGGACCCTCTTAAAGCTCCTCTTGCCCCAGGTCATTTGGTCTAGGGTATGATTTCCCAGTCTTGGCACTATTGACACTTTGTGCCACATGGCTTTGTCGTGGGTGTCCTGTATTGTAGGCTGTTCAGCGGTATTGCTGGCCTCTACCCATTAGATGCAGTAGCAGCCCACCCCCTTGTTGGTCCCCAGTGTGACAACCAAAAATGTCTCTAGACACTGCTAGTCTTTAGACATTTGTCCCCTAGGGGAGGGGGTGTGCAAAATCATTACCCATTAAGAACCACTGATCTGGAGAATCCTACAGTGAGTAGATATGTATTAGGGCAGACATCAGATTTTTATTCACTCTGCTTGTTGGTAGTCTGAGTTTCCCCTATGGTGGGTACAAACCTCTAAAGCGTCCCTAAAATTGATTAGCTCTTACCAGAACCCTTGACCTGGGACCAGGCTGGTTTGAGGAGCTATTTTGTCTCATATGGGATTCCCTGAATAGGTGTCTGGGGTATGAAGAGTAAATGAACTTAAAGATTTTGGCGGTGTCCTAGTTGGAGGGATAAGAAAGAAACAGAGGCAAATTATGGGGTGAAGGTCTTCCTTGGTCCTTGTCCATGCTTCTAGATCATCGTCTGCCTCTCTTCCCTAACATCTAAAGCTCCTTTGAAAGTTGACCGTAAGCTCTCAGACTTTACCACCTGTTTTGCCTCCTTTGGTAGTTTTCTGCAGACCTCTGAGTCATTCTCCCTGATTCCTGTTTCACCCTCTCTCTCTGCAACACTACCTCTTTCACTATCCTGGCTTCTCATTTGACACAGGTCATCACAACCTTCTTAAAACATTTTATTTATTTTAGGAAACCATGCTCTCTAAGTTCTCCTGAAATTGCAGTCTTCCTGGCTAGATTCTCCTCATCTTCCTAACTTCCCAAATTTGAAGTGTCCCCTGGCCTGTCCTAAGCCTTCCTTTCTATTTCCATCTACAACTCTGGATGACGACATTTAGACTCAGAGTTTTAAATACCATCTAAATGCTGATGAACATTTCTGTAGTGTTTATTATGTTCTAGGCGTTATTTTAAGTGCTTTACAAATATAAATTACTTAATTCTCATAACGGCCCTTGACATAGGTGCTTCTTCAAGGTTACATAGCTAATGAGTATTTCTGAGAATGTGATCTTCCAATCCAATCACCTGCACCAGAAATATCCAGGGTGCTAGGTGAGCACCTGCTTCACAGGATTAGTGTAGGAGTTAAATGGAATAATCCGTACAAGGCACTCGGCACAGGACTTCACGAATAAGTACTCAGTGTGCTATTCTTACCATTACTGTCTAAGATATATTGTTAAGTGATAAGGAAAAGTGTAAATATTAGGTATAGTTTGATTCCATTTTTTTCAATTAAAAATAGATGCTAATATCAACCAGTGGTTCTCAAACTTTTTGGTCTCAGAACCCCTTTAAAATTACTAAGGACCCCAAAACTTTTGTTTGTGTGGGTTTATCTATTGATATTTACCATTTTTGAAACTAAAACTAAATTACATCCACAAAGACCCTGTCTCCAAATAAGGTCACTTTCATAGGTACCAAGGGTTAGGATTTCAATATATTTTTTGGAGGACACAATTCAACCCATAACACCAGGTTATACATAAAAGCAAAATATAGACTCTTTGTCAATACTTTTATTCTTTCTAAATTTCACTACCTATATCAGATTAGCTGAAGGCATGTTTTATATTCTTTAGACCATGTTAAACCCTTTCTCAGTCTAGCCGGTAAAGGTTATAACTGCTAAACACCCTTCTTTTGTTCTTAGTCGGGGCTCTTTATAAAAGATAGTGAGAGGAAACTGCAGTTACCTCAGCCCTGGGCTCGTACCCTTTCTGCATTTTCAGCATCATTTCCATGATTCCCAGTTGAGAACTGGAGCGTTTTCAGTTTTTTGTCATGTAAGTTACATATTGAGTATTACTATGTACCAGACATTTTGCTAAGAAGTTTACATATACCATCTCATTTAACTCACATACCATAGGTGTCCTATTAAGTTGGAAGAATAATTTGTACTCACTGTAACAAGTCAAAGAATAAGGAAGTTACGATCTCTCCTCCACTCCTGCAGTGCCATCTCACTGAGGTAACCAACACTCGTGATTCGGTGTACATCTTTCCACCCCGTTTTCTTTGCTCCTATAAATACGTATCTGATCATGTAAGGATCTTGAGCAGAGTTGATTTGTATCTTAACCAAGTTTCCATGAGAATTAAGCCTTCATGGGGATGCTCACTTTCTGAGCTTCTTCTGTGGGGACTCCCTCTTAAAGAAGACATACAGGTTTTGAGATAATATAGTGCCATTTCTCCTGATCTCTTTTTTCACAACTATTTTATCCCTGTTTTTCACTGTTCTCAATTTTTATCTCAGATCACTTATTCAGGTGATCCCTTCATTAAGGAGAGATTAGGGCCTATGAACAGAGAGAGACAGGGTTTTTTAACCAAATTTTAAAAGCATACAGAAGGATAAGTGAAGCTCATTAGATTTTGAGTGTCTTGAGTGCTGGTATGGTATTTCGTTTTCTTGTGTGTCCCTCTCAGCACACTGCACAGTATCTTGTAGATAGACAGTCAAGAAAATATTTGAGTTGGTGAATCAGAGCTGTGGCATACAAATTCCCAGTTAGCACTTTGCACCTGTGACTTTTGTTTCCCAGCCTTTGTTAAGACACCTCTTTGTTACTGCTTTAATTCTACTGATTTTCTACCTTCCTTAGAAGTGGTAACATTTATTGTTAAAGTAAATTAAGACAAGTTCTATTTAGAATATTAATGTAGATGTTCATTATATATCATCCCTTTTAGGCCATTAGAAGTATCCTAGGGTGTAAGCAATTGACCTTTGGGAATTAATTTAATAGTATTGGTATTAATAGCAAGAGGATGCGCTTTAAATGATTTGCAAAGTGGAGCACTTCTAATGAAAGCACACTTTAGAAAATATAAACCTCTGGGACTGATCAAACTCTTTGGAACATTAAGGACTATTAATTTGCGTTTTTGTCTGCTTATGTTCATGAAGAAAAATCTTCATGAAATTAATGATTTATAAAAAGAACTGGTATGCCCTTCCCAAATTGTTAAAAAAATTTTAGAGAATATTCTGTAATGAAAATTCTGTTCTTATTGCGTAGGTAGGAAGATCTTTTTAGGAGGAAAATTCTAGCTGGATATATTGGAGGTTAATTTCTATTCCCTTTTATCTCTTTTTCCTTATTCTTAAATCCTCTAGTTTCATTCCTTTCTTCCCTCCACCTTTGCATTCCACAGGTCACATTTCCCTTTTATCAATATTTCCTTAAAATTGTCTTGGATTATTATGAATAACTTGGTTGATGGATTGTTTTAGAAGATGTTAAGTAGATTGTTGAAAGAAGTCAAGTACCATTATGTAGGCGTGAGGCACGGGAAGAGTAGCACTTTAATATGTTCAGGCAACCAAGTATCACTTGAACGTAGTTACTTTCAAGCTTTTAAGACAACCAGATATATCATTAAACTAAAGACAAAGTGTGCAGCGAAATATGTTAATTCCTAGTAAGTGTTCCTGAAGTGTTTGTTGGCATGTTTTCTAGATTCTATCTTTGCTATACTCACAAATAAAGAAAAAGTGAATCTTGAAAGCAAATGCTATCAATAGTAACTCACTGATCTTCAAAGGCTATGACTGTGAAAACTTAATAGACCTTTGCTTTTTTTTTTTTTATCATGATTTGCTTTTCTGGATTTGCCTGATATATTAAGTTGACTTATTCAATAAATTATTGGCAATTAGTAATGTATATAGAAAGGAAAATGATTTAACTAATAAGAGCAAATGATAGATTTATTGATTATTGACTTAGCTGGTTGCATCAACAATGATGAAGCAGTTTCAGCAGCACTGTATTCTGTATTCACTATTCAGAGTGAAGGGCTGGCGGCAAATAATCCCTGAGGCGGGTGAGACTGTTATTTACCTTAGGTGTTGTCATTTACGTAAGAGTCTTATTTGTGGCATAATAAATTCATGGCTGATAAGCTGGCTGTCACTATCAGGGTTTTTCATATGCTGGGCCCACATTTTTCCATGTGGTGAGTAGTATCCGCTACTGAGTAGAGCTTTCAATGTATATGGCTGGCCCATGAGCAATTCTAGATAGATGCCTGTCATCTGGGAGTTTGATTTGGCTTCCCTCCTCCAATCAACTGTTCTTGACCTCCCTTTCCACGTATTCATCTTTGGATGAATGTCTACATTCCAGTTCTCCACTATGTCTATGTCTCCACTATGTCTACACTATGTCTACATAGTGTCTACACTATGTCTCCACTATGTCTACAACCAGTTCTTCTCTTGGATTCCTGCTGTTCTGCATTTCACCTTCCCAGGACTCAATCCTGGTTTCATTCAGTGGCTCCAGACATGCCCACTGTTTATCTAGTTCCACATCATCTCTCTCCCTTTCTACACTGCAGCCCCGATTTTGGTCTTCCACTACCCACGTTGCACTAAACCATCCAGTTATTCATCTACTCGTTTATTCAGCGAAAAAGGATCGAACCTCCATTTCATGCCAGTCCCTGTTCTGGGTGATAGGTATAATCAATAAACAAAACAAAGACCACTGACCTGACATGCTTTACATTCTAGCAGAGAAAAGAGACAAAAATAAACATAATAAGCATGTATTTTCATAGCATATTAGAAATTGATAAATGCTGTGGAAAAACAATGAAATAGAGCAGGATAAGGAAAATAAGGAAAGGCAGTGGGCAGAGAGTGGAGGCCATGGAAATCACAGTTTTAATAAAATGATCAGGTATGTGTGATGTAGAAGGTGACATTTCACCAAAGGCCCTGAAGCAGGAGTATACTGGTGCACTTAAGTAATAGCAAAAGAGTTCAGGGTGGAACAGAGTAATCCCAGGGGAGGGGTGGAGATTACAGATGATGTAGGGTTTTTGGACCATAGTAAGGGCTTCAGCTTTTGCTCTGGGTGAAATGGGGGCCATGAAAGGTTTTGAGCCGAGGAGTGACATGACCACTCTTAATTTTTGCAGCCTGCTGTGTGGCAAGGGGGAAGCAAAGAGGTCAATCGGAAGGCTCTTATATTAATCTTGGCGAAAGACAGTGGTGGCTCAGGCCTGAGTAGTAGCAGAGGAGGTGGTGAGAAGTGATCAGATTCTACATATATTTCAAAAATAGGACCAGCAAGATTTGCTAATCTATCAATATGCCGTGTGAAAAAAAGAGAGAAGTCAAGGATATTTCCAAGGACTTTGCCATGGAAGGAGAGGAGTTCCTATCAGCTAAGATGTGGAAATCCGCAGGTTTTTTGGGAAAAGTTGAGTTCAGTTTTGAACATGCTATATTTGAGAGAGCACATTACTCATTTTTATCGTAAATAATGGCTTCTTAATCTTTTTGTGGATCAAAACAAATTTTCGCTTTGTTGAGGTGAGGAAACCATTAAATAGAGGAAAAATAATGGGACCTCTGTGTTTGATGGAATCTCTTCTAAAATATAGATGATGAGGAACTCCCATTATAGTGCCATTCATTTAAGAAATCCCAGGAAGGCAAAACCTAATTGATTTTAGAGAGACAGGACCATCACAATCTTGCAAAATATGTAATGCAGTGTGTGTTTAACTTACATATCTATAGATTTTCTTTTTCTTACCGTTTTCACTCAACACTTATTTTTCAGGTCTGTCCATGTTTACTTCTCGTACCTCTGGTATATGTTTGCAATTTCTAACTTCTGTGTCCTATTCCCTATTATGCTCTTACTCTGTTTTACTTAACCTTTCCCCTAGTGAGGGCCCCCATATTGCCTCCAGCTTCCCATTATCAACACCCTGATAGACATGCGAGAAGCCTTCCCTGGGGTGTATGCCCAGGAGTGGATTGCTGGATATTAGGCATATGAATGTGGATTTCAGCATGTCCTGCCAGTACACTTCCCAGGATGGCTGCCTGTGATTGTTTAAATTCTCATCAGCAGTACATGACTACGCCCATTTATCTCAGTACTAGGCCTGTTTTAAACACTATATATATGTTAAATATATTTCAAATTCATTGCATATTGCTTTTTATCATGTTATTTCATAATTTAAAAAATATTATGTCTGTAGTTTTTCCCCCCTTTTCATTTTGTATTCTCTTTATTTGCCTCTTTTTACTTTTATTTTTGCTGATCAGTCTTGACAGGGGTGTGTCTTTTTTTTTTTTAACATCTTTATTGAACTATATAATTGCTTTACATTGTTGTGTTAGTTTCTGCTGTATAACAAAGTGAATCAGCTATATGTATACATATATCCTCATATCCCCTCCCTCTTTCGTCTCCCTCCCACCCTCCCTATCCCACCCCTCTAGGGGGACACAAAGCACTGAGCTGATCTCTCTTTGCTATGCAGCTGCTTCCCACTAGCTATCTGTTTTACATTTGGTAGTGTATATATGTCCATGCCACTCTCTCACTTCGTCCCAGCTTACCCTTCCCCCTCCCCGTGTCCTCCAGTCCATTCTCTACTTCTGCGTCTTTATTCCTGTCCTGCCCCTAGTTTCATCAGAACCATTTTTTTTTTAGATTCCATACATATGTGTTAGCATACAGTATTTGTTTTTCTCTTTCTGACTTACTTCACTCAGTATGACAGACTCTAAGTCCATCCACCTCACTACAAATAACTCAATTTCGTTTCTTTTTATGGCTGAGCAATACTCCATTGTATATATGTGCCACATCTTCTTTATCCATTCATCTGTCGATGGACACTTAGGTTGCTTCCATGTCCTGGCTATTGTAAATAGAGCTGCAATGAACATTGTGGTACATGTCTCTATTTGAATTATCGTTTTCTTAGGGTATTTGCCCAGTAGTTGGATTGCTGGGTCATATGGTAGTTCTATTTTTAGTTTTTTAAGGAACCTCCATACTGTTCTCCATAGTGGCTGTATCAATTTACATTCCCACCAACAGTGCAAGAGGGTTCCCTTTTCTCCACACCCTTTCCAGCATTTACTGTTTCTAGATTTTTTGATGGTGGCCATTCTGACCGGTGTGAGGTGATACCTCATTGTGGTTGTGATTTGCATTTCTCTAATGATTAGTGGTGTTGAGCATTCTTTCATGTGTTTTTTTGGCAATCTGTATATCTTCTTTGGAGAAATGTCTATTTAGGTCTTCTGCCCAGTTTTGGATTGGGTTCTATGTTTTTTTGATATTGAGCTGCATGAGCTGCTTATATTATTTTGGAGATTAATCCTTTGTCAGTTGCTTCATGTCTTTTTTATTAAACTTCACAAGAACTAGGATTTGGTTCTATTTATTTACTCAACTTTTTTGTCTTTATTCCAGTTTTACTGTCCATATTTGTACTATTCCTTTCTCCTCCTTCTCTTCTTTCTCCCCTCCCCCATTCTCTGTGTTTGTTGCCTTTTTATCAGTTTCTTAAGTTAAACATGTAGCTCCATTTGATTCTAAGTATCTCTTTATTTCCTTATAATTTCATCTTGTTCCACATAGTGTGTTTTTAGCCCCTTATCATTGATCTATAATTTTTTTATATTATATTTATTGAACATAGATCATATGATATTGATTTGGGGAAAATTTAATGGAGGCCTCCTCTGAGGCCTAGTTACATGGTCAGTTTTCATAAATTTTATATCTGTTTGAAAGGAGTATGCTTCTGTTGGTTACAAAAGTCTATATGTATTTACTAGTTTGAGCTTACTAATAACCACGTTATTCAAATCTTCTGTCTTAGCAAAACCATCTGTTTGCTCTATCAGTTTCTGAGAAGGATATGATAAGAGTATTCATTTCTAATTGCTTACTTACCTGCTGTTTTCCATGTCCAGTTAATTGTTGCTTTATATATATTGAGGCTATATTGTTAAATGCATTTAAGTTGATAATTATTTTGTCTTACTGATTATTGAGTATATAATGCCCCTCCTTTGTCCCTTAGTCTGTTCTGCCTTGATTTTCTTTTTAACTTGTATTAAGATGGGCTGCTCTAGCTTATTTGGATTTGGATTTGCCTGGTATATTTATTTCCATATTTTATAATCAAGTTTTCTGTAACTTTTTGATGGACCATTTGTATCTGTAAAATTTTTGCTGAATATTGTCTTCAAAATCTGACAGTTTTGTATTTTGGTTGGTATGTTTTCCCATTTGTGTTTATCGTCATTATTATTCTGTTTAGAGTCACTTTTTCTTTCATATTTTGTATCCGTCATACTTTCCCTCTTCCTTTCTTCTCTTCCATTGAATAGATCTGCCAGTTCAATATTTAAAAATTCTGTTTTATTATTCTTGTGGTCCCTACTAACTAGGATCCATACTTACATTTATGGGTTTTTTAAAACATTTTTATTGGAGTATAATTGCTTTACAATAGTGTGTTAGTTTCTGCTTCATAACAAAGTGAATCAGCTATACATATACATATATCCCCATATCTCCTCCCTCTTGCATCTCCCTCCCAGACTGCCTATCCCACCCCTCTAGGTGGTCACAAAGCACCGAGCGGATCTCCCTGTGCTATGTGGCTGGTTCCCACTAGCTATCTATTTTACATTTGGTAGTGTATATATGTCCATTATGTTTCTTGATCAGCTATTAAGCTTATCAATGTCTATATCTTTTTCCCAAATGGTACAGTTAACTTAGCCTGTGCCTGTACCCTCTCTAGCTCATGCAGCAACCAGGGAAATTTGTAAGCAGCTTTTCCTTCTGTGAGATGTGCAGGGAGCAGTGATGTCTGAGTCTCTACTGGTTGGCTGGGCTGCTTCTGTGACCAGGAGCCAGTGAAGCTGTTGACTTCTAGGGTGAACAGAGACGTGATTATTGAAAAGAGATGTTTTGGCTGACCTGGGCCAGAAGGAACAGAAACTATAAAGCAGGCAAAGCCAGCAGTGCATCTGATAACCAGGGAGGCCGATGAGTTGGGTCTCTTGGGTTTCTTCTTTAAATAATCAATACGAAAGCATTGAATATATTTCCTTCCTAGATAGTTGTCTGTCCTACTTGTTAAGAGCAGATACCCCCATTGCCTCCCCCCTCTCCCTGGGCTTAGAGATATTGCCTTTGTGACTCAAGAATCCACTGGCGCACAAGGCTACTTTCTGAGACCTGAGTCTCATTGAGCCCTCTGAATGCAAGCATAGTCTCTAGTAGAGCACCTTGCTATACTCTCCCATTAGGAAAATTTTTACTGTTTGGGTAGAGTAAAGGTAGTTACCACCTCTTTTTCTACTCCCAAACACCTTGGACTCCTCTCTTTGCTTCACCTTCCACTTTCAGTTAATGTGCATAAGTCCTGTTAGCTCTACTACCATCTTCACCTCTTTTCAACTGCACTGCTGTGATCCTCATTCAGGTTACCATTATCTTTCATCCGTACCATGCAGGTGCTCTCCAGGCTAATGCTGCTCTCCTTCTAGAGTCCCTTCCACAGAACGTAAACAAGTAACTTTTATTTATTTATTTTATTTATTTTGGGGGGCTGTGTTGGGTCTTTGTTGCTGCGTGTGGGCGTCTCTAGTTGCGGCAAGCGGGGGCTACTCTTTGTTGAGGTATGTGGGCTTCTCATTGCATTGGCTTCTCTTGTTGCGGAGCACGGATTCTAGGCACGCAGGCTTCAGTAGTTGTGGCACGTAGGCTCAGTAGTTGTGGCTTGTGGGCTCTAGAGCACAGGCTCAGTAGTGTGGTGCACAGACTTTGTTGCTCTGAGGCATGTGAGATCTTTCCGGACCAGGGCTCAAACCCGTGTCCCCTGCATTGGCAGGTGCATTCTTAACCACTGAGCCACCAGGGAAGTCCCCCAAGTAACTTTTAAAAACTCAGATCAGAACTTGTTACTTTCCTGCTTAACAGCCTTCAATGATTTACCATTACATTTAGAATAAAATACAAATGTTTTCCATGGCCTGCAAGGCCCTACATGATCTGCTTCCTGCTTACTCTTCCAAACTCAGCTTATGCTACTGTTTTCCTCACTTGCTAGGCTAAAGCCACATTGGGCTTCCTTTTGAGTATGCTAAGCTTGCCTGTTCCTTCCTTAGGGGCTTTGTGCACATATTTCTTTTTGCATGGAATACTCTGTTCCAGATCCTCACTTGGCTGGTCATTTAAGCCCAACTGAAACGTTACATTTAAAAGGCTTTCCCTGATACCCAGCTGAAGGAGCACTATGCACGCATACTCACAAACACACAATACACACTCACACACCCTATCATTCTGTCATATTACTGTCTTATTTTTTATTGCCCTTTCACGTTTGAAATTATCTCATTTATTTATTTATTTATTTACCTACTTACTTACTTATTTGTTGTCTGTGTCCCGCATCTCCACTAGAAAGTCACTCCACAAGGGCAGGAACTTCATCTTGTTCCCTGGCACATGATAGCTACTCAGTTAATTTTTGTTGAATGGATGGATAGGTGAATAGATGCCTGGGTGAGGAGTAGACAGGATCACTTGCTAACCACATCCCGCCAAATGCACAAACAAGGGGACTGGACTGAGATCTTAGGACCACATTGCAAGCTCTTTTCCACCCTGAACAGATCTTCAGTTTCTTTAGTGAGCACTCATCTGATGAGAGATTAGGCAGTCATTTCATTTCCATTAAACTCAGGGGGATGAGAAGGGTTGTTTAGCCCAACAGTTCTGTGGTCAGGTGTTTAGTCATGTATGGTTACTGCTCTGCAGCCCACTCCTGCTCTCTGTCTCTGCCAGCTCCAAAATTTGGAACTTCTCTGGGTCTTTTCTCAGAAGAACAGCTGAGGCTTCCTCTGCTTCCTCTGCTGTAGTTTAATCAATGCCCATTTGTAATTTGTCTTGGAGAAGTTTGTTAAAGTCTCTTGTTCAGTGACTGCCAGCCATTCCTCCCACCCTCTTCGCTGTTTTCATCACAGGTATTGGTTTGTCTCCTTTTGTACCACTTTCCCATCATTTCAGTAGGTTTGTGAGAGAGAGTAAGTAGACATGCTTGTTCAGTCTTCCGTCTCAGTTTGTAAGTCCTTTGCCTGAGTTTTTTTTACTGTAGTGATATGAGATACATAACAGTTTCTGGAGTAGACTTGGAGTTTATTTATTAATAAATAAGTCTGCCTAGTGCTCTCATACATCCCTGATTTCAGACAGGAAAATTTATTTAGACCTTTCTCTAAAAAGTAAGAGTTCATTTTACACTGCTGCATCTCAGCATATGTGCCTTTCAGAAAGAGAGAAATGTCACTCCTGTCTTATATAGTTTCTTTTTTAAACTTTGCCTTCTATCCTACAGGGATGGGGAGACACATCTGAATGCTCTGGCTTTAATTTAACAGGTCCTGGTAGAACAACCCCAACTCCTTGGCCCAGTTTGAGAGATTTCAGAGGTAGAGTTGAGAGAAGTTGAAGACTGGTTAGATAAGGGTTTTTTTGGTCTTCTTTTTTTTACCTTTCAGGACATTGAGTGGTGTATGAGGGAGAGAACAAGAAGAGGTCATGGATGATTTCTTGATTTCTTTTTTGGGAAGCTGGGGAGACAACGGTGCCATCATGGAGATTGAGATTGTAGTATTAGTAGCTGGTTTTGGGAGTGGGTGGGGGAGGATAGATGGAATTATTTCAATTATAGATATGCTGTTTTGCAGTACCTGTGCGTCATCCAAATGGAAATGTCTAGTAGGCTTTGGGACATACAGACCTTGAGCTCAGGAGAGAGACCTGGGCTGGAGGAAGTTCTGGCAATGATCAGCATGGAAGATGATTAAAACCATGAGCAATGATGGGATCATATATGGAAGAGTGAATATTTAAAAAGAGGTTTGGAGGAGAGTGCAGAATAGTTTGATCAAAGGAGACTTGAGAAGAAGTGAAATAGGAAGCAAATCTAAGAGCATGTTGTGCTGTGAAAACCATAGCAGGAAAGGAACATGAATATGAGATCCCGACAGTTCTTAGTGCAGTACTTGTCACACATTAAGTATCTGGTAAATATTTATTATGGAGACAATATTTATCACATTTTACTCCAAAGAGGTGGTTGGTAATTTGGCAAAAGCAAGATCAGTGGGATGTAGAGGGTATAAAATAGATTGCATTGCATTGTCCGCTGAATGTGAGGTAATGTGTCTTCTGGCGACAACACTTTCAATAAGCTTGTATATAAAAGGGAAAGAGAGGTGATGATACCTAGAAGGGAGCACATAAGCAGTAGAAGACTTGAGCATGTTCAAATGATGGTGGAAGAAGACTGAGAAGAAAGGCAAAAGTTGAACATACATTTGAAAGAGAGGGGATCGTTGCTAGAATGAGGTCCTGAGGAGTGCATAGTGATGAATTCCAGAGCACAGGAGAGAAGGATTGACTAAAGGAGGGACCCCAAGTGTGGCTGATAGAAATATGCAGGTGTATCTGGATGCAGATGGGAATTGTAGTGGAGGGGTAGGGCTGAAGAATTGAAGGGGGTCCTGCCTGTTGACTTGTTTTCTTGACTAATAGTTGACAAGATCTTCTGCTAAGAGTTCACTGGGAGGAGCTGGGTTAGAAGTATGAAGAAATGGTGGAGTGGGGGAGAGAAGTCACCAGGGAAATACTGAGGGTTACTGGGCAGCATCGGCCCAGCAGAGATTGGAGATCATTATATTTTAGTTGTTCCTCCAAACCTTACACTTGTGGCCTTTAGCCTGAATGTTGGGGCAGAATGGATAGACATCTGGGTTGATCAGAGGTCAGGTGTTGTAGGGTGAGTGCAATAGAAAGACAAGTCAGGAACTTGAGGGATTGTCAAGGAAGTGGTAAGGAGATGAACTGTGGGCTCTAGGTCGGGGAGGGGAGGGAGGGAGGGAAGGAAGAAGGGATGATGGACTCGGTCTTTTCTGGAGACAGGTGTCTTTTGAGTGTCTACAAGGTGCCAGCACGAAGTACAGAGTGGACAACAAGACAGACAACAGTTACAGCTCTAATGGAGCAGTTATGAGGAGGAGAGGAGACATGATGATAAAGGCAGTTACAGATTGTGGTGAATGCTATGAAGGAACTAAAAAGGCTGCTGTGATAAAGGGTACCTGGAGATGGGCTAATTCAGATAATTGCTCAAGGAAGGTGTCCACAGGAGGTAACTTTATTTCTGAGGCCTGAAAGGTGAGAGAGAGAGCCAGCCACGTAAAGATCTGGGGAAAGACGTTACAGAGGAAGAGCTAAAGCAGAGACCTTGAGGCTGGAAAGAGTTTGGCAAGAATGAAAAGGAGGCCAGGTGAGTGAAAGAAAGGTTGGAACCAGGTGAATGTGAAAAGGTAGGCAGGAGCTGTGTCGTCCAGGGCTGTGCAGGAAATAGTAAGGTCTTTAGTTTTCACTGTAAATATACAGTATGTAAAACTTAAACATGTGTAAAACAAAGGAGGGATGTGATCTTACTGATGATTTTATAAGATTGCTGGGTACATTGTTGAGAATGGAGGGCAAGAATGGAGGCAGGAAGTCCAGGTGAGCAGGTACAGTAGTAGTCCAGACGAGAGCTGATGAAGGTTTGGAATTGGGGGTGGCAGTGGAGGAGTGGATGGGTGTGAGATATATTTGGACATAGAATCAATATGATTTGACTATTGGCAAATCCTATTGCCTCTACCTTTAAAATAGATTTAGAACCCGACACCTTACTATACCTACAGCCACCCCCTTGATCTCAACCATCGTTACCCTACATTGGATCATAAGAGCCTTCCAACTGGTCTTTCTGCCTGCACTCTTGTACCCTTGCATCTACTCTCCACACAGCAGCTAGGATGAACCATTTGAAACATGTTAGACCATGTCATTCTTTGGCTTAAAACCTTCATTCTGAATTTAAACCCTACAAGTGGCCTAGAAGACTCTACACAGTCCAACCCTCATTTCTGCTCTGTGTTCACTGTGGTCTAGCCACACTGGCCTTCTTCCTGTTTGTTGAACACACCAGATTCACTGCCACCTCAGGATCTTTACTTGTGGAACCCTTCCCAGGAATTCTCCTCTTCCAGTCTCATGACTAGCTCCTGCACCCGCTTTAGTTTCTGCTTAAATGCTAACTTCGCAATCCCACCTTCCCACCTTCGCAATCCCATCTTCCCTGTGCTGCCTTCACTGACTGCTCTATTTAAAACGTCATCTGCCTGCCATGCCAGCATTCCCTAACTTTATTCATTCCTGGCTTTATTCATTCTCTTTAGAATGTGTCACCACTTGAGAGTCTCTCTTTATATTTATCTGCCTATTTTCTATCTCCCTTCACTAAAATGTCACTTTCGGGAAGGCAGGGATTCAAAAAAAGATGGATGTCTTGGGCTTCCCTGGTGGCACAGTGGTTGAGAGTCCGCCTGCTGATGCAGGGGACACGGGTTCGTGCCCCGGTCTGGGAAGATCCCACATGCGGCGGAGCGGCTGGGCCCGTGAGCCATGGCCGCTGGGCCTGCGCGTCCAGAGCCTGTGCTCCGCAACGGGGGAGGCCACAACAGTGAGAGGCCCGCGTATCGCAAAAAAAAAAGAGAAGTGAGCCCTGTGGTGTCCAACATTGACAGGCTGGGTAGGGGAGGAGCATCCAGTGGCTTCTGAGAAGGAGGACCTGGAAATATAGGAGGAAAACCAGGAAAGTGTGATACCATGGAAGCTAGGAGAAGAAAAAAACTAAGAGTAATGGGAATGGCCTGAGAGAGATAAGGACCAAACAAAGTGGACAGGATAAGGCACCAGTGGTCTTAGTGAAGTTAGAGAGGAAGTTTAGTGTGAGTAATTGTGTAAGATAACTAGAGATTGGTACATTCTGGTCAGAGAGTTGCATAGATGGGACACATCTAGATGTCAAAGTCTGCAGTTTGACTATGACCTTGGGTTGCTTAATTGCAGTAGAGGGACAGTCTTTTCCTTAGAGACGGTAAAGCAGTTGAGAATCTCGGATACTAGGCGGAACGTTTCCATGGACTGTCATCATCTACACTGAGGGTAGGACTTGAGGTCCAGAGTGAGAATATGGAGACAGGTGCCAAAATCTTTAGTGTATGAGGATCTGTTACCTGGTAGAAAACACGATCAAAGGATGGTGGCCGGTACTGGAGCATCATGGCGTGAGCTTCAGAGGACCAGAAGCTGCTGCCCCAGGGCTGAGCAGTAATGGTCTGGATGTGCTTTGGGGAACTAGGAGAAGCCAGCCCTGCATCCTGCTGGTACACATAAGTTGTGGGGGGGGGCGGAATTTACAGAAGCAGTGAACTCAGGCTCATGTTCTGTAAATAGCTTATGGATGTGTTGGGGAATTTGTGTATCATGGACTCAGGTTTCAGGAGGATAGAGTGGAAAGACTTGGGGAGGAAAGAGAACACTGGAAGGCAGAGTGATTACAGAGCAGTGTGGGGATGAATGTCAGAGGTTGAAGTACTGACCCTCTGCCTGTTGCTATAAAAGAATCTTTCATAATTGTAAACTTTCAGCCTGACCCTGTTGTGAGATGCCTGCCAGGGCGAGTATTTGTTAATAACTGTGCCCTAGATAACCAAATGAGTTAATCTTCTGAGTAGAGTTATTTACCATTACCCATGTGAATGTGGAAGGGTGTCTGCCAAACACAGTTATTGTGGTTTTGGCATAAAAAGTCCTTTCTGACAGTAATTGTTGGCCAGTATGTTTAGCTGCTCCTTGAGGCCACTCCTGGAACAGGAGAGCAATGCCATGTCATCACAGAGGGAAGGATGCTTATCGTCCTGTTTTCCGTTACCAGGCCTTCTTCCAAGCCATTTCAAATATGCATCAAATTGTTCAGATTTGTTCATGAACTCAGGGCTAGGGCGCAGCCCTGTTTGAAGCAGTTTAAGATGATACAGAAAATGTTTGACTCAACGTGTTACCTGTCAGTTTTGAGGACCGTTATAAATCATTTTTTTCCCCAAGACAGGATGAGACTGACTGCTTCCCTGCCCTCTCCTCCAGCTTCACCCTGAGAGTTCTTGAAACTGCAGTTTACCGTAGAGTTTAGAGTAAGGAAATTTTACAAATATACAATAACGTAGATGAGACAGGGGTGCTATCAGATCCTTGCTTTTGGAAAGAAATGTTCTTAGATGTCTTAAAGCGAGGTTACAAAAAAAAAATGTCACTGAGAAAGGTAGAGGTTGAAGAAGAGAATCTTTGAAGATTCGTAAGGTACGATCAGGGCTGTCCTTGTTTTATCTTTAACGGATTGAGTAACAAATGGAGGAGGAAGTTTTATACTGAAAATATTTTTGTTAGGATCTGTATAAATGCAAAGCTCATCTCATTCACTAGAAATTTTTAAGGAAAATTTCCTTCTCTGTAATGAACTGAGCATAATTTTGACAAGAAAAGTAGGTAATTATTTAGGTAACCTTCCAGCCCTTTGAGTTTTGGGGTCGTACCAAGCTGTCATTGGATGATTCACTGTCATGCCGACAACTGTTACTTTCCTCTCCAGTTCTCAGTGATGAATGTATTTACATCATGTGCTCAGTTCAGTGAAGAACTAGTTAACTGGTGATTTAACTAACTGTCCATGCATATCATGTATTGGTCATGTTACTTTGCAATAGATGCAGCTTAATATTTTCCTTTAGATTAGATCTGAAAATGATGTTTTCTTATTAATGTATGTTTAAGCCTCTCAGGACTGCATTTTAGAGTGGTCTGTGTAACTGGAACTCTCACGGCCCTCTGAGGACACTGGTAAACAATTCATTTTTTCCTCTCATGGCTCTTAGTGTCAGTAAAAATCAATGACAAAATAATAAGCATGCAATACAGAGTGTCTTTTCTATTTTCTGTTTATGCCTTTATTTGAAACTGTAATGAAATAATGTCAAACTTGCAACTATAAGAAAATAGTATCTGCTGTTTGAATATAATACAGGCCAAATTCTATAAACTTTAATTAGGCCAAGCTTGCATTGAGCTCAGTAGGAATCTGGCTGAGGATCTCTTTTAATTACCTCTGCCTTAAAATATGTAAGAATTTTCCCATTGCTTTTCTCACTCAAAGAACAATGCATGGATAGCTAAACTAATAAAATGTTTAAATAGATACAAATCAAACTTGAAAAGTTTAAACTGTTGTTTTCATCCTGTAAGTCAGCTGAGAAAAAGCATACAGATTGTAGTTCTAAATTATGTCCACAGAGTATTTCAAATCCAGTAAATTAACTCTCCTTTTTTTTCCTATTTGAGCTCATAAACGTTAACCTCAGAAGTGCCTCAAATTCTTCCATTGAAATAAAGTTGAACTGACAATAGCCAGATGATGTAAAATTGAAACTGAAATTCTATCCTTGGCCCATCCCATGTTCTTCCCCCTAGGTATTAGAGGGATCATAGGAGAGTTAGCGTTTTCATTGAATGTGAACTGTAATATTTGGGCAAAACAGGGCATATAAATTTCGTACTGCCAGGAGAAAGCAATTACCAGTGCAGAGAAGATAGCTGGCAAAAAATAAACAGAACTATGCTAGATAGGACTTTAAAGGTTTATTTAGAATGACTTAGCTTATAGAAAACAGGCCTTTATGTTTATCATATGCCTTCATTCGAGTTTCTTAGTAGAAAGTCTAATTATGTCACCAAGCTATTTTTTGTACATTATTTCAAAATAAATAAATGAATTGGGATATGTTATACTGCGCAGTTAAACCCCTGAAGGAAACTTAGTCGCACACAGCGAAACAAATAGCACCTTGAAAATGCAGTGTATCTGGTGTTAACATGCAAGGATAATGACTGACATTTGCCAAGCCCCGGATTGTGTCTGGGTGCACTGTGAGCTAGGTATTATCCTTATCTTGCAGATGAGAAAAATCAGCTCACCTGGTGCCAAGAAACTCCACTGTCCCTGAATGGGAACCTGATCTATCTGATTCCAAAGGCAGTGGTGCTCTTGACTTTTGTATACCACCTCCCCCATGTTGAACCCTTTCCCGCAGCCCCACTGATACGTGTGGTGCCTTCTCTTTTATTTTGAAAACAGTATGTCATGGGAATCTTTGTGGTTCTGGAGAGGAAGCAAGCAGGAATTTTATGACAGAAGAGTTTTCCTGTTAGGCGGTCTCAGCTGAGCCTAACCCTGAACCCTATCTCCAACCTCAAGCCCAATCCCACCTATAAGGGTTAGAGAGAGAGGGACTTAGAGGAAATTTAACTCTGAAGCATCCTTCAAGGTAAGATAATAATCCTTATAGCTCTTCACACCACGTCTGTCAGCGGCCCTACTCTCTGGAACTCAAATGGAGGAAAATTGGGACTCTAAGATGGGACTCTAAGACGTGGTTCATCTGAGATTAACGATTATTATCTTGTCATCATTATCAAATTCAAGTGCAGTATATTAAAATCTATTAACTCACATTAATTTTGGAGGAAATTCTCTAAATCTTGTCTAATCAGACATTGCTAGAAATATTTTAAGGAGCTACAGAGTCAAACCCCCAACAGGAAGAAGTAATTTTGCTTCAAAGGGCAATTAGAAAATAGGAAAACAAATTAAAGTCTAAATGATAAAAATCAAAGTCTTCATGACTTGAGGAATTACAAATGAAAAGTACATCTAATGAGCTTCCTATGTTTGAGGAAGCAACTTTAAAAATGTGTAAAAATTTAATATATGAAAAAACAGCCTCACTACCCAGAATTAACTATAAAACTAAATAGTAGTAAATTAATAATGAACAGTTTTTATCATAAAACAATATAAAGCTATAGACCCCATGTGACTACCACTCACACCATTCACCTCCCCTTAGGTACCAGCAACTTTGTTTTTTCGGTTTGCTTTCATATATTTCCATAAAATATACCCATAAACAATATGTAGGATTGTTTTGTGTGCATTAAAAAATTTAATTAAATGTTATATTCTCCAGCCTGTTTCTCTAGAGTATTTCTAGAGAACTCAAAACTGCTTGATGTTTGTCTACATTAAGACATATTAAGCTTAACTCCTTCCTTTTGCCTGCTGAATAGCATTTTGTCACGAGTAAACCTCATTTGATCTATCCATTCTGCTATTTATGGCGGTGTTCCTCATCCTGTGTGAATATCCCAGTATGCGAATCCTCAGAAATATGTATGAACGGGCTCTAGGAAGCAGAGCTGGAAGAGGAAGTATTGGGCTGTAGAGTAGGCCTTTTTCCATTTCCATTACTACAGTCTGCTGAACCAGCTGTGTGTGTGAGAGATGCTATGTTTTTCAAATGTAATATCACTATAAAACTCATTTTATGAAGACCTTTTGTTTTTTGAAACTTATTCCAGTTAACCAGGGATTGGCAATTTAAGGCCTGCAGCCGAATCTGGTCTCCTGCCTGTTTTTATAAGTTAAGTTTTGTTGGAACCTAGCCTCACTCATTCATTTACGTACTGTACATGGCCGCTTTCATGCTGTAATGTCAAAATTGAGTAGTCACAACAGAGACCATATGGCTCGCAAAGCCCAAAGTATTTGCTCTCTGGCTCTATACAGAAAAAATTTGCTGACCTGTGAAATTATAGTATTACCTACTGTCACTCTGTTTACTGTTTTGCTTTTTAAGTTATCTAATATTCAGCTACATAAGTAAATAAATAAGACGATTTCAGAATGTGATAGAAGCAATGGAAAATGGTGATGTGAGTGCAGTGATGACATCAGATAGGTGGTAGAGAGAGTCTGGGAAAATGCCGTATGGGCTGAGACCCAGGAGATACGAAAACCAAGGCTCAGAGAGGTTATGTAATGTGTACAAAGTCACACAGGCAGTAAGTGGTAGAAGTGAGATTTAAACTCATGAATAACTCCAAATATAGAGGGCCCTTTCCTCTGTAATATAGCTGTCTTCATATATTCATGCAAACACAATACCAAGCGGATAGGTAAGTGTTATAGCAGAGAAGCATAAGCAAAATGGTTTAGTTCTCCTAGACTTGGCAGGCCAGAGACAGTGTTCTGATGTGTTGAAATTTGGAATCAGTACTGATTTGAATCATAGTCCTGGCACTAACTTGGCTGAATGACTTAAATGTGCAGCCTCCATTGTTGTTTGGTGGGGCGGGGGTGGGAGGGAGCTGTCTGTAAACTGAGGAGGGTGTTTGGATGATCTCCACAAGCTCTTCTGGCTCTCACTTCCTATGATGCTGTGACTTTAGGAGGTGGCATTTGATCTGGGCTTTGGAGGGTGGGGTGATTTTGACAGGCTGCCTTGTAAATGAAGCGAAAAGGTACTCCAGGTGGTAAGAACAGTTTGAGCAAAAACACAGTGTCTAGGAACTGTAGAAAGAATTCCAGGGATGGTGTATAATAGTCTGATCCGACTAGGCTAGAGTTTAATCTGTAGAAGACAGCGGCGGGGGGGCGGGGCAGGCAAGAGGCATCTGGCACTGAGCTGAGGGAGGGCCTGAAAGTTATGCTTAGGAGCTGGGATGCTTTTCCTTGGAATTAGAGGATTTAAAAGGTCCTCTGTCTTTTCTTGAGCATCCCTGTCCAGTGACCGTCCTCTCTCTCTATGAAGTTCCATTGATGGAGACTTTGTACACCATCTGTTCATTTTCAGACAGCTCTAAATATAAGAAAATTCTTCCTTACATTGAGTCAAAGCTTATGGGTTCTAGCTATACCTTTTCTAAGGTGCAGATACTGAAAGTCATTGGAAGATTTTAAATGGTAGAGGAACATGTTGAGGGATATGTGACCCCAGGGCCTGAAACAGGCCTGTGGCAGCACCCATATGACTGCACCCCAAAGGAAGAGTACTGTTAAAAGCCTTTAAAAAGCCTTCCATTCATCAAATATGTGTTGAGCACCTACGATGGGTCAGTCAGTGACCAAGAACCTAGTGATAAGACAGAGTTCCTGCTCTCACACTCTTCCCAGGCTCATGGGGAAGATGGACCAGCAGACCATTGTGACAAGGACTCTGGGAGTTTGGGGCAGGAGTCCCTAACCTGGCAGATGGAGGATAAGAGGTCAGGAATCAGGGGTGGGCAGGTAAGGGTTCCTGGAAGTTGAGGACCTGGCCAGATTGACCCAGGAGGCTGAAGGGAGAGCACCCAGGGAGAGGGAGCACACAGATAGAAATATGAGTGAATGTGGCTTGTTTAAAGAACTGAAAGCCATTCTATGGTGAGATGTAGTGTGTGTCTAGTAAATGGCTAGAAGTGAGGCTGGCCAGTAGACAGGGACTGGTCACGAGGGGCTGTGTTTGCCATGCTAAGGACTTTATATCCTAAATTTGATGAGAAGTCAATATTCTTTTTTGTTCTTTTTTCTCCCTTTTTATTGAAGTATAGTTGATTTATAATATTATGTTAGTTTCAAGTGTACAGCAAAGTGATTTAGTTAATACAGATACATACATATATATGTATATATATACATATATATATTCTTTTTCAGATTTTTTTCCATTATAGGTTATTACAAGTTATTGAATATAGTACCCTGTGCTATACAGTAGGTCCTTGTTGTTTATCTGTTTCATATTTAGTAGTGTGTATCTGTTAGTCCCAAACTCCTAATTTATCCCTACTCCCCCTTTTCCCCTTTGGTAACCATGAGTTTGTTTACTATGAGTCTGTTTTGTAAATAAGTTCATTTCTATCATTTTTTTTAGGTTCCACATATAAGTGATATCATGTGACATTTGTCTTTCTCTGTTTGACTTACTTCACTTAGTATAACCTCTAGGTCTGTCCATGTTGCTGCAAATGATATTATTTCATTCTTTTTTATGGCTGAGTAATATTCCATTACATATATACCACATCTTCTTTATTCACTCATTTGCCAGTGGACACTTAAGTTGCTTGCATGTCTTGGCCATTGTAAATAGTGCTGCTGTGAACATTGGGGTGCATGTATTTTTTTGAATTCGAGTTTTCATCTTTTCCAGATATATGCCCAGGAGTGGGATTGCTGGATCATATCAGTAACCCTATTTTTAGTTTTTGAAGGAACCTCCATACTGTTCTGCATAGTGGCTGCACCAATTTATATTCTCACCAACAGTGTAGGAGGGTTCCCTTTTCTCCACACCCTCTCCAGCATTTATTATTTGTAGACTTTTTGATGATGGCCATTCTGAGTGGTGTGAGGTGATACCTTATTGTAGTTTTGATTTGCATTTCTCTCATAATTAGCAGTGTTGAGCATTTTTTCATGTGCCTGTTGGCCATCTGTATGTCTTCTTTGGAGAAATGTCTGTTTAGGTCTTTGGCCCATTTTTTAATTGGGTTGTTTGGGTTTTTGTGATATTGAGCTATATGAGCTGTTTGTATATTTTGGAAATTAAGCCCTTGTCAGTTGCACCATTTGCAAATATTTTCTCCCATTCCATAGGTTATCTTTTTGTTTTCTTGATGGTTTCCTTTGCTGTGCAAAAGCTTTTAAGTTTAATTAGGTCCCATTTAAAAATTTTTGCTTTTATTTCTATTCCCTTGGGAGACTGACCTAAGAAAACATTACTACAATTTATGTCAGAGGTTTTGCCTATGTTCTCTTTTAGGAGTTTTATGGTATCATGTCTTATATTCAAGTCTTTAAGCCATTTTGAGTTCATTTTTGTACATGGTGTGAGTGTGTGTTCTAACTTCATTGATTTACATGTGGCTGTCCAGCTTTCCCAGCACCACTTGCTGAAGAGACTGTCTTTCCCCCATTGTATATTCTTGCCTCCTTTGTCAAAGATTAATTGATCATAGGTGTGTGGGTTTAATTTCTGGGCTCTCTGTTCTGTTGCATTGATCAATATGTCTGTTCTTGTGCCAGTACCATGGTATTTTGATTACTGTAGCTTTGTAGTATTGTTTGAAGTCTGGGAGGGTTATGCCTCCAGCTTTGTTCTTTTTCCTCAGGATTGCTTTGGCAATTCCGGGTCTTTTGTGATTCCATATAAATTTTAGGATTATTTGTTCTAGTTCTGTGAAGAATGTCATGGGTAATTTGATATGGATCACATTAAAACTGTAGATTGCTTTGGGTAGTATGCCCATTTTAACAGTATGAATTCTTTCAATCCAAGAGCATGGGATAGCTTTCCATTTCTTTAAATCATCTTCAATTTCCTTTATCAATGTTTCATAGTTCTCAGAGAAGTCAATATTCTCAAAAACTGTTTTTCCACCCCCGTTTATAGAATGTACACATACTCCTTTTAAAAGTATTACAACCTATGGTAAATATGAAGGAAGAAATAAAAATCACCTTTAATCTCACTAACCAAAAATAACTACTAGTAAACATTTTGGTATGTTTCTAACCAAGTATGTTTCTATGCATAGATACAGAAGAAAAGCTTGATCTTATTGTGTTATTTGGTTTGTATCTTACTTTTTCTAATGTAATGTCATGTGTCTGCATTTCCAAGGCATGCCATTAATAATTATTTGAGAATTTAGCTACTAATGACTGTATATCATAGTCCAATAGATGACTTTATCTTATTTTACATAAATGCCTCATAATAGATAAAGTTTTAAGTTGCTTGCATTTTTCACTACTATAAATAATGTCGTGAAAGACAATCTTGTTTGTAAATTTATATTCACATCTGCATATTTCCTTAGGATACGTCCAGCCACGTCAGTGGTTGCCTTTTAAGCAGGCTTGAGATGGACTCAAGTGTGTTTATTTGAAAAGCCGTTATGACAGTAATGTGAAGGGTGGGCTGGAAAAAGATGATCTAGAAGTAAGCAGAGGAAGATGCTATTTGAGCAATTTAGGCCAAGTGTAAGGGCATAAACTAAGTTATTGGCAGCAAGGTCAGAGAAAAGAGGAAATGATAACGATTCTTAAAGTGTTTGCTTGTTTTATGTTTATGTATTTGTTTGCATGACAGAGCTTTCTTCGAACCTGATGAAAACTACCAGCATTTTTTACATATGAATTCAGGGGTTTAGGGACCTCTAAGGTGGCTATCGTGGGTAGGGCGAAGAGGTTAGTGGGGCTTAATGGTTCTTTTCCGAAATAGGAAGTACTACGGGGTGGGGGGGAAACAGGTTTGAAGGGTTGGCGTGGGGAGGAGAAATTTATGAGCCCAGTATTAGATGGATCTGGTAAAACTGTCAGGGAGATTGTAAATTGATGTAATGGCTTAGGAGAGAGGTCAGAGCAGGATGTGAGGATGTGGGAGCCATCCCCACAAAGGTGGTGGTATTGAGACCCTGGACACAGAAGTACCCTAGAGATGAGGGTGTTTATGTGAAGGGCACTTGGGGCATAACCAGGGAGACAACCTTCTCCTAAGTAGCAGGCAAGGGGGAAACTAGAGAAGGAGCTAGAAGATAAGTACGAAGAAAACCAGAAGGGAATGGTGTTGAGGAAGCCAAGAGACACAAGTTTCAAGGAAAAAGTCATCAAACTGTCCAATGTTGCAGAGGTCAAGCACGAAAAGGACTGGAGGGCGTCCACAGGAGCAATTTAAGTCACCTGGAAATGTGGAATGAACAGATTCAGAGGAATTGTGGGGCTGGAAGCCAGATTGTAGCTTGCAGTGAGGACTGAAGGGAGCTGCGGGAGTAGAACATTCATGGCTTTTTTCTAAGACAGCGTGCTGTGAAGGGCTGGTGAGGGCCAGGTGCGAGCTAGAGTGAGATGGGACAGCAGAAGGTTCACTTTTTCTTCTTGTTTATATTCAAGAAGTAAAGCTAGATTTCCAAATTGTCATATGACCTCGATTACCTCTCCAACATTTGCTATTTGCCATGTTTAAAATCCTTTTACTGGTGATTATTTTTTTGGACATGGTATACTCTGTCCAAGCTTCCAGCAAAAGCATTGCTGCCCAGACTCCTAGCATCTTACTGCAAGTTCTGTTTAAACAAGCCAAGACCTCCATGTTTGCTCTTAGTCTCATTGGATTTTAATTAGACCCCCCTCTCAGTTTTTAAGCTTCAGCATACTAATATTTGGAGTTGCACTTTTTAAATTATAGAATATGATTTGTGTCCTTGAAGTTTGACCTTTACCTGAAGAATTGGTTGAAAATGGTAAGTGTTTAAATGTTGCAGGTTAGAGAATGTCTTGATTGTGTTGCCAAATGCTGAATGACAGAGAGATTTAATTCTAACAAGCACTAATTATAAAGGGAAAAAAAATCAAAAGATGATGTCAGCCAGAATCAAAGTGAACCAGAACAAGAAATACTTTTATTGGTTACAGAACATCAACAATGTGTGATACAGCCTTATTCACTTACTTTACTAGCAATGAAAATACTGCAGGCTGTCTCTAGGGGGTTCAGACAGGCTTGTTGAAGACATAATCATTTTGATAGGTGTTATTCGTTGGTAATATGATGCTTTGGAGTGGCAGAAAATTACTTATTTTTAGAGATATGCTAAATGTTCTTGGCTTTAAAAAAACAAAACAATATGGCAAAGATTTTATAACTTGGAAGAAGTGGATAGTCAATGCAATGTATCCACTGGTTTCTTGCTTAACAGTAAATTAGCCTATTTTTGAGCATTATTTCTCTCAGCACAATTGCTTTAAATATTTTGACATCAAAAAAAGAGGTATCGGGGCTTCCCTGGTGGCGCAGTGGTTGAGAGTCCGCCTGCCGATGCAGGGGCACGGGTTCGTGCCCCGGTCTGGGAAGATCCCACATGCTGTGGAGCGGCTGGGCCCGTGAGCCATGGCCGCTGAGCCTGCGCGTCCAGAGCCTGTGCTCCGCAACAGGAGAGGCCACAACAGTGAGAGGCCTGCGTACCGCAAAAAAAAAAAAAAAAAAAGAGGTATCACTTTTTTAGAGGTCATTGTGTTATAATAGAAAACAGTTATCCATTTAGGAGATTAAATAGAGGTTATATACGTATGCATCAATACATACATACACACACACATATATATAAATAGGCATGTGTGTGCGTGTGTGTCTTTGCTTTATAAAGACCCTGGTTATCTTTTTCTTAAGGTGAGATTTATTTTTCTTGAAGATAAGATTTTACTCTGAAATTCTTGGTCCTGTCTTCTTTCTCTTTGTTTTCCAGTGAAATTCATTATTATATCTTTTAACTCTCTTTGGACCTCTTTTCCTCCCCATGCTGTCGAGAACCTGAGGCCGTTCCTTTAATCATTCTTTCACCATTCTAGCCAGTTCTCTTCTTGACTTCTCATTGAATCTAATTCAGTCTTCCCAGGCTCAACCTCATCATTTGACATCTTTGCCACTGTACCTGGGCTGCTGAGCACTGTTAGCTGAAACTTGACAACAGTGCCAATTATAACCTCTGCAAATTCATGGTCTGTTAGGGCCCCAAGACGGCCTCTGCAATCCTCGACTGTTCTACACTTTGACCGCTGTCTTCCTATTTCCTCCCTGCCACCTGTTCCCTCAGTCTCAGAAAATAATCTTGACTTCTGTTTTATTGAGACCACCAGGCAGGAACTCCTGAACATCCTCTTCTTTTACTAACATTCCTTGTCTCACTACCTACAAATTTTCTCAACACATATCACCTTCTAGTTATTTTCCTACTTTTTCTCCTTAACTTGGTCACCAGGCTGCTCAGAAGAGTAGTGCCTTTTGTTTCCCCTTCTACCCTCTGGCTTCCATCCAAAACTGCAAACTGTTAACACCTATGAGATAGTTTTCAACCTTCACTTGATTTGACCTTTAAGGCATTTTAACATTATTCAGTACTACCTCTAAACATGTTCCTCAGTGTTCATAAAAACTCCTCACTTTTGGAATTTCTCCCACCTTACTTTCTCACAAATTCAAAGTTGCCATTTTTCCAAAATAGCAGGAAAAAATTTAAGCATTTATTGCTTTACAACATAATAATTGATATGAATGCTTATCATTCAGTATTAATTATACTTCTAAAAATTACATTATACTTTTATATATAGTGTATAAATATAACTCAGTATTAGTTATACTTTAAAAAGATAAGAAACATATATTAATTATTCCTTGGTTTCTTCTTTCCTAGTTAATGAAGGAGTTCCCTCTCCTGAGCATGTTCAACATCCATGAAAACCTTTTAGAAGCCCTTCTGGAACTACAAGCATATGCTGATGTTCAGGCAGTCTTAGCAAAGTATGATGGTAAGTCCTTGGGTACTTTTATCTACTTGAGTATTCCTCTCTTCTTGATGTATTTCAATGATTAGATCAGAAGGATCATTTTTATAGCACAGCACTTTGATGACTATCCTCTTAGAGAATTTCCACCTGATTTCCGTGGTCAGGAATCACTCAGAACCTCTGCACGTAGCATGTACCTTGCTGGAACAGCACTGACTGAGCTCCTGCTGTGACCCCTGATCGGCTGACTGTGACCACTACCTGTTGGTTATGTTGATCCTTCAAAGCAGTGGAACAGCTGGTAGCTCTTGCTACAAACCTTGTGACAGTTCAGTAATATTTGAAGATAAGATCATGGCCCTTTCATCCCAGGTCTTCTCCTCATTAGCAGAATAACCCCCATTTCTTCATGAGAGGCTTTGCCATTCTGGTTCCTCACCCATGAGCACAGAATAACATTTTGCCTCTTCTTAATAAACCAGAAAAAGTAAGCTGACATCTCCTAGATATTTGAAAACTCTTCTGCTCATATTGCCATTGTCTGTGAATTTACTATTTGATTAATTGTACAAAAATTTTCTACATAATTACCTGCCATGACTTAGCTTCTGGAATCTCTGCAGAATTTCATACTATTCTGCCATATTTCATTGTCTCCTGAAAACAAATATATTTGCTTATAAAATGGATATTAGGGAGTGATTACTTATGATCATTGTTTACTTTATAAAATATTTTTTCTTAAGTAAGCACCTTTAGTGCATTTAAAGAATTATTCAGGGGGAGTTCCCTGGTGGCACAGTGGCTAAGAATCCACCTGCCAATGCGGGGGACACAGGTTTGAGCCCTGGTCCGGGAAGATCCCACATGCCGCAGAGTCACTAAGCCCGTGCACCACAACTACTGAGCCTGTGCTCTAAAGACTGCGAGCCACAACTACTGAAGCCCACGCTCCTAGAGCCCGTGCTCCGCAACAAGAGAAGCCACGGCAACGAGAAGTCCGCACACCGCAACAAAGAGTAGCCCCTGCTCGCCTCAACTAGAGAAAGCACGTGCACAGCAGTGAAGACCCAACACGGCCAAAAATAATAAATAAATAAAATTAATTTATAAAAATAAAAAAATAATTATTCAGGTCAAAATAGTCATCAAACATATAGGGCAAACTATACTATTTGAGTCTTATTTTTGACCTACAGTTCTTCATAAGGAATCTCTGAAATAGGCTAGAGTTGTTACCCCTGCAGTTGGAGGAACTGAGGCATCATGAGACTGTTTTTGTTTTATTTTATTGTTAATTCTTGCTCAAACTGATGGAAACTAAAACCCGTCCGCCAGTGATGGCATCACTTGGCCTGTACAAACATGAGCACCCTGTGTAACAAGATATACGCTACCTAATATGGAACTGATTTTAGAAAGAGACAAAAGTATTTGTGGCACACTTTATAGTAAACAAAATAAAGACTGTTTGGCCTTCATGTCAGCTCACTTTTGTTCTCTGTTTATATGTGGAATCTCTGTTGGGATGACCTTGGGAGTCTAAGCCAGGAAACTACCTTAGAGGCAAAATGCTCATACATTACAGGCCTTTTAGTACCAGCAGAACCCAGCACATGGGTTCAAGTGGCCATGCACTTTTCCACATGCCGCCCCGTAGCCATCAGTGTCATGGCAAGGTTCCAGCGTTCTCATCCCCAGTGCCGACCTGCCCTTAGCCTGATACATCAAGGCTTAAGAAAAGATTTAACCAACAGAGCCTTTGGGATCTCAAATCTCCTAAGGCTCCTTTCATGAAGATTTTGGCTCATTACAGAAATCATCAGCTTTGTGTTACGAGACTGAGCGTAAAATAAAGAAATGAACTCATTTGGAGCTTTCTGTTGTCTCTCTCTATCCCTTTGCACAGCCTCTGTTCCACAACAGCCAAAAGCTGATTTTTTAGATTCTGATAACGTATGTCCACATTATTCGTTACAAGAGCTTGTCCCACCCTCCACTAAAACTTGGCTCTCACTTTGCAAAATTCCTTTGTTGCAAATGGACAGACTCACCATACCAAGGCCCTTGTGTTGAGCTTTGTTTATGTTTGTACCTGGCAACAGAGATGATGTTCTTATTCATTATTCATGGAAAAAGAGCCTCATTAGTGGCAGGACACATACTGTTGCTGAGATACCTCGTTAGGGGTTTTAAGTTCAGCAGTTGTCAATAGACTGCAGATGACCTAACCCCAGCTGAATTCTGGAGGGTGTTTTGGTACAGACTTGGCTTAGGCCAGTGTCATTTACAGTAGAACTATAATGAAGTGGCTGCTGAAGTTACTGTTGCTTGAGGAGTGAGCTGCAACCACACAAGACTATTAAACACGTGCCTCTTCTTCCTCACCCCGTACCATAAAATGGGCTCTTTCAAGTTCATCCCTGCTGCTTTTTCTGGAGACCCAAAGGACCTTGACCCAGTTCCGGTCCCATTTTCTGCCCCTGTGTTAGAAAGTGGGTGCTTCAGAGGGCTTGGAGTACAGACAGCAATGGGGGTGCCCTGTTCTTCACCCTGGTTCAGATGTCATCACCCTAATCCATGAGATGCTGGAGACAGCACTTTGAATCCCAGCCTCACCATCCCTCGCCATCGAGCCACACCCAAAGCAGCAGGATTATATGTTATCTTTGCAAATTGGAATGCTCTGGTTTGGTAGCTGTTTCTTGGATGTTTTATGGGTACAGCCATCCTTCTTTATTACATTTGCTAGGTAGCTGAATTTTTTTAAGTAGTATGTTGGGAAGTGACACAATGGGATTAGTGCTGCTTTTCTGACCTTTGCAAAAAGGATTTAGAAATACGATAAAGCATGGGGGAAAAAACAACATGTTCTGAGGAAAGGAGGAAGGCAACCTGTATTCCCTTTGCCTCATTCTTCTCCACTTTTTTATTTGCTTTGACTTTTAAAAGTGACATTTACAAAGTCCTTTTACAGTGAAGCCCTTTGGCAACCCTGCATTCTTAGTAGGATTACCAGGTAACTGATCATACCTCCTTGTAAACTGCAGTCTAATTTTGATTTTTTCCCTTGAGATAACTTCTGATCTTATATTATTCTAGCCATTAGTCTGAAATGCTGTCTTGCCAGCCTCAGGAGTTTTCATGCTCTTCTAGTTTCAATTTGTTAAACAACATTATGGGTGGGCAGTTTTTATCCAGGTGATTGGTGTTGGTTTTGGAGTGTCCTTCACACAATAACTAAAAAAACAGCTAGCATTGAGTTCTTATAATGTGTCAGGGTCAGACGTGGTTCTAAGCTCTATGTGGATGGACTCATTTATTCTCACCACAAACATATGAGGTAGATACTATTATTAGCCCCATTTTACAGCTGTGGTTACTGGTACAGAGAAGAGTTAAGTAATTTGCTGAAGTGAAGAGCCTAAGATGTCAAGTAAAGCCCTGGAGATGTTACGTTATGAGAGCAGAGATAAACTGAGAACAGTCTTTGTTCAATAAGATGTGAATTCTACGAGGAAAGGAAAGCCAGGATAAAAGCTGAGGTGGTCTGACCCCTGGCCCGTGCTCTTAACCATCATCATACTTCCACTGGTCTCTGCTCTTGGCGGTATCTTTTATTGTTTTTATTAACACTGTTCTTGTTGTTATTATCAGCTACAGTTTGTTGAGAACCTACCACGTGCCAAGCACATTGCACACATTACCTATAACCCTTACAGTGTCTTTGCAAGGAGGTAGTTATTCCATTTTAGCAGATGCAGAAACTGAGGCTTGTGAATTTAAGTAACTTTCAAGACCACATTCCTTGAAAACTGTAGAACTGAGATGCAAATTCAGGTTTAGCTGGCTTTAAAAGCCCATGTGTTTTTCATAAACGTAAGCCTTGCTGAAGTGACTTTCACTCCCTCTCTCACTCCTCTTACAAAGGCATGAATTAGGCGGGCAGGAGCCGTGGTGCAGAATTTCAGTAATGCCAAATTGTCTTTTAAGATTCTTTTAAAATCGTTCCTTAAGAATTGGGCATATCGATATTTGCTTATCTTTCTGAAACCATCTTCAAAATATGTCTTTCTATCTTCAACATGTACCTGATTTCTTTAGTCACAAAGGGGATTTGATGTATGGTGTCCATTTAATTGGAGATTTATCTTTTTTTTTTCAGTCATACATTAGCTATAAAGACAGAAATGTTTTTTAAGATCATTAAGTCATCAGAACCTTCTTTTCACAGCCATTGAGAAAGTTGTTGCAAGCTTTGGATTGCCTTTCAAAGAAGTTTATAGGCCACCTAGGTTGAAAGCTTAAGTCTCAAAGATTAGGGTGGGAATGGGGAAAAGAATTCATGCGTTCCTTATTCATTATCGTTTGCCCATTTCAATTTTAGAAGAATCTCACAGAGCAAGTGAATAGGAATGTGAGTGCTAATTTTGTGAGCATTTCCTTTGTGAGTGTCTAGTTCTGTCTCTAGTTAGTGATCCCTGAGGATGCCAAAGGCAGTCCTGTTGGTGGGGAAGACCTGCTGAGATCAAGTCCCAGCTCTGCCTTTCACTGGCTGAGTGAACTTCAGCAAATCACTTAACCTTCTAAGCTTCCATTTCTTTCTCTGGAAATGGAATTGAGGCTTAGAAAGCCTAAGTAACTTGCCCAGGATCACGCAGCCGGGAATTTGTTGTGAGGATTAAAGCGGTTAATCCATGGTAAATGTTTAGAGCAGTGTGGGCCATACAGTAAGAATTCAGTAACTATTAACCATTATAAAGCGCTAAGGTGACCACTCCTGAACTTCACCTCTGTTCTCAATCCGTTTTGTTCAAATGGAAAACCATACATAAAATGTCAGTTAAAATGAGAGCATAAAAGCCCAGTCTTTTGCCCCCCCCCAAAATTGTTATGGCCTGTTATTAAAATTAATTTTAGATCTCATAGGACATATGTGTAGATATTTGGTAAGAATGGAAATGCTTAGTTTTATCTATAAACAACTCTAACATTTGGAAAGCTGAAAAAGGAAAAATGCCCAACATTTTCACTCCTGATCAGAAGACAAATTGTTTCAGGCTTGGGGCAATTTGTACCAATAGAAATACAAATCCAAGCCCTTTTCGATATTTACTCCATTAGGTCATTTAGTGATTGCCCTAAATTTGGGGGCAGGAACTTCCCTGTGAGGGACAGCTGGTCTTTTTTATAGTCACGAATACTATATAAATGCAACAACTATATCAAGACCATTTTTACTGGTGCCATCAAGCCCATCCTAAATTAGCATTATTATCTACCATCTGGCAATGTGCAAAGGGTATACTTTCAAGAACAAGACATGTTTGTAACATTGGGGGAAATACTTTCATCTCAGTAGATTGAAAACAGAAATTCTAAAGAAAGCACGAGGGAATCACTCTATGTTGAGACTATTCAGAGAATAAAGCTTTTTGCTAATCATTGGTTTGCAGAGTCAGCATGTAGTTATAAGTAAAACTTTTGTACACTTTGTTCATTGCCCAGGGCCTTATAACTAGTACAAGTTACTCAACTATCATCTCCATTCCTCTGAAATGGTCACTGGATACCCTGTCTTTTGGTTAGGCTGTTTTCCATTTATGTTTGTGGAATAAGAGGGATTTGAGATGCCAGAAGGACCAGTGAATAAAACCTCTATCGACGGGACTTCCCTGGTGGCGCAGTGGTTAAGACTCCACGCTCCCAGTGCAGGGGGCCCGGGTTCGATCCCTGGTCAGGGAACTAGATCCCGCATGCATGCCACAACTAAGCGTTCACATGCCACAACTAAGGAGCCCTCGAGCCGCAACTAAGACCTGGCACAACCAAATAAAATAAATAAATATTAAAAAAAAAAAATCTGTATTGAAGCAGTCAGCGTCAGGCTGTCCAGACCTCCAAAATGGTGCTTTTCGGTCAAGTGTATGTATAGATGTGAGTTCTGATGCCATAGGCACAGGCAGCTTCTGACACGTATCCACTACAAAAGGAGGCTGCATTCAAGAAAGAGGGTTTGAAGTGTCATCAGTCCCTAATGACAGACTCGAAGCCTAGTCCAGCTCCCTTCCCTGGCCTGGCTCTTATGGAAAAGATCAAGGATACCCGGCAAATGCTGAAGAGAATCCTTGTGTAAAACATAGGCAGGTAATCCCGTTGCTGCTTCAAAGAAGAAAATAATTATCAGCACTGACACCATGGGCTATGGCTTCAGGCTGGTAAGCACGAGTGACTGAGAAGTGATGGCCCTGTATAGCTTTGCAGTGGGTGCCCTGCTGACTTGGAAAGTAAGAGTTAGATCCATCAAGAGGACTAGGCCTTTGAGGTTACAAAGGGCATGTATATACTATACATGAAATGAGTGGGAGTTCTGATAACAGATGCTATTTCAGTGAAGACTGTGTGCGTGAAAAACTTCTACAGTCTCTGATGATGGAAGACATTTTATGAATGCATACATCTGTGATTCGCAGAGTTGGCACATGAACAAACCCTCTAAATTTATGCTGGCTTTAGTAATCCTTACTGCCCAGTTATCATAATTTACCAAGGTAACATCCCTCCTTAGCTGGCCATCACCATCACATAAACTGCCATATTTGGCTCCAGGGCACCAGCCACAGAAGGGCCTCCTGACACAGACCTTTTGGGGTAATCCAATTCGAAAGTTGCAAACAAGATCTGTTGTTTGGCTTTGTAGCATGATAGTTGAATCCGTGTTGCCTGCCTCTCCCCCTCCTCCAGGTTACCAAGATCATGTAGTATTTCCCCATCCCAGGTGGCACATCATTTTGAGGTTCTAGTATATCAGTCCTTTCTATTTCTTCAGTGAAGTTTTCACCTTTGGTTGAAAGGGGACCTTAGATTGGCTTTTTGAAGGTGGGACAAAAAGACTTCATACTGTCTGGAACCCCCCCCCCAAAATCTAAGGACAGAATTTTACATACCTGTTTTCATTGCATCATATCATGAACAGGAGTAAACTGAGAAATTTTCTTGAAGACAGTCACATGGAGGACAGCATCACATAATGGTACAGTAATAAGACGTTACAGTCCACAAACAGGAAGGAGAAGTGGGCTGCATTTTCATTCGTTTGTTTTTCAATTTTGTTTGTTTGGTTAGTCAGTTCGTGGCTCTAAAAGCGTCTGTCAAGGCTACACAAACTTCAAGTATATCAATTTGCTGGGCAACCAAAAAAAGTGATGCTTGATACTATGTAATCTTAAATGGTTATAAGAGTAATTAGGTTAATTTTTTCAAATTAATTCAGCAAGGATCTATCAAACCTTTATGTTGAAGATACTAACTTTTCGGTGCTTCCACATTCAGAGATGAATATGATTTACTCTGTGTCGCCAAGAAGCTTTCGGTCTATTGAAGAAAGATGTTAAAAACAAAAAACAACCCATGGTGAGTCGAGGTGGGATGAATCCGTGCTCAGTGAATCAGTTTGAAACATGCTGTGGGAAGTACAGAGAAAGAAACTCTTTGAGAGCAAGCCCTGTGTCCTCTTCTTCTTGGACACTTATGTACTACAGTAGGTATTCAGAGCATCCATGGTGAACGAACAGCTTGTTAGATGGAGATGCACTATGACGTAGTGTCCTTACTTGTGAGGTGCTTTGGGACTTATCTGCTGGTTGCCACCTTGAAAACATTCTTTTAGAAGTATAGATGTAAAATTGACCCTCAGTTGACTAATCTCATGCACAGGGAAAGTAATGGTCCTTTTAAAATTACATCTTGATTGTTATTATTATTGCAGATGAACAAAAGGAAATAAGGCGAAAAGATTATCACTGGAAAAATTCTGTCCTATCTAAAGTTTTGCCCCATGGGTTTTCTGAGACACATCAAATTGACAGTTTTACTCATAATTACATAAATTTGTCCTAAGATTATTTCATTGAATTGCAGGTTTGATCTTATGAGCCATTTATGACTTTTGAAAACTTGAACAGTCATCCTCCCTGAGATGACTTTTTTTTTTTTTCAGCAGCGTCATTCTCGTAAAGGGTCCTTGGGAGCCAGAAGATGTGTGGTTTGCCTTCCTTGTTTCTGGACAAAAATTCTACTTTTCTTCAACCTTGTTTCAGCTTTTACTCTTGCCTTCTTCCTGCCCCACTTTTTCATTCCACTGCCTTTTCAAATAGACATCTAGATTTAGAGCACAGTCCAATGTCATGCCTTCTGCCGGAATGCTGTAAGCAAAGATAAAGGAAGTGTACGTGTTGAGAAATAACAAGTTTATGACTCCCTCTTAAAGCACCCATCAACACTGATCGCTTTTGGCTCCCAGAAGCTAAATTAGAAGTAAATGTTTGCATGTTGAAGGAAGGTAATATCAAGTGATTTGATATGTTAGTACATTAACTTAGGATTTTATTCAGCAAACACTGACCACCAACTATGTTTCAAACATTGCTTTGTGTTGTGGGTACAAAGTGATGAAGAAACACAGCTTTTACCCCTAAAGCACACCACATAAGTAGGAGAGGGAAATAAGAGAATGGACAATCGCTGTAAAGTGTAAAGACTGATAGAGTTTAACCCAAGATGGAAGGGACACCTCATCCAGGGTAATGAGGGAAGCCACTCCAGTGGAGGTGGGATCTGTGCTGAGCCAGACAGCGCAGGTGCTGGAGGCAAAGAGAATATGTCCAGAGGTTCAGGGCAGTTTTGACACAGCTTGTGAGGAGAACTCTGTTTCCCACAGAGCAGAGGGAAGACAGAGGCTGTAGCAAAGGGCTGAACTTGCACTGGGTGAGTTAAGCAGGGGCCAGGCCTCAAAGAGCTTTGGGTCTAGTTTGGATTTTGTTCTGGAGACCATGGAGAGATTTGGAGGCAATGTCAGCAGAGGAGGGGCTTCAGCCTGCCCCCAGAGCGAAGGGAGTGGCACAGTGGATTCACACTCTACCCTTTTTTGACTTGAGGTGGTTGAGAGATGAACGCTGGGAAAGCCCTAAGATGTGAAGGAGTAGAATGCCGCTGGAGAGGACTGGGGAGGTGATTTCAGACTCTGCGAAGAAACAGAATTCTATCCTTCAGGGAAACATATGCAGGGTTTTCCAACCAACAAGCATAAAAGAGTTTTTAGAGTTTGGCTTTTCTTCTTTATACAACAAATGGGAATCCCAGTGCAGAAACTTTTTTTATTTCCTGGGTGATCGAAACTTTCTATTTTAAACTATAACTACTTCATTTCATTTGCTCTCCTGGGATCTCTTTCTTAACTATGTAGACCCAGTATAAGCCTTAGATAATCTGTCTTTCGGGGGCATGTAACTAAGACGTTATCAAGAGCCTGCCAGGATTCATGTAACCCACCAACACCTGCCTACTTCTGCTGAGTCATAACAAGGACATGAGGAGGGAAAACATAGTGGAATGTGGGGAACAGGTGGAAGGTCCACCTAGTCTTTAGAGGTTGTGAATTTGGAGCAGGCGATGTGAAGGCCTGCACCTGTCAATCTACGAGTCTCATTTGCTAAAAGCAAAGCTTCTGACAAGGTCTTGTCTTACACTTTAATTACAACCAAAGTAGACAAAGCCTGAGATTAGTTAATACCTTGGATTTAATTCTTATCAAAAAGGAAGCACCTTAAAGGAGAGCATGTTATCGTATAGCTTATAATAACAACAACGAGAAGTCACACCCTTTTTTTAATTCAAACGAAAGGTAAATATAAACCCATAAATGGAGATTCAATAAATACTTTGTGCAGACACTATGTGGCATAGGAGATACAGAGATTTTTAAAGTGGAAATTGGTTCAAGAAGGATGAGAGATTCTAAAAGATGAGACTATAGTTATTCCCACTGGGAAAAAAATGTAAAATTAAACACAAATGATTAAAGTTTATGAAAATATCAGAATGACAAATAGCTAAATAAGTATATACAAGTGAGGTAGAAACCTGTCAGCAGGTGTTCTGGGTGGCTAAAGTTCAGAGGAGGCAAAAGTCTCAAGACTTTATTTGTGAAGCCATTTTCCAAGGAAAATGATAAAGTATAAGAGAATGATGATAAGGAAAATAAAAGCAAGTACCACATTGGCAGTATGGGATGGTGACAAAGACACGCTATTGCAAGACCATCTCTGTCACTAATTAGTTAGGCAGCTCTTAAGTATATCATTTAGCTTCCCTGGGCCTGTATTTTTTATCTGTAAAGTGAAAGATTTTTGAGGGCTGACCTACACAGTCATGTGCTGTTGTCCAATTCTTTGATTTATCTTGTAGTACTACTATCTGGATAAGAAAGTAATGTGTTAATAAGTTAATAAAAATATACAACTATTCACTCCTATTTTCTATTTCCCCTCAATACTTTTGATTCTTTTTTTTTTAAAGAATTTCAACAAATAAATCAATCCCAGCAAAATTCTAGAGGAGAGAAATATGTGGTTTATGAACACTTAGGAAAGAGGTGATTGAAGATCCAGCATGGATTTACTGAGGAAGTTGTGTGACATAAAAACAGATGAGATAGTACATGTGAAAATATTTGTAGTCTATACAGTAATATTTAAATGTTTCTTATTAAGGCCATTTTTCTTTATATTTCTGAATTAGAGAAATGCCATGGAAGTATTTGTATCTTTATTTAAATAAAACATTTGATAATGTTTTTTTAACATCTTTATTGGAGTATAATTGCTTTACAATGGTGTGTGAGTTTCTGCCTTGTAACAAAGTGAATTTTGATAATGTTTTTAATGCTGTCTTTTTAGGTAACGTGGAGCAATGTGGTCATGATGCCTATTACACCATTAATAAATGGTATAATTTAATGGTATAATACCCATCATAACTGTTAATAAATGGTTGCACAGAGATCATTGCAGACCGTTGCAAATTTAGGGTGATCTCTAGCATACCACTTTTGGATTCTCTCCTTGGCATTGCTATGGTCAGTATGTTTCTAAATCAGACCTTGTCAGCAGCACAGCGCAGTTAAAAAGCGTGTGTTCTGGGGGAAGCTCATTATTTGTTCTAAGTGTGTGATGTCGGCATATTTCTTAACTCTTCTATGCCTCACCTTCCCCGTCTATAAAACAGGACTAGCAGTAGGTCCTATCTCACAGGGTTGCTCTGAGGACTAATGCGTGTAAGTGATTAACAACAGTGCCTGGCACTTAATAAGCCCTTGATAAATGTCAGCAGTAATTTTGATGATGATAATAATCATATGGGGAGGAAGGTGTACTTACGAGGTATATGGAGCAAAGCTGTGAGTGGTAGGCTGAGTTACAACAATGACTAATAGCCTGGACTAATATGCTGAAACCATTAATAGTTAGTGGTTTAGATTTTATTTTTTTATAAATTTATTTATTTTATTTTTGGCTGCATTGGGTCTTTGTGGCTGCACGTGGTGCGGGCTTTCTGTAGTTGCAGCATGCGGTGGCTTCTCTTGTTGCGGAGCACGGGCTCTAGGTGCACGGGCTTCAGTAGTTGTGGCACGTGGGCTCAGTAGTTGTGGCTTGCAGGCTCTAGAGCGCAGGCTCAGTAGCTGTGGCTTGCAGGCTCTAGAGCGCAGGCTCAGTAGTTGTGGCTTGCAGGCTCTAGAGCGCAGGCTCAGTAGTTGTGGTGCACAGGCTTAGTTGCTCCGCGGCATGTGGGATCTTCCCGGACCAGGGGTCGTGTCCTCTGCATTGGCAGGTGGATTCTTAACCACTGTGCCATCAGAGAAGTCCTAGATTTTATTTTAAGATTTAAAATTTAATGGAGTCAAATGTGAAATCCTGCTCTTAGGTTCAAAAATTCTCATGGCTGAAGTAAAAGAGAAAAGACCTGGCTTTGGCTGAAATTGGTTTGAATAGAATCAGAGGGGTTTGTTGACCACACGACCGTAGGAACAAACCGCTCCAGGTGCTCAGCTTCAGGGCCAGCCCAGCTAGTACTCAGAGAATGCTCGTGGCCAGGGCTGCTCAGACTGCACGTTTCCCCTGAGCTCTGTACTGTCGGGTTTCAGGGATTCAGATGATTATTTCCACTTCTAATTCTCATATTTTGAAATCACCCATGGCTCCGTAACAAAAATAAGTGAGAAGCTCTGAAGACTGTGTCAGTTGAGGGGCTAGAAGTATTTATTCTGGAAAAGATTAGGTTTAGAGGAGATAATTTAACCATCTTAGTATTTGAAAGGCCAACCTGAAACATAATCGGATTCTGTTTATTAAACTAGGAAGTAATTTTTAGATAAGGATGCATAGAGAGAATGGAGGGGCCAGAATGATGAAAGGCAAGTAAGAGAAGGCAGCTTCAGGTGACACAGGATTGTAGGTTTGGCGCTTTTTTTTTTCATCTTTTTTATTGTGGTATAAATTACATATTGTAACATGCACAAATCTTCAATGTAGACTGGGATGACTTTTCACCTATGTATATACCTCTGTGATCACCGCCCAGAATCATAGAACTTTCCATCATCTCAGAAAATTGCCCCTCTAACCCAGAAGTCATCCTTTTTCTGACCTCTCTCGCCATATATTAGCTTTGCAAACTTCATACAACCACTATGGAGCACTGTCTACCAGTTTAAACATTCATCTACCTTCTGACTCAATTCCATTTCCAGTTACATATCCAAGAAAAAATGAGGGTTTTTTTTAAACCAAACAGTACACAAGAATAGTCACAACAGCTTTCTTCATAGTAGTCCAAAACTGGAGAACAATCCAAATAGCCCTTAGCAAGAGAATAAACATATTGTATATCCACACAATGAAATACGACTCGGCAATAAAAAGGAACGAAGTACTGATACATGCTACAACATGGATGAACCTCAGAAACATCATTTGGAGAGAGAGAACCCAGACACAAAAGTACACACGCTATGATTCCAGTTGTATGAAATTCAAGATTGTAGATTTTAAGGAAAGACTTTCACAACAATTTGATTTTGTACACCTAAGATGCTTGGAGAAAGTTCTTCTTTCATAAAAGGATCTGTATGAAACACAAGATGGAAAGAAATGGAAGGAAAATTAAACTAACGCCAACAGTTCAGCTTTGCCGAAGTGAGAAACATTTATTCAGCATTCCTTGTTTCTACAATGAGTGTGTGATGTCTCATTTACTTTGATTTCCTCCTTGGATTCTAATTCTTAAGGGGACTTTCTGGCAATAACGGTAGCTACACACCACTTTCAAAAGACAGAAAAGCACTGCACAGTTAGAGTCTGCTCATACAAAATTGGTCTTAGAACGATTTTGAGTTTCTTCCTCAAAATAAAATTTCTGAATAAATTACAAGCAATATTGGAAAGCAGCTTATTTGTTGTTATTTCCTGCTTAAAACTTCTGATACTACCATTTTCATCAGTACGGTTAGTCACCCTGTTCCCCTTACCATTTTATCCATTTCCCTGGTGGCAAAAGCATAAAATCATAGTAGGCAAACAAGTCTATGGAGATAGAGAACAGATTAGTGGTCACTGGGAACAGGTATGGGTGGGGAGGGTACAACTAAAGGGGTAGCGTGAGAAAGTTCCTTTGGAAAAGTTGTGTATTTTGATGGTAGTGGTGGTTACATGAATCTAGCCTTGGGATAAAATTGCACAGAACCACACACACAGGAATGCATGTAAAAACTGGTGAAAACTGAATAAGGTCTGTAATTGACTTAATAGTACTGTACCAACGTCAATTTCTTGGTTTTTTTAATGTTATAATGCAGTTATGTGAGTTGTCACCATTTGAGGGACGCTAAAGGAAGCTTCACAGAACTCCGTGTACTATATTCACAACTTCCTATGACCCCATAATTATTTCAAAATAATAAGTTTCATAATTATAATAGGCAACAACAACCAAGTCTCAGCCTTTTTTTTTTTTCCCTAAAGAAATGAAAAAGGCTCATGGGGCAAGCAGCCCATAATAATTAGCTTTCTCCTAGAGGTAATGTATATGGTTTTTTCTTAAAAGTGAGCCAAAACATGCAGGTCCTGCCTCTGATTTAGATATTAGGCATTTGTTAGATTAAAATACGGTTAACAACTGCACACCACAAAAGGAATACACTAACTTTCATGAAGGTATATAAATAATTTTCTACATCTGCGGGCTAACAGCACTTCGTGTAAGTTCTGCCTTTGTCTGTTTATGCTGTCTGTGTCTCGCTCCACCAGTGTATCATATTTGCCCATGAACTTGCTGCAGACAATTTGTAGAAAGAATTCTTCCACTTAGCATCGTTATCTTTTAAAAATTCACTTATTACGTGTACGTCGCAGGAAGCTTTGGAAATGAAGGTAAACATAGAAAAAAATTGTCTATAATCCCAGCACCCAGAAATAAAAACTGTTGATATTTGGTATATATAGTTCCAGCCTTTTTATCTCTGTGCATAAAAATGCTTTTTTAAAAATATGTGAAATCATAATTTTTGTAAACTTGTTTTACTTATTGATGTGTACACAACAATGCAACATTTCCCCAGGTCATAAAATACTTTCCACCACATGATTTAACGACTGCATCGAATTGCACCCTGTGGATGTGCAGCACCTTAGCCATTCTCCTGTGATTGACATTTGGGCTGTTTCCAGTTTTCTACCGTTAGAAACAATGTCGTGATCAACATCCTTAAAGCTAAATCTTCATGCACAGTTGTGATGACTTCCCTTAGGATAAAGTCTCAGAAGTAGAATTGCTGGGTAGGCAAAATGTTAAAGCATTTGATTTATATTGCCACATTAAAAAAAAAAAGTGTTGTACACAAAAAACATTATTTGAACAAGATGCTTTACCTGAAGGGTAATTTAGGATCAGTTTCTTTATAATGATTCATCCCTCCTTAGAGACAAATTACCATTACCAAATAGATGTATTGCTTTGAAAGAATTAAAAGAAAACTATTGAAAATATATAAGTAAGTTATGCAAGAATTGTTTGCTGTTTTTAATTTTTGTTTAATAGTGAGAGCAAAATAATATACTAAAGAGATAACAAATGGATGAACTTGCCACTGGTGGGGAATGGGGTATTTATATTTCTTCCTTTTCCCATTTGATATTGATTAAAGTATTTTTTTCTTTATTTTTTTAAGCATTATGACTGTGCACATATACCAGTATCTTTACATACAATGAGGGAGTAAGGGTAAAACTTTTTTAAATGGGGAAAGTGTACCATAGTAGTTGTAACGTTGCAGAGTTGTGAATGTCCTGTCTATGGGTGTGAGGGGATTAAAGATCACCTTTGATTAGGCATCTCTAATATTCTGCTGGAACACATCAATCGTATCTCTTTCTGCATTTCCAACTGGGTGAATGTGTTCATTTGCTTGCTTAGGTAACCTTCAAAACAACATGATCGTTCTCATTGAGAAGCTAAATCCTTCACAACAGGCTTTCTTTAGTTTATCATGTGAGGTTCCATCTGTGCTGCCACCTTCGAATAATTTTGACCATTATGTTCAGTTTCAACTCCTTTCTAGGACTAATCCTTTGTTCCCACTTCATAGAAAGGTGCTACATTGTCGCAGAAGGAACACAGATCACACCAGGAAGGGTGGAAGCAGGGTTTGGATAATTTTTAAATGAAAGGTCTGAAGTTAAAAAAAAAAAAAAAAGGTCTGAACTTTTAAGTAGAATGTGTATTATCTGCAATTTTTTAAATTATCTTCCAGTAATGGAAGTAATGGACCCTAGCAAACAAGATAATTGATTCCTGAATTGATTTCACATACTGGGAAGTGGTTAAATGTTTAGATGTTGGAGAAGCAACAAGACAAATCCATGAGTGTCTGACATTTTTTTTTCCTTCTTAGTCATAAGCACACCATTTTACAGTATGCATATGGTGCTGAAATTTTGTTTGAATATAATTTATGAGATCAGGGTTACAAAGACCTCTCTCCCTTTCAATTCTATGTTGGTATTTTCTCTGATTATTTGTGTTTTATCAATGTCATTGAAATTTCCCTCAAAGAGAAATTCCTCATGCTGGAATTGGTGGTAAATACTCATTATTGAATGAAAGATTGTTTTTCTTTTATGAAATTATTTTCTTCTGCTGTTGACTTTTGTCTAGTTATGGACTTTCCTTTTCATCCCTACCGTAATGTAATTCTTCTAAAGTTGAAAACAGCCCGAAAGAAACTTGGAGGGCGTTCCAGGTGTTAAGAGTTCTTCTAACCTCGGGTGAATTTTGTAGCACCTGGGAATGGCATATTTTTACCTAGTCTGAGTGTTAAAGAAAGACAGCTCTGGTGCGAAATAGGATCATAATTTAAAAACAAGTCCTACCCCCTGCCCCCAGAGGGGCTACCCTCTTTGCACTTATCTCCTCTTAGTTGTACTCTGTGCTTTTATTTGCCTGTAAACTCTATCTGAATCTGGTACCCGTTCCCACCCCTCCATCTGAAATTTTCTATACAAACTGAAAGGAACTGTTTTTCTGGGCAACAAATTAGGCTTCATATGAAAGGGGCTTTATCATGGGTTTGAATGAACAAAAATTGTATAGTTTTATAAAGATTTCATAATATATCCTCATAAAGATTTCTCTTTCCAATTTTAACAAAAAAACTGAATATAAATTTCATGAAATCTGGTTTAAATCTGACCACTAAAGAATAATTTTTAAATACATTTATTTATCACTAAAAAACCTTATATTTTAAAAAAGAATCCAGATAATATTTTTTTCACTTTAATATTTCATATGCCTCTTGAGAAATTTTATAAGTTAACAAAGAAGTCCTATTTGCCTTTCTTGATATCAAGACTATTCATGTAATATTTAAATTTATGTATTTATAGCTATTCTCTGCTTAAATAAACTCAACATATGAAAAATCCATATTTTAAATAAAAGATGATTGCTGAACAGTGGTGGATTTGAAATTTGAATTATTCACAAAAGTATGAATTACCCTCAGTTTCACCTACCACTTGGATACATAAGGAACAGTTAAAATATTCTTAATTTATGCTCTTTAGGCTTACATGATTAAAATGCTAGTGTATTAAAAAATTATTGCTCTTTGCTTGTACAGACTTATAACAGTTCCTATTTTTTTTTCTCTCTAACAGATATAAGCTTACCAAAGTCGGCAACAATATGCTACACAGCGGCCTTGCTCAAAGCAAGAGCTGTCTCTGACAAGTAAGTGGATAGTAGCCTGTGCAGTACAGATGCTGGTCTGGACGGAAGGAGATGTGTTGTCTCTGAGGGCTTTCTCTGCAAGTTTTTCTTAGTCTATGAGATCCCTGCTTATGAGCATGCATTTTCCAAAACCTGCATTTTCTTTTCTTTCACTACTAGAAGGAGGGAATGTATATGGCCAGGTATTGTAATGATGTGTGGGTTCCTAAAGAGGGATTTATATGAAACTCCATGCCTCTGAGGTGACTTTTATTTTTATTTTTTGCCAGACAGTAGATACCAAAAGGCCTGCTTGGGACTTACACAAAATGCCTTCTTTGATTCATTTTTTTTGCATATTCCTCTTCCTCCAGCAGTCCAGGATGGGGTAGTAGTCATAACAAACATATTAATATGGCAAAAGGGGATGGTCATCTCCCTTTCCTTACCTCATCAATTCCAAACTAACTCCCCACCCAGGATCCGTTTACCTTGAGTCACCATCACAGTGGGACATTTGCCCGTTTTGTTCAGGCAGGTGACTATGGTATAGAGAATTTCCATAAACCCCCAAGATGACTGGCAGGTGAAAGAAAATAGATGGCTTAACTGGTTTTGAGTTCATAAACGCTTACACTCCCCGATACACTCCCTCGGTAGCACTGAAAAGCAGATAACAGGAAAAGAAAACAGCCTCTGCTGTGTCAGACAGGTTTGCTGTTAAGTGTGTGTGCACTTCAAGACCGAAGTAATTTTCTTTCATTCTTTTTTATCCTGTAGATCGCCAGTACCTACTGCAACATCTTTTCTCCCTACACAGCGACTCCAGCTTGGGAGGGCAGGGCCAGGGTTGTCACAGCTTCCCCTGTGGTGTCTGCCTGCCAAGCACAGCTCTGGAGTTAGCCCTGGGTGTGAGGTGAGAAAGAGATTGCATGGTCTGGTTTTTTTCATTCACTTGGGCAGGTGTCTCGCCCGCAGTTTGGGCATGCACACTCCCCCTGCCGGAACAGCCCCAAGCAGGCTCGCCTGCTGCTGAAGCTGCAAGACTTAACCCTCCATCGCAGCACTGACATTGGGTTGGGAGCCTCCTTTAAAATTCTCCCCAGTTCTGTTTTTAACCAAGTGCGCTCTTCTGTAACCTAGTTTTCTCTTTTTCTTACACTGTCTGCCCTTGTCAGTCCTACCCGCTCCCCTGACCTAAGCAGGTACCTCCTAGAAAACTTAGATTAGCTATTTAGACAGAGAGACTTCACAGCTGAATTTAATTCCTGCCGCGATTAGATGCAAGCACGCTTTCTGCTTCTGCTGGGGTTTTTGTTGGCCTCTGTCTGAGGGGTCACTCAGAGGTTCTGTGTAGTGGAGGTTTGGAGAGCTCATGCCTTTGGCTCGCTGTGGTTTTCTGGGCCCTTGATGTGTAGACGCCTTTCCAGGTTAATGCCCAAGCAGTGGTCCCAACTGGATGGTGTTTGTCTTTCTGCTTTTCAGATTCTCTCCCGAGGCTGCATCTCGGCGGGGGCTGAGCACAGCAGAGATGAATGCAGTAGAGGCCATTCATAGAGCTGTGGAATTCAATCCTCATGTGCCAAAAGTGAGTCTGTGGAATCCCCATAGGAACTCGTTACGATAGCAGAGAGCGTTCAGTGACCACAATGTCATGTCTCGAATGCACCAGTTATAAAAAAATGAATTGCAACCAATGAATGTTGAGGCCCTGTAGAGCCTATGCTTATTAGCCTTGTTTTTAAGTAAAAAAACAAGAGGCTTTGGGGCCCATTTTCGGGCTTCATACAGTAAGGGTAAATTGATAGACCTAGCTTAGGCAGGCCAGGTCAGGAAGCCTGAAAGTGGCAAAATATGGAGATCCCAAGGGTGTTGATGCATTTGATAGGAATTGCACGCCAGTTATAGTCTTACTTAGAACCAACTCGAGAAATGCACCTTGTTGTGAATAAAAGTAAAAAATACTAATATGACATTCTGTATCTCCATAAGTAAATGATAGTTAATCAGTATTGGCCAGCAAATAATGAGGAAAACCTCAAAGTATGAAGAAGTAGTTTTCTCTTGACTTGTGAGTGCCATTTTAATAGGTATATATATAGTAGGAAATATTTGTCTTGCAGAGGATATTTCTGTAATCTTTTATTCAGAAGAGGAGTGTGTGTTCATGACTTACCTGTGTTTGAGTACCTACTACGTGATAGGCACGTTGCTGAGGGCCATTTTCAGTTTCTTGATATTATAAAACACATTTTGACCTCTAGGAAACCTCCTGCAGTTCACATCAGGTACTACAAGACAGTTTTCTTGGCAAAATGTCTGATGAAGACTTTCACTGGTGAAAAATGACAAAGGAAGGCTGTCTTCTTGTTTTGTTGCAGTACTGTAGCAAAAGGGTGGGGTTGGGTGCGTGTATGTGTGCCTGTGTGATGATTTATGGGGTTGCCTAGTTTAATTTGTTGATATCCAGAGTGACAAAGATAAGTGATCTAATATCATTCCTGAGGTTTTACTCAGGTCACGGTCATCTTTTCACAAAACAGGAAATTGAAGAGTGGTGCACAGTGCCATATTTGCAGAAGGATGTATTTAGCCACTCTAGTTTTGGTGGATAATGACCAACATAGTATTTGTAGACTTAGGTACTATATATAGGGTGGTATAAAATATATCTATTTAATATTTTTTCAACTAAGTTAAAAACGTTTATTCAAATTTGATTAAAATGTAAAACTAATCATGAAAATATTGTCCTGAATTACAGTAAACTTAGGTCATCAATTAATATTTATTGAATACCATTCTCTAACTACAGAGCTATTTTATGAGCTCTGTAGCTCATAAAATAGCCTTAAAATAAATAAGCCTCTTTTAAAAGTAGTATTGGGCAATAGAGTCCTAGATTCTGAGACAAAAACTTGGGTTCCAAATCTGGCTCTGTCATTTATTACCCATGGGATCTTGGGTTTAGCATCTCTGAACTCAAAGTTTTCCCTCATCTTCCAAATGAAGATAAAAATATAAGACTCACCTATCTTCTGTGATAAAGATCAAGCGAGATAATATGTTCGAAGTTCTTTGAAAATACTTGAGTACTGTATGTTTGTAAATTATTAATATTTGGCTTGTTGGCAGCTCCTCAGGTATGGGACCTGAATCTTAATTTTTCCAGTTATACCAACCTGAGCCTTGTAATCCTGGGACACAAGATAGAAAACTGGAACAATACTTGTTGGTTAGATATTTTAATTGAAGCTGTCGTTTAATTCTAGATAATGGTCTTAAATGGTTGAGCCTCCAGAAGAGTAGTAAAAGCCCTAAGAAATAGCTTAAAGCTGCCATGGAAGAATTTAACCTCAGTCAACTGCATTCTACTTGCAAAATAGAAGTGTTTTAAAAGTGGAAATAATTTGAAAAAGTTGAAATAATTTGATTTCACTTTACCTTCTAATCATTAAACTGAGAGAAGATAGGGCATGTAAGTAAACTGATTCTCCATCACTTTGCTTTGTTGGTGATTGTGCTGAGGGGGAAACTTGTTTCCAGATCGTCCTCATTATTGACATTTCTGTGGGGAAAAAGCCCTGTGAGCCACTGACCTCATATGTTCAGAATTAATCACAAACCTCTGGTACTCCTGTACCACATGCAGGCTGCTATAAACATCTTTTATGTGTGTTCTGTTTGTTGGACTGCTTGCTAATACTTTAGCAGACATGCACATACACGTGCATACGTGCACACATCTGCATGACCACGAATGCACATACACGTGCACGCGCATGTATGTGTGTGTGTGTGTGTATATATGTATATGACTTTTCAGGCAAAGAATAGCCTTAATTCTAATGAAACATCAGTGGAGGATATAAACACGTAGATTCTTGTTGTAAGAAGAGATCTTAAATGTCATGTAGGACACCTTCCCATTTTAAGCTTAAATCTCTCCTCATAATGAGACTATGATAATTATGTTTATTTTTGGTTTCTATTAATGTTTACTATGTGGCAAGCACAGTGCTAACTGAACTACGTATGCCATCTCATTTATTTTTCATAACAACATTGTGAAGTGTGTCATATTATTATCCCTGCTACATAGATGAGGGCACTGCAGGTTTGGAGAGGTCAAGTAATCTGCTCTTGGTCACACAGTAAGTAAATGACAGAGCCTGAACTGATTCTGGGTTATCCAGCTCTTAAACATCTCCCTCCACTGACCCCCAGATCCCACCAGGTGGCAGACCAGCCTAGGCTTGAACCTTCAAATGATGGCGGCCACATCCCTTCCCAAGGCACTCAATTCCCTGTAGACAATTCAGATTTCTTCAGGATATTATCATGTCTTAAACACTGCCATAGCCTTCTTTTTCTCTTTCACAGGAAGTTGTCAGTGGCCCACCACAGGAATTTTCAGTATATACACGCTGTTTTACCCAATTATAGTCTGCTTGGAAGGAGAAAAAAATACCAAATATGATAACTGTGAACTGCCTTCCATAAATTTCCATCTTAGTTCCAACTGGTATCCCAGTAAGCATAGTTAATATTTCAACATCCAATGATAAATATTAGTTATTTACCCCAGGAGGGTTATTCTTAGGAACTCTCTTTACCTGCAAACATGAGGAGTAGGGAGTATAGCTCCTAACCACATCACAGGACTGGGAAATAAATAACAACAGTAGGGCTTCCCTGGTGGCGCAGTGGTTGAGAGTCCACCTGCCGATGCAGAGGACACGGGTTCGTGCCCCGGTCTGGGAGGATCCCACATGCCGCGGAGTGGCTGGGCCCGTGAGCCATGGCCACTGAGCCTGCGCGTCCGGAGCCTGTGCTCAGCGACAGGAGAGGCCACAACAGTGAGAGGCCCATGTACTGAAAAATAAATAAATAAATAAATAACAATAGTAAAAAGCCATGGATTTCTGTTCTGAAGAAGAGCCTCTGAAGCCGTTAGATTCTAAGCATGAGGATTTCTGAAGCTTTAGAGTGCAGCAGATTATAAGGAGGAAGCAGCCCATAGGCTCATACTACAAATCGAATTGTGTTACTCCCCTCCCAAGGAAGTGCAGCAGTGTCTCCAACCCTATGGAAGGTACCAACTCCTTGGATAGTTCTTCAGGACCCCTCATGATCTAACCCAACTTGTTTTTCATTTTTTTCTAGATCCTTCCAACAGTCCACTTACTGTTCCAGAAACATTCTTCTCCTCTTCCCTCTTTGCTTCTTCTGAGGCAGTCCTCCTCATCCTTCACCCCCACCATTACAAGTCACCACCAGGAAGCCTGTGCTCTCCTTGTCCCAGAATCAGTCTTCCCCCTCTGGTCTCTCACTACAGTGCATTGATTATGTGCTTACTGTTCACCTCTTTTTGAGAATGACTAGGGGTATTAGGATCTTAATCATGCTGGTGATTTTCAAGAACTGGGTACACAGTTGAAGAAGACAAATCTTTAAACCATTAGAGGACTTTCCCATTTAATGTGATTAAAATAGGAGTTTTGAGTTTAAAGAGAGTTCCTCCATTTTTTTCAAGAAAATTTCACTCATGTAATGCTGGACAAATGAAGGGTAAGTTCAGCTCTGTTCTGTATCTTTATCTATGTATTGTTATGTTGTATTGCTATATACTGTTTAATGGATTTTTAGCTTGAGTATTTTTCTTCCACTTTCCTGGAAAATGTGTTTCCTCACCTGCCCTGCTCTTGCCCAGCTGGACAAGGTTGATGTGGGAGGGACGCGTTTCTATCAGTGATCCGTTACTTTACACAGACCTAAGTTAATTAGTGCTATGTGCTCTTAGTATGCTACACCTCCATCGCAAGGCTCTCCCTGTGAAGAGACACATTTTTGGTTTGCAGGATGTTACATTCACTCCTTCAGGGTGCTAAAGATAAATTTCATTTTGACAAATTTCCAAAAAAAAACTAAATTATTAGTTTGTTACAAGCAGTATTAGATATGGTTTTTCCCTCTGTAGTGGTATTATAATAATAATTTTTATATTTGAGAAAAGAATAAAGTCATTCATAATCGCATTGTATCTAGTCATATTTAAGACCTTTCTAGCCTTTTTTCTATGCATTTTTCATACTTAGGAATCATAATCACATAGCATATTCATATTTTTAAAAATTAACATGGGACGCTTCAGCTGGACTTTATGGTTGGGAATTGGGGGTAAATTTATTCCTCCTGGGGGAAGATCATCAGATTTTCAGAGTTCTCTGACCTTAAAATGGTTATCCTCTAACTTAACAGTAAAGTGCACATCTTTTAGCCATCTGCCTTCAAACATTTAAAAATATTCTCTGGATGATTT